>NC_140595.1:30934829-32134829 GCF_964204655.1 Triturus cristatus | reverse complement strand
GAAAATCGCTCCCTACTTGCTGAGAGGATGGCCCTTTCAGGAGACAATCGTCTAAGTAAGGGTAAACAAACAGACCCTTTCTGTGTAGAGCCGCCGCCACCACTGCCATGCACTTGGTAAAGACTCGTGGGGCAGATTTCAGTCCGAAGGGCAACACCTTGAACTGGAAGTATTTGCTGCCGACCACGAATTGTAGGTATTTGCGATGACGTTGAACGATAGGTATGTGGAAGTATGTATCTTGGAGGTCCATCGAACACATCCAATCTCCTGTTTGCAGATGTGGACATATTTGATGAAGCGCCAACATGCAAAACTTCTCCTTCAAGATGACTTTGTTCAGCAAGCAAAGGTCCAGGATAGGTCTGAATTTGTGCTCTTGATCTCTTTTTGGCACAAGAAAGTACCTGGAATAAACTCCCTTCCCTCGCTGAGCAGGAGGAACCTCTTCTATGGCCTTTTTTCGCAGAAAGGTTACCACTCTACTTTAGCTGGTGAGGACGAGATCTTTTCGGAGGAATGTCCTTTGGAGACACACGAAAACGTAGTGCGTATCCATTGCGTAGTATACTGAGCCCCCAACGATCTTTTGTTATGCTGCACCACTCTCTTAGATGATGTGAAACACTTCCTCCCACTGGAGTGGGCAACGGCACCAGAGGAAGCTCTTGCTCATTGCTTCCCTGCTGATCTAGCCGTGGTAGAGGACTGCTGCTGATGACCTCCTCTACCGCTGTTTGACTTACGGCTTTGGAACTGCGACTTTCCTTGATTTTTGTTTTGGGACCACTGAGGGGTTTGAACCCTCTGTTGGTAGCCCTTGCGCTGGTTGGGTCTGTATCTCCGCTTGAACTCTTTTTTCGTGTCCAATCCCACCGCCTTGAGAGTGTCTAACTCGGCTTTAATCCTAGCCATCTCCTCATCGGTATGGATGCCAAACAGGGAGGAGCCAGAAAAAGGAAGGTTAAGGATCCTCTGTTGTGCATCTGGCTTAAGAGCTGTTAGTCTTAACCAGGGAGACCTCCTAGCGCAAATCCCATGCACATAAGAATGTGCTGACAGTGTAGCAGCATCCGATGCCGTGCTAATCACTTGGTTGGCTACAAGGGATCCTTCTTTGAAAACCTCCTCAAAATCCCTTTGATCTTCTTTTGGCAGCTTTTCCTTGAAACGGTCCAAGGTGTCCCATAAGGCTCTGTCGTGGCGGCCTAATAAGGCTGCTGCGCTAGATACTTTTAGCGATGATGCTGCAGACCCGCAAACCTTCCGTTCTCAAGAGTCCTTGGACCTACTTTCTTTGTCCGGGGGGACTAACGAAGATGCAGATACTGCATGCGTTTTTCTTGCCGCCGCGATGATAACAGTGTCCGCAGGCGGATCTGATTTCAAGAACACAGGGTCTTTTTCAGCCGGCTTGTACTTCTTCTGAATTCTAGCCGGTGCACCTTTTATTGCAGAGGGAGCTAGGAAAATGTCCATCACCGGTTCCAGAAGCCCAGGAACCAGAGGCAGCAATGGTCGAGACGCAGATCTCTGATGTAGTGTCTCAAAAATCACCGTTGTTGCAACCTGAGGAGTCGACATCTCAATGTTCAGCTTCTGAGCCCCTCTCTGAAGCACCTCATGGTACGTATTTATGTCATCTATCGGAGACACTCTTGATTGAGGGCTATCCGATAGTGTGGGTGAATAGTCCCTTTTAGAAGAGCGGGTGGAGGAGGAAGACCATGTAGGAGACCTTCTCCTTTTGTGATGGGAAGTGGAAGGTCTGCGCTCTCGCAATCTGCCAGCACGGTCTTGACGTCTAGCTGAAGGTGATCTATCCACCTCTTGCACCACTCGTCGTGATGCCCCTGCCAGATTCTTACTCCGATGATGGATGGGAAGAAGCCATCTTGGAGATAAGTGAACAGAAGGGGAAGCCCTCCTGTGATGCGGAACCTCTCTGGACGTCGCTCTGGGGAAGCAGATGGTGAATGCAGTGAAGGGCGTCTCGAGGAATGAGAGGATGAGTGCCGTGACGCTGATTCCGTCACTAAAACTACAGAACCTTCTCCAGACCTCACTGATGTGGGTCTCAACGTCGCGCGTATGACCTGCTCTGACGTCGATTTTCGGCCAGGTGTTGGAACCGATTTGGACGTCGACTCTCTGTTCCTCGACGCCGAGTGCCTCGGAGATGACGTCGGAGTACTTCTGCGCCTCGACGCCGAACGTCGCCGGGTTGACGACGGCGAAGGGCTTCTGTGCCTCAATGCCGAACGTCACCGGGTTGACGACGGGGGAGGGTTTCTGATCCTCGACGCCGATCGTCGCCGTGTTGACGACGGTGGAAGGCTTCTGATCCTCGATGCCGATCGTCGCCGTGTTGACGACGGCGGAGGACTCTTGCCACTCGACGCCGATCTTTGTTGGATTGACGACGGCGGAGGGCTCCCTTCCTTTGACGCCGAACGTCGAGATGACGACGGTGGAGGACTTCCGATCCTTGACGCCGATCGTCGCCGGGTAGACGACGGCGGAGGACTTCTGTTCTTCGTCGCCGATCGTCGGCGAGTTGACGACGGCAGAGGACTTCTGCTCCTCGACGCCGGTCGTCACCGGGTTGACAACGGTGGAGGCTCACGACTCTTCGATGTCGAATTAATTGACGCACCTGTATGTCGGCGTTCTCTCGACGGTGAGTCCGCCGCCGAAGGTCTTTTCTTGGACGTATGTCCCACGGGTGGTAGTTTTCTCAGCGCCGAGCCCGACGCTGAAGAGGAAGAGCGAGGAATCTTGCTTCTAGAAGAAGATCTGGCCCTCTTAGATCCCTTTCTCACCGGTGACCTGCCTCTGGAAGATGATTTATCCTTTTCTGCCAGTCCATAAAGACGGATACGTTCTCTGTCTTTTAGAGTTCTGTTAGATAAAGACTGGCAATGAGGGCAAGTCTTCCTTAGGTAGACAAAGAATACAGACTGCATGAGAGTCTGACCTGGCCTTCTTTTTTCCACAAGAAGGGCAGGGGTCAAAAAGAGATGGCATTTTGGAGTGGAAAAAATGCAAAATTCTGTCAAAAAAAGACAGCACCTTACTTGACAAGTTGAAAAACGTCGAAGTAATACAAATTTTTCCAGAAAACTGAAGGTTATTTCTGACTAAAATCAGAAAGAAGTGGAGCTGTGTAACCAGGGTCCTGTCTAAAGGAGCCGGGAAGAACAACTGACCTAACTGTCACCCCTGAGGCATGATGGGAAGCTAGGGGTCATGGCTGCCTTAAAGGCATGGTGCCAGTTTATTTCTATGTTGCTATGAGTTAGCTTTTCAGCCTTTCTAGGCTATGTTTTTCTGCAATGCAGCCTGTGAGCTGTTAATGCTTTCAGTCCTATCTAAGAGATTGTGCTAAGTGCTAAGCATTAAAACAGTTTTCAAACATGCTTTGCTGTTGTTTTTCCCGGGTTTTTAATGTATTGTTTATGATATACAGGGGAGTCCTTACATGATGATTCAGCTCTAGTTATGAAAGGCTGCATTTGCTTTTTCATTTTATATATATATATATATATATATATATATATATATATATATATATATATATATATATGGTTGTCGTTTTGCTTGCAGTGTGTCAATATGCAGAAAAGCCTATGAAGAAGGGTGGTTTACCTAAAACGCGTCAGGCTCTGCTGGCGCAGAGTGCATTTGTATCTTCCCTAAATTGGAGAATGCGAACTGGGAGTGCGTTCCGCTTTTGGGCACTTTGTGGAATTGTATATTTTACGGCCGAACCGGCCGGGGAGCGCACCGCTGCACATTGGAGCGGCTCTGCTGCTGGTGTCTCTATCAGCGTGGCGAACCTGTTGTGCAGAAAACTTGAACGGGGAAGCTATGTGCAATTGCATTTGTGACTTTGAATTAATTTTATTGATGGAACTGCAAGCAGCCCACTTGGGTCTTATTTGAAGGACTACCAGTTTCAGTGTACATTGCTTTGAAATTACTCACTGGAGTGTGAACTTTGGCACCTGAGTTTGATTGTGCTAACTGCAATAAATAAGTGACTAAGTAACTGGTTGTCGTTTTGGTTGCAGTGTGTCAATATGCAGAAAAGCCTATGAAGGGTGGTTTACCTGAAACGTGTCAGGCTCTGCTGGCGCCGACTGCATTTGTATCTTCCCTAAATTGGAGAATGCGAACTGGGAGTGCGTTCGGCTTTTGGGCACATTGTGGAACTGTATATATATATGGAGATACATATATGTTTATCACATATATGATTGTGTTTCCGGGGTCCCGCGCATGGGCGGGAATATTCTAGTGCTTATGACTATTGATGAGGACCCCCTGGAAGAGAACTTGTTTGTACAGTTTGCTTTTCAGTATTTTCCTTCTATTCTCCAATTTTATCTGCTCCTGGAGTGAGTTCTCTAGTCTATTCTAATACTTGTGAATATAAAAAAACATCGTAAGAGAGATCAAAATACACTGGTAATCCTACTTATTCAACTTTGAATTGATAAAGAAAACTACCCTCCACCCGGTTAAACTATGATAGCAAAAATAAGACAAACTGGATTTTTACTCCAACAACAAAAGGTCATCAGGGACATTGTGGCATTGTCCGAGAGTTTCAGAATCAATCATGTATTTTAGGCAGTACAGGAAAAGTGCTCACAAATTTCCCTGGCTGCAGAATGAAAAGTGTATACCTCAGGGATGTCCTCTTCAAACGTCATTGTTATCATTAGCAACACTTTCAGAGGATTATAAGCTTTACAGGGCATCCAAGCCCTTGAACCGCCTGTGTGAGGATAGCAAATTAGAACATGTGGGTCACTTTACTGAAACATAACATAACGTGTACTTGTAAAGCCCACGTTCACCCAAGGGTATCTTGGCGCTGAATAACAGATGTTTATTGTTAATATCAAAACACTGTAGCAAATGTGCAGAACTAATGTGTCCCAGGGCCACATTCGATAACGTGGAGGAATGGGGCTTAGAGGACTGCCCTCAATAATGGCTTTGTTTAAATCTGGTTGCAGTAGATGTTTAGTTTAAGAAGAGCAGAGGAATGATTGGATTGTAGTACTTGTTCACAATCCTTAAATAGGTTGGGGGGGGGGGGGGGGGGACAGTACAGGCAGTTTAAGTTTAACTTAGTAGTCAATGTGGATTATCAGAGCCGAATGGCTCGCGAGCCACTTGCTTCTAGAAGAGCATTTTTCAGCACCTACCTCGTGTTTTGATTGTCCACGTAGTCTCTGAATGGACATATGATGGTGGTGAACTTTATGGAAGTGTGCTGCAGGGAATGAGAACGCATAGGACTAGGCATCTTTTTACTGAATGATAAATGCACTCAGCCCAAAAGGAATATGCTACTTACCAGTATGCATCTGTTCTTGGCATGTAGAGCCGCAGATCTACACACTGTGCATAGATCGCCATCTGGTGTTGGGCCCGGATGTTTGCACTTGTTTTTGTCTTGGAAAGTCTTTGGAAGTCACGAGGTATGTGACTCCTCCTTTGGATCATAGTGTGCATGGGCATCGGCTCCATCCTCAGATTGTTTTTCGCCAGCAGGGAAATGATGGAGTTTTGTAAGAAACAGGAAAGATGCCCATGTATGCTGTATCTAAATAAGATAATACTGGAACAGATAAAGGTAACCGGGGAGGCGGGTGGGCGTGTGTAGATCTGCAGCTCTACATGCCAAGAACAGATGCATACTGGTAAGTAGCATATTCCGTTCGAGGCATATGAGCTGCAGATTACATACTATGCATAGATTGTATAGCAGTATCCCGTCCTAGCAGCGACCACCAGTATCTGTTGCAGTAGTTTGAAATAGTGTTTTGAGTACAGCTTGGCCTACACTAGCCTGTTGCTTAGTTTGCACATCTACACAATAGTGTTTAGTGAATGTGTGCGGTGTAGACCATGTAGCTGCTTTGCAGATATCGTCTAAGGGAATGTTCCCTAAAAACGCCATTGAAGCCCCTATCTTTCGTGTAGAGTGGGTTTTAGGAGGAACAGATAATGTACGTTTTGCTTTGTGGTAGCAAATGTATATGCATTTGACAATCCCCATAGCTATCCCAGATTTTGATATGGGGTTGCCCTTGTGTGGTGATGAGAAAGACACGAATAGTTGTTTGGTCTTACAAAAAGGTTGTGTTCTCTCTATGTAGTGTAGCAGTGCTCTTTTGACATCTAAGGTGTGAAGAGCTCTTTCTGAGACTGTTTGTGGCTGCGAGAAGAATACAGGCAGCTCCACAGATTGGTTGAGGAGGAAGGGAGAAATGACTTTAGGGAGGAATTTAGGATTAGTTCGGAGAACAACCTTATGATGCATCTGCAGGAAGGGCTCCTGAATGGTTATAGCTTGTAGTTCGCTAACTCTTCGTAGAGAAGTAATTGCTACTAGGAAAGCAGTTTTCCATGTCAAGAATTGTAGCTCACATTTATGTAGAGGTTCAAATGGAGGCCCCATTAGTCTTGTGACAACGATGTTTAAATTCCACACAGGTGAAGGTGGTACTCTGGGGGGCCTTTATGGCAGGTACTCTGAAAAGTGATAGATGCTGTCTATTTTGTAGATATGCTGCTATGCAACAAGATGCAGTCTGATAGACGTGTAGGCTAAGTTGCATCATTGGAGGTGTAGTAAGTAGCCTATGATGTGTTGGATAGACACATCTAGGGGCTCAGTATTGTTGTTATGACATTATATTACAAATCGTTTCCACTTGGCTGCATAGCATGCTCTAGTGGTAGGCCGTCTAGCTTCTTTAATGACGTGCATACAGTCAGGAGGAAGGTAATGGTAACCAAATTCTAGGACTTCAGGAGCCAGATCGCTAGGTTGAGCTGAGTTGGGTCTGGGTGTTGGATCTCTCCATGGTTCTGGGTTAAGAGGCGTGGAGAGGGGTGTACTTTTTGGTGCGGAACTACGGAGAGTTCCAGCAATGTGGTGTACCATGGTTGTCTGGTTCAAGTTGGAGCCACTAGGATGAGCGTTAAGGAGTGTTGCTGTAGTTTACACACCACTAGTGGAATGAGTGGGAGAGGCAGAAAAGCATACGCAAATCTGCCTGACCAGTTCATCCATATCGCATTGCCTTTGGACAATGAGTGTCGATATCTGGCGACGAAGGTTGGGCATTTGGCGTTTTGATGGGTGGCGAAGAGGTCTATCTGCGGTTGCCCCCACATTTGAAAAACTGGTTGAAGAACTTGCGGATGAAGTTCCCACTCGTGGATTTGTTGTGTTTGACGGCTCAACAGATCGGCTATTGTGTTTTGGACTCCTGGGACACGTTGGGCTAGGAGAAAAATGTTCTGAGGTATAGCCAACCTCCATATGCTCTGTGCCAGCTAAGAGAGCTGCAGAGAGTGTGTCCCGTCTTGTTTTTGTATATAATACATGGCTGTCATGTTGTCCGTGCGGACTAAGACAGCTTTGCCTGATATGTGTTTTTGAAATGCTTTTAAGGCTAGGAATATGGCTAGTAACTCCAGGTGGTTGATGTGGAGTAACTTTTGTTGAGGTGTCCACCTGCCCTGCATAGTGTGATGTAGTAGGTGAGCTCCCCAGCCGGAGGGCGATGTGTTCGCCGTCAAAACTATTTGAGGAATCAGCTCTAGGAACGGTCGCCCTTTGGAAAGGTTCTTGGTGTTCAACCGCTGCAGAGAGCGATGGGTACGACCGTCTACCAACACCAGATCTGTTAGCTGACCTTGAGCCTGGTTCCAATGGCGTGCTAAGCACTCTTGGAGAGGACGCATCTGGAGTCTTGCATGAGGCAGTATGAATATGCAAGAGGCCATCATCCCTATGAGTTGCATGAACACTCGAGCTGGAAGAGAGTGTTGCGGTTGGAGTTTGGTGAGAAGAGCTTGTATGCTTGCTATCCTGGCGGGACTGGGATAAGCTAGCGCCCTTGAGGTGTCTATTGTGGCACCGAGGTATTGTTGCGTGTGGGACGGTTGCGCTGGTACTTGGCGTGGTTTATTGTGAACCCCAGGTCGTGAAGTTGTTGAATAGTGGCGTGAGTGTGTTGTACACACTGATTGTATGAGCTGGCTTTTATGAGCCAGTCATCTAGATATGGGAAGACGTGTATGTGCTGTCTTCTTAGGTGTGCTGCTACCACCGCTAGGTACTTGGCAAACTCTCTTGGTGCTGTGGTGACTCCAAATGGGAGTACTTTGAATTGATAGTGCTGACCGTCCACTACGAATCGTCCACTACGAATCTGAGATATTTTCTGTGAGCGTTGTGAATGGGAATGTGGTAATAGGCATCCTTGAGGTCTAGGGTAGCAAGGAAGTCACCCTGTGAAAGCAGAGGAAGGACCTGCTGAAGTGTGACCATGTGGAAATGGTCTAAGTGTATATCTAGGTTTAGGGGTCTGAGGTCTAGAATAGGCCTTAGAGAGACGTCCTTTTTTGGTATGAGAAAATAGAGGGTGTAAACTCCCTTGTTTTGTCGGTGCAGGGGAACTGGTTCTATTGCACTTTTTTGTAGGAGGGAGATTACCTCCTGCTTTAGCAGTAACAGATGTTCTTGTGACATTGGACGCTGTTTGGCTGGTATGTTTGGGGGGGTAGATGTTAGTTTGAGACAGTAGCCTGATTGAATTATCTGTTGCACCCACCTGTCTGAAGTGATGTTTGCCCAAGCAGGGAGGAATTAGTGGAGTCTTCCCCCGATTGGAGTGGAATGGTCTGGGGGAAGTGGAGAGAAGTCATGGGGTGGGGGTGGAGGCAGAGCGGGAGTTGTTGTTTTTGCCTCTGCCTTTGTTGTTGTTCCCCGTGTAACCACCTGTTTGGTAACCTCTAGTAAAGGTAGATTGATTGGGAGCCTTGTAAGAAGTGGAGGGGCTATCAGAGGAGTAGCCTCTGTGGGTGCTTCTGAAGGAGGAGAGATGAAAGCACCGTCTGAGAGCTTACGACTGCAAGGCACCCATAGATTTGGCTGTGTCTGTATCCTTTTTCATTTTTTCAAGTGATACGTCCACATTAGGGCCAAATAGGTGATGCTCATCGAATGGCTGATTGAGTATGGAACTCTGGACTTCAGGTTTAAAACCTGAGATGCGTAACCAGGCATGCCTACGCAGAAGGACACTTGTGTTTATTGCCCTTGAGGCGGTATCTGCCACATCTAAGGCACAACGGATGGAGGTGTTAGTGATGGTTTTACCTTCCTGTATGAGTTCATTGGCCCTGTTTTTTTTACCTGTGAGGGAGGTACTGCATTATGGACTCGAGCTCATCATAATGTGCCCTGTCATACCTGGCTAACAGCGCTTGGGTATTGGCAATGCACCATATGTTTGCTGCCTGTGAGGCCGTTCGTTTGCCAGAGGCGTCCAGGAGTTTAGATTCCTTATCTGGTGGTGGTGCGTCACCTGATGTTTGGGAATTGGCTCTCTTCCTTGCATTGGAGACTACAAGGGAGTCTAGAGGTATGGGGCCTTTAATCTAGGCTGGAACAGTAGGGGCAGCCTTATCTTTTTTTCTATTCTCGGGATGATGTCTCGAGCCAATCTTTAAAGACCTCTGGTGCATGCTTAATGACCCCTTTAAGCATGGGTACAATTGAGGTGGACCTTTGTGTGGTGTCAAAAGTGTCCATGAGAAAATCTTCCTCCACGGGGTCTGTATGAAGGGCAACCCCGTGGTACTGGGCAGCTCTGTGGAGGAGCTGGTTGGAGCCGATATTGTCCTCTGGAGGGGAAGGCCTGGAGGGATAGATGTCAACTTGTGGGGTGTAAGGGACATGCGGGACACTATAATCATCCCAGGGGTCTGGGGAGCCAGTAGGGGTAGGGTGCCCTAGGGGTTGATCGTCCGCACCTCCCCCTGCATCATCTGAGGTGTTGTCATCATCATCATCTACTGTAGTAGGTGACGGTATAGGAGAGCGGTGTGGTGGGGGAGGAGGAGGAGGAGGAGGAGGAGGAGGAGGAGGAAGAGGAGAAGGAATCCTTAATGGAGAGGTAACAAAGTCTCTCTTTTTTGGTGGTGGAGCCGATGCAGGCGTATCTAGGGATCTCTTCTTGATGCTAAGCATTAAGTGACCAGTCTTAGGATCCTTCACAAGAGTTTTTTGGGTAGGATCTGGGCGAAACAGTTCTTCTGTGTGAGGCAGATCCTTCGGAGCCGACGGTTTTGGTGCTGTAGGCTTTTTCGGCGCCGACTCGGTAGCGGTTCTGGGTTTGGAACCGTCCAGTTTTGCCGTGTCTTTTCCCGATGGAACCTGTTGTTTCTTCGGTTCCGAGGTCTTTTTCGGCTTCAAAGGATGGGAGTCGGGCCCTTTGGTGGCAGTGTTTTGCTCGGCTCCGAGTGTGTTGTCGGTGTCGAGGAGCCGGTGGTAGTCTTGGACGCCGAGTGCTTAGATGTCGAAGCAGTGGTCGGCGTGGATGAGGAAGAGGACGATTTCTTTTTCGGTGCCGGTGTATGTTTTTCGGTACCGAGGGTAGGCTGACTCGAGCCAGAGTCACCTGAAGGCTTAGTAGGCTTCTTTACCGTGCCCGAAGGCGGGGCATGGGAAGCAGTCTCTCGGTGTGCACCTGGGCCCGAAGGTGAAGGTGGGGCCAAAGCCTTTTTTGATAGTGTCGAGGGGGGGGTTGGGGTTGGGGTCGACGTTTGTACTCACGGCCCTCTGAGCTGGAGTGATGTCTTCGACGTCGGAGTCATCTGCTTCGGAGGCGCTGATAATGCCTTCTTCGACCCGCCCCTGCTCTGGCACATCGACGCCTTCTTGGAAGATGTCGTCGGGGATCGAAGATGACGAGCGAGCCATTGTTCTTCTAGCTCGACGGTCCCAGATCGTCTTCTTGGAGTGGAAGGAGGCGCAAGCTGGACAGTCTCTGGCCTTGTGCTCCGGTGAGAGGCAGTGGTTGCACACCTCATGCAGGTCGGTGTGGGTAAACTTCGACTCACATCGAGGACACTTCTTGAATGGCGTCCTTTCCATGAGCCAGAAGATGAGGCCCAGGTAGGCCCGAAGGCCTTCGTCGACGACCGGAATCAAAGACTTCGAAGTTGAGAGTCGCGTGGATTGAGAAAACGCGATCGAGACAATACCGTCAAAAAGGGAAGGACTGCGTGTCAAAAGAGAAAACCGTTAACGGTTCTGAACTGGAGCGCGAGAAACACATCCGAGCCCGATGGCGGAAAAAAACAATCTGAGGATGGAGCCGATGCCCATGCGCACTATGATCCAAAGGAGGAGTCACCTACCTCGTGACTTCCAAAGACTTTCCAAGACAAAAACAAGTGCAAACATCCGGGCCCAACACGAGATGGCGATCTATGCACAGTGTGTAATCTGCAGCTCATATGCCTCGAACATAATGTTTTGGTCTGTGCAATATATTTGTTGCAGTAGATTGTGTATATCATTACTTCGCAGGCAATTAAATCGGGAGTCTCTACATCGCAGGCACTGCATTGAGATTCCAACGTCACAATAAGCTCCTTTTTAAAAAAAATATTTGCATGTATAATTTGTTTTTGTATAATTCTTATTTTTGTTTGTTTAATATTGTGACGGGAGGGGGAGCGAACCAAGACAAATCTGAACTATATACAAACTGGTGGTCTCCAGAGCATCTCTCTCGCCCTCTTCACTCCCCACAGCAGGACGACGAGACCACCCTGCCTTCACCGTGGATACACTCAAGTAAGGATGCCGGTTCCTTTAATTGGGGCTATGAGGAAGATGAGGCCACGCCCCCTCCCGACATCAGCGCCTTTCCGCCAATAAGGAGCAACGAAACACGGAAGCTGGTGTGCGTCGACACCGTCTTGGAGGGGAAGACGGAAGCCAGGAGTGCGAAGGTTGAAAGACTCGAGGACAGAGAAACAAGGACCGTGGGAAGACCCGAGGGAACTGGAGCCGTGCCAGGAGGCCAACGTCCCCGCGGGCCGCTGAGCCACGCTCCAGGAGGGCCGTGGCTTTCGCAGGTACGGAGCCAAGTCACGGGGTGGGTGGGGAGGAAGGAAGCTCCCAGCTCCTAGAACAACCGCCCACGATCCTGTCTAGACACCCGGCCGCTTTACACTACTTTTGTTGTTTTCCTCACAACGTTTTGTGCACCTAACACGCCGCTCTGCTAGGCACACTGAACCTCTTTCCTTTAGAGCACTGGAGTGTGTGGTGTCCTTACACTTCCCGGCCCTGGATTAGAACGGTAAAGAGAAAGGACGTGGTCCTGACAGTGTTCTTCTTTCCTTTTACATATACGCCTCGAGAGGAGAGGACCGCCCTAACAACCAGTCCCGACCCGGAGAGGCCAAACGAAGGAATCAAGGAAGACACGGAAAGCCGGACCCACCCCCCATTACGACGATTAGACAGTTACCTCAGTATACACGTGGCTTGTGAACAATCAAGACCATATCAGCAGACCTGGCCTCAGACCCATTATTGCTACCCCGCCACAAATATCTTAAAGGGGTGGCACCCTTGAATGTATCCATACCTTGGAAACGCACTTGCTGTCACAAACTGTTGACAAGCTACTGACTCCTCATGGATGCTTCTATGGCACTAGGAAAGGGGAGGCTCTCTATGAGGAACAGTTTGCACTTTATGAATGGGGGCTCTAGCATTGCGAGAAGCTCTCACTTTAAGGAACATCGATGAGTAGTGTAAGCCCAACAGAGGAGGTTTAATGTCGAGGTACAAACTCCTCATGTCACTAATTTTCAATCACTGTCAGTGCTCTTAGGTCAGGCAAGGAACAAGGCAGCACAAGCTGGTAAGAAGTAACTGTGATACATTAAGGCTTGGAAGGCCACACTTTTGTACCTTTTATGTGGTAACATCAAACGCGTATCTTTGTATGGCGCTGACTATATTATGTTCCTGCTAATTGTAGCTGCATCTACTGCAGGGGAAGCTTGTGTGATTCTGCCCTGTCAAGACTGGAACTTGTTGCCCCGCAGATGGCTTGCAATGTAAGGTCTGCTACCTTACATGTGTCTGCAAGATTAATCGGATAGAGGAGTGATGTGGTGAGGTTGTCGACTGGAATCGAAAGACCTGAGTTCTAATCCCAGTTTTACCTTCCAGAGCTTCAGCTCCTTGACTACAAAGGGCTCAGACCTCTGACGTGGTTGCAAAGTCCTCTGATTTGCATTGCAAGGGATGTGCTGAGTGAGGTTTGAAGATGTGCTCTAAAGATGGTGCTGCAACTGAAGCTGCATGTATACAGGAAGTGTGAAGGCATGGTACCTAGCAATTTACAAAGTTAATTATAATACAGCAGTTCCAAATGTAGGAACAGACAGATTTTTGTGCTCTCTGGAATTAAAGATAGTTACATATAACAATTACACTAATCAATAGGGAGTTCCTTATCTTAGCCATTTAAACTGAGTTGTATTGAAGGAGCAGTTAGGTAAGAGTTGACTCAGTCTGTATCGAAGTGATCTTATTCGATGGTCGGTATGGACTTTTCCCTTAACGAAGTGGACATCTGAGCCTTGGGTGACATGGTGTGCTAAGTACATTTGTCTGAAGGTGACAAGTCTAGACACTTACAACTAATGTAGCTACCAAGAAACCGGAGAGATGTGTGACCTTATATTGAGGTACAAGACTTGTTCCAGAGCTGCCGTCTGCAGCGTCTGTGGCTTTTTATTCATTTGGACTCAGTACACATGATATATACCATGGTGGTAGCCAAGTTGGAATATCACTAGACTGATGGTAGCTTGTATCTTTTGGTGAATCCTAAATTAGATGATAAGTGAGTTTGGAGGTTTTTCCTTCATGGTCCTATCTTCGTGGTATCAACAGGTTTTTGGGTGGAGTGTTACTGGTGTTGCAGGAGGGGAAGGGTGTAGGAGGAGATGAGGAGGAAGTGGTAGACAGAGGTGATGAAGAGGTGAGAGATGGGAGGGGGATACTTGAATGTTATTGTGGGCAACGATGAGAAATAAGTGGAGACCTTTTATAACTCCTGAACAGACAAAGTGACATTAATCATACAAGAACAAACTGTGCAGCTGGTTCGCACTCTGCAACAAATATGAAACCCAGTAGAGCCTTGCTATTGATACTTATGTGCTGAAGTCATGTTTAATTGACATGTTATATGTACAAAAGTGTTGTCTTTTGGCCGTTACAAATCGTGGACTCTATATCAAGATATTAAAGAGCTTTCCAAGGCGCAGGTGAGCAGATACTCACAGCTGAGCGGTATAGAGAATTCTGAAGTACATACAAGGTCCTCGAAGCAACCGCTTCCAAACCAGCCCTGGATCATAGGTTTCCATCTTTTTTCCAGTCGCAGCTTTTTAACCATTGTCATGCATGCTCTCTTCTCCCACACAGTTCTGTGGTTCTTAATAGATAACTGTTTCACCTTTTTGTATAGATTAAACAGCAGAAGGAGGCATACATATTCTACACACTGACTAAACCATAACTTGAACTCTCTGAGCCACACTTCACTGATAGAATGCAGATATAACTGGTCACCATACTCAGGGTTGACAAGGAACCCCAGTGTTCTGCATAATGCATGCTAAGATTCCAAAAGCACCATGGGCCAGATTTGTCATTCTGTATCTAAGGGGAAATGTGTTCGTACGTATGGCCCTTTGAAGACAAACAAGTGGAAAAAAGGTGCAACTGAAACTCTGGTGATGTAACATAACACTACAGGAGGACAAGCGCAAGCATGGGGAATCCTGGAGGCTGAACCGGCAGCTGCGCTGAGGATGGAGGCTTACATCAGGGAAGCATTCTTCCGGAATAGACACACAATGCCATGATGAGGCATAGATCATCCTTGAACATTCACTCTCACTTTCCATAGAATAGTCTCATTCTTGACACTGCAGAGGCCGAGCTGTATATGTAACCAGGGCTAAAAGGGCTTCACTCCCCCCGTAGTATGTCTCATCCAGGGCTGCTGCAACTTGAGCTGCCGTGGGCTCGGCTGGGCAGTGTCTGGAGTTTTATTTCCGGCACACCGGAGTTTTTCACATGTCTTTAAAGACCATTTGCATATTTACATACCTTTGGAAACTGATTACCGAGGCTTAGATTATTTTCTGGTTCCAGTACCCTTGGGCCCCCACTCTGCCTATTCCTTACATTTGTATTTTACATTTACTGCCTTAGTGTGAGAATGCATTTCATGAAAATGAATATAAAGTAGGGTTGCAGAAAGTAAAATGCCAGCTATGTGTTGTTTAAAGAGCCTGCAAAGACCGTGTCTTGACACTAAGGTGCCGATTCCGAACCAGTAAAAAAATTTCCCGTACAAATCGTATCTGTATTTTTTTACGTACGAATCGTACAAGTCCCGTACAAACGGGCAAGTACGATTTGTACGTGGAAAATACATACGAATGACATCGGGAAAAGTCAACGACACGTCCCCGGACAGTTTTACGTACGATTCGTAAAACTGAAGTCCGAGCGCACAAGTACGATCCGTACCGTCCGTCCGAATATACAAACGCAGGTAATACGCTCCGTCCGAATATACAACTGCATGCAAAACGTCCCGTACGGAGCAAACTGTGTACCACCCCTACCCCGGGCACACCTGGGCGAGGGGTACAAGTCGAACGCCCCCCCCCAGCTTCCCACCCCTCCCGCGTACATCCGCACCGTACCCCAGCACCCCCCCATGTCCACGCCGTACCCCAGCACCCCCCCATGTCCATGCCGTACCCCAGCACCCCCCATGTCTGCGCCGTACCCCCACCCCCCCATGTCTGCGCCGTACCCCCACCCCCCCATGTCCGTGCCGTACCACCACCCCCCCATGTCCGTGCCGTACCACCACCCCCCGTATGTACGGTGCGTACCCCCACCCCCGTTTGTACGGTGAGTACCCCCACCCCCCGTATGTACGGTGCGTACCCCCCGTATGTACGGTGCGTACCCCCCGTATGTATGGTGCGTACCCCCACCCCCCGTATGTACGGTGCGTACCCCCACCCCCCGTATGTACGGTGCGTACCCCCACCCCCTGTATGTATGGTGCGTACCCCCAGCGTTGGGGGTACTCACCGTACATACGGGGGGTGGTGGTACGCACCGTACATACGGGGGGTACGCACCATACATGTGGGGGTACGCACCGTACATACGGGGGTGGGGGTACAGTGCGGACATGGGGGGAGTGCTGGGGTACGGCGCGGACATGGGGGGGGTGCTGGGGTACGGTGCGGACGTGTAGGGATGGGGGTACGGTGCGTACCGGGCCCCCTTTTCGCCGTGCTTCGTGGCGTACTTTGCTTTTCCGGCACTTTTTGGGTCCCGTAAAAATATTGCCGTGCGAAGTGCTGTGGGTACGAATTGTACTTGCTGGTCCGTAAAACGCTGCCTGACTCCGTCCGGACGTCGCGTATACGCCGTCCAGAATCAGATTTGTATGTATTTTTTTGCCGGTCGGTGTTTTTTACGACTTGTACGGGAATGGTATTTCTGTGCGAATCGTACTTGCGAGTTTGTAAGGTGTTTTTCCCGGGTACGAGTCGGACGGAAAAAACGCTCCGTACGACCATTTGTACCCGGGTTTTACCGGATCGGAATCGGCACCTAAATAGGGTTATACATAAAAAATTATGTATTCATTTGTAATGTGACTTTTCTGTCTTTGTACCCTTTAATTTTCAGGCTTGGATCATCCAGGCAGCCCTAGAACACAATTAAAAGTGCTTTCTATTTATATTTGCTGTTCGAAGTATGCACAGGTAAGTGCTGAAAATACGGCTTTGGGTGACTGCTTATTTTTGTACCGTCTGGGACATCAATATAATGAGCTGGCAACCCTAATCATAAGACTGGAAGTTTGTTGCAGGATAAGCACATTATTTATTTTCTACACCCTCGATCCCTGATTAATGTCATAGTAGCAATAGTTTAATTTATATCTGAAACCCTACGCCACCGTCAATAACAAGCTGAGTTACTTCCAGTGTCTGGGAATGCACCCTCAATTCAGACAACTCACTCCTCATTCTCACCTTTCACTTTCACGCTCACCCTGCACTCACAGCGATCACAATGATCACCATGCCCTCACACCATTCACCCTGCACTCACAGTGATCACTCTGCACTCACAATGTACTTGCGCTGTTCCCCCTGTACCTCACCCTGCAGTCACACAAGCACAGTACTCACCCTGCACTCATGTGACACTTCACTCACCTCTCCCCCTCACTGCTCACTCTGCGATCTAACTCAAACAAGCCCATCCCTAACCATGCATTCATTCGTCCCACTCTGCACTTACATCCACACACAAATTTATATGGTCACCTTACTCACCTTGCAGTCACTCCTTTTACCCTACTCTCATCGCTCACCGTGAACTCACATGGGCACTCCTGCCACCCACACAGTGCAGAGGGTTAATGTGCCTGCTACAAAGAACGTGAACCATGCAAATCACAGAACGGAGTGTGAGTAAGCTACGCATATCACTTTAAAAAATGAAATGTTTCTCAGAAAGGGGATATAGAGAGATGAGGTGCATTGTTGGTGAGTGGTAGGGAGGGAATTCATGGAGAAGGAGGAAATGGGAGAGGGGCGCGAAAAAAGACTGCTGCACCGTGTGCGACCATTGCGAAGGCCAGCCCTGGCTGATAGTGTTAACCCCTCTCCCCCTCCCCCCCCCACGAAGTTCGGGTCTCGTTGCCCCCTGGATGTTACACAGATGCACCTCAGAGGCAGCTGCGGATGTAAGTGATGCACCGCCGGGTTGCAGCGATCCTCGCAGAAGATTACTGTGTATGGAAGCTTCCAGAAGCGGTAATAACGGCCCTAGCATCTTTCTGCATCACATATTTAGCGGGACTTGAAGGGTCTCGCTCTGTAATTATCTTTTCCTTGTAATTTTCGCGCTGGGTCATGTCCTTGCTTTTCTTCCACAGCGAGGCCACTTCTTTGGGGCTGATAATTACTAAACAGCACGAGCGCTCCTTGTTTTTCCTGTCCGACAAGAGATGCTTTTTGTCCCACAAAAAATATGCATTAAACGTCTGTTGGGAGCCGTCTATCTGTTATTCCTAGGAGGCGGGCTCGCCTTTACAGAAGTCGTTTCACTTTCCCACATAGAATCCCGTGTGCCCTGCTCAGCGTTACGGGTTGTTCTGCGCGAACGGGGACTGTCGGGTCTTGGACCAGAACCCCTGCTGGAGCAAGACGTCCTGCTCTGTGCTTCCAAAGCCTGCCAGGTGGCGCCGCGCTTCACCCCTCGTCCATCGGACAAGAGATATTGTGTTACCGCGGAGAGATGTCCGATCGTAAACTACCACTGTCAGCCCAGAGATATGTTGGGTCTTGCTCCCGAACCCGTGCATTCATTGCGGCATCAGTTCCACCACGGGCCATTGCCAGGCCCGGGGACAAGGCTTGGCGATAACAAGAGGCCGGTTCGAGCATCCGACCTCCTCTTCGAGGCCTTTGGAACGTGTTTGGTGAATGTGCTTTAAAACCATCCTGGAAATGTCAAATATGTGCCTTTCTCTGCCCAAGCTGCTTTTAATCAAGGCTGGAGAACAACCAATCCGTTTTTGATTGATTTCGCAGTGTATCCGTCCAAAGGAGACACTTGGGGGCATATCAGAAACAACCAGCGATAATTATCGCTAAGCGCACTTAGCGCTAGGATAATTATCGCTGTCTAGCGTGGATTTTTATCGCTGAGATAGCGTGCTATTAGCAACGCTTATCTCAAAAGCGATAAAAATCCTAGCGCTAACTGCCTAACGTGAGATTATCGCTGGAAAACCAGCGATAATCTCACGAAATGTGGCGTTAGCTTGTTGATAGGGACTCACAAACTTAGCCATGATATCCACCTTCCATAGGATATCATGGCTAAGTCAGTCCTGAAGCAGGCGTAAGGAAAGTATTGATAACAGGGGTTATCGCTACTTTTCCTGCCGCTATGCTTCTTAGCGTGGGGCTTGATAATAGGAGATATGTCGCTTAGCGACATTTCTCATGTCAGGTCAGGATCGCCCACTTTGCATCTCATTAGAGATGCAAAGCTGGGCGTTAAGAATAGGTGCGCTAATGCAAGGTTTCACGCGTTAGCGTGACCTTGCTAATTAGGCGATAAAATTATCGCTGCTTTTCGGCCGAAAACAGCCGCAAAAGCGGTGATAATTTTCTATCGCCGCCTTGTAAATATGCCCCTTAGACTGATGTGTGAAGGCAGCCAAGCTCGGCTGACTCCGTAAAGAGACACTCGCCGTGTAACCTTAAGCAGTGCTTTAAATGGAAAAAAATAAGTGCAGGTACACATTAAATTGAGTTGGGGGTGTGGCTAGTGGGCGGTGTTAGAGGTGGGCTGAGACATGATGATAGAAAACACTTTTATCGAGTATTCATTTTGCCCTTGCATTGCCCTTGACAGTTGTCTCTCGACCCCCCCCCCCCCACTCACTTCTCTCCCATTTCTATCAATTTCTCTTGCTGCCCCACTCTCTCTACCCCTAAGGTATCCTATAATCCTCTACTATCACTCTTTCTATTTCTAATCTGCCATCTCCGTGCCTCCGTTGCTCTTTCCATAGCCGCCTCGATCTCTTCCCCATCTCTGCCTAAACTTAACCCTTCTGTCTCTATTTTTCCCCTTTAAACTCTCCTCTGCTCCTTCTACCACCACCCACTCCATCGGACACACGCTCGATCCCATCTTTTCCGCCAGCAACCACGTCACCTTCAGCCGCACCACCGAACTCCACTGGACCAACCACCGTTGCATCCACTTCACCTTCAAGAAACCCACCACGCACCACCACCCACAACGGATCTCTCACCGCAGCTGGAACAAGGTCACTGAAGACCTGCTGATCACCACCCTCGCTCGAGACCCACCAACCGACACCACCAACACCGACTCAGCCGCCCGCAACCTCAGGCAATGGATCGAGGACTGCGCCAACACCCTCGCCCCGATCAAGAAACCCCCAAACAGGCCCACCGACAGAAAGGCCAACTGGTTCACCACCGACCTCCAGGAATCCAAGCGGACTTGCCGAAGACTCGGGAAAAAGTGGCGCCACTAACAGACACAAACGCAAACACCACCAACTCATTCGAGCCACCAAAAAGACCTCCTTCAAGGAACGCATCGACAACAATGCGCACAACAGCAAAGAGATATTCAACATCGTGAAGGACCTCTCCAACCCCAGCTCCATCGATATCCCGCCGTCGCAAGACCTATGCGACTCCCTAGCCACCTTCTTTCACCGCAAGATCGCAGACATCCACGACAGCTTCAACACCCAGACCCTCCTGACAGCCACCAACACCACAGACTCACTGCCCCCCAGCCACACCAACCTCCTGCTCTCCTGCACCCACGTCAACTACGACGATACAGTCAAAATCATGAACACCATGTACTCCGGCTCACCATCTGACCCCTGCCCTCATCACATCTTCAACAAAGCGAGCTCCATCATCGCACCCCAACTCCGGAAGACCATCAACAGCTCCTTCGAGACCGCCACCTTCCCGGAAAGCTGGAAACACGCCGAGATCAACGCCCTACTCAAGAAATCCAAGGCGGACCCAAAGCACCTCAAGAACTTCCTGCCAATCTCCCTGCTCCCGTTCCCGGCGAAAGTTATTGAGAAGATCGTCAACAAGCAACTGACCCACTTCCTTGAGGAGAACAACACCCCGGACCCGCCCCAATACGGGTTCCGCAGCAACCACAGCACCGAAACCGCCCTCATCGCTGCCACTGGCGACATCAAGACCATGCTGGATAACGGTGAAACCGCTACCCTCATGCTCCTGGACCTCTCGGCCACCTTCAACACCGTCTGCCACCACACCCTACGTACACACCTCCACGGCGCAGGGATCCGCGACAAAGCCCTGGACTGGACCACCTCCTTCCTCACCGACAGAACCCAGAGGGTCCGCCTCCCTCCATTCCGATCTGAAGCCACCAAGATCACCTGCGGCGTACCCCAAGGTTCATCACTCAGCCCATCCCTTTTCAACGTCTACATGTCACCGCTCGCCAACATCGTTCGATCACACAACATCAACATAGTCTCTTACGCCGATGACACCCAGCTGATCCTCTCCCTCACCAAGGACCCCGCCACCGCCAAAACTAACCTCCACGAAGGAATGAAGGCCGTCGCCCATTGGATGAGGAACAGCCGCCTGAAACTGAACTCGGACAAGACAGAGGTCCTCATCCTCAGCTCCACCCCCTCTGCCCGGGACGACTCTTGGTGGCCGACCACACTAGGAGCCGCACTGACACCCACCGACCACGCACGCTACCTGGGGTTCATCCTGGACTCATCGCTCTCAATGACCCAGCAAGTCAACGCTGTCTCCTCCTCCTGCTTCAACACCCTCCGCATGCTCCACAAGATCTACAGATGGATCCCCACTGGAACCAAAAAGACAGTCACCCAGGCCCTCGTCAGCAGCAGACTGGACTACGGCAACGCCCTCTAAACAGGAACCATGGCCAAACTCCAGAAAAGACTACAACGCATACAGAATGCCTTCGCACACCTCATCCTCGACATCCCCTGCCGCACCCACATCACAGCTCACCTGAGAGACCTGCACTGGCTCCCAGTCAACAAGAGGATCACCTTTAAGCTCCTCATCCACGCTCACAAAGCACTCCGCAACACTAGACCAGTATACCTCAACAAACGACTCACCCTCTACACCCCGAACCACCAGCTTCGTTCCGCTGACCTCACCCTCACCAACGTTCCATGCATCCACAGGACGACCACTGGCGGCAGATCATTCTCCTATCTCGCCGCCAAGACATGGAACACCCTCCCCACCCACCTACGACAGACCTAGGACCTTCTGACCTTCAGGAGACGTCTCAAGAGCTGGCTGTTCGAGCAGTAGCTGCACCCCCTCCTCCCCTCAGCGGCTTGAGACCCTCACGGGTGATAAGTGCGCTCTACAAATGCTTGATTGATTGATTGATTCTGTCTCTGCCTCCTCACTCTTTACCTTTGTTCACCCCATTCTCCTTCCTCTTCCCTCGGCAGAAGGCCACAGTGCTGGAGAGCTTGCAGTGGCAGGCAGTGAGCACTGTAGGGTCGTGAGCATGTGCAGAGGTCAGGGGAAGAACAATACTGTCCTCTGATGGGCAGGTCAGTACACCTCCTCCCACCTCACTTGGGCTCCAGGTAGGCCGTGTAGGCCATCTCCACCACCTTATCCCTGCCACTGTCCCAGCAGGTGGAAAGGGGTGGGGGTGGAATTGCAGGAGCAAGTGAGTCAGGCTTCAGTGGGAGGCCAAGAGGTTAAGTGGCATGGTCACTTATACAGGCTTCCTTCCCTCCCACTCATTCAGGCTGCACACATCACTGTGCCCCTGACAGGCGATGTCCAATACACTAACAAGACGACCCACACGAAGGCCCGGCAGGGGGCGGCTGAGGACAACGAGAGCTTCGGGAGCAGAGGCCCACTTGCACCTGCGGCAGGCCTCCAGCAGGCTGTTCAGCGGAATGATACAGACAGGCGCCAAAACGCCAAACATACTGCCAAATAAACGGGGCACAGCTGGCCCTCAGGCATCGGCCCAGTGCCCATCTGATCAATCCGAGTACCGGTACTCTCCTTGGCACTGGAAAAGTGCCAGTACGCAGCTCGATAAAAACAAGAAGTGCCGGTTCTCAGTACCTGTGAGTACCGGCCCATTTAAAGCACTGAGTCCTTAAGAGATACTGACCATTGGTGACAACAGAGCCAGCATGAGTCTTCAGTGGTGACACTACAGCTGGTGGAACATATTTCCTATGAGCGCCACACGGGAAACGTAGGGTCCGATCAGGACACCCATCGCCGGAATGAGTCGCCGTGTCCGCTCCTGGGTGTGTCCCTACTGGCGCACCTTATACAAGGACCGCTCCCCCTTCCCAGGCTTAGGAGGCCTTGAGAGTGTCCTCCCCACCATGGGTGACACCCTAGGAGTACCCTCAGGACTCCCTGGGGCCCGTGGACAGAAATAAGGGTGCTTTGGCAGCTAGAAGCTGCCTCTATTCGTCTCCTTCCCATGCACCTACCGAGGCTGCCAGCCTCAGCATTTGGGGACAACAAACCACTTCTGACATCGCAGGTCCCAGCGGCCAGAAAATAACCTAGAGTATGCCAGGATGCCTGCCGGTGCCACACCTCTCAGTCAGAGGGCGGGGGAAGAGTTTGGGAGGAGGAGTCAGTTACCTTCTCACCAAACTCAAAATCGGAAAACAATTTTGGCAGCTGTTCTGTTTCCACGCTGAACAAGTTAACCACTGGGTCAAATCTCATTCCTGTCGAACGCCATCACAGGAAAGGCAGCAAGGACTGCACATGACCTGAACTTTCCTTCTCGTCTGTCATTAACAAGAGGACATTGTGCACGATTCTGTGGTGCCTATCACAATGGCAATTTTAAGGCCAACACAGACGTAATTGTCATAACAACGATACTGCTAGTATCCCTTAGGATGTGATGATAGTGTTGGTATCCTTGACGGTGGTAAGATATGTGGGAAAGTTCCCCCTTTTGACATGGTCACCCCCACTTTTTGCCTGGTATTTGATATAATTTTGACTGAAAGAGCACTGGGTTCCTGCTAACCAGTTCCTCAGTGCTAGTAGCAGCTGCTACCGAACAGGGGTGGTGAGGCAGGGGAAAGAGTGGACGGAGGAAAGGGGGTGGGAAATAATGAAATAAAGAAGCACTTACCTTTTTACTGCCAACCACCGCCTCTTCTTCTTCCATCCTCCTGTCTGCTCTGGCAAGAAACACACTGCCTCCCAGAATCCACTGACCAATCCCTTTGGGACGTAGGAAGTTCTAGGGTCCACACCCACGGGAGCACCAGAGTACTCATGTTACCTCATCCAGGGAAGCCGGGTGCCTAGGTGTCAAATGGTGTCGGGTCGCGTCTTCGTTTTCAATGGGAGCTGGCAAAGAAGTGCTGCTGCCGGAAAGATGCGAAGTGTCCGAAGAGATCCAAGCCTGAATCGAAGTCGAGAAGAACCTGAAAGCAGAGGGGACAGAGTCTGGGTCACTTGCTAATGACCAGGGGAATGATAGACGAATGCCCACTGATGTTGGGTGTTTCAGGTGAAGAAGGTGAAGCTTGACTCTTCAGCCACGAGGACCAGGAGGCGTTGAGGACGACCAGGAGCTGGGTTCGAACTGTCCCACAAAGGATGTCGAGTGCTGCAGCGTCGGTGCCCGGATTGGACACAACAAGCCTTGGCAACAGCAACCAACGCAGAAAGGAGAAAGATCCTTCGGTGCAGACCAGCAAGGTCTGAGGGACTCACCACTTGGTAGGGAGTCAGGGCACGTCTGGAGCAACCAGGGAAGCCCAAGGAAAATCAAAGTTGCCTTCACAGGGACCCACCAGTCGACGGACCAGGGATCACGATGGAGCTTCGAGAGGAAACACAAAATGGCGGCCCACGGGTCACTCGGGGGTGACTAGGCCGACAATCTTCGGTGGATTCTCTGCTCGAGGTGGGTGCTACAAGTAACACCAAGCACATCGAGAAGTCAATGCACTTGCAAAATTGCACGGTGACCAGGAGTTCCGGTTCCACGCTGCGGGTCTCAGCTTTGCTGGGGACTCGGGTTGGCCTCTGAGATGTCTGGAAATCCTCTTCCTGGGCTGCAAATACTTCGGAGTCCGGCGGGAGCTTCGGAGATGCAGACCGGCAAAATGCTTCTTTGGTGCCTGCCAAGCAGGGGAGTCACTCCTTGACCCCAAGGGAGATTTCTTCAGTCCTCTAGTCTTGAGTAGAGCATCAAAGTTCCAGGATTCAGCTACAGAGTTTCGTCCAGGGATATCTAAATTTCTGTTGCCAGGGGTTCCTTACTTATACCTGAGGAAGAGGTTGGACTAGCTCTGGGGACCCACCTATGGGAGGGTTTGGAAAGAGGGCTGGCTACACCCATTTCCTTTGTCCAGTTTCGTGCCAGAGCAGGGGCTGGAAGCCCCTGAACCGGTTTGAGCTGGACTATGCACAGGGACACCAAATGTGCCCCCAGTGCAGGACTTCAAAGCACTCTGAGAGTGCTCCCACCCAGCCCCAATACACATCAGCCTGTCTGGGAGGTGGTTGCACCTCCCTGTGACAGGAAACCTATTGTCCAGGACTCTCCTGCCGGAGTTTTGGTCAGCAGCAGGAGGCCAGACCCGTGTCTGTGGCTGCAGCATCCATTTTGTGATGCCAGGGCTCTGTTAAGTTTCTACCGGGTATACCAGTACTGCCATGTCTCTCCCTGTAGAAGGGTGGGATCATATTCTCACATCAGGAATTGATGTGGGGGTATGATTCGAAGGTGTTTGACACCAAACACGACATGTTTCCGTGCAGCCAATCCAAAGTTAGCATTAACCGTTTTAGATATAATGCACTTAAGAGTATATGGTCAGGCTGCACCACTGACAACCCCGGAGAAGAGATCCCGAAGGCTGCAGAGGGGCTCGGCTCATGCCTGGGCACCCTCTCGCACATAACCAAGCACCCTGCCTTCAGGATTGATAAGGCCTGCCATAGGGGTGACTGTTAGGTTTTTATGTGCAGTGATAGGTGAGTGTAAGAAAGTGGCTCTGTATATACTGTTCCCAAATAGGTACAGTGTGCACAAAGTCCACAGTCCCCAGAGGTTTGGCAGAGGCTAAAGTTAGATATAACCTTACTCTCTAAAGCGGTAGCTTGGTCGAGCAGTACGGCAGTATCAGAGGACAGTGTAAAGCATTTGTTGTACACACTCAGTCAGAAAATGGTCTCACACACTCAAGAACTGAACTCTAGGCCAATGGTTTGTATATAAAAATAGATATGGTTGTTTTATTTTAGAACCAACAATAGGTATCAAAATATACTTTCTCAGAATGAAATGCTTTAGATAAATGCTTTCACTAGGCAATAGACTTTTGAATACAGTAGCTACAGTTGTTGCAATGGGTAACACAATTTCAAACACAATTATACATTGAGCTCAATGGGAATTTCTAACTAAATGCAATTAGTTACTTTTTGGATTACTTTTCTTACCACAGGACTGGATCCTAGATTCAGTCCTGGGACATTTCCTGGAAACAGGTGAGTAAAAACGTTTTGGTTACAGGTATGATTTTTAAGGAAGATTATTGTATTTTAAAAGATGACACTAAAAACTTTTTCACATAGAATCACCAATGTTATCCTATGTGAGGAAATTCACTTAGCAGGTAAGTGAGGTTATCGTTACTTTTTCTTACTCAGTGTTGGATCCTGGATCCAGCACTGGTGCATCTCCTGTAAACAGTTGAAAGAATATGTTTTTGTTATACAGGCGATTTTTAAGGAATATTTGTAAGTTTCAAAAATCGACATTTGAAGAATTTCTGGTGAAAACCAGGCAATGTTATCCTATGGAGGAAAATCAAGTTAGCGGTAAGTACAGTTGTAATTCTTTTTCAAGGTCAGTGCTGGGCACCAAGATCCAGCACTGGGATCTCTCCTGATAACAGGTGAGTAATTTCAGGTTCGTTATTCAGCTGATTAATATTTTAAAGTTTCAAAACTCGACACTTAGAAGAATTTCCAAGTGAAACAAGTCAATGTTACCCTATGGAAGAAAAGTGAGTTATCGGCTTTTGGGTAAGTACTCGACTGGCAGAGTTAAGGTTCTGGGCATAGACTCAGGGGTCTCCCAAGGTCAGGTAGGCACAGTAGTTGCACCCTCAGCGGCACAGGGGCAGCCGGGTGCAGAGAGAGTTAGGCCCAATGTTATCCTATGGCAGGCAGGGGGCCTTTGGTTGGTGGCTGCTGGCAAGCAGGCCACGCAGCTGTGGGAGCTGGGCTCCTTGTCACTTGCTCAGGGCAAGTGGGGAAGTAGATTAGGATCGAGGTTGCACTCCCAGGGGCACTCGGGCGGCTGGGTGCAGGGTGCTTTTGAGCCGTCATGTGCTCAATGGATTTCAATGGAGAAGCTCAGTGACGAACAAAGGCTGCAAGCTCAGGGACTAAGATTGGGTTTAACCTAATCATCAATAAGGGTTGTTTGGACTGGTACAAGGTGCCCACTTTAATTAGTGGTCAAGAAAGCAAAAGACACACAATTGATGGACGGAATGCAGAACAAATCCAAACATTCACCCCCAGTCAAGAGATCTGGGTTAAATCCATCATTCTTTTGCTCACCATGCCACCCTGTTTAGACCTGGCCATATGCAAATCAGTCTTGACCCTGTGCCTCATGGGAACAGTCCAGCCCGAACTGCCAAGCCATGTCTTCCCTGGACCGGAATCAAGCATCCTAGGACCAGTTTCGGGGTTTCACCCCTCTTCAGCCAGGATAGCTTGATTCCAGTGGCACATTGAGCCCAGGACCCACGTCTGGGCATACCTCGCGCACTTGGGGCGAGAAAACAAAAGACACACAATTGATGGACGGAATGCAGAACCAATCAAAACATTCACCCCCAGTAAAGAGTATTCAGAATATGGGCATACAACTCTGCCCACTTTCTACCCATCTTTTTAATTGGCTCCTGTCCCTGTCCTTTGTAAATGGTGGCTTTTCGTTGCTCAATAGACTTAGTAATCCTCCCTAGAACTGCCTTGCCTCTTCTTGTAACCTCCCATTAGCAACACCCCTTGTTACATGTGTTGTTACTCCCTAGGTTTTAATTAAAGCCTCAAAGCACTTTTTTTTTTAAACAACTTCAGGCAGGACACACACTTACTCCTAAGCAAGGCTGGCAATGGTTACTTTACTCACTAGCACATCTCACATTGATATGAGACATTCTAAAAATTTCCCTTCATCTGCTCCACACAGAGTACAACCTAATCCGGAATTTATATAATAATTATTTTGTCACATTTCAAAGTTACTAATTTTATATATGGACATAGCTATTTGAATGTACTCGTGGTACTGTCTAGCATGCAATGCATTATGGGTAGGATGGATTTACCATATCTTCTGCAGGGTGCATGGAACCTCTTTTGGCCACATATGGTACTGCACCCTGCAACATGGCTGGGCTAAAAGCATTGCCATTTATAATGCCATTAACTCCAACTTTGCAGGGTGCAGTACTATATGTGGCCAGAAGAGGCCACATGGGACCTCTTTTGGCCACATATGGTACTGCACCCTTCAACATGGCTAGGTTACAAACATTGGCATTTATAATGCCAATAACTCCAACTCCAACAAATGCGAGACCGATTGCATTTCCAATGCAATTGGTCTCGCATTTGTTAAAGCTAGAGCTGTTGGCATTGAAAATAACAATGTTTTTTACTTTTGCTTGTTTATACCATTAACAATAGTGCTTTTTTTTTTTTTTTAAATATTTTATTAGAGAGTAACATGACACTGGTATCATCCATCAACATAAAATATCATAAAGAAAGAAGAGATACAAGAGCATGTATCATCTAAATCATCAGCATCATGACTCTGTATTTTACAATTTTCAAACCCATACCCCCCCGCGGAGCCCACCCAACCACCCCAGAGAGGCTGTGAATTGGAGATAGATATGGAAAATCAATTAAACATTGAACCAGTTATCCCGATAGATTAATATCTTCAGAGCACAATATATACAATATATACAAGAAATATACACCAGTATCACTCTAGACTTAATTCAAACATCATAATTTGCACCATCCAGCCAATTCATTAAAGGTGCCCAAACTGATTCCCCATTTCTGCGGGCCCTTGGGCCTCTCTTTCTGTAAACCAAAAGCTCCCATTTCCCAACATTTATAAATTTACTGAACCACTCATATTCTGACGGAGGTGTAGGATCTAGCCAGACAGATGCTAAACATAATCTGAGTGTAGCCATAGAGATAAAAAATAATTTCTGCTCTGACAACGTCATGTTCACATCAACTACTCCCAATATAATGGCCTGAGATGATAGTTGAAGCGTACAATGAAACAATATCTCTAGCCGTTGTTTGACTTTGTTTAACAGAGGAGTTAAAATAGGACAAGAGGAAAACATATGAATAATATCAACGGCGAACTCCCCACATCTGGGACAGTTAACTCCGGAGATCCCACCCCATTGATGTATACGCTGTGGAGTTATATACAAATTATGCCAAGTTTTAAAACATTGGACCTGGAGATTTGACGATAAAGTAGCAATATAACTAAGCCGTAATGACTCTTCGCAGACCTCCTGTCCGGCATGTAATCCAATATACCATCGACCAAAATGTTTATGTAGATCATCTTTCCTTTTTTCATTAATTATTTTATAGATTGAGGATATAGTGGAGTGCCCACCTATAAGAGCCTCCAATAATGGGAAAGAGATCCAGCTAACAGTTTTCCGAGAAAAAAAGTCCCGGATCTGTAAAAACTTAAAAAAATGTTTATTATTAAGCTTAAATTTCTGTTTTAAATAGTCAAATGTCCTTGCCCCACTGTCCGAAACTAAATCCCCCAGTTTGCTAACTCCTTGGGTCCTCCATTCTTCGAAAAACCCATCAGAAAAAATTTGAGGTAAAAGAGTATTTCTATTGACTGGTGTATATATATGTATTCTTCCTATATTAAATAGTTTCCGGATAGCTGTCCAAACTTTAAAGGCAGCAAGTAAACCCTTAAACCTCACACGTTTGAAATAAGCAAAATCTATGTACCTCAATAAAACCCCTAGAACTTCTTCTCCATACACTAATTTATAGATTGATTGTTCCGAATCTTCGAAATCTGGACAGTCGAGCAGTACAGAAATATGTCTCAAAGTAATAGCCCAATAATACATCTGGAAACTGGGAACAGACCAGCCTCCCCTTTCTCTTGGTAGTGTCATAAATTTAAAAGCTCGTCTAGGTCTTTTCCCTGCCCATAAAAACCATGAGACTATACGTTCTATTTTTTTAAACCATATCGGTTCGAACAGTACAGGGATAGCTCTAAAAAGATACAATATCTTCGGTAGAAAGAGCATTTTAACAACATTGCATCTCCCCATAAGAGTTAACTGAAGATTATTCATCCTACGACTATCTTTTTCTATCTTGCACAAGATCGGCTTGAGATTAATCTCAACGGTCTCTTCTGGATTTGAGCTTATCAGAATTCCGAGATATTTTGCAGTATCAGTGACCCTAGGATCCGCCAATAAGATCTTGTCGTTACAGACAATCTGGGTTTTCGAGTCATTAAGATGATAGCCTGACAGTCTGCCAAATTGAATTGTTAGTTTTTGTATTTCTAGCAGTGCCTGTTCAGGAAAATCTGTTAGAATGGCCAAATCATCTGCATAGCCCAGTATTTTGGATTCGCCACCCTTGGATCTAACTGGGCTAATCAGGTTATTTAAAAGAATTTTTTTTATTAAAGGGTCAATATAAATGGCAAATAATAAAGGGGAACAGGGACAACCTTGTCGAGTGCCTCTGGAGATCTTGATAGTTCCTGACTGGCTTCCTAGGATTGATATTTGAGCTGTAGGTTGTCTATACATGATCTGTATTGCTGCAATAAATCCTTCTCCAAATCCATAATGTCTCAAAACCGCCCATAAAAAGGGCCAGGAGACCCTATCAAAGGCCTTCTCCGCATCCAGCAGGATTAAGGCCATAGGGTCCCCTGAAACCTTTGTAAAATCAAACAATGTAATTGTGCGACGAATATGATTAATTGTTTCCCGTCCTGGGACAAAACCATGTTGATTTACTGAAACCAGTGTCTTAATCACCCCAGAAAACCTCCTTGCCAACACTTTTGCGTAGATTTTTATGTCACTATTAATAAGCGTAATTGGGCGGTATGATCCCATATCCGTTGGGTTTTTATCCTTCTTTAAAAATGTAATGATTCGGGCTCTCTGCCAGGACTCAGGAGACGATTCTCCCTTCTGTACTATCCTGAATAGAGCCAACATAACCGGAGTAAGTTGAGGCCGGAATATCTTATAAAATTCTCCTGGCAAATAATCAGGGCCAACAGCTTTCCCCGCCGGGATAGAATCTATAGCTTGGAAAAGCTCTTCCATACTGATTTCGGCATCTAATAGATCACGCTTTTCTGGTGATAGTGTATCAACACCTATCCCCCGCAGATACTCTTGTATATCCAGCTGAAGCATGTCATTATTGCTGATGTCTTCACTATACAGTCGTTGATAGAACTTTTGGAAAGCACGCAGAATGTCCCCATCACCAGACACCAGACCAACATCTGGATCCTGGATATTTTTGATACGTGTAGCAGTTTCCCTCTCCTTAATTCTAGAGGCTAACAAATGCCCTACCCGCTCACTATTTTCAAACATTTTAGATTTCCAAATTAAAAATTTACTAGCTGCCTTAGCCTGAGAGAACTCAATTATAGCTGATTTAACTAAAATAATCCGAGTTTGAGCAGAATCACAATCTCCACCCATCTGAATCTGGGCAACTAAATTCTGCTCAGCTTCTGCCAGTTCTATATATAGTTGTTGCAGTTTCACCTTTTCCTTCCTTTGAGATTCCCAACCGAACCGAGTAGTCTCACCCCTCACCCCTGCCTTTAGCGTATCCCATACATTCTGAATACCTGTGCTACCAATATTTTCTTCCAGGAATCTAGTGATCCATAAAGACATATTATCAATATACTCCCTATCTTGAAGCAAAGCACGATTAAACGTCCATATATGAGTTTGAGTCTTACAGATTAGTGTATCTAATTCAAACAGAAGAGGATTGTGATCCGACATAACTCGCGGGAATTTGATAACTCCAGAACCATAAAGTAAAACAGGTGAGACAAAAAAATAATCCAGTCTTGAGCACATTTTGTGTGGTGCAGAATAGTATGTAAAGCCAGGGTCATCCGGATTAAAAAAGGCCCATGCATCCATTAGACCATGCAGATCTATTAAGTGCTGTAAAGCACGGAAAACCCTTGGCTTTCTCCCAGCATATTCAACCCCTGTTTTGTTTAATGTCCCGCACTGTATATTAATGTTCAGATCTCCACATATGATAAGCGGGGATGGCCATGCCACTAACTCTAAGCTCAGCCAGTTAACTAAATCAGGGTCATCCAGCACTGGGCCATAGATAGAACAGAGTGTAAATTTTTTGCCCTGAAAATTACCATAAACTATTACCCAACGACCCAGATTATCCGCTGAGGAACGGATAATATTAGCCTTTCCTGGTTTAGCTAAAATTGCAACACCCCTAGTCTTGGCCTCAAATTTAGTCCAGGATAGAAGCTGGAATCCCTCCATCTCCAAAATTTTGTGCCGGGTGGCTTCAACATGCGTTTCCTGTAGGCAGAGAACATCAGCCCGCAGGAAGCGGAGATCCTCCCTAATCCGGCGTCGTTTAAACGGATTATTCAGTCCACATATATTTATTGATACAATTCTCAGATTAGCCATACAAAATAAAGTACTTTCCAATAGCCATTTATTAACTCTTTATATAAATTCAAATTCAAATTTAATTGATTTATCAAAGAATAAGTTTCTACCTTCTCCCCAACCAGATCTCCATCCACAGCCCCTCCCTCTACAACCCCCCCCCCCCCCCAAATAAAGGCAAATAGGTCAATAGACCCATGTGATGGCTTCCAATCCCACAGTGCCCACAGGTCGCTCCCGATCTCTAAGGTAATCCAATAAGCAGAAAGGAAAAACCCACCAAACCTAGCTATCTGATAGGATCCTACCCCTCCCCAAGCTCCTTGAGATATTCTTCAGCCTTTATTTCCGATGTAAATACCCGTGTTCTGCCAGAAAAAATTACTTTTAATCGTGCAGGATTCATTAAGAACACCGTGCACCCTTTCTTTTGGAAAGGAGTGATCAATAAGCGAAGTCGCCACCTCCTTTCTACTGTCGTGTGGCAGAAATCTGGGCGAACGAAAAAGGTGTGCCCTTCTGCGGATCTTTTAGCATCCGGACGAGCCTTCTCAAAAATAGCTTGTCTCAGGAGAAAATTACCAAAAAAAATCAAAATTGCTCTTGGTTTAGCTCCCACTTCTGTGTTTTTTTTCAACATAAGGGGGAACCGGTGAGCTCTCTGTATTTCTATGTCCCATGACCAATGTGATAATTCAGGGAAGGCAGCTTTAAACAATTTTACAACAAAACCTCTAATATCCCCTCCCTCCGAATTCTCCTCTATTCCTAATAGTCTAAGGTTATTTCTTCGAAGTCTATTCTCGGAGTCTTCCAGTTTCCACATTATATCATCAAGTCTGCCATCATTTGTTGTGATTTTCAAATCAGTCTTTTGTAACCCCGCCTCAAGATCAACAATTCTCTCCTCTAGCACCGTTGTCCTGGCAATAGCCTCAGAACATGCTTTTGTATTTCTTCGAATTGCACCCTGGATCTTCATCATAGCAAGTTGAGCCCTTTTATGCTCTTGTCGGGCTTCCCCTTGTATAGACTTTAGCAAGGCATAAATCGCGGCATTAGACGGGGGGGGAAGATTCACCTTGATCTTCTCTTTTTTCCTTTCTGTGAGCAGAGGGTGCTTCTAGCCCAGCTAGACTCATAGCTGCTTGTGTATAATCCCATTGGAGATTACTACTGGCTTCAGAGCCATCACTGACATCAACCTCTAGGTCTTGCTTGAGAGCAGTCTTAGAGTTATTGCACCGAATAGAGGCCTTCTTTGACGTGCCCGCTGTTCTTGGAGGGCTGCCTAACTCACTGCTTGAGGTTGAGTTATCACTTACAGACCCTCTCTCAGATTCCAAATCCGAATCCGACTCTTCTGGTACGGAAAAAAAGCTATCCCCATCCATCAGTTCCAACAAGGAGTCCTTATTTTTTCCTTGCCTCCCTCCAATGGGGGTTTGAAAAATATTAGAAGTCACAGCTAAGTCGCTTAAGCCTGTTGGCTTCCCTCCACTTACATCATCATTTATCTGAGGGGAAATAGCCTTTGATACTTCCAATGAAAGTCCAGAGTTGGGCAAATCTACCAAATCTACCAAATCTACCTCCGTCTCTGCCACCCTTTCACTGTTTTCAGCCTCCTGATCAATAGAACCTTCTTTAGCCTCTATTAACACGCCCGCGGGGTCAATTACAGATACTGATGGAATCTGTATCTGTATCTGTTTTTTAGCCACCGTATTTTTCCCCGCAAACATCCCGGGTACTATAAGCGTTTTCACATGATCAAGATGGTCTGTAGCGGAGGGTGTCGTTCCCACCTGATTCGGAGCTTTAGCCTTGGAATTACCGTAAGGAGGTTTCTCGGCAGTTTTGTCCACTATATCTCCCTGCTTCCCCCTACACGGGGCGGTTTTGCTGCCACTCACCGCTGACATCCTTCCAGCTGGTCCGCTTGATCCGGTTAATTTTCCCGGCTTCTCCACCTTGTCCGTGGACTCCGCTCTATCAGTGGCCGGAGCTCTCCTTCCCCCATTGGGAGCGCCGGTCGGCTGAAGCTCTCCTGTCTTCTTCGCCGCTGAGGAACCTCCACCCTTGCGAACAGGCATCCCGATAATCAAGGCAGCCTCGTCCCTCGCCTCCGCTGCGAGCCACACCCGCCAAGCCCTCAGGTGTGCGCGGCCCAAGAAGGCAGACACCGCCCGCAACCAGGACCGTCGGACGCCGAAGACGGTAAGCATAGGTCTTTTGCCCACCAAGTTTTTTTTCCAATTCGGTTCTGGAGTGATATATTTTTTCCGAAGGTCGGGGTCGAGCTGTTATAAATATGAATCCAACCAGCTTGTTTTCTTTAGATCAGATACAGGTATCTGCTATTCAGCATCAGCATCAGCAGACTGGGAGCGACCTGCACTCGGCAACTAACCGGTCGCCATCTTGCCTCCCGTGCAGCTCACAGGTATCTGCTATTCAGCATCAGCATCAGCAGACTGGGAGCGACCTGCACTCGGCACCTAACCGGTCGCCATCTTGCCTCCCGTGCAGCTTGTTTATACCATTAACAATAGTGCTATGCAAATATAATAACTCCACTGCAAATAAAAAACAAAAGTAAAAAACATTGTTATTTTCAATGTTATACCCTCAAGTGTTGGCACTTCAAGGACCATAAATAGCTGCTAGGCACATCTCTCGAACATTTAATTAACTGTCAAATGTACACAGTCCCTTTTAATGCCTTGTTCGTAGCAGTTCAATACAATACATGCAGAGCACTTCACCTTTTCCCCTTATTTCATTTCCAAGGAAGGTGGCATAATAAACTTTGGGGTGATCAGGCAGAAGAAGGCTCTTCACTTTAAAATAATGGTGTATGACATGTTCCTATCCTGTAGGTTTCAGCCGGGACATTGGTACACACAATATCATTGGCGAGGATTAATTGTGTCAGTGATAAATCCCATTGTATTGGCTGCCTCTGTGAAGCCCTAAGACAGGATGCGGGCCTACATTGAAAGTTCGGATCGTCGGGTCTTCCCCTGTCTGAAAGGGAGGAGTCCATGTGCCAAACTTGCTATGGTCAAAGAACCAATGGGCACTCCATTATGACCACTGCATTAGGTGGCACTTCAAAAACAAAATATATTACACCACTATCTTACATGCCACCTTTGACCTAAACAATCGAGGAGCAAGAAGATGCAAGAAGACAAGGCACTTCTTTTAGCACTTGTTTGGGACCAATCAACAATGCCTCACATTTCTTCCAATCAGGTGTGCGCTGTTCTAAAGCCCCAATTCCCTCAAAGCCTATTGTCTTAATTGCAAACTGGGAAACCGGTGCCTCCCTCTCTTACTCATAAAGACCTACTTGAATGCCAGGGACAATGAAGTGGAATCATGTCCTGGGCTATCAATGAAGTTCCTTTGAGGCTCACAAATACGCATGAACCCATATCTCAGAGCCAGCCCCCGACAGCAAATCTAGCTGGCTGGTATTGATTACTTCAACACTGTCATAGTGTACAGCAGGGGACCCCGGGTAGGCCTGGGTAAAGACTGAATCTTACAAGAAAAGGGTAATGGGGCTTGAGGCCTTAAGCTTTGCTTGAGGGCTGAGGTGTGTGAGCAGTGGAGATAGTGGTTTTTGCCAGATGGCAAACAGAACTGAGCTAACCCAATAAACGTTCCTGAATTGTATGGCCACACACTAACATTCACACAATATCACTCTGTCCAGTTGGGCATGCCAAATTCTGATTTGTGGGTTCATACATTTGAGACAAGACTGCAGTTAGTCTTCCTACCTTAGCAAGAGAGCCTACTTCACCCTGCAGTAGCGTGACAGTCGGAGCACCAGATACAAAGGGCTCCCTGAGATGTACAGGTGCTAGGAGTTGGTTGTAGTGACTTCTGGGCACAACATACTGTGCTTATCAACAGGAATGCTGCTGCTCCAAGTCTCAGCATAGAAGCCTGTATGATCCAAGAGAACCCACAGCCTGACACGGGGAAAGCATCAAGACTGACACCGACAGAGTCGCACTGTCTGCAAATATGAAAGTTTCAGTGGTTCCTTAAAAAGACCTGACCTCACAGTCTGTGGAGAGTAGCAGATCTTTGGGACTGCTGAATTACAGTATCCATGGGGGACCACTGATGAACCATGGATAACCAGTATTTGTCCATGAAGGTAAAAACATAGTAGAGCCAGCGGTGGCCTGCACAGCTCGCGGGTGGTTGGGTGATCGTGGGGGGACGGGGTTGCGCGTGGTTCAGAATTAAAAAAATAAAATAAACAAACACTTTGCCGTCGGGTCCCACGTCTCTGCTCCTGCTCTCCTGTGTTGGACTCCAGGAACAGGAAGAGCCCGGCACACAGGCTCCCCTGACCAAACACAATGCTGCAATGCAGCGTTGTGATTAGTCTGAGCGCTGTGACGCGGCGCTCAGCCAGGAGCTGAGGGGGTGGGCATGTTCTCCACGCAGGCTGTAATGCAGCCTGCATGGAGAACAGGGAAAGTGAGCATGACTGTTTTGTGCGGCCCAAGAGGTGCGGCCAAACAGCCATTGCATACTTAGGAGGTTTCTGGGTTCTACCACTCCTTCCCTGCTCTGTAGCCCCGCCCCACCCCTTCACGCAAAGCTGCCACAGCAGGAGGACAAAATAAAATGATAATATAATAACATTACGCTATTATCATTTTATTTTTTCCTTTCTCTTCCTGCTTCCAGGCAGTGGGGCAACGCTCCTCCGCCTTAGTGGAGGAGCTGCCCCTCTGAGTAGAGCCCATGGACAGCCAGAGACAGCCTGAAGATCGCAGCAGTCCCTCATGTCCCCAGAGTCACCTATATTGCTGATCCCCCCATCCCTCGCTTCAATAAAACACTGTATCAAGTCCTGCTTCCACAATTACCCCAAAAGCTTTGCAGTGCAGCAGATCATCCAAACAGAGAGCTTTCTACATCCCAGACTTGGCTTCACCTGAGTGTCACCCTCTATACCGCTAATTGAGTAATATGAGCTCACCAATAATCCCAGGGATCAGAGTTAGGATTTTTTTCAAACTCCATACATCTGATGCCAGTGAAAAGTCCAACATGTCTGCTTGCAAGGCCAGCAAAAGGGGACTCAGTAGTCAACCACAACAGGATCTGTGAACAGAGCGCACACCTCTCCTCAACTCCCACCCAAAGTAGGGATAAAGTGCATCATTCCCCTTAGGCATCAGAGTGTGGGCAACCTCTTACAATGACCATCAAGACAACACTGGGTGAAGGATCAATTCACTGCTCCCTATTAACGTAGAATGTGGAGGACATCCTAGCACGCTTGTCCCAAAACCCTGCACCAAATAAAGAAGAATGTAGCATCATCCACACACAAATCACCTCCAATGCCAGTAAGTTATCTAAAAGGTCCCTACACCCCTTTTGAGCGCCAGGAAACATGAACACCTCATTCTCTTCCATTACCTCTCTGGCATGAAGATGAGCACGGGCAATAACTCAATATTGCTTACTGGAAAGAACACCTGCGTGCATCCACGGATTCCATGGTTCAGCATAACACGGGCCAGTTCATTGATCATAGACCACAAATCATGCAAGCCAACTCACTTTGGGGTTCCAATGTAAAGTCCTCTCTAAGGAGTGAGTTGCTTGTGTACTAAGGACGAACTTCCTGGGTAAAATCCACCAATGAGTCACAACTATGCTGCAAAATCTCACTTTATCCCTACTTAAGTATATCTATTTTTCTACACCCATTTCCTACAGAGGTGAGGCCACCAACCGTGCAGACTCTGTCCAGAAGGACTGGGGTTGTCATTGTCATTTGACACCAAAGAAGGACATGTACAGAGTAAACTGGGGGCTGAAGGCTATAAACACAACTTCATATACTGAATTAAGAATGCGAGGTAGGAAAACACGTAGAACGAGGTACAAATGTGAAACATAGTTAATAGAATTTTGCAAAAAGAAAAAAACTTGCTCTGTAAATCACATCCCAGCCCAAGTTCCCCAGCATCAGCTCGGCCTTCACACAACATCAGATCAAACATCCAAGAGATTTCAGTGACCGAGCCCTGTCTTTTCAGGTGTTGTTTAAACCTTTGCTTCTCCTGCACACCCTTGTTTCTACCCCTTAGTAGACACAGGCCATCAGTATGAGGGTCTGTTAATGACCAAACTGCAGATGAAGTACCCATTCATGTTCGATGGTAACTTTTTACACAATCTGGGACCTGAAATCCGGTTAGGTGTTTAGTAATACCAAATGCGAACATAACAAACTATCTCAGACACTTTAAACATTCCTAATTCAAATTGGAATACTCTGCTAAAACAGTTTCCATTGATGTAAGGCTGCAAAGGAATGATTGCGAGTAAAATAGAGTGCTGCAATAATGCTGCTAAATGTCAATTTTTGTGCCGTGAAATAAAAAACCTTTGCCGCAAAATGTGTGTATCTATGCCGCAATATCCTGGGGGGGTCTATCTTTGTTGCCTCACTGGTAGGTGAGTGATGAGAACTGCACTCAGTGACTAAGAACCCCTGTACTTCCCTCCAGACTCTTTTTACTTAAGATGAAAGTCTGTGCCTCCTGAGACATAGGTGCACCTTTGGTCTGCTCGCAAGCCTGGCATTTCCACATCAACCTTGTACTGATCCGAGTCAGCTGATGCACATGACCCATGGCACAACATGCATTCATGGCAGAGTGCTGCAGCAAAGGCTAACTGAGTGGAAGGAAGACAGGGTTGTGGGTCGGTGGGGGGATGGTAGGGGGTGGTCTGCAAACAAATTGATCTCAAATGATTGAGGGTATCTGGACTAGCAGCCCTGCTAAGTACCACGCATCAGGCGTTAGTCTAACGCATTTCAGTGTGGTGATCCGCATCACCGCACTGAAATGCATTATAGCACCTCCTCAGCTGCCACGTGGAGCGCTGTTATAATACACATGATGCTCATCAGCGCAGGGCGCACTGCTCTCTGCAGGCAGAGGCTAAGGGGGCTGGCTAGATCTGCGCGCAGCTAAGCGAGTACTGCTACAATGTAATCGTATCCAAGTTAGGTACACTCTGGGGCCGACGCACACGGCGCCGAACTTAAACTGACGTCACTGAAGTAAGTGGCCAATGGTGAAGTTGACTGACTGACAGAGAGACACAATAGGGTACCGTAAGTCACTGTCAGTCGTCACGCTGCCACCCGCGCTTCTTGCAGCTATGCGCAGCTCTTGCTCCTCTTGACCTCACCGCCGCGGGGTGGCGGCTATTAGGTGATTTTGGCAGTCAATTGTCAGGGCAGGGCCCCAAGCCAGGCTGAAAGCTGCTGGCACCGCTGTCTGTGGTAAAGGTGGCAGGATCCAGTCTGGAATCGGATCCCACCTGCATTTCAGCCCGAGCAGCACCACGAGTCGGTGTTATAGTAGAGGCAGCGCCGGGGCCAGTCGCCGTGAGAGAGGGGGCAACAAGCTGACGTGCTCGTAGGTTTCAGCATGTTTGACAGCACAGTGGGGGCGGTAATATCTCAAGCGACCGGGACCCAGCCCCCCCGGGCCGCGGCGCCGGATCAGCTGCCCACTGACGACATGACGAATAACCAGTGCCTGTGAGAGCAGGTAATGTATTAAGTGAAATTATCAATTACATCTTTTTTAAAACACTCCTCCGTAACTGCCATATATACGTTGCTGTTCCAGTACTGAGCTATGTGCGCTTACGCTTTCCGATGTTTATTTCCTACCTCCCTCGGCCCGTGCCCCAGCCCAGGCCCATAGTAGTGTTTGCTGTCACCTGGCGACACTAAAACTCACCTTCAGCACGTGCTCCGAGTCCGGGAGAGGCTGAGCAGGTGAGGTTTAGGGCAGGCACGCCTCTCTCATACACGGCTAGGAGGGAACTGCAAATTTAATTAAAGCCATTTTAACAGAAACCATGCAGGTTTGAAGCTCGCTAATTCAGAGTAAAGGTTCCCATTAATGCACAAAATACAGATATGCATTCCACTGACCAGTTTTGCATTCAGAGGTCTTCACCAGCGTCATGACTAGGGAGAGACTGACTTCTCTACTGTACAGCAGCTGAGAGTGTATGCTGCCGGCTGAGCCAATGAGTGTAACACACAGAGAGACACTTCTCAAGGACACCTGCAGCTACATTATTTTTTTTATTTTCTCTACCTAGTTGCAGCAATGTAGTGTTATGACTTTAATTGAGAAAAGGAAAGTCGTTATTAAATTATGGCTACCGCAGTGATTTATCTCAGCGGAGGTGTTCGATATCCCTGTTGAAAGCACTTGACTGTACCATTCATACATTGCATATTCCCAAAATTACGATCAGTTTGTAAGGGCACCAGGTTAGTGCCATTCTATCTCTGTGATTTGCAGCAGTTTGAAGATTTTCTTAGCTTCTTGTTGCTCAAATGGGTCTCATTTCTGAAATGTACATGTTTCCCTCATCTTTACTGCCTCATTTTGCTTGCGAGAAAGTTTCACTCATAGTTAGGGTGACCAGATGTCCAGGTTTTCCCCGGACAGTCCCTGTTTTCGGAGCAGTGTCCCTGTGTCCCAACACTTTGCTCCTAATTACAGAAATGTCCCGGTATTTGTGCAGTGCTCGGGTTAAACGGAGAAATGTCCCGGTTTTTAAATAGTGCCTCGCACTGAAACACTATTTAGAACCTGGATCTTTCTCGGCTTACTTCTCACAGGTGCTGAGACGGGTCTCTATTGGGCTGTCCATTTTTGCCCTCAGGATGAAAAAACAATCTTACTGCTGCAGCAATACCACCCTTCACTGCCTTCAAAGAGACCCGTTATACGTCTTTCACAGTCTCCTCATCCCAGAACTGAAGCATTTTCAATGTTATGTACAACGAAGCCCAAGTTTGTTGCTTATTTATCTTATGCAATAACTGACAAAGCGAATAGTCCTGGCTTGTTGTAGTTGTAATGTTACATGCATAGCTGCCAAGGTTTAAGATTTCTATGTGTGCCATTTTCATAATTTCAGAGTAATTATGAGTGACATTTTAATGACTATGAGTGGCCCTTTCTTGCGAGCAAAATCAAGATATTAAAACGAGGGAAAGTTATAAATATCAGATATGACACGCATTTGAGGAACTAGAAACCCTACGTTAGCTGCTGCAAAGCGTAAGAAATAATGGTTAAACAACTTTCATTTATACTCATGTCTAAGTAAATATACTTAGAATCGTACAAATATCAGGAAACTCCCTTGCAACATATTAAATCAAGGCTCTCTCTGCACACTAAGTCAGGAGCTGTTTTTTTATTTTTTTGTGGTTGTTTTCTGAGGCTTGTACCTTCAGCCTTTGCTGACTTATACTGGACCCTCTGGTTCCTCCCTCGTAATTGATGATGCTGTGCAGAGAGCACCACTCAGTCTAGGGCCTCTCTCCAAGGTGGGACCCAGCCCAAACAGGATGTGCGAGGCCCTGCTAACAACACTCTGGTGGCTACTGTTGTTGGATAGGCCAGCAAAGAAACAACATAAAGATTGCCAGCCTTTGTGGTGCCCCCCCTCCTTCCCTGCAAACTAAAGTCAGAAGAACATCAGGACTTGGGGCCAACCTCTGACGTCACATGAGTGACCCTGTGCCTCTCTCCAAGGTGGGACCCAGCCCAAAAAATGATGAGCGAGGCCCTAACAACACTCTGGTGGCTACTGTTGTTGGATGGTGGCTACTGTTGTTGGATGGGCCCGCAGAAAAATCAACATAAGGATTGCCAGCCTTTGCGGTGCCCCCCTCCTTCCCAGAAAACTGAAGTCAGGAGAACATCAGGACTCGGGCCACTCTCTGACGCCCCAACAACATAAAACACACTTCACGGTGCGCCAGTCTTGCAACCCATTTCACCGCTTTGAGTAACACCGCAGGTGCTGCAGATGCCTGATCGCAGGCTGCCATTGGCACCAGGCTTAAAACTTAAACTTACTTGGGCTGTAACACACTCTGCCAAGGCTGGCCAGGCTGCAGGCACTGGTAGGCTCAGGCCGCGAGCCACTGCGTGCCCTGGCAATTCGGGTTTGCTGCTCAATCAGTGCCTCCAGGCCGTGTTGTCCAGGCTGTGCAGTGAGTCATACTTTGCAATCCACAGGGAGCCATGAGTGTCACCAAGTAAGGATATCACACAGTGCAATTAGCTGGTCACCCGGGTGACGGTCACTGAAACCTCGACTTCTCTCTCGGCTAAGTCTGTGTCACACATATGATTTGTCTGTAATTCTTCGTCTGTGGAGGTGGATGTCATTTTAGTCCCTTTTCCATGCCTATGATAGCTGTCAAATAGTCCTACTTTTATGTCGACCGTTACTGCAAACTGTAGTCCTACTTCTATGTCTATGATCTGTCCCCGTTTTTTAGGTCTCGGCTAGGCAGCACGCATGCGCTGCTCTAGGAGGGCCTTTAGCCATCGGTCTTCACTTTTGAAGCACTGCACTCGTGCTCGTGGCGGCATCCACCTGCGGGAGCCAGCAACGGCGCGGCCACGTTAATCACAAACATATGGCCGCTGCTCGCTCCCTCAAGGTGGATGCCGCCACAAGCACGAGTGCAGTGCTTCAAAAGTGAAGACCGCCGATCGCGATGCTGCTTGCTTGTGGCATCACTTGTTACGCATTGGGGACGGTGGATTGCCGCTGATAAGCACTTTCCCCAGCTTCTTACACTGGTCCTCGTTATCCCCTTGAGGGCCATGAACGGCGAGCAGTGGAGCAGCATTATTGTAAATGGGTGCCGGAGGCTTCCACTATCAGCAACACAGTTTTCAAAATGCTGTTATTCATACGAAGTTTGTTTCTCACTGCTGTGACGTAGCTATGTTCAGTCGTGAAGCTGGCGCGTGCCCTCTCAGCCCCTGTTTATTTCTCACTTTGATTGTTCACGTTATAGACGGATCACAACCCATCGTCAACATAAAACAGCAGAAGGCTAACTGTGACTAAGGGGATGTTTTTCACTTCAGGGATCATTACAAACATCTGGTGCTTCACTGTATTTCATGCCACTCAGAACCCCTCGGTGTAAAACACCGCTTGTTTCACAGTTAACTGTCTAAAATTCTATATATTTATGAAGCTGGGGGACTTCATTAACAATGTGCCAGGTCTTAGAGGGCACCTTTAGGGGACCCCAAGTCGCCTCCAGGAGAACGTTAACAAATCCATACTCTTCGCAGTAAAAAGCATTGATGTGTGATTATTGAAATGAGATGACTACGCAACGTGTGCAGCTGAAATAAAGCGCCCCGGGAGCCGCATGATTCAGAGCTGTCAAAATAATGTAAGCTGTCTCCATTATTTCTGGAGAGTTGGAAAAAACGTAATTCTTAATTAAATCGTTTATTTTGGTTTTATTAAGCTGCCGTGTGGCCCTTATCAACCTCTGCAAGTGGCAGTAGCATATTGCAGGCCTGTCTGCCAGCAGTGTTTAGCTTAATTAAGGCTGTTCGTGGAAATGGGTTCGAGTTCTTGAGAGGGAGTTGACTGCTGCGGCCATTATTACCCGCCATTCTCAGCTCCGCGCAAGCTTCAGTCAGAAGTAGGCCTTCAAAAATGTAAGTGAGAATAAAGTGAATATTGAAGATGTAGTAGCAGGGAACCTTCAATAGATGTTACGTTGTGACATTATATAACATTGGTTGGTTACTACGTCAAACGACCACTTTAAAGTTACGAACTACAGGTCACAGACAGGTGTCAGCAGCAAAAAATTAACTAACTGGCTGACCCAGAGTTTTTTTCCTTCACCCCCCAAACACTTGCTTGAAAAAGAGACACGCCTGCAAAGCACTTTTCGACCCCCCCTTTGTCCTGTTTGTTTCTTTTAATTGTGTGTGATTTCACCCGACTGCGATCTTCAAATAATTCTGTCACGTTCTTGGCACGGTTTTTGTTTTTTTAGGTTTTTGTTTGTTTGTTTTTTGTTCTGTCGGCAGGCAAGAATCACTCATGTGTTTGTTGTGCTGTCCATTACTTTTAGCATACAAACATGATGAAAAAGTCAATGTTTCAGTTCATAATGTTCGTTTTTTAAAAAGATTTATTGGTAAAGGTTTACCCAATTACAAAGCATTATTCTTCCAGTGACAGCACTGAGTATAACCACTGTGGTACAACAACGCCCGAACTGTGTGTTGGTAATCCATGTACAACATTAATTACTTCACTGTGTAAAAAAAATCCTTGTCTTGCACAAATCATTATACTGTTCAACAGTAATCTTTGTGCAATACCATTGGAATTTAGCAATGATGTTAATTGGAATCAGAGTCAATGTCCAAATCCGCTTTATTTTGGTTAGAAAAGTAGCCATAAAAGCACACAAAAGTCAAATCACAAATATGCACACAACAATCCATTGCACTAGAATTGAAAAAAGGATCCGACAATACACATCACTAATAAAACAAGCATAGCCAATAGGTCTTGCTTTTGGGACCTTATAAGTATTTAGTTATGCAGCACAATATCCTTGGTGCAACAACATCAACTGTTGCATGGCTAAAAACACATAAGGTCCCAAAGGCGAGACTTCTTGGCTATGCCAATGCTTGTTGTTTTGAGAATCTGGTCACCCTACTCATAGTGGTTAAATGTCACTCACAATTACACTGAAATTATAAAAATGTCACACATATCAATCTGAACCTTGGCAGCCATGGACTTTGGAAATCGCTGATCTTGAGAACAGCGGGTTCTGATTCACGTCGACTGATGGAAAAAGTGCAATGTCAAGGGCACGCATGTGGGCTCGAACGAGGTCTGTATGCCGCATTAAACGCATCGCATGCCTGTGCATCCAAACTTAGTAAGCTCTGTGCAGACAGTTTCCAGTCCTGCCACTAGGTGGCAAGGTAACCACAAGTTCAGAATTGGAATCAGCCAGGAAATGTGCGTGGTATGTTTGGTAAACCAAAGATAATGAGATCCGCCTTTCACATGCTCGGTGTTTTTCCGTTTTTCAAGGCCAGGCCATTGTACGCGTGTCCTTGAAATGTTATGGATTTCACAAAGCTCTGGGGTTCGGCTCTACACTGGGAGGAAAGTTTGCTAATTTCGAAGCACTCATAGGAGCAGAACAACTGTTCTCTTCACAGGCGGCGGCTGACACTACTGAGGACAACAAGCCAGGGCTTGAGATGCCTGCAGGTAGGAATGTGTTTCCAACACGAGCCTTTAGCCAACAGGATGGTGAATATCTCCACCTCCCCCCCAGCCCCCAGCCTCAAACACACACACACACAGATCAAAGGAGAGAGCGCACACAGTCAAAATAAAGCTGCTGGTAATGGCTGGCCCTGGCCTTGGAGACAAGTCCCCGGGCGTTCTCTCCTGGTCTCTGCGATTCGGGTCCTGTCTGCGTGCTCTGGCATGTCACCCCTGTTGAAGGGTCTGTCCCATGCAAAGACTTTCTGCCTTTTGCATACACACGTCTGACAGGGACCACGACAGGCACAGCTCCGCCGCTGTGAGCAGGGAGTGAGGCTACTTTCACAAAGCTTCAGGTGAACCAACCAATCGGTGTCTGTTGTTCACCAGGAAGGCTCTTTTGGGACTTTTCTTTCTGGTTTTCACCAGAAAACGTGCACTTTGACGAAAGCAGTGATTCGAAGAAAACACAGTTTAGCAGCAGGCCTGGGAAGCGAAACTTAGCTTGGCATGCGGTGATGGCCGACACCTCACAAAAGTCCACTTCAGGGGCACCTTGAAATAAACTACACCGTGGCTTAAACATACTACACCGTAGCTTAAACATACTACACCGTAGCTTAAACATACTACACCGTGGCTTAAATATATTACACCGTAGCTTAAATATACCACCCCGTAGCTTAAACATACTACACCGTAGCTTAAACATACTACACCGTGGCTTAAATATACTACACTGTGGCTTAAACATACTACACCGTGGCTTAAACATACTACACCGTAGCTTAAATATACTACACCGTAGCTTAAACATACTAAACCGTAGCTTAAATATATTACATCGTAGCTTAAACATACTACACCGTAGCTTAAACACACTACACCGTAGCTTAAATATACTAAACCGTAGCTTAAATATATTACATCGTAGCTTAAACATACTACACCGTAGCTTAAACATACTACACCGTAGCTTAAGTATACTACAACGTAGCTTAAATAACTATATTACATCGTAGCTTAAATATACTACACCGTAGCTTAAGTACCTTAAATATACTACACCGTAGCTTAAATATATTACACCGTAACTTAGTCCCAGACTGGAAGAGGAGGGCCTCGTCAAGGAGAAGTTCAGTATCAGAAGAGTTAACTTTCTAATCACTTACAAATATATTACAGCTGTGGCTTAGTTCTAGACAAGGGGTGGTAGGGGGATACTTTCTGCACATTTCTAACCGTGGTTTAATTGCCTCTTCCAGACCAAAGAGTGTCCTGCAGAGCACGGAAGAGCGAAGGTCCAGGGCAAAGAGGACTCCTTGGGTCCAGCGTTCTTTCTAGATAACTACCTTTTGCAAATAACACATTCCGAAGCAATGATCTACACACTGTGTCATCCCCACACTGTCTACTACCAACCTACGCATTTCTCGTTGTAAGAAATGAGGGTTATGCATACAGGGTCTGTTAGAAATGGGATATTTAGTAGGCTAGGGCATGTGTCAAAGCAAGGCAGAAACCACCACTCTAGTCAAGATAAGGGAGTTAGACTCTTAAAATAACCCCTGCTCCCCACCCTTGGTAGCTTGGCACGAGCAGTCAGGCTTATCTTAGAGGCAGTTTGTAAAGCATTTGCACATAACCAACAGTAATACAGTGTAAGGACTAAAAAAGGATACCACACCAGTTTAGAAACATATCCAATATTTTTATATATTTAAGACAAGATCAAAAACTATAAAAATCCATAATTCAGTACTTAGAAATCTTCGGTTATCAAAATATGCTTGAAAAACAGTTCCTTGATGTCGATAGCTCCGTCTGGGGCCATCCCGGCGTCGTGAGCAAACAAATCCAAACAGTTCTGGCTGACTGTGGTGTCGTGGGCCAGCTACGGTGTAAGAAAGACCCGCAAACAGTACCTTTTAGAAATGCAGGGCATCGATGACCTCTTGTTGAGCTTCCGAAAGCATGGTGTCTGCAGGCGTCGGTTCTGGAGGTCGATGCAGGAGTCGTCAGGGCCCTCGAAGCCACACGTGTTGCAGATCGATCTCCTCTCTGTTGGAGTCAGGAGCGCTGGCGTCAGCAGGCATCGGGTGCTGCGCTGCGAAGTGCGGCGTGCAGTGCCCTCAGGTCGCGGTGCGAGCAGTGGCTCGTGGCGGCGTCAGATGGTGTCGTCGTGGGACCAGGGCCGTGGTGCGAAGTGAATGCGGTGCTCGTTGCGGTGCTGGCAGGTCGCGGTGCAACAGCAGCGGCGTCGTTACCTACTTTCTAAAAGTGGTATTTTCAAACACAGAATGTAACAAGCATTTACAATGCAATGGTCTCGGCATTGTTAAAGTTAGAGTTATTGGCATTGCTCATGACATTATTTTTGTGTATGTTTTTGTTTTTAAAACATTTAAAGAAACGGCATTGTTATTTACAATGTCAATAGCTTAATCTCTCTCAAATGCGAGACCTATTGCATTTGCACCCACACACAGAGCCACACACACAAAGCCACCCACACACACAGAGCCACCCACACAGAGCCACCTACACAGAGCTATTCACATAGAGCAACCCACACACAAATAGAGCCACCCACACAGAGCCACCTATACACACACAGAGTTATCCACACACAGACAGGGCCGCCCACACATAGAGCCACCTACAAAAAAAGCCACCCACACAGAGCCACACACACACACACATAGAGCCTCCCACACACACACAGAGCCACCCACACACACACAGAGCCACCCACACTTACACAGAGCCACACACACAAAGCCACACACACACAGAGCCACATACACACACAGCCACACACACACACATACAGAACCACACACACACACACATAGATCTAGACACATACACATTGATCTTGGGAGCCAAAGCAGAAGTGGCACCGTTGTTTCTAGATATTTGCATTTATCACTAAAAATTAAGCATTTAAAAAATAAATGACTAATAAAAATTGACAGATTATCTGAAAGGTTTCTGAGCTGGCCATAGTGGGGGCGATTGGTCAGCGAACACTCCTGCCGTAGTCGTTACTCTCTGCCTCGCAAAAGAACGGAAAGTTAAGGAAGCTGTTGAGGTTTTCTCTAGGTTTTCCATGATGATTACTCATTGGTCTCAGGATTTTGTATGGTTAGGTCTGAAACATCAGGAAGCTGCAGAGACGTGTCCTGCCCTCTGCCGGAGCAAATTCCATGGGGGAGACACAAACATTATCTGTTGTTCCGTCCCCTTGCCTCACGTAACCCCACATTTCCTTTGATTTTCTCTCCCGACTGAAATATTACATTTATTCAAATTACAGGCACTAGGGGCGCCCAGTAATTTAGAGCAGTTTCCCGACCTGACCTTTTTCCCGCTCTGTCCCTAATTCCTCCCAGTGCCGCCCCTCCCCCCGCCCCCATAGGAATCCTTATCCTGACCTTCGTATTGCTGCTCGTCCTTCTGCTTCTCGGGAGGTGTGGGGGGAGTACACAATGCAACGGGACGGGCTCACGGGTTGGCCGCGCGCCATTTGGGCACGGGGGCATTGTCAGGCTGGCTGTCCCGTCTTGCCAGTGCTGTGAAGCACACTTAAACGAACTGCATCGAGAAATTCAACAAAATGGGTGACAAACACAGGAAAGAAAAATTATCAAATAAAGGGACCACCTAAAATGAAGGTGCCGTTTCACTTCCAAATCCGAAAGTTTACTGGAGAATACACATCAGCAGCATGTTACCCCCACAGAGGACCAGCCAGCTGCCTGAGCTTGAATTTTCGGGGGTCGCGCGCATGACTTCGTAATGCTGTTAAAGTGTCCCAGATAACTAGATAATGTGTTTTCTCTAGCAGCAGCACAGATGGAAGGAAGGGCAGTCGTGAACCTACAAAGATGTTTTGGTCTGGCTTGAAAGTACAACTGTCACCTGACATTTTAACCTAGACCAATATTATTCTACAGTTATTTGCTCAAACATAAATATATGTCCATTCTCATGCGGTTTTCTTGCAATGTTTTCACATTACCATACAACATTCCTCTAAAGCCAGACCTATTGGCATTGCTCTGTCTTGTGGTACCACCTCCTCTGAATTAGGTCTCAAGTCTCGTGGGTGAAACCATGCTCATGCTAAAGTTGTGCTGTAGTCCTGTGATCATTTAGAGGTCGTGCTCTTTGGCCTGTGTTGTGACGTCCATCTGTAGAGAATTCAAATGCTTGTAATCCGAGACTAAATATATTCTGGATTCGCTGTTCTACATTTTAAAGGACAGAAATGTTTCAGGATATTGGATTCAAACACTCTGAATTAAATAGAAACATAACTGCATCTATCCCGATTGGCCACAGGGGGGCATACTTCAACATGAATACGGAACAATCTGGCAGCCTAATCTCTAGAATGCGCGTCATCCTGGTTGATCGTGAATGCCTTTGCCGTGTTTCCGAAGAGTGCCGATCCGTTTCAGTTTGACTGCTGTTTGTCCTTACTATCGGTTCAGCTGTACGAAACATAGCAATGCGCTGATAGCCCTAGCGCGCACTGCTCAGGGCATCTTGGTCCGACATCGAGAAGCTAAAAATGGGACAGGTCAATATAAAAGTAGGAATAAAGCCTTTCGTGGTACTTTCATATCTGGCATGTCCCGGTTTTTACGTAGCCCGGTAAATGTATAGAGTGTGTGTGGTGTGTGTGTGTGTATATAAAATATACACATATGCGTTTATACAACATGAATAATGTCACAAGGCTATGTTTATATAATGTGAGAAGTGGCCGGACCTCCACCCTGAGGCCCCCTGTCCTCGTCCCCGCTCTGTCTTTCCTTCTGCAGTGAGCTCACAGCCAGCCTCCACCTGTGCTGCCTCAAATAAAACAGATAGCTTAAATCACTTCAGACTGTAGAGGCGCCTGTTGAAAGGAGATAATAGTTTAGAATTCTCCTTTGCAGAATGACGTGATCTTTGTCCTAAAAACTGAGACAAGTATTGGAAATTAACAAATGCGTCCGGACGCCCGGACAGTCCTTTGGTTCGTCCATGGTGGACGGGGATGACGCCATGAACACCACCATCTTTCTCCGAGGTCAAGCAGAAATGCCTCGGAGACACGCAGCTTTATTTTCGGATTCGCAGCATCATTTTCGGATTCGGGGGCGTGTTTATTTTTCTCTCCTCTTGCCATTGGCTGGAATGTTTACATTCCAGAGGAGAAAAAGAAAGTAAAAAACACGCCCCCGAATCTGAAAAAGACGGGGCTTAAATGGACAGACGCCCCTCTCCTCCAATGGCTGGCCTCTGTTTAGGAAACCAGCCAATGGAGAAGAGGGGCGGGTTCAAGCCCCATACTAGAAAACGTTAAATCTCACCAAGCGAGACTGCGCAAGCGCAGCCTTCGCTAGCCGAGACCTAAAAATTACCCTCACTAAAGATGCATCTCAAGATTCTGAATTCAGGCATACTAAACTTTATTTTCCTACCTAATTCCCCGGGCCAGTTATGTTTATAAGATGTTATAAACAAACTCTCCATTCTGTCCTGTGGGAAACAGGTATCCCTGCAATAGCGAAAATCGAAATTGGCCATAATTCACTATCAGGACATGCCACACACACCAAGTCATGTCCTACCTTTCACATACACTGCACCCTACCCACAGGGGTACCGTGGGCCTACCTTAGGGGAGGCTGACATGTAAGAAAAGGGAAGGTGAGGGACTGGCAAGTGTATGCACTGGCCAAGTCGACATGGCAGTTACAAACTGTGCGCAGACTCTGCAATGGCGGTTCTGAGGTACATTTTCCGGGCTAGTCACATGGGTGGCACAATCGGTGCTGCAGGCCCACTAGTAGCATTTGATTAACAGGCCCCGGCACACTCAGTGCACTTTACTAGGTACTAACAAGTAAATCAAATATCCAATCATGGAAACACCAATCCATAACACAATTTACCAGAGGAGCACTTGCACTTCACCACTGATAGTGAGAAAAGTGCGCAGAAACACTACGCCAGCAAAAACAGACTCAAAACCGGGAGGTCAGAAAGCAAAAACTCAGGGGAAACACGCCAAAAGATGCCAAGTCTAACGGTCTAATCCCTGCAGTTGCGCGTCCCAAGGATATCTGGGGCCCCTACAAGACTTATATCGCTAACCTCCCGTGCGCTTCCCCACCGCGTGCCAGCTCTGGAATAGTACCCACGGGAGTGGGGTAGCTATGGTGGTCCTCCCTGTGGGGATTGGGGGGAAGGAGTGCTCGCTGTGCGGGCTGCATTGGTGGAGCTGTGCCGAAAATGGGGGTGCCCACTGCAGATGGTTGGGGAGCCCTGACTGAGTCATTTCCCTTAGATGGGCACGGGCGGAGGAGACGGGTGGGCTCTGAATGGGGGGTCTTTCTATGGTCTGCTGCCATAATATCGAACTGCTGCTTGTATATGAGGGGGGAGTGTAATGATGTATCTCCGCATTTGTTCCTACTGATCTGCACAGCCGATATTCTTGCATTGTTCTGTTTTTCAAAACTCAATAAAAAAAGTTTAAAAAAAAAAAAAAAAAAAAAAAAAAGTCTAACGGTCTAAAAGAGATGTATCCCCGAGAAGAACTTTGAATTGACTAGACTGGGTTAAAGGCAAACTTCACCCAACCAAGGGCCTGGACATTAGATGACCATTGTTTGGCCTGGAGTAGTGCGGAAACTGTCTCAATGTCCCTCACCCAAGCAGGCCAGAGAAGCAATAGACATATAGCTCATAACCATCTATATATTTGATAGATTCAGAAGGTTTTTCTGAAAGTTATCACACGGCAGACTGGAATCCTCAGTACAATACACTCACAGGACAGGCTTTAGAAGCCCTACAAAAAGCTATTTTACACAGCCAGTAAAACTTGTTTTTGTCCATATCCTACCGCCCCTGCGTGCACTCTAACCCACCACCAAACACCATATTAATGAGTCTCACTAATATGGTGTTTGGTGGTGGATAGTCTATGAGGAAGTAACCCCTAAACCAAGAAACCTCCATATGAATCTACAGCATGGCGGGTAACACGTGAATCTTCTAAAGATACTTTGCCTGAACTTCATTCTCCATCAAGTAAATGGATTTTCCCTGGAATTTGAGGTTTTTTGTTTCACATGCATGCTTGCATCTTCACTGGAATCGATGCCACTGCATTGACACCTGGAGCTCCGGGTGAGATTAATTGCTGTAAACACTTTTTCATTCATTCATTCATTTATTTTCACACTATTTGTTGTTGTGTTTTAATCCCTTGCCTTTTCGTGGAATGAAATATATTTTTATATGACTGGTTTTAACCCAATTGACTTTCGTCAGGTTCTTCTCAAAACATGTAAAGCGCTCTGATACCCCCAGCGCTATATAAAACTCAAATAAATTAGAATAAATAAGATGGGCACCAGGGGGCGCAAACAGCTAGCATTCGTACATTTTTATTTAGCAGCACAGTATGTTTGATTCAGGGAATGCAATCTGCTGATAGTGTTATCGGGCACGTTTTGAGTAACATTTATCAACAAGCATTTTCAATGCTATAGGTCTCGCATTTGCCAGAGTTTAATCTATTGGCATTGTAAATGAGAATGCCTTTATTTATATGTGTTTTGATGATTAACACATAAATAAAAGGCATTATCATTTACAATGCCAATAGCTCACACTCTTGTAAATATGAGACCTCAGCAGTCATTGTCCCGGACTGCTTGTAAGGTCAAAGCGCGCATGCGCACTAATGTTGCAGGAAAACGTGTGCCTGCAGTAGGTGAAATGCATTAAAGAAAAGAGTGGTTACAGACAAAAGAAGACGTGCCGTCAACAACCGAAGCAAAAAAGCCAGTCCTCATGGGAAGTTACAAATGAAGACAAGGTGGTACTAAGGAGGGACTAACAAGCCTATTAAGGAATCAGAAGCCAGCATTTACAAAAGGCAACGACACAAGCCAGTGACAAATAGGGGGCGGAGATTGGGTGGGCCTTCAAGTACATACTTCAATACAGCATGGCTCGCAGAGCAGCACATGCGCAGCCCAAGCGCGACCTAAAAACCTTCAGCTTTCGCATTAGGTCAGCAGGCCTTTGTTGTTGTGCGAGAACACAGACGCGCCAAGACCTGACACACAGTTGTTGCTTCAATTATAAAAGCTTGATAGATTTCCAGGAGCCACTTATGCAGACAGTATTGTCGTGAGGAGCCGCACAGTCTGATCCATTCACTGTGGCAAAGACACTGTAGAGGTTGCAAAGAAGAAGGTTATCCATGCACTGGGTCAACCATGCAAGAGGATGCGAAGAGAGTTAGCCATGCATTTGGTCAGCCATGCAAGAGGATGGAAAGAGAGTCATGCATGCATTGGGTCAGCCATGCAAGAGGATGCAAAGAGAGTTAGCCATGCATTGGGTCAGCCATGCAAGAGGATGGAAAGAGAGTCATGCATGCATTGGGTCAGCCATGCAAGAGGATACAAAGAGAGTTAGCCATGCATTGCGTCAGCCATGCAAGAGGATGGGGAGAGAGTTATCAATGCATTGGGCCAGACATGCAAGAGGATGCGAAGAGAGTTATCCATGCATTGGGTCAGCCATGCAAGAGGATGCGAAGAGAGTTTTCTAGGTACTGGGTCAGCAATGCAAGAGGATGCGAAGAGAGTTATCCATGCATTGGGTCAGCCATGCAAGAGGTTGCGTAGAGAGTTATCCATGCATTGGGTCAGCCATGCAAGAGGTTGCGTAGAGAGTTATCCATGCATTGGGTCAGCCATGCAAGAGGATGCAAAGAGAGTTATTCATGCTTTGGGTCAGCCATGCCAGAGGATGCAAGGGGAGTTATCCATTCATTGGGTCAGCAATGCAAGAGGATGCAAAGAGTTAGCCATGCACTGGGTCAGCCATGCAAGAGGATGTGAAGAAAAGAGTTAGCCATGCATTGGGTCAATAATGCAAGAGGATGGATGCAAAGAGAACTATCCATGCACTGGGTCAGCCATGCAAGAGGATGGGAAGAGAGATATCCATACATTGGGTCAGCCATGCAAGAGGATGCAAAGAGAGTTATCCATTCATTGGGTCAGCAATGCAAGTGGATGCAAAGAGAGTTATCCATGCACTGGGTCAGCCATGCAAGAGGATGGGAAGAGAGTTATCCATGCACTGGGTCAGCCATGCAAGAGGATGCGAAGAGAGTTTTCTAGGCACTGGGTCAGCAATGCAAGAGGATGCTAAGAAGAGAGTTATCCATGCCTTGGGTCAGCCATGCAAGAGGATGCGTAGAGAGTTATCCATGCAAGAGGATGCAAAGAGAGTTATCCATGCATTGGGTCAGCCATACAAGGGGAGTTATCCATTCATTGGGTCAGCAATGCAAGAGGATGCAAAGAGAGTTAGCCATGCACTGGGTCAGCCATGCAAGAGGATGGATGCAAAGAGAATTATCCATGCACTGGGTCAGCCATGCAAGAGGATGGCAAGAGAGTTATCCATGCATTGGGCCAGACATGCAAGAGGATGCGAAGAGAGTTATCCATGCATTGGGTCAGCCATGCAAGAGGATGCGAAGAGAGTTTTCTAGGCACTGGGTCAGCAATGCAAGAGGATGCGAAGAGAGTTATCCATGCATTGGGTCAACCATGCAAGAGGATGCGTAGAGAGTTATCCATGCATTGGGTCAGCCATGCAAGAGGATGCAAAGAGAGTTATCCATGCTTTGGGTCAGCCATGCAAGAGGATGCAAAGAGAGTTATCCATGCATTGGGTCAGCCATGCAAGGGGAGTTATCCATTCATTGGGTCAGCAATGCAAGAGGATGGATGCAAAGAGAATTATCCATGCACTGGGTCAGCAATGCAAGAGGATGGATGCAAAGAGAATTATCCATGCACTGGGTCAGCCATGGAAGCGGACAGGAGATGGGAAGAGAGTTAGCCATGCACTGGGTCAGCCATGCAAGAGAATGAGAAGAGTTATCCATGCACTGGGTCAGCAGTGCAAGCGGATGCAAAGAAGAGAGTTATCCATGCACTGGGTCAGCAATGCAAGCGGATGGGAAGAGAGTTATCCATGCACTGGGTCAGCCATTCAAGAGGATGCGGAGAAACTTATACATGCACTGGGTCAGCCATGCAAGAGGATGTGAAGAGAGTTATCCATGCACTGGGTCAGCCATGCAAGGGGATGTGAAGAATAGACTCAGCCATGCAAGAGGATGTGAAGAAGAGAGTTAGCCATGCATTGGGTCAGCCATGCAAGAGGATGGATGCAAAGAGAATTATCCATGCACTGGGTCAGCAATGCAAGAGGATGGATGCAAAGAGAATTATCCATGCACTGGGTCAGCCATGCAAGAGGATGGGAAAAGAGTTATTCATGCTTTGGGCGAGCCCTGCAAGAGGATGTAAAGAGAGTTATCCATGCATTGGACCGGCAATGCAAGAGGATGCGAAGAGAGTTATCCATTCATTGGGTCAGCAATGCAAGAGGATGCGAAGAGAGGTATCCATGCATTGGGCCAGCAATGCAAGAGGATGCGAAGAAGAGAGTTATCCATGCAATGGGTCAGCCATGCAAGAGGATGCGAAGAGTTATCCATGCACTGGGTCAGCCATGCAAGGGGATGTGAAGAAGAGTGTTATCCATGCGCTGGGTCAGCTATGCAAGAGGATGCAAAGAGAGTTGTCTATGCACTGGGTCAGCAGTGCAAGCGGATGGGAAGAGAGTTATCCATGCACTGGGTCAGCCATGCAAGAGGATGCCAAGAGAGTTTTCTAGGCACTGGGTCAGCAATGCAAGAGGATGCTAAGAAGAGAGTTATCCATGCCTTGGGTCAGCCATGCAAGAGGATGCGAAGAAGAGAGTTATCCATGCAATGGGTCAGCCATGCAAGAGGATGCGAAGAGTTATCCATGCACTGGGTCAGCCATGCAAGGGGATGTGAAGAAGAGTGTTATCCATGCGCTGGGTCAGCTATGCAAGAGGATGCAAAGAGAGTTGTCTATGCACTGGGTCAGCAGTGCAAGCGGATGGGAAGAGAGTTATCCATGCACTGGGTCAGCCATGCAAGAGGATGCCAAGAGAGTTTTCTAGGCACTGGGTCAGCAATGCAAGAGGATGCTAAGAAGAGAGTTATCCATGCCTTGGGTCAGCCATGCAAGAGGATGCGTAGAGAGTTATCCATGCAAGAGGATGCAAAGAGAGTTATCCATGCATTGGGTCAGCCATGCAAGGGGAGTTATCCATTCATTGGGTCAGCAATGCAAGAGGATGCAAAGAGAATTAGCCATGCACTGGGTCAGCCATGCAAGAGGATGTGAAGAAGAGAGTTATCCATGCATTGGGTCAGCCATGCAAGAGGATGGATGCAAAGAGAATTATCCATGCACTGGGTCAGCCATGCAAGAGGATGGCAAGAGAGTTATCCATGCATTGGGCCAGACATGCAAGAGGATGCGAAGAGAGTTATCCATGCATTGGGTCAGCCATGCAAGAGGATGCGAAGAGAGTTTTCTAGGCACTGGGTCAGCAATGCAAGAGGATGCGAAGAGAGTTATCCATGCATTGGGTCAACCATGCAAGAGGATGCGTAGAGAGTTATCCATGCATTGGGTCAGCCATGCAAGAGGATGCAAAGAGAGTTATCCATGCTTTGGGTCAGCCATGCAAGAGGATGCAAAGAGAGTTATCCATGCATTGGGTCAGCCATGCAAGGGGAGTTATCCATTCATTGGGTCAGCAATGCAAGAGGATGCAAAGAGAGTTAGCCATTCACTGGGTCAGCCATGCAAGAGGATGGATGCAAAGAGAATTATCCATGCACTGGGTCAGCAATGCAAGAGGATGGATGCAAAGAGAATTATCCATGCACTGGGTCAGCCATGGAAGCGGATAGGAGATGGGAAGAGAGTTAGCCATGCACTGGGTCAGCCATGCAAGAGAATGAGAAGAGTTATCCATGCACTGGGTCAGCAGTGCAAGCGGATGCAAAGAAGAGAGTTATCCATGCACTGGGTCAGCAATGCAAGCGGATGGGAAGAGAGTTATCCATGCACTGGGTCAGCCATTCAAGAGGATGCGGAGAAAGTTATACATGCACTGGGTCAGCCATGCAAGAGGATGTGAAGAGAGTTATCCATGCACTGGGTCAGCCATGCAAGGGGATGTGAAGAATAGACTCAGCCATGCAAGAGGATGTGAAGAAGAGAGTTAGCCATGCATTGGGTCAGCCATGCAAGAGGATGGAAAGAGAGTCATGCATGCATTGGGTCAGCCATGCAAGAGGATGCAAAGAGAGTTAGCCATGCATTGGGTCAGCCATGCAAGAGGATGGAAAGAGAGTCATGCATGCATTGGGTCAGCCATGCAAGAGGATACAAAGAGAGTTAGCCATGCATTGGGTCAGCCATGCAAGAGGATGGGGAGAGAGTTATCAATGCATTGGGCCAGACATGCAAGAGGATGCGAAGAGAGTTATCCATGCATTGGGTCAGCCATGCAAGAGGATGCGAAGAGAGTTTTCTAGGCACTGGGTCAGCAATGCAAGAGGATGCGAAGAGAGTTATCCATGCATTGGGTCAGCCATGCAAGAGGTTGCGTAGAGAGTTATCCATGCATTGGGTCAGCCATGCAAGAGGTTGCGTAGAGAGTTATCCATGCATTGGGTCAGCCATGCAAGAGGATGCAAAGAGAGTTATTCATGCTTTGGGTCAGCCATGCCAGAGGATGCAAGGGGAGTTATCCATGCACTGGGTCAGCCATGCAAGAGGATGTGAAGAAAAGAGTTAGCCATGCATTGGGTCAGTAATGCAAGAGGATGGATGCAAAGAGAACTATCCATGCACTGGGTCAGCCATGCAAGAGGATGGGAAGAGAGATATCCATACATTGGGTCAGCCATGCAAGAGGATGCAAAGAGAGTTATCCATTCATTGGGTCAGCAATGCAAGTGGATGCAAAGAGAGTTATCCATGCACTGGGTCAGCCATGCAAGAGGATGGGAAGAGAGTTATCCATGCACTGGGTCAGCCATGCAAGAGGATGCGAAGAGAGTTTTCTAGGCACTGGGTCAGCAATGCAAGAGGATGCTAAGAAGAGAGTTATCCATGCCTTGGGTCAGCCATGCAAGAGGATGCGTAGAGAGTTATCCATGCAAGAGGATGCAAAGAGAGTTATCCATGCATTGGGTCAGCCATGCAAGGGGAGTTATCCATTCATTGGGTCAGCAATGCAAGAGGATGCAAAGAGAGTTAGCCATGCACTGGGTCAGCCATGCAAGAGGATGGATGCAAAGAGAATTATCCATGCACTGGGTCAGCCATGCAAGAGGATGGCAAGAGAGTTATCCATGCATTGGGCCAGACATGCAAGAGGATGCGAAGAGAGTTATCCATGCATTGGGTCAGCCATGCAAGAGGATGCGAAGAGAGTTTTCTAGGTACTGGGTCAGCAATGCAAGAGGATGCGAAGAGAGTTATCCATGCATTGGGTCAACCATGCAAGAGGATGCGTAGAGAGTTATCCATGCATTGGGTCAGCCATGCAAGAGGATGCAAAGAGAGTTATCCATGCTTTGGGTCAGCCATGCAAGAGGATGCAAAGAGAGTTATCCATGCATTGGGTCAGCCATGCAAGGGGAGTTATCCATTCATTGGGTCAGCAATGCAAGAGGATGGATGCAAAGAGAATTATCCATGCACTGGGTCAGCAATGCAAGAGGATGGATGCAAAGAGAATTATCCATGCACTGGGTCAGCCATGGAAGCGGATAGGAGATGGGAAGAGAGTTAGCCATGCACTGGGTCAGCCATGCAAGAGAATGAGAAGAGTTATCCATGCACTGGGTCAGCAGTGCAAGCGGATGCAAAGAAGAGAGTTATCCATGCACTGGGTCAGCAATGCAAGCGGATGGGAAGAGAGTTATCCATGCACTGGGTCAGCCATTCAAGAGGATGCGGAGAAACTTATACATGCACTGGGTCAGCCATGCAAGAGGATGTGAAGAGAGTTATCCATGCACTGGGTCAGCCATGCAAGGGGATGTGAAGAATAGACTCAGCCATGCAAGAGGATGTGAAGAAGAGAGTTAGCCATGCATTGGGTCAGCCATGCAAGAGGATGGATGCAAAGAGAATTATCCATGCACTGGGTCAGCAATGCAAGAGGATGGATGCAAAGAGAATTATCCATGCACTGGGTCAGCCATGCAAGAGGATGGGAAAAGAGTTATTCATGCTTTGGTCGAGCCCTGCAAGAGGATGTAAAGAGAGTTATCCATGCATTGGACCGGCAATGCAAGAGGATGCGAAGAGAGTTATCCATTCATTGGGTCAGCAATGCAAGAGGATGCGAAGAGAGGTATCCATGCATTGGGCCAGCAATGCAAGAGGATGCGAAGAAGAGAGTTATCCATGCAATGGGTCAGCCATGCAAGAGGATGCGAAGAGTTATCCATGCACTGGGTCAGCCATGCAAGGGGATGTGAAGAAGAGTGTTATCCATGCGCTGGGTCAGCTATGCAAGAGGATGCAAAGAGAGTTGTCTATGCACTGGGTCAGCAGTGCAAGCGGATGGGAAGAGAGTTATCCATGCACTGGGTCAGCCATGCAAGAGGATGCCAAGAGAGTTTTCTAGGCACTGGGTCAGCAATGCAAGAGGATGCTAAGAAGAGAGTTATCCATGCCTTGGGTCAGCCATGCAAGAGGATGCGTAGAGAGTTATCCATGCAAGAGGATGCAAAGAGAGTTATCCATGCATTGGGTCAGCCATGCAAGGGGAGTTATCCATTCATTGGGTCAGCAATGCAAGAGGATGCAAAGAGAATTAGCCATGCACTGGGTCAGCCATGCAAGAGGATGTGAAGAAGAGAGTTATCCATGCATTGGGTCAGCCATGCAAGAGGATGGATGCAAAGAGAATTATCCATGCACTGGGTCAGCCATGCAAGAGGATGGCAAGAGAGTTATCCATGCATTGGGCCAGACATGCAAGAGGATGCGAAGAGAGTTATCCATGCATTGGGTCAGCCATGCAAGAGGATGCGAAGAGAGTTTTCTAGGCACTGGGTCAGCAATGCAAGAGGATGCGAAGAGAGTTATCCATGCATTGGGTCAACCATGCAAGAGGATGCGTAGAGAGTTATCCATGCATTGGGTCAGCCATGCAAGAGGATGCAAAGAGAGTTATCCATGCTTTGGGTCAGCCATGCAAGAGGATGCAAAGAGAGTTATCCATGCATTGGGTCAGCCATGCAAGGGGAGTTATCCATTCATTGGGTCAGCAATGCAAGAGGATGCAAAGAGAGTTAGCCATTCACTGGGTCAGCCATGCAAGAGGATGGATGCAAAGAGAATTATCCATGCACTGGGTCAGCAATGCAAGAGGATGGATGCAAAGAGAATTATCCATGCACTGGGTCAGCCATGGAAGCGGATAGGAGATGGGAAGAGAGTTAGCCATGCACTGGGTCAGCCATGCAAGAGAATGAGAAGAGTTATCCATGCACTGGGTCAGCAGTGCAAGCGGATGCAAAGAAGAGAGTTATCCATGCACTGGGTCAGCAATGCAAGCGGATGGGAAGAGAGTTATCCATGCACTGGGTCAGCCATTCAAGAGGATGCGGAGAAAGTTATACATGCACTGGGTCAGCCATGCAAGAGGATGTGAAGAGAGTTATCCATGCACTGGGTCAGCCATGCAAGGGGATGTGAAGAATAGACTCAGCCATGCAAGAGGATGTGAAGAAGAGAGTTAGCCATGCATTGGGTCAGCCATGCAAGAGGATGGATGCAAAGAGAATTATCCATGCACTGGGTCAGCAATGCAAGAGGATGGATGCAAAGAGAATTTTCCATGCACTGGGTCAGCCATGCAAGAGGATGGGAAAAGAGTTATTCATGCTTTGGGCGAGCCCTGCAAGAGGATGTAAAGAGAGTTATCCATGCATTGGACCGGCAATGCAAGAGGATGCAAAGAGAGTTATCCATTCATTGGGTCAGCAATGCAAGAGGATGCGAAGAGAGGTATCCATGCATTGGGCCAGCAATGCAAGAGGATGCGAAGAAGAGAGTTATCCATGCAATGGGTCAGCCATGCAAGAGGATGCGAAGAGTTATCCATGCACTGGGTCAGCCATGCAAGGGGATGTGAGGAAGAGTGTTATCCATGCGCTGGGTCAGCTATGCAAGAGGATGCAAAGAGAGTTGTCTATGCACTGGGTCAGCAGTGCAAGCGGATGGGAAGAGAGTTATCCATGCACTGGGTCAGCCATGCAAGAGGATGCGAAGAGAGTTTTCTAGGCACTGGGTCAGCAATGCAAGAGGATGCTAAGAAGAGAGTTATCCATGCCTTGGGTCAGCCATGCAAGAGGATGCGTAGAGAGTTATCCATGCAAGAGGATGCAAAGAGAGTTATCCATGCATTAGGTCAGCCATGCAAGGGGAGTTATCCATTCATTGGGTCAGCAATGCAAGAGGATGCAAAGAGAGTTAGCCATGCACTGGGTCAGCCATGCAAGAGGATGTGAAGAAGAGAGTTATCCATGCATTGGGTCAGCCATGCAAGAGGATGGATGCAAAGAGAATTATCCATGCACTGGGTCAGCCATGCAAGAGGATGGCAAGAGAGTTATCCATGCATTGGGCCAGACATGCAAGAGGATGCGAAGAGAGTTATCCATGCATTGGGTCAGCCATGCAAGAGGATGCGAAGAGAGTTTTCTAGGCACTGGGTCAGCAATGCAAGAGGATGCGAAGAGAGTTATCCATGCATTGGGTCAACCATGCAAGAGGATGCGTAGAGAGTTATTCATGCATTGGGTCAGCCATGCAAGAGGATGCAAAGAGAGTTATCCATGCTTTGGGTCAGCCATGCAAGAGGATGCAAAGAGAGTTATCCATGCATTGGGTCTGCCATGCAAGGGGAGTTATCCATTCATTGGGTCAGCAATGCAAGAGGATGCAAAGAGAGTTAGCCATTCACTGGGTCAGCCATGCAAGAGGATGGATGCAAAGAGAATTATCCATGCACTGGGTCAGCAATGCAAGAGGATGGATGCAAAGAGAATTATCCATGCACTGGGTCAGCCATGGAAGCGGATAGGAGATGGGAAGAGAGTTAGCCATGCACTGGGTCAGCCATGCAAGAGAATGAGAAAAGTTATCCATGCACTGGGTCAGCAGTGCAAGCGGATGCAAAGAAGAGAGTTATCCATGCACTGGGTCAGCAATGCAAGCGGATGGGAAGAGAGTTATCCATGCACTGGGTCAGCCATTCAAGAGGATGCAGAGAAAGTTATACATGCACTGGGTCAGCCATGCAAGAGGATGTGAAGAGAGTTATCCATGCACTGGGTCAGCCATGCAAGGGGGTGTGAAGAATAGACTCAGCCATGCAAGAGGATGTGAAGAAGAGAGTTAGCCATGCATTGGGTCAGCCATGCAAGAGGATGGATGCAAAGAGAATTATCCATGCACTGGGTCAGCAATGCAAGAGGATGGATGCAAAGAGAATTATCCATGCACTGGGTCAGCCATGCAAGAGGATGGGAAAAGAGTTATTCATGCTTTGGGCGAGCCCTGCAAGAGGATGTAAAGAGAGTTATCCATGCATTGGACCGGCAATGCAAGAGGATGCGAAGAGAGTTATCCATTCATTGGGTCAGCAATGCAAGAGGATGCGAAGAGAGGTATCCATGCATTGGGCCAGCAATGCAAGAGGATGCGTAGAAGAGAGTTATCCATGCAATGGGTCAGCCATGCAAGAGGATGCGAAGAGTTATCCATGCACTGGGTCAGCCATGCAAGGGGATGTGAAGAAGAGTGTTATCCATGCGCTGGGTCAGCTATGCAAGAGGATGCAAAGAGAGTTGTCTATGCACTGGGTCAGCAGTGCAAGTGGATGGGAAGAGAGTTTTCTATGCACTGGGTCAGCAGTGCAAGCGGATGCAAAGATGAGAGTTATCCATGCACTGGGTCAGCAATGCAAGTGGATGCAAAGAGAGTTATCCATGCACTGGGTCAGCCATGCAAGAGGATAGGAAGAAGAGGATTATCCATGCACAGCACTCACTCCAGACTTCCTTCGTAAACAGGGCTTTAATTATTGCTCTTATCTCCTCACACAATATTTCTAAAAAGTCACCGTTGATTGCGACAAGTGTGTATTTCATGGTGTTATTTCCTATTACAGAACTAGCATTGTCTGCTTTGGTACATGCAAGGCCTCGTTCTAAAAAAAAAAGACAATAAAACAGCAATGAAATATCACTGTGGCATTCCCTGGCACAGTGGGAGAGCCGCTACTATAAAACTCACGGCTTGCTGCAAACTCCGCCCATAATGCTTTGCGGGACCTCACCTTTAAAAAGCTTTTTCGTATATATCTTAGCCTATTTTGGTACCAGGGCAAGGGACCACCACCAAATTGTTCAGCATGACATGACCTTGCTTTTCTTGTCAACCTCCAGGTCTTCACCCTAAGTTGGGGGGGACTTCAAAATCGTCACCTTCTATGCCTTCCAATGCATTTTAATGTCTAAGGTTGCTGTGGCTTTTGCTTGACAGTAGAAAGAAGTTTGTCTTGTAGGGCCCTTATTCATGATAATATTGTGAAGTGTCTGGAAGGGTGAAAAATGTTTAATGAGTTATTCATGTGATTATTTTCTCTAGGGACTTAGTGTATGAATGCAGTTCAATGCTTTTTCACTTTCTGGATTTACTTCAATGTCTTGGCTTTTTTGATCTCTTTTAAATTGTGTTTGAACCTATATTTAGTTATTTTACTTTCACCTTTAGAGATGTACTACTGTTATTTCTGTGAAACACAATATTTACACAGTGAGGTAAAAATAGTTATTTGTGTTCCAAGACAGCAGATACCATCAGAACTGGTTTTGTTCTGTATTAAACATATGTGCCTTCACCCATATTGTTTTCATTCTGCTACCCTTTTCAGATGAGGAAATGTCATGTCACTTATATCACATTAATCTTAGCATTTTATTTTCAGAGCTCCGTCTTGAAAAATTTGTTTTTAGGATGCACACAAAGCTTGCCTCTCTTCTTTGAATCAAGTTTTTTATTTTGCTCATGCTACACAGTATATTGCCAATGCTGAAAGAGCATTGCCAAAGGCACTGCCAAACAAGCAAGTCCCAAAGGCGAGACCTATTGGCTATGCCAATGCTTGTTTTAAAAAAAATAATTATTTTACCAATGTCATTGTGAAATGCAGAAAAAAATACTTTTTGACATGTCTTAACCTCATTCCGGTGGAGCCCCCGTTACAAAATTGGTGACATGTATGGTGATTGATATTCTTTGCATCTTTGAATACGGTCATCTTGTCTACTCATCCTATTTGACTTTACGAATGTTTGACACTACAGACCATAAGGTAATCCTAGACACTTTCTAAAAACTGAAGGGGCTTGGAGGAAACTGACTGTAGGAAGCTGGCCTTGTATAGGTCCTCTGTGGTGGCAGGGATCCAGGTGAGGAGGGTCGCTGGGTGGCGTAGCTGATGGAGGGTGTAGGGTCGGTGCAGTGGTCTTGGTAGTCAAAGTTGTCGTAGATCATCCTGATCTTGAGGTGGAAGAAGGAGCTGCATTTGTTGCAGACTTCTTGGGAGGGAGGGACGTTGGTAGTTTGATCTGGGGTCTGGTGAATTCTTGTATGATGGTGAAGAGTTCCTTGGAGTTGTGGGAGTTGGAGAGGATTCTGCCCTGAATGAAGTTTCACTTAGTTGATTTGATGAGTTGATGGTGTACCATGATGGCGGCCATGTAGGAGTTGCATGCTTTCTGGGTTTTGCTGTTCTTCCATGCTTTCTCTAGTCCTCGGCACAAGCGCTTGGATTCTTGGAGGTCCGTGGTGAACCAGGTGGCTTTCTTGTTGTGTCGTCTGGCAGAGTTCTAGAGGGGGACAAGAGTGTTGGCGCAGTTGGCGATCCATTGGTGAAGGTCATTTGCTGCTGTGTTGGCGTCTGTTGTGGTAGGGGGAGGTGTGGTATTCTTCTGTGATTTTGCTCCAGTTTCTGCGTGAGAGCTGTGGCGTAAGCTTGTGTGCGGTGGGTTTTGAGAAGGAGGAATGGATGCAGTGGTGGTCCGTCCAGAGAGGTTGTGTGGTGTGACTGATGCGAATGTTGTTTCCTCCAGCGAAGATGGGGTCGAGAGTGTGTCCTGCCCTGTGGGTGGGGGTGGAGATGAGTTGCTTCAGTCCAATGTTGGAGAGATTCTCTAGGAGGGTGGTGGTGTTGTGGTCGCTGAGGTTGTCTAGATGGAAGTTCAGGTCACCGAACAGTATGTAGTCTGTGGAGGCAAGGGTGTGAGTAGCAAAGTAGTCTGCGATGGTGTTGGTGAACGGGGAGCGGGTTCCAAGTGGTCTGTAGGCAAGTGTTCCACGGAGTGTCGTCTGGGGTTGGGCTGGATCTGGAAGTGGATGTGTTCCATGAGGGGCGTGGCGTCACTCGAGTTGGAGGTTGTCAGTCGGAGGGAGCTTTTGTGAACGATGGCGAGGCCTCCTCGAGGGTAGTTGGTGCGGTCTTTCCTCAGGATCTTGTATCTGTCGGGATGACAGTTGCGATGTTGGGAGCGGAGCTGGCGTTGGTCCAAGTCTCTGTAAGGAAGGCGACGTTGGGCGAGTGAGTATTGAGAAGGTCCCAAACCTCTACTGAGTGTCTGTGCAGGGAGCGCACGTTGAAGAGGATGCAGTTAAGGGGTTTGTGTACGCTGGCGTCCTGTGGGTTGGGGGTGGCTGTCTGGGCTCAGAGGTGGGTGAAGGTGCAGCAGCAGTGGGAAAATGGGCCTTGGGAGTTGCTCGGCGTCAAGAGCTGGCAGTTTTTGTTGGGTCCAGGGTTGGGTGCGTGGAGAGTGCTGGGGTCGTAGCAGCAGGGGGTCAGGGGACCCGGGTCGCGGACCGGCGCAGACGGGCTTACCTTTGGCACGCCTTCGGCCGCACAGCGGCCCACATTAAGTAGGGGTCGGGGGGAGGCAGAGCAGATGAGAGGCGGGAACTTGAGCGCGTGGGGGGAGGGGCCACGGGGGCAGCAGTGTCGGAAAAAAGACAAAAGGCAAGGAAAAAACAGAGGCAAACAGAGAAAAAGGCAAAATGGGCAAAGACAGAAAAACAAAACAGAAAAATACAGAATAAGCAGCAAACAGAAAAAGGCTGATGGAGTGGACCAGCAGAAGAGCAGGCTTTTCCACTGGACTACCAAGGATGAAGCGCAGGTAAGAGCCTGCGGGTGGAGGACGGCCTCGAACACCTACCTGGGTCGCCAGAAGGCACTGGGGGCAGTGACTTATGGACGGAGCTGCGCGAGGGGAGAGCAGTTACCATTGACCAGGAAGTCAGAGGTCTTGCTCCACATCCGATTCAGTCTTCATATTGATCTACTGGGTGAGGTTTTTAAAGATCTTTGCATTTCCTTTCATCAGTATGCTGATGATGCCGTAGTAACTCTAAAACTGGACTCCCCTAAATCTATCTCCAGGACTGAATCTTCGTTGAATTACATACACAAATGGATGCAACAAAAACACCCTTCTGGAGATTCTTCTCCAAAAATGCTCTGCTTGACTTCCGTTACCTGTCTGTAGTCGTAATTTATATCCATATCACCCCAATGACAATTTGTCATTGTTTCGGTCTAATGCCTTAAACAGTTGATTTGCACCTAAAAGTCACAAATATGAGTATTGAAGTTTCTTGCCCACTCTGCTCATCACTTTGCAGCCCTTCTTGCACTCTAGGATGCTGATATTTATATACATTTTCATTTTGCCGCTGGTTGTATTGTGCTGATACAAGATCCACTCATTGACATTTTGACTTAAAGTGCTCTTGCATTTTTATATACTGTGAACTTTGCCCAAGGATGTTATATCGTTTTACATAAAAATTAGGCATTACATGTTTTGTAGGCAGGGAAGGTGAAATGATATCCCCAGAATAACAGGATGAGGATCAGAAGACGGGATTCAAATTTGGTTCCCCGGTATTAAGGTTGGCAGGTCTAGCCACTAAGAAACATCTCTTGCATACCATCCCAATGCCATAATTTTCTTACATTTAGAGGTTGGTAAGCCAAAACATTTACAGGAATGGCCAAGCACATGGTTGGCTCTGGCTCTAAAGCCCATGCAGGAGCAGGGGTGTAGTTTAGGGGGGATGTTTGGGGTGTTACACCCCCCTAATAAATGAACTTTCTGATACGTAGTTGGGTACAAGTTCTTTCAATCGAGTATGGTGAGAGGTCGATCAGATTTCACAAGGAATTTTTACAAGCACACAGACAAAAAGGCACACATACTCTCCTTCTCTGTTTTGAAAGTCCTTAAGAATATTGGTTATTTTACCAAATATTGTGTAGCACTCATACCAATCTGCATTCCTCTTCTTTTCCACTGCCCCTTAGGCCCCTCTCATGCACCCTACTTGTTGTATAATGCATTTTAACAATATATGCCAGCCTGGAAAATCTGAAGCTCACACCACACCATAATCTTACTGACCAAGCTACGCCCTGCTGCAGAAGCTGACACCCAAAAATAGTTGGCATGTAAATCATGCAACAAATATCATGTAAAAATATGAATATTTTTTTATTAAATCAAAAAGTGCACTTTAACAAGCAGACGGAAATGGTTCACCTTGGCACTACAGATTATTAAAAATAATAGGGGCTTGTTAACAAGCCCATCGTGCCTCCGGTGCGTCACTTTTATTGAAGCACCGGCAACACAATGGGGTTACCCATATTTACAAGGCCATGTAAAGTCACCCTGCATAACTTTTCATGATCTTGTAAATATGTTTCCCTTTCACACATAACTCTGCATGAAAGGGGCGTTCCATGGGTTTTGCCGTGGGTGTTTTCACGCAACATCCATGGAACTTGATGAATTCCCAAATTTACATTTTGTAATAATGCTTTAGAATCCCCATGGGAGGCGTAAGGAGGCGCAACAAGGACCAATACTTTTATTTCTCCTTTTTTTTTCTTCTTTAAAGGAATATGCCTTAAATTATTGTTTTTGAGCAGGAAGGTATCCCTTCCTGAACAAAAACAATCATCCACTCAGTGCAGGAACCCTTGCACAATGATTCGAGGGTGTCCATGCTAGCGCAGGGCTCCTGTTTGTGCGCTGGCGCAGGGGAGAAGAACAGGAATGCGCCATATCTTGTTCCTACAGAGCACTCCTGCCCTTTTCTTTTGACGCACGGCAGCACAGCAGGAATGTTTGCTTCTCTGCCGTGCGTCAAAATATTGTAAAAAATGAGGTCATATGCCCTCATTTACAATATTTATAAATGTCCAGCCATAGAACAGACATGTAAAGGTTGTGAGAAATAAAAGCACTTCATAACGGTCTGCAAAGCAAGAAAGAAATCAAATGCGTCACTGCGAGAAGAGAAAATGGACACCAGAAAGTTCCAGAAACATTCTCACCTCACCCACAAAATCAAAACGCAACATCAGCTATGACAAATGGAAACAAGGATAGATCAATCATCGTCAAGCTCATCATACAAAGGCTCTTGAACATCGCTGTCGAGTACCAATGAAGAAGGTGGGTGTGCGCTAATCATAACTACTCAAGAACATTGTGCACATGTAGGATTAGCTGCTTGTAAACAAGACCACAGTTCAAAAGAAATTCACAAAACAAAATGACAAACTTCATTTGGGCGTTGTCCCAAAATCACACTGAAAGTGAATGATCAACCAATAACTTTAATCATAGACAGTGGTGCCTCAATCAACATCATGCAGTGGTAACATTTAACTGCCTGTCCCCTGTGCCTCACCTCACTTCATCAGGCACAAGAGTATACACTTAAGATGTTTAGGAACCACTGCAAAGCCAAGGGTCTTTCACCGCAAACATGCGGCACAAAATGACATCAGTGCAAGCTCCGATCCATGTCCTTCAAAGAACCTCATTCAGTGCATGCCTTTTCAACGTTGCCACTGCTGTTGAAGTGGGACTAATATCTCTCAATTACAACCTTCATACTCAGAACCTCGTTTACAAGGTTTTGGCGCAAGGCAGTGAAGCATGCCCTGCGTAAAAAGAAAAGGGCAGAAATGCGCTGTATCTATGAGATACGTCGCATTTCTGTCCTTTTCCCCTGCATTGACACACAATGGGCTGTCTTGCGCCAATGCAGGCACCCCAGCGCCAGGGTGTCTCCTTTGTAGGGGTGATAGTCTTTGTGCAGGAAGGGACACCTTCCTGCACAAAAACAATCACAAGAGGTGTTTTTCTCTTTCTATGTGTGCTGCAGAATGCAACACGCATAGAAAGAGGAAAACACGAGGAGAAATAAGTATATTTCTCCTCACAGCGCCTCCCTAACGCCACTCCTGGGGTGGTGTTAGAATCTGACACATTCCCAGGTTTACGATTCCTCGAAAATCTGGGAATGCTTCAGACTCGATGAGTGTTGCGTAGAAACACCCACAGCAACACCCATGGAATAGTGTTCTGTGTGAAAGGCGCACATATTTACAAGGCCATGAAATGCCACACAAAGTGACTTTGTGCGGCCTTGTAAGTATGGTGCGACACATTGTGCCACTGGAACGTCAAAAAAGTGATGCTCCGGTGGGACAAAAGTGCCACTAGGGGCCTCATAAATGAGACCCTGAGTCTGAAATTGTAAGTCAGTTCCCGTCATTGTTCATGGTTTAGGAAAGCTCAAGACAATAAAAGTCCAATTTCATATTAATAAGGACATTCGCCCTGTTGCACAACAGCACCACTGAGTCACTTTTCACTTGCAAGAAGCTGTTGAGAAAGCACTATAACCGCTGTTGAAGCATGACATCAATGAACGCTCCACTGGTCCTACGTCATGGTGGTCCATTGGAGCATCAATAGCGGTGGTGACAAAAAAGGACAGTGGAGGTGCAGTGCGGATTTGTGCTGATATGCGCCATGCCAACAAAGCATTTGAGAGAGAAAGACATCCTGGTCCCCACATAGCGGACATGATCATGCAATTAAACTGAGCCAAAGTCTTCCCCCTCCTTGACTTGAACAAGGGATATCTTCAACTCGAGCTGGAAGAGAATTGCAGGTACATTACTACTTTTTCAAATCATATTGGTTTGTTCAGGTACAAAAGACTGAGGGGCTTATTTACAAGCCCCTTGCGCCGCAGGTACGTCACGTTTTCCCGTATTAAAAGTTAATTTGTTCAGGATGTTATACGCCGAGTAATTAAACCTTTCCCACATGCTTGTAATTACAGTGATGACATACTGTTATTTGGGACAACTCGAAAGTAGCATAACAAGGCTCTTACACAAGTGTGTCAGTTGCTTGTTGATGCTGGCCTCACTCTGAATGCAGCAAAGTGTGTTTCACAAAACAAACAAATTCTTTGGGCACATATTCTACTTGTCTCCCACAAGATGTAACCATGCTGCGTCCTTCTTAGGCATGGCCAGTTACTGATCAAGGTACATTCACGACATTATGACAGAGACTGCCACATTGAGAGACTTAACAAAGCGAAATGTCCCATTCCAGTGGTCTCCTGAATGTGACCAGAGTTTCACAAGGATGAAACATGAGATTGAGCATGCAACTGAAGTGGCCTATTTTGACCCCAAACTACATACTGAGATCACATTTGATGCAAGCCCGGTTGGGCTGGGGGCAATCCTTGCTCAGCACAATGGTCACCCAAATGCTCAGACACACATAGTGCCCTATGCCAGTTGAAGCTTGTATGAAAATTAGCATGCCTATTCTCAGCCGGAAAAGCTGTACTATTGGCCTGCGAACATTTTCATGTGTTTGTATATGGCAAAATTTCACCATTATCACGGACCACCAGGCCTTGCTCACTATCTTTTGCAATCCAAAAGCTAAAATGCCCCCTCGCATTGAGAGGTAGGGGTTGCAACTGGAAGCATATGACTATCGAATTGTGCACAAGCCAGGGAAAGATCAAAAACCCTGCTTATTACTTTTCACGAGTGCCGCGACATTGACACAGTTCGACACCCAAAGAGGATGAAGAGTATATCAAAATCATTGTGAGGTCCAGCACGCCAGCAGCCCTATCCATTGAATACAATATTGCTGCTACCAATGCAGATAAGAACATGATTATCCTTAAAGACATAATTTCAACTCAAGCATGGAGGAAGAGTATTTGACCCTTTACTGACGTTTTTTTTCGAAAATTCGAAAATGAACAGGAAGAACTATCCATCACCTGAGAGGGTATCGTATTGAGAGTCTCGAGAAGCCTCATTCCTGAGAGCTTGAGACAGCAAGTTATTGAGCTGGCCCATGAAGGACATTGTGGCATTGCAGCTACCAAAAGAGCATTAAGAGATCAAGTGTGGTTCCCTCGCTTAGAAGAACGAGTTGAGAAAGAACTGGAAGTGTGCCATTTGTGTATATGTTTATCTCCCAAAGTGACACAGCATCGATTGACCAAGTCTGACCTTCCTGCACATGCCTAGGAGAGAGTGGCTGTTGATTTCTTTGGGCCTCTAGAAAATGGACATCATCTCATGGTAGTCACTGATGAATACTCACGTTTTTCCTTTTGGTGGAAGACGTATCATCGGCAACCCATGACAGAGTCATCGACAGGGGCGGCTCCTCCATGAGTGTCGCTCATTTTATGTTTCTGCTTCTCACGCTGCGAGAAAGCAGAATGGTATGCCTGGTTGGGGGGCGGGGAGGAGTGGCTTGCCCAGTGTTATGGGCCCTGACTGTTTGGTCGGCCCTCTGTGGCCAACCAGTCATGCGCACTCTGGATTTTCTCTATTTAGGCTGCATGCAGTCTACATAGAGAAGATGGCCTCCCTACAGGCGCCCAGCTGGGCGCTGTCCGCACCAATCACAACGCTGCCATTGCAGCATTGTGATTGGCTTAGGGGAGGGGAGGGAGGATGCCTGCTTCCTCTTCCTGCGGGAGGCAGGAGAGCAGGCTTGCAGCAGGAAAACGCGGGCGTGGGACCCGGCCTGGAGTGGAGGCGGCACGGGACCCGGTAAGGTAAGTTTTTATTTTTCATTTTTTAAATCCCCCCCCGCATGACCCCCCCACCCACGAGTCATGTGGGTGGGGACTGTCATTGAGCAGCTTGATGACATTTTGGCAGGGTGCGGCATCCCTGCTGTTCTCAAATCTGACAGCAAATAATTCAAGGTAGTTTCTTGTTTGACTCAATATGAAGCATCATAGGAGTACGCCCCTCTGGCCTCAGACCAACGGTGTTGTCGAACAATTTTTGGGCACCCTCAAGAAAGTGATTCAGCCAGCATCAATGAAGGGAATCGATCTACAACAAGCCATGTGTGAAACCCTTTGTGCCTATCGATACACTCGACCCTCCCCCACTGGTGTGAGTCCGATCACCTTGCTATTTGGGAGAGCCATCTGAACTAAGCTACCACAATGGACATCAGAACGATCAATAAACAATGATAAGGTTCGTGCCACAGACAATTCTCTAAAGTGCAAGATGAAAACCAATGCTGATTAGCGCCGACAAACCCAGGAAATGGTCTTCCATAAAGGGGACTGGGTACTGGTCAAACAGAAACTGAAGCGGAAAACGAACACTCCATTTGTTGTCGGCCCTCTGAGAGTTGTAAAGACCAAAGGACATATGGTGACCGCATATCGTCACAGAAAGTCTATCACAAGGAACTCGTCACATTTTAGACATTTGCCTCGTGTTCGTCTACTCATGATATCCTGAGCTAGGCAAACCTGGCTGAATGTCCAGATCAAGCATCTGAGCCTATGTCATCGGTGAATGATCAATATACCCCTCAACTACTTGAGCCCACACGATCTGGCAGACCAGGGAGAGTGGCTTGACGACTCATTGAGGAAATATGATGTTAATGTTGTCTGTACTATTTATATAACAAATGAGATGTAGTGTCTCTCGTGGTGCTAGGTGGACTTTAAACAGGAATAACGCAAGCTGCTGGGAAGTGTTAAGGTGTGGTTATAAGGTCATGACACATTGCGTGCAGTTGTTTGATTGTATGCTGAAGAATAAAGACCACTGTTACAGAGCTCAGTATGTGGTGTGTTTCATTTGCATGCTCCCGGACTGGGGAGGATGCTACACACAACTGCAGTGGTTTAACACAAAATGTTGGGGCCCCTTTCAGAATGTTACAAGCGGCGCCTGAGTCTCTCATATTTTACGGACACTCGTTAAACTTGTGTTGAATGGGCTGTAGTGTCCTGCTGGACACATAGTTTGTTTCCAGCCACTCCCTGGGGTCTGGCTTTACACCCATCCAGCACAGGCGTCAGCGGTCAGGTGACCCTTTCAATAAAAGGGCACCAGTGCATGTGCTCACAGTTTTGTCCCCATCATACCAGTGTCAGTGTCATTATTAAATGCTATGTGGGCCTAGGGCCCAGACCACAGCATGCCCCCCCCCCCCCCCCCCTGAAAGAACACCTGGGCCACGCTCTGCCCCGCAGGGGCTGCAGAGGCCTGCGTTATGCTCCTGTAATAAAGTTGTGCATTCCTTTGTGCGCCTCACATAAAGTGGCATGGGTACGATGCTGTGGAAAGCGCTACGCCCATGCTTGGTCCGTGTTAAAGAAAACACATTCGATAACGAAATATATGCTTGTGCATTGCAGCATACTGTCCATGGGGCTCGCCCGTGGGACATGAGAGCGCATTAGGGAACACTGCTTTGCAAGCCTGGGCTCACCCACAAAACCAGCCCCGCCCTTCCCCTTTGAAGAGAGGGAAAAGAGGCGGGTAAAAGTTAGGTGAGCCTACACCCCCTCCGCACCGAAATGAATGAAACGAGCAAGGAGTGCGGAGGCTCCTCCCCTCCCCATCGAGGCCGAAGGTCATTCTAGAGACCCCAAGGATCCCTTCCAGCGAAGTCTCCAGTGGCCCAGAAGCAGCTCATTAAAGCTGCTGCGAGAGCGGGCTGGGAGGAGGGACATAGGCACCAGGCAGGCGGTCACCCCCTGTGCCCAGGAATTCCAGGGCAGAGGCAGCCAAACAAGCTCCAAGGGAGCGAGGGAGGCAGAGGGAGGTGGGCTGGGAGTGACAAGCAGCCCCCAGGCAGAGAGCAGAGGGTGGGAAGAGGGAAAGAGGAAGTCATGAAGAAGGGCATCTTCCGGTCACTGGTTCCCGTCCCCTGAAGAGACCCGGGGGGCGCCAGGGAAGGAGAGAGTGGGGCAGTCATGCTTTACACTATAAAGCCAGGCGGAGCCCTGCAGGAGCCACTCTCTGGGAAAGGGGGCACCGCGGTGACGGCCTCACCGACCGCTGTACCGCACACTTGAAGCCAGAGGTGCACTGTGCGGTGTGCGCGCGCCGAGCCCGGTGTCCTGCACAGACTGAAAGATTGTGTGCCCTCTGCAAAAAGTTATATAGCTTGTGCAGAGAGCCCGGGGTGCCGTGGCACAGAAAGAGCCCCGTGCCCTGGCAGACAGCGAGCTTTGTGTGCCTTACGCAGAGACCAAGTGACCTATGCGCACATGGAGCACAGGCGGCCCTGCGCGCATGCATAGTCTGGGTGCCCTGTACAGGGAGGGAAGCTGCACATGTAAAGCCCGTGTGCCGCGCGCACATTTATAATCTGAGGTGCCTCTGCACATAGACACCTGGGTGCCCAGTGTGCGCACACAGTCTGAGGCGCCCTGTTCATAGGCACGGCTTGATGCGCCCAGACAGGACGGCTCTGTGCCCTGCGCTCACATAGACCGTGCTGTGCCCTGTTCACGAGACGGGGGCGCGGGGGTCCTCTCTGCACACACAGAGCCAGCAGTGCCCTCCGCGCACAGCCCCGGGCGCCCGGCGTACCCTGCAGCTCTGGAGCTCCCTGGAACAGGGCCGGGGTGCCCGCCCCAGCCGTGACCCATCTCTGCTGGGGACCGTCGTGTGCTGAAGGATGCCTCCCAAGAGAGCCCAGCTGTGGACATGGTTCACCCCGTTCCTGCTTCTCGGCAGCCTGTGCTCAGCCCAGGACAGACAGTGAGTACATGCCTTTCACAAACTCTGATATTGGCATTTATGTGTTTCTGTGGCGCGATGCATCCTGTTTGAAAAGTATGAGTGCTGGCATCAGACAGATGTGCGGGCGAGGCTGGCAGGGCGGCGATCACACACTTCTTACGCCTTTGTAACGCGCACTGTAGAGGGACGGGGGTAAATGGGACATGTATGTAGGTAGACTCTAGAAAAGGGAACTGAGAGGCACGCTGGACAGTGGGGCATGTTCCCCTCCGGTGGGACAGGCTGCCTCTCCGGGGTTCCCCCATCAGTGGGGCATGTTCCCCTCCGGTGGGGCACGTTGCCTCTCCGTGGTTCCCCCTCCAGTGGAGCATGTTTCCCTTCCAGTGGGGCATGTCCCCTCCATAGGGCAGGTTTCCCCTCCAGTGGGGTAGGTGACGTTTCCCCTCCAAGTGGACAGTTTCCTCTCCAGGGGGGCAGGTTCCCCCTCCGGTGGGGAGGTTCCCTCTCCGGTGGGGCAGGTTTCCCCTCCGGTGAGGCAAGGTCCCTCTCCAGGGGGGCAGGTTCCCCCTCCAGTGGAGCATGTTTCCCCTCCAGTGGGGCATGTTCCCCTCTGGTGGGGCAGGTTGCCTCTCCGGTGTTCCCCCTTCAGTGGGGCATGTTCCCCTCCATAGGGCAGGTTTCCCCTCCAGTGGGGTTGGAGACGTTTCCCCTCCAAGTGGACAGTTTCCTCTCCAGGGGGGCAGGTTCCCCCACCGGTGGGGAGGTTCCCTCTCCGGTGGGGCAGGTTTCCCCTCCGGTGAGTCAGGTGCCTCTCTGGTGGGGCAGGTTCCCCTCCAGTGGAGCATGTTTCCCCTCCAGGGGGGCATGTTCCCCTCTGGTGGGGCAGGTTGCCTCTCCGGGGTTCCCCGTTCAGTGGGGCATGTTCCCCTCCGGTGGGGCAGGTTGCCTCTCCGGGGTTCCCCCTCCTGTGGAGCCGGTTACCCCTCCAGTGGGACAGGTTGCCTCTCCAGGGTTCCCCCTCCAGTGGGGCAGGTTGCTTCTCCGTGGTTCCCCCTCCAGTGGAGCATAATTCCCCTCCGGTGGGGCATGTTCCCCCTCCAGTGGGGCAGGTTGCCTCTCCGGGGTTCCCCCTTCAGTGGGGCATGTTCCCCTCCATAGGGCAGGTTTCCCCTCCAGTGGGGTAGGGGACGTTTCCCCTCCAAGTGGACAGTTTCCTCTCCAGGGGGGCAGGTTCCCCCTCCGGTGGGGAGGTTCCCTCTCCGGTGGGGCAGGTTTCCCCTCCGGTGAGGCAGGGTCCCTCTCTGGTGGGGCAGGTTCCCCCTTCAGTGGAGCATGTTTCCCCTCCAGTGGGGCATGTTCCCCTCTGGTGGGGCAGGCTGCCTCTCCGGGGTTCCCCCTCCAGTGGGACAGGTTGCCTCTCCGGCGTTCCCCCTCCTGTGGAGCCGGTTCCCCCTCCAGTGGGGCAGGTTGCCTCTCCGGGGTTCCCCCTCCAGTGGGGCAGGTTGCTTCTCCGTGGTTCCCCCTCCAGTGGAGCATATTTCCCCTCCGGTGGGGCATGTTCCCCCTCCAGTGGGGCAGGTTGCCTCTCCGTGGTTCCCCCTCCAGTGGAGTATATTTCCCCTCCGGTGGGGCATGTTCCCCCTCCAGTGGGGCAGGTTGCCTCTCCGGGGTTCCCCCTCCAGTGGGGCAGGTTGCCTCTCCGTGGTTCCCCCTCCAGTGGAGTATATTTCCCCTCCGGTGGGGCATGTTCCCCCTCCAGTGTGGCAGGTTGCCTCTCCGTGGTTCCCCCTCCAGTAGAGTATATTTCCCCTCCGGTGGGGCATGTTCCCCCTCCAGTGGGGCAGGTTGCCTCTCCGGAGTTCCCCCTCCAGTGGGGCAGAGATCTCTAAGGAATGTGTGCCCACTTGTAACCTGACTGAGGAATGTTGTGTGCTGGGAATGCCGTGCCGCCCGCCTGCGGGTGGGAGAGAGGTCTGGACAAATGCAATTTACGGGTGACTTCTAGATACACTTGGTTTGAGCGCACCTCCCGTTTCCTGTTCGTTCCTTGTTTTATTTCGAGTGATTTTGCTGGATTCTGAAGGTGACTAGCAGGATGGCCAGAGGGGCTTCCAAGCCTTCACTCCCCCTTGAAAGAGAAATTCTTTCAGGCAGGTCGGTAAGCTCCGGTGGTGTCTGTATGTTCTCAGAGCTCCTTCCAGTGTTATTCGAGGCGATGTTTAATTTGAAATATACAGACCAGGCATTGCTTACACGTCCTTAAAGGGCTTGCATTTCAAGGGACCTCGCTGACAGGCTCGGATTCACGGGCATCAGCCATTCATAAAGTGGCGATCTGGGCAGTGACAACGCAAAATGACGCCCCCCTTCCCCCCACCCCAGCAGAACCTGAAGAGGGCCCCCCGAGTCTCCCATATCTCACAGAGACATTGGCCTTGGGCTGAATGGGGGGCATCTGAAGGGGAGAGGGGTGTGAGGGCTGAGCCACGGGGACCTACGTCACACCCCTGGAGCTTCGGACCCACAGAAAGCAGAACTGAAGCTGCATTTCCATAAGTTTGTGACTGGTACCGCAGAGGGGTGGGCAGGGGACGGCAAGGAATCTATTGTAATTGCATTTATATGGCTTACTACCCCTGACGAGGCGTCAAAGCGCTTTTTCGGCGAGTAGCACGTTACTCCAGAATCCATAAAGGATTAGTGGTGAATTAGTATAGTGAAATATGAAAGTAAAGTGGTGGATGATATGTTCATCGGTTATTTGGATTGAGAAGGGTAGTAGAGGGATAGAAGAGGGAAAGAGGTTTGTATATATATATATTATATATATATATATATATATATCCACAGCAATCGTTACCATAACATTCCAAAGAAAATGATGTCAAGGCCACTTAACCCCTTCGACGCTCATGACGGAGCGGTTCCGTCATGAGCGTCGGTTGCGCTGTGCGCATGACGGAACCGCTCCGTCATGGCCCCGCCCGCGCTCAGAACCTTCAGCACCACGCGGAAATCCGCGCAGCGCTGAAGGGGTTAATCCTTTTTAGCGTGTTTTTATTGTGTTAAACGCCAAGTCACTCGCCGCGTTTCGGAGGAAACCTCCTTGTTCACAAGTACAGGTGCGAGTAAATTCACCATGTTTGTACAAGATCATGTGACACACCTCTGAATACTAAACAGTGAAAACAGACTCTTAGTTTGGTGTACGTTTCACGGAGCTAGAAAACAAACTTGTAATCAATCATTGATCATTCTTCTGGTCAGTGAGTTTAAATAAAACATATGTATTGTATTAACACAGTTCTTTAAATAAACCACGATTATTGTATTGAATTCATACAGTTGATGATGAAATCATGCGTAATGTCCAGTGACGGTGTCTCATTACAATTGTGCAGGTTTCAACAGTCATTCATTCGGCCAGCTGTTTCAGTACATGCGCTAGCACACAATATCTAGCCCAAGTGGGCTTATCTCATCAAATTGCCTTAATATAACCATAACTGTCTAGCGCCCAGTGGGCAAGCAAGTTCAACCCCAGTGGGTAAAAGTCAACGTTCAGAATATAGTGCCGTATTAACTCACTCATATCTCCAACCTTGCTGATCATGCTACTAAGTCTTGCAATAAACTCTCCTTTTGAGACTCACCAAGAACCTGCAAAATAAAATAAAGAAGAGGTGAGAAACCATACCACTCATTCATCACTACTTACACACACTACGACTATATCTACATGAGGAGTGAAAATTCAAAGAGGTTAACACCATTTTCCAATTTGTGCAAATTCTATCAGCTAAGCAGTAACAGAACAAAGATCATAATGCAGTCCGGGCACCTAGAGAATACCTTACCCCAGGTGTATGGCTAAGGCTTCATCACAATTGTGTCCCTCAGGTTGCATTGTCCGATACTTTATAATCATTCTGGACTCCAACCTCCCCAATTTTTGGATCCTATCACCCCCTCTCTCTCTCATAGGGACTTTATCCAGGACACAAAACGAAATCAAGGTGTTGTTACAATTGTGATGAGCCACGAAGTGTTTTGCAACAGGATATTGTTTGTCCTGGTTCTTTATTGCCCTCAGATGCTCCAATACCCGTTTTTTGGCTTTGTGTATGGTACTACCAATGTAGTATTTGTTACAGAGGCATCTGAGGTCATAAACAACAAAATCAGTGTTGCAAGAAAAATGTTGTAATATTTTGAATGGTTTACAATGTGGAGACAACTTCACTTCTTTCACGTTAGCACTGTATTTACAATCTGCCACATGTAAAGAACCCTTGTACAGTGCTTTTCTTGGCTTCAGAAGGAATCAGTGTTCTGCATATTATATCTTTCAGGGACCTGGCCTTCCGGTACGTTATCTGGGGATAGTCTTCAATACCCTGTGTAAGGTCTTTATCTGTTTTCAGGACATCCCAATATTTACTCAGGGCTTGTCTGACCTCCCATGATTGCTTGGTAAAGTTGGTTATGAACCGGACTGTTTCAATTGTTCCTGGTTCATGCATTGCCTTAATCTTTTCGGTGAGTAAGTCATTTCTGTCTCTCTTATTGACTTCAAACAGAGCTTGTTCAATACACGTCTGAGTGTATCCCCTGTCTTTGAATCTTTCACACATCGTCAAACTTTCTTCTTTAAAGTCTTCCACAGTGCTACAGTTACGCTTAGCACGTAGAAGCTCCCCCAGAGGAATACTGTTAATGAGACTAACAGGATGGCAACTACGTGCATGCAGCAAGCTGTTTCCAGCTGTCTCCTTCCTGAAGAGAGCAGTAGTCAGTTTGTTATCTTGGACTTTGATATTAAGGTCAAGAAATTCAATTGTCTCATTGTCAATCTGGCTGGTAAACGTTAGATTAAGTGAATTTGTGTTAAGTGTAGTAACAAATTCTTTTGCATCCTCAACACTGCCATCCCAGACGCAAAAAATATAATCTATGTATCATGCCCAGGCTTTGACATGTGTTTTGTATAGGTCTAGGTTCCTGACCACTTGCTCCTCCCACCCGCCCAGGTAAAGACCTGTGAAACTGGGGGCGCAGCAAGTGCCCATCGCAGTACCGAGGGTTTGACGATAAATCAATCCATTGAACAGAAAAAAGTTTTGTGTGAGGCAAATGTAAATCATTTCCAAAATCATTTCAGTATGAAATAAAAAGGAGAGTGACCTTACTCCTAAAAAGTGTCTGCAGGCTTTGATGCCTATCTCCTGTGGGATACTCGTATACAGACTGTTTACGTCTAAACTCATGAGTAAACGACCAGGGTCCCATTCTACTTTGTCAATCATGTGCAAAAAATCTCCTGTATCTTTCAGGTATGAGGGGAGATTTTGTACTAACGGCTGTAAGTAAAAATCAACGTACCTAGAGGTGTTTTCCAGGCAGCTTCCCCTGGAAGATACAATAGGTCTTCCAGGAAGGTTAGTCATGTTTTTATGTAGTTTAAGGAGGAGGTAAAGGGCTGGTATTTTAGGATATTTACATTTCAAGAAATTAAATTCTTCTAATTCTAATCAGCCCCTGTCTCTCCAATCTCCTAACTGCTATTGATACTTGTTGTTGGCTGCCTCGTATATTTGTCTGGTGCTTCTTTCATACCTGCTAGTGTCGTTAAGCTGAGTGAGACCCTCATTAACATACATTTCCTTAGACAACACCACGAAATTGCCCCCCTTATCGGACTTTTTGATGATTATTTGATTATCATTTTTGAGGCTTTGTATCGCTGTCATCTGTGCTACGGATAGGTTGGTTTTATCATATTTTCTATGTTTAGACCGTTTGTTAAATTCCCTGACTACCCCTTTCTCAAAAACATCTATCGCTTCATTTGCGATATGTGGTAAGAATATTGACTTAGGCCTAAAGCCACTGTCATGGTTAAGGTCTAATTTTACATTCTCATTTATCAAGTTAAGAATGGGATTTTCAATCAAGTCTGGATCCCCTTCCAGGTCGTGCAGCATGTGTAATATCTCAATGTCACCTATTTGGATCTCACTTGGCATTTCTGGGCCTACAGGTACCTGCTCTTTTACTTTCGTAGCAAACCATTTCTTAAGCCGGAGTTTTCGAGTAAATTCAAACAAATCGATTCTACTTTGTGTGTAATTGAAGTTCGCTGAAGGGCAAAAGGAAATTCCATGGGACAGTACCTCTATTTCAGTCTCGATGAGCTCTTGTTTAGAGAGGTTCACTACAGTCTTGGTGTCCTTCATTTTGGTTGTTTATTTTGTCCCCTTGTTCTCGTACCCACTGGGCTTGTAATTTCTTCTCTTACAGAGGCGTTTGACTTTCCGTCTCCTCTGCCTCCTCTTCCACGTCCTCTTTGACCTACGGAGCCTGGCTTGTTCTGCGTTGCTAGTCTGCCTTGGGCTACCATAGAGAACTCCTTTAAAATCAATTCTTCTGGGCCCATTATAGCTGGGCTCCCAGCCAAGCTGTTGCTTCCGGTCACAGCGCCACCACCTCCATTGAGTCCACGCGTTGATGGTTGACTTGACCCCGCTAAATCGGATCCCGCGGAAGAGCATTGCTTGCTTTCTGCGTTTCAGAGGTCACTGGATTAGTGCGTAGGTGGTCGTATCTCTTGGCAAAGGTTAGTACCTGTCCCTTTTCATAGTCCACCAAATCATGTAAGTACTTCCTTTGCTTTTTCTCCCTGATTTATTTTTCTATTTTTGCTAGCCTCTGATCCATTTTGGCCATATCATTATCAAACTCATCATTTTCGCAAGCTCGTTTGAGTTTGGTAGTAAGTTCCTCGATTTCAACAGTGAGTCTCTCGCATTCCTTCTTCGCATATTTCACCAACAGTTGTAACATTACAATGGAACATTGGTGGCTATTGTTGGCCCATTCTTCCTCTAAATCGGGATCCGGCTCACTGAAAGTTGGTGTGATGTATACGGCCAGCCTCCACATATTTTTGCAGAGTGGTTGCTTCCCACCACTTGTTCTGTTCCATCTTGAGTAGTTTCCACTATTTATTCCACATTTCTTTTTTAATAATTTCACCATCGTTAGAGTCAGGTATCTCAGCTCTGTTGCCTTCTTGCCCTGATGTATGAGCTTCGAACATCCTGCTCGCTGCCTCACTCCTCTTTTCATTTCTGGACGAGGCCATTATTGAATAGCCGTTAATGCGTTTTCTGCACGCGCACACGCTGATAGATACAGGGGGAAACTGAACAATTACGGTCTTCCTCCCTGTTCCACTTGCCCTTCCTGCTCGGTTTTACAGTTCTTAAATCACAGAGAAAGAAGCATCGCCCACTTACCAGCTTGGAGTGTTATGCAAAAAGTTCCGTAAGATTCTGTCAGAATATTCGAACTCTGCAATTGCCGTTCTCGGTGAAGGCTGCCTCGATTCCCTCCAAGTGTCGAAGCCAAGGACGGGCAGGGGTAATCTCGTCAATCAAATCCAACGGTTTGTTTCTCGCAGAAACCCCAGCCTAGGCTGGAGCTTCTGCGCGAACACAAACCGTTGGATATATATATATATATATATATATAGCGTTTGTTACCCCTGATGAGGTGTTGAAGCGTTTTTTCGGCGAGTAGCACGCTACTCCGGAACCCATAAAGGATTAATGGTGAATCAGTATGGTGAAATATGAAAGTAATTTGGGTGATTGATATTAGTCAGTTATTTGGATTGAGAAGGATAGTGGAGGGATAGAAGAGGGAAAAAGGGTTGCATTTATATAGTGCTTGCTAACCCTGCGGTGTTGAAGTGCTTTTTTCGGCGATTAGCACGCTACTCAGAACCCATAAAGAATTAGTGGTGAGTTAGTATAGTGAAATATGAAATTTGATAAGTGGATATGTTAGTCTGTTATTTTGATACATAAGGATAGTGGAGGGATAGAAGAGTGAAGGATTTGCAGAGATTTTTTTTTTTTTTGGACGTCATAGCAGTAGTGGGGGGCAGGGCCGGCGCTAGGCATGAGCAGTGTGGGCAGCTGCCCAGAACCTCGCGCTCAGCTGAAAAATAGGGGGCCTCACTTCACTGTGAAAGTCCACACTTTCACAGTTAGCCCAAGCGTGGTGGCATTCCTGGGGGTGCAGGAGTGGGGGTAAGGAGCACACAGAATGGGGCTGGTACAGCAATTATGTTGGCTCAGTGTCAGGGGGAGGCAGCGCCTCTGTTAAGTACCGGCCATTCTAGGTGCCCTTTCGGCATTTTGTTGCTAGGTGCCAGAAAGCCCCTTTGTTTCCAGGACCAGCCGGACACAGGTAAGGAGAGGAGGGTGAGGGGAGGAGGGAGCAGCCAGATCAACAGGCTTTTGTAATCTTTGCATCACCCATAGCAAAGATTGGTTTGATGTGAATGCACATTTAAAATGTATGTAGAACGTTACTGCTTCGAGGCCAAGGGGAGGTGGCCCCCTTTCCTGGGTCTCGAAGCGCTGGAGTAAGCTGTAAGGTCTAGGTGTGGGGGCCCCCTTCCCTAGGCCTTGTAGCCATTACTCACTCTTTCCTCTCCTTTCATTTATTTGTTCCTCCGTGAAATTGACCAAAAAAGAAAAACACTTTGCAGAAAATGTCTTTTTGGGACATTTTTCTATTGCAAAGTGCAGCTTCGGGACGGAGAGAAATAAAAGTTTCAAAATGTGAAAAATAACTGGATAAAGCAAGAAAGAGTGGGTCGCAAAGTGGCAAGATTGATTTTATTCACACCCAAAACACATTAGCGCTACTTTACAGAGTTTGCCAGTGTAGCGCTACTTTTATTTTCTCTTCTTTCTTTGAACAACATTGTTTTCCCAGGGTGTTGAAGTGCACTATTCTTGGATGTACTGCAATACCTGGTTGACGGGTGGATTGGAAAATAGAATGGGTACCGCGGCTCTGTGTTCACAGAAGTGGTCTTTTTAATCCATACTGCTTATGTTTTGTGAGAATATAAGTAATGGACATCTGGGCCCTGTAGTCATGTCCTTAACATTTCAGGCAAAAGCACTTACTGGTTTCTGAATAATAAATGCAAAAGCGTTAAGGTAACCATGTTGTTCCTTCCTACATTTAACATCTGTTACTTAATCTTGCATTCCCTATGAGTGTTTGCTTTTTCCAGGATGTTGTTACTTTTTTCTTTCTAGGCAGCATATTACTCTTAATTAATCGTAATTTTTAATTGTGTCACATCCAGGTGTTTATAGTGAGGCACAATTGGGTTGTAGATGAAGACAGTGCGAGTTTCTCTCAATGGGGCAGTATGGTGTTCGGGGAGGGGGAGGAGAGGATGTGGCACTATCGAGCTGACGAATACGGGACTGGGGAACCAGGTTCAGCCGTCATGACCAGTCCACCAGACCACTCTCTTGAGGGAGCACATTCCTGTGCCAGATCGTAGAAGGCCCTGCTAGACCATAGAAGACCTAGGGGTCGATTCCGATCCTGGAGAAATATTCCCCGTACGAATCGTATCCGGATTTTTTTACGTACGAATCGTACAAGTCCCGTACAAACTGGCAAGTACGATTCGTATGTAAAAAACACCATACAAATCGCATTGGGAATATACCCAGACACATCCTCGGGTCGAATAAGTGTCCGACACATCCCCGGACGTTTTTACGTACGACTCGGTAAACCGACGTCCGAACGCGCAAGTACGATCCGTCCAGTCCGTCTGAATCCACAACCGTATGGTAAAAACACCGTACGGAGCGAACCTCCACAGCAACCATGGAGACGTCCAAACATGTGCCCACATACGCGCCGAACACCCCCCCCATGTCCGCGACGTCCCCCCAGTCCCCCCCGTATGTACGGTGCGGACCCCCACCCCCGTATGTACGGTGCGGACCCCCACCCCACCCCCCGTATGTACGGTGCGGACCCCCACCCCCCGTATGTACGGTGCGGACCCCCACCCACCGTATGTACGGTGCGGGCCCCCACCCCACCCCCCGTATGTACGGTGCGGACCCCCACCCCCCATATGTACGGTGCGGACCCCCACCCCCGTATGTACGGTGCGGACCCCCACCCCACCCCCCGTATGTACGGTGCGGACCCCCACCCCCGTATGTACGGTGTGGACCCCCACCCCCGTATGTACGGTGCGGACCCCCACCCCACCCCCCGTATGTACGGTGCGGACCCCCACCCCCCGTATGTACGGTGCGGACCCCCACCCCCGTATGTACGGAGCGGACCCCCACCACACCCCCCGTATGTACGGTGCGGACCCCACGCGCTGGGGGTCCCCACCGTACATACGGGGGTGGGGTGGGGGTCCGCACCGTACATACGGGGGTGGGGTGGGGGGACGTCGCGGACATAGGGGGGGCTGGGGGTACGGCGCGGACATACGGGGAGGCTGGGGGGGTGTCCGGCGTGTACCGGGCCCCCTTTTCCTCACGCTTCGCGGCGTACTTAGCTTTACCGCTACTTTTTGTGTGCCGTAAAAATATAGCCGTCCGGAGTGCTGTCGGTACGAATCGTACTTGCTGGTACGTTAAAAGCTGCCTAACTCCGTCCCCATGTCGCGTGCGCGCCGTCCCGGATCCCATTTGTATGTGTTTTTGTGTCGGTCGGTGTTTTGTACGAATCGTACGGAAATGGTGTTTCCGTACGAATTGTACTTGCATGTTTGTATGGTGTTTTTCCTGGGTACGAGTCGGACGGAGAAAACGCTCCGACTGACGGTTCGTACCCGGTTTCTCCAGGATCGGAATCGACCCGCTGGTCTCTTAGCACCAGCAGGTGGACCATAGTGGTGGCAAGTGTGGGTTAACCTTGATGGGCCTGTCCACCACAATCCATACCGAAATTCACCTCCAGTCTTGCGGGCAGGCCTATGAAACAGCACACCCTAGAGCAGCAGTGACTCTGCCACTGAAGTCACAGGGCCCTTGAGAAGGGCTGGCTCTAGGGCAGTGCGACCGTGTGCGTTCGCACCGGCCGCTGACTTCAGGTGGGGGCGTCATGTTTCCATGTATATTATGTTTTTAAAAGCACTTGCTGCCTCCTTCTTGGCCTCCAGCAATTTTCGGCAACTATCAAAATCTCACGATAACTCCATTGATTAATGTTCTTCTTAGATAGAGATGGAGTTTTGTCAAGTGGAAGTTTTGACTCCTGAAAAGTAAGCGCAGTGGCTTAATGTGCTTGCTGCAAAGAACATGTACCATGCAGATCACAAAGTGCACATAATGTAAATAGGTCAGTGGGTTACTGCTTTTGTCAGTGAGATCCTTTTGTTACTTGCAGCATATAAGTAAAAAATCTTAACATAGAACAGTGAGCTATTAACTGTCATCTTAGAGCTGCATGCAAACTGCAAGGTATAAATTAGAGCATTATGGTTATTTCCCCAGTCTTTGATTATCCTAATGTTGCAAAAAGGGTTAATTTGGATAGAAATTAATTCAGGTTATTAAAGAGAACCCCCAACCTTGATATTACGTTCTAAATTCATAGTTTGAGTTTCTCTAGAGCAATCACTATTAAATTATACTGCCTACTAGTATGATTGTCATGTGACTCCTATACCTTGTAGTCCTTTGTCTTATCTAACATTTCCTATACAGTGTCTTACGTACGTATGATTGATTGTCTTTGTGTAATGTGTGTGATGTAAAGTGGTCTGAAACCCTACACTGGTATCAGTGGTGCTGTAGATCAAATGTAATGCATCTGAGTGAGAATGTGGTTGCAGAGAATTGAGGGGCACTGTTGAGGAAATCTGTGGCAGAGGGAGTCATTGGGGGGCACCAACAAACATTGTCGCACAGGGCTCCACCAGCACTAAAGCTGGCCCCAACCCCTTCCCACAGTTCCAACACCAAATCAAAAACATTGATTTGAAAACCCCTTGAATCTGCAGCATACATTGAAGTCAATGAATGATTTAGTAGTGGTCTCGGTGGTTCTAAGTCTTTTTAAAAATGTATGTATAATCTTTATTTGTTTGCAATGGTGTCTTGTTTTTTTGTAATATACGTGTTTTGTTTTTGCACTTAACATAATTCTGGCGAGTAAAGAGCCCACACACAAAAAGATTGTCCTACGAGTCTTAGCATGTGCGTATTGGATACTGGTGAGAAGATTTACATTAAAACAACTTACTAATGTCATCCTAAGGCGGCACAATAATGGCACGGAAAGATAATAGAGCCTTTTGAATTTTGCGATTATATCCATAGTGTGAGGGTTTTTCTCTTGTTTAATTTTATAGTTTGAATGATCCCACCCCTCATGTTATGTTATTGACTTTTGTATAGCGCGGCAATTACCCGGAGGTGTCCTGGCGCTTGTCTAAGAAATCCTGAGGACCCTGAGCCAGAGGCAGAAAAGAGTGGATGGACCGAACTTAATCCTTACGGAACAGCCAGGTCTTAAGCTCCCTTCTAAATGACAGAAGATCTGTCATGGTCCTAAGATAAGGAGGGAGTTCATTCCAGGCTTTGGCGGCCCCATAGATAAAGCTCCTGCCTCCCCAGCGAGCCATCCTGATGCGTGGGACTTGAGCCAAATTGGCTTCTTTAGATCGGAGGCTTCTTCCCGGCACATACCAATGTAGTTTGTCCTTTAAAAATTTTGGGCCTAAGCCATGCAGTGCCTTGAAGGTCAAAGTCAAAGCCTTGAACTGGATGCGGCTGTTAACCGGAAGCCAGTGCAGGGCTTTTCTTCCCAAGGACGCCGAGGCGAATCTGGAGGTGCCCGTAAGAAGGCGGACTGCAGCATTCTGCAGAATCTGGAGTTTGCCTAGAGCCCTGCGTTGTGCATTTAGATACAGCCCATTGCAATAGTCCAGCCTGGCAAGTACCAACCCCCTGACCACCATGTGTCTGCTGTCCTGAGGTAACAGGGGTAGCACTTTCCTCAGCATCCTAATGGTGTACATGGTTTTGGCTGTCACCTCCTTGATCTGATGGTCTAAGGTTAGTCTGTTATCAAGGATTATGCCAAGGTTTTTTGCTTTTACAGCTGGAACTGGAAGCGTGCCCAAAAAGTCAGGCCAGCAGGCCGGGGTCCAAAAATTAGATACGTTTCCAAACAAAATTACTTCTGTTTTGTGTGAATTTAATTTAAGGCAATTCTTTGCCATCCAGCTCCCTACTGCTAGCATACATTCCCGCAGACGACTTTCTGTGTCAGTCTCCCCCCCAGGTGTCAGAGAGACCACAATTTGAGTATCATCTGCGTAGGATGTGATGCCAAATCCATAGGCGCTGATGACCGGTGCTAGTGCGCTCACATAAATATTAAAAAGGGTGGGGCTAAGTGATGAACCTTGGGGGACACCACAAGGGGTAGAGAAAGGAATAGACTGAAATTCCCCCAGTGTCACCACTTGTTTCCTATCAGTGAAAAAAGATCTGATAAGGTCCCAGGCTTTTCCGTCAATACCACAAGTTTTTAGGCGATTCAAAAGTATCGAGTGGTGGACCGTATCAAAAGCTGCTGACAAGTCGAGCAAGATCAGTGCCGCTTTCCCTCCTTGATCCACTGCCTCTCTGATTTCTTCAGTGGCTTTGATCAGGGCGGACTCCATGCTATGACCTGGCCTGAAGCCATATTGCGTAGGGTCAAATGCTTGGGTATCGGCCAGAAAGAGGCTGAGTTGCCTATTCATCATTTTTTCGACCAGCTTAGCAGGAAGCGGAAGTCTGGCAATCGGGCGAAAGCTGTTGGGGTCATTTGTTGGAAGATTAGGTTTTTTTAAAAGAGGTAGAATTGAAGCAAGTTTCCACTGTCTTGGAAAGAGGCCAGTTTCGAACATAAGATTAAATATGTTCGTGAGCATAGCTCCTATCGGGCCAGGGGCCAGTTTCGCCACCCTGCTAGGGCAGGGATCAAAAGGGGAGCCAGAGTTAATTTCCATCAGGCCTTTTTGGGTATCTAAAATCGAGATTGTCCGGAATTTATCAACGGTTGGGCCAATAGCAACCTCTGTCCTAGGACCTTCCTTCCACAGCTCCAAGTGACCTGTACCTCCCTCCCTAAAGACCTCAAAAATGCATTCCACCTTAGTCAAGAAGAACTTGGCCAGATCTTCACATAGGTGCCGATTACGATCCTGGAAAAACCGGGTACGAACCGTCGGACGGAGGCTTTTTTCCGTCCGACTCGTACCCGGTTGTAAAACTTTACAAACATGCAAGTACGATTCGCACGGAAACACCATTTCCGTACGAGTCGTACAAAACACCGACCGACGAAAAGATACATACAAATGTGATCCGGGGAAAGCGCCGACGTGACGTCGGGACGCTCTCAGGCAGCGTTTCACGAACCAGGAAGTACGATTCGAACCGACAGCGCTCCGGACGGCAATATTTTTACGGCACCCGAAAAGTGCCGCAAAAGCGAAGTACGCCGCGATGCGAGTGGAATTGGGGGCCCGGTACGCGCCGTACCCCCCCCCAGCCCCCGTGAGTACGCGCCGACCCCCCCCAGCCCCCGTGAGTAGGGTGCGTACCCCCTGTGTATGTACGGTGCGTACCCCCCCGTGAGTACGGTGCGTACCCCCCGTGTATGTATGGAGCGTACCCCCGTGTACGTACGAGTCGTACCCCCATGTATGTACGGTCCGTACCCCCCGTGTATGTACGGTGCGTACCCCCGTGTATGTACGGTGCGTACCCCCCGTCTATGTACGGTGCGAACCCCCAGCGCTACGCGCTGGGGGTACGCACCGTACATACACGGGGGGGTACGCACCATACATACACGGGGGGGTACGCACCGTACATACACGGGGGGTACGCACCGTACATACACGGGGGGTACGCACCGTACAAACGGGGGGGGTTCGCACCGTACATACATGGGGGGGTACGCACCGTACATACACGGGGGGGTACGCACCATACATACGGGGGGGGGGTTCGCACCGTACATACACGGGGGGGTTCGACACGTACAGGGGTGTACACACACGGGGGGTTCGACACGTACAGGGGTGTACATACACGGGGGTTCGGCCCGTACTCACGGGGGCTGGGGGGGGTACGGCGCGTATGCGGGCACATGTCTCCATGGTTGCAATGGGAGTTCGGTGCGGACGGTGTTTTTTCCATACGGTTGTGACATCGGACGCACGGGATGGATCGTAATTGCGCGGTCGGACTTCACTTTTCACGTTTGTACGGTGAATCGTCCGGGGAGGTGTCGGACACATTTTCCGACCCGAGGACGTGTGGGGAATAATTCCCAATGCGACTCGTATGGGCTTTTTACCATGCGAATCGTGATTGCCAGTTTGTACGGCACTTGTACAATTCGTACGGTAAAAAGACCGGATACGAGTCGGACAGGCAATTTTTTTACCGGTTCGTGATCGGCACCATAGTTGTTGGCTAGGTAGAACCGGACTTGGTTTTGGCGAGGCCAACAACGCAACTGTCTTAAATAGTTCTTTTGCAGTATTTTTAGAGTCTAAAATCTGAGCTGCGAAATATGTTTGTTTTGCAGATGCAATAAAATGTTTGTAAGTTTGTAGGCTGATTTTATATGTTTTGCGCTCTGCCTCGTTGTAATTACTCCTCCAGGCACGTTCAAGTTTCTTACAAAGTGCCTTTTGAGTTCTAAGTTCCTGTGAATACCATGGGGCGGAGGGCTGTGCTCTCTTGGGCCGCAGTACTTTGGGCGGAGCTAAACTGACACATGCCCGTTGCAGCCAGCCTGTATAGTATTGACAGGCGCTATCCACATCATCCAGCGTACAATTCGTTGGAGAGGATAGCATCTTGTTAAGGGAGAGTTCCTCCACTCTATTCCAGGCTAGGATTTTTATATGGTCTTTTCGATTAACAGTTTCCTTATCAAGGGTGTCCAGCCGAATCGCAAACTGAACTGCGGCGTGATCAGACCAAGTCAGAGGGAGAAGGCCCTGGAAGAGGAGATTGCTGGAGTTGGAAAAGATCCCATCCAGGGTATGCCCTCCCCTATGCGTCGGCCCTTTAACCCGTTGTGTGAGGTCAGCTGCCAACATAAGATCGTGCAGCGCAGTGGTGTCCCCATCATCTCTTGCTTCAAGATGGAAATTAAAATCTCCCATGATTGTGAAGGACTGGGAGAGCAACCCCTCCTCCAGTAACGAACCTACGGAGGCCAGGAAAGGGTTTCGAATCCCCGGTGGTCTGTATACCAAACAGCCCTTAAAGGACTGTTGGTGGGTGAGAGCAAGATTAAAAAATAAGGCTTCGCACGTATCTGTTGGGATGGGTTGGAAAGAACCTTTAATGGACTGATGGTATATAACCGCCAAACCTCCGCCTCTCCTTAAAGGTCTATCCATGTTGTAAGAGAGGAAACCCGGTGGAGTGGCTTTAACCATGTCAGGCCCTGAGGATGGATCGGTCCATGATTCTGTTATAAAAGCAACTTTGATCTCTAATTCCTCCAAAATTCTGGCGCACTCAAGGCTGTGCTTAACTAACGACCTGGCGTTTACCAAAATATATGCTAAGAAATCTTCCTTCTTAGTTTTAGCTTGTCTAAACAGCGTTTTTGTAGTGTGGATGGGATTACCTCAACAGGATCTCTCCCCTTTATGAGACAGAACTGGAATTTTTATCATGCACTCATCTGGAAACAATCATGGAATCTGTAAACATGGAGTACAAAATATCAATCTTTTTGAGACCTGCACCTAGCTTTTCCATCCAATGTGACAAATGTAATCCATTTAATACAGTTTTCAAATATATGGACTTATTTCACTTGTATATTTATCCTTTTGTCCATGTTACTGATATCCACATTAGGGTGCCAATTACGATCCTGTAAAAAATTTCCCCGTCCGACTCGTATCCGGTCTTTTTACCGTACGAATCGCACAAGTGCCGTACAAACTGCCAAGTACGATTCGCATGGGAAAAAGTCCGTACGAATCGCATTGGGAATAATTCCCCACACGTCCTCGGGTCGGAAAAAGTGTCCGACACATCCCCGGACGATTTACCGCACAAATGTGAAAAGTGAAGTCCGAGCGCGCAAGTACGATCCGTCCCGTGCGTACCATAGCAACCATGGAGACATGTGCCCGCATACGCGCCCAACACCCCCCAGCCCCCGTGAGTACGCGCCGTACCCCCCCCAGCCCCCGTGAGTACGTGCCGACCCCCCCAGCCCCCGTGAGTACGCGCCGTACCCCCCCCAGCCCCCGTGAGTACGCGCCGACCCCCCCGTGTACGTACGAGTCGTACCCCCGTGTATGTATGGAGCATACCCCCGTGTATGTATGGAGCGTGCCCCCCATGTATGTACGGTGCGTACCCCCCGTGTATGTATGGAGCGTACCCCCGTGTATGTATGGAGCGTACCCCCCCGTGTATGTATGGAGCGTACCCCCCGTGTATGTATGGAGCGTACCCCCCGTGTATGTATGGAGCGTACCCCCGTGTATGTATGGAGCGTACCCCCCGTGTACGTACGAGTCGTACCCCCGTGTATGTACGGTGCGTACCCCCCGTGTATGTAGGGTGCGTACCCCCGTGTATGTACGGTGCGTACCCCCCCGTGTATGTACGGTGCGAACCCCCAGCGCTACGCTGGGGGTTCGCACCGTACATACACAGGGGGTACGCACCGTACATACACGGGGGTACGCACCATACATACATGGGGGGTACGCACCGTACATATACGGGGGTACGCAGGGTATGCACCGTACATACACGGGGGTACGACTCGTACGTACAAGGGGGGTACGCTCCATACATACACGGGGGGTACGCTCCATACATACACGGGGGGGTACGCTCCATACATACACGGGGGTACGCACCGTACATACACGGGGGTACGCTCCATACATACACGGTGGTACGACTCGTGAAGTTAGTAATATCGATATCAAATATATCTAATATTGATGTTACTAATCAATATTTTTACGGGACCCAAAAAGTGCCGGAAAAGCCAAGTACGCCACGATGCACGGCGAAAAGAGGGCCCGGTACGCACCGTACCCCCATCCCTACACGTCCGCACCGTACCCCAGCTTTCCCCCCCATGTCCGCACCGTATCCCCACCCCCCCGTATGTACGGTGCGTACCCCCCGTATGTACGGTGCGTACCCCCCGTATGTACCGTGCGTACCCTCCCGTATGTACGGTGCGTATCCCCCCGTATGTACGGTGCGTATCCCCCCGTATGTGGGGGTACGCATTGTACATACGGGGGGTACGCACCGTACATACAGGGGGTGGTGGTAGGCACCGAACATACGGGGGGTACGCACCGTACATACGGGGGGGGTGGTACGCACCGTACATACGGGGTGTACGCACCGTACATACAGGGGGTGGTGGTACGCACCGAACATACGGGGGTACGCACCATTCTTGAGTAGTTTTCTAAAGATAAGGTGGATGTCAGTGGATCTTCCATATTTTGGCTGCTTGAACAGAGAAGGATGTGCCACCCCTGTTTTTTTCTTGTATCTTGGGATTTCGAGGCAAGGTGCCAGTCTAGAGTGGAGGTTCCTATGATGAATGTGTTTGGTGATTTTATTCCTGATGAAGAGCGGTCCCATTCCATGTATCACTTTGTGGCAACCGGTAACCAATGCAGGGCTTTCAAGGCAGGGGGGATGTGGTCTCGTGGTTTGATATGTAAGAGTAGTCTGGCAGCTGAGTTCTGAATCCGTTGTAGTCTTTTCATAGTCGTTAAAGGTGATTGGTGGTAGAGGCTATTGGCGTAATCGAGTTTGGACAGAACAAGGGAGATGGTAGCCTGGACCCTGTGTGAAAATCCCAAATGGGGGAAGATTAATCGCAGAGTTTTTATAGTAACAAAGCTTGATCTTGCAAGTTTGTCCACTTGGGCATTCATCGACAGCTTGGAGTCCATGGTCATTCCGAGGTTTCTTACTTTCTTCGATACTTTAGGCGGTGATCCTAGTTCATCAGGCCAGGCGGTAAGCGGATAATAATGTTTCCAATCGCCACATGTGAGTATTTCGGTTTTGGAAGCATTCAATTTGAGATTGCTCCACGTCATCATTTGATCCACGGCTCTGAGACGGTGAGCAGTCTAAATATCGAGAAATAAATTTCGACCTACACTAATATCGAGTTTAGAATATCGAAGGGACAGAATATCGATGTTAAGAATATCGATGGACAGAATATCGACCCTAAGGTAAGTAATATCGATTTTTTTATATCGATGTTAGTAATATCGAAGTTAGTAATATCGATATCAAATATATCTAATATTGATGTTACTAATATCGATATTTATAATATTGCTATGCATTTTATTATGTATTTAATATGTATGTGTTAATTATTTTTTGTTAAGTGTTCTACTGGTTTTAAAATATATGTATACAATTTGTATATGTTAATGTTTTTTTAAGTAAATTTTGTGTTTTAGTACCGTAGCGGGTTGTGGGTTTATAGGGGAATAGGGTGGGAAGTAATTTAATTGTAATTAAGTATTTTTTTATTTTTATTTATTGGTATTGATAATTATATTATTGTTAATTAAGTATTAATTGGTAATTAATTCTTATTAATTGGTAATTAGTTTTTATTAATTGATTAATTGATAATTATGTTAACTGTATTATTTTATTATTTGAGTGTGTCGTGCGTTTATAGGGGAATAGTGTTGAAGTAATTGAAATCTAATTAAGTAATTATTAAATTTGTTGTTGGGTATTGATAATTAATTAATTGGAGATTAATTATTAATTGGTAAATATTTTAAATTATAATATTTTGGTTATGAAAAATAATTTATTGTTGATTAATTATTAATTGGTAATTAAATATGCTTAGATATTATTTATTGACATTTCTAATTAATATACTAATAAGTAATTATTAATTGGTAATTAATGTTTAATAATTATTATTTTGGGTATAAAACATATTTAATTGTTTACTATTTTTTAATTGGTAATTAATGTTTGAAAATTATTATTTTTTGGTATAAAAAATGTAATGTTTCAATATTTTTTAATTGGTAATTAATATTTATTAATGATTATTTATTGGTATTTACTATTACTTTATTGTTAATTAATTATTCATTGGTAGTTATGTTTTTAATAAATATTTATTGGTATTTGTAAATAATTTTGAGTTATTTAATAATTAAATCACTAATTATTTTAAATAATTATTTTATTTATAAGTATGTTATTTTTCACTTCTAAGCTATCCAACACTTTCCCTACTGTTGCACTCTCTGGAGTTAGAATAGTAATTTTTACCCCTACGCTATCCAACACTTTCCCTACTGTTGCACTCTCTGGAGTTGGAATAGTAATTTTTACCCCTACGCTATCCAACACTTTCCCTACTGTTGCACTGTCTGGAGTGGGAATCGTAATTTTTACTCCTACGCTATCCAACACTTTCCCTACTGTTCCACTCTCTGGCGTGGGAATAGTAATTTTTATCCTTACGCAATCCAACACTTTCTCTACTGTTGCACTCCCTGGAGTTGGAATAGTAAATTTTACCCCTATGCTATCCAACACTTTCCCTACTGTTGCACTCTCTGGAGTGGGAATAGTAAATTTTACCCTCCTGCTATCCAACACTTTCCCTACTGTTGCACTCTCTGGAGTTGGAATAGTAATTTTTACCCCTACGCTATCCAACACTTTCCCTACTGTTGAACTGTCTGGAGTGGGAATCGTAATTTTACCCCTACGCTATCCAACACTTTTCCAACTGTTGCGCTCTCTGGAGTGGGAATCGTAATTTTTACTCCTGCGCTATCCAACCCTTTCCCTACTGTTGCACTCTCTGGAGTTGGAATAGTAATTTTTACCCGTACGCTATCCAACACTTTCCCTACTGTTGCACTCTTTGGAGTTGGAATAGTTATTTTTACCCCTACGCTATCCAACACTTTCCCTACTGTTGCACTGTCTGGAGTGGGAATCGTAATTTATACATCTACGTTATCCAACACTTTCCCTACTGTTACACTCCCTGGAGGGGATATAGTAATTTTTAGCCCTACGCTATCCAACATTTTCCTTTCTGTTGTTTTTTTTGGAGCTGGAGTAGTAGTTTTATTCTCTCTGCTATTTAATATTTGTTTTATTATTTTAGCTAATGTAATATATAATTAATTTTAACAATATTTAAATTAAATGTAATTTTTTTAATTTGTTATACATAATTATTTAATTTTTATTCATGTTATTGTTTTATGTGTATGATGTTTTTGCAATTTATAATATTTTTTAAATAATTTATAAGTTATTAAAATAATTATTAAAACATAATTAAGTAAGTATATATATTATATATTATATGTATATGTTTAAATAGGTGCCGATTCCGATCCGGTAAAACCCGGGTATGAATGATCGTACGGAGCGTTATTTCCGTCCGACTCGTACCCGGGAAAAACAGCTTACAAACTCGCAAGTACGATTCGCACAGAAACACCATTTCCGTACGTGTCGTAAAAAACACCGACCGGCAAAAAAAATACATACAAATCTGAATCTGGACGGCGCATACGCGACGTCCAGACGGAGTCAGGCAGCGTTCTACAGACCAGCAAGTACGATTCGTACCCACAGCACTTCGCACGGCAATATTTTTACGGGACCCAAAAAGTGCCGGAAAAGCCAAGTACGCCACGATGCACGGCGAAAAGAGGGCCCGGTACGCACCGTACCCCCATCCCTACACGTCCGCACCGTACCCCAGCTTTCCCCCCCATGTCCGCACCGTATCCCCACCCCCCCGTATGTACGGTGCGTACCCCCCGTATGTACGGTGCGTACCCCCCGTATGTACCGTGCGTACCCTCCCGTATGTACGGTGCGTATCCCCCCGTATGTACGGTGCGTATCCCCCCGTATGTGGGGGTACGCATTGTACATACGGGGGGTACGCACCGTACATACAGGGGGTGGTGGTACACACCGAACATACGGGGGGTACGCACCGTACATACATGGGGGGGTGGTACGCACCGTACATACGGGGTGTACGCACCGTACATACAGGGGGTGGTGGTACGCACCGTACATACAGGGGGTGGTGGTACGCACCGAACATACGGGGGTACGCACCATACATACGGGGGGGGGGGGTGGTACGCACCGTACATACGGGGGGTACGCACCGTACATACGGGGGGTGGTGGTACGCACCGTACATATGGGGGGTTCGCACCATACATACGGGGGGGTGGTGGTACGCACCGTACATACGGGGGGTGGTGGTACGCACCGTACATACGGGGGGGGGGTGGTGGTATGCACCGTACATACGGGGGGTACGCACCGTACATACGGGGGGTGGTGGTACGCACCGTACATACGGGGGGTACGCACCGTACATACGGGGGGTGGTGGTACGGCGGGGGATGCTGGGGTACGGTGCGGATGTACGCGGAAGGGGTGGGAGGCTGGGGAGGGGCGTACGACTCGTACCCCTCGCCCAGGTGTGCCCGGGGTAGGGGTGGTACGCAGTTTGCTCAGAACGGGACGTTTTACATGCGGTTGTATATTCGGACGGAGCGTATTACCTGCGTTTGTATATTCGGACGGACGGTACGGATCGTACTTGTGCGCTCGGACATCAGTTTTACGAATCGTACGTAAAACTGTCCGGGGACGTGTTGTGGACTTTTCCCGATGTCATTCATGTGTATTTTCCACGTACGAATCGTACTTGCCCGTTTGTACGGGACTTGTACGATTCGTACGTAAAAAAATACAGATACGATGCGTACGGGAAATTTCTTTACCGGATCGGAATCGGCACCCTAATGTTTTATTAAATTATATATATTAATTATTAATTTTAAACATTATAAAATATATTTAATTATGTTTATTTTATTTATAAGTATTATTTGGTTTATTTTACATATTTTTTTTAACAAAATAAAAAACGATATTTTTAATAACGATATTTTGGACATCTATATTTTATTTTCGATATTTTTGTACTTACCATGTTGTAGATAGGATGTCAATATTCTTGACATCGATATTTTTGCTGCAAGATTTTTGTAGGTCGATTTTTTGACCTTCTATATTTTGTCAGAGAACCCTCTGAGACAACTGAAAATTGGTGAGTTTCTAATGTCTTTGGGAAATTCCAGTTGAAGGAGTATTTGCGTGTCATCTGCATAGTTAAAGCACGCGAGGTGAAATTGATTGATCAGTACCGGTAATGACTTCATGTAGAAGTTGAAAAGCATGGGCAAGATGCTAGAGCCTTGAGGGACCCCAGCTTTTGTGGAGTACGGTTTGGACGATAAACGTGGTGTATGAATGACATTAGTTCTGTTTTGAAGGTAGGACGTGTTCCAGTCTAAAGCAGTCCCCTCTATGCCGGCTTCGTAGAGTCTTTGTACCAGAGTGTCAATGTCAACCGTGTCAAAGGCAGCTGAGAGGTCCAAGAGGAGTAGCGCAGCAACCCTGTTGTGGTCAACTGTGTTCTTCAAGTCGTCCCAGATGGCAAGGAGGGCAGATTCTGTGCCTCTTCCCGGACGGAATCCTGTTTGGAAGTCTTAAAGTATGGTATTGTCTTCAATTAATTGTGACATCTCAGCTAACGCTGTTCTTTCTATCAGTTTGCCCAGGAAAGGTCCATTTGTAATGGGTCTGTTGTTGTCAGGGTTCAGCGGGTCCAAGTTTGTTTTTTCCGTAAAGGACATATGTATGACTTTTTGAGTTCTTCTGGAAATATTCCGGTAGTTAAGGAATCGTTGATGATTCTTTTTACTGGATTGGCAGCAGAGGTTGTTAGAAGAATTGTCTTGAAAGTTTGCGGTGGACACGGGTCAGAAAGGCTGCCGGCAGGCCTGCTTGCTTTGACCAGCTCCATAAATTCATTGTGAGAAATGTGTTGGAAGGAACAGATAGGCTGGATTAGAGTATTCTCTGATTTAGTAAAAGGGTTAGTTCTGGTGCTTTGTCTCTGTTTTAGGTACGAGTCCAACGCGTCTGCTTTGTCCGTCTAATGATTTGCCAGTTTGTCTGTGAAATCTTGAGTAACGGGATGAGTTCCTTCTAGGCAATTTGGTTTTCGAAATTCATTGAGTATTTTATAGAATTCTTTATTTGCACATTTAGCATTTTGAATTCTGTCTGAATAGTACCTTTTCTTTGCTTTTTTGATAGCTGATTTGTATAATCTGTTAATTTTCTGTAGGTGAAGTTTGTCTTGTTTGTTTTTTGTTTTGAGCAAGGCACGTTGCAGCTTTCTAATTTATAGTTGTATGTCTTTTATTTCTGTATTTCTCCAAGGTGCTTGTTTTCTTTTGTTCTATTGTGTTGTTTGTGTGGTTCTATGGCAGAACTGAAGCTACATTTCCATAAGTCTGTGACTGGTACTGCCGAGCGGTTGGCTAGTGGGTGTTGGGAACAGGAAGGAATCTATGGCCGAAGATGAAGAGTAGATGTATCTCACCCCCCTGTCGCTCACCCTCTCAGTCTGTGGTAGGTCACACAGCACAACACCGAGGACAGGGCGTTAGAGGACGGCAGCAAGGGCCCCAATGGGACCTCATGGACATAATGGGTATCGCCTCGTCAGCAAGCCTTAACAGCTTACAGTGGCGTAGCTAGACCTACTGCCACCCGGGGCGGACCCTAAGTGTGCCACCCGGCAGGTAGGGGGACTTGTTGTGGGAGGGGGAGCCAGTTTTGGCTTTGAAGGCAGCCTTGTCTGCATTCACTCTACAAAATGAAGGCGGCAAGAACGGAGGTCCCTGCTTTTATCCATTTGGACAGGAGGGTGCACCTGAAGTCAAGGTTATGTATGCCTCAGCACTTCAGCTGAGGAGGTGTGAAAAGGAGACCTCTGATTCTGCCAATACCTTTGGTGAATACACAGCACCACCATGCTCCAGTGCAGTTCAAAACTTCCATCGGAAGCATTTTTGACACCCAAAAAAGTGAGTCACAGTGCAAACAAACAATAAAACTATTCAAAGTACGTCAAGTGCAAATGTGCATAAGTAAACAATAGACACACATACAGTACAAAGAGCGGCAGCAACATGCTTTGTCAGAGCACTGGTATACGTGCACGTGTGGCAGATTTAAAAAATGAACCAACATTAAAAATAACTTCGCTATTATTTAAAATAATAAAAATGTAAAAGCAGGTCTCCTTTGGCTAAAATCACTACAATATCTCTTTAAAAGTGGGATTAAATAGTGCCTGGAATATCGTGCGTACAATTTACAAAATAAAATAAAATGGAGCATTGTTTGTCCAGAGAGATCATCACAAGGGCAAGGAAAATGCTCAAGGTGATGAGTACGGCCCAATGGAAAGCAGAGCAGATATTTGCCAGTGTCTGCTATTAGATGAAATAATAGGGAGCGCTCCCACCGACTACGGGCAAGCCAAGCCAGATACAGTTAGTAGTATAATTCAAACCCCACAGATCAAGATATCTAACCGACTATGGGCAAGCCAAGCCAGATACAGTTAGTAGTACAATTCAAACCCCACAGATCAAGATATCTAGTCACAGTTGATTTTCCTGTAAGAACTTTCGGCCTTTGGGATTCTTCATGGCTATGAAATGCATCAGCCACGCTCTTCTTGCTTCGACTGACACATGTAAATGGTCTGAGAAAATAGATTCCCTTCCCATTTGACAATATAAAGTTTTGACATAGGAAATCCAGGGGCTTTGTAGCCCCTTGTCCAATGAGAGCCAGTCCAGTATTATCTCTTTCGTTAAAACAGCCTCAGGGCTTTTCAAGATCACAGCCAAAGCAAGGTAGGTCGTGTCCGGATCAAGTCTTCAAGATATGCAGCCCAAGTTCCTTGTGGCATATGAAATTGGCAGCAAATAAAGGCAGAAATAACACCCTCCTAAGAAATCAAGGGGCATATTTACAAGCCCCTATCGCCACCAGTACATCACTTTTTTATGTCTCGCCTGAGCCAGCGCATGCGCTGCTCTACGAGACATTTAGTATACGGGTTTTCAAAGTGCTACCAGACCTCGCTGGCCTAACGCTTGTGTTCACGCGAGCGTGCACACGCGCTGCCGCCATCTGCTTCCCTTCCAGCACGATCACTGCTGCGCGCACACCACTTGCGTGCTTACCACAGAGCGCGTCCTCGCGATCGCGATCACTTTCACTATGATCGCGATCACTTTCGCTTTCACGGCCGCGCAGCCGTTACTTTTACGGCCACGCGTCCAATCCTTGTTCTGTGTTTATGACTGTGTAGAGCACTCAGCCAATAGCAGCGCTTTGCGCTCTGTTTACAGGCGGCTGGTCCGTCTTCCATGTCGACGGTACTCTGGAATACTGTTGCTCTCCCAGTGTAGCTGGACATAGACCATCATCAGTAGACCATGGATTCGATGCCAGGCGAGGATCCTACTCTACCTCTGGACTTCAATGGCAGGTGAGCGAACATTCGTGGTCTTCTCAGTGAAGTTTCTAGCTCCCCACTTTTCACTGCTGCTGATGTTTTTCACTTCCAGTTTTCTTTGGTGCTGCTGTCGCTTGCCATGCATTGCCATAGTCCTTGTACCTTTTGCCCCATCTCCACCCTCAGTTTAGAGTGTTCCTGTTAACTTCGCTTTCTTCCTAAACCGGTGCGTCGCCTGCTCCCCTTTGCATCCTCATGGACTGGTCACCTCTCACACACCCTCTGATGCTCATGCCACTGTTGACTCCAAGGTGGTCGGTGCCCACTTTCAAATTGTGATCCTTCATCCTCTTCAACGATCCACTGTAGCGCTTATCGCTTTTGTCCACTCCCTTCCACAGTGCCTGCCACGTCTCCCCCCAGCACCGCCTGCCACCTTTACTGCACTCATCACCCCCTGCAATGCTTGTCCGCCCCACCCATTGCTAGGATGTCACATTTTACTGTCACCTTCTACCATGACAGGTACCAACGCTCACGACTTACTATGCTCAGTTCCTCCCATCACGTATTAGCTCAGTTTGCTTGCCTATGACTTTATAGAACACATTGGTGCCTTTGTATCTCTTGACCCTACGGCGCTTGCCGTGCCAGTCAGTCTCTTTGCGGAATCCATACATGAAGGCTCACTTCCCCCCATCCATCAGCGGCAGCACTTAATGTTTTCTACATTGTCTCACCCCCGCCCCGTCCCCAGCCTTTAGCGGCTGTTATGTCTCGCGCATCATTTTGTAGTGCTCCTTTTCAACCACTTATCTGCAGTTGATTGTTTATCTTATCTCCTTCCTTCTACCTACCCATGCGCAAGAGGTGCCAGACCTGCACGGAGCTCTAAATATGCAGACACTTTTGGGCTACAGACCAAACAAAGGTGACTAATCTGCAAGCCACCTTCCTATGTGTAACTGTACCCATGACCATCTGGTGCCTACTCTTGTGCCCCATTATTCATGCACTAGCCGGCATTAAGGCGCAGGGGGTGAGCTCATTCATCCCAGTCTAATGCCTGCCATGTAAACACATAGGGTGGATATTGGTATTAAATGTTGACTGTGGCAATGTATTCTTCTCACATTAATTAGTCGTGTACATGTATTTTACGAACACACGTTTGCCTAATGGCATTGTTAAGCTAAGGAGAGTGTTAGTAAAGATTTAAGAAAAAAAATAGTGTGTCTCTTAAACTGAGATGCAGTTAACGATCAGTATTGTTTTAATATCTGAAGCTGACCCTTGCAAACATGGGAGGCAAAGACAATGAGCAGCGCACAATTTGGTCTTTATTTAGAAGGGTCTTCGGAAGTGTGGCATTGCCTCAAACCACCTTGGAGTGACTGAGTCCATGTTTAGCATAACGATAATTATATGCTTGTCATTATGGAGCCCACCGAGGACATAATGATGATTATACCTGGACGAATGTGGATATATTTGGCATTGGAAAACTTTCAATAGGGTTCCCTGGCAAAATTGCCATATTTTCGGCATTCCTGGTGTAATGCTACCTGTGAGTACCTTTGAGTTGGGTAACAATAAACAACTGTTATTCAACACCAGGATACCGTTTTGGTAAATGTGCACTTTACAATTACACACTTTATGTTATGTTGTTTATTTCTCACTCCCCTATGGGGATACCAGTGGGTACTGAACTGTTGGACTCCAGTAGACCACGTCCCTACCTCATGCACCGGACACTGGTCACATTACCAGACATCACCAAAGTGACCCCAAAAAAGAACATTTGTTTGCCAGGTTTATGGTGCATAATTCATCCTTAGGATGGTGGTTCCGGGTCCTAGAAAGGGTTCGTAGCAGGTGCAATGAAACTGCATAAAAATTCCACCACAATTAACTGAATTAAATTACTTTAAGATACACACCAAACCCGTCTCTGTCCTTTGAAGTGTAACAGAGAGAACTACCCATTAAAGTGTATTATTTCATTAGTTTGAGTTGGTCTACTGTGTTGATTTTGTAAGGATAGTTAGTTTTGGCTGATCTGCATCATGAAGCATCTCATTGGACTAGGTAGCTACCTGCTTTTCGATAATTTGGGCCACAGGCCTCCATATTAATTAAATTATAGCACCTGGTGCTTAAGATCTATAATACTGTTTGGACCCCTATCTCTGACTAGCAAGGTGTTAAAGACTTCTGGATTTCATTCCTACACATCATTTAATGTCATATGTTATTCTCCTTTTTTTACGATTGGGCAGATGTTGTGTGTTTGCACTCCACACAGCTGTGATCATTTTGTTTATGCAGCTGCCTAAAAGTGGACTTTCAGCTTAATACTATTACAGTGTCCTAGATAATTAGATAATGTATGGTGTTTTTTTCTGGCAGCAGTACTGATGGGAAGAGAGAAGTCATTAACCTACATGGAGTTCTAGGTCTGGCTTGATAGTGCACCTGATGCCTAATTTGTTTTTTAACCTACACTAGTATTAACATATCTGTTCCCATGCTATTTACTTATAATGCTTCACTTTACGATATAACATTCCTTTAAAGCCAGACATATTGGCATTGACAATGTTTGTTTTCTCTCAGCCTTACCTTTTTATATTACCTTTTTTCCATTGTTTCTCGTGCTTGCTATGTTTCTTTCTACCACACTCCACCCCGTCGCTCGTTTTTCTTCTGTTTTCACTCTGTCCCTGTTTCGTTTTTTTTCCAATTTGTTTCTCTTCTTTTTAGGCCTGGTTTGATGGCTCTGTTATATTTAAACATTATGTAATGAACCTAAAAGTGTGCTTTAAGAAGCACTGCCGTCTTGTACGGTTTGTGTAAACCAACATACACCACAGACGTTCACTTGCATGGCCTCCCCATGATTTACGAGTGAGCAGTAATGTAATCTTGATGCTTCCTAAGTTAGAGATGTCAACAATCCTCCCAGCATCCAAGCACCACATCTCTCTGAGTAAGGATCATGGTTCAAAGAACACAGGCTTGCAGCTTATAGATTTAGAGGATTTCATTCTAGCACCAGTGTTTAGAGGCAGATCGAGAACATAATTGTTGATGGCAGTTCTATCACGATCATGTTGATCAGCATTGAATTGTCATGACTCTCTACCCACCTCTCTCTACCCACCTCTCTCTACCCACCTCTCTCTCTCTCTACAAACCTCTCTCTCTCTACACACCTTTCTCTCTCTCTCTACCTCTAAGTGGAAGCCGGAGCCTGAAAGCACTGCTTGTCCTTTAAAAAAAAAAAAGCATTGGCATAGCCAATATGTCTTGCCTTTGGGGCCTTATAAGTGTTTAACCATGCAACAGTTGATGTTGTTGCACCAAGGATATTCTGCTTCATAACTAAATACTTATAAGGTCCCAAAAGCGAGACCTATTGGCTATGCCAATGCTTGTTTGACCTTTTGATGGAGATAGGGGCTTCACCTTATTTACAAGGCAGAGTTAAGCCCCTTAACATGGATTCATGCTGCCTTGTAAATAAGGCACCCTTTCACGCTATACTTGCCATGAAAGGGGTGGGCAATGGGTGTTGTGGTGGGCGTTCCACCGCAACACTCATTGATTTTGATGCTGCCCCATAATTACAAGAGGGCGTAAAGAAGGGGCAGCGCCAAAATTAAGACCAGGGAAAACCTGGTCCTAATATGGTGCAATAAGGAGAAATGCTTAATTACTCCTCGTTTTTGTTGTTTCTATGTGTGCTGCATTGTGCAGCACACATAAAAATAATAAAACTCCATGCATGATTGTCTGTGTACAGGAAGGTGTCTCTTCCTGCACATAAATAATCATTTTAAATATGACGAGTTGCAGAGTTGCAACTTCTATGTGTGCTGCACAAAGCAGCACCCATAGAAGTTAGAAATCGCCATTTAAGATTGTTTATGTCCAGGAAGGGACACCTTTGTCCACATAAACAATCATTCCCCACAATGCAGGCAACCTTGCACTACGGTGTGTTGGCGCCAGGCAGCTGAAATTAGCGCCAGCACAAGGGGAAACACAAGGCTGCACCATATTGTTGTAAATACGGTGCAGCCCTGCGTTTCTGAAGAGGTACAGCGTGGCGTTAAGCCAAGAACTCTAACGCCACGCTCCGTCACTTCTTTCTAAATATGCACGCTATTTTCTTCTTGCTGGATTGCCTTACAATGATAAATTTCCCATCTCTCAGTGCCATACATAGCAATCAGAAGACACTGGGATTTTTAAATTTGTAGGAGAGAAATTAAAGATCCGTCAACCAGTGGTTGGGAACAGCTGTATACCGACCAATTAGCCGTGGTAAATTTTAATGTACGATAAGCAATACGGGGGGGGGACCAAGATCCTTAGATAGAGAAAATAATGCCTACATAGGGCAAAGTACTGGTGCTAGTCAAAGAATTAGAGCCAACTGATAAGATTGACATAGGTCACACTTTGGGACACTGGAGACATGACATGAGACTTGATGAAGTTAGTCCGGAGGTCAAGAGAAGCCATAAAGATAACAAACGTGTGTACTAGGTGACGCAGTGCCCTCGGGGTACATGCCATGAGCACTGCGTCATCTGCATACAAGAGGGCTGGGGGTGGTTTCCCCTTTATAATGGACACTTCTTGTGTAGCACTTAAAAGTGAGGAGTGGAGTTCGTTTACATATAAAATAAATAGAAGGGGGGCCAGTACACAGCCCTAACTCCACGGTGAATCCCTATGTCTCCTGACCTCCTCCTGCTGGTTAATGCGGACCCTGGCCCACATCCGCTCATGCAAATGATCAAGAAAGTGGACCAATGCAATATCAAGACCCAGGGTGATGGGAATACACCATAATTTGGCCCTATTTATGCAATCGGATGCCGAAATCAGATCCATAAATGCTAGGTAAAGTGGAGATTGGCAACCATGTATTTACCTAGCACTAGGTTAAGTTTAAGACATTGTTCAGTAGTTCCTAATTTGTGTCTGAACCCATATTGGCATCCATACAATAAGGACTCAGCATTTACCTATTCCATAATCCTGTTGTAGATTACACAGCCCAGTATTTTTACAGTAGTGTCTATAAAAGAAATAGTTGCACAAAAAATAGAACAAGTCTCCTACCTACCATATTTCCATACCGAATTTTGTTGTTGTCCAAAGTGCCACTGATTTGGAAAACACAGGGTGTTTTTAAAAGAACCCTCACTCACCTACCTGGTTCGGACACGGTTTATCATTGGGTTCTCACCCTCACCGAATACTTCCAGGGTGTGCTGCGACACATGATTACAGCGGACCTAGTTTCTGGGACAGAGTGATCTTGTGATTATGTTGGTGTCAGCGTGAGGTGAAAATAAAATCCACAAGTTGTGATTTTATTTTCAAGACTCTTTGTTAATATTAAAAACGTGGCGGATAGTTATGGGAAATTTAAAGTGCTCCCACTTATCTTTGATTTGGTCGACATGTTTCAGCCATATTTTTTGCCTCTCAGCGTCAGATTGGCTTTCTTCAGGAACAAAGAATATAAAACCTTGAATGCATACTAAAGCATGCAAGTGCAGGGTGTTGTGCAGTAAATACTTACCGAACCACAGGTGTTAGTGAAGACAGTACTTCTTGTATCCTGTCCTGTAAAATAAAATGTTATGGAGAGAATAGCATTTTAAGAAACACAGGTAGATCATTTTACTTTTTTGGAGCCAGGTAAGTGATTCGCTTCCTACAACTCCTTGATATCCTAGAGGTTCTTGTTTATGAAGCTGCGTATCACTTTAGATGTGTAATTTTATGGTACCAGATCATGTGATACCTCTAGTACAAGTGCGCATTCAAGTTATTGTGGTATCAGATTACATAGGTATCGACATAGACCAACAGTAAGCAGAGAATGATTTTTAGGTCTCGCCTAGCGTTGCAGCGCATGCGTTGCTCGCTCTGCGAGATCTATTGTAATCGAGGCGATTTCGGAAGTGGAGCCCATGGTTTTTATTGGCGCGCGTCATCCTTTATGGTAAACGCTGGCCTCCGATTGAAAGTGAGGCTTTTTGGTGACCGCCCTGTCTCCTTAGGCCCTGCCATCCGGACTTGATCGTGCACTGGCGGCGTTACACGTCTCCTTTATAACTTCGTCCGCACTATGTTTTTTCTACTCAGTCCCGTGTTGTGTCCTGACCAGGCAGCCTGCTAGCTCTCCGCACACTACCGCGCCCGCCTTGGCTCAAGCGCCACCATTCCTTGGAGGGAGAGAGGCGGTCTTGTCAGCAGACTCGAGCTGACCCACTGCCATTAACAGAAGGGGAAGAAGGTATCGGTCGCAGCGGCTCTACACGTCACCACCACACACTCGGTGCACTCCAGACGCTTCTAGTTTCATTCATTTGAACACTGTTATTTTCACCCCGATATCGCTGACCTTGCATCTTTTTTTGGGGGGGGGGGAGGTGGCACCACTGATCGAACAGACACAACTCTTTACGGTTTGATATGTATTTATTTTTATACCTCTCCATAAATCCTTTATTTCCCCATAAAAGCTAAAAAGGGACGGCTTTTGGTGAAGTAGTGGCAAAGGCGGTGACGTAAAATGTAAAGTCTTCATAAGCAGCTGAGATTACAGGCGAGGCCTAGATTCTTCAGTGCCCAGTTTATTGGCGTTGTATTGCTCGTCGTGCCTGGGTTCTGAAGCGCTGCGGTCGTCAGCTCTCCCTCCCATTTGCACTTTATTTTTCATCATTCGCGCAATGGTGTGGCGACAGCTTGTTCCGATTAGTAGCTGTGCGCTCACTTGTTTCCCTTAGCTGCCCTGGATGATCTATTCTTACTTCAGCTCTAGAATCGTATTTGCTCCGGTTTTACCCAATTTCACCCTTTTAACGGCGTCCAAGACCAAAGTCAAAGCAAATTCCACATGTAGCGCCAACATTTACAGCCCTAAGATCTCGGGTGAAAAACGGGGCGCCAAGTAGCGAGGATACAAGGCGCCCGAGAGCCCTGGCCTGTCATACAGCTGCTGAGCCCAATCACAACATGGCTTACACCGAATTTGTGTATCACAGGCGAGGTTAAGTAATGTCACAGGATAGGGAAAGCAGACACTACTGGTTCGGGTGGGCCAAGTAGGGTATGTTCTAGAGACACCTTTTCTTGAGTTAGGTGTCAACCCCAATGTCTCGCTTAGTAACTTGTGATAACTTGAAAACGTGATGTATTTGTACACCATGTGCCAGTGAATTTGATGCATGTTATCCACAGGGAATTCTCCCGGAACAAGCTCGTTTTGCTGGTGGCCGCCAGGTCTGCTGCTCACGTTCCACTGTTGAGGGGAGAGGTGTCCAGAGTCCTAATGAGATTTGTAAGCTGCCGAGGTTCTGTGCGTGGATGCAGTCTAACAGCGCAATGGCCTAGCCTGGCATTTTATGCTGTTTCCATGTGTGGTAGGCATTTAATTAAACAAGCATTTGCAATGCAATAGGTCTCTCATTTACACGAGTTTGAGCTAGTGGCATTGTAAATGACAATATCTTTTATTTATGTTTTGGTTTTTAAAACATAAATAGAAGGCATTGTCATTTACAATGCCAATAGCTCAAGCTTCCTTAAATGCGAGACCTATTGCATTGCAAATGCTTGTTGTACAGTGCGGCCGTATGTGTTCTTATTGTATTGCGCTCCCGGTGAGTGTTGCCCTTTAGGGCGCACCAGTCCCACATATAATATGGTGGTGATACGCCGCAGGTATGTAAGTAACAAGTGAACATGCCTTCATTTCATAAGTCTGGAAACGATGATCTTATGAGTAGATAGTCATATTAACTATGGCTGCTCGGTAGATGTAGTGACATATTCTTCCCGGACAGGCATACCGTGAAGACACATGGTGATTATTAATTATATTAGTGCAGACTAAACTTAGTGCGGTACACCCTAGTTGGAACTAGTGAATTCTGTTTGTTTGGGTAAGATTATAAGTTTCGCTATTAGAGATTCCACGTGCTCATTGTGCCCACAAATCGTAAAAAATCATTCAGAGAACAGAAGAAATTACTGACTTAGTTATAAGTAGCTCGTTGCTCCTTGGGATACTGTGAGGAGGCTAAAGATAGGGCCAAACACATTTAGAGAGATCAAGGAAAAAAGAACATCACAATAAAACTGCATTGAGAAAGAACACTGAATTGTTACCATACTAATATCCTCAAGAGAATGTTATCATCACGAACAGTCCATTATACCTTTACAGCTTTCCGGACCTTCTACAATGTTATCATGCACAAGGCCCCTAGAGAGCAAGCCTTTACCGGCTGAAAAACAAGCTTAAAAGAACACTGGAAGCCAGGAAAAGTGATGATTTTGGGGTTCCCTCAACTTAGGGTGAGGACCTGGAAGTTGACAAGAAAAACCAGGCCATCTCGGGCTGAACAATTTGGTGGTGGCCCGTCGCCCTGGGACAACCAAAGGTTGAGTTATGGACAAAAGGCCATTTTAAAGGCGAGGCCCCGCAAAACAGTACGGGCAAAGTTGGAACAATCAGTGAATTTTATAGTAGCGGCTCTCCCACTGTCAGGGGTAAGTCGCAGTGAAATTTCCTTGTTTTTTTTTAGAACTTGGCCTTGCTTGTACCAAAGTAGTCAACGCTACAAGCACCAACTTTTATAGTAGCAGCTCTCCCGCTGTCAGAGGTGAGTCGCAGTGAAATATCCTTCTCTTTTTGAGAACTAGGCCTTGCGTGTACCACAGCAGTCAACGCTACAAGCACTGACTTTTATAGTAGCAGCTCTCCCGCTGTGCCGGTGAAAGTCACACTGATATTTCCTCGTTTTTTTCTTGAACGCAGCGGCACGTGTATCAGAGCAGTCAACGCTAGGTCTGTATTAAGAAGTAACCCCACAACATGCTGTTTTACCTCACCGTATAAATATTGTATTCTGCAGAAATAATTATACTGCATCTTTAATTTTGGAAAGTGGGTAACTAAAGATAGGTTCTAACACAACTAAAAAAAACAAGTAAAAGCAAAATATAACAATAAAACTGCATTGTGAAAAAGCACTGAAAAGTATCCATAAAATTAGATTTTAAGGAACGTTATCAATGCAAACAGCATTTTATACTTCTTCATTTTTCCATGTCTTCAACAGTATCATACACAAATCCCCATTGGGGAAAACCACTATGTACTATTAAACTAAAGTTCCAAACATAGAATAGATTAAAAATGCATTGAAAGGCAGATAAGGTGATTATTTTTGTGGTCCCCACAAATTAGGGTGAAGACCTGGAAGTTGGCCGGAAAAGCAAGGACACGTCGTGCTGAACAATTTGGTGGTGGTCCCGTGCCCTGGTGCCACCAGAAGCTGAGACATGCACGAAAAGGCATTTTAAAGGCACGGCCCAGCAAAGCATTATGGGGCAAGTTTGGAGCAAGCAGTGCAGTGAATTTTAGAGTGGCGGTTCTCCCCTTGTGCTGGGGAGAGGTGCGCCTGGGGAGAGCAGCAGTGATATTTCCATGTTGTCTTATTCAGTCGGAGAAAGCCTCAGTGATATTTCCTTGTTGTTTTGTTGTTTTTTTTAGAATGCAGCCTCTCGTGTACCAAACCAGTCAATACTAGTTCTGTTTTAGGGAGCAACACCATGACATGCTGTTTAACCTCGCCATGTATATATTGTGTTTTGTAGAAATAACTGTACTGCATCTTTAATTTCGGGGACTGGATAACTAAAGATAGGTGAAACAATTAAGAAAGATCAAAGAAGGCAAAGCATCACAGTAAAACTGCAGTGTAAAAGAATATTGAAGTGCAACCATACAATCAGCCCCTAGAGGGTGTAACTACATGAACAGTGCATTATACATTTTCAGCCTTCCAGGCCTCCTACAATGTTATCATGCACAAGGCCCCTAGAGAGCAAGCCTTTACCAGGTGAAAAACAAGCTTAAAAGCACAATGGAGGCAGGAAAAGTGATGATTTTGAGGTCCCCTCAACTTAGGGTGAGGACCTGGAAGTTGACATGAAAAACAAGGCCACATCGTACTGAACAATTTGGTGGTGGCCCGTCGCCCTGGCACCACCAAAGGCTGAGTTATGAACGAAAAGGCAAAACATTATGGGAGAAGTTGGACCAATAAGTGAATTTTATAGTAGCGGCTCTCCCGCTCTGCTGGTGAGAGCCTCAGTGATATTTCCTTTTTTTTTTTTTTTAGAACGCAGCTTAACATGTACCAAACCAGTCAACGCCAGAACTGTAATAGGAAATTACTCCATGACATGCTGTTGCACCCCACTGTAAAAAAATTGTGTTCAGCAGAAATAATTGTACTGCATCTTTAGTTTTGGAAAGTGGATAACTGAAAACAGGTTCAAACACAATTAAGAGAGATCAAGAAAGGCAAAATATGACAATAAAACTGCATTGAGAAAGAGTAATGAACTGCAACCATCAAATCAGACTTTATTGGAAAGGTCTTCCATAGAGGCCTTCGTGTTTTTACAAACTGGAATGTCTTGTGCCGCCTTCCAATCAAGTGGAAGACGACCCTCCTTCAATGAAAAATTAAGAAGGGAACAAATAGGAGCTGAAAGTTGTTTAGCAAGAGAGGAGGAGATTTTAGCTGGTATAACATCGAGAGACGATCCTGACTTCACTGTGCGTAATAAGGCTTCCACTTCCTCACAAGTGAGGGGAGGGAAGTTCTTTATCAATTGCCCCTTCGAACAAGGAAAAGAGTTGTAGGTCATGTCGACCGACTGTGAACTATCTGCCGCGATAATGTTGTTATAAATAAGATCAATTTTTTGTATAAAATGTTCTGCTATAGTGTCACAGAGGGCTTGAGATGGGGCTTCCTCCAGATCACAAGCCTTGGGGTTAGTAAAAGATTTAAGGATCTGGAATAAAGCTTTGGGGGCATGCCCTGCCAGGTTTAGCTGTTGGGCAATGAAGGATTTCCGAGCCATTTTTATATTTTTGTGATACTGAGAGAGAGATATCCTATATTTCTCTTAGTCATCTCGGTAATGAGTACGTCGCCATCGCCTCTCCAGGTGTTTGCAGTGGCATTTTTCTTTGCGGAGCACGGGTGTGAACCAGGCCCCCTGAACTTAGCTGGGCTTACTGGGTAGAATTTTTAAAGGGGCAAGCTGATCAATGGCAGCTCTAGCTGAAGTATTAAAGCGGGCTAGACCCTCCTCGACGTTCTCAGGTTCAATGTCCCATGACCATGGAAAAACATATGCGAAAGAGTTGGGGGTGATTTTGTGCCATTTTCTTTAGAGGCGCTTGGGGCCTAGGCCGGGTGCCGCCTATCTTCTAGTTCCCTGAACTTGGAATTCAATGAGTGCATGGTCTGATCAACTAAGTGGTCGTAGGGATGTAGGACGAGTTAGAGAAAATGAGGTCCAGTGTATGCCCTGCTTCATGCGTTGCACCGTCATTAATTTTGGTTAAATCTATTGTGGTGAGGTCAGCCAGAAGAGACGCCGTCTCAACCTTGTCCAAGCACTCACTATGTATGTTAAAATCTCCCAGTAGTAGGAAATTCTTAGGAGAGATGACATGCTATCAGTTCCGCAAGCTGAAGCGAAAAGTCAGCAAGGGGACCCGGGGGCCAATAAACTAAGGCACCCTTTCAGCTATAATGTGAAAGTAGATCTATCCAGAAGACTAAGATTTCAATCTTGTCATTACACCGTTGCTCCAATATGGTGACTTTGGCACTATCATTATAGACTATGGCTATCCCGCCACCCACTTTTGACTGTCTGTCCTATCTTTGAATCGTATAGCCCTCTGGGAGTGCTATAGTTATTGAAGGGGTGGAACTAGACTTCAGCCATGTCTCTGTAACGAAGCCTAGGTCCGGTTTCTCCGAAATAAGCAAGTCCCATATCTCAGTTGCGTGTTTTGGTAGGGATCTAACATTGCCAAGGAAATATTTCTAATCCTGACTGGAATATGTACGTGCTGGCCCTGTATTCTATTCTATGTGAGAGGGAGTGGCTTCCATAGCGGTGAGCGGTATATCGAGTGAAGGATAGCCGCTGGCTTTAATCAACTCTAGGTCAGTACCTATACTCTGATACTTACGTAATTTGCTCGAGAAAGGGCCTTCCAGAGAGCTGAACCTCTCCGCCCAGTCGTGAGAGTGAAAATAGCACCTGGGTTGTAAGTTCCCCCTTATATTCAATAATTCCCTGCCAGAGTAGGTGACCTTAGAGCCTGGAACTCGGCCCGGCACAAAACTGGCAGGGGTCCTGGCGACTGGCGACGGAAGGGGGCGGACGGGCGCAGATGGGCTTGTTTTTGGCGTGCCTTCATAAGTGTTCATAAGTCAAACAGCTGTTTGTGTCAGTATAAATCATTGAAGAACATATGCTGAACTCTCACTAATTGAACATATTGTATACATTTTTTGAGTGCTGGACCACCAGTGATGAATGTTGTTTTGAAAGTTTCTTTCGAATTGGAGTAGAGAGGGATTGTACTCCCGGTCCAGTGCACCACTCATAGATGAACAATTTACCCCACTTATTTGGTTGATTAGGTGCGGCACTGTATTGCCTTAATACCTTTGTATATAGTTGTTACATCCTTGATAGAATTTGCTCTAATTTATGCTCACTAACTGTTAACCCCACGATCCTGATGCATTGGTCAGACCATAAATGTATTCCATTTAGAATCACAAAGTCTCATGTTAATCCCCCATGGCCACCTAGTACTAGCACCCTCAAGAGATCACGCAATTGAGGCAACATGATAAAGCACCCAGATCTAGTTAATAGTGAATTAGGGCTTAGACCCACCCTATCAGGCATTACCTCCCAAGATAACATATTTGGTAAAATAACAATAATTTATAAAATGTATTGTGCACAATATCCCTACAATGATCATTACAAATTGTAGCAGTTCAATTGTAATTTACTTTTTATAATTTACTAAATATGATACTACAATATCCATAATGCAAAGCACCATGTCACAGGATATGATGTAATATCGGTGTATGTACCTTTAAAAGTAAGCATCTGACATTGTGTCTTGCACCCGTGAGCAAGGTCTGAGGACAGACCGAAACGTTGGGTTTTTGAGCTGGTTATGGACTTTGTTGCCTAAATAAATCAATGCAATCTGAACCCGTGCGTGCTTAGTGCTGGACAACAATTCTACCATTGCAGAAGAGGAATTTTAACAGTAGTCATCCGCTGGCTGCAATTTAATCACTTCAAATGTAATACTGAGAAAACGGAGATCATGCTATTAGGCAAGGCCAACCATTTCATCCCCAGTCTACGGTGACCTAAAGATATCCCCCCTCCGCCGGATACTGTGGAGGTGGTAAAGAATTTAGGAGTAAAATTTGATACCCTACTTTCTTTTCGTCCACAAATGCTGGCAGTGGCTGGAAAGTGTTTCCAGATGATAAAAACACTAAAAATGTGATTCAACATACTTCCTCTTATGGCCAGAAAATCATTAGCCATTGACCGTATCACCTCGTGATTGGACTACTGCAATAGCTTGTATGCAGGGACCAATAGGACAACACTGAAAAAAATTACAGATGGCACAACATGCTGCAGTTCGCTTGGTGTGGAATTTACCTTGCCGATCTTCTGCGACCGCAGCCCTCAAATCACTACACTGGTTGCCTATTCATAAACGAGTGTTATTCAAAATCTTGCTAATTACTTTCACAGCGAAAATGGCATATGACACGTCTCGACTGCTTAGATCTTCTGCAAAACTTGTCATTCTGCCCCCTTTCACCCAAGGGTGGTAAATCGGTTGTGGTCCTTGGAGCTAAATCCTGGAAACTGCTCCCAGACCATCTTACACACTTGTACTGAGAACCCGCCTTTAGAAAAATGCTGAAAACCTGGGTCTTTGCAGCTCCGAACTCCCTATGCTTCTCTCTCATCTGATCCTTGCATAGGTCCATAGTTACCTGAAGTCTCCATTGTTATCGTTTTCGTATAGCACCAAGATGCTCCCTGGAGTGATAGTGCGCGTTTATAAATTTAATTTAACATAACATAACATTGTTCGTTCTAGCAGCAGCTCAAAAGGCACCGCTGGGGTTCATACTATTGGACGCTGAGAAAGTGGTTGATCGAGTGGAGTGGGAATATCTCTGGTCGGTTTTTAGAAGGATCTGGTTTTGGGAGTGGAATTATGCTAGCCATTAAGCAATTATGTAAAAGCCCTACCACTAAGATACAGATAAATGGTCTTTAGTCAGAAGCAATAGCTATCTCTAGGGGAACAAGGCAAGGTTGGCCTTGCTCCCCACTACTATTTGCACTTTATATTAACCCATTCTTGATAAAACTGGAAAGGAATTGGAATATTGAACTGATAATTCATGATAATGTGGAATATAAAGCATTTGCTTATGCCGATGATGTGGCAGTGACCTCTATAGACTTAACTACTGCTCGGATGTCAATAGAAACAAGCATTTTCAATGCAATAGGTCTCGCATTATTAAAGTTTGAGCTGTTGGCATTGCTAATAATAATGCAACACCAATAGCAGCTCAAAGATTCAGTAATGTGAGACCTATTGCATTGCAATTGTTTATTTTTTTATTTTTTATATAGCACGAACTTGAGTGAAAGGTGTGTATTTATGTTGCATTGAGTACAGTGTAATTATGTGTTGTGTTATTATGTGGCACAGAGTGGTATTGTGTGGAGTGTATTTATCTTGCATTAAGTAGAGAGTAATTATGTGACGTGCAAGTATGTAGTACTGAGTGGTATGTGAAGTGTATTTATGTTGTATTGAATACAGTGTAATTATGTGATGTGTAATCACACAACCACACCCAACCACACACACACAACCACACACACAACCATACACCCACACACACAACCCCCCACACAACCACACACAACCACCCAACCACTCACACACAACCACACACACAACCACACACACATCAACACCACACACACAACCACACACACATCAACACCACACACACAACCACACACACACACAACCACAAACACAACACACACACAACCACACTCACAACCACACACAACCACCCAACCACTCACACACAACCACAAGCACACACACACAAGCACACACACAACCACACACACACAGCCACCCACACAATAACACACACACAACTTAAGGGAATCGGGTAACGGAAAGAGAAAGAACTCTATCCAAAATCACACATTTTCAGTCCAGTCGAAAAGTATGACTTAGCCCCAACGAGTCCTTGTTTTGTAGCTAAGCAGAGCTTTGGCCTATTGCGTGCTCTGTCTAAAAAATACAGCCACTAAAGGCCCAATAATAGAAGACAAAACAAAAAACACATGCCCGAGCGAGTACGATTCCAGGGTCCATTTCTGAACCCCGGACAAAAGGACTCTTGCTGCGCGAGCACTGCTGCGCAGTGCAACGCTAGACGCAAGACCTAAAAATAGCAGAACAGTTTGGTCATCAGTACTGATATAAGTTAAATAATGCTAAAACACAGTTAGTGTGCACAGAGCAAGAGTGTATTGAAGATCAGCGAGTTACAGGTGCAAGCTACATGGGGATAAACATTACTGCAGCTTTGAAACATATGGTCGAGAGTAATCTGGGCCCTGTGATCCACTAGATTCAAGCTGATGTAGACAGGATTAATCATTTGCACCTTTCATTAATAGGGAGATGTAATGTGCTAAAGATTAATATTCATCCAAATGTATTAGATTTATTTTGTCCAATCCCACTGTTTATTGGTAAATAATGGCTAGTGAAATTAGAATCAACATGTTTTAGATTTTGATGAGGTTACAAAAAAGCAGGGAGAGCAGGGAAGTTTATGATTTTACCAAAAGGCTTGTGAGGATTATCAATTCTGATTTTCATCTTGTATTACTGGGTCTGTACTTTACAGAATATGGCAATGTTTATAACTGGGAAGCTTAAAGATACAGATTTTGCTGACTCTCCAACAATATACGAGATGCTTTTAGGTAAAGAAGCTGAAAGCTATGCGATTAGAAATATTGAACCTAGCTATCATAAAAAGAACAAAAGTAAAATTTTACAAGCAGCATTAAAAGTTTGGAGTCAAGTTAAAAAGCGTTTAGAATTAGGAAGATATAATGTGTACACCCCTACGTCTGCCCATGCTATTCTTCTACCTATTTTTCCTGGTGCAGTGATGAAAGATTGGAGACAGAAGGGGATTGTAACAATTGATGATTTTTTCAATGCTGATTCCAAGCTCTATTCTTTAACTGATTTACAAGAGCTGTTTGATGTGCGAATGACTAACTTTTATAAATATTTACAAGTTTGAGACTCTCTGTTTAAAAGGACAAGAGTCTCAAATTCTGATCGTAAACTTATGGCCAAGATCCCTCTAATTGAGGTACAGAATAGGGCCCATATGTACTTTTGATTTAAACTCAGAAGAATGATTTAGAGATGCAGAATGACAAATGGAATCAGAAATTGGGTTTGGAAGACATGTACCTCCAGGAGTCGCTAGCCTTGTCGGATAATATTATTCTGAAGGCAAATTTGAAAGCAAAACACTTAAAAACAGTTTTTAACTTGTATAACACCCCAAAAAATGTTTTAAATGGGGGGAGTGACAACAATGGGAAATGTAAAAGATGTGGTACGGACTTGGCAGACATAGTACATATTTGTTTTGCATACCGAGAGCTGGCGCCATTGATATAAGGAATAGGTGATTACTTGAGCAACATTACTAAGGCACCAATCGCTGTTACTCCATTGATGATGATGCTAGGGGTGGTTAGTGAGAGGGAAAATGCAAATGAATTTATAAGGATACAATATTTAGTTTTTATGGCAATGGCTGTAGCAAGATTATGCATTGCCTCTGACTGGCTAAAACCGTATCCCCCCAGTTTTAATATGTGACGATCGAAGTTTCTTGCTGTATAGAATATGGAGATATCTTTATATAAACGTAAGGGGGTTAAGAAGCGACGTGAGGGAGTAAATTATAAGATCTTGAGTAACAGAATGGTTAGAGGACTAACAGAAATAAGAGATGTAAGCTGGTTTAACAATGCTCAACCTGTATAAATAAGATGCATATTTAGAGCTGTGTTCCTTTATCTGTGGTATTGATTGATGCTATTAGGAAAAATGCACCTGCACTTTAATCTGAAGTAACTATCTATTTATGAGAATGATTGAAGTCTTGAAATGCAATAATCGATATTTGTGATTCATTAATTATATGAATGAATTTTTATGATCCTGTCTTAAAAATGTGATATTTAATGTTTTATAAAACCAATAAAAATATGTTTTGTTTAAAAAGGGAAGGCACATTTTTAAGAGAGGGCAACAATAGTTCCATTTCCTCTTCTTTAAAGGCAGGTAATGATTCTAGTACCAATTCTATGCCATCGCTCTACAGAGTCAGTGGTGAGTTGGACCAGCTGGGCTGCTCTATAATGCTGTTATTAAATCAGCAATATTGTTTCTGCAAAATGCAGAGCCAGCACCTGTCAAATAGTTATGGCGATGGTGTTGATGGTGCTTCATGGGTTAGTAGTGTCTCCAATCACCATAAAGAGATCCCTAGTCGAGTTGGGGGTCTTGGAAATGTAATTATTAAAGGAAGTGGCCTTGGCCTGAAAAAGGCAAACTTGAGATAGGCCATCCGAGCTTCTGCAGAATACTGGAGCCATCCCTTTGTGCTAGGTCTGTTGGACCACCAGCCATTCCGTCTTTACAATGCAAGCAAAACATAAATTGCTGGGATTTATTTAAAGACTGCTATTTTTCAATAGAAATCACTGATCTTCATTAAAATCTGAGTAAGACCATTTAAAATGGCCAGCGTCCTGACTCAGGGCCATTGGGCAAGCGACAGGCAGCCAGACACTTAAATAATCAAAAAGAATGAATCACTTAGGTTGTTTTCCAGAGTCTCCTGGAAATTTTTTGATGAGGACCCCTAGCCACACTGTCACAGCAGCAGTATATCTTGTTTCTCCGCTTATTTGATTAAGTGGGATGAATTATCATAGGGTCTTGGCACCTGAGTGTCCTGTTCTCCAGGTGTTCATCATCCTTCACCAGGAGGGAGACTGTCTGGTGTTTCCTTTACAGACGTGGCATAAAATATGCAAATATTTTCCCTATGCAAGACTTGTTTACAATCAGGCCTGGTTCAAGATGTTTACTGATTTAGGGAAAATTACAATTTTCTGCCCCTGGCACATAGAAAAGATTTCTGGCTCACATGGTCCTATGTCTTATGATTTTACCAGACACTCTCTATATCATCATAGACTTGTAAATTACAGTAACCCATCTTTTATTTTCTATACATGATTGGCTATTGTAATTTCACAATGAATGGTGTTATCAAAACGTTTACTTCATAGTAATTATGTGATAAACATGAATTATGACTCATAACTCTTATTGTTAGACCTGCCAGCCTTAGGGTAGTGTTCCCTCAAACCTTTCTTCTTTTTCCCATTCTGTTCCAATGAATTTGCTTTTGTTGGCCTTGGGACTCTATGCACTTTACCACTGCGAGCCAGTGCTAAAGTGATTGTGCTGACTCCCTAACACATAGTAACATTGGGTTACACCTGATTGTCACATTTATTTTACTCATAAGTCCCTACTAAAGTAGAATACCATACACTCTGGGCCGGTAAATTAAATGCTACCTGTGGTCCTGCAGCTCTTATTGTGCCACCCACTTAAGAATCCCTTTAAAACATGTCTCGGGCATGTAGTTGCAGCCTATTTGTAGTTTTAAAAACTGCCAATTCAACCTCGCAAAATAAACCCCTTGTCAGGCCTACAACTCCATTTGTAATACATATAAGTCACCCTTAGTGTAGGAACTAAACAGCCCATAGGGCAGGGTGAATTGTATTTAAAAAGCTGAACACATACCTAGTGAAAAACTCTCAAATTCGTTTGCCACTTCTGAACGGCCTACCACTCCAATAGGATAACATTGGGTTACCTTATTACATTTAATAAGGGATCATTTTTGGTTGGGAATAGGTGGAAATATCATGTTTGGTGTCTAAGGAATAGTAATTGAATCCTCTTTAATGGTAAAGTTGGATTTTAAGGTACAAATCTGAAAATGCCACTTTTAGCAATTTGCAAAAAGAACAACTGATGGACAGAATGTTGAACAATGTCAAACATTCACCCCAGTACAGAGATATGGGCTTAAATCCATTGTTTTTTTGCTTCCCATGCCATTCCAGTTTGAACCCAGCCACATGCAAATCAGTCTTGACCCTGTTCCCCATGGGAACAGTCCAGCCCGAACTGCCAGGCCAGGTCCTCTCTGGACCGGAAACAATCATCCTAGTACCGGTTTGACAGTTCGGTCTGGACTGTTCCCATGAGGCACAGTGTCATGGCTGATTTGCATATAGCTGGGTCTTAACTGGGGTGGCATGGTGCACACAATAACAATGGATTTAACCCAGATCTCTTGACTGGAGGTGAATGCTTGATTTGCTCTGCATTCCATCCATCGTCTATGTGTCTATTGCTTTCTCGCCCTAAGTGTGCAGGGTATGCCCAGATGTGGATCTGGGGCTTTCTGTGCCACTGGATTCAAACTAGCCTGCTGATGAGGGGTGATACCCTGAAACTGATCCCAGGATGCTTGTTTCTGGTCCAGGAAGGACCTGTCTTGGCAATTCGGTCTGGACTGTTCCAGAAATGTTATGGGCTAAACTCCTGCACGTCTCTAAATTAGAAGAACCATGGGGTATTTAATTCAATTGAACTGCTAGAGTATATGGCTGCTGCAATAACTGAAATTATAAAGAACTCGCGCTCAGACTGTGCTCCCGACCCAAATAGAATCCCTCAAGCTGTCTTCAAAGAGCATACTACATGGCGGGCCATTTTGGCAGATGGGTCTATTCCGGGAAGATGGAAAGGCTTAATCATTCATCCCATCTTTAAAGGAGGAGCCGCCACATATCCAAGAACAATCACTTAATAGCACTATTGGATGCTGACCTCAAGTATTTCGCAACATTATTGCTACAGAATCTAGAGGTATGGTTGTCAAACACAGGTAGGCTTCAGTTGAATCACACAGTGTTCATGAGAAAGCAAGGTACGCTAACTAACCATATGGCAGTAAGACTAATAGTTAACAGAGTAAAGGCCACTGGCACGCCGCTATACATGTGCTTTGTGGTTTTAAGACAGCATTCGATAGCGTCTCACGTGAAAAGCTGTGGGAAAAACATCAGCAGTGGGGATGGCACCCATCTGTCAAGAGCAGTAAGGACATCCATTGGTCTGAAACAGGGGTTCGTTTTCGCACCCCTCTTATTTAATTTACACATTTTGATCATCTCCCCGGCACTAGATGCGATGATATTACATGCTCCGAGCCTTTGTGGCACTCCACTCTCAAACATCCTGTATGCGGACCATCTGTTCCAGCTTAGTTACACCAGGGTAGGTTTTCAGAGATCACTCAACTGCCTGGCAGCATATGCAGTTGATAATGGATTGGAGATTAACCATGAAAAAACAAAAGTCACCTTGCTAAATCGCCGTATCCTCAATCAACACAAATGGTATCATAACGGAACTACAATAGACGAGACATCGACATACATCAACCTAGGCTTTGAGATAGACTCCAGGTCTTCGTATTCCCCACAAAGGGAGCGATCAGAGGAAAAGCCTTAGCACTACACTTTGCATTTTTTTCTCTGGCAAAAGCTTTACGGGGTCAAACTTTCCAGCTACTGGCAGCAGTAATAAAGGCAAATTTGATATTGTCCCTTTCATATGGCGGTGGAGGGATGGTGGGCGCAGATGCCAGTTTATTAGATCAAATCATAACAAATATCTATAAAAAAGCATTCCAGCTGCCAAGATCGGTGTCCCCAGCCCAAGTCAGGCTGGAGTTTGCACTGACCAGACAGGATTTTGCTAGGTCTGGTGCATTTCTCAACTGCTGCCACATGTTGAGAACAGCTGCTAGAGGATCGCTAGCCAGCCTGGCCTGGTCTGAAATCATCCAAAGAGGAAAGGGTGTCTACAAGAAATGCCTTGATGATGGCATAGAAAGACTAGGGCTGGACGAACTATGGTCTTTGGATACAAGTGCCCAGGTATTCAAAAGGAGCTTGATAGAGGACGAAGGAATAGTTGCCAGACGCTTGCATGGATGTCTGGTGCTGACCTCCTACAATGATCAAAAGACCACCCATCTCTTGAAAGCCACATACTCTCTGAAGATTAAACATACATTTTTATTATTGAGGATGGGAGAGATCCCTACACTGGACCTTTTACCAACATGGCAGGAAACAGATCATCAGGGGGATATGAAATTTCATCTGTGCCTTCAAAGTAATCGCTGCTCAGTATCCCATGCATCTGCCCCTGTCTAGGCCACCCACAGTGGACCCTACTAAGGAAGGAGTTTAAGACATTGGAGATCAGGTCATGCAGATAAACAGTAACAGAATCGCTCGATCCACACAACAGAATCCTTAACATCCAACTAATGCAATTCCTGAATAATTTTAAGGACCTTGTTAAAGAGAACGCTATTTCCCAGTCTAGGGACAAGGCTGCTAGCTAAGTTAGGCCACTTGAAGGGCCTAACGAATTGACGGGTTGCTAGGGAGGTACGAGGACCATCCAGTCCCTATCCCGTCTCACTGTTTTAGGGGTCTTTATTAAAATCTTAAAGGGTTTAATAAACCAGGGGTCACGCAGGAAGAGGGAATACCGTATTTAAATGAGTAGGAGTTAGCTGAATGGGTTGGGGTAAGTTACCCTATCAAACCTAAATTGGGTTGTTGGGGAAGGGATAGCTTCACTCCAAGAAGTTTATAATTTCCACTTCGCAATTTTAGCTCCACTTGCACTTCAGTCACCGTATTAGCACTTTGGCACTTTGTGCACTCATTTGAGCAGCCAGCCCACTTATGAAAAATAAATAAAATCCCGTCAAGTATCTTGGTATCCTCACAGGTTCACTTGACTGGGTAGCCCAGTCTAGATATTGCTAATAGAGACTCCACTTGGCACCTTATGCGGCTTCAGGCATTAAGGAGTAGATGCTAGTTAGATCAGTGCAAGGCGGCACTTTTTGTTTTTTACAAGTAATAGGTGCCTGGGCCCACAACAACAGATGCATCACGGATAAGGAGAGTCAGGTTTATGCTAAATGTTATTATTTCGGTGTTCAAAATTGATTTCAATGACTGCATGTTCATGTATCTTAATCAACGTTTATGTTTTTAATTAGCTAATAAACTAATTTTTGACTGACTGACACCCCAACACTACTTGGCCCAGCTCGTAGCAGGGAAAGATGTCGCTGACCCAACCCCTCGTACAGCAGCTGTAAGCAAGAGAACTTTACGTATGTTAACAGATATTACCCTGTACATTGCACAATAAGAGCCTGAGACTCACTCAAAACAAAAGCACATGTGTCCCCCTATGTCAGGAGGACCGAGCCTCCAATAACTTATTTTAATGAAATGTGTGTTTATCCCTGGGTTCCGCATTTGCCTTTCCAGGATAAAACACACATTTAAAATATATTTTTTGGACCCAAAGGGCACCGACCGATATGTCAGGAGGGCCGAACTTCTAACAATTTTCATTTTCCTTTTTAGGTCTCGGCTGCGAAGGCTGCGCTTGCGCAGTCTAGCTCCGAGATTTAATGACTTGGAGAAGAGGGGCTTGAACCTGCCCCTCTTCTCCCCTGTTCTCCATTGGCTGGCCTCTTGAATGCTGGCCACCCATTGGAGAAGAGGTCAGTCATTCCGATTAGGCCCCGTCCTTTTCGGATCGGGGGGCGTGTTTTTTGCAAGAAGTCTCAAGGAGGAGATAACAGCAAAACACGCCCCCGAATCCGAAAACGACGCTGCCTTTCTCCGAGGCATTTCTGTTTTGCCTCGGAGAAAGGCTGTGGTGTTCCTGGCCCTCACCTCGCCCGCTTCCAACCCCTCGTTCGCTTCCGCACTTCCTCTGGGTCTCTGCGCCTTCGCCAGGACCTCACTCGCCCTTGCCACCAGAAGAGGCCCTTTATAGACGAAGCCAAGCGCCTGCGGGCCACGCACATGAAGGATTACCCGGACTACAAGTACAAGCCCCGGCGCAAGAGCAAGGCTGCCCTCAAGAAGGACTCGGCCGAGTACGCGCTGTCCTCCGGGGCCATGATGTGCCACGGGCCCGGGGGCAGCCCGTGCATGGAGCCCTACACCTGGGCACACAATGCCGCTTATGCCCCCATGCAGGGCGACTCAATGGCCTACCAGCAGCAGTACCACCGCTACGACCTGGCCAGCCTGCAGTACCCCCCTGGCATGGGGCCGGGGCAGAACTATTTTAGCTATTTTAGGCAAAAACTGTTTCTGAACCGAGGCAGAGGCCGACCTCACACGGCGCCTGTTTCGTGTAAGTACTGCCTGCACTTTCATACTCTGGAATTTGTGAAACGCTTGCCTGCCTACAAATAAGAAGGACAAAAATAAACGTAACCTTTCGCAGTAATCTTCTGCTGAGCTCACTCTCATTATTTGCGTATTCCTAGTCTCACTTCCCCATCGCGGCGCTTCTGTTTACGGGAACTCCCTCTTCGCGTTCCAGGCCCGAGGCGCTGTGGGCAGGTCCGGGGCTGCCCTCCTCGTGGCTTATTGAAGTGACTGGCGTTGGCTGCTTGCAGTACACATGAAAGGGCTTCAGGTCACTTAAGAACGGTACCGACCACAGCTTTCCATCAGTAGGCTCGCGGCTTTAAGGAGGGTCGTTTCTGTCAGGTTTCAAAAGTGGCAGGAATTCAAAACGGGCCCATTCCGGACGGTGTTTTTATTCCTTATTAACTTTAACAGACGCACAGGTCGAATGAATGTAAAATCCCTTCAGGTCATCCATGTCAGCGATGTTATGTTATAAAGTTTTTTATAGCGCTTGTATACCCGAATGTGTCTTGGCGCTGTGCTGCATGCGGGCGATCAGCGAGGCAGGATAAGTTCCAAATGATCTGGGTTTTAGAAGAGCGACGTCTTTAATGCTTTTCTGAACTGTAGAAGTGTCTGGGAAATGTTCATTTCAAAAGAGAGGGAATTCCACAATTTAGCGGTAATGGCCACAAAGCTCTTGCTGCCCCAACAGACAAGTCTGAAATTGGGCACCACGTAAGCGCCTAGGCGGTGTATACCAGTCAAAGCGTTGCCTAAGGGCAACTGACCAATACTGTGTAGTGCCTTAAACTCCCCCGCGAAACAAGCATTTACAATGCAACGGTCTCGGCATTGTTAAAGTTAGAGCTATTGGCATTGCTCATGACAATGCCGTTTCTTTAAATGTTTTAAAAACAAAAACATAAACAAAAATAATGTCATGAGCAATGCCAATAGCTCTAACTTTACCAATGCCGAGACCATTGCATTGTAAATGCTTGTTTCAACTTCCTCCGTGGACCCAATCCCGCCCTCCAGGAGAAAAAAACGTTTTCCCAATACAAAATATGCCCCTCAGGGGGTCGGCCGCACACCAGAAGGACCTAACCCTCAAACACAACAAATCCCTGCTGGACTAGTGGGCTTGCTGCTTGTGGATGGAGTTGTGACCGCGATCCACAAGCAAGAAACTGTTTATGGGAGGCATCGCTGCAAAGGGTGGATTCTCTTCTTTCCAATGATGCCTCCCTGAATGTAGGGAAGCAATTTTGGGCAAAAAATACCTAACGAACATGGTGGCGAGATCTCACCTGCTTCTGTCCTCTCTGGCTGGTGATGATTTGTGATGTCGTCACGCCTCACGGCGCACTGACGTCAACATAAGGGTGGGAGGGGCACAGGGGCTGAAGCTGAAGAATTTCCGCTTTGCCCTCACCCTAGGAATTAAAAAACAGGAAATATCTAATGAGATCACCAGAGGGGCCTTTAGACGATTCCCATTGTCCTCCGTTGTCCGACACCCACACTGAAGGGGTTAATAATGGACCTTTGCTTCACTATGTGGTGACAAGTTCTGGTGGTACTTAGTGCCATTTTCGCATTAGCCACGTACCAGGACCATTCCTAGATGCAAAAAGCACTAAAATAATTCTAGTCACTTCTAAGGGCTATTAATATATAACACAGGAACACTTCCAGGCCGCCTAGAAATGTGTAACATCCCAATGAGTTCAACAGGGCTCCAATAAACTGCATCTTCTGTCAATTAATTACAAGGGATTTTGTGTGGTTCATAGAGAAGCTGGGACCGAGGTAAGTGTCAGAAAGCAGATGAAGATGGTAAGAGGCTTCTTATGTGCCGAGAGAGCAGAGGCGTCCGTGACAACAACACAAAGTGATGATGAAACCGTACCTAGACGGTCACCCACCCACACTTCACCGGTACTCAACGCAGGAACATCCTAATAGCCCTCTCGCACAAACCCTAAGCTAGTTACCCCAATTGCCTGACCACCCACACAATAGGTAGTGACGCTGCGGGGGGGGGGGGTCTTTAAATTGTTGTTTTTTATGTTCATGTTCATGCTCTACAGTTATTATCAAAAATGTAAAGAGCCTTGCAGTATATAGTCATCCACTACTCGAGTGGAGATTGATAAGTAATGTCATGTGAACAACTAGCCACAACAGAAGGATTGTTACAGTGTAATATATATAAGGCTTCTTATGTAGTCTGCGCTCTGACAAGCTATTTGTATTGAACTAGAGAACATGGATCGCTCCAGATGTGAAGCCACTCCTGATGGCACTCCTGGGAGTACTTCCAGAATTGGATTTAGCCCGAGGAGAGACGTCAGCCATAATAATAATATTGAACCTCAAAAACCTCTATTCCTGTTGATGCTCCTTGCTAAGGAGATAAGGGGAGTATAACACATGGAAGGGCCAGAGATGCTGTACAATCCTACCTTTGTATCGCCTCAGAGTTTCAGCCAGACCCACCACAAGCAAGGAAGGAATTCACACAAAGGAATAGGTTTCAACTGCACTGATGTAAGATGGATCTGATACCCATGGATTTCTTGGAGAAGAAAGAAGGATCTTTGATAAAACTCTGGACCTCTATGATTCCTGTACCAATTCTTAGGCGCAAAGCAAAATAGGCTTTTGAGTCTCCTGCAATAAATGAAGGAATGTCTTCTGAACTTTTAATGGGAATGTTGGTGACGGTAAAGGAGCATTTGATTACTTTCCTTAATAATCTTAGACTACTCATGGTGTAACACTGGCAGTGCATGCTCTTTGATTAAAATAGAAAAGAGCTGGAGGCACTGAAAGAAGTTAGACTGCCTCCTGGATTAAACCTTAGATAGAAGTTATTTTTGCTGATGTAGATTCGTGGTGGGCTTAAAATCTATGTTTCCTACTAAAGAGGGCTGCTTTTCTTTTTAAAATGTGCCTGGTGTTGACAACTTTAAAAGCATGTAAAGGCTGGGAAGTACTCTATTTGAAGAGACAAAAAAATGACATTCGAAGTCTCACCTGTCACCATTCCTATTTTGAATTTTTCCAAATCCTTGTTGACAGATAGTTTAAATATAGCTTTTCACCATCTACCAACTGAGTGAATGCAAGGAAAATTTGTGTAACCAAGGTGCCCCCGATTATATAAAAGGCATTTCTTCTGCTTACTATTACTTCAACCACATTACTTACACCTTTAGCATTACTTCAACTACCATTACTTCAACAAACCCTTAATTCCACAATAGCATCTGCAATTATGCACGTTCTTAAGGGAAGTAAAAAAGTAGTTTTAAAGTTAAGCTAGATGTAAAGAAAATTAAATTAATCACGTTAAATATTCTAAATCATGTATTAACATACATAATAATAAAATATGTTGCTAGTAATGGTTTTAGTGCATTAGTAATTGTTTCATATTAATGATAATGTATAACAGTTTCACAATAATTAATATTAATGAATTACAGAAAAACACTTGCCCTTAATATCTACATTAATTTAAGGGTAGAGGTTCTTCCTCCCAGTATTTACAATTAAAAAGTAATAATGCTATTAAAAATGTAACATTTGTTAAGGTTCACTTTTAGTTGAATGTAGCTTTTTTCGCCTGAGATTTATATAGCGCGAACTTGACCCGAAGGTATCAGGTATCAGTGCGTTTTACATGAGCACCAGTTGCGTTACATAAGGACACATTCATTTTTGTTAGGCACGGGGAGATTAAGTGATTTGCCCAGAATCACAGGATGTTGAGCGTCGTTCCCGAGACTCAAACCCAGTTTCCCAGATTCGAGGTATACCGCCCTAGCCGTTAGGCTACATCTTCTCCCCGTAATCGTAATATAATTACATATTTAACATTTGTGTTTGGGGGTTCCTATTATGTTAATCTAATAATATTAATATAACTAAATACTTAATCCTGATTAAGGTTAGGGCTAAAGTTTGGATAGTGGTTAGGGTTAATTTTAGGATTTGGGTGAAGGTCAGTGAAAAAAAAGATGAACTTTAAGTACATTTTAATCTAATGGTATGGCTCAGGGATGGTGACTGAAGCGATAGGTCAACATGACATGGCTGAATTCATTGTAATATGAGGATAGCATAGCAGCTTCCTTACTTTTCGTAAGTTAGAAGCAAAGAATTCTTCAACTTCATGAAAATGGAAAAATTTTATGCAGATGTCTCAGTTTTTATTAAGGCAACAAAACATACTGGTAGTGCCATTAATCTGTCTCAAAGTGAGGGAAGAATTCAGACCTGGCTTTTCCATTCAATGGTTTCTTGTATACAACAGAATAAGGCTGGGGACCAGATGATACCCTTACTGACAGCAGCTGTAAAAATTGCTGGCTGATGCTGGAAGGCTTTTTATGACAAGAAAGATGTCCTATCTAGTCTGATAATTTGTATCCAAGGCTTTCGAAGTTGTAGTCTCAGAAAAAATGTGTTACTTACCTGTAACTCTCGTTCTCCAGTATTGGTATCTTTAATAGATTCACATGTGTGAATCATCACCGTCGTTGAGGTAGGAATCCCAAACTATATTCTAAAGCAGTGGAAGTAGTTAAAATAGCTTACAACGGTAAAAGACATTGACTTTAATAGCTTATCTACATCATTTAAAAAGATCCAAACTCCAGCCAGTCAGGTGATAATACCCTGTAGCACACTCCCAGCCGAGGAATCTTCCCTCAGATTTTCAAGCACTAGTTGGAATAGTCCCCACTTTCCAATAAGAAGAGCCTCTAAGGGGAGGAGTATGGGCTGCATGTGAATCTATGGAAGATACTAATACTGCATAACAAGCGTTACAGGTAAGACACACATTTTTTTCGTGTATTGGAGTATCTTTCATAGATTCACATGCTTAATAACTAATAAGCAGAATAACTAGCAGTTACATACATGTTTAGCCAAATTATGTTATATAGCACATTAGCAGATGGTGGTTACAAATTTACGCATTTTATGATACCAGGCTCACCTTATTGGAAAAGATGGCATAGTACCGCTTGCCCCACTGATGTATCACTGTGCTGTGCCGAATCCAGGCAGTAATGCTGGGTGGAAGCCTGCATGTTCTTTCAAGTTGCAGGATGGCATATACTTTCGATAGGCACTCCAGCAAACAGGGTCGCCGTTGTAGAAACTGCCCTTGTAGAGTGTGCCTTAGTCCTGGGCTAAAAGGCCTACTGGCTTTATATTGGCAGAACTAAATTGCTGTTGAGATACGTCTTGCTATGCTGGCCTTGGAAACCGGACCTCCCTTGTTTTCGTTACCATATACCTTGAATATCTGGTCTGCACTCCAGAAATACTTTGTACAATGTAAGCAAAATTTCAAGCATCTTTATACATTTAGGGTATGCAAAGTTCTCTTTGCAGGTGTCTGCGGATTCAGGAAAAATGACTTAAGCACAACAGGTTCGTTGAGATGGAAATCTATTGGAACTTTAGGGATGAACTTGGGATTCGTTTGGAGAATCACAGTATTATTTTTGAATTGTAAGAAAGACTCCTTTATTGTGAATGCCTGGAGCTCACTTACTCTTCTTGCGGAAGTGAGAGCTAAAAGCAAAGCCACCTTCTATATCAGGAACTTGAGTTCTGCCTTTTGAATATGTTTAAAAGGGCTCTTCATTAGTTGTGACAGTACCGTGTTAAGTTGCCGTGTTGGTGAAGGTGACTTTATCAGACGAAATACTCTGAATAAACCTTTAAGAAATTGTGTGATTAGTCTGTTAGATCACAGAGAAGGAGACCCTGAAGTTCTTCTATATCTGCACTTTAATGGAAGAATGCACCAGGTCCGATCTGGCTTAAGAGACAAGATATTGCAAAACCTGTTCTGGAGGCGATGAGAAAGGTGAATGTTTGAGTTTTGACACCATAAGCAGAAACGCTTCCATTCCAAGTGATACATTTAGTTTAGCGTCAGCTCTGGCTCTTGCAAGAATATCCCTGCAGTCCTCTGGGATAGCTAGGTGTTGAAGCTCATGGTATTCAGGAACCAGGCCAATAAGTGCACAGAGGTCAGGTTCGGATGAAGAGACTGCTTGTGGTTGACAGCAAAACTTTACAGGGCTACAGTTGAATGTGGTTGTCCTCTGACAACAGTAGAAGCTCCATGAACCAGAGTTGCCCAATGGCTAATAGTCATTGCTCCACCATCGTGGAGCAATGACTATTAGCCAGCACAGTTCCCTTTTTTTTCCCTGAGAAGCCTGGGAATAAGAGCGATCGGGGGAAAACATACACATAGATCCCTGACTCTCCTATCAAAAACGCATTCCCCCACGACCGTTTTTGAAGGTTTCAGATTACGTAAAACCGGCATTTCTTGTTCTCTTGAGATGCAAAGAGATTCAGTTTTGGCTTGCCCCATCGTTCGAGTATGGTGTTCAGAATGGATTGGTTTAGTTCCCATTCGTGACTGCTCTGACTTTTGCTGCTTAAAGTATCCGCCAAACAGTTGCTGACCCGTGGCAGATGTTCTGCTCTTATTGTTAATTGATGCGCTAATGCCCATTTCCATATGTCCTGTGCTTCCTGTGACAGGACCTGACATCTTGTACCTTCTTGTTTGTTGAGGTAGTGAATATTAGTTGTGTTGTCCATTTGTATCAACACCGATGATCCCTGTATCCGCGGCAAGAAAGCTTGGAGGGCACGTGAGATCGCTCTGAACTCCAAGAAATTGATATGCATTTTTGATTGTGTCAGACTCCATTTGCCACTTATTTGACTATCCTGCAAGAGGACTCCCCAACCGTCTAGGGAGGCAACTGCTGTAATTACGTTTTCCAAAACTGAAGATCGGAACGTTAGCCCTGATAATAGATTGTCAGAGTTCATCCACCAAGGAAGAGCTTTTATCACCGTTGAGGTGAGCTGGATTACTTCGCCGAATGAGCATTCCACTTGGACCCACTGTGCATCTATTTCCTCCTGGAAAGGTCTCATTCTGAGATGAGCACAAGGTACCAGGTGAGTGGTCGATGACATCATGCCGAGACGAGACTTGAGCAGGCGAACTAAAACAGACTTTTAGTTCTATCCAGTGTTATGAGTCAGTCTGTGGACAAGAATGCCTTTTCTTGTAGCATATCTGGTGTTGCTCCCAGAAAATGTATCCTCGTTGAAGGAGAGACTTCTGCTAATTTACTCTGAGCTAAAGGAATGAAATGTATGAAGACATGTTGTTGTAGCTTTGGACACTTAACAAGCAGATGGTGCTTTGATTAGCCAGTTGTTGAGATAGGGGAAAAACTGAAGTTCTTTTTGTCGTAAGTAGGCTGCTACTTGGGCAAGGCATTTCATAAAACTGCGGTGAGCGAATTTGAAACCTAATAGGAGTACCTTGAATTGGTAGTTAGTGCCGGCTACTGTGAATCAGAGAAATTTGCGATGCCTCGGATGGATAGGGATATGGAAATAGGCACCCTGCAGATCTAGGCTCCTCATGAAGGATTCAGGGTTTCCGGGACGGTGCTCATACGAGAAATTGTTTTTTCAGGTAATTGGTCAGTTTCCTGAGATCCAGAATGGGGCACCACTCGCCAGATTCAGTGGCCCCCTTGGCTAACATAGCCAGAGCTTCCTTTCAGAGAAGATGGATATGAGACGTAAGCAATTGTTATGGTGGAGTGGTCGGCAGAATTTGGGTGAACCCCAAGGTATGGCCATATGTGATGAGATCCAGGACCCATTTGTGCTTAGTGATCTTCTGCCATTGATGGGAATAGTTCGAAATTCTTTCTTCCACAGGATGATGTACTGTGGAGAATGTAACCAGCACTATGACATTGTCACCGCCAATGTTCCCTCTAATTTTTTCCTCTGTGCGCGACAGTGCATGTAACCAGCGGATGTATGACGTTACAACGCACACTTTTACAACGCATGCACTTACAACGCATTTTTTACAACGCATAATCCATTACAACGCATGACATTACAACGCATGACACTACAACGCATTTTTAAAAAATACCTTTACAACGCATTACCATTACAACGCATACCATTACAACGCATAATATTAAATTACATTTAAGGTAAGTATTAGATAGTATAGGGGTAAAAATTACTATTCTAACTCCAGGGGGTGCAACAGTAGGGTAAGTGTTGGATAGTATAGGGGTAAAAATTACTATTCTAACTCCAGGGGGTGCAACAGTAGGGTAAGTGTTGGATAGTGTAGGGGTAAAAATTACTATTCTAACTCCAGGGGGTGCAACAGTAGGGTAAGTGTTGGATAGTATAGGGGTAAAAATTACTATTCTAACTCCAGGGGGTGCAACAGTAGGGTAAGTGTTGGATAGTATAGGGGTAAAAATTACTATTCTAACTCCAGGGGGTGCAACAGTAGGGTAAGTGTTGGATAGTATAGGGGTAAAAATTACTATTCTAACTCCAGGGGGTGCATCAGTAGGGTAAGTGTTGGATAGTATAGGGGTAAAAATTACTATTCTAACTCCAGGGGGTGCATCAGTAGGGTAAGTGTTGGATAGTATAGGGGTACAAATTACTATTCTAACTCCAGGGGGTGCAACAGTAGGGTAAGTGTTGGATAGTATAGGGGTAAAAATTACTATTCTAACTCCAGGGGGTGCAACAGTAGGGTAAGTGTTGGATAGTATAGGGGTAAAAATTACTATTCTAACTCCAGGGGGTGCAACAGTAGGGTAAGTGTTGGATAGTATAGGGGTAAAAATTACTATTCTAACTCCAGGGGGTGCATCAGTAGGGTAAGTGTTGGATAGTATAGTGTAATATTATGCGTTGTAATGGTATGCGTTGTAATGGTAGTATGCGTTGTAATGGAATGCGTTGTAAAGGTAGTTTTTAAAAATGCGTTGTAGTGTCATGCGTTGTAATGTCATGCGTTGTAATGGATTATGCGTTGTAAAAAATGCGTTGTAATGGTAGTGCGTTGTAAAAGTTGCGTTGTAAAGGTTGTTCCCCGTAACCAGCACTATGACATTGTCACCGCCAATGTTCCCTCTAATTTTTTCCTCTGTGCGCGACAGTGCAAGATCTCTGTGTGCTGCAGCCAAGGCTCTGTGCACCAAGTATGCGAGTGCAGCACGCGAGTATATAAATCTGTGGCAATTACCACTCAAAACTTTTGTTTGCAATGAGATGGACAACAAGTGCATTTCACACATATAGCTCTACTTAACAGGGTCTTGTGACAGTTTTGCACTGTGGAGACAGATCATCATGACATTCATTGTTTATTCTAGTTGCACCTGTACCCCAGGCTTAGAAAAGGACAGCACTCAGAAGGAAGCACCATTATAAGATTTTACTGAAAATTCTTGATTGGAGCACTGATCATTTGGTGGGGGGTTGCTGGAAGACTATATAAGAGAATATTTATTTAGCAAGTTGACAATTACATGACACAGTTACATTTTGATGTACAACGTAATGATTAATGTCTTTGCTAAGAGGAAGTGTGTGAAATGTGCCCATCTAGGCCAAACATAGACTGTGGGAAAGGGTGGCTCAGACAAGTCAAGTGCCATCACAAGATGGGTGACACATTTACTTCTTTCGTTGGTCAATGCCATTCTCCCAGTGCTGATAAATTATATCAAGGTTAACTTTGCTATTTAAGAAATAGGCATTTGTCATCATCAGCATAACCAAGTGATTCTCCTCCAGTCTAGTTCTTGATTTAGACTTGATAGTGTTCAAGTGACTGAATACTGGTTCATAGTCTGCACTTGATGACTGAAAAGTTGGAACATGGGTGACAAGCCACATAATGCAAAGCATTCTATTGGTTGGGCAATAAAGAAAGGCAGGTGGTATATGTCAATATCATTCAGCAAACCTGAGAAAGGAAAGATAAAATGTAGTTCTTGTATACATTTATCAGTATACTGTGTGAAAAAATATTGAGCATTATCTCACATCCATTTCATTTTTTATAGATCTACTCAGAGACGTTTTAACCCATAGGCAAAGTGGGCTCTGGCCCAGGACCCCAGCTTTTCAGGGGCCCCCTGAGAGAGCCAGCTCGGTTCTGCAGAGAGTTTTGCTCTAGTGACTCTGAATAATTCTTACACAGACTGTAATGGACTCTCATACATCACCCCTATTCGAAATAAATGAAAGGAAAACGGTATTTGAAACAGACATTTTGCAGAAAAGTGATGTGTTTATGTTTCATTCTTTCAGATCAAAGCAGAACCTCACATGTTCATATGTCACAGATATTATTTGCAGTACTTTTAGTGAACTGCTGCTGTGTTACAATATTGAAAATGCACCTCACTATCCCTAAATATTAGATGTAAACACATTAAGAATATGGACCAGTGAGTCTGTCCACTGTCAGTGGCCTGGCCAAAGAGGGCATCAAAGAGCTCAAAATGGATCATAAATTCAAAGTTGTTCCGAACAGTGGCCCCCAAAATGCATTTGGCCCAGGGCCCCCAGAATTCTTAAGATGTCCCTGCTGCTACCCTCTAAGAAGACAGAAAGATGACGTATAGTGCTGTAGAAAACTAATGATTACTGCTGAGTTGGATACTGAACAGACATTATTGAGCAATTTGTGTGCTTGCTGATGTAAGTTGTGAGAGGTGTAATTTCAATCTCTACCATAACATCCTGTCTTTGTTTTAGCATCAAGAGTTACCACCAGGCAAGCAGAGCACCATGTCATTTGGATATGGATGCATGTCTCTTTAGAAGGGGCCTTTCACAATCCCTTACTCTAGGACATCCTTATATGTTTTTATTTACTTTGTCTTGTGGCTGCTACAAAAATCTTTGGGATGTATTATATATTTGTCTATTTATCATGTTCAAGCTACCCGTTACTCACCTTGTTAAAAGTGTCCTGGTGAAAACAAGTCAACTGTTTCCAGTAGTTTAGTGGAGGTTCCTTTTCTTTGAGTGATGGTCTGAAGCCACCATCAGTTTGTGGATCCTATCAAAGTATCTAAGGTCAGTTATCTTGGTGCTCAAATGTGTTATCAGCAGCTGTCTCTTCGATCTTAGACTCTGCCAAAGTGACACAAATTGAAAGAGCTACATTGAGACTTGTAGTGTTAAAGTCAGACTTTTCTTTTTTCCGAGTTTTATATAGCGCGAACGAGACCCGAGAAATCGGGTATCAGAGTGCTTTGCATGAGCACGAGTTTTGTTACAGAAGGGCACATTCATTTGTGTTAGGCATGAGGAGATTAAGTGATTTGCCCAGAATCACAGGATGTTGAGCAATGTTGCCGAGACTCAAACCCAGTTCCCCAGCTTCGAGGTTGACCGCTCTAGCCGTAAGGCTACATCCTCTCCCCAACTTGCATAGTTGCTATTTGTGCATGCTTCTGTTAAAACCCAGGCTCCTGCAGCAGGCGCAGAATTCTGCTGATTCAAGCAGGGAGCACACATAACCTACTCACAGGCTGGTCCATTGCTTACATGTCATTAGCCTGCTCCTGGCCCAATGTTAGATCCACATTCATAGCATTTATTAGGCCTTTCAATGCAAAGCAGGTCTTAATTCCTGCATTTGTCTAATAAAATGGAAAACTATTTTAAGGGAATTACACTATTTGTGGTGATGTGCTACTTGATGTTAGTTGAATAATTTGGGATTTTCCAACTCTGTCGACACCCACCTAAACTGGGGCAGGCTTTTGTAATGTTCATTTTGAAACTGACAGAGAAGTTTGGGAAGAAACTATCTCTACCCTACTCATTGTTCACTCACACTCAGTTCTGTGATCTAAATGTTACACTTCTTTGTAGCAGGCACATTAACCCTTTGCTCTACTTTAGGGTGAGCTGAAACTGCCACTAGACAAAATTCCGCTCTCTGTCCAGCAGGAGCATTAATCACCAGAGTTATATTGGTACTTTTATTGTTGCATGACGCTGCTGGACACCCAAGGAAATCTGTAGCACCTGCTTTAAATGAAAAGTTATTTTGAACACAGCAACCCCCACCCCACAAGGTCAGTGCCAGGAATGACTGCACCAAGTGCTAAAGTTGCACAACAACAAAGCAATACTATAAAAATTCTGACATACGCATCATAAGTCATCATTTGAAACAAAAAGAAAACATTTAAAAAAGCAGCAAAAAACTGCATTATTTACACGAATTGAAGGCTGATCCTAAAACCCCGCAGTTTCCTTTTTTAATTTTAGCAACCTCGAACAGGGGCCGTTCCATACCTGAATGTAAAACGGGTGTGGAAGGTGGAGAGGGGGTCACGGGAGGAGAGAAAACATGGCCTGCACTAGAGGGACCCGCATGTTTACAGTGCATGATATAAAAATGCTAGTGCAAAGCAGTTCCGATTCTACTGTGTGAACAGCTGTGGTATGATAATAAACAAGAAATGATTGTTTCTTGTAACATGTACGTCAGGCGCACAACGTCCCTTGAGCTCAAAGGGCTTCAGATCCCCCCCCTGCCCCCGGCTTCCCGGGCACACAAACAGTCGCACCCGAGTACTTCACAGGTCTTTAAAAGACCATTTGCTTGTTAATGAGACTTTGTTGTTGTTTCACCCCTTCTTAGAGCCCCTGCATCTCCACTCTGCATATTGCTAGAGACAGTACTTTTCACGGCGTTCCCATTTAAAATGCCGTGGTTGGTGAATGGTCTAAATATCTTGCTGAGCAGAGACGTGCATGCTTTGTAAGACTGTCTGCGCGCTTGGAAAAGACCCTGTGCGCGCCCAAGCAAGCGCGCAGCTTACTGGGAACAATGGTCACCGCTTCCTGCCAGTGTCTCTGGCTGGTGCTTATTATTTTCTCTTTGGTGATTGCTTGGAGTAAACTGTCGCTGGTGGTGTTTGATAAGGTTGGTGCTGCTTGTAGGGAGACCGCATGGGCTGGTGATAGAGGTGGTGTGACTGATACCTCTGATATCCTCCTCAATAGGAACAGGTACCTCTTCCGTGAGCTCCTTGAAAAGGTGTTTTCCGAAACTGCAAGTTGCCTAAGGACCTAGCGGTGTCCGTATCAGCCTTGAACGCTTGTAAGGCATCGCCGACGTGCTTGCCAAACAAGGCATCACATTATAGATCATAGCCAAAATTTGTGTTGAACCTCAGGGCAAAACATTGTAGCTTTGAGCCAACACTGGCATCTACGCACCGCTGATCCTGCCAGCTGTTGGAAACATATTGAGGCTATGTCCATAGCGCAATCTATGAATTCTGATGCAGATCTTTCCCCTTCCTGCAGAATTTTCTTCTGGCACGAAATCCAGATATGTGGTGATATCCTAGCACATCTGGTGACTGCATCTGCCAGGAATTGCTAGAGGATTTGCTGCACGGACAGTCGGGCCCGACATGACTGAGAACCACTTACCAATATAGTCAAGGCGTCCGCCCTCCTTGTCAGGTGGTGTTGAGATTGGTGTGGACGGGTTCTTAGACCAGCGCTGAGCAGCCTGTGTAATAACAAAGTCTGGTTTTGGGTGTCCGATTAAACAAGCCGGTGGGTCTTCAGGGGCTTTATATTTATTATCTATTTTTGGTAGGGCCACTGTAACTGTGGCTGGCATTCTCATTATCATTATTCGTTCCTCCCAAATAAAGCCCACTATAAGGGTTGTTCTGACTGTTTTCCTAGATTGTTCTTTAAAATCAACCAACTGTTAAATGCCTGGCCTCTCTCTCCATGAGCGTATGGAATCCACCAATGTCCTCTGGTGGAGAATCCACTGATTGTGGTGGTCGAGGAGAAGGTGTGGGGTTGAGGTAATCATCCCATTCAGTGGCGACAGATTGGGTATTTTGAATTACACCTTTCTCTTTATCACCAGAAGAGGAGCATGGGTCGTCCCGTGGAGGCATGGCAATGTGTGACATTCTCAGAGTAGCTGGTGGTGGCATAGGTTCGGGTGATCTAGGTGCAGGGTGTGGCGGACGCATTGGTAATGATTGCGCCCCTGCCAGTGTAGGGAAACATGCTCTGTAGATCCCGTACTAGGGCTATGGGATCCTGAATAATAGTCTCTGGCGGAGGAGGAGAAGCAAAATGATGGAACTGCTCCACATATTGACTTGGCTCTTCAGTATATTGCTGCTTCTGATAAACAGGTTCATAATAGTCTCCTTCATCCTGGTAATTTACATACAGCTCTGACGGACAGTCAGCTGTTCCAAGGGCCCATCATCATCCTCACCAGACTCTCCCACATCTAATAAGTGGCTTGGTGGCAAGGGAGATTCCTTACTAGGAGAGGTATGCTATGGCCGCTGAATATCTTGTGCTGGCTGGTCCTTCATCAACGTCGTTATAAATGGTAGTGGCAAAGATACTGTTGTTAAAATTAACATGGGCGGCTTCTTTGCTTCCATCGTCGATGACAAAGATATATTCTCCGGCTGCGCCGTCGACAGTCTCGTCGACAGTGTCGTCGTCGATGGTGGTGGCGTGGTACTCAATGGTGTCAGTATGGTTACCATCGATGAGATTGTCATCATTGACGGGTGGTTGTCGTCAGCGGGGCAGTGGTAGACTACGTGGTTGTTGTCGTCATCTTTGCTCTCATTGCCATTGACGATGATTTTGACAGCGTTACTGTTGTTGACGAGTTTGTCATACTTTACCATAGCTGGTTCTGAAGAGGATTTTGTAGGTTTTAATGCAAGGCTGAAGATGGAGTTGTAGGCTCAGATTTTGATTCTGAGGAAGCCTTTTCCCTTTTTTCTCCATGTGAGGTGCCTTTTGAAGACCAATGGTGCATCTTTTTAAAATCTTTACTGTGCCCCTCTGGTGACCCTTGTTTTGATCTCTCTCTCTCTTTCTTGATATTTTTTGTGAGACAAACAGCAGTTTTAACCTTTAGTTTCTGGAGCCAAAATAACGGCCTCCCTTGTCGATCTTTGAGAGTTTTGGGAGTAAAAGTTCTACAAATCTTACAGTCCTTTACCTTGTGGACTGAATGAAGGCAGTAGATACATACCATATGGGCTTCTTAAGAGTGCAGCCTCTTTTTTCCCAGGTCACACAAAGCAGAAATAGTCCTTTCTGCAAATTATCTGACATACTGAAACACAGCTGAAGTAACCTGGATACAACCAAATCTGGAACAATCTGAAGAACTGAGCAGAGCTTATGGGGACTCCCTTTCACTTGATATGCGGTAGAAAATCAGGGTGCTATTGCCTGATTGGCTGGAGTTTGGTTCTCTATAAACTGAGCTGGGTAAAGATACCTGCAGCATGTGAAATATCAGGAACTTTGACGTCCACAATTTTTTGTAGACCATTAGGGAACAAATCAAATTGAAAAAACTGCTGTCTTCTTTAAATACATTCTGAAATACCCTCTAATAAGATTCTTAGGAGGTTGATTTCAATACACCATGTGGGAGGTGTCATTCATGTGCTTCTGAAAGGCCAGAGGATCCAGAATAATATGTTCTTTCAAATACATTGGGGATGAATATGGGTGTTTTATCCATCGAAAAGACATTTCTTACGCATTAAGTGTATACGTGGACTTGTCAGCTAAAACTCCTGATCAATGGTAATTATGGTACATTATTTGTGCCTGGAACCTTATGTAAAATTCAATAAGGAATATGCTACTTACCAGTATGCATCTGTTCTTGGCATGTAGAGCTGTAGATCTACGCATTATGCATAGATCGCCATCTGGTGTTGGGTCTGGATGTTTGCACTTGTTTTTGTCCTGGAAAGTCTTTGGAAGTCACGAGGTATGTGACTCCTCCTTAGGATCATAGTGCCCATGGGCATCGGCTCCATCCTCAGATTGTTTTTCGCCAGCAGGGAAATGATGGAGCTTTGTAAGAAACAGGAAGATGCCCTGTGTATACCGTATCTAAATAAGATAATACTGGAACAGATAAAGGAAGCCGGGGAGGCGGGTGGGCGTGTGTAGATCAGCTCTACATGCCAAGAACAGATGCATACTGGTAAGTAGCATATTCCGTTCGAGGCATATGAGCTGCAGATTACACACTATGCATAGATTGCATAGCAGACCCACTCCCTAGGGGCGGCCACCAGTATCTGTTGCAGTAGTCTGAAATAGGGTTTTGAGTACAGCTTAGCCCACACTGGCTTGTTGTTTCGATTGCACATCTACACAATAGTGTTTCGTGAATGTATGTGGTGTAGACCATGTAGCTGCTTTGCAGATGTCATCTAATGGAATGTTCCCTAAGAATGCCATAGAAGCCCCTATTTTTCTTGTAGAGTGGGCTCTAGGAGGAACAGTTAAAGTGCGTCTTGCTTTGTGGTAGCAAATTTGTATGCATTTAACAATCCATCTGGCTATCCCGGACTTGGATATGGGATTGCTTTTGTGTGGTGGTGAGAAAGAAACGAAAAGTTGTTTGGTTTTTCGAAAAGGTTGTGTTCTTTCAATGTAATAGAGCAATGCTCTTTTAACATCTAAAGTATGAAGAGCTCTTACTGCAACTGTGTGTGGTTGTGAGAAGAAAACGGGTAACTCCACAGATTGATTAAGGTGGAAGGGGGAAATGACTTTAGGGAGGAATTTAGGATTAGTGCAGAGAACCACCTTATTGTGATGCATTTGTAAGAATGGCTCCTGAATAGTTAGGGCTTGTAGCTCGCTAACTCTTCTTAGAGAAGTTATGGCCACTAGGAAAGCAACCTTCCATGTTAAGAATTGTAGCTCACATTTATGTAGAGGTTCAGAAGGAGGTCCCATTAGTCGTGTGAGAACGATATTTAAATCCCAAACAGGTGAGGGTGGAACTCTGGGAGGAATTATCCTTTTGAGTCCTTCCATAAAGGCTTTGATGGCGGGTACTCTAAATAGTGATAAATGTTGTCTATTTTGTAGATATGCTGCTATAGCAGCAAGGTGTAGCCAAATAGACTTATAGGCTAAGTTGCACCTTTGTAGGTGTAGTAGGTAGGTTATGATGTGTTGGATAGACACATCTAGGGGATTGATGGTATTGTTATAGCAATATATCACAAATAGTTTCCACTTGGCTGCATAGCAGGCTCTAGTGGTAGGGTGTCTAGCCTCCTTAATGATGTTCATACAGTCAGGAGGAAGGTTAAGGTAACCAAATTCTAAGATTTCAGGAGCCAGATCGCAAGGTTGAGCTGAGCTGGGTCCGGGTGTCTGATCTCTCCACGGTTCTGGGTTAAGAGGTGTGGTGAGAGGTGTAATCTTTGGTGCGGGACTAGTGACAGTTCCAGCAATGTGGTGTACCACGGTTGTCTGGCCCAAGTTGGAGCAACTAGAATGAGAGTCAGTGAGTGTTGCCTTAGTTTGCGCACCACTAGTGGTATGAGTGGGAGAGGCGGAAAGGCGTACGCAAATCTGCCTGACCAGTTCATCCATATCGCATTGCCTTTGGACAATGGGTGTGGGTATCTGGTGGCGAAGCTTGGGCATTTGGCGTTTTCGTGGGTGGCGAAGAGGTCTATCTGTGGTTGCCCCCACATTTGAAAGTATGGTTGAAGAACTTGTGGATGGAGTTCCCACTCGTGGATCTGTTGTGTTTGACGACTTAAAAGATCTGCTATGGTGTTTTGGACTCCTGGGACGTGTTGGGCTAGGAGAAATATGTTCTGATGTGTAGTCCACCTCCATATGGTTTGTGCTAGCTGGGAGAGCTGCAGAGAGTGTGTCCCGCCTTGTTTTTGGATGTAGTACATGGCTGTCTGTGCGGACTAAGACAGCCTTGCCCGATATTTGTTTTTTAAATGCTTTTAAGGCTATGAATATGGCCAGTAATTCCAGGTAATTGATGTGGAATAACTTCTGTTGAGGTGTCCACCTGCCATGCATGGTGTGATGTAACAGGTGAGCTCCCCAGCCAGAGAGCGATGCGTCCGCTGTCAAGACAATCTGAGGAACTGGTTCTAGGAACGGTCGCTCTTTGGAAAGGTTTTTGGTGTTCCACCACTGCAGAGAGCGATGAGTGCGACCGTCTACCAACACCAGATCTGTTAGCTGACCTTGAGCCTGGTTCCATTGGCGTGCTAAGCACTCTTGTAAGGGACGCATCTGGAGTCTTGCGTGAGGTACTATAAATATGCAAGAGGCCATCATCCCTATGAGCTGCAAGAACACTCGAGCTGGGAGAGAGTGATGCGGCTGAAATTTGGGTAGGAGAGCGAAAATGACTGCTATCCTTGCTGGACTGGGATATACTAGCGCTTTTAAGGTGTTTATTGTGTCGCCGAGGTACTGTTGTGTGTGAGAGGGTTGCAGATGAGACTTGGTGTGGTTTACTGTGAACCCCAGGTCGTGGAGTAATTGTAGAGTCGCGTGAGTGTGATGAACACACTGGTTGTACAAGCTGGCTTTTATGAGCCAGTCGTCGAGGTATGGGAAGACGTGAATGTGTTGTCTTCTTAGATGGGCTGTGACTACTGCTAGGCACTTTGTGAATACCTGTGGTGCTGTTATGACTCCGAAAGGGAGTACTTTGAATTGATAGTGCTGCCCGTCCACTACAAACTTGAGATATTTTCTGTGAGCAGCGTGTATGGGAAAATGGAAATAGGTGTCCTTGAGATCTAAGGTAGCCAGGAAGTCGCCCTGTGAAAGTAGAGGGACGACTTGCTGAAGTGTGACCATGTGGAAGTGGTCTGATTGTATGTACAGGTTTAGTGGCCTGAGGTCTAGAATAGGTCTCAGAGAGACATCCTTCTTTGGTATGAGAAAATACAGGGAGTAAACTCCCGTGTTTTGTTGGTGCAGGGGGACTAGTTCTATTGCACTTTTTTGTAGTAAGGAAATTACCTCTTGTTTGAGGAGTGACATATGTTCTGCTGACATTGGACGCTGTTTGGGTGGAATGTTTGGGGGTAGAGGTAAGTTTGAGACAGTAACCTGATTGCACTATTTGTCGCACCCACCTCTCTGTGGTGATGGTGGTCCAGACAGGAAGGAACTGCTGTAGTCTTCCCCCGACAGGAGTGGAAGGGTCCGGGGGAAGCGGAGGGAAGTCATTGGGCAGGGGTGGAGGCAGAGCGGGTGTTGTTAGTCTTGCCTCTGCCCTTGTTATTGTTACCTCGGTATCCTCCTCTGTGGTAACCTCTGGTGAAGGTGGATTGGGTGGGAGACTTGTAGGAGGTGGATGGGGTATCAGACGAGTATCCCCTGGAGTTGCCCCTGTAGGATGAGCGACGAAAAGAATGTCTGGGAGCTTGCGATTGCAAGGCTCCCATTGATTTGGCTGTGTCTGTGTCCTTTTTCATCTTCTCAAGGGACGAATCAACATTAGGGCCAAAAAGGTGTTGTTGGTCGAATGGTTGATTGAGGATAGAGCTTTGCACCTCAGGTTTAAACCCGGAAATGCGTAGCCACGCGTGCCTGCAAAGAAGGACGCTTGTGTTCACTGCCCTGGATGTGGTATCTGCTACATCAAGAGCACACCGGATAGAGGTGTTGGTGATAACTTTACCCTCTTGTATTAGGTCGTTGGCCTTATGTTTGTATTTGTGCGGGAGGTGTTGGAGTAGGGACTCTAACTCATCATAGTGAGCCCCATTGTAACTGGCTAACAGGGCTTGAGTATTTGCGATGCGCCAAATATTAGCTGCCTGGGGCGCTGTTCTTTTGCCAGAGGCTTCCAGGAGTTTAGACTCCTTGTCGGGCAGGGCTGCATCACCTGTTGTCTGCGAATTAGCCCTTTTCCTAGCATTTGAGACCACCATGGAGTCTAATGGAACAGGGCCCTTAATGTAAGCTGGGTCTGTAGGGGCAGCTTTGTATTTTTTCTCAATTCTAGGATTGATGATTCTAGTCCTGACAGGGTCTTTAAATACTTCGGTAGCGTGTTTAATCACCCCTTTGAGCATGGGTAAAGTGGATGTGGACCTTTGGCTGGTGTCGAAAGTGTCCATTAAAAAATCGTCTTCGACCGGTTCTGTATGTAGGTCGACCCCGTGGTACTGGGCAGCCCGGTGTATTAGCTGATTAAACCCCATGGTATCTTCTGGTGGGGAAGGCCTAGAGGGGTAGATGTCCTCTTGTGGGACATTAGGGACATCAGGCGTATTATAGTCATCCCAGGGGTCAGGGGAGCTGGTGGACTGGGGTCATCTAGTGGCATGTTGTTGTCACCGTCCCCTGTGTCATCATATGTGTTGTCATCATCTACCGGTGTAGGGGGTGGCATAGGAGAACGAGGTTGGGGAGGTGGAGGAGGAGGTGGTGGAGGTGGCGGTGGAGGTGGAGAAGGTACCCTAAGAGGTGATGTGGCTATATCCCTCTTTTTATGTGATGGTGCTGGTGCAGGCATGTCCAGTGGTCTTTTTCTGGAACTGAGAGTCAGTTGACCCGTTTTAGGGTCTTTAGTTAAAGTGTTTTGTTGAGGGTCTGGTTGAAAAAGCTCTTCTGAAGAAGGTTGGGTGTTCGGTGTCGACGGTGTCGGCATTGAGGGCTTTTTCGGCACTGGCTGCGGAGCGGTTGTGGGCTTCGAGCCATGCGATTTGTCAGTCTCTGTGTGCTTCTTCGGTGTTGATGTTTTTTTCGGCTCTGAAGAGTGTGAGACCAAATTTTTGGGGAGTGGCTTCTTCGTCGACTCAGAGTGTTTTTTCGGTGCCGGGGAGTCACTGGTTGGAGTCTTCCGTGCCGAGGGCTTCGGTGTGGAAGTAGCGGTCGGCCCCAAGGATGGGTGCGGCTTCTTTTTCGGTGCCGATGATTGGGTTTGGGCACCGGTGGCAGGCAGACTTAAGCCCGAGTCGCCGGAAGGCTTGGTAGGCTTCTTTGCCGGGCCCGAGGGCGGGGCATGGGAAGCAGTGTGTTGGTGTGCACCTGAGCCCAAGGGTGAAGGTGTGACCGAAGCCTTTGTTGTTGTAGGGAGTGGGTCGGGGTCGACGTCTTTACTTACGACCTGTTGAGCTGGAGTCACTTCTTCGACGTCGGAGTCATCGGCTTCGGAGGCGCTGATGAGCTCTTCTTCGACCCGCTCTTCTGGCACATCGACGCCCTCCTGGAAGATGTCGTCGGGGATCGAACTCGACGAGCGAGCCATGGTCCTTCGAGCTCATCGATCCCGGATGGTCTTCTTCGAGCGGCAGGAGGCACAAGCGGGACAGTCTCTGGCCTCGTGCTCGGGAGAGAGGCTAAGGTTACACACCTCATGCAGATCGGTGTGGGGAAACTTCGACCCACATCGAGGACACTTTTTGAAAGGCGTCCTTTCCATGAGCCAGATGCCAAGGCTCGGGTCGACCCGAAAGCCTTCTTCGACGACCGGAATCGAAGACTGGTAGAGATCTGCGCCGATTAGGGTTCGCGTTCGAGACAATACCGTCGAAAGGGTAAAGGATTGCGCGTCGAAACATGAATCGGTAACGGTTCCGAACTGGAGCACAAGAAACACATCCGAACCCGATGGCAGAAAATAACAATCTGAGGATGGAGCCGATGCCCATGCACACCTTGTGACTCCCAAAGACTTTCCAGGACAAAAACAAGTGCAAACATCCAGACCCAAAACCAGATGGCGATCTATGCATAGTGTGTAATCTGCAGCTCGTATGCCTCGAATAGTTTGTTTTTAAAAACAAAATGAAAATGGGTGTTGTAATAGGTATGGGATCATCTGCTGAAGTGACAAAGGCAAGTTCAGCATTCACATTACTGTGGTAAGCATTCGGACTTGCATGTCTAAGACCATTAGGAAGGTACACCTGGTGATACTGGCCAAAGTCAAATTGTTGGGGAGCCCATATTTTATGAGGCAGTCAAGTATCAAGAAGGACTTTCCAAGTCCTTTACACGTGATGCAAAACGCTGGTTGGGAATGATGGGGAAAAAATATCAGGTTTAGTTTCATAACAAGCAATGATTTCAAATTAAAAGAGTACTTAGACTTGGAGTTCAAACTTCATAGAAAGTTGTTTGCACCATTCCTTCTGTCATGCTTTTTCTGGGACTGGGGCACTAAAGAAGGGCCCTCCAAGACACGGTCTAGTAACGTTTTCATAGTGGGTAATTTAATGGAGACCATTCAACGGTATGAACTTTTGTGAATTTTTGGTGTAGCCAGAATAGGGCAAACAAACTGATGTTTAGGTACTAGGACCTTAGAGTGTGCTATAAAGAATGTGTCAATGCCCAATGAACTTTCATTGGAGATCTGGCAGTGGGAGCCTGTTGACCCCAGGGTACTCCAAACCCCTTTGAGATGGTAATGAGCCAACAGCAGCACTTCTGTAGTCACTTTACAACCTTGTTGTGTCTGAAAAAGTCTGGTGCCACAAGAGGACATATTTCGGTTATGCACCTATACCGCTAGGAGGCACTGGCAAATGCCTAAACCTGGAGGTCGCCCTTCCTGAATGAGAAGCTGAAAGCCTGAAACTGGGGATATAACCCTCAAACTTGTACTGTTAAACTTTGTTACTTTGAGGAGCTCGCCTGGTTCGTAAATGCTCTCACTCTCTCATAGTGAATCAGTCTCTTCTTCAACATTGAAAGAAGATGCTTGTCAGCGAACTTGAATGAATTCTAGCTCAAAATGAACAAGAAGAATTCACTGGAAAGGTCCAGCTGTTGAGAAGTGGCCGCAGCCAATTGTGCATTCCATCAATTCTCTTTAAAGACGCCCGCCAGGAAGAGTGGGAAATATACTTTTTTTGTCACTATAAAGCTAAAAGCAATGGGAGCCCGCTCCTTTAAGAAAGGAGAGTCACATATGCCAATGTTTTTATACTGATGAAAACCAACGAAAATATATATATATTTTTAAAAAAGAAAGGAGAGTCAGTGAATTATTAATGTGCACAAGGAAAGCACTTTAGATGCTGCACTTGATGTTACTCTGAGAATTTGAAAAAAATAAAAAACGGGCTGGGATGGGTTGATTGGTGAAATCTGTGCCCCGAAATTGGGACACTCACACCGGTATTCCACTCCAAATTTACAGTGGCAGCATAACTGTGAGAAGCATGTTCATGTCCCACCTGTTGAATTGGCAATTCTGAATCAGCTGGGATAGAAGGAGGGCAGGAAGACAAAGTAAGGACAAGATTCAACACCTAGTTAAATTATTTATTGTACCGTTATTTAAAACCTTTAGAATGAATTTGTTGAAGAAACACTTTTAAAAACATTTTCTTTAAAAATCATTCAATGTAGATAAAATTTGTTTTGATAGCAATTTGTAAAAATTATAAACAAAATAAATTCATATAAAAGGCAGATGATTATCCAAGCCTATTACCGGCACATTAAAATATCCAGTGCTGCATCCTTTGGTATAACCCTGTAAATTAAGGAGAGGTGCATATAACCAAAGTGCCTAATACGTAATTTCAAAATTTAGGCATCAGAAGAATATATCGTATGAAAGTGAAAGTGCAGAGCATCAAAACCATACAGTAGCGATAAAATATAAATTTCATATATTTTATATAACTCTAGATAGGAAAGCAAATTCTTATTAAGACTGCAAGGCATAGATGGCAATCATTTTTTTCAGCGATTCTTAAACATTTTGTGTACCGACAGTCCATCATGGGGTCCATAGATTTTAAACTTGCAATTTATGCCTGCCTGCAGGTCCGTATCCCGGGCTGATTAAAGGTGGACTTTCTAGTAATACGTCTTCTTTCTTATAATAAGGTTGGGCATAAGCAAGTAATGTGTATGATATTTTTTCCTCAGAGTTACACAATCTGCAACACTCTTTTGCAGTCACCTTTTTCCACGATTTTCTATTGATTTCTCCTTGGTGAAGGCCAAAGAGATAATCCATTAAATAATTTTTAAGTGGCTTTGACCACCCGGCATATACGTAAGATTGGCACTTAAGTGTCTTATATTCATTAAGACCAGACCAGGTATGCAATCTATGAGATAGCGTACCTTTGTCTTTGAGCACCGACATTAACCAACTTTTTAAAGGCGGCTGAAAAGAGGGAGTTTTCCCACACTGTGTGAATCCCTAGATTTGTAATGGCCGGGTCGCGGTAACGGCAGGCAGCCGCAGATTCATTCGTTTGCAGTTCCTGCCAAAAAGCTTTCCACAGTTGACTTCCTGAGGCGGACCTGATTCTTTTCTAGGTTTTTTTGTGATCCCCTTTCCTAACTATTAACTGATAACTTTAATAGACCTAACTCCTGTCTTATCTGGGCTGTGGAAGCATTTGGAGGGAGTCGGAACATCAATCTAAATGCTTTAGACAAGACTGAGTTTATGAGTGATCCATCTCTGGCCCAGAATGCTTTGCTTCCATATGTAATGCTAGGAATACATTTTGCAGCCATTACTTTCAGTAGAGGTAGAAAACTTGGTCCTTCCAGAGCTCTTTGTAGGGTAAGAAAGGCCAGGATCAAAGTGTTACTTTGCCTCATCAATTAGTTTCTGTGCTGTTTAAAAGTAACTCTTTCACCAAAAAGTACTCATAGATATCTATAAATTGTTGTCAGCTACATTTGTTCACCATGTAAGAATCATTTGAAACTTTTCTTTATCCTGCAACAAGAGAATATGAATAGCTTATCTATACGTCGTTGCAGTTCAATTTTTGTCAGGTTGAGCAAGATCACATAATTGGCATATAATAAATTTGAAATGTGCATGGAACCAAGTTTACTGCATCCAATTCGGTTGATAGATTGGCTAAAAACAGATTAAACAAATATGGTGCCAAAACACAACCTTGCTTTAGGCCCTGGAACGTTTGTATTTTTCTTGACAAGATAAGATGGAACCATCTCCGATTCACACCCTTGTCCAGGTGCCCGTGTACAACAGCTGTATGGATTTTAAAACACGGGTCGTGATACCCTTGGAAGAAGCATCCACATCACCCCGATCTGAAATTTCTCACCTGGCTCCCTTATGAAAGCAAGAATCCAGCTAAACATTGCCTGCATGACACATAAAGCCCTCCACTTCAAAACCCTAGATATCTCGCTCAGAAGCTCAAACTTTCTGGTGGCTGCAGATCATCCAGAAGCTTATTTCTGAAACCTCAGCTATTCCACAAGAAGAAAACTTACAACGATCTTTCTCTGGGATTGTCCTGAGAATGTGGAGCACCTTGCCCCCTGAAGCCAGAATGAATCTCTCAACTGTTTCCTTCACGAAAGAAGTCAAAGAACTCCTTATGAACAAATTTCTTCCCTAGATCCTAAGATCACCTCTCTTCGTACCCAGCCCGATTCCTCAATCACACTCATGACTACTGCTCACTGGCAACTTAAGTGTTTTTGATCTATCAGTCCTGATTATGTCGTACCCTCCCTTTTCTCAACAGTGCCTGATCCTGCAGTTTTCTTGACTATGATATTTTTGTTTCTATTGGTCTATATCTCCTCTGCTCTCTGAACATTATAAAGCGTACTCTCCCTTTTCTGGGTAACACCTTATCCTCTATTTCTTCTTGACTGTGATATTATTGTTATTATTGCTTTTTTGTCTCTGCTCTCTGTAAAATGTATAAAGCGCTCTGATACATGTTAGAGCTATAAAAAACTATCAAAATAAATAACTTTAGCCAAAGAAGGTTACGTTGCACACAGTCAAATGCAGCCTTATAACTGACGCAGAGATAGAGTGGTTGTTTCTTTTTCTTAAGTTTGTCCATTATTAATGATAATGGCAATATGTTGGCTACTGTATCTGCCCCTTGGGTAAACTGTTTTTGATTTGGGGGTACCATTTTTTTGTCTTCCGCCCACCTCAGCAGTCAACATCAGGGCATAGTGCCAATGACTGAAAAATGTAGCAGTAGAAAATAGAAATAGAAAATATATCCTAACAGAGCTCGAAATTAAAATATTCATGCAGAGTCAGTACTTCTGCCCCGACATTTATGCAGTTCAAAATATACATTCCCTTTGAAAGCTCTCCTCTGAAACAGATCCCTTAAGGCAAATGGAATCAAGAGTCTGTTTTTGTAAGATGTTCCACATGGGGAATATGTCCTCTACAGCGCACTATATTAGATTTGCTTGTACTGTTACTGTTACTCGCTGAATCTTTATAGAAGCTTATAGAAGGATTTCTATGAGAATTTGAGAATAATTGAGTTTCCTTAACAATTGCAACAATTATCTAAGTTGCTGGGTTCTCGTTTGACTGTTTTACTGGTATATCTGGTGATGTGTCTATATATATTTATGATACCAGTTTATGACAAACATGTCTTTGGTTTTTACTAGGGGTTATTTAATAGCAGCACCGTCTGTGTTCCGGTCTGGGGTGGAAGAAGCTGTTAGCGTGACCATCTTCAACCCCATCAAGGAGACCAAGGTACAACTCCAGCTCGTGGTCAAAGGAGAGGTAGTGGCCCATGGCCATGGCACAATCCTCGGTAAGCCTTGATGAAGCACAAACTCGTACAGTTGTTAAATTTATACTCGTATAATGCATTCTCACCTCTCTGCTAGCCCAAGTCCTTCATCCGTAAGTCCTGTTTCAATGCTAAGGGAATTGTGAAAATGTTTGGAAATAGAATTGTACAGAATAAAATATTTTGTTACCTTATTCTATGGCCATATTTAGTGAAGGCAGCATTTATTTCAGTAATATGTGTGAATGCCAAGGCAAGATTCTAACAGGAATTAAAAATAGAGCCCTACTTGCCTGTAACATAATTTTACCAGTACCTGTATCTTCTTCATAGTTACAATTGAGTTATAGCTCTAGTTACAATGTGTGGAGAATAACCTCATCCGGAGGCCTTTGTTGCTTATAAAGTGGTTCTAATAAGAAACTGAATGATGACTTAGCTATCTTAGAATTTATTTTGCAGAAGGTATTATTATTGTGGTTGTACAATATCTCTTCATGCACGTGTATTCAAAGTGAGTATAACAAATGTTTCTCTCTTTTTATTTCCCTTTTCTTTGCATGTCTCTTTTTTTGCTTATCTGTTTTTGTTTTTCGTACTTGTCATTTTTTTTTGTGCTCCCTCCATTTCTTTTACCGATATCTTGCTCCATCTGCTGTCTATTCCTCTTTCTATCTTCCCCTCTTCCCTTGCCCTGTTGTCCATGTGACCACATTTTCTCTCGCCCCTTCCCTATATCACCGTGTGTTTTAGACAAAGATTCAATCAAGCTTAAGGTAAGTCTTAAGTGGTGTTTTTTTTATTTTACAGTGATACTAAGCTGCATGTATTACCTTCGTCTCATAATGCCATTTTGTTATCAAATCAAATAATGGGCTTTTAAATCTTTTGTTGTCAGATACTTTAACACCTACATCTTCCTTTAACTATCTCACTTCACCAGATCTATCACACAGAGCCTTTCAAGATCTACACATAACCACACAAAAGAGTGTTCCTCACCACCCCAGAGACCTCTGCTAACAATCTCTCACTCATGCTTTGATCTATTCCAATAACACTGTAACATTGAAACAGGACTAAGAAACCTGAAATCACAAAGTATTTGATTATCTATGTTTTAAATTTATTTTATTTATTTATAAAGCGCTGAACTGTCACCAAAACTCGTATCCTGGCGCTAGCATGCAAAGAATGGATCTTGCTAAGAGTGCACATACCAATTTCCAAGTGAAATTTACTGCGGGAAGAGCCAGGTCCTCAAAGCCCTTCTGAATTGCAACAGCTCCGATGAAGCTCTCATTGAGTACGGAAGCTCATTCTATATCCGAGCTGCTTTTACTGCAAACACCTGGCCCCCTTGACAATGTAGTTCTTGCAAGGCATTGCTGGCCAAAGTCCTATGAGGTCTATTCAGTGCCAATTTAGCTGCAGCTGCTTGTACTCTGTACAGTCGCTTAAATGGTATTCAGGTGCTCCAGGAAGTAGGGCGTTACAACAGTCCAGTCTGCTCAGTATGACACTCTGTACCACCATAGTTCTGGATTGGAGGGGCAACAAGGGGAGCAACTTCTTAAGACTACATAATAGCGCAAAGTACGTGCCTGCTGTAGGAAGCTGGCTCTGTATATACGATACCAAAGTGAGATATAGTGTGTACAAAGTCCAGTGGAACCCCAAAGGTAGGCAGAGGTAAAGTTAGATAGCACCTCACTCTCTATTAGTGGTAGTGTGGTCAAGCAGTAAGGCAGTATCAGAGGACAGTGTTAAGCATTTGTAGTACACAATCAATCAGCAAATCATTTCACACACTCAAAGACTGAACTTCAGACCAATTGTTTCTTGTATAAAAATATTCTTTTAGTTATTTTATTTTCTAGAATCAAGCAAGCCTGGCACAGGTAAGTGATATATACTTAGCAGTAAATATACAGTTGAAACACAGTTTGGATTGTATTTGTATATGCACTTTGTTTTGATTTACAGTACTGTTATTGAGAAATGCGATGCTTTGAAAATACAGTACACATACTTTGAACAGGCTTTGGAGTAGAATTACAGGTAAGTTACTCTATAGATCACTTTTCTTACACAGTGCAGTATACCTGGATAGTGCACCTGGACATTTCCTGATAACAGGTAAGTAAAAGCGTTTCTGTTATTCGGTACAATTTTAAAAGGATTTCTCAGGTTTTCCAACTCCACACGTAGAAAATTTTCATAGAAAAACAGTCAATGTTATCCTATGGAGGAAAATAGTGTTAACGGTTCAAAGGTAAGTACTTTGTTGTGGGGGTTAGTATTCTGGGGTTAGACTTAGGAGTCCCCGAGGCTCAAGGATGCACTTGGGTTACACCCTCAGCGGCACTAGGGCGGCTGGGTGCAGAGTGCGAGACCCAATGTTATCCAATGGGGGATAGGGGGGCTCCGGTTGGTGGCTACTGACGAGCAGGCCACTGGATTTTGGAAGCAAAGCTTCTGGACTTAAGGTCAGGACAAATGGGGGTTTAGGCCAGCACAAAAGATGCACCCTCAGCGGCACTGGGGCGGATGGGTGCAGAGTGCTGTTTTGGCATCGGAAGCCCTGTAGCTTTCAATGGGGAGTCTCCGGTTTGCAAAAGCACTGTAGGCTCGGGGATGAAGGTCTTCTGGGTGCGACCACCACTTTGAGAGGTAAGTTGGGATGTTGAGGGTTGGCTAGGCACCGCCGGTTGGGCCACCCAAGGCCAAGGGCGTCAGGTGCACGGGTGCCTTTTATGGTCGAATCTTCTTACCAGCTCCTGGTCGCGGTTGGGGGGACTATCCGGATTTAAGCCGCAGGCGTTGGTTGGAGGCTTGAGGCAGGTCAGGGATCGCTGGATCTCGGGTCAGGATCGCCGGGGAGACCTCCTTGTGGTGTTTGCTCACTCGAGCTCGGGCCGTGGATGGCGGGTGCACAGTGGGGCGGATTCGCGGTTTCCGGCCGGGGCCAGAGGTTGGAGATGAACAAATTTGGTGCTCACGGGAGACAAAGCCTTTGGGGTTTGAAGGCAGGCAGGTCCTCCGGGTTTCTCAAGGTTGCTGGCTGCAGGACACCGGGATTTCGCAGGAGCAGGTTCGAGGTGGAGACAGGCCGGTATGGCTGGGGCCAAGTAAGTAGGCGTCTTCCTCTTGTTAGTTTCGGCACGGCTGTTCGGTCCTTCTTCTTCTTTACTTCTTGTGGTTTCTTGTCCGAGGAAGCAAGGTTCAGGGGTGCCCCTACATACTAGATTTAGGAGCGTTACAGGTTGGTAAAAGATTGGGACCAATGGGTCCCTTCCCTGGGGTGGGTACACCCCCTATTACACCCCCTATTATGCCACCCTCCAGTGGGAAGGGGGCATAAGCCTTTCCCTGGTTGGCTGGGTCCCCCCATCTGCAACATGGCATGGACTGAGAGTTGTGCTTCACTTCGCTTCCCCCGCCTGAGGGGTGGAGTTGGCAGAGGTGAGCACACCTCTCTTCCTCACTTGTTTTTCCCGCCGGTTCTCCCACCCAAAGTGGGGGTTAGAACTAGTGGGGACCAGTTGCTGAAAGCAGCAAGTGGCCTGGGGAGGCTCACAAAGACGGCAATATTAGTTTAGCAACTCCACACTTAGAAGAAATTTCAAGTGAAACCAGTCAATGTTACCCTATGGAAGAAAAGTGAGTTATCGGCTTTTGGGTAAGTACTCGACTGGCAGAGTTAAGGTTCTGGGCATAGACTCAGGGTCAGGTAGGTACAGTTGTTACACCCTCAGCGGTACTTCGGCAGCCGAGTGCAGAGAGTTAGCCCAATGTTAGCCAATGGCGGGCAGGGGTCCTTTGGTTGGTGGCTGCTAGCAGGCAGGCCACGCGGCTGTGGGAGCTGGGCTCCTGGTCACTCACACAGGGCAAGTGGGGAAGCAAGATAGGATAGATCAGTGCTTTTCAAAGTGTGTGGCGCGACACAGTAGTGTGTCGCCTCCCACCTGTGGGTGTGTCGCGCGCCGATGACGTCTGCATCCAGATTAGGGTGAATGCTTTTGCATTCGGATTCAGTGACGCAGTTGGCGTAGGCTAGGCGGAGGAAGGAGAAGCGAGAAGCGTCATGCGAGCGTGAGCCCTTGTTCCCTTTCCGGCGGTGACCTCTGCTCCCCAGGTAAATGTCCATAATTTTCTGTTTAGGCCCCCAGGATGAAATAAAACCCCCTTTCAGATGCGCGAGCGCGCGGCCTTCTCCCTTTGCCACGGTGACCTCTGCTCCCCACGTAAATGCTTCAAATTGTCAAACTCTGTTTAGGCCCCAAGATGAATTAAAACCAGTGGTCGAAGTCCCCTACTTTTCTTTTTTTAGAAATGTGTCCGGGACGGCAGAAATAGCGAAAGCTTATAGGTAACTTTCGGCCATTCATGGCCGTGAGGGGACGGGCGGTGTGGGCATAGAAGGAAAAGGACTCTCTCTCACTTCCTTTTTGTCCGCTTCCACTCTGCAGCTGCCAGCTTCCCCCATCTCTCTCACGTCTTCCCCTTATTCTTATTGCCTCTCTTTCCCCTTATTGCCTCTCCTTCTGTGCGTGTCCTTCTCTGTTGCTGAAAATCCGACTTTTACTCTCTCTTTCCTTTATTTGTTTCCCTGTGAAATGGATCCAAAAAAAGAAAGGAGCCCTTTTGCAGCAAATGTCTGTAATGTTTTGATGGCGCTTCTCATAAAGAATATAGTAGTTCTTTATTTGTAGGCTGAAGATAAACTGCGGGCATCAAGGGCCCAGGAGCACGAAGACCTGTAGAGTTCAAACAGACACAACAGAGTTCCGAACTAGAACTGCCTGGCTGCAAGTGCCGGGGTTGAAGCCAGAGGTCCCGCAGTATTTGTTGAACTGGTCGCTCGACGGGGAACACATCTTTTGGCTGCAAGTAAATTAAATGCTGGGAAGGCACAGCAAAGGCTATGGGCGTTCTTCAATCAGCACCTCAAATTGTTTTTTCAGAGGGAACACTACAGGGCAAACAGCAAAAACGAATCTTCAGACACCTGCACCTTTTCAAAGACAGTAGGAGCAATGTCAATAGCAGTCACCCCGGGGGCACTCTTGAGGAGTGTTCCATAACAACAAAAATGGGGGTAGGGGCAAAGGAGGTGCCAGTAAAGGTGCCTTTCCCACCAAACAATGACTCTTGCTTCACCCCAATCATTTAACACCTGGAAGGCCCCAGTACTTCCAATCTGCATGGCGACAGATCACAAACACCCTGGTACTGCACTTAGTTTGGCAGGGCTATTGCCTATTACTACCCCCCCCCCCCAACGCAAGTACATTCTCAGTGGGGAACATCTTGACCTGCTGCAAGAGGTTCCAACAGTCCTTCATAAGTGCGCAATCGAACCATTACCACGCTGTCAGTAGGGCAGGAGTCTATTACCTATACTTCCTCATCCACAAGAAAGATAGCACACTTGGATCTCTTCTAGATCTGAAGCCTCTCAACATATACATCCTCTCAGAATACTTTCATATTATAACACTGCAGAATGTCATACCTTTCCTCCGGCAAGATGACCACATGGTGGGTGTAGATCTCATGCATCTCACGAACACACCTACTTTCACATAACAATCCATGCAGCCCATCGGTGGTACCTGAGATTTGCTGTAAGTGCCCAGCATTATCAGTTCAGGGTGCTACCTTTCAATGTCACCTCCATCCCAAGTTTCTTCACCATGTGGCTGGCGGTTGTCGCCGCACAGATAAGGAGGGGGCATCCACTTCTTTCCTTTACTGGATGGTAAGCTGCCAAAGAGTGTAAATCTCAACCAGTCCCTGCAGCACACTCAAGAGACCATTTTGCTTCTCCACAATCGAGGATTCACCATAAATGCAGTCAAGTCTCATTTGCAACCGCTCCATATAAAGCCTTTTGCAGGAGCAATTTTCAATGCACAAACAGCAAAGTGTTGTGTAGTTCCTAACAACCCATAGGACTTGCGCATTGTTCGGGCAACTTCAACTAAGGGCGTGGTATCATGGTATCAAGGCTGATTCCACACAACTTCGCCGGATATGTTGGCCTATAGACCAGCTAGCTCATAGTGCCACCGTAAGCCCCCCCCCCAACCTACCAGGGAGCAAATGGTTTCTGGCAACCACTGAACATGACATCCTTGATTCCTCAGGAATCGTGGAAACAGTATAGAACCTTTCACTCAGTCATGCTCACTTATTTTCAGAGACATATACAGAGAATACACAGTGGGATGTTTTCAAAAATATTTATTGAACCAATGCTATCCTTGCATAAAATACGTGTGCTGCAATGATGACAGAAGCAGATAAACGTGATTACAAGCACCAACAGCGTAAATAGTAAATATAGTTCTACCATGGTGCATATTACGTCACTCAATGCTTTTATTGTGTTGCTAATAACTTTGGCCCCGTTTGACAAATCTCCTCAAAGCATTTTAAAAGAGTGCTACTTTTTAACTAGGGTGCGAATGGAAAGTTTGGGGCGATTTATGAAGCGGGGGCCTAGGAAAGCGGCAGAGGAGTCCCAAAATGTGTTTTTCCCATTCATTTTTCCATGGGAAGTTTAGACACGGGTATTCACTTCTTTGGGTCATATCTGTGTGTGTATGTGAGAGAGTGTGTGCTCGAGTCTGGAAATGTCACATATTTGTATGCACATTTATGCCTAGCAAACAATAACAGACCTGGGGCTGACCAGGCTTCTCCAGATTTCAGAAGATACTTTACCATTAGTGTGGATCATGTAGTCACAGACGCAAGCTGCCTCTGTTCGGCTTCTCTAATTCTAATCTAGACATTCATTTTTAAAGCTGCGCACTTGAAAAACCATGTTCAAATAACCTGTGTTACATGCTTACCATCCTATGACTGCTCTGTTACTTGTGCACTAAAGTGAGCCTTACTGTATGCTGGATTGAGATGTTTGTGTATATAACTGTAAAACTAGAGTTGGTCAGTTAGCCATCAAGGTAGTGTTGCGCTCTGGTTGTTTGTACGTTCCGAAAGTCACGTTTCAAGCAAGCTGTGTTTTTTTTGCTGTTAAGTAAATGCTTTGTTTATATTTCTAACTTTCAAAATTGGTTGAGATTCCAGCTCTGTGTTTACTGCTTACTCTTCCAGTGTAAATTCATTATCATATAGCTGGGTCTGAGCTGAGGTGGCACAGTGAGCTAAAGAATGATTATGGATTAAACCCAGATCTGTGACTGGGGGTCAGTGTCTGCAAAGTTTCAGCGTTCCGTTCATCATCTTCTTGTGTTTGCTGCGTTGTTTTCTAGTCCAATCTTAAGTCTTTTGATATTATTGACTAGATCAGAACTAGATTATTGAAAGATAACACAGCTCGGGCAACCGTTTGATTTCCTAACCATTTTTGAGGTTTCAGAAATGTGGTTCTCCAACTTAATTAGAATTTCCCATGGGCAATGTTGGCGTGGCTCTTCCACCTTCAATGTCATGTTTTTTCTTTTAAAAATCAGTTCAGTTCAGTTTAAAAATCAATGAATGGTTTTCGTGAGATATGTTGTGTCCCCATACATTTTGATATAGTTACAATTTATATGGCATGTAAGTATTTGTCCTCATGTCTTATATCCGGTCAATTTTACCTCAAAGTACTGAATGGAAAAACATATCACTTGTCTTAATTTCGGTTGCCTTTTGGCACGCTGCAATGAGGAAAGCAGTCCCACCTGAGTTCAATGCGCAGAGACCGGCTGATAGGTTGAATGATAGTTTTACCACTCAAAATTCCCCCTTCCTGAACGGATTTTTGTATAACTCATATTCAGCAAGGCAACAGGTGGACTTTGTGCATGGTTGAAAGGGTTGGCAGTGCGTGCGTGCGCCCGCCCCCCTCCCCTCCCTTTTTGTGCCGTAAATCACTGGGGCATGTGTCAATGTGTGCATGATTATATTCTTGTTTCAGGCCCAAACCTAACCTTCCTTACAACCAGTTTTGCCAGTCACTGTCTTTGTTAGAACAGATTCACAATTGCTTTATTAACGTTCCTGCTTTCTCAAATTTGCTTGGAAATGCACCATTTGGCCACTAATTTGTCAAAATTTTCTCGGTGGGAGCCCCCCTGAGGTGGTTTGGGCTCGTTCGCTGCACTCGCTCGCGTTACCGTGTCCCTAGTTGAAGATTCTCTAAAAGGTGTGTCACCAACATGAAAAGTTTGGAAAGCTGTGGGATAGATGTTGCACTTCCAGGGGCACTCGGGCGGCTGGGTGCAGGGAGCTGTTTGAGCCGTCGGGCGCTCAATGTATTTCAATGGAGAAGCTGCAAGATGCACAAAGGCTACAAGCTCGGGGACAGAGATCCTTCAGGTGCGACCACCACTTCGATAGGTACGTTGGGAAGCTGTAGGTTTGGTAGGCACCCAGGAGTTGGGCACAGGGGGCCGCAGGACGCTGGGCGCAGGGGTGTCTTTTGGCGTCGGGAAATCTTACCCTCTGCTGGTCGCGGTTGGAGGGGTCCCTGGTTCTGAGGCTGCAGGCGTCGTCAGGAGCGTCGAGGAGTGTCCTTGGGTGCTGGATTCTTGGTCACAGTCACCAGGGGGACGTCCTCGTGGTCTTTGTTCACTCAGGCACAGGCCGAGCTCGGCGGGTGCAGAGTGTGCTGGATTCGCGGTACCTGGCTGGCACCAGGGGTTGTTGCTGTTTGAGCAGAACCACTGCTCGTGGGAGTCCCAGGGTTTAGATAAGGGTTTAGATGAGCAAGACAGTCAGGTCCTTCAGGGTTTTCGAGGTTGCTGACCACTGGAGACGCCGGGGTTCAGCAGGAGCAGGATCGAGGATCGACAGGCCTGTGGGGCTGGGGCCAAGTCAGATGGTTTCGTCCTCTTGTTAGCAGCTGCACAGCGGGTCTTCTTTCTTCTTGTTCTACTTCTTGTTTCGGATTCGGGATCTGAGGAAGGAAGCTTCAGGGTGCCCCTAACTACTAAATTTAGGGGCGTTACAGGTAGGTAAAGGGCAGGGACCAATGGGTCCCTTCCCTGGGGTGGGTACACCCCCTATCCTGCCACTCTCCACTGGGAGTGGGGCAGGAGCCTATTCCTGATTGGGCAGGGCTCCCCATCCTCAAGATGGCGAGAACCCGGAGTTACCCATTCTGAGAGGTAGGGTTTTTTTTACAGGTTAGACCAGCGTTAGTTTACTTACAGATGTTGAGTAACCCAGGGGATATATTTTATATTGCATGTTTTTTAGTTGCTGCCGTGAGGCTTAAGAAAAACAGGAACCTTATGATGAATACCGTTTAGATTAGGCTTACGGAAATGTTAAATTTTGAAAATTTGCATAGGATGACCTCATAAGTGATATTGTTTTTATATATTATATTTAAATGTCTGTTTTGTTTGTGTATTGTTGTGTATTGTACTTTTATGAGGTTTAAGAAAAACAGGAACCTTATGATGAATTTTGCTTAAATTAGGTTCATAGAAATTTTAAATTTTGAAAATGTGCACATGATGACCTCATAAGTGATAGTGTTTTTTATATATTATATTTAAATGTCTGTTTTGTCTGTGTATTGTTGTGCATTGTACTTTTATGATTTTAATTAATCGAATAAAGTGGATTGATTGATTGATTGATAATCATTTATAGCACTAATTCCAATTGGTCTGATTCTAGTATTCATTTACGTAGCATGCACAACTATTTTGGCCAATATATGTTTTTTTTAAAAATATGCTTTAACATTCCCCATTAAAATGGGAACCACTGAAATCAGTTGTTGGGGGTGAAGGATTTTGGAAAGGCTGCAGGAGCGCTAGTGTTCAATCACGTATGGACATCTCTCGGAGAAGTTCAACAATCATAGACACGTTTCGCCCGGTGTACACCAAGGTCGCATGATGTCGGAGTTCAGCACGTAAGTATGGGTATAAAAGCTAGGGGGATACCTAAAACCTCCCTGATATGCAGAGTAGGGAGGAAAGACGGGGCGAGGGTGACCATGGATGGGAGCACCCTTGAAATTCAGATCACTCACTTTGAAGTTGTCGTTACTGGCCTAGTGGTATCGTTAACGTATGCCTCGAGCGCAAGGCTGTGCCTTCCCCCAGCGCTATTAATTACAAATAAATATATGTTAAAAAGAATCAGGACAAGCACGGGCTATGGGTATCAATTTGTGCAAGAGACGAGACGGCTAGTAGTTGGTGCTACACAAGGAAGTCGGTCAAGGCGTAAGACATGTAGCGCTTGTTAATGAATCCGTGTGCTTAGAAGCCCACTTCTCCCAACAATAGGCTCCTTTATGTAGGTCGCTTCTTTAAACCACAGCTTAGGTTCCGCTTTAAACTGAACGGCGCTCCCACGCGATTACTAAATCCTGTGCGAGGAGGAGCTGAGAAGAAAGCTGGGCTCGAACCCCGTCAACACCGACTGACTCAGCCTTTCATCCCTGCAAGGACGATTCAATGTTCTTCACAGAACTGCGCACTTAGGATGTCCGCTTTTATTTTATAAGTATCCCAAATCGCCGATTCCTACTAGTATTGTATTGTAATTGCAATTATGTGCTAACCCCCTCTAACGAAGCGTCAAAGCGCTTTAAGGCTGGTATCACCCTACACTGTATACCAAAGTTACTGGTTTACCCATTGGTGATTTTTTTTAGTCAATAATACATTGTTGTAAATTATACATTTTGTTACTATAGTCCACTGAAGGCTGCAGGTAAAGTCTGCTAAACTGAAGTATTTTACTGTGTGTCTTACGAAGGAGGCTTGGCTTTTTACTTCGGTCTGTTCTCATTTGCGCTAATTGTGAAAAATCTGCTGATAGCATTTAATTAAAATGCACATATCAAGTTCAAAACGGCAACCTTTGGTTTCTGTAAGATTGTTTGAAAATGGGTTTTCCGGCGGTGTTGTGTACCTTTAAAATATAGCCAAACACACGCAATAAACCAGAACATGCCAACACGGCCTACAGTCGCATCAAAGTGACAAACTCACACCAGCTAAAACTGGAAAAAGTCTTACTCGTCAGAAGTTTGGATGGGAGGGGCGAGATGCTGCGGTTTTGCACTAGTGGTTTCAAAAGTAAATGTGAGAGGCCGCCTGTCGAGTGTGGTTCGTGTTTCTCTTTCATAACAGTTTAGCGGCGCGCCCTTTCACTGCGCTTGCTTCAGCACTTCTGTCGCACATTAGCGTCGTAAACAAGCACGGTCCGCTTTCACTGAAAGCTTTCTTGTCTTTATGGGGCTATGTGTTTGAAACACATGGCCCCATAAAGATAAGAAAGCTTTCACGACGCACAGAAGGCAGACGAGCCCGTCCAAATGGGACGGCTCAAAAAGCCGAACAAATACGTCACAAACACCTCTTTTCCAATGGCTGGCCACCGTTTAGCATAAACGGTGACACCGGCCAATGGAAAAGAGGGGCGGGGCTTAATGCCCTTTACAGAATATACCCCATATCATTAAATCTCGCCAGCGAGACTGCGCACGTGCGCAGCCCAAGCCAGGCGAGACCTAAAAAGGTGGCAAAAATAGGTAAGGGGGGACTGAAAAAAATTCCAGTTTCCTACACACATGCATCTTTAATGAGTTTACTTTAAAGAGCGATGCCAGGCGTTGATGAGGATAGTGTGCCCTTGAAGTTTGGCATAAGTGTACCTTGTTAGCATAAACCAACTTTTCCTAAGTCAGTCTTTATTTTTAGAGTTTTGTTGTGTGTTTTTCCAAAGGTTCCCGCAGGTCTCCGAGGCCAAGCCCATTTGAAAGCCTGGGGAAACCGCCACCTGACCGACGATGGGTACATCTTCTATAACTACACCACAGTTACGATTGACAGCAAGGGGTCCTCAGTGTTCATCCAGACTGATAAGCCAGTGTATAAACCCAAGCAGAAAGGTAATGTGACAGCTTTTCCCACCTCTTCCATGTTATTCAGTAGATCAAGAGTTGAGCACTTATTACAGTGCACCTAGACACTTTAGCAACGTGACCTCCTCAGTCTTACTCGCATCATAAGAATATGGATTTTACCATTTTAACTACTGTTTTCTAGTGCTGATGTCTTTCACCTTTCACATGCTTGACTCTTCCCATCTTCCCAGCTTTGAGCTGGGAGTCCACAGAAAGCTCAAAATAGCAGTGTAATGTTAAAATATAGTCTAAAAAGGCTTTAAATATTGTCACTTTAGAGGATAACACATCTAAATTGAAAAGAGCAAAACTTCAAGCAATATTTGAGAGTTTAGTCTAAAGCACAAATGTGATCAATTGGACTTAGTAGGTGAGGCTTTAAGAGGGAGAAGGGGCAGCTGCATGTGAATCTCTGAAAGATACCAATGCTGGCAAACTCTATTTACAGGCAAGTTACTGTTTTTTTCTGCAACATCAGACCGTTCATAGATTCCATGCTTGAATCAGAATAACAAGTATTTTAATATCCTTATATAACAATATGTTCATAAGCAAATAGTGGCTGGTGGTTAAATAGGAGGGTCTCCTAATGAAGAGAGATGTAGGATCTCTGCCTTCTCAACCACAGCATACCTCTCCACTGTTAACGGTACTGTCATCAATGGTACAGTTGATGACAGAGCTGTCGTAAATGTAATCGCCGTCGACATGATCAACATCATCATCATGTCGTCGATGATTCCATTTACAACATTATTGTGAGAAGTTGGCCTGATGTATGATGTCGCTAGTTCTAGTGTACACCTTATATCAGTCCAAATACCCTTATGGTGATTGGTTGTAAAGTCAACCTTATAGACCAGCTATCCTAGTGGTAGCATGGACAAGAGCAGTCTTAGGCTAAACTCTGAATGGCATGTGAAGCCAGCTGTGATACCATATATAATCCCTTGAATACCAAATGAAAGGACACCACAACAGATATATATATAAAATAAAGTGTATTTATTCTAGTCAAACCCTCAGCACTCTTTATGAGATTAGAGGTAAGTACAACACAGTCTTATTTAAGCATACATTAAGTCACACAGGTAAGTAATACAGTTAGGCCCTAGGGGCCACGCAAACCATATACTAAGTAAGTGGTATAAGAACCACTGTCACGGAAATAGAATAGGCCTAAGCCTAGGGAATCGCTGGGGCTACACTACACTAGCGTTAGTTAGGAAGTGGGAGGCCCACGGGATTCGTGTGCAGAGTGGAAACACTCACGCGTAATGCGTAAAAGTCAATAGCAATAGTACAGTTTAGAAAACGGTAGGTTTAGGACACTTCCGGAGTAGCTAGGAAGTTGAGACTTGAAAACTAGACACTAGGATAGTCACTATCCTGATGAGCACCGGAGTACCCAAGTTACCTAGCCCACAGGCTGCGGGTGCATAGGGGTGAAGATGCGTCGTTTTCGTCGTCGACTCCTATGGATGCCTGAAGAAAGATGCTGACAGGCAGTCAGTGAAGAGTGTCCGGTGGATCCCAAGGCTGGGATCAAGAAGAGAGGAAACCTGCAAGCAGAAGGGACAGAGTCAAGGTCACTAGCCAGTGACCACGTGGAACCAGGAAGGAACCAGGCGATGTCGTGAAGATTGCAGGTGAAGGTGAAGCTTGTCGCTGCAGCCAGGAGGACCAGGAAGCGTCGAGGACGACCAGGACCAGGAGGCGAGCTGTCCCACGAAGGCTCTTGCTGTCGGCGGCGTCGAAGTTGGACTAGGACTCACCAAGCCTTGGCAACCGGAACCCACGAAGAACGGAGGACTTGCTTCTGGTTCAGACCAGGAAGGTCTGGGGTGCTTCTTCTTTGCAGAGAAGCGGGAGCCAGTCTGGAGGAGCCAAACCAGCGCAGAAGATTTCAGGGAGCGTCGTCACAAAGGCCACCAGCCAGCGGGCAAGCAACCGGACAGACGCGGCAAGCAGGAAAATGCAGAAGGGCCCCACGCAGGACTCGTGGAGTGTGGGGGGCTGATCTTCGGTGCAGATGGTGCTTGGGGTTGGGGCTTCTCAATCCCCGGTGCACAACTTCGAGGGTGCCTCAGAAGCTGCGCTTTAAGTTACTAGCCACTTTTCCCAGGTAGCCGGTCCCACGTCGCTCGTCGCCTCCACGGATCTCAGCTTTGCTGTGGATGTGGATCAGGGTCGGAGAAGTCTGGAAGTCAAGGCTCTGGTCGGGCTCTGCAGTCGGTTCCTCGTAGAACGTGGGCAAAGCAAAGGGTAGTCTCTTGATGGTGCCTGTTTGCACAGGGTAGCCACTCCTTGGCTACAAGGGAGATTCTTCAGTCTTCTTCTTTCGTCGAATGTCGAAGGTCCAGAGTTTCTGTTCAGTTTTGCAGGTTCAGGATAAAATAAAGTCTTGAGGCCCAACTCCCACTCTTATACTAATCTGGGGGGCTGGGATACCTGCTAGGTCACGCCTTATGGGTGGGACCTGGGAAGGGGTGGTTACACCCACTTCCCTTTGTCCAGTTTCGCGCCAGAGCTGGGGCTGGAGTGCCCCAGCGCCGGTTTGAACTGGACTATGCAAGGAACACCTTGTGTGCCCCAGGCATGTCTCATTCCTTTCAGCTCACCCTGCCCCAATACACTAAAGGCTGTCTGGGGAGGTGCTAGCACCTCCCCAAGCAGGAAACCTATTGTCCAAGCCTCCCTTGCCAGGATCACTCCCAGCAGCAGGGGGTCAGACTCGTGTCTGTGGCAGCAGCATACATTTTGTGATGCTGAGGCTTTGGTTAGAGTTAAACAGCAAAGTAGGATTTTAACATGTCTCTCCCTCTAGAAGGGAGGAATAATATCCTCATCACCAGAAATGGTATGGGGGTATTATTCCAAAGTGTTAGACACCTTACACGACATGTTTTGATAAAGCCAAACCATAGTTACCATAACCGTTTAAGATTATAAGGCACTTTAAGAGTATATGGTAGGCTATATCATAGAACAGCTATAAGGACATGGTTCCGAAAGCTGCAGACAGGCTCAGCTCCTGCTAGAGCACCATCTCACATGTTACCAAGCACTCTGCCTCCAGGATTGTTAAGGCCTGCCATAGGAGTGACTGATAGGTACACATGTGTCTATATATAAGGGTAGATATAGGCATACTATATCTAAGCAAGGGGTGATTACATGACCTTGCCCCAGCTGAGTGATCAGCCAGTTGTGTCTGATTGGAAGGCCAGACCAGGGGTGGCATAATACATGCTGCAGCCCCTGGGAGGCCTAGGGTACACCTATGCCCTGGGTACCTAGGGTACACTGTACAGGGTCCAATAAGGTGATCCTTACCAATTGGTTATGTACCTAGGGTACATGGGGTCCATTTTAAAGAGAGAGCAGACAGCCTGAGACCCTGAATGGCAGGATCTCAGGCCAACTAAGTCGAAAAACCAGCTAGACACTAGGCAAAAAGTTGGGGGTAACCATAGTCAGATATCCACCTTCCTACACAACCCCCCCCAAACGAAAGGAGATAAGGCTGCCCTTGACAAGGTAAGCCTCTATTGCCTAAGTGGCCATATAAGGAAGAACCAGCACTGGCATGGTTACCCCCTGTATCATGGTCCACTAAGCAATCCCTCATCCTAAAGGTATCATAGGGTCTCCACCATAGGGAATCTCTACCTTTGGGGTGTCTTTGCAAAGTAAAAGGCTGGTGTTGAGATGGAGTACTGAAGTGAGTGTCCTCAAAGTGAGGCCTCAGCTTCCTCCAATCATCCTCCACCATGGATGCCTTTCTTTCTTTCACTGAGTTGCACTGTGCTCTCAGGGTCAGCCTCTGGCTACCTAAAGCTGGAGGCTGGGTCCCTTTTGTGGGCTTACTGGAGGGACAGGTCAGGTTTGGGGCCCTAAGGTCCCAGGTTTGCCTGTGCCGAACAGAATCCCTCTGGCGGAGGTCCCTAACTACCTGTAAAGGGGATCCCTCAGGAATGTTTTTACCCATCACCTGGCTAGGGCTACTAGCCAGGCAATCCTCATTCTTTTGATGGGGGGGTTCTTGTGGACAGGGGCCCTCTTGGGGTCCACTGGCCTCCCTGACCTCTGCAGCCCTGGGCTTACTGAGGCAGGGTAGAGAGAGGCAGGCTACCTGCACCAGACTGGGTCCCACCTTGGAAGGGGCCACTGACATCAGAGGCTCTGCCAGGCCAGGCCTGGCTACCTCTGGGGCAGTTCCTTCACAAGGGGTGAGGTCAGATCCCTGAGGAGGCTGACCTTTTCCTAATGTCTGGGGAGAGGGAGACTTTTCTTCCTCCCCACTACTCTCTGTTTGTGTGGAGTGATCCATAGTTTCAGGCTTCACTACACCTATGTCAGTCTGAGTATGGGCTGAGACCATTACAGCCTTGCCAACCTTTTCAGGGAGGCACTCAGTTTGGGTTTGAGCTGTGACTGTCACAGCTCTGCCAGTCTCTACAGGGAAGTCTGTCTTTGCCTGGGCTGTGGCTACCACTGCCCTTCCAACCTTTTCAGGGAGGAAATCTACTTGGACAGGGATTTTGGCTGGCACAACCCCACTACCCTTTTTTGAAAGGCCTACCATTTTAGAATGGGTGTCTTGTTCAACTCCAGCCCAAGCTGAGAGTTCTAAGTCATTCCCCAGTAAGCAGTCCACAGGCAAGGTTGGAGACACTGCCACCCTTTTAGGGCCAGTGACCCCTCCCCAGCTGAGACATACCTCTGCCATGGGATGACTGTTCTGTTTGCCATCAATGTTAGTTACCTGGTATGAGAAACCAGGCAAAAGCTGCTCAGAGGGAACTAGCCTATGGGCCACCATAGTGATGCTAGCTCCAGTGTCTCTGTAGGCCTCAGCTTTTCTACCATTGATGTAGGGTTCCTGTCTGTACCTACCCAAAGTGTTGGGACAGGCAGTGAAGTTGGCAAACCCCATGCCACCATCACAGACAAGAGTAGCTGCTGTAGGGGAATTGGCTAAGCCAGGATCCCCCTGTGTTCCCCAAGACAACCCAACCAAATTTTTGGGGGCACTCCCACCACCTGGGGGATTACTGCTGACAGTAATAGGTGGCGTGACAGGAGTAGTTGGAGGAACAGTTTTGTTTTTAGCCCTTGGGCAACTGCTGTCAGTTTTCCAATGCCCAGGAGTTTTACACTCATGGCAGTAAGGCTTTTTAACTGTGGTAGAGGAGGGAGCTTGGGACCCACCACCCTGTGTGGAGTTTTGGGGCCCTGAGGAAGATTTCTCTTTTGTTTTATCCCCACCCTTCTCTTGAGGCTTGGTGGTATCTTTCTTTTGGTCACCACCCTGATTTTTAGGCCTAATCCTGGTCCTGACCCACTTATCTGCCCTCTTTCCCAATTCTTGGGGAGAGGTCAAATCTGAGTCTACCAGGTGTTGATGGAGAAGCTGGTTCTGACAATTACTAAGGATCTGCTCCCTCATAATCAAGTTGTACAATCCTGTATAGTCCTGCACCTTGCTGCCATTTAACCAACCTTCCAAAGCCTTAGTGGCACAATCCACAAAATCAGACCAGTCCTGTGTCTGTGTCTTCTGGGTGTCTCTGAACAACAACCTATATTGCTCAGTGGTTAAGCCAAACCCATCTATCAGAGCACTCTTCAGGACTTTGTAATTGTTTGCATCCTCATCACTGACTGTGAGGAGCTTGTCTCTACCTTTGTCAGAAAAGGAGAGCCACAAGATAGCTGCCCACTGACTCTGGGGTACCTGCTGTACTTTGCAGGCCCTCTCCAAAGCAGTCATCCACTTGTGGATGTCATCCCCATTCTGATATGGGGGGACTATCTTGCTTAGGTTTCTATGGTCATAAGACCTATCCCTATCTCTAGGAATGTTGCTGCCACCAGTGGGTTCTAACCCACTTAACTTTTGTTCTCTAGCCAGAGCAAGCTTCTCTTTGGCAAGGGCAAGTTCTTCCCTCTGAATCCTCAGATTAGCTTCCCTCATTCTGGCTTCATGCTCCTTTCTCTCAGGGGAAGTCATTCCCCTGTGAGAGGAAGCATTAGAGATGTTAGAGACATGGGAGTGGATGGATTCCCTTGAAGGGGATCTGTCCCTCCTGCTTCTCTGTGTAAGCCTACTTGGGGGTCTGTAAGGGGGGACCCCATGCAAACTCCCATGTAAGCTTAGGTTAGCCTGGCTAAGTCTTCCTATTTGGCCCTGGCTGTCTACCTCTTCATCTGAAGTCTCCTCTGACTCCTCTGTGGTGGGTAGACCCTCCTCTGTACCTAGGGTACCTGCCTGAGATGCCCTAAGAATGTCATACTCCTCTAGGAGTTGTCTTAACTGAAGGAGGGTAGGGTTTGCACCCTGTTTTATTCCTCTGGAGGTACACAAGTGTCTCATCTCCTGGAATGTTAAGGTATCATATCTAGAGGGGGTCTTTTGCAGACCTGATCCTCCTGAGAGAGCATCTACTTGATCTCCTCTCAGAGACATGATCTAGTGAGGGTGTGGTGTGTGCACCTACCTACACTAGTTGTATCTACTAAACCTCTCTAGTAGTTGTAGTCAGGGTGTGTTACTCCCTTCAACCTACAACTACAAAGTCCAGTAGGACTTAAGTATTATAATCTATGTTATATGTACCTAGACAATATCTGTGTGATCTTTCAATTTAGTATCTCAAGATTACAATGGTATTACAACAGCAAGCTCAGATCCCAACCGCTGCTCACCAATGTGAGAAGTTGGCCTGATGTATGATGTCGCTAGTTCTAGTGTACACCTTATATCAGTCCAAATACCCTTATGGTGATTGGTTGTAAAGTCAACCTTATAGACCAGATATCCTAGTGGTAGCATGGACAAGAGCAGTCTTAGGCTAAACTCTGAATGGCATGTGAAGCCAGCTGTGATACCATATATAATCCCTTGAATACCAAATGAAAGGACACCACAACAGATATATATATAAAATAAAGTGTATTTATTCTAGTCAAACCCTCAGCACTCTTTATGAGATTAGAGGTAAGTACAACACAGTCTTATTTAAGCATACATTAAGTCACACAGGTAAGTAATACAGTTAGGCCCTAGGGGCCACGCAAACCATATACTAAGTAAGTGGTATAAGAACCACTGTCACGGAAATAGAATAGGCCTAAGCCTAGGGAATCGCTGGGGCTACACTACACTAGCGTTAGTTAGGAAGTGGGAGGCCCACGGGATTCGTGTGCAGAGTGGAAACACTCACGCGTAATGTGTAAAAGTCAATAGCAATAGTACAGTTTAGAAAACGGTAGGTTTAGGACACTTCCGGAGTAGCTAGGAAGTTGAGACTTGAAAACTAGACACTAGGATAGTCACTATCCTGATGAGCACCGGAGTACCCAAGTTACCTAGCCCACAGGCTGCGGGTGCATAGGGGTGAAGATGCGTCGTTTTCGTCGTCGACTCCTATGGATGCCTGAAGAAAGATGCTGACAGGCAGTCAGTGAAGAGTGTCCGGTGGATCCCAAGGCTGGGATCAAGAAGAGAGGAAACCTGCAAGCAGAAGGGACAGAGTCAAGGTCACTAGCCAGTGACCACGTGGAACCAGGAAGGAACCAGGCGATGTCGTGAAGATTGCAGGTGAAGGTGAAGCTTGTCGCTGCAGCCAGGAGGACCAGGAAGCGTCGAGGACGACCAGGACCAGGAGGCGAGCTGTCCCACGAAGGCTCTTGCTGTCGGCGGCGTCGAAGTTGGACTAGGACTCACCAAGCCTTGGCAAGCGGAACCCACGAAGAACGGAGGACTTGCTTCTGGTTCAGACCAGGAAGGTCTGGGGTGCTTCTTCTTTGCAGAGAAGCGGGAGCCAGTCTGGAGGAGCCAAACCAGCGCAGAAGATTTCAGGGAGCGTCGTCACAAAGGCCACCAGCCAGCGGGCAAGCAACCGGACAGACGCGGCAAGCAGGAAAATGCAGAAGGGCCCCACGCAGGACTCGTGGAGTGTGGGGAGCTGATCTTCGGTGCAGATGGTGCTTGGGGTTGGGGCTTCTCAATCCCCGGTGCACAACTTCGAGGGTGCCTCAGAAGCTGCGCTTTAAGTTACTAGCCACTTTTTCCAGGTAGCCGGTCCCACGTCGCTCGTCGCCTCCACGGATCTCAGCTTTGCTGTGGATGTGGATCAGGGTCGGCGAAGTCTGGAAGTCAAGGCTCTGGTCGGGCTCTGCAGTCGGTTCCTCGTAGAACGTGGGCAAAGCAAAGGGTAGTCTCTTGATGGTGCCTGTTTGCACAGGGTAGCCACTCCTTGGCTACAAGGGATATTCTTCAGTCTTCTTCTTTCGTCGAATGTCGAAGGTCCAGAGTTTCTGTTCAGTTTTGCAGGTTCAGGATAAAATAAAGTCTTGAGGCCCAACTCCCACTCTTATACTAATCTGGGGGGCTGGGATACCTGCTAGGTCACGCCTTATGGGTGGGACCTGGGAGGGGGTGGTTACACCCACTTCCCTTTGTCCAGTTTCGCGCCAGAGCTGGGGCTGGAGTGCCCCAGCGCCGGTTTGAACTGGACTATGCAAGGAACACCTTGTGTGCCCCAGGCATGTCTCATTCCTTTCAGCCCACCCTGCCCCAATACACTAAAGGCTGTCTGGGGAGGTGCTAGCACCTCCCCAAGCAGGAAACCTATTGTCCAAGCCTCCCTTGCCAGGATCACTCCCAGCAGCAGGGGGTCAGACTCGTGTCTGTGGCAGCAGCATACATTTTGTGATGCTGAGGCTTTGGTTAGAGTTAAACAGCAAAGTAGGATTTTAACATGTCTCTCCCTCTAGAAGGGAGGAATAATATCCTCATCACCAGAAATGGTATGGGGGTATTATTCCAAAGTGTTAGACACCTTACACGACATGTTTTGATAAAGCCAAACCATAGTTACCATAACCGTTTAAGATTATAAGGCACTTTAAGAGTATATGGTAGGCTATATCATAGAACAGCTATAAGGACATGGTTCCGAAAGCTGCAGACAGGCTCAGCTCCTGCTAGAGCACCATCTCACATGTTACCAAGCACTCTGCCTCCAGGATTGTTAAGGCCTGCCATAGGAGTGACTGATAGGTACACATGTGTCTATATATAAGGGTAGATATAGGCATACTATATCTAAGCAAGGGGTGATTACACGACCTTGCCCCAGCTGAGTGATCAGCCAGTTGTGTCTGATTGGAAGGCCAGACCAGGGGTGGCATAATACATGCTGCAGCCCCTGGGAGGCCTAGGGTACACCTATGCCCTGGGTACCTAGGGTACACTGTACAGGGTCCAATAAGGTGATCCTTACCAATTGGTTATGTACCTAGGGTACATGGGGTCCATTTTAAAGAGAGAGCAGACAGCCTGAGACCCTGAATGGCAGGATCTCAGGCCAACTAAGTCGAAAAACCAGCTAGACACTAGGCAAAAAGTTGGGGGTAACCATAGTCAGATATCCACCTTCCTACAATTATCATAATCATTGATGGAGTTGTTGTTGACTGGGTTGTTCTACACAGTGGGGTCATTGTCAACAAGGTTACTGTTGTTTTCATCTCCGGAGTTCAGTGAGCCAATTACTGACGTCTTTATCTATAGTGTTTCAGCCTTTATAAGGTTCTACAGAATTAAGACTTCCCACAGGATACACAAAGCCAAAACAGGCCTTTTTTGAGAGTTAAGACACAGTCTGTCCACACTGTTGAAGCAACCAAATGCTGGCTTAATGTTGCCCTAGTTCTAAGGAAATATGGTCAAAATAGTACACTTACCTGAGCAAGTGAGCAGAGCTCAGAGGGAAGCCCTTTGTGTAACACATGGGGTAGAAAACTGAGATATAGTGACCCCTGAAAGGAATGGTGCAGGCTCAACTCTTATCTAACCCGTTGACGTTTGAAGTTTGTCTTTCTTTTAATTAAGTGAGTATGGAATTAAAGTTACAATGTCTAAAGCCTTAGGCTATGTTAAACATTACACTGCTTTTAATTCAAGCAAATGAATCTTTGAAATGGTAACTTGTACTGTGAATTTTATTTAATATTGTTTGAACACTGCACACATTAGTCCGTTCACCAGACTAGGGTCCACAAACACAGCACTTATATTAGACATAGATCTAGAGTACTGTTTCTGTGTCTGTTTATTTAAAACTCACCACAAAAAGGAAGCATGGTAATTGTGTGAAAGCTGAGACAGAGCAGCTGGATAAGCAGAGCCTTCGGTGGCAGGACAATGCCAAGTTAAGCTGGGGCTTGTGATTCTCACCACTGTCAGTTGTCTGCATTTATGTATTCCATATCTGTCATGGCTTAATTCTTTCTAATCTTAATCCCTTGACTGTCCCTATGCCACTTGGACTAAAGGCACACAATCCAGATATAAGCATTAAACTGCATAGTATACTGATTAATGACTTTGGCTCTTTTAAATGTTTAAGGATTGTAAGATCATGCAATTAATTGATATTACTTTTATACAATTGTACTTTTATCTCTGTAAAGACTTTGGTGGTCTCAACACACATCCCTTTTATAAAAAGATATCAGTTATCAGCAACTAAAACCTTTGAAGCTTACGTTATGTTGTCTTTTTTGCAGTGCTGGTAAACATATTCATGGTCACACCTGATCTTCAGCCTATCAATGAGAAGGTAAATTATGTTCTAACATAAACATAAATAAATGTGGCACCCCTTTTATTCTGGATACAGTCTATACATGTACAGATGTCATTCAGTGTGATGATTTCCAACATTTCATGCTTTGTTAAATTACGTATCCTCTAACTTTGTTTTTCTTTGCCAATATTGTATACACTGTCTAGATAGAAAATCTCTATCACGAACATGTGTTTCACAACTAAAACTGGCTTCTATTTGGCTAAAAAATAAAATGAACATTCATTAATTGCCAGATTTGTAAATCATAAGAGATATTTTGTGATAGTACTTTTTATCTGAAAGTCAAAAATATATTTCATACTACAGATTATTGATAGACACTACCAATATTATGCCACCACACAAGTCATATAAAAACATGATTTTTTAAACCGTATACCAATGTTAATTTATTACCGGAAAATCATGTTCAAATTTCAAATTGATCAAATACAAATATGTAATATGATTTAAAATTGAGTCTAGAGTTTTGCATTTTCAATCATTGTTTCCAGAGCACACGTTAGTTGCAGTCTATTACATTTTGAGATGGTTAGCATATTTTAAAAGAGAGCAACATTAATGCGATAATAATTAATATATTTTTCAGGTATCTCTTCACACACTGATAAGAATATTTCACTTTATTCAGTCTGATGTTTAACGATCTTCCTTTCCTTAAACTTTATTCACTCAGAAACTACCAGGGATGAGATAAATATAGAGAAGTAGTTCTAAAATATGGCATTAGATCAAAGATGTTGACATCTGTTGCCTTAATAGAAATGGAAGCTATATTATACAGCCATGAGTTGGCATTTAGTTTACTTTTCTTTTCTTATTAAACCAGGTAAGGACATTTTGAGACTCAAGAAAAGAAAATCAGATAATGTTTCTTTTACTATATTAGAAATGTAAGATATTTTTTGCAGATAGTGGTTAGTGTTACTTACTCCTGTGTAATAAATACAGTAAAAATATTATGGGGTTTGGAAAAAAGAAATTCTGTTTATACTGAAGGCACAGCTAACAATGGTTAGGTATCTAAGGTATCTGCTGCATGTTATATTTTATAAATAAGCAACATAAGTGATTACTTTTTCTCAGGTATCAGGCATGCTGTGCAGCAGATTAACTTTGTTTAATCTCATTAAAGAGATTTCAATTTGTACTTGAATAAGTTATATACGTTTCTAAAGGATCAAACTTATAATAGTATTTTATATAAGGACTAAAGTACCCTCTGCTGCACATTATAAGGATATTGCAAGTCAACAAGGAGTTCCATAATCATATAGAGAAATGTGGCCAAAGGCCAAGTTCCTTCATAAGGTTATGGAACTCTGAGGTGATTTGCAATATCCTTATAATGTACACCAAGGTGTACTTTATCCCGTATAAAACATGGTCACACCATCACCTTTCCTGCAAGCCACTTAAAGCCTTGTACGTAACACTTTTATATGAAAGAGACAGCATGTTTGCAAACACAAAGAATAAAAATAAAACCTCTAGTGCAAAATTAAACACATCAAAAACCTGTTCGATATTTGTTGCAAACAGATATTAGAAACAGTTCAATTCAAGTCAGTTGTTTTTGTAAATATTTAAAAAATAAGCTGTAGTAGCTTGGAATATGTAGAAACATGTAGAAACTTTTCGCTAACTATCTTAAGGAGTGCAGAAAATAAACATGTTCTTTCTGCTTGTCATTGTAAGCTAGAAAAATAGAGCAGAAGAAAGAAAAGCAACATTCTGTCTTGTTGCTTTAAACAGCTGCTTCAAATATGCTCCATGACCTGACCTGGTTTTCACCTCCGCTGCTGGTTCTGGCAGCAGGCCATGTGACCTCAGAGCTCGACTGTAATAACTTATAATAGTCAAGTTCTGACCTCTTTTCTTTGTAATCTGTGACTAGTTGCATCACAAGTCACCAATTATAAAGAAATTGGAGACTGCCGTTTATACTGCCGTACATTATAAAGATATACTGGACTTCTATGACCAAAAGAGGAATATGGCAAAAGCCGATTTCTTTATAACATTTTGGAACTCCAAGGAGACTTACAATATCCTTATCATGTACGGCCGGGGGTACTTTATCCCTTATAATACATGGTAAAACCATTACTTTTCCCACAAACCACTTAAATCCTTGGTACATAGCTCTTGATTTTCCTAAAATAGATTAACACTGATATACGGTTTAAATGAACATGATGTATATGATTTATGTGACGGCATGGTATTGTTATCCTACATCAGCAATGTGATAGACCATGATATTCATTTTGATTAATGAATCAAAAAAGAGTAGTTAGAAAATATTTCTTTTTTGCTTTGAAGAATCGACCTTTAGTTAAAAAACACATTTGCTATACAGATATGTGTTAGACATGTTTGGATATATCATTGTAGATTAATCAAACAAGAATATTGACCATAAGAGACAAGGTATTGTTTTGAAAGGTGCATTGTTCTCTGATACTGAGAAAAAAGAATAAATTGAGTGCCTTCCTGAGGATTATTTTTTTGAGAGTTTAAGTGGACACAGTAGAAGGTATCAATGCATGGGATATGCACCACTGAAAGCACTGGTAAATAACAACCTGCAGTATTCCCTCCTATGTTGGCACTAGTAATGTACCCCTAGAGTACACCACCATTGTCCACACAGTAGTCTCGATAAAAGGCCATGTTGGGTATATCCAAGCATAAAACGTTAGATACATTATACTTAGGTTTCCTGGAGGTCCATCAACATTTCCTTGGTGATGTTTCATGCAGCTAACTCCTCCAGTTACATTAATTGATTAGCTACCATAGGTTGGACAGTTATTCGTCATCTTGCCTGGCGGAGTTATCGCTAGACCTTTGACGGTGCCCATGGCAGAGCCAGAAGTGTTGCAGGTATCAGCTTGCCCACCTCCTAGGGCACACTGAATTGGGTGCTTCTTTTGGATTTGCCATTACCACCTCCTCTCAATCAGGCATATACCCTGTTAAAGCCTGGCTTTTTAATTACAGAATTCTCATTGTTTCCCTTGAAACCAGTTTTGTTCCTGCTTCTGCTCAGAAGATAAAGAAGCAAACATATAAACGTTGTTGTGGATGATTGGATACACAGTTAAAGGTTATTTTGTTTCTTATGTCTTTTCTTACAGATTGAAGCTTACATTGTGGTGAGTAAAAATATAATTTGGTTGAACATTATGTTTGTGCTTTAGTTGTGAATTTTATTCTCATAAAAAATGCATAATAGCCAAGTCATAATGCATGCATGCACAATCATATGTACGTACGCACATGGTATTTTTATAGCGCAAATCTAGCCACAATGAAGTGGAGCACTGCACATGGTCAAAGACAAGCAAAAAGGCAACAAGTAAAAGGAGATGTAGCTAGGTTGAGGATCGTTAATGCATTGTGATGTAGTGTTCTTTAAAGAGGTGAGTCTTCCACTCTTTTTTTAAATTGGAACAGTGTTGGGACGGTTAATGATGGTTACAGGGATGTTGTTTCAGATCCTGGGTGCAGATCCTGGGTGCATAGATGGAAAAGGCCTGCTGTACTGACTTTTCTTTTCTACACTTCTTATGCTGCCGTCTGGTGGTGTCCTGGCTGTAGGTATGCCAAGATCCACCTGAGATGGTGAGCTTGTCTGAAAATAAGCGGGGATGCTGGTCCTGACAGCTTTGTAAATGATGCAGCTGGTTTTGAAGATAGTGTGGGCTGGTGAGGGGAGTCAATGTAATTCCATCATGGTGGGACTGATGTGATCATATTTCTTTGGGCCCTGGATGAGGTGTGCTACATCATATAGGATGCCCCTAAGGAGCACCAGTTTGGTGTCTTTAAGAAAATGGCAAAGGACATAACCAGCATCCAGAACCGATCATACGAGGGTTTGAATAGCAGTTCTGAAATCATTTTCTGGAAGAAATGGTTTGCTTTTCTTTTGAAGAGAGAGCTGGGACCAGGCCATCTTTATGTTTTTTGGCAATGTGTTCCTTGAGGGTAAGGTTGGTGTCCAGTGTGAATCCAAGTGACTTAACATTCGGTGAAAGTTGAGGCTCAAAGACGTCAAGGTTTAAGTTATTGAACCAGGTCTATTCTGTATCTTGTTTATTGTTCTTGGCAAATAACCGAAAGTCTGCTTTAGCTAGGTTGAGGTTCACGTAGACGCTGGACATCCAGATCTGGATGATGTGGAAGCAGTGTTTGCGGCACTGGATATCTAAAACAGAGGAGACTTTCAGGGTAGAGTTGTGTATCATTGGCTTTTGGTTAATCTTTATGCTACATCTGAGCAGAGCACAAAGAGGCTCCATGTATAGGTTGAAGATCACATAATACAGTATGGAGCCCTGGGGGGCTCCACAGGTAGTAGGGATCATTTGTGACCTGGATAGGCGCATGTGAACAAACTAGTGTGTCGGTTGGAAAGGTAGGAAGGAAATCAGTGACAGACATTGCCTGTAATTCCCATTTGAGACTCTAGGGTGGGTATGAGGGTGAGAAGTCCAGCAATATCAGGAGGTGGGGGCCATCATCCAACTGCGATGAAAAGGGGATAGTTTACGATGTGTAAGGTAGCAGCTCCCGTGCTGCACCATGAACTGAAGCCAGACTGGTAGTCCTGCAGGAAACATTTAGCATTGATGTGGTCTTGGAGTTGAACATGCACCACTTTTTCAATGATCTTGATTGTGAGTGATGGGCTAGTAGTCGGAGAAGTCATCAGGTACTAGTTTAGGTTTCTTTAGTAGTGGGAAGATCTGGCCATCGTGAGACCTTCTGGGAAGACTTCCTGAGTGAGGGAAGCATTGACAGTGTTAAGTAGGATTAAAAGAGTATCTCCAGATAGAATTTTGATGAAGGGCATTGGTAAACCATTATCTTCATAAAAACTGGGTTTGAGAAAGTTGAGTATGTCAGCGAAATCTGGGAGAGACAGAGCTGACCATTGCAGTATTCTACGAGATAGGATGGGTGTAAGAATTGAAACAGGCTTGGTATCATGAATGTGCTCTTAGATCTTTTGTATTTTTTCACAGAAGATGAGGTTGATAGCATTATGCTTCTTTGTGGAGTGGGGATTAGGTGGGTCCGGCAATGAGTTGATGCAGTTCTTGATTGTCTTGAACAGCGTTCAGCTTCTCTTGGTGGTTTCATTGATGGTACTGGTATAGTATTTTGTTTCAGCTGATTTGGTGAGCTGTCTGCATGTTGAATGGAGGCACTTCATTATCAAGAAGTCCTCTGGATGTAATACTTCATCACACATGCACGCGCGTACAGAATGACACGGACACCAGGGGTATCATGATGCATACGTTTACATGCACACGTTCATGTCATTGCACCTTTCCATTCTCTCCAGAATAGAGAAGCTGGAACCTCTATCAGTGATGATAACTGCAGAAAGTGTAAGAAGACAAACTATGTCCTTTAGGAAAGCCTGGGTTAACTATGGGTGTGGGTTGATTTTGCTCTAACACACGTGATACAAAGATTGATGTACATCTTTACACCCTAATCCATCTTTTCACACCAAAAATGTTGTTTAAGGACCTTTGTGGTCTTTCTATGTCCTGCATGCCCTGCTACTGGTGTGTCAAGACATAGTATAAAAGACATTACTGAAAGTTGTTTTCAGGTATATACAAACAACTTGAATGCCATGGCAAAGTGTTTTCCTATCTAAAAGGTCTTTCCATATCCATTCTTGTTGGTGGAGAGCAGTGTGTTGCTCCTTGAGCACTGTGAGGAATAAGTCTATCTGCCTTGTTGTGACAATTTTCAGGTTAGTAGGTGGTCTTATATTGGAACTAAAAAAGAAAAGGGACAGCTGTGCACGTCGAAGATTGGAGAATAGCATTGCTTTGAGAAAACCCAGTTCTTATGGTCTGTCCAGACTGTAACAGGCAATATTCTGCCCCCACCAGATAATGTAGCCGGAATCGGACAGCTTCATTTCTGGAGAGTAACACTGTATCATAAATTGTCTACTTACTCTCATTTGAAGTATAGAAGTAAAAACCTACAGGATGCTGGGCTGTGGTGGTTGGATGGCATTGTGATAGAATAGCCCTAATAGCATAAACCGAGATGTCAGTTTCCAAAATGAAAGTAAATGAGTGTCTGGATGTCTTAATATTGGAGCAGGTGTGAAACTTCCTTTAATTCCTTTTTCCTCTTCTGAACTAAATGCAAACAAAACTCCTTTCTTGGTTAATTGAGTACGTGGGAAGTCCTTGTTTAAGAAATCTAGACTGAACTTTGAGAAATCTTGACTGAACTGTAGCTACAGGTTAGCAAAACCAAGAAATCTCTGTAGTTCAAAGAACTGTCCATTCTTGTTAGCTGTACTCTTATTGGATTCCATTTGTAGTTTCTGATCATTGAAATGAAAGTCTAGAAATGTAATAGCAGTGGCCTCAGATAAGCATATTTCTCTATTAGCATACATGGATTGGTCTCTTAGTCTCTGCAACACTCCTCTGACATGTGGTTGGTGTTCTTCTTTTATCCGGCAGAAGATTAAGATATCGTTCAAATATATTACAATAGAGTTTAGCAGATCTCAGAAGAGGTTGTCGATAAAGTGCTGAAAGGTAGCAAGGGAACTGAAGAGACCAGATGGCATTACTAGAGAATCATAGTGGCCATAACCTGTGAAAATACTGACATTATTGAGATTTGTCAGCAGGAAGGCTCCGAGATACAGACAGCAGATGAAGTACTAACCAAATATGCCAACTACTGCAACAATTTGTATAGCTAACCATCATGATGCAGTGCGGGGGGGACGGACGTGACTTGGCACCGATGTAAGGGGAAGCGGACTCCGGAGCTCTGTCCATGCAGCTTCCCTGCCTGCAATAATCCTGCTGACTTGAAGGGGCCCCTTACCGAAATTCTGGTAACGGAGACCCTGCTGCCTATGCTGGGTAGCAGTGGATGCTTGGCGCTGCCGTAACAGCGATCAAATCTGAGTGCCGCAACACTAAGATGGCGGCCGGGAGCTGCGGACAAGGGACCTGCCAGGCGTTCGCGTAGAAACCCGGCACTCACTGAGAGATCTGGCCCTCCGGCAGCTGGGAGGAGCGGCGGCTGTGAGTGCAGCTGTTGAGTGCGGGGCACCGGGGCTGCCTGAAACCGGGAGCGCCCTGCTGGGTCGGACACAGCGCTCTGCACACAAAATGGCGGCGCCCACTGATAGCACTGAGGCTTGATGTCCAAAGTGCAACGGCTCACTAAGTGGAGAGCGAGGAGCCCGGCGGCGGAACCCCCCTGCTTGCAACCACAGTGGTAGACTACTGTCCAGGGCCACGACGTGCATTGAGAGTAGGCTGGAATCGGGGCACTGTGAGAGCGGACTGGAGGCCTCCTGTGGTGAGAGAGAGGCGGTGGTGGAGGCCCACTGAATCCGGGGGAAGTGTTGCCGAAGCTCAATGTGGTGCTAGATTAGCGGCTCGCAGAGACGTTCTCCAGTTGTGTTATAGGGCCCATACTGCACATGTGGGAGCTTCGACATGCCCTTCCTGGCTGTGAGTGACTGGGAGCTGTGGGTGCGCAGGGGACCCTTCTGGTAGCCGCCGGGGGCTGGATCGGGGGACACGAGGTAGTCCAGAACTATACAATTCCCCACTGCGCTGGGTGAGAGGTGCGGGAGAGCACACTGACCTCTCTGGTGACTTCGAGTTTCTGGACACGTGAAGTCGGCCCTTCGCCAGCCATTATAGAATCACCTGAAAGACACAAGGACACTGGTAGTGTGGCTGAGATGCGCTGGAAGACCTAAAGATTACGTGCTGCCTACAGATTACTGCGCCGGGGTGCATCCCCTGATGCTCCCAGGGTTCACTGCCCGCACTGGACTTCCCTGTGCTCCCTAACTGGAGGATTAGCGCGACCCAGCACAATTGATCAAAATGGGCCGAGTGTCTCGCCGGAAGGGCTTCGCAGCCTTACATGTTGAGCCAACTGAGCACGTAACTGACGATGAGGAGGAAAGGGTAGACAATCGAAGAAACGAGGCAGCAGAGGACCCGACACTGGTGGACATAATGCAAGCAATCACCTCCTCAAGGGAAGCCTTGCAGACCAAAATGGATACCATAGGGGTAGATCTCAACCTGTTGAAGGACGATCACCGCAAGATCAAGGAGCGAGTGAAAGCCACGGAGAAGACTCTAGAGGAGGTACCGGATGCGCTCTCCACCTTGCAGCGCTCACTAAAACTGGTAAAGGACAAGGTCAGGATCTTAGAGGTGAGAGCGGAGGACAGTGAAGGGCGCTCTCGCAGGAATAACCTGCGCATAGTGGGGATTCCGGAACAGCAGGAGGGAGAAGACACCGTTCAGTATATGGAGAGCTGGCTCCGGACTGCAGTGGCCCCGGAGGGTCTCTCCTCCTTCTTCACCCTTGAGCGCGCACACAGAGTCCCTGCCAGACCACCGATGGTTGTGCGCTTGCTCCACTACCGCAACAGGAACCACATCCTACAGCAAGCGCGGGGGGAGCAGAATCTCCACATTGCGAATGCCAGGGTGATGATCTTCCCGGACTTCACCAGGGAAGTGCAGGAACAACGAGCTTCCTCCTCGCGCTTAAGTGGAAACTCCGACAGCTACAGCTACCATACACCATGTTGTTCCCAGCACGCCTCAGAGTGGTGGACGGACCCACCACTCACTTCTTCACCACCCTGCAGGACGCATGGCAATGGCTAGAGGTACGCAAACCAAGAACACAACCTGCTTCTCCATCGAGTACTGTGGATCGCAGATCGCCTGCACGCTTGGGGACACAGAAGCCCACAACGCCGCCGGATACTCAATTCGAGAGGGACAGGGCTGTGCGGGCGGTTGCAGAGATTAGCCGCGGTGGGGGCAGGCCGATCTCCGCTGCTGCTAGCCCTGGCAGCTTCGAGACTTCTTCTACCAGCAGCACGGCTGGGGACACTGAGATTGATCTTACCAAGATTACACCCCAGATGGCGGACCTACTCATGTAAGATGGGAGCATGAAGTTGGGTGATAGAGGGCTCAGTTGGCGCCAGGGACTGACTATTGTAAGGAAGTGGGTTTCTGTTGCAGTAACCCCCCCACGTTTTGCCTGATAACTGATGCACTTTTCCTTGGTGTGCCCTGGGCTCTTGCCAATCAGGTGCCCAGGGCCTGTGATCCTTCCCTAAAAACTGCCTAACAGCCAAAACCCAATTGGCATCTCTGGTCACATGTCAGCCCCTGGTAAATGGTACCCTAGGTACCCAGGGCCTTGTGACCAGAGAAGTCCCCTAAGGGCAGCAGCACTTATTGTGCCACCCTTAGAGGCCCTGTACCCTGACACACACAGAACAAAACAAAGAGTCGACATGGCACACATCCCTGTGCGCCAGGCTCACAACACACACTGCCCTGGCATACCGCAGTCACCCCTCTAGCTGGGTGCCCTGTGCCAGTGGTGTGGGCACAGGTGCATGAGTCCTGTGCCCCTACATTACCCAGGTCCATTCCTGGGCACTGTAAGTGCAGTGCTGCCATTAAGAGTATATGATGCTGGGAGGTCGTCAACATGAACTCCACAGCACCATGATGGCTACACTGAAGACTGAGAAGTTTGGTATCAAACTTCTCAGCACAGTAAACCCACACTGATGCCAGTGTGGGATTTACTGTCAGCTGCACGAAAGAGAGCAACTTAGAGTTGCCCCCTGAACCTAACGTACAATCCACGTCTTGTGTGAGGGGCTGCCTAGGCTGCCACACAGCAGACCCCTGGGTAGAGAGCCATCCGCTCTCCTGGGCCTGCAACAATGCACATTCTGGGCGAGGTGCTAGGTCTCCTCCCCCAGGATGGGCAGGGGAAGCTTCAAAGGCATGCATGCCGCCTTTGTGAGCTTCTCCAGGCCACTTGCTGTACTCAGCAACTGGCCCCCACCGGTTCTGACTCCCTCTCTGGCGGGAAGATCGGCGGGAAAAGCTAAGTGAGGAAAGGGGGTGTGCCAGCCTCTGCCAACCCCACCCCTCAGGTGGGGGATGCGAGGTGAAGCACACCCCCGGGCTCTCGCCATCTTGAAGATGGAGAGCCCTGCCCAATCAGGATTAGGCTACTGACCCCCTCCCACAGGAGAGTGGCAGGATAGGGGGTGTACCCACCTCAGGCAAGGGACCCATTGGTCCCTGCCCTTTACCTACCTGTAACGCCCCTAAATGCAGTATTTAGGGGCACCCTGAACTTTCCTTCCTCAGATCCAGATTCCAAAACAAGAAAGAAGATGAAGGACCAAGAAGACCTGCCGTGCAGCTGCTAACAAGAGGAAGACACCAACTGATTTGGCCCCAGCCCTACCGGCCTGTCGACCCTTGAACCTGCTCCTGCTAAACCCCAGCATCTTCAGTGGTCAGCAACCTCAAAAACCCCGGAGGACCTGACTGCCTTGTGACTCTAACTACCTGGGACTCCCACGAGCAGTGGTACTGCTCAAAGCAAGTAACTGACACCTGGCATCAGCCAGGAACCGCGAACCCTGCACACTCTGCACCCGCCAAGTCTGGCCTGTGCTGGAGTGAACAAAGACCACAAGGACGTTCCCCCGGCGACTGTGACCCCGAATCCAGCACCCAAGGACCCAACTTGATGCTCCTGACGACGCCTGCAGCCTCAGAACAAGGGACCCCTCCAACTGCGACCAGCAGAGGGTAAGATTTCCCGACACCAAAAGGCACCCCTGCACCCGGTGCCCTGCAGCCCCCTGGGCCTAACTCCTGGGTGCCTACCTATCCTCCAACTACCCAACTTACCTCTCGAAGTGGTGGTCGCACCTGAAGAATCTTCGGCCCTGAGCTTGCAGCCTTTGTTCGTTCTTGAGCTTCTCCATTGAAATCCATTGAGCGCCCGATGGCTCAAAAGCACCCTGCACCCAGCTGCAACTTCTACTCTAATCTACTTCCCCATTTGCCCTGAGCAAGTGACCAGGAGCCCAGCTCCCACAGCCGCGTGGCATGCTAGCCAGCAGCCACCAACCAAAGGCCCCCTGCCTCCCATAGGATAACATTGGGCCTAACTCACTCTGCACCCGGCTGCCCCTGTGCCGCTGAGGGTGTAACAACTATATTTACCTGACCCTGGGAGACCCCTGAGTCTATGCCCAGAACACTTAACTCTGCCAGTCGAGTACTTACCCAAAAGCCGATAACTCACTTTTCTTCCATAGGGTAACATTGACTGGTTTCACTTGGAAATTCTTTTAAGTGTCGAGTTTTGAAACTCTAAAATATTTATCTAAAATCTGCAGGATCACGAAAACAAATTTACTCACCTGTTATCAGGAGAGATCCCAGTGCTGGATTTTGGTGCCCAGCACTGACCCTGAAAAGTATTTACAACCGTACTTACCTATAACTTGATGTTCGAGGCATATGAGCTGCAGAATACACACTATGCATAGATCGCCATCTGGTGTTGGGCCCGGATGTTTGCACTTGTTTTTGTGTTGGAAAGTCTTTGGAAGTCACGAGGTAGGTGACTCCTCCTTCTGATCATAGTGCGCATGGGCATCGGCTCCATCCTAAGATTGTTTTTTTCCGCCATCGGGCTTGGATGTGTTTCTCGCGCTCCAGTTCGGAACCGTTAACGGTTTTCTCTTTCGACGCACAATCCTTCCCTTTTCGACGGTATTGTTTCGATCGCGTTTTCCCAATCCACGTGACTCTCAACTTCGAAGTCTTCAATTCCGGTCGTCGACGAAGGCCTTCGGGCCAACCTGGGCCTCATCTTCTGGTTCATGGAAAGGACGCCATTCAAGAAGTGTCCTTGATGTGGGTCGAAGTTTCCCAACACCGACCTGCATGAGGTGTGCAACGTCTGCCTCTCACCGGAGCACGAGGCCAAAGACTGTCCAGCTTGCGCCTCCTTCCGCTCCAAGAAGACGATCTGGGACCGACGAGCTAGAAGAACAATGGCTCGCTCGTCATATTCGATCCCCGACGACATCTTCCAAGAAGGCGTCGATGTGCCAGAGCAGGGGCGGGTCGAAGAAGGCCTTATCAGCGACTCCGAAGCAGATGACTCCGACGTCGAAGACATCACTCCAGCTCAGAGGGCCGTGAGTACAGATGTCGACCCCAACCCCCCCCTCGACACTATCAAAAAAGGCTTCGTCCGACCTTCACCTTCGGGCCCAGGTGCACACCGAGAGACTGCTTCCCATGCCCCGCCTTCGGGCCCGGTAAAGAAGCCTACTAAGCCTTCAGGTGACTCGGGCTCGAGTCAGCATACCCTCGGTACCGAAAAACATACACCGGCACCGAAAAAGAAATCGTCCTCTTCCTCAGCCATGCCGACCGCTGCTTCGACATCTAAGCACTCGGCGTCCAAGACTACCACCGGCTCCTCGACACCGACAACACACTCGGAGCCGAGCAAAACACTGCCACCAAAGGGCCCCGACTCCCATCCTTCGAAGCCGAAAAAGACCTCGGAACCGAAGAAACAACAGGTTCCATCAGGGAAAGACACTGCAAAACTGCACGGTTCCAAACCCAGAACCGATTCCGAGTCTGCGCCGGAAAGGCCTACGGCACCCAAACCGTTGGCTCCGAAGGATCTGCCTCCCACAAAATAACTGTTTCGCCCAGATCCTACCCAAAACACTCTTGTGAAGGATCCTAAGACTGGTCACTTAATGCTTAGCATCAAGAAGAGACCCCTAGATACGCCTGCACCGGCTCTACCACCAAAAAGAGAGACTTTGCTATCTCTCCATTAAGGATTCCTTCTCCTCTTCCTCCTCCTCCTCCTCCCCCACCACACCGCTCTCCTACACCGTCACCTACTCCAGTAGATGATGATGATCGACAACACCTCAGATGATGCAGGGGGAGGTGCGGACAATCAACCCCTAGGGGACCCTACCCCTACTGGCTCCCCAGACCCCTGGGATGATTATAGTGTCCCAGACGTCCCTGACACCCCACAAGATGACATCTATCCCTCCAGGCCTTCCCCTCCAGAGGACAATATCGGCTTCAACCAGCTCCTCCACAGAGCTGCCCAGTACCACGGGGTTGCCCTTCATACAGTCCCCGTGGAGGAAGATTTTCTCATAGACACTTTTGACACCACACAAAGGTCCACCTCAATTTTACCCATGCTTAAAGGGGTCATTAAGCATGCCCCAGAGGTCTTTAAAGACCCAGTCAGGGCTCGAGTCATCAACCCGAGAATAGAACAAAAGTATAAGGCTACCCCTACTGATCCAGCCTACATTAAAGGCCCGCACCTCTAGACTCCCTTGCAGTCTCCAATGCAAGGAAGAGAGCCAATTCCCAAACATCAGGTGACGCACCACCACCAGATAAGGAATCTAAACTCCTGGACGCCTCTGGCAAACGAACGTCGTCACAGGCAGCAAACATATGACGCATTGCCAATACCCAAGTGCTGTTAGCCAGGTATGACAGGCCACATTATGATGAGCTTGAGTCCATAATGCAGCACCTCGCTGACAGGTATAAAAACAGGGCCAATGAACTCATACAGGAAGGTAAAACCATCACTAACACCTCCATCCGTTGTGCCTAGATGTGGCAGATACCACCTCAAGGGCAATAAACACCAGTGTCCTTCTGCGTAGGCATGCCTGGTTACGCAGCTCAGGTTTTAAACCTGAAGTCCAGAGTTCCATACTCAATCAGCCATTCGATGAGCAACACCTAATGTGGACGTATCACTTGAAAAAATGAAAAAGGATACAGACGCAGCCAAATCTATGGGAGCCTTGCAGTCTCAAGCTCCCAGACGGTTCTTTCGGCGCTCATCCTTCAGAAGCACCCACAGAGGCTACTCCTCTGATAGCCCCTCCACTTCTTACAAGGCTCCCACCCAATCCACCTTTACTAGAGGTTACCAAAGAGGTGGTTACAGGGGGAACAACAACAAAGGCAGATGCAAAAACAACAACTCCCGCTCTGCCTCCACCCCCACCCCATGACTTCCCTCCACTTCCCCCAGACCATTCCACTCCAGTCAGAGAAAGACTTCACCAATTCCTCCCTGCCTGGGTAAACATCACTTCAGACAGGTGGGTGCAACAGATAATTCAATCAGGCTACTGTCTCGAACTAACATCTACCCCCCCAAACATACCACCCAAACAGCGTCCAATGTCACAAGAACATCTGTTACTGCTAAAGCAGGAGGTAATCTCCCTCCTACAAAAAAGTGCAATAGAACCACTTCCCCTGCACCAATAAAACAAGGGAGTTTACTCCCTCTATTTTCTCATACCAAAAAGGACGGCTTTCTAAGGCCTATTCCAGACCTCAGACCCCTAAACCTATACATACACTCAGACCATTTCCACATGGTCACACTTCAGCAGCTCCTTCCTCTGCTTTCACAGGGCGACTTCCCTGCTACCCTAGACCTCAAGGATGCCTATTTCCACATTCCCATTCACAACGCTCACAGAAAATATCTCAGATTCGTAGTGGACGGTCAGCACTATCAATTCAAAGTACTCCCATTTGGAGTCACCACAGCACCAAGATTGTTTACCAAGTGCCTAGCGGTGGTGGCAGCACACCTAAGAAGACAGCACATACACGTCGTCCCATATCTAGACGACTGGCTCATAAAAGCCAGCTCATACAATCAGTGTGTACAACACACTCACGCCACTATTCAACAACTTCACGACCTGGGGTTCACAATAAACCACGCCAAGCCCCAGCTGCAACCGTCCCACATGCAACAATTCCATCGGTGCCACAATAGAGACCTCAAGGGCGCTAGCCTATCCCAGTCCCGCCAGGATAGCAAGCATACAAGCTCTTCTCCCCAAATTCCAACCGCAACACTCTCTTCCAGCTCGAGTGTTCATGCAACTCATAGGGATGATGGCCTCTTGCATATTCATAGTGCCTCATGCAAGCCTCCAGATGCGTCCTCTCCAAGAGTGCTTAGCACGCCAATGGAACCAGACTCAAGGTCAGCTAACAGATCTGGTGTTGGTAGACGGTCGTACCCATCGCTCTCTGCAGTGGTGGAACACCAAAAACCTTTCCAAAGGGGACCGTTCCTAGAGCCGATTCCTCAAATAGTTATGACGGCGGACGCATCGCTATCCGGCTGGGGAGCTCACCTACTACATCACACCATGCAGGGCAGGTGAACACCTCAACAAAAGTTACTCCACATCAACCACCTGGAGTTACTAGCCATATTCCTAGCCTTAAAAGCATTTCAAAAACACATATCAGGTGAAGCTGTCTTAGTCCGCACGGACAACATGACAGCAATGTATTATATATAAAAACAAGGCGGGACACACTCTCTGCAGCTCTCTCAGCTGGCACAGAGCATATGGAGGTGGGCTATACCTCAGAACATTTTTCTCCTAGCCCAACATGTCCCAGGAGTCGAAAACACAATAGCCGATCTGTTGAGCCGTCAAACAAAATAAATACATGAGTGGGAACTTCATCTGCAAGTTCTTCAACCGTTTTTTCAAATGTGAGGGCAACCACAGAAAGACCTCTTCGCCACCCACCAAAACGCCAAATGCCCAAGCTTCGCCGCCAGGTATCCTCACCCATTGTCCAAAGGCAATGCAATATGGATGAATTGGTCAGGCAGATTTACATATGCTTTTCCGCCTCTCCCACTCATCCCGCTAGTGGCGCGCAAACGACAGCAACACTCCTTAACTCTCATCCTAGTTACTCCAACTTGGGCCAGACAACCATGGTACACCACATTGCTGGAACTCTCCGTAGTTCCGCACCAAAAATGACACCTCTCTCCACGTCTCTTAACCCAGAACCATGGAGAGATCCAACACCCAGACCCAACTCAGCTCAACCTAGCGATCTGGCTCCTGAAATCCTAGAATTCGGTTACCTTAACCTTCCTCCTGACTGTATGTACGTCATTAAAGAAGCTAGACGGCCTACCACTAGAGCATGCTATGCAGCCAAGTGGAAACGATTCGTAATATACTGTCATAACAACAATACTGATCCCCTAGATGTGTCTATCCAACACATCATAAGCTACTTACTACACCTCCAAAGATGCAACTTAGCCTACACGTCTATCAGACTGCATCTTGTTGCCATAGCAGCATAGCTACAAAATAGACAGCATCTATCACTTTTCATAGTACCTGCCATAAAGGCCTTTATGGAGGGACTCAAAAGAATCATTCCCCCAGAGTACCACCTTCACCTGTGTGGAATTTAAACATCGTTCTCACAAGACTAATGGGGCCTCCATTTGAACCCCTACATAAATGTGACCTACAATTCTTGACATGGAAAACTGCTTTCCTAGTAGCCATTACTTCTCTACGAAGAGTTAGCGAACTACAAGCTCCAACCATTGAGGAGTCCTTCCTGCAGATGCATCATAATAAGGTTGTTCCCCGAACTAATCCAAAATTCCTCCCTAAAGTCATTTCTCCCTTCCACCTCAACCAATCTGTGGAGCTGCCTGTATTCTTCTCGCAGCCACAAACAGTCACAGAAAGAGCTCTTCACACCTTAGATGTCAAAAGAGCACTGCTATACTACATAAAGAGAACACAACCTTTTCGTAAGACCAAACAACTATTCGTGTCTTTCTCACCACCACACAAGGGCAACCCCATATCAAAATCTTGGATAGCTAGGTGGATTGACAAATGCATACAAATTTGCTACCACAAAGCAAAACGTACATTATCTGTTCCTCCTAAAGCCCACTCTGCACAAAAGATAGGGGCTTCAATGGCATTTTTAGGGAACATTCCCTTAGACGATATCTGCAAAGCAGCTACATGGTCTACACCGCACACATTCACAAAACACTATTGTGTAGATGTGCAAACTAAACAACAGGCTAGTGTAGGCCAAGCTGTACTCAAAACACTATTTCAAACTACTGCAACAGATACTGGTGGTCGCCGCTAGGACGGGATACTGCTATACAATCTATGCATAGTGTGTAATCTGCAGCTCATATGCCTCGAACGGAATATGCTACTTACCAGTATGCATCTGTTCTTGGCATGTAGAGCTGCAGATCTACACATGCCCACCCGCCTTCCCGGCTACCTTTATCTGTTCCAGTATTATCTTATTTAGATACAGCATACATGGGCATCTTTCCTGTTTCTTACAAAACTCCATCATTTCCCTGCTGGCGAAAAACAATCTGAGGATGGAGCCGATGCCCATGCGCACTATGATCCAAAGGAGGAGTCACCTACCTCGTGACTTCCAAAGACTTTCCAAGACAAACGCAAGTGCAAACATCCAGGCCCAACAGCAGATGGCGATCTATGCATATTTTGTAGATCTGCAGCTCTACATGCCAAGAACAGATGCATACTGGTAAGTAGCATATTCCTTTCCTTCCATAGGATAACATTGACTGGTTTTCACCAGAAATTCTTCTGTCGATTTTGCAAACTTACAAATATTCGTTAAAAATTGCCTGTATAACAAAAACACAACTGTTTACAGGAGATGTCCCAGTGGGGGAACAACATTTACATCGCGGTTAGTACACCGCGATGCAGTTACATCGGAATCGTTACAACGACTGCATGTTACCACGCCATGCCATTACAACGCAAGTCTTTACATCGACTTGCGCTAGATGGCGTGCTAACATTAGTGTAGTTTACTATCCAAACACCTTCCCTACTGTTAAGTGGACTGGAGTTGGAATAGTAAATTACGCTTTTCTAATGTTAGCACGCCATCTAGTGCAAGTCGATGTAAAGACTTGCGTTGTAAAGGCATGGCGTGGTAACATCGCAGTCGTTGTAACGACCGCGATGTAACGATATGCGTTGTAAAAACTCGTGTTGTAACATCGTACATCCGTCCCAGTGCTGGATCCAGATTCCAACACTGAGTTACAAAAAGTAACAATAACCCCACTTACCTGCTAAGTGAATTTCCTCCCATAGGGTTTTTAAGTGTCAACTTTTAAAATACAATAGTATTCCTTAAAAATCACTACTGTAACCAAAACGTTTTTACTCACCTGTTTACAGGAGATGTCCCAGGACTGAATCTAGGATCCAGTCCTGTGGTAAGAAAAGTAATCCAAAAAGTAATCAATTGCATTTAACTAGAAATTCCCATTGAGCTCAATGTTATATTGTGTTTGAAATTGTGTTACCCATTGCAACAACTGTAGCTACTGTATTCAAAAGTCTATTGCCTAGTAAAAGCATTTATCTAAAGCATTTCATTCAGAGAAAGTATATTTTGATACCTATTGTTGGTTCTAAAATAAAACAACTATATATTTTTATACAAAACCATTGGCCTAGAGTTCAGTTCTTGAGTGTGTGAGACCATTTGCTGAGTGTGTACAACAAACGCTTTACACTGTCCTCTGATACTGCCTTACTGCTCGACCAAGCTACCACTTTAGAGAGTAAGGTTATATCTAACTTTAGCCTCTGCCAAACCTCTGGGGGACTGTGGACTCAGTGCACTCTGTACCTATTTGGGAACAGTATATACAGAGCCACTTTCTTACAACTATTGATTATGCAATTCTCAAGGAGGGTCAAGAAGATGGCACCAGACATGAACAGTAACTGGGGGCTCCCCTGTCTGGTATGGGCGGGGGGGTGGCTGGGGGGAGCTTTGGGTCTTACTGGCTCAGCACACGCCTTACCACATTTAGCGAACAGTTGATTGTTGCACTAGTTTGGATGGGAGCTAGTTCGAATGTACCTGTCCTGGGGAGTGGGAGTTGGGGAGTTCAAGGGGTTGATGGGGTTCTTCACGGGGTCAGGCATGCTGCTGGGGGGGTTCAGATTGAGAAGCGCTGAAGAAAGTACCATGGGATCCACCGTAGGTATTAAATGTATGACCTGGAACGTCAGGGGAATGCATACTATGTCCTGACGCCATAAGATACACGCTTGCTTACCTCGTGCGGAGAGGGGTGCAGATTGCACTACTGCAGGAGACGCACCTCACGAAACAAGAGGGGGAGGCTCTACAGCGCAGATGGCGGAGGCAGGTGTTTTGTACAGCTTATTCGGCCTTTGCCAGTGGCACCTTAATTTGGGTTCGAGCGGGCGTCCCCTTCCAAAACGCTAGACAGCTGATTGACCCAGACGGGAGGTACGTGGTGGTTGCGGGGCACCTCAACGGCAGGGACATTGTGTTGGGCAGCCTATATGCCCCTAACACAGATCAGGCTGCATTTTTTGCGCGCCTCTCGGGGCAGCTGGCGACCCTGCTCACGGGGTCTGTATTACTGGGGGGGGGATTTTAATTGTACTGTAGATGTTGACCTGGACCGCTCACACCCCCCTCTAGCGGATGCCATAGCGATCAGGCTAGCGGCGGTGAGACGAGCATGGCAGCATCAGTGGGGACTGATGGACACTTGGAGGGCTTCACACCCAGGGGATAGAGACTACTCTTATTTCTCTTCTATGCTTGACTTACACGTTCGCCTTGATTCCATTCTTTGTTCACCTGACATCCACGGAGGGATCGCCCACAGTAAATACTTAGCTAGAACATTTTCAGACCACGACCCGTTGTTGATCTCGCTGGATTGGCTGAGCGGTCGCACCGCTATTCCAACTTGGCGGCTGCGACCGGAAACATTGGAAGATCCGGTGTTAGGGGACACAATAAGCGCAGTGATAGAGGACTATTTTGGGGCCAACGCTGGGTCAGCGACGAGCCCATTAACGGAATGGGATGCCTTTAAGGTGGTGATCAGGGGACGCTGTATAGGGGAAGTGGTGGGAGTGCGGAGGGTACTGTTACGGGAGGTCCAAAGTGCAGAGCATAATCTTAGAGACGTGGAGAAAGAGAGACAGGAACGACCTGACAAACAGGAGGATCTCATTGAAGCTCGCACAGTACACATAGAACGATTGAGATGCTTTGGCTACAAGGCTTATACTGCTCGGGTACACACTGACTGAGACAAGTCGGGAGCACTATTGGCATGGCTGGCCAACCCAGTGAGGAGAGGGACGTCGATAATGGAGTTGAGGGACCCCGGTGGTGATGCAGTGTACACTCAAGAGTGCTATTAATGAGCAGTTCCTGGAATGGCCGTATCTTTTTAATGTCCTGAGGGCGTTCGGTCTGGGGGACCGATTTGTGGAGTGGTTGGCGAAATTGTACAATAATTCCATAGCTAGGGTCTGGACGGGGGGACTGATCTCAGCTACCTGTTCAGAGGGAAGGGGCACGAGACAGGGATGCCCGCTGTCCCCCCTGTTATTTGCCTTGGCAATGGAACCCATGGCTGTTCATGCCAGAAAGGGTAGACACTATCAGGGGTTGCTGGTGGACAACCAGGTGCAACATATAGTGCTTTATGCAGATTACCTGCTTATGTTCCTGGCCAACTCGGGTGAAGCGCTTCGGGGCACTAAAGATTTACTAAGCATGCTAGGGAGGATTGCGGGGCTTCGTGTCAACTGGTCCAAGTTGTGTCTGTTTCCTGCCAGTTCTATAAGAGTTGAAACGCAGAGCAAGGAGGGGGTTTCATGGGAGTCCAATTGTTTTCCGTACCTGGGAACTCGGATCTGCCATGACCCCGTGGATAGCCTGGAGGGTAACATAGGGCGTGCAGTGCGCAGCGTTAAGAGCTGCTTTGAATTCTGGGGGACACTCCCGCTGTCTGTGGCGGGTAGGGTCGCACTTGTGAAGATGGTCACCTTACCCAGGCTGCTTTATCTCTTTGGGACGCTCCCCATCTGGATCCCGCATAGGATCTTTGCCCAGCTCACCTCCTTGCTCACGGGGTTTATATGGGGCAGTGGGAGGTGCAGAGTAGCACTTTTCACTATGCAACAGTCCAGGGCGGAGGGGGGTTTTGCTCTGTCGGACCTTGAGGCCTACTATCGACGAATCTGAGATACGGATGATTTGGGTGGACGAGACCCCAGCTTGGCCCAGCTCTCTCGGGTCCTACTGCGGTTGCCAGTGAGTGACAGAACGATTCCCCCTGGCTTATGAACGGCGAGACAATGTTGGAATCGCCTGGCTTGGAGGGCTCGGTGCGGATCCCATACGCGCCAGAAATTCCGCTGCGGATGTGTGAGGAACTGCCTCATGGAGGTGACTGGAGCAAACTGCGCCAATAGGAAGATGCAGGGGTCATCACTATAGGAGACTTATTTGAAGAGGGTAACCTCCTCCCCTTCGATGACCTGTCGGAGCGTCACGATCTTTCACGGGGGGACTTTCTCTTCCATGCGGCACTAACGGCAGCCATTAGAAAGCACTGGCGAGAGGGTTTGGTGGAGCCAAAGACGTTCCCTGGCCTGTCAGTATGTGGTGATGGCAGCGGGGACTATTAAGGCAGTTACATGTCTATATAGGCGGATCACACATGACTTGCGACAGCCGTTAGTAGACTTACGCGGTAAATGGGAAACAGACATGGGGGAGGCCATTGGGGAGAGATAATTGAACGGGCCTGGAAGGGCACCAGGAACGCGCATTTTCAGTTAATTCACTTCTATGTACTGCACAGGGCCTACCTCAGACCCGGGAAAATCAACGAGTACTTTGGGGTATCGTCCACCTGTCCAAGATGTAATCTGGAGGGGGCAGGGTCCTTACATATGTTTTGGAAGTGCCCATACCTGGGAGAATACTGGAGAGGGGTGACGACTGGGCTAGCCACGGTGACGGAGAGAGAAGTAGCATTGACGCCTGGTTGTTGTCTGTTGCATTGGTTCCCACACACTGCCAAGACAAAAGTCACTACTAAATTTATAGACTTGGGGTTAGTACTGGCTTACTACTCATTGGAAGTCAAAGAATACCCCCAACCTTCTGAGATGGAATAGGGAATTAGTGAAATGAGCGGAGAGTGAGGGGACCTGCAGGCTACGAATGGCTACGCACACAGGGAATGAAAGATCGATTGAAATGGTGTGCTGGATGGCATTGGTGGATAAGGTGAAACACCCGCCTGAGGATGCAGAAGACACAGAGGGGGAGAGGGGCGAAGTACTGGGTGACTAAGATCAGATCAGCGATCCCACGTATACTTGGACATAATATGGGGCCAGGGAGGGTACATATGCGTGCTCCCTTTCACTCTCTCCATGCTATTGACCCCTGAGGTCCGGGATGCGTGGGACATAGAACATGGTGGATGCACTAAATGACCATGAACGGATGTTTTCTTGAGGGAGTGGCATGCCTTAGGGGGTGGAGGACGTTTTGTGGGAGTTTGGGAAGAGGGGGAGGGGGGAAGCGGGGCGGCGGGTGGTGTAATAATGTGTTTTTAGAATTCAATGTCACCTGCAATGACTCCTCTTTGCAGGTGGCATTCGCACGTGGAATGCCAATGGGATGTTCATTATGGGACGTGTTCTGGGACAATCATACGCAACCAGATACGGGGAGGGGAGGCGGTCCGGCGAGCAGATATACCTGTTGCCAAGGCAATGAGAGGTTCGCGTGGAGGAGGGAGGGAGGACCTTACCAAATGAGTGGGGGGGAACACCTGTACTGGACGTTAATTGAATTGCTTGATCATTTATTGTGCCCTTCGGGCTGTTTTTCCTATGATGTCACATTGAAAAATCAATAAAAGTCTGTTTAATTTTTTTTTTTTAAATGATGCAGTGCAGGGGGACATTGTAAGGTTCCTAGAGACTACTGCAAATTGCATGGCTGATGCTAGTACATTGCCTATACCTTGACATACCAATGTCCGCAAAGGATATAGCTGAGGTAAGTAGAAGCTTGCCCTCAGGCAAGGTCCTAGGAACATACAGCTGTTCAGCCAACTTCTACAAATAATACACATACCTTCTGACTCCCCACCTCCTTGCAATGTGTGAGGAGGCCAAGGAATTGGGATGTCTTCCTGCATCACATCAGGAAGCCACAATCATCACCTTATTAAAACCTGCCAAGCACTCGGATACATGTGATAACAACCCTCCCCTATTGTTACACTAGACAATAAAATTCTAGCCAAATTCTTGCCGCATCATATCTTCTCTCTTCTGCCCCAGCTGGTCAGGTACTGTATGGTATCTAGGATTGTTAGGCCACCAGGATCAAATGTCAATGGAATTTTATGACTGTCTTGACTCAATGTGTTGTTGTAGCTGTCAAAAAGCAAAAATTCCACACTTACGGATCCCGCCTCCTCGCTCCAAGCGGTTCAGGGAGAACTGCTGCATTTTGAGGAGGTGGCCGGTTTCAAGGTAAATCTATCTAAATCATCTATACTTAATCTTACACTTTCAGCTGCTGAGGCGACTGGATTGCGGGCCCAGACGGCTCTACAATGTGCCAAACACTCGCTCCTCTATTTAGGGGTCCACCTTACTGCCTGTATTGGGGACCTCTACAAGGCCAACTATCCAGCTCTGGTGACACAAATACAACAAGATCTTAAGATATTGACTCCCCTTTACATCTATCGGCTAGCGCGAATCAATGCTATTAAAACGTCGGTCTTGCCAAAACTTTTATATTTATTTCAGGCCCTGCCCATTGGCCTTGACCCGGGTTTATTGCCACACTTGCGCTCCTTGATTACCAAATTCATCTGGCAGGGAGGTAGAGCTCGCCTTCCTTTTCATGTACTGCGTCAACCAAGGTGCAAAAGGGGCTCAGCCCTACCGGACTTCGCACTTTACTACCAGGCTGCACAATTGAGAGTGGTAATGGAGTGGGCCGTGCGAGAATCCGATAAACATTGGCTACATATGTATCATTCGGTGGTAGGAAGATCCATTTGGGATGTCCTGTGGAAGCCTAGGAAAGATTGCCCGGCAAATGTTTATATTAGCATCCCCACGCGCACAACGCTGACAATCTGGGATCAGCTTACTGGGAGGGAGGGCTGGACCTCATTTTCTTCCCCTTACACCCCAATCCATTTTAACCCGGCTTTCCCGCCTGCCCTTCACGAAGGACCCTTCGATTGCTGGAAGGAGGCAGGTTGTATAAAACTCTCGGATTTGTTTCATAACCACAACATCCTCACATTTGAACACTGCAAAAGAGAATTTTTAATTCCCCACAGCGAACACTTTCACTACCTCCAGCTTAAACACTGGGCGACTCTTCCCCACGTTAGAGAGGCTGCCACTAGAGAGCTCACATACATGGAGCGTCTTGTCATACACAAAGCAGGCACCTCGAGGGGGGTCATTTCCTCACTTTACGACATGCTACTGACTACCTTGCACTCTCCTTGAGCAGGCTACATGTCTTTTTGGGAACGGGTCTTGGGCAGGGTTGTCACTGATGAGGAATGGAAACATGTTTGGGGCGACATCATTAAACACAACAAATCAGTGGCTTTACGGGAAGCCCACTACTTGATTGGTATCTATACCCTACTAAACTGCGACACATTTTCCCTGATACCTATGACCTCTGCTGACGAGGATGTGGCCTCCAGGGGGATTTCCGCCACATCTGGTGGGACTGCCTGGGTATTCAACCTTTTTGGGAAGAAATTCTCTCCTACTTCAAAGACATGTTGGGCTACTCTATTCTAACTAGCATAGAGAGGGTTCTGCTGGGCATCAGAGATCCGGCCTTGGAGCACCAAACGAAAGCTGATAAGGCGATCATGTGGACTTGCCTGGGGGCGGGGCAACTCACCATAACGTCTGCATGGAAAAAGAAAGATGCTCCGGCCACATCACTGTGGCACTCCCGCTTGTGGGGGATTCTCTCCATGGAGCGTCTGAACGACATTTTTAGGGACAACTACAAGGCTTTTGAGCACAAGTGGGGTCCCCTAGTCACTTATCTATCCCAGGGTTTGCCCTCTGCGGTATGTCCAGTCTCCGTAAGGGCTCTGCACCTCTTCCAGGTCTAGGTCACGCAAGGCTGGCGTATGACGGGGTACACCCTGGCTGTTTGAATAAGGGGAACATTGTTTTGTCTACTTTCCACTGCATCAGTGCTTTTCCTTACTATAGTTTCATTGTGAACCATCATCACCACCGGAACCGCTGGGGAGAGAGGAGTGATTTTTTTTTGGGGGGGGGGGGGGGGGGGGGAGCTGCCACCCCATGGCCTGCGTGCCCTACTGTACTTATGCTGTCACTTTGATTCTTTAGTTTTGACGCTTAATAAAAAAATAATTTTGAAAAAAAAAAGCCAAGATCCAAAGAAATAAATAATTTAAAGAATAAATTACCATGAGGGGGGAAGAAGGACAAGTCTTCAAGGAAACCGTGAACAGTCTGCAGCTCGCTCATCATTCCAGCTGAAGCAACAGCCACCTAGAAGGTAACTTTCCGAGCCAAAAGGTGGATGTTCACCTTGTAGTTAGGTTTGAAGCGTTGAATCGTTAAAGATTCAGTCTGCTTTACAAATGACCACTAGAAAAAAAGTGAAGAATACATTTAGATAAGAGAGGTAATTAAACAAAGAGAAGTGTCCATGTGAAAGTGATTGACATCACTCTTGTTCTAAAAGGTGTAATTCCAAACACCTAAGAGATGGACTCCTGGGATTCAACTGTTCCTCACTAGCAGCCAGTGCTGAAATGCCTGAAACTCCTGCAAGAGGATACTTGATCTAGACCTCATTGCTTGTGATACATGGCAGTACTGTCTGTTTGAAAGACAATGAAGTTGGATTTGATTGTGAAATGAGAATACCTGCGAACTAAATGGACATCTGTCATTTCAGGCATGTTGACATTTAATTGCTATTCTATGGATAACCATTTCCCTTGGATCAGCAAGTCATCCATGTATGTTCCTTATCCCTCTAGTGATGAGTCTGTTACACCCGTCTGACTCTGAAGTAGTTACAAGAATGGAACCCCCTTTAACATGTTTTTCTTTTGAAAACCCAACAACCTCATGAGAAGGATTTGATGGTGGTATTGTCTGAGTAGTTAATCCTGTTATGTCAATCCCCAGTATTCTAGCTCCATTCATCTTCCAGTCACATGTACAATCTGCCTATTAGGTTGAAGGATTTTCCGTTTTTATACGGAGATCCAGATCTTGAACAAGGTCTTTTTTCAATTTTAAGCCAAGATAAAGCTTCAGCTAAGAATTGTTTTTTAAGAGTCAGTTGTCAAGGTAAGAGTAGATGACAATCCCTCTGTGACTAAGAAAGGCTGGTATCACCGATGTGTACTTCAAGAAAGCTTGAAAGGCTGACCTCAAGCCAAATGTAAGGGCTCTGTACTGGGAGTGACTAATGCCAATTTTGAATATTAGGAAATGTTACTTTCTGCAGATTGGATTACAATACCATGCATCATGCAAGTCTACAGCACACATCCGGTCTCTTGATGTACATGGAGAAATATCTTAATAAGCACCTTCATTCAGAACGCATCTCTCTTGACCCTTTTGTTAACTGTTGACAGCTACAGAATCAGACAAAACTCTTCTTCGCTGTCTTTCTCCTTCACCAGGAATGATGGTGGCATATGCCCATGTTCATCTGGTATTTGAGAACAGGCTCAAACACATACTCCTTTATTAGGATTCTCTTTTTATGAGCGAGCCAATCCACCCCGTCTAAATTTGTATTTGTTTCCCTTTTCCATAATATTGAGTACTCACATGTTTTTTTATTGTCCTGTTTATATTATCTAAAAAGACCACCGCTCACTAGTATTGACGTCATGCCCAAGTAAACTGTCGGAGGTAAGGCTTGCCTTTTTGCTGACGCTACTGTGTTGGTCAGCTCTGAATCAAGATGGCTTCTGCATAAGGCAGAAGAAAACAAGTTACTTACCTGTAACTACATTTATCCAGTATTGGTATCTTTCATAGATTCACATGCCTGAATCATTCCCCGTAGCTGAGGCTTGAGTCCCCGGTAAATAAAAAGCAGTGCCAAAAGTGTTAGTAGTAGTAGTAGGCCCAAAGAAAAGGCCTAAAGCCTAGATCTTAGCAGCCTATCTACCTCATTATGCAAAAGAACCAAGAATTGGTAACAACCAATCAGACACCAGCACCCTTCTAGAACCCTCTCAGCAGAGCCAGTTCTCCTCAGATTTTCCTAGCACGAGTGGGAAGTAAATGTCCCAAAACATAGAGAACTGACTCTACGGGGAGGAGGGTGGGTGCATGTGAATCTATGAAAGATACCAATACTGGATAACTGTAGTTACAGGTAAGTATCTTGTTTTCTTATCCAGTATTGGGGTATCTTTCATAGATACACATGCCTGAATCAGAATAGCGAGCAGTATACCAAGTATACAGTTTTGCGGATGGTGGGAGACTTGTGCTTATACTCCCCAGTTGCATCCACAACTCGTTAACAAGAGGTATAAGAAAACCAATCTTAAAATTCGAAACATGCAAGCTACAAAGAGAAAGCAACATGTAGCGCAATAACATTCGAAGTGAAACATATCATCATTGTAAAATATGCCATTGTCATGCTAAAATATATCAATATATAGATATATATAACATGTGAAAAGTAGAAAAAGGGTACCTGAAATTATCTCAAAGAAAAAGATGTCGTCGCAGGGCAGCTTGTCCAACCGCTGCATCGTCTTGATGCGTAGATTGGAGGCAGTAATATCTCGTAAAAGTGTGGACATTCTTCCAGGTCGCAGCACGGCAGATATTCTCCAGAGTCACCCCAGCAAACAATGCTGTAGACGCTGCTACTGTTCTTGTGGAATGGGCCTTGGCTTTCCGTAACAACGGCCTGTGAGCTTTGTCATGGCAGAAATGGATTGTTGATGCTATCCATCTGGCAATAGTGGATTTTGTAACAGCATTCCCCAGGGTAGCTTGGCCATAAGCCACGAACAACTGGTCCGACTTCCTAAGGTTCTTTGTTTTATGAAGGTAGAACTTGAGACATCTCTTGATATCAAGAGAATGTAAGGCTCGTTCCACTGGAGTAGATGGGTTAGGAAAGAAAGTCTTTAACTTCACAGGTTCATTAAGATGAAACTGTGACGGTACCATAGGGATGAATGTAGGATTAGTTCGGAGGTGCACGAAGTCCTGAGTGAAGTGCAGAAATGGTTCCTTTACAGTGAAAGCCTGAGTTTCACTCACTCTTCTAACTGACGTTAGGGCCAGAAGTAAGGCAACCTTCCAAGTAAGGAATTTGAGATCAGCCTTGTGGATAGGCTCAAATGGATGTTTCATTAATTGCATTAAGACCGTGTTGAGTTCCCACTCCGGTGGAGGAAGCCTGACCGGAGGGAACTCCCGTAAAAGTCCTTTCATGAACTGCTTAATCAAAGAGGATGAACACAGAGAAGGGCCATGAGCACCCTTTCTGAAACTGGAAAGTGCGGCTAAATGGACTTTGACTGAAGGGAAAGAGAGCCCAGATTTTGCTAGATGTAACAAATAAGGGAGGATCTGCTCTGTAGGAGCTTCCACCGGGTGAACATGGTTAGCTTCGCACCAACAGCAAAAATGTCTCCATTTTAGACGGTAAGTTTTAATCGTGCTGTGAGCTCGTGATTTCGCTAATATATCCCTACAGTCTTGAGGGATATCCAGGTCCTTGAATTCTAAGAAATCAGGAGCCATGCGTGTAAATGTAGGGACTGAGGCTCCGGGTGGAGTACCTGACCTCTGTTCCTCGACAGCATTGTGGGCGTCGGAAGAAGATGGATTGGCTGGTCCTGGGATAATAGTAGAAGCTCCTGAAACCAGTACTGGCGTGGCCATCTGGGTGCAATCAGGATGAGAGGGCAGCCCTCCAACTTCATCTTGCGTATGACTCTTGGTATTAGAGGTATCGGGGGAAAAGCGTAAGCACAAATCCCTGACCATCGCATGGACAAGGCATTCCCCCTTGACCCCTGTTGAGGGTATCTGCTGGCATAAAAGCGGCATTTCTTGTTTTCTTTTGTTGCAAACAAATCCAGTGTCTGCGTGCCCCAAGCTCTGAATACTCTGAGCACTTGAGCCTGCTCTAGTTCCCATTCGTGGCAATCCGATTGTGACCTGCTGAGCGTGTCCGCTAATGTATTGCAGAGACCTCTGACATGTTCTGCTCTGAGGGTTATGTTGTGAAGTGTGATCCATTCCCACAACTCCTGAGCCTCTGTGGATAGAGTTGCTGATCTTGTCCCTCCTTGCTTGTTCACGTAAAACATGCTGGTGGTATTGTCGGTCCGAACCAGAACCGTGGAACCTGCTATCCTTGGAAGGAAAGCTTGCAGAGACAGGAAAATTGCTCGCAATTCCAGGCTGTTGATGTGCTTGTTCTTGTACCCTGGAGACCATTTCCTGTGTATCTGTAAATCTTGGAGATGACCTCCCGATCCTTCCATAGAAGCATCCGTAGTGAGGACAAAGTCTGGAACCTTCTGTATGAAAGTGAGCCCTTTTGCTAGGTTGGGTATGTGGGACCACCAACCTAGAGCGCTCTTTATGCCTGGAGTGGCTCTGAGGATGTCGTCGAAGGAACCCACAGCCTGCTGCCACTGAAGGTGTAACTCCTCCTGCAGGGGTCGCATCCGAAGTCGTGCCAAAGGGACGAGGTGTATTGCAGAAGAGCACATCCCTAGGAGCGAATATCCGGACAGAAACTGACTTTCTTTAGGAAATCAGGATTGCCAACCTTTGAAGACGAACTTGCCGTCATGAGATAAGAATGCCTTGCAGCTGACGGTATCTAGCAGAGCTCCCAGAAAAGGAAGGACCTGCTTTGGGCGTAACTGAAATTTGCTCCTGTTCACAGTAAGCCCCAGAGAGTGGAACAGACGAAGAGATGTTGTCACAGCAGTCTTGACTGAGCTTTCCGAAGGGCCTATTAGTAACCAATCGTCCAAATACGGGAAGACTTGGATTCCCTGGGATCGTAACGCTGCTCCCACAGGAGCAAGGCACTTCGTAAAGATCTTTGGGGCAGATTTTAGCCCAAACGGGTGCACTTTGAACTGATAATGAGCACCAGCCACGATGAAGCGAAGATACTTGCGATGCTTCGGATGTATTGGGATGTGAAAATAAGCGTCTTCCATATCCAAAGAAGCTAGAAAATCTCCCTCGTTGAGGAAACCTAGAATTTCTCCCAGTGTGACCATGCGAAATCCCTGCTTCTTGAGGAATCTGTTCAGGTTGCGAAGGTCTAAGATCGGACGCCACTCCCCTGATTTCTTCTTGATGAGAAAAAAGCGGGAATAGAAACCCGTTCCCTTTTGAAGTGCGGGAACCTTCTCGATTGCATTCTTGAGGAGCATCGTTAAAGCTTCTTTGAATAATAAGTGAAGACGAGGGGGAGGGGGTCCCTTGGGTGGTGTGGTGGGTGGCTTGGTGACAAACTCTAAGGTATGACCATTGTGTACCAGGTCCAGAACCCATTAGTCCGATGTAATTTTCTGCCACTTGTTCACAAAAGTTGAAATTTTCGCACCCACAGGGAGGGGAACAGGAGTGGAAGGCGCCCTGCAGAAATAATTGCTTCCTTGTGGTATCTCGTCCTTGATTCTGCGACCTTTTTCGTCCGCCTTGACGAGAGAAACCAGACGTGTTGGTTTGTCTGTACGACGACTGATAAGATTGTCTATATTGAGGCTGGTACCTATTCTGTTGGGTTTGATACCCTCCTCTGGAGGAAAAACCACGGCTTCTTGCTCCTCTGAAGGTACCACGTCTGTACTGCAAGGAGCCCAAGGATCTTGCGGTATCGGTATCAGTCTTTATTGCTTGGAGGGCATCATCTATATGTTTTCCAAACAACGATTCGCCATCGTAGGCCATATCCAATATCTTCGTCTAGACTTCTGGTCTGAAGGTGGTGGCCTTAAGCCAACCCTGGCGTCTGAGTACAGCTGCACCAGCCAGCTGGCGAAAATTAGTATTAACAATATCCAATGCGCAGTCGATAGTCTCGGACGCTGCACGCTCACCCTCCAACAAAACTTTCCGAGCGTCTTGTCTGTTGTCCTCCGGAATGAGGTCAATAAAGCTTGCCATTTCTGACCACATCTGGCGGTCATAACGCCCTATTATCGCTAGCGAGTTGGCTGCTCTGATGGATGCAGCTGCCATCATGGAAAAATGTTTGCCAATTAAATCCAGGCGCCCCTCCCTATCCGGCGGTGTAGTAATAGGTGCTGCCGGATTCTTAGATTTTTGTTGGGCTGCCTGTGAGATTACCGAATCTGGCCGAGGATGGCCAATGAGATAGGAAGGACTATTGGCCGGAGCACAGTATTTTTTATCTATCCGCGGAAGCACCGCTGGCACCGATGCAGGATTTTTCATAATTTTGACCCCTTCCTTCCAGATGTAATCAATGATTGGGATAGCTCTTGTGACCTTCATTGACTCCTCCTTAAAATCATGGAGAAAACAGTCGGACTGTTCAATGGTAACCGGCAAGGGGAACCTGGCCGCAGCCCGCTGCATAAGATTATGAAATTCCCCTATATCCTCTGGGGGCGAATCAGATGGTAGAGGGGTGGGTGGCGAAGGCATAGGGATTATATATAAATCCCAAGGATCTGCTGGATCTGGTAGTTCACCCTCTTCGAATTCTTCCTCAGAGGTTGAATCTTGAACTTGAGGCGGGTCCTGTGGAGGATAAGGAAGTTGAGGCGTTGGGACCGGATCCTCAGGCAAGGGTAAAGGGTCCGGAAGCGGAGCAGTTAGCGGAACCTGCGGAATGACTGGCTGCGGTGGAAAACGCTGTTTATAATCTGCAAGCATGGCTTGCAGGTCTTGAATCAGAGTTGGAGGCAGATGTGACATCTCGCTCTGACGAGGTTGTTTATAGTAAGGTTTATGATGCGGGACGACAATGTCCTCCTGCTAGTAATGCTCTTGATAATTGTCCTACTCCTCATCATCATCGTCATCTTGACATTTAAGGTGCAGTTCGGAAGGATGGCGAGCAATTCCAAAGGGCCCTTCGTCCTCATCATCCTCATAGTCATCATCCTCACCCTGCACATATGTTTCCAGGAGATGTGAGGGAGTAAGCGGTGATATATCGCTACAGTCGTGCCTTTGAAAAGTTTTGAGTTGAAAACTCCTGGAAGAAATGGGAGTGGAATGAGAGGGCTCCATTGTAGATGTCGTAGACTGAACAGGCAAATCTCCTGGCATCGTCGTCGATGGGTCAGTGGGTACTTTTGATGTCAGCAGGCTTTTAGTGTTCATCGTCGACAGGGCTATCGTCGACGTGGCCGATGTCGACGGGGCCATCGTCGATGGGGTCGTCGTCGACGGGGTCTTCGTCGACGGGCTCGCCGTCGACGGGCTCGTCGTCGACGTGCTCGCCGTCGACGGGCTCGTCGTCGACTGGGTCTTCGTCGACGGGCTCGACGTCGACGGGGTCTTCGTCGACGGGGCCTTCGACGACGGGCTCGACGTCGACGGGGTCTTCGTCAACGGGGCCTTCGTCGACGGGCTCGACGTCGACAGGCTTTTCGCTGACTGAATCGTCGTCAATGGGACCTTAGACGACGAGTTCTTCGTCGACACCTCTCTCTTCGACGATGAAAGCTTCGTCGACGGCATCGTCGTCGATATGGTTTTCGACGCTGGCTTCGTCGACGAGGACTTCGTCGACGATCCCTCGACGACGGGCTTCTTTGACAGGATAGTAATCCTCGTCGACAGACTAGGAGAGGTGATAGACATTGTTGAGATAGTTTCCGTCAACGAAGGAGTAGAAGAAGTGACGGAAATCGTCGACGGAGAGAAAGGCAGAGACTTTGAAAGGCTTTTACTCACTGTTTGCGTCTTAGAGTCCTTGACAGCAGAAACCTGAAGAGAGTGCGCTGATTCAGAGGAAATAATGGGACTCCTCTGAAAAGAATCAGAAGTAGAATGGGAAGATTTATGGCATTTCTTCCCTTCACTGGAAGAGCTGTCATGCGATCTAGCTCTCTTACTAGAAGTAGAGGCTCTGTCATCCTCCTCAGCCGAAGAGGATTTGAGCCACAACAGCACTCTCGCCTCCCTATCCCTAAGAGTCTTGGCAGGGAAGGTGCGGCAAATTTTGCAATCTTTTGCCTCATGTTTGGGGTAGAGGCAGTAGATGCAGTCCAAATGTTGGTCATCAACATGGACTCTCTTCCTGGCGCAGGTTCTGCAGGACTTGAACAATGCCTTCTTGACAGACATGCTGAAGAAAGTTGAAAACTGAGTGGCACTCAGGGAGACTCCCTTCCACACGACGTGTGGTGAAAATCTGAGGAGAACTGGCTCTGCTGAGAGGGTTCTAGAAGGGGGCTGGTGTCTGATTGGTTGTTACCAATTCTTGGTTCTTTTGCATAATGAGGTAGATAGGCTGCTAAGATCTAGGCTTTAGGCCTTTTCTTTGGGCCTAATACTACTACTAACACTTTTGGCACTGCTTTTTATTTACCGGGGACTCCCGCCTCGGCGACGGGGAATGATTCAGGCATGTGAATTTATGAAAGATACCCCAATACTGGATAATGGTTTCTCGTGTTTTTGCTATCGGTGTTGCAGTTGTCTTTGGTAGTAAGGCGTATGAACCTGCCGGTGTTAGCTTTTATGCTACACTCGGATTCAGAGAATATCCCTCCTCTCTTCCAGGCCCCTGCACTTAAGAGTTCTGGCTTCTCTGTTCTTCTTCTGAATCTCACCATCCTGTGCCACCCTGTGTGTAGATCCAGAGGAGTGTAGGTGTAGGATTTACAGCTGCCCCTATGGTGTTAAAGAGGTCAGTTGCAACCAGGAGGCATGTCTTATTAGTAGGCCAGCAGAAGGATCAGCTCTGTCCTTTAGTGCAAGCATAATATTGTCGAAAGTGTCGATGCTTCATTCATAATCTCATGGAAGTCTTTCTTCTTTTTTTCTGGAAAGATAGTCAATGAACTGACCAATGGAGTCTCATCGAACGGGATCTTATTGAACTAACTATACGTTGAACACTGAACTTTCTACAAAGGTTTTGGAGCTTTGACATACTTTCTTTCTCAAACAATCCACTGTTCTAATATGTTTCTCTGGTAGTGCCATAGTTATGGATCCTAGGGTACTGAATGTCTTTTTGCCACAGTCTCTACTACAAAGCTGGATTTTCTGTTTAAAAACATAAGATGTACATTAGAAGCCCTGATTTCTTCTCTTGCCTCCTTTTAACATTTTGAAGTGAAATAGGTCAGAGAAAAGTATCCATTATAGGGTCCGGAAGGCCAGGAACTAGAGGAACCTTGGGTCTTCCTTGCTGCTATTCTTGGAGCGTTTAAGAACTTGCATGTGTTTATGCACTATTAATGATATCTACATTTAGTTTCCTTACAACTCACTTGGAGACCTCATGAAAGCCCATTAAATAATCCCCATGTGAAATACATGATAAAATAGTCAAGATCACTCCTTAGCACACGTTATTGATTGTAAACAACAGGTATAAACAGTATATTGACACAAAATCAGAAATTAGTCTTTTCTTCTTGTCAGTAGTTCTTTAATAGGATATACTTCTCCTTAGTCTGTCTGTCACCAGCCAACACGTGTTTCGTTGCTTATGGGAATAGTTGTCCCGCAACTTTGTCAAGGCTGTTATGTGCATCACTTGGGCTAATGTGAACCAACTTACTCTATGTTATTTTAAGTATTTAACGCTGAACATTACAAGTATATATTACTTTGTTTCTTCACATAACAGCCTTGACAAAGTTGCGGGACAACTATTCCCATAAGCAACGAAACACGTGTTGGCTGGTGACAGACAGACTAAGGAGAAGTATATCCTATTAAAGAACTACTGACAAGAAGAAAAGACTAATTTCTGATTTATATATTGTTTATTTGTGTCAATATACTGTTTATACCTGTTGTTTACAATCAATAACGTGTGCTAAGGAGTGATCTTGACTGGTTAGGGTTTTACCCACAATTCTAGGAAGTCTAGGTGGTTCTTCCTACCTTATAGCACCGTTCAGATAAAACTAAAGCGACTACTACTAATGTGAAATTTCTCTTGGCGCCAGATACCTAAACTAAATCCACCAAACAGGCTTTGACATGATAAAATAGTCTCTGGAGTTTGAGGACGCAGAGCTGTCAAGGATTACTTATCAACGGTTGCATGAAGTTTTGAAGGTGTCATGACCAGTATCATTTTTGTAGCATGTTCTTGTGAACTGGATCTTTTTCACTGTTCTACAGATTAACCTACTTCCCTATAACTTTTATCCTTGTTTGATGTATCCTTGGAGCAATCCTCATCTTTAGTCTTATTAAACACAGGAAATTGACAACCATTAAGCAAATAGTGAAATTAGAGAAACAGATCGCAGCTCTGCATGATAAACAAGACCAAATAGTAAATCACTCTAGGCTTCTAACTTGAGAATTACAGGAGTTCCAGAGACACAAGGGGACAATGTGGGCCTCATTTCCTATGTTGAATTGTTAATTTGCACTCATTTGCTTCCAAATATCCACAAGATTGAACAATAATACATGCTCATAGAGTCCCTGCCTAAACTGGAGACTCTTGTGGGTCAAATCTGTATGTTTAAATGTAGTAATCTGCAGATCGTGATCGTAAACAATGTATTATTGTTTTTTAAAAGACTTGAAATGCTCAGAGGTAATATTGTAAACAATGGCTACTGATAATACAGAGTTACTATTATATGTTAAAATTTAGATCAGGCTCTTGCACCTTCCAAATCTACTGATACAATCTCTGCTGATTACTTGACTAAGACCCCATGCCCTTTATATCCAACTATCACAGTAATCCCGAATGTCCCCTGCTCCAACCGGTTTGGTCCTATTGAACCTATGGATGAACCTGTAGGAGTTGAACCTTCGGAAGCTATAACACAGGTTACATCCCTCACTACTTCTCTGCCAGGACCTCAAGGTGCAAACGCAGCTATGAAGAGCTCCCTGGTGGATAATGAACTGCTGTACAGTAAAATGAACGAGCTTTGTACTCAACTTGGGCTACTATCAGCAAATGTATTGACTCTCAAATCTAAGCTTATGTGTAGTTGCTGCTGCAGTTGTGTGAATTCTGGGAAACCACTTAGCAGGGCGATGTCTTCTTCTTCTGGGGTAGACAGGGATGAAGGGTTGGTTATTGACCCCGTTCTTGGAAGAGACAAGGAGAAACGTTGCATAGAGGAGCCTACTGGTCCCAGTCCTTTTAATAATTCCACTTACTTGGCGTCTGTAAAACAGATTCAGCAAAAGGAATCATTCCCTCTGGCCATGAGCCCCAATTTTGTATTTACGAATCCCCCTGCATTATTACTCGAGTGGGTTACCAACCGGTTGTTAGTGTGTGAATCTTCTATCAGAAGACGACCGCATCATTCTGCTACTTCTGTGGTCCCCCCTATCTTACTATGTCAACCGGCTCTGCTTATTGTCCTCCTATACGGAGTTTTCTCCTGAAGTCTGATCACCAATTACCTAGGGACAAGGGTAAATCTAATAGGTCCATTTACATGGTACGGGTTCCAAAATTGAATGCAGGTGACAGGGAGGATACGGAGGCATTGATCAATAAGGTGACCTATTGGTTAAGACTCGAGCGGAGTTGTCTATCTATAATAAGATCTGATATTGTATTTGCAAAAAGACGCCCAACTCCATTCTTGCAGTATGATCATAGCCACATTGTCCTATGTACTAATCATTTAGTTGAAAATGTAATCAATTTTGAACTACGTACTTGTGACTATGCTGGGAAAAAACAAACCGGAATACAATTAAAAGCAAACTCCCCACTGCAGAGGGCTCAGACGGGTCAACAGAATGAGGGCTATATTAATGCAGCTGCTGTTCCTAATACTGGCACTTCTTCCCTACTGTCTCCCATGAACGCACTGGACTGATTGTATAAAAGGCCTGTGTGCTTAAACAACAATTTGGGCAATAAGAGCCCTGGGGTAACGGGGGTTATAAAGACTGACTGTGGCTTAACCCATGCTGCTGATCAAACGTCCTCTTTGGGTGGACTCAATATTAAGGTTGCTTTGCAAGACAAGGCCCAGAGTACACTTGGGATGCATGAGAATGGTGATTGTAATATATAACGATCCTTTGATGAGTATATTAGACCACAAGGTATGGCAGAGCCTAGTATCATTACTAACATAGTCGATGGCTCTAATAATTTTCTGAGCCTAAATTTATTTTCCTGGAATGTTGCAGGTATTAGCCTGAAACTATGTGACCAGGATTGGCTGAGTTATAGTGCGAGTTATGATGTGTGTCTACTACAGGAGACATGGGCTACAGAGAGAGTTTATATAGATGGATACACATGCCTAAATGTAGATGCTAAACCAGCACTTAACTTTGGTAGAGCTAGTGGAGGGCTCTTAACTTTGATTAAGAATGGTTGCTTCAGCACCTTTACCGCTATAGAAATAGACTGCTTAGATTTAATGGGAACTTTAGTTACCCTACCCACTGGTCTTTCTTTGGCAATATTTAATATTAATGTCAGGTAAACTCGGTCGAATGACTCGTCTACGACTCTAGCACTATACTGGATAACTTATCCCTGGATACAAGAATTATAGTGGCGGGAGATTTTAACACCCCCTTTGAACCCTGCTCTCTTTTAACTGAGATCACTGTGTAGGAAGACGAGCAGTAGGGAATTCCTAAATTGCTCGCGCCCCCAAGGAAAAACCTTACAACATGTGCATTCCAAATAGTCTCACTGGTTATTGGCAGAGGTCTTAGAGCCCTCAATGGTCGTACTATCTCTGACCCTCTGTGTGCACCAACATTTAAGAGAGGTATTTGTGCCAGTATAATTGATTATGTATTAATTGATGTGAGAATGTGGCCCCTACTAGCTGATATGAAAATTAATGTTAGGTCTGATAGTGATCATAACTCTCTCGAGGTGACACTTGCTGGAGAGCCTCTGGTACATGGGTGTGCTGCCATAAACACGAATGTCCCTGTAGCACTAGTAACCAATAATCGTCGAGCCGTTAAACGGCCTAAAGTTATGGCAAATCCAGAGGTCTACTCAAAACTTTACAAACAGTTTGTTACCTCTTTTGACCAATATGAGGGGATAGATCCAGCAAGAATACCTATCTTATCAGTCTACACTCAGCTGTTTGATGGTCTCCAAAAGATATTTTATAAAGAGGTGATTATTACGAATACGGTACATTCTAGGTATCATGTCTGGTTTGACTCCGCTTGTAAAGTAGCTAAGAGTTCACTAAAGTCTGCTATTGCTGAGGGTGATAGAGGTGAAATTCGCATCGCCAGAGGAATCTACAAATCCCAACTTTGACAGGCTAGAAGAGATTGGGAAGACAAGTTCTGGCAGGACCTACTCATAGCTAGTAAGATCAAGGACAGTAGATCATTCTGGAAATTAGTAGCACAAAATCACCTTGAAAGAGCTAAGTACCCGAGTTTTAATATATCTCCCGAAAATTGAGTGGCCCATTTTTTATCACTTTACTCGCTAAGGAAGCCAGATGACATTGATAGGTGACTAATATAGTAGAGGATGCTACTTTACCTTCCATAGAGCAAGAGCTGTATAGCTGCTCTGTCAAGTTCAGTCTTGAAGAGACAAATAGTGCAATACAGTCTCTCAAACTAGATAAAGCATCAGGCCTGATAAAATTCCAGGTGACCTTTTTAAGTCAGAGCCACTTATTTGGTCAACTTTTTTAAACCTTTTATCGAATGCAATCTCGGCCGGGGGAGCGATCCCTGATTCATGGAGGGGGGCCGAGATAATAACTATTTTTAAAAAGGGTGACGCTAACAACCCAGCTGATTACAGGCCAATTAGCCTGTTAGACAATGCTCAAAAAGTTTTTAGTCGCCAAATACTGATCAAATTAACAGAATGGATGGAAGAAAAACTCTCCCTTTCAATCAGGCTTCAGAACTAAAATTAGCACCATAGATCAGATTTTTAGATTTATTCTATTGTATTGGAAAACTGTGCTTTTACGTAAGGGTACGTTGTACGTAGCATTTATTGACCTTAGAGCTGCCTTTGATCTTATCCCCCGTTCCAACTTGTGGCAGGTTCTTTTTAATATAGGCGTTCCCAGTAATCTTGTACATCTATTGAGTAAATTACATGAGAATAATTATGCCCAAGTACGTTGGAGACCAAGTGGAGAACTGATTAATCGTATTCCAATTGAACGGGGTGTCAGGCAAGGCTGTGTGCTTGCCCCCACTTTGTTTTCTCTTTATCTAAACGATGTGGTCAAGGTTTTGGAAAATTGTATAAATGACTCTCCAATGCTAAATAACAGGAAGGTACCGATCCTACTTTTTGCAGATGACTCCCTACTCATTTCAAAGTCTCCCAAGAGTCTCCAGACCCTAGTTAATCAATTCCTAGGCTTCTGCAATGAGAGGGGACTCGAGCTAAATGTTAGCAAAACAAAATTTATGATTTTAGGCAAGGGGACCAAGAAAGGTAAAACGAGTATTCGGGTTGGTAAAGACGTCCTTGAGAGGGTTGATAATTTTGACTACTTAGGAGTACGATTTATGGATAGTTTTAAATGGCAAGATCAGATCACGAAAAGTACATTTCTTATTGAGCCCAGGTCAAATTCTATTTTGAGAACACAAAAAAGGACGGTATCTCATGTAGTATCCCCCGTCATGGAGATTTACCATGCTAAGGCGCAAGGGGCTGCTCTTTACGGGGCTGAAGTCTGGGGTCATGTTGATGTCCAGCCCCTGGCACTGGTAGAAAATAGATTTGTTAGGAAAATGTCATGCCTTCCCCATAGTACACCCCTTATTCCACTGTATTTAGAACTGGGATTAAAAAGAGTAACAGATCTAGTGGCCCTGAAAGTATTGACTTATTGGGTTCGTCTCTGGTGTACACTGGAGCTTGCTGATTATAGGGATTCCCTGTGTGAAGTTCTAAATATACCAGGTGCCAGATCACTTCCATGGATTAAACACGTGTATTTGTGGTTGGGAAAGTTAGGTCTTTCCAGATTTTGGGCTGATCCTACTAAATGTAAGATAATTGATATACACCTTCTCAAAACTACCTATTGGAACTTTATTAATGAATGTATATTAAGATAAAGTTCTGTAGGATCTTTGACTAATACATTTCTTGATTTTAAATCTACTCCACTACTAGAGGATTACATGGATTTTATACCCTTTGCTTGCCCTAAATATCTCTTCATACGGTTTCGTTTGGGGATATTACCTATAAGATCATTCACCCACAAATGGAATCAAGCACAGCCAGTTCTGACCTGCCCAATGTGTAATCAGTGTGACGAAAATGAATCACATTTGCTATTTTTCTGTCCGGAGTATTCCTCCCCTAGTAGGAGGTGGATTATTCCAATTTTTTGCGAACTGGGGTTTGCACAATATCAAATAGCACTAAGGATTCTAAAAACTGACCTCTCCCCTAGAACTGTTGTAGCTGTTAGCAAATTTTTAGAGGCAGTTTGGTACAAGCGCAATGCAATTTTAAAAATTAGACCAGTGTAAAGATCATGAGTTGCACTTTACCGTTTACCTATATCAATGAACTGTTTTTCTTCTAGTACTGTTCTATTTGGTGTGATTTTATGGTACTGTTTGCAGCCTTGTTTTATATATAGTTTTAACGCACCCGGCACTTTACATCAGGGTCTTTCACTGATAAGAGTAGATATTATACATTACTTCTATTATTGTATCTGATTCTGAAGCATTCTGCATTTTAAACATGGACGTATTGCTGCTACTATTGTATATATATCTGTGTATTTTTATTGTTATTTTAATGTTTGGGCTGTTGGTTGAAACTTTGATGGTTATAATGACCGAATAAAGTTTTATATATAATCTACAGAGTTACTATTATATGTTAAAATTTATATAGAATATTTTCAAGTGATTAAGTTATTTTTTATGCATGTTGGGATTTATATTTTTTGTAACCAATTTCATTGCATTTATGTAGACAGCTAGTTATTCTACACATCACAGTTCATCAAAGAAAAGGAAAAAAGGGGTGTGATTATGACAGGCTAATGATAACATCTACTTCGATTCACGTAGGCCAGCCTCCTTATACAGATAAATCATCGTAAGCCCACCATTTCCGCCACACTCTCTCATGTTTTTGAGGACATCTACGAGCCTCATACATAGGCTTTTGCTGTGGCGCACACTAGTTCATCCCTGTACGCCAAACTGATAGTGAAGGTGTTGCAGATTGCTTCCACAAGTGCGCTATATCTCGCTTGGCCACTAGGCCGGCCAAGCCCATGAACAATCACTCAGCGCGTGTACCCCCCAGTTCCTCCACCAGCCACAGTAAGGCCACTTTAGGGGTTAACCCAATGGGCGGCCTAGGCCCTCAGTAATTCCCCTTGCCAACCCGCTCCAGAATGGCATCACCCCCGAGCAGTTTCATGCAACATGCAAGAGGTCAGAAGAGGGCTGTTTACAGCGTACACACAGGCAACCGGCAGCAGGGAACATCTGTTGTATGCGTGAGGGGGACAGGTAGGTCACATGGAAGTAATTTATCTAGGTCATACGCAGCGGCGCTGAGATGGCCAGCCCTCTAGGGGCCATACAAACCTCTCGCCAATCATCTTGGTCTAAGGCTCCCACCCAACCAACCCATTTCTGGCGAAGGGAGTCAAAGTTATCCGGGGCATGGATAATCAATGTATGATAGAATCGGGTAATCGATAACTTCCCCAATTGCACCATGTTTCCCTTCGTTTCTAGCGGGCTGTGTTCTGGGATTTGTGTGCCAGAAAGGAGGTGTGTTGCCAGGGCGTCGCGTTTGGAGAAGGCAAAAAAACTGTATGTGGGCTAAGGCATAGTTCCAGTCCCACTGATGGAATCCCTTCAGGTCAGAGATCTGAAGAAGCCACAAGTCACACCGCATGGGCATGAGTTTGGTTAGCCTATAGTCCTAAAGAATCTAGTGCATCGCTGCCCTCTAACAGTATATTGCCACTCGGGGACAGGAGGGTGTCTCCCCAGACACCGGGTCCCCATATAGAACGCTGTGAAGGCCCTCGAATCCCACTGAATGAAGTTCCAGGCGGTATGCTGCATCATCTCACCTTTCTGTAACCCATTTGTTAATGGGCACTAGTTGCGCAGCCAGGTAGTACACGTAAAGATCAGAGAATCCCAGTCCCCCTTCAAAGGGCGATTTGCGTGTCGCTGCAAAGGCCACCTTGTGGTGCTTCCCGGCCCAGATAAAGGAAGTCAGCTTGGAGGTTAGGGAGCAGAACCATTGTCTGGGTATGGGGTATGGGAAGGTCGCTAACATGGAATTTATAAAGATTTGGGGTTGGAGAGTGATTTTTTTAATTCAATTAAAATGTGACTTCTATTTTGCCATTAGTAATTTAAAAATGATTCTTTTTTTTATTAATCTGTTTTTTGGGCTTTATAGGGGTTTTGAATGTATAGTGTTTTAATTTTGTTAATGTATTACACATTCAAAATATCATTATTTTCTACTTTTACTTTAATACTAAGGCCCTGATTATGATGTCTGTTGGAGTTGCCTCCGACCAACATCATCGCGATTCTAGACCGGCGGACCGCCGCTCGGTAGTCGAGACCGCAGCATTACAATGCAACCACACATGGTGCGGTCGCATACAAGCTTCCATAGAGAAATGGGAGATTCTGTTAATCCCTGCACCATCGCGGTGCAGGGATTAACATTGGGGCACCGTTGGTTCGCCTCGGGCCACAACCGGAGGCTGTGGAGGAATAGGGGCCCTACTAGAGGCCCCCAAAATCGCTTTCTGTCTGGCTTTCCAAGTCCGAAAGCCCGACATGGAAAGCCTGTCGGAAACCAACATCGTAATCTCGACGGCGGAAAAGCCGTCCTCAGGGATTACGATGGGGCCTCCGACTTGCCGATGGGCTCTTCGGAATCCAGTCGAAATGACCGGCTGGTTTCACTTTCGACTGCTGGCATTGTAATGTGGCGGTGAAAAGCATAGCCTACAAGTTGAGTCGGAAAGCCCCCAACCTGCATTAGAGTACCTTCTCTGCCAAAGTGAAGTTCCACACACACATCATTAAAAGTCTTGCAGAACTTAAGAATTCAGAAAGAGGAAACTACTCCCTCTCAACTGCCTCCCTGCACTTCCAACAGCACGGCGAAGTAAGGGCCCTCGGAGGTTGGGCCATGTGTCCGCCTGCCCTATTTAGAGTGGGTCAATACAGTGTCAGGTTTGACTGTCTGTCACCAGCAGGTAAAACCTAGTGGTAAGAGGCAGTGAAAATTGCATAAGTACCAGCACGACATGGGAGAAAACTCAAAGGGCAAGGGAGTTGTTACTTTTTTTATTTTAAAAAACAAAATCTCGCGCTGGGATTTAATTTTTGAAAATAAAAAAAGTTGAAAGTTTGATGTATGGCTCCATCATGTTGAAGGAGTCATCCATCAAACTTTCAAAGCCTTTGCAGGAACCTATGTGATAGTGGTCCCTGTAAATGCTGGGTTGGCGGACTTCTCTAAATTTGATGGATGGAGTACTCTCACCATGGCGGAAATAAAGTACCATGGCGACGGTACTTGATCCATCTGCCAAAGTGAAAATCCAAGAATAGTAAATATGATACCCAGCCCCAAAATATATGTTAATTAATTAAAAATTAAAATGTATTTAAAGTAATGTTAATATACTTTTAAAATGTTGAAAATATATGAGAGGATATTTATTTTTACTTATTTTGTTATTTTAAAAACAATTTCATATTTTTCTTATTCTATTTTATGTAAATTATTTTTTATAATGTAAAATTTAAAAACAATCTAAAATATCTTTCTAATAATTTTATTTTAAAACATAGTCAATACATAATTAAAAGATGCATTAAAATAAAATATAAAATATTTTTTTAAAGCTGTGCAATTTTTTAGAATTTTAAATTAATTTTAATTGAATACATACATTATTTCTAAATAACATCAATATTTTGTAAACTATAATTTGTTTAATATTTTTGTTAATTTTAATGTTAATTTTAAAAGGCTATATGGTTGAAATGATTTTTTAATTAGATTTATTTTATTATAATATTTTGGATTCAATAATTTGGTATTTTAGTTATACGAAAAACGTTTTTGTGTGCTAACCTATACTTTAACATCACATTATTGTGGGTCGATTTTATTGATGTCAATATTCAGTTGCACAATCCAAAACTTACTGGCATTATAGGTAGTGTATCAAATTTATGTGAAGACCCAAAGATGCGCTGGTGACAAAACCCACGAGTAAAATAAATATCTTTGCTTCCATACTGTGGGGAAAATTAACATAGAAGAAAACCTCTTTCATACCCTGGAACTAAAAGAAGTACTTTGTCGACATTTGAAAATAAAGGGACCAGGATCTATGGGAATCCATATCAAATGTTAAATGTATGACAGCTGTTCTTATGAAGGCAAGATGCGAAACTAAGAGGGGCATTTGTGTGAAAACTAAAGGGATGCTGATCCTCTCACCACCCTACTTCCTATCCTTTCTGGTTCACTTTGAGACCGTTTTGGCCAATTCAGTTACCAATAACCAGAAAGACTGAGGTAAATATTCTGACTTTTGTTGGATGTGATCATAAAATTATCAGTAAATGCTAAGGTTCAAGGCATACTTATAAGTGAATTAATGCTAAAGGAGCCAGTCAAGTTGCTCAGAGTGAGTGTGTGTATTGCAATGAATTAGGGCAGACAGGGAAATGACAAGTGAAATCCCACGCAGGTGAAATGGGTGCATTGCATCAACTCAGCCTCCCTGTTAGAAAGGATTTAAGCCATTTTAATTAAATTCCTCAGAGGTCAAGATCGTATAGTCTGTGCAGGAGGATAGCATGGTGGGTGCCAAGGATTGCTCACGCAGTGAGTAGCCTCCCGACTCAATTGAGTTACATTTCCGCTATTGTGTAGTTCATTTTAACAGTTAACTGACTCTGCCCTGAGCCTCGCAGAAGCCAGCTCGGGCAGCACCTAATAGGCAATTCTGATTAACATATGATTGTTGTGGAGGCACTGCCTCATGCTCTGAAGGTTTGGAGGGTAGAATAAGTTTGATGATGTTCTCAGAGACCTGGGCACTAATAACGAATATGCTCATCATATCATACCAGAGATTTGCCAATCATGGCAAATCAGAAAACCTGATGGGAATGGTATCTGTTGAACAACTTCTAATGTTAAACACTATTGCCAAACTGATTTCTAGGACCCACATGGCTCCAGGATGATCCAGTGGAGTGATCTGAAGCCCTTCTGCTGTGGTGAGTGTAAATTATTTTGTTTGACTGTTTACCTTGGTATGAGAGAGGCGTGAATGCAATAATTGAACTATCAATTTAAACAAGCATTGGCAAAGCCAGTTGATCTTGTCTGTTAGACCTATGAGCGTTGCAATTTTTTTTAGCCATGTTTTAGAGAATAGCGACTGTTGTGCAGCTTGACTATAAAAAAAAGTGCAGTGATCAGGCCGCCATGTTGTTTCATAGGCGCATGTATGCATTTATCCATGCATGCATGAGCCTGCAAAATGACTGGGTGGTATTTTTTCTTTTGTTTACCCATCCGAGATTGAAAAAGGAGCACAAAAACGCTGTTTTAAAACACAATTCAAAGAGCTTAAAAGAAAATGCATTTTTTTTTTAAAGGATAACCGAGTTGAGGGTTGGCGGAGAAGCTATTAGGAGGGCGGTGAGAAAAACAATATATTGGACAGGGGGAGAAGCAACATGAGAAAAAGGAAGCAATGTGAACCGTGGAAGGGGAAAATGCAGACAGAGGCGAGAGAGCGCAAAATAATTGTGGGTGAGGGGAGAGAAGCGCATGGGTGAGAGAGAATAACGTGGAGGGTGAGGAGAAAACCACATGAGGGAGAAAGCTGAAAAATACATGCACTCATAAAATGCTTAAACAAAAAAAAGTCGTTCCCTGAAAGCAAGCAGTGAAAGCATGGAAACCAACCAATCAAAGAAACGGTAAAGAGGCTGTGCTTTATCGGAGGGGGAAACACAAGACTGACAAACTGGAACACGAAAGAGGCAAATGAGAGTGACAGTAAAGCCAATCAATTGTAGGCAGGACAGTCCGCATGTCCCACTGTATGTTGGATGCTAACAATGTCTTTCGCAATTTAGTAAAAATGAATGTCCATCTGAATCTCAGAAAGGTCTAGTTTTGAGCCAGAAAAATTAATTCAATGATTTTTTTTTCTCCAGAAAATGTTTGATGTTTGAAAAAAAATGTAAATATTTTTGTCTTCCAGGCATAGTAAATATGAGTTTTCCCTTGTCTGATCAGCCCGTCTTTGGAGAATGGTTTATATTTGCTGAAGCTCAGGGACAGACCTACAACAAATCTTTTGAAGTACAGAAATATGGTGAGTAAGATTGGGGTCAAGGAGCAGGGGTTGTAAGAGGCAATCAAACCATAGTAGACACAACTTCTATAATTCCATTACAAATTTTTGTCTATAGTTTTGGCAAATAGGACTTCAAGGCATGCGACTAGCTTAGGGCATGGAGACCAATGGTCAGACTCCAGCTTTGGACAATTCTAAACCTTGCTGCTAAAACCGCCGGAAAGAGTTTTATCAACCTATATTCTTTAGATAAAGGACAAAGACTGAAAGGGCGTGTTATCTGGCATACTGCTTTCCTCCTAGCCAGCTGGGTCAAAATATTACTGTGTGTTTTTTAAGGAAAGATTGAATTGGCCCCAAAGTATTCTGCAAACCTACCAAACTATTTATATTAGTTTTTAGTCCCGTCGCTTAGTCCATTACTCAAAGGCCCAAAGCGAAACTGACACATCAAGGATGCACCTGGCCCCAATGTAAGCAAGGAAGGGTAGTAAATGTAGCCATAATGTAGGTTTAGTTGGCTCCTCGCAATGCTGGGCACCAGTGCTACTGCACCTTCAGCACGAATAATACTCACAGACTGTCTCCTGTGCACACAATCTACTGCGACATCACTCCCAGGCCTAAGGCCCAAATCAGTCCGTCTGCCTCTTCATGTAAAAAAAAAAAAAAAAGGAAAAATAAATCTCGCCTCTCTGTTGCTTAGGCCCTGTACCCTTCTCAGAAAAGGGTAACATGGTATTGCTAGTAAGGAAAATCTGCATGTAAACGGAGGTCAACGGTGGCGGGATATATGCAGACTAGCGTACCGATGCATTTTTAAGTTTACAAAAACAGTTCCCATACTTTTTGTTAGAAACCTCCATCCCTGAATGTTTAATGTGGACATTGATGCACCTCTGGCTGAAAGTGAAGAGTTGGGGGAACAGGTCTCTTGTGCAGAGAAGCCTATGAAGGGATAGAGGGGTAGCTTAAGAAACAGGCCTTCTCATCAGGGTGCCTGCTAACCGAAAGAAATGTAAATGTGTGAAGGTGGTTAATCGCCAAATGTAAAGGCTTCTCGGGAGCTAGTATGGGTTTTAATTGAAGGAGTCGCTTGAAGCTTCATGGCGACAAAGATTTATTCTTTTTGAGAGGTAATGTAAGGGTGTTATCAGCTGTCTTTTGCATTTCTGCCTTTTAACGGACTCAAATAAAAATGTTGGCTGTAGGTACAGTCTAATAAGGTACTACTAAAACATATACTTTGAAAGCAGTTGTTTTATCCTAAGCACAAAATCATTTTGTTGCAACCTGCCTTAGACATTGTGTAATACAATTTTAAAATAATGACACACATTTACAGAGCTTTCTGTCACTGGCTGGGACCTAATAGTACTATAAATACACAAGTCACTATTCTCCACTGCATCAACCAGGATTCAAATATGTGACTGTCTGGTCAAACACACACAGACATCTGCAGTGATCGCATTAACCAACTGAGGTTTCAGAACGTAAGAGAGTGCATTTCCCACTGGTTAGTTTAACTTGCATTTTATTTTCATCTAAGGTGTATGTATTATTTTATATGCAGTTGGGTGAAAGTGAAAAAACAGCAAAATAGTTACAGAATATTTTGTTCCTTTTAACCAGGTGTTTGACCCCACCACATTAATTGACTGAAGTAGCACTCAGGATCACAGTTCCAAATACTTTTTTAATGTACATTAACGTTTGCATGTAAATGAACGCAGCCTGGAAATGCACCCAATAAATAAGTAATGCTTCCAAGCCATCTCCATTTATAAGTACCTTGCTGAGGCATTTGTGCCCCTCTTGGAATTCAACCGTGGACCTCCATGGGGAGAGCCACATAGCTTGAAGACCTCTGCTTTAGGCCGAGGAATGAATTGAATACTGGATTTTGCTGAAGCCTGGGTATGGCCTTTTTGTGTGCTCCTAACAAGATGATGTTTAATGAGTCGACACACAATAGGATTGGGACTCTGGTTTAATCAATCTTGTTTCTTAAACAAAGGATATTTTAAAGCACCATGAGATGATGTGTGTTACTTGTGTTGGTCTGCTCTTTGTAAAAGCGGATCCTACAACTCTCCCATTAAATAGGGGGTGTGGCAGCTCCCCACTCCCTCTGCCACCTGTCTGGTTTTGCCTCAGCCACTGGAAAGGGAGACTATGACTTAGCGTATTGCCAGTGGTCCCGTTTTCAGTTTTTGTTCTTTGAATGTTGTCTGCATACATGTAGAACTGTAATCCATTGTTCTTTGAGGATCTTGTTTTCTACTGTGTCACAGGCTGCAGGCGGGCACACTAACATCAATATTTCCTTGTGACTGGCAGCCATGGAGGAAAGAAGATACTTTCTGATTTCAGCCACTGTAGTTTCCTTACCACTGACAGTTATGAAGCCTGCATTACTGTCATGTAACCTGTTGATGGATTCAATGAACTGTTAAAGCTGATTGGTGACATCTAGTATTTTGCTTAGGAAGGACAGATTCAAGATGGGGCTGCAGTTTACCAAATATAATGGGCTTTCTTTATGTTGCTGTGAATTAGCCATTTTCAGAGCGAGACGTTCATGATCCTTGATACTCAGATCTAAGCGGATGGTGAAAGCTGAGCAAGGTTTAATGAGGACGTGTGAGGCCTTTCTTTTTACATGTTGCATTGTTTCCTTGCAGTACATTCATGTTGTACAAGGTACAGTAGTAAGACTATCAAAGTGGTGCCTGGGTTGTGCTGAACAGTGAAGGTCCTATGTCCCCTGAATATCCGCCATCTAGTAGCTAGGAGCAAAAATGTTATAATATAAAAACCTTTTCTATGTTTGGTGAGTGTTGACTATAGTGGAGACCCAGTCTGTGACCATTTTAGATTCTTTTTGTTTTCGGCTGTTGGATGTGGTGGTGCACCAAGGAAAATGCTGAAAGAGCAGCGATGGATTATGGGAAGCTATTGAAAACTTTGAGCACTTGCCAATCTCTGCTCTGAATCAAAGTTTTTTTCCACAGTTTTTTAGGGGTTTCTTCAACTTGCTTGGAGAATGGTATTGTTACTAGGTGGTGTCCCCGAGATTCTTTAAAGCATTACCACAATTTCCAAGTTCTGCCTAAATTGCCATAGAAAGTTCTCTGTAAATGATGAACATCCAGTATGTATGTGCTGTCTGCAGAGAGACCATAGCCCAATTTCTGCGACACTTGCTATCTCTTTAAACCAAAGACTTAGATCCACAGAGACAAAGTACATCCTGCCAACTGCACAGCAGCAGACATGCTAGGCATATCTAAGCTTGGGAAGAAGAGGAAGAGGGTGTTGTCGATTTAGTAAATGGGTTTTTCCAATGACGAGGCTGAAAGAGCTAAGGGCGAACACCAAGATGACTCAGACCTTAAAGTTATCCAGCAGGAGGTCGAAGTTGTCATCCTAGTAAGGACCCTAGGCCTTCAGCGGCAAACTTTAAGAAATCCCTGGAAATGTCAAAAGACAAGGCATCAAAATTGCCTAAAAACAGACATAGCCAAAGTCTTCTCGCTAGAAAGTACAGCACAAACATAAGCCCTCCACGGCACAAAAGATCACAGTTGAAGGAGCTTGAGAAACTTCCCTTCCTACTGGGACGAAACAAAAAGCCACAGGTAAGGGGCTCGACTTCAGAGTATAATCAAGCTTTGGGAGGGAAGGATGAACAGGCACATTTGAGGGACAAGTTGCATGAGGATAAGAAAGCCTCCAACATTAGTGACATGGAGAGGAAAAAGAGTGCACTCAAGGCAGAGATAGAATAGCTAGAAAAAAAAGCCTTTGAGGAGTCAATGTAGTAACATAAAATTCCCTAATCCTCTTGGCATAAAAAAGCTGAGAGGAGACGGAGACGTTTTGGTCTGCAGAACCAACGCTGGAGGTAGAAGCAGGTCCAAAATTGGGGGAGGAGGACTTAATGTATGCACAACATGAGTCAGAGGGAGCAGAGTTTGAGGCACAGATTGAGGAAACGACACCTTGGGCAGACATGAAGGCTGAATCTCTTCAAGGTTAAGTGAGCACCTATCCTACAAGGCCATCTCCCTCAGATGACATTTCCACTTACCATGGGGTGGTAAAGAGAGATGCAGACACCTTTGGGTGAAGATGGCGGTGGAAAGGGAAAACACATGTTTTCTTCCGGAAACTCTGAGCCCTGATTATAGGAGACATCAGTTTCTTCCCATGCTACCAAGCATTCTGGAGCATGGGAGGGAGGTTCCTCCAAAACATGCATCTGCCAAACCAGGCACTCCTAGGATAGTAAAGAAATGCAGTGCATCCACTGAGGACATTCTTGGAACAACTTAAAAGAGCCATGTCCCTGGCATCCTTGGGCCCTCCTCTAGACAAGGATAGTAAAAGGATAGAGGCAGTGGGTAGAACGATGAAAAGGACATCAGCTACTCAGTAGTATACCACCAACTTTAAGACAAGGAAGAACTAATGTCATACCTGCCTGAGGAATACCACATAAGGGCTAAAACAGTCATAGAGGAAGGGAAGAAAACAGCCAACTACTGCTCTAAGTCTGTATTAAATGCAGCTGACAACGCAAGGAGACAATTCGCTATAGGGACATTAATGAGGAGACATGGCTGGCTATGCGTTTCAGGTTTCAAAACAAAAGTCCAGGCCAACATCACTGATATGCTCCTAACAGGAACCATCTACCTGGGCCACAGGTAGACAACAGTCTGGAAGGCATGGTAAGGTCAATTGAGACTGCTAAGACCACGGCTGCATTTCACACATATAGATCTTTTGGTAGAAGAGAAGCCATCACAGATAGGTGAGAGCAAGGAAGAGTTTATTTCATTCCCATATCACAATATTCTCCTACAGGTACACACATTAGCCAAATGCAACAGTGACAACAGCAGTACGAAGAAAGGGCTTTTATTCGTGTCAGAGGCAAGTTCAGAGGTGGAACCTTCAGGGTAGCTCCCTCTCAATCCAAAAGTGACCTCTTGGGAAACCTCCCCACATAGCCTGTTAAAGGCTGTTCACCTTCTCCACCAATTCGGGTTTTCAATAAATTGGAAAAAATCACCCCCTCCCTAGAAAAAAGGAAATCCTTCCTGGGGCAAAGCTAGATACTCTAAAAGTAAAATCATACACAAATATGAGAAGAGTACAAGCACTGCAAGGTCCAATTCACCATTACCAGAGGGGGGTAATGGTGAGTTGAAAACACTAATGCAGGCAAGCGCAGCAGGAGGGCAAATGTTTTCCATGAGTGGGGACTAGAACACGAGCTGATAGACACACCTTTTCATGACAGAAGGAAACACAAAAGGCCAGTCCTTCACATCCAGGAGGAACCATCTACTGTCACTGGGAAAGGCAGTTTTGAAAAGCTGGTATGGGAGGTTTGGCTACACCTTTCTTCCGCTACCTCTGATGCCTCTAGTGAGACAGAAGTTCAAGGCACCTAATTCCTCGAACACCACTCCTGTGATCCACTTATATCTGTCAGAGTGTTTCTTGCAATACACTTCTTCAAGTATATATCTTCTCTGTCTCTTTATTGCAGTTTTACCCAAGTTTGAATTGATGATCAACCCTCCTCCATACATCCGCGATATTAACACCTGTGAAAAGGCTACGGTGCATGCAAGGTAAAGTAGTACGATGCAGTTACATGTTTTTAAATATGACCTTTAGATGTTTTCTGCTAAATAACCCAGACACATCACCGTTGTCTCAAATGATATACACATAGAAAAGTTATCCAGACATTTCTGAGTAGTGTTTAGGCTTCACAAATTGAATAATCAGAAGGACTGCACAAGGACTGGGGGCACAGAGCTTTTCATCCCCCCTTACTTGAACTGTACTGAAAAAATGGAATAATGTTAAGACTAAAGAGACCAGAGTGCCGGGAGGCTTACTGTGAGCCTGAATAGGACAAGACGAGCACTGGAGGGCTCCCACAATATTTTCTTTGTGATCTTTATAAAGCTACTTACTTAATTTAAAAGCTAATGTGGGCCTAATACCGTATAAAAGCAAGCTTTGATAATATCTGCATGCTTAGTGATGGAGTCAGATTGCCCTGCTGCTACCCGTACACTACCTGTAATGTCTGGAGAAAGCACTGCAGTTCCATATATTCTGCTTCCCATGTCAGTACTGTAGGTGTTCTGTGTTTCTGAAAGTGCCTGAATTGTTGCTGTCTATGCTATACCTCGTCAGGGTGCTAGAAATGCTTTCTCTTAGCTGCCTTGTGTACGCCACACTATTTTCCATCAAATTACCTCCGAATTATACCAGTTTACAACTGATACCCATTCAAATAATGATCTCTTTGCTGAGACCACAAACAACTATCGCAATTGTTCAATAAAAAGTATAGCTACACAGCTCAAAATGTAAGCACTATTGAATTAGAAGAATAACAACCCTACTGAGAAGTTTCAGCATTGTTCAATTCAGAATATGTCATCTCTGCTGAGATGCTCTGAAACCGTCATTTTAAAGGCACATTGGCCTTGCTGAGATGTACTAATGAAGTGTCATTATACGTATAGCATCCCTTTTGAAAAGTAGAAGTTTCTGTTCTATTCAAATTATGGCAGCGACACTTTGAAATGTTTGTAACAATGGACTTAAAGTGTCCTAATTCTGTTAACACGCTCTAAAGAATGTCCCATTAAAATATAACATGTCTGCTCAGAAGAGCCTGAACTGTCCATTTTATGTATTCCATTGCTGGGGTGAAAGCAGGGCAGTTGTGTTGAGAAAAGCCCCCACCGTCTTATTTGGAAAATAAACATCTCCTCTTCTGCACCTGAATCCATGTGACACCTCTACCAGTGCTGCTGAGAAGTGCTTGTTCTGGTTGACTCTGAGTAGGGCAGCCTTTCTAGGAAGTGCCCATACTGTTCAGGTACAAGTACAACAGCTCTGCTGAGAAGTGTTTGCAGCGCCCTATGCAAGGCGTAGCAACAGTAATGAGTCATGGCTGCCTCTCAACAGTGTGACAGCCATGCCCAGGAATGTCCTACCTGTCACATTACAAGTACAGCAGCCTCTTAAGGAGGGGGCAGGGGCTGCTTCTTTACGCTGCTCACAAAGGGCCTCATGTAGGTAAATACATTTTACCGTTTCTTAAATACCGAGCCGTACCGAATCGGTAAATTAGAATCGGTAAGTTATATGTAGGTAAAAATTCGGTAACAGTTACCGATTCGGTAACATTCGGTAATCACGAATCGGAATTCACCGATGGTGGTATTTACCGAATCGGTAAATACCGAGGTGGTATGTACCGAATCGGTAAATACCGAGGTGGTATTTACCGAATCGGAAAATACCGAGGATACTACCACCTTCCCTTTACTAAGAAGCTAATATGATCATTATGCTAATAGAAGGTCTCTTAGGCTTGAATAGGGGACCCCATACCTCAAAGATCAGCTTAGTGAAATCACATCACAGGAGCATCAGGAGTCTTCTCGCAGGAAGGCTCGTCTTCGGTCTGAATAATAAACATGATGTCTGTGATATTAAAAGCACCAACTTTCAGGTATTTGCAGCTGCGCGTGTGTTATGGCTAAATAGTGGGTCGATCAACCTAGAGTGGAAAACATGCATTGTGTAATATTCCAGACTGTTTGACACACCATGTACAGACCAAGGTCGCTGCGCAGAGCTTGGGATGGTAACAACAGATTGCTCACGTGTGAAGCAAGTCTCGAGTCAGCAGTTTATTTAAGAAATAACATGTAAACGCAGTGTCGTGTTCAAAGACAAAAAGATGGCTTTCTAACATTTAACGTGGTTATGCGAACTTAACAATGTATGTACGTATTCAGGGAGAACTCACTACACGCCCCCTTGATCGAAGCACTATTTAATAGGCAAGAAAAGAGAGAACGCAGAGTTCAGTTTCGTCAGAGCAGAACAAGGCGTAACCAATGCTGCGCCAAAGTCCGAAACTACAAAAAATAGCAGCATAGAATTCCCAAAAAAAATGCAAGTATATGAAAAAACTCAAAACGACCATCAGGAAGAGAAAAAAGAGAAATAAAAGAAATAAATGTTGCGCCAGGGTGCTGTCCAGTAGCAAGGCGCAATGGACGACAGTCCAGTTAATCCATGAATGTATAGGCAGCATATGTGGCCACTGCTTCCAACAAAAAATCGTTTGCAGGGCCACTAAAAGTCTCAGCCATCCAATTAAGTAAAGAAAAGGAACATACGTGTTCTCCAACCATCGGAGCCTCTAGCACAATCAGAGGGCACCCGGAATGTTCCTCCAAATAGCTCATAGCCAAGAAGTCGTAGGCGGCCGCAGAGATGTCCCAATTACCCAGGATACCATGAGCCGCACCACAGGCCATAATCCGGACACCAGAACAGGCCAACTCGTGAGACACTAAGGGCCTCATCAGTCGATCGAAATCCGGCACCGGAGACACCATGTTGGTCAAGCACAAATCCAGAGGCCATTCAAAGGGACAATCCAGGCAGTGAAATACAGGTTGTACGCAGGTGAAGTAGGAATACCTGAAGGATAATCCATAAGCCAGGCTCAAAGTCGCCAATGGCAAAGTACCATAAAAGTCAAGCATCCTATCACGAAGAAGATGCAGACGGGACAGGTGCTCGTGTGGCACAGAAGGAGCAGCCATTCCGGAGTATAAAAAGGAAAAGCAGCACACCTGCCACTAGCGCCAGAAGCAGCGGGACACCTCCAAAGATGCTCGAGAAAAGTGAATGAAAAAATGCCGGAATCACACCAAAAATAGTTTGGAAAGAGGTCACGAGACCCGAGCCCACAAGTTTAAAAAAATGAGCCAGGCCGGTCGTGGACGAGGCATTGAAAATAGTTTGGATCAAAGAGCCGAAATGCAGGGGGAGGTCAGTATTCAGAAGCGCCTGTACCTCAGTGCGCGTATTAGCAACGTGAAGGACAAATGTTTCACGAGAGGAAGTCAAAGGCACCTCTTTTTGGGACAATAGCGCTCTTATTCTGCTCAACTTGTTGAACTCTGCTTTCAAGGTTGGAATCGAAGGCCAGATGGAAACATCCAGCCGCCCATGCGGGGGTGGAAAAAGAACATTATTGCAGCAGACAACTTTCTGCGAGACAGTTACTATGTACGGGATTCCCACTAACATCCCGCAGCAAGCTTCATTATTCTAAATTAAATAACTACCGTTTGCAAGCAGCGTGAAAGAAGGTGTAATCACAGGCACTGGGATACCTCGTAGGACGCACGCCAAATTCGGGGCTTGTACATTGCATGCGCCGTGTAATTGAATGTGCCTACATACCAAGGAATGGTCTGGTGTTGTGGTACATTCCTCGCCTTTCAAATAAACCTCAGTTCCGTCCCTAGTACATCTATACGTAAAGGGGAGGGACCAAACCTCATGTATGAAAGCGGTGCCCAGCGGTTCATACCTACCCAAAGCATAATGTTTCATACAAGACGTAAACTTAAAAAGCGCGAAAGGGAGAGTTTTCAATCCGTGTACTGACCACGTAGCTGAATTGATCTCCGCTACAGAGAAAGGCAACGGTTCTAACTTTTCAATCTGTAACAATGAATATGTAGCATCCTTCATGGACATAAATCGCTGCTTGTCAGTAAGGTTGTAGGGAAGGAATAACGATGTAGTGTTCAGATAGTCCCAAGGGACCCTCCCTGCCTTTAACGTCTGCAACGTCCATGCAAACTGCATAACAGAACGCCACTGGTTTTGACCATGATATAACACAGACATATCATCATGCACAATATCAACAACCGAAGAAACAATATTGTCTAATGTATAAATCCTAGAAGAGAGAGTGCTAATGGTATTATCTATAACGGCTAAAACCTTCTCCATGTTTGCTTGATCAATAGCTCTCAATCTGGAAGCCGCCTCAATCTGCGACAACTTCCAGACTTCGTTGTAAATAGCATACGCCCACCTTTTGGTTCTGCCACCCACAGGACCCTTAACAAAATCATTCAAATCGGTATGCACATTGATGGAGTGGGTGGACTTCCTGTTCCTGTAGATGTGCTCTGTGTCAGCTGGTGGACAGATTGGGATGTGTGTACCATCAATACAGCCGATGACATGGGGGAACTGTGCCATGTGATAAAAGTCTGTTTTTGTTTTCTGCAGTGCAGCCTGTGTGTTGGGGAAGCTGATGTAGTGGTGCATTCTCTGCATCATGGCATCCAGGAACTTCCTGAAGAAACGTGACAGGCAACTCTGGTATACACCACCCACCGCAGCTATCACCACCTGATAACTGCCAGATGCCAGCAGATGTAGGCTGCAGAGCACCTGCACATGTGGGGGTATGGCGTGCGCCCTTCTTATTGGCTGGTCCAGGAGTGGGTGAAGGTCCCTGATTAAGTCCATGATGGTTTGGGGGTGTAGCCTGTACCTCTCATGTATCTCTGCATCAGTCAGCTGGAATAGTGTGATGCGCTGTCTGTAGATGCGTTCCTCCCGTCGCCAAACCCTCAGTCCTGCTGCCTGTAGACGTAGGCGCCTTGCAATGACATACATAGCGGCCATGTTGTCCACGCTGTTGCATTTTGGGATTGCTTATATGCACTGTTGATGGTTACCACCTGCTTTCAATCCGTGTTAATTACCGACTCTTATTTACCGATTTTCTTGGATTTCTTAATTACCGAGTGCTCCTACATGTCATTTTAATTTTTACCACTTCATATTTACCACTTCATATTTACCGATTCGTTAAGTATGTATTCGGTAAATCTGATTCGGTATTTTAGAATTCGGTAAATATGATTCGGTATTTACCGCCTCATATTTACCGAAAAGTCGTTTTTGGACTCCTACATCTCACTTGTCTGTATACCGGTCGGTAACGGCATATTTACCGAAAATCGGCCGTTACCGACCGGTATTTGGCTACCTACATGAGGCCCAATGTGTGCTACACCTTCTCAGTGGATCGACTGGATTTCAGACCCAGGAGCTCCATCACAAGCGCTCACTTTTCAGACTAACCGGCACTTTAAACTACCATTGTTGGATACACATATTTAAACCTGGTTAAAACCTGAATACCAACACTTTTTCAAACTCAACCCGCAACTGCTCATGACTGTTTAAAAAAACATCTCTGCTGGATATACCAATGCCTGTTAAGAAACGACCATGCACACCCAAAATCTTTCGCAGGGAACTAACAGCTTCCTGTGAAGCCGTTACTAACATGGACTGCGAGGCATTTTCTTTTAAACTAAGCAGATTAAGTCAGATATTATTCGCTCGACTACTGATATCTCGACCACCCGGGGCAAATAAAAACTGAAAACAGCTTGCAATTTGACAATGTCTCCATCCTGGGAGATTTTAATTTCCATCTGGAAGCAGTGGATGATAAAGAAACAGCTGCTCTTCTCGATATCGCAAAGTCCTCAGGACTCAATCAGATAATAATGGAAACCACACATACAGTCGGTCATACTCTGCTGGTCTTTTTACAAATAATCCTTTCCTATAATATTTAAATTTGCTCCTGTGGTATGGTCAGATCACCATGTAATCATTTTTAATATTGAAAACCCAAGTAGGCAGGATCAACCAATCAAATCTACGGAACACATTAAAACTAGAGCCTGGAATGAAATCAATAAAGAATCACTAGTCCAATTATTAAGATACAATCAACCCATAATTCCTTTCCATGCAGAATTGGCATTAAACTCAGATTGGTTGTCTGACACCTGTCGAAAGGTGGCCTCCACCAAATACATCTATCTTAATAGAAAGGAACCATCAGCCCCCTGGTTTACAGAGGCCCGCTAGAAAAACAAAAAAAATATTGGCCTATAGACACGCCTTATCGAACTATAAAATCCTTATTATTAAGGAAAAAAGTAACTATTTTACCTCAATAATTGAGAAGGCTTTCGATTCGAACAAGAAACTATTTCAGGTGGTTACCAAACTTACATCGACCCCTAACAACAATGCCTCCAATCACAGTCAACAGTTTTGCAACACCTTAGCCTGCACTTTTAAAGAAAAGGTTGATGAGATTTTTTAAATATTCGATAAAACTAATAATCACCTTAAGAGTGAACAGACAACACCCATAGCACAAGACTTTGCACCATTGCTAGAATTTACAGCTACCACCCCAGAGCAAGTGTTAACTCTTCTCATGCAAAACAAATCAGGCTCTCCTAATGATCCTTGCCCTCCTAAAATACTGAAATTAACACTGGATATTATCGCAACAAACCTGTCCGACATTTTTAACATCATGATATCCACAGGGGTATTCCCTTCCATTTGGAAACAAGCGTCCATCCTCCCACTGATAAAAAACCTAATCAGAACTCTATGGACCCCAACAACTATCACCCAATATCAATACTCCTGTTTCCTTCGAAAATCATTGAAAATATTTTGAATATAGAATTATCAAAATACATTCAGAATAGTTCAATCCTAGATTAAACAGAGGTTGGTTTTAGACCAGGACATAGCACTGAGACCGCACTGTCAAAGCAACAGAAGAGATTAGAATGACACTTGACGGAGGTGGATCCGCAGTCCTCTTCCTGCCGGATCTATCAGCTACGTTTGATACAGTGGACCATAACATCTTGATTCACCTCTAGCAGTAATAGGATTAAGGATAAGGCTCTGGCGCTGCTCACCTCCTTTCTCAAAGGCAGGAAACAAACTTTGGCACTGGGGAAATTTGAATCAACACCGTATATTCTACCAGGTGGGGTGCCACAGGGATCGTCATTGAGCCTGACCCTTTTTAAGATTTCTGTGGCTAAGTTGGCCCCACTCATTAAAAAGGTCAATTTACAGCTAACGTCTTATGCTGATGACACCCAATTGGCAGTCACTGCCTCGAATAAAGATTCCACAGGTCCGCAAAGATGTCACAACAGTATGGAGACAGTCAGCAGCTGGATGAGTAGGCAATGTTTTTAAACTCAATTTGGGAAAAACAGAGGTTAATATATTTGGGAATCCCTCCCCAAACTGGTGGCCAGAACAACGGAGTCAACCTCCAACTCCTTACCTTAAAGCTAAAAACATGGGAGTCATCATTGATGACAAACTTAACATGGGTGCCCAAGTGTCCTCGGTGGTTTCATCAGCCTACCACACCCTCAGAATGATCATAAAAATACTGCCATATATTCCTAATAACTTCAGGAAAAATTTGATTACTTCATTAGTCCTCTCAAAATTGGATTATTGCAACAGTCTTTACTTGACTATACAAGAAAAGCATGTAAATAAGTTGCAACTTGTGCAAAATGCTGCAGCCAGATTGATTCTAAATTTGCTTAAATCTCATCCTCTTTCCCAGGGACTTCGAGAGCTACATTGGCTTTTGATACACAATCGAGCTAAATTCAAAGCCTTATGCCTTGCACATAAGGGACTCTACAATAGTGGTCCAGAATTTCTTAGGAAGGCGTTTAGATGGTACATTCCCAGTAGAGCCTTACGATCCGCAAATTCAAAAACTTTAGTAGTTCCTAAGATTGAAAAGGCAAATTGGGGCGGCAGGAGTACAGCAAAACTCTATGGAACGACCTCCCAGCTTGTATTAGAGACATTCCCTCCTTGTCGGTATTTAGGAAGGAGATTAAGACCTGGCTTTATATCAATTGATGCGTCAGTTTTAGCTTGCTCAGCTTTCAGTTAGCGCCAAGACACCCAAGCGTAATCGAGCACTCTACAAATTTCCTTAAAATAACAAAGCATTGATCTATGTATAGGGTCAAATCAAACTAGCTAAAAAAAAAACTGGTTGATTAGTGGCCACTGTAACAAGCATTTACAATGCAATAGGTCTCGTATTGACGCGAGTTTGAGCTATTGGCATTGCAAATAACAATGTGTTTTCTTTTTTTTTTCTTTTTTTTTTTTTTCTCAAAGATATTTTTTATTAAAGTTTTGCAACAGACATCTGAGATAATATCAGTGCCGCATCCCACGCAGGTAAGCCAAATAGTGCAGTAACAGACTAAAGGCCGCAAACAGTACCATGACCAGTAGAAATCAAGCTCCATCCAAATTGAATGCTCCAGATCAAGGGTACAGTGTCAAAACATTAAGGAGCTTGAGAGGAGACTTCTCTAATTCAAATCGAGAGGCAGCATTCGTCCTTGATTGTCCCCTACTCTTTATAACAGCTCATCTTATCTATAACATGGCATACATGACACATAATAAGCAGTAGGCCTTTAACATTGTACCTCAGATGTACAAAAAAAGAAAAAACGAAGACACCATAAAGAAAAAAGAATCAAAACACCCCTCCCTTAAACCCACCCCCCCTCCCTCCCCGTGGTGGCAGCAACAATCATACAGTGAAAAGGTCACCTGATATTGGAATCGTGATGAAAATTGAAAGAGGTGAAGCGCTCTTATGGAGGCGGGACAGACAGCGGAGGGAAGACCTCGAGAAAGGAAGGCGACCAAGGGACCCCATTTAAACTCAAAGTTCTTGTAGTTATCCCTAAAGATGTCAGACATATGCTCCAAACTAAGCAGGTTCCAAAGGCGGGAGTGCCAAAGGGCAATAGCTGGTGCCTCCTTTCCCTTCCAAGCGGCCGCCAAGGTAATCTTAGCTGCTCCAAGACATAGCCACATGATCCTTATGTCAGCTCGGATCTGATGTTCCAGGAATGGATCCTGAAGCCCCAGAAGTGTGTGTGCCATGGTAGAGGGGATGGGATATTCCAGCATACCTCTTATGTGTGCCAGGATTTCCTCCCAAAAGGGGCGGATGGACGGGCAATCCCACCATATGTGCTGAAAATCTCCTAGCAGCCCGCAGCCCCTCCAGCACCTATCAGAAGAGGCGGGAAAGATTCGACGTAACTTGGCGGGATGTAGATAACAATCCATCATGGTTTTCAAGTGTGCTTCCCTAAGTTCCGTGGATTGATTAAAACGCGTAATATCAGACCACAAGTGCGTCCACTCCTCTTCAGAAATGGGGCGCTGTAACATGTCTTCCCACATGGGTATATATTGTGGGCGTGGGGTCAGGGCTGTTTTAAGCAGGAAATTATATAAAAAAGTAATGACCCCTTTCATAGAGGAGGTCTTAGTGAGGAAGACTTCAAACTTTGTAAGGGGTCGGGTGGCTGCGTCTCGCACAGGTGGTGTCAGGGTCCAGTGCATCAACTGAGCATAGTGGTATCGTTCCGTGGGTCCTACCTCATAATCCCTGTTACAATTGTCAAAGGTAAGAGGATTGAAACCACGGAATAAGTGCGTCAGCGCTAAGCAACCACCCTTCCTCCAAGCATCAAAGGGTCCCTCATGCAGAGCCGGGGAGAAAGCGGGGTTAAAATGGATCGGCGTGAAGGGGGAGGGAAACGAGGTCCATCTATCGTCATGTGAGACAGAGGCCCAGACCCTGAGGGTGGTGCGCCTGGGAGTGCTGATGTATGTGTTTTTAGGCCTGTCACGTCTAGGGCGCCAGGTCAAATCCCAGATTGTCCTACCCGTCACGCTACGGTCCATGTGCAGCCAATGCTTCTCTGATTCTTGTTTAGACCACTCAACTAAGATCCTTAATTGCGCAGATTTATAATAGAGTTGGATATCAGGGAGCCCAACTCCCCCATCCCTGCGGGAGCGACTCAGTAAAGAGTGAGAGAAGCGAGCACATCTCCCCTGCCAGAGAAAGCGTAAGATCATGGCCTTCACTTTGCGGAAAAAATCACCCCCCCATCTCGATAGGTAAGGCTTGAAACAAATAGAGAAGCTTAGGCAGAATGGTCATCTTCACCGCATGAATACGACCTAACCATGACAGAAAGAGAGGCTTCCACTTCATGAGTTCTGTTTGGATGTGTGCAAGGATGGGAGGGAAATTGGCAGCATAAAGACCCTCAAGTTTGGGCGTTAGTTGAACCCCCAAATATTGGTTGGAGGATGCAGCCCAGGGTAGAGGAGTAAGGGCCTGGCGTTCAAGAACTTCCGCCGCTGTAAGGGTGAGGTTAAGAATATATGATTTATCGACATTTATTTTAAACCCAGACACCCCCTCAAATCGCGCAAGCTCCTAATGCAGGTTAGGTAATGATGTGGCGGGCTCGGAGAGAGACAGAAGGACATCATCCGCGAATAGCGAAATTTTGTGGGACTCTCCAGTGAAGGGCAGCACCATAATTCCGGGATTAGACCTGATCGCCAGTGCCAAAGGTTCTATGCTAAGGGCAAAAAGTAATGGTGAAAGGGGACATCCCTGCCGGGTGCCTCTGGAGTGGTGAAAGGGAGACGATGGGACAACATTAACTAATACTTTAGAACGGGGGTGTAGATAATTAGCTCTAATCATGGTAATGAATTTCGGCGAAAATCCAAATGTTGTGAGGGTGTGGAAAAAGTACGGCCAGTCAACCCTGTCAAAGGCCTTTTCTGCATCCAACCCCACGAGGACCATGGGGATGTGGCGCCTATTGGCCTTTTCTATTAAGTGTATAATACGACGGGTGTTATCGTGCATTTGACGACCTTTGATAAAACCCGACTGGTCCGGATGTAAGAGATTGGGCAGAATATCATTCAGGCATTTGGCTACGATTGAGGAGTAAAATTTGCGTCTAGGTTTAAGAGGGCAATCGGCCTATAAGATGAACAGCGCTGGGGATCTTTTCCCGGTTTGGGTATCACAGAAATCACGTCCTCGGCCATGGAGCCGGTGGTGATACCATTTTCCGCCATGGTGTTAAAAAGGCGAACAAGATGAGAAGTAATATCTGGGGCAAATGTTTTATAAAAGAGTGCAATATAACCATCCGGCCCGGGAGCCTTGTGGAGCTTCAGGGCTTGAATGGGCGCAACTACATCGTCTCCTGTGATAGAAGCCGTGTGAATGGCATTCCACTCGTCCGATACCTGGGGTATTGGTAGGGTCCGTAGATAATCTCGTTGAGCGACTGGATCTACAAAATCCCCTGTATAAAGATTTTTATAGAAATTAACAAAAAGGTCAGCTTTCCCCTCGTCATTGTATGTAATTTCCCCCGTTGGTCCCTCAATGCCACCTATATATTCTCTTTCCCGCTTATCTCTCAATTGTCTGGCAAGATGTTTACCAATTTTATTGCCCTGGGTGTAGGACAGGTGACGCAACTTGAGGAGTGTAAATTCCGCCCGATTATTATAGATAGCCCTGAGTCTGCCCCGAAGTGCCGTGAGGTTACGTAGAGTTTGTTGTGTGGGGTTGTGTTTGTGAGAATGCTCAATGGCAAGCAACTCATTTTCTAATTGTTCCCGCTCTTTAGCCCTTTGTCTATTCAATGCCGCATTAAGGGCAATACATTCCCCCCGCATGACAGCTTTAAAAGTATCCCAGGTATTAGGCTCTGAAGTATCTTCTGGGCGGTTAGTCTCAAAGAAATTAGTGATAGTTTCCTGTAATTTAGTGCAGGAGTCCCTATCTTGAATTAGCGATGGGGGAAAGTACCACCTGGAGTGGTTCGGGGAATTCCCATACCAACTAAGGCTAATGGACAGCAGGCTGTGGTCAGACACAGCCAGAGGGAAAATGTTGGCATCTTGTAGAGCCCCCTGTAGAGATTGACTGATAAAGATAGAATCAACGCGCGAGTAAGTGTTGTGAACATGGGAATAAAAAGTGTAATCTCGCGTTTGCGGAAATAGAGATGCGCCAGGCGTCCAGAAGCCCTAAGTCGTGAAAGCGTTGTTGCGTGGCTTCCGAAAAAGAGCCCAGTTCCGAGCGTTGTGTGTGTAAGCTGTCTAAATCTTTTTGCCAGATCAAATTCAAATCTCCCATGAGGATTAGTGGACCGTCTGCAAAGTCTGTCAGTTTCCCCAGAAATGTATGAGAAAAGGGCGCCTGCCCTGTATTGGGAGCGTATACCACGACCAATGTGCAGATTTTCCCTCGTAGGTGCCCTTTAATCATAAGCCAACGACCGTCCGTATCCCTCTGGACCCCCAGTGGTTGAAATTGGGTGGAAGAGCGAAATAGGCTAGCTACCCCTCTATGTTTCATATGGGCTGAGGACCTGTATATTAGTGGAAAATGATTGTGTTTAAGGCGTGTATCCTCAGCTCTGGTAAGGTTGGTCTCCTGTAAAGCCACAATGTCAAGATGATGATCCACAATATATTTCCACACCCTGTGACGCTTTTGGGGGGAATTGAGCCACTTAACGTTCCAAGTACCAATAACAATCGGCATCATGACAGAAAATAAGCACTACTATTCAGCCATATTCCCTCCCGCCCCTCAGGAACCCAATCCGCCGACCCACCCCTTGAAGCCATGTAACATCCGTGTCCACCTCTGGCAGTAACCCAATAGTCATACATCGTCACAGAACCATTTGTTAAAAAGCCGCCACCACAACCCACCCGCACCCACCCCTCAACCCTTAAACAAAAGAGAACAAATGTAACTGGATAAACCGTACAAACATTACTGACGATCCCACCGCAGGGGCGGAAAGGCCCCGCAGGAACCAGGGGGGACAACAGGACCCCGTCCACACAAAAAACTGTATCGAAAGCATATTTGTGCGGTTAACTGAAAAGCTCCAAGAGAGTACCTCATTACAAGGCAGTGTCCCAGTACGCGCCGCATTAAAGGCGCTGTAGATATGAAGAACATCAAAGACAGCCCAGTGAATGCCATAACATACCTTAAGTCAGTGCTAACCTGTTGTGTCGTTGATGACAGACTGTTAGAAAAGAGGCAGCAACAGGGGCCTTACTGCAGCAAGTCCACAAAGTCCATGATCCCCCCGCTGCGAGCATAGGACCAAAGCTGAAGTGGAGGAGTACTGCAGAGGAGCTTAAGCGTAAGGCTAGAGTGGTAGTTCAGGTCAAAGCCAGACTCCGATGGGTGTCCCCAGGTGCCACCGGAGACGGCGAAGAACTTGATCGATACTGGAAGTTCAAAAAAGCACAAACCGGAGTGCAGAATGATAGTGATTAGCGTCGCCCCCTGTGTGATCCAGCAGTGCATGCAGAAGCCCTTGTAGAACTTCGGGGGGGATTCTCCACTCTTACCATGCAGGCGGGTGTCCTCATTGGCGGGAAGACCCAGCAGCACCATTCTTTCCTGCAGATCGGTAATATGACGCAGTTTGTTCTGGTATTCAAAGGAGAGCCCAAACGGATAGGTCCATCGATACCGGATTTTGTCATTCCGCAATTTAGTGGTGACGGGCCTGAGCATTTGCTGGCGGGCAGGAGTAGACGGCGAGACATCTTGGAAGATGGTGCACGAGTGGCCCTGAAATGAGACAGAGAACCGCTGCCTTGACCTTGAAGGAATGAAACTTTGCTAGGACACCACGTGGCCATTTCTTCTCGCCGTGCTGTAGCGCTCCCACTCGATGTACTCTGTCCAGTTTTATTTTAAGAGTCTGTGGGGCTAAGATCTCCGAGAACAGACCCACCATGAAGGCATCCAGGTCCGGTCCCTCCGCGCATTCCTCCAGGTCTCTTATGCGTAGATTCTCCCTCCGGGCCCTGTTCTCCAGATCCTCAGCCTTAAGTTGCGCCTGTTGTAGCTGCTCCTGGAGTGTACGGACATCCTCCCGGAGCTCGGTCGAGAGTTGTTCCTGCTCCTGGTGTTGCGTTTCGAGGTCCAGGATCCTGGAGCCCACGGAGTCAACATCTTGCTGGAGGGAGGATAGGCGATCTGTCAGATCTGATCGCAGTTGCTCAATAGAAGACTTGATATCCTGACTGATGTCACTACGCAATTCAGATTTAAAGTCTTTAAACATGGCCAAGAGATCAGTTTTTGTGAAGGCCATTGCTGGTGCACCTGCTTCGCCCCGAAGTGTTGAGCGTTTTTCTGCAGCAGCGAAGAAATTCGAAAGTTTATTCGGTGGGTTGCCCTTTGATTTCTTACGCGGCATAAGCCTGAGTCCCACAGTGCAGTGTAGACAACTCAGAAAGAGCGGGAGAAGTTTGGCATCGAGGGAGCGCCATGAGGTGCGGCTGCAGCCTTAGGTTAAGGATTGGGGAAGAGTTGTATTCCAAAGGCAATACAGGGTTCTCCACTTGAGGCTAGATCCCCGATCATCCAGTGGCAAGGAGGGTGCCGCTGCTACAAAAGCCACAAAAACAGGCGTGCTCTAATGGTCGGTCGCCTAGAGGGAGCCCAGAGAGTCCGGCAGTCTATCTGGAGCAGTAGCGGGCGAGGATGGGTCCAATGGAGGCAACAAGCGGCCCATTCACCACCTCAGGCCACGCGTTGAAAAGGCTCCCACCTGGCAAAGGGAGCTAGCACCAGACCCCACACGGCTGCAGCACATAGAAGAAATCAGGCATGCAAGACCTCAGTAAGTTCCCGGTGATGGTACAGGGCAGGAATGGCCAGGCGCGTCATACAATGGGTCAAATATGCCCTCTGACAGGGACACCTCAAGTTGCAGCAGACATTAAATGAGGAAAGCACGGAGGGCCGCCATTTGATGATGGGCGGCCGCCATCTTAGGATCAGGCAAAGGTGGAAGTCGCTGCACCCGGCTGCCGCTGGAGAAGCGTTAACGTCAACATAAGTGCCCCACAGGTAATCAGTACCTAAGATATTGCAGCGTTCCTCACTGGGCGTCACCCGCCACTCAAAGCAGGACGATCGGAGGAGATTCCGGTGATCACGGACACCGCGCATCGATGTTGTGTGTGGTGCAGTCTTCCTCCATAGCGGCGTTGGCGAGATTAAGAGCTCTTCATGGCGATCCGGCCATTCAAACTACCTCCGCAGGTGCCTCACACCTTCCCACGTTGGAGGCTTTCGATTGCAGCGCTCCTGGATGCCTAGAGCCGCATTGCTCCGCACTGATAGCGCGCGTGGACCGGGAGCCGAGACGGATTAAGTCCAATCGGCCATCTTGCCCGGCCACCTTTTGTTTTCTTTTTAAAAGCATAAATAAAAGGCATTGTAATTCACAATGCCAATAGCTTAAACTCGCATGTACGAACACCAAACCAAAATGCACCACTTTTGAACTTTAGATTTAAATCGAATTCAAATTCATAAACAGTTTTTATGTTTTTACAAAAGTTTCACTTTTATTCTTCGATAAATTTCACACTTTAAAAGACAAAGTTATCCAAAACAGCCGGAACAGCCGACGCGTTTCGTCCACCAAAGGACTTCTTCAGGGCAAAAAGAATTGTTCAGTGCGACGTGCAAGGTATTTTCATAAAATATTCTTCATCTTGTAAAAGTCCTCACAATTGCCAACCTTCACAATATTGAAATTCAAGGTTAATATATTTTATATCAGAAATACGGCTGCCTGATGGGATGGGTGGATTTCTGACCCTCCCTGGAGATACGTATCCTGGTACCTTTACCTTTCTACATATGCCCAACTTATTGGATGATATTCGAATCTGACTGGCCTTCACTGACCGTTCGTAATTGGACGTGATTTCTACTATACATTAATTGGCTTCATCATTTGCGACATTGACATTTCTGATATAAAATATATTAACCTTGAATTTCAATATTGTGAAGGTTGGCAATTGTGAGGACTTTTACAAGATGAAGAATATTTTATGAAAATACCTTGCACGTCGCACTGAACAATTCTTTTTGCCCTGAAGAAGTCCTTTGGTGGACGAAACGCGTCGGCTGTTCCGGCTGTTTTGGATAACTTTGTCTTTTAAAGTGTGAAATTTATCGAAGAATAAAAGTGAAACTTTTGTAAAAACATAAAAACTGTTTATGAATTTGAATTCGATTTAAATCTAAAGTTCAAAAGTGGTGCATTTTGGTTTGGTGTTCGTACATGTATTTTCCAGCGTTTGGAACGACATTGTGCTAGCGGGTGTCCACCAAGTTTGCACACTTGTGGTGATCAGATTAATTCACCATAATCAATATTGGGTAATTTTCAAATCCGGTGCTGTCCTAGAGGGCCACCGCTAGCTTTGTGTTTGCTTATGTAAGCTTAAACTCGCATAACTGCGAGACCTATTGCATTGCAAATACTTATTTTATCTGTTTTTAGGACAAGACATGAAAGCTCCTCATGTGGTTTTCAAGACATACGAGGCAAAACACTTTAGTTCTGTACACCCAGTCACAAGGGCCTGTGACATAACTCTGTTCACATGGGCAGTTCCTGCTTCTGCCTGACTTTGCGTTGCTCTTTCACAGGGATATCATCACTATACGTGTTATCTTTGACGCAACTGTTCCCACAGGCAAGCACTGCATTCAGTTAACCCTTGCTTTTAACTGGGAGTGAGTGAATGGAAACGGACTACTGTCACACGTGATTAATGCTCCATAATAAAAAGAAAATCTATTAATCGGAGCGCTCGTTGTTTGCGCTTTTTTTGAGGTACATATACGATCGTTAAGTGGTCAGCCCTGGATAATGCTCGCACTTTTTTGTCACATTTAAACTACACTTTTACTTATATGCTGGTTCCGCTGGATGCATGTGCGGGCTACTTTGAGAGTGAATTAACAACCATATCCAAAATTTGGTAAAATGGGTTTGAGAATTTAGATCAACAATATACCAAGTTAAGCCAAGTCTGTATCTAGAAACGGAGAAAACACACACCTGCCCCCAAAAACAAATGAGCACAGCAGCAAAAGTTAGAAGAGTTAGCATATACAGTACTGGTACAGCAGTCCTGCTTAGAAGGGCCGATATTGAAAAAAGTAACGCACTAAATGTCAAGCGACGGCAAATGTGACCTATGTCCCGATCTATGCGCGCCAACCGGTTGTAGGCGCTACAAGAGTGCACACAGCAGGAGTCGCTCCGCAGCCCGTGCCTCATGCACTCCGCAGTGAATCTGGGTGTCAGAACAAGCCGAGTAGATGGCACCATCCGTGAGTTTGAAAGACAAATTGATGGTAAGCACCAGAAAAGCAACACTTTGACTACTGTAAATAAATATGGAGGCGAAACGCTCTTTTTCTTTCAGAAATACAGGTGATGGGCAGGAAATAAAGTGGCGCAAGTTCAGCAAGCACTTGTATAATTACTCGGCTCTCAGCATAAAATGACAGGTCGGGAGGCGTTATTCTACACCTAAATCACGCTCATTAGATCGACATGGTAAAGATAAAGGGCGTAGTCAGTACTGCTGGTACACAACAGGACAGTGCAAGGTTCCCCAAGTAATTATTTAAAAATACATGCATGCGAACGTCGACTACTACAGAAGGCAGCTGGGTGGTTCAAATAAGTTTAGCTGGAGCCGTCTCTCTTTCTGAATACTAGTTTTCCATCCCATCTCGGAGAGAACTGCACAGACCACTTGCCGTCACACGAGCCGCTGCACTGCGCAAGTTTCATGGCAGCGTGGGAACACTTGTTAGTATCAAGCCGACTGACAGAGCCCCCCTCAACCCCACCCCCAACTTTACAAACACAGGGCGACACCTACCTTCGGCAGTGGCGGGGGCCCTCCGCTTCTTCGAACTGGCATTTTGGTGCCTCCCGGCGCGCTGTACACAAACGAGAGGCCCGGGGCGCCGAGAGCTAGCAGCTGGGACAGGCAGCGGTCCGCCGGCCCCCTTCGCGGCTTCCTCGGTCTGGCCGTATCGCCCCCCCGGCGGCCTCTGACAGCTCCGGCCGGAGAGCGACAAAGCTTTCCCTCAGCGGCCGCCTCCATCCACCATGGAAGGGGGGAGCAGCTCTAACATCGGAGCGCCCTGCAGGCAGTATCACCTCCTACCCCTAACGGAACATGTAAAGCAACATATTACACCATGGTTAAAAGCCAAGAAATGCTGACTGTTAACAAAATGCTCGCGATGGAAGTTTTCTTGCAACGTTTTTCACCGGTTCCCCCATTTGTGACAGTTTGTTCGTGCCAACCGTAGCCCCGATCACAGAGGAGTTTAGTATGCTCGAAGGCTCATGTGACTTGGACAGCAGGACTTTACCACTCTTTGTACAAAAATAAACCCTGCAAGGGACAGATCATAAGGGGCAATCCTCCCGACCGTGGGAATATTAGCGCTTACGTCTTTAAAAAAAAAATGTTTACATAATTGCTCATAGAAATTCAAATCTTACTCGTCAGGCCAAGAAGGAGGCGATTAAAGTAGTTTTTTTTGCCTCTCAACTCATACCTGCCATTAACCCTTTCGATGCGCATGACGGAGCGGTTCCGTCTTGCGCATCGGTCGCGCTGTGCGGATGACGGAACCACTCCGTCACGGCCCCGCCTGCGCAACAAACCTTCAGCATGGCGCGGTAATCCGCGCCGCCATGAAGGGGTTAAAGGGTGACATCGGATGGATATTTGCCAAAACTTTAGAGCTTTCATTCGGGACACTTAATTATAGGCTGACTGATATTTAGACAGTTTCAGAGGACAACAAAAGGAGACAAGAAAAACAAGCGCTCGCCATTCCCGCTGTTTATTTTTGCATCGCGCTTTCACTTTAAAGTGAAAGCGCAATGCAAAAATAAACACGCGGCGCCCTGTCTCCTTTTGGGCGGCCCATCCAGACTGAATCGCAGGGCTTGTTTATATAACACGCCTCCTTGCGATAAGAAACTGCTTCACGACAGAAGGAAAGCAGGCGAGCCAGTCCGGGTGGGCCGGCACAAAAAGCAAAAGGGAGGCAAACCAAACACCTAATTTCCAATGGCAGGCCACCGTTTAACATAAACGGTGACGCCAGCCAATGGAAATAAGGTTCGGGGCTTCAAGCTCTTTTCTCAAACTCCTCATTCACAATAAATCTCGCCGAGCGAGCTGAGCAAGTGCGCAGCAACGCTAGGCGAGACCTAAACAGCATGAGGAAAAGTGCTTTTTAAATGATGTGTGCTTCTTGTGACTATCAGATGAATATACGCTGCCTTCGGGTAGCATGAAGAGTTATTTGCCACACTCAAGGAAAAGATTCTTGGAGGGATGGGATGTCCCAGGGGCGGGTTTTGGTTCACAACTTTTGTTCCAGGCGGGCATCTTTGGAACACAGACTTGCCTTGTGTTGACAATCTTCATTTTTAACCTGCTCCAGATATACATTTGGGAAGCCAGTGAGAGGAACGCTGACAATCAACATGACAGTGAACGGCGTGGGATATTACAGACATGAAGTTGGCCATCCAGTGCTGAAAACAATGGAGGTTGGTGCAGTCTTTTAAAGAGTTGGGCTAAGTAGAGTGAGTCGGAAGGGGACAGTTGAGATTTTGTTGGTCCAGATGAAAATATGGAGATTATGTTGTAAGACTTTTTGCCTCTCTAAGTTGGTAGGCCAGAGTCCAAAGACCTTGGTTAGAGTTTGGCCGAATAAGAGCACAGTGTGTACCTCCAGTGCCACTGCCCGCCCTACTCACAGCTTCTCCATTCTCTGTAGCGATGGCGGAAGTGATGTGTTTACATCAACGGAGCCTCTGCTGACTGCACCAGTGTAAATCTACGAGCTGGCTTCTTTTTTGCCAAACGGCTGCCAGGTTACAGTGGCGGTCATCCTGCCACACATAGGATTCCCATGCTTTGCATTGTGAGCACAGGTAAGTAAAGTGTAGAATGGCCCCCATATGCTTCCCATGCTTTGCATTGTGAGCACAGGTAAGTAAAGTGTAGACTGGCCCCTATATATTGGGAGAAAATGTCCTGTGTGTTTAAAAGTGGGAATACAAATTCCTGCTTTTTCTCCAATACAACAATGTGCCAAACCTACCCTATACATGGAGCCTGCTTGGCAAACCTTCAGTGCTACGAAGGGAGCTGCAGCAGATGCGGCTCTCCTCACAACACAGAGTTCCACTGGCTTCTGACCCCCTGGCCAACTTATGACCCATCTGGCAGGGTCTAAATGCCTCCCCTCACCCAAATGTCTGATTTAAAAGTCATTGAAAATTCCTCCCAGTTTCTGGAGGAAATACTAGATCTGGAAGAGTATACACCTGCTAAATTTTTCCACCACACTATACTTTTGTGGAGGAAACTCAACCAGTGAATTCTGTGCCTTTAGTATTTCTTCCTGAAACTGGAGGATTGTCAATTGTGCCCGGTGTTACATGCGATACCAGATATAGGCACATTCCATAGGTTTGACAGCCCATTTCTTGCGCCCTTACTTCTGTATGGTGGAAAAAGTGATTCCATATGCTGCATAGACTGAACTCTGAGTAGTTCAAGAATATGCAGCCTGCTTGTTTGGCTTGGAGCGACACAACCACAACACACTGACCATGAAACCCCCACAGGAACTTTCATTGAAAGATAGAGCGACCTTTAGAAGTCTCTACCCACACCAAACTACCTCTTGAAAGTGTTCGTCCATAATCAGCGACCTGAAGCCTCAAGTGTGGCAACAGATCTCTTCATTATGCATCCAGCAAGATTCAACCGATTTGGGGGTCAAACCTTGAGTTCTTGAGGAATTCCCTACCCTTAATCTGAGATTTGAAAATGAGTTCATCAAGTTCAGAAACTCCTTAAATAACGATACATCTTTATAGCACTCAAGTAGCCCTAACCTCTTCAAGATGGTCCTCTTTTGTCCTCAAGAGTTGTGTATGGTCAGGCGCCTAACACCAGAATGTGCTCTTCACCCTCAGCTTTCATGACTCAGTGCCTCGTTTGGGATTTGGCATAACGGAGGGGATACAATAAAGCAGCGGTCCTCTTCAGGTGCCAAACCCTTAGTTCCACGGACCCATTTAGAGGTGGGGAAACTTCTGTGTTATCATTAGTGGAGCTTCAGTAGGATCTCCTGACAGTAATCCCTCACCTGCCTGTCCATTCACCACAAGACTGCCTGATGGTGATGGACACCTTGTCTTATTAAGAGCAGTGCGGTCCTAACAGATTTTCCCTGCCTGTGTCCACCTCGCGAACTCACTGTGCATCTGATATATATGTTAGTTTTGTTTAGAGGAAACAAACTTCCTCTTATGAGTTTATTTTCTCTAAAACAAAAAAAATTGTTTGTGTTTAGAGGAATCAAACGTCCTCTTTAGGTGTTTATTTTCTCTAAAACAAAAAAATGTTTTGCTGAGGGGGTCCTCGAAACAAGGCTCCCACTCAGCAAACCGGCAGTGCTGTGAAGGGAGCCATCTCTGCTATGTATGAATGTATATCTGTGCATGTGTATGGTATTACATTAGCACGAATAAAGCCAAAAGGCAGCAGAGCTTAGTACATGGTCAAAACACAGTTCCCTTCAGCTAGGTGGGGATCTCCAAATAGGCGGAGTGTGCCTCCTCAGTAACTAAAAGACCCTCCTCAGTTCTTCAAGGCTTGGTCACTTTTTCAGATCATCCTCAATGGCAATGCATGCTAGGCACAATCTTCACTGCCGAGCCTCTAACACTATATTCTGCTAACTCCTAATCTTTGTATGTACCGTCTCCCTAAAGCACTCTGATGCCACTTCAGGGTGGTTAGTAGCACTATATAAAAACTCCAAAATAAATAAATACATACGGTCCCATTTAGAGTTTGGCCATCCGACTGCTCTCTTAAGAGTGAATGGTCAGATGGCTTTTTTTTGCTGTTCATCACCACCATGTTAAGCCAGGCAAAGCATGGTGTTAAGGTACAGTAAAAATGAAAACATTACTTCCATACCATATGAGAAAACTCCCATGGTGTGGGGGCCATTAGTTTACCATTTTTCAAAAACAAACTCCCACTTTCGGAGTTTGTATTTGAAACATGTTAAACTTTCAAAAGTTTGGTGTAAGCGTCCGTCACCAATGACTGAGGCACACCATACTTTTCAATGGCTTTGTATGAAAAGCCAAGGTGGCGGTTCATACAAATTGATGGAGTTCATCACCAGGTTGGCAGTGAACTCTGAATTGGGCAGGCAAATTAAAGGTAGTGTGGCGGACGTTAAGTCCTCTGCCTCCCTCACTACCTTTACTCCGTTTGCCATATTGTAATAGTGCACAATGTGTGCATCATTTCTGTTTATTTATGTTTCCTTCCTAACAGATTTATGGATCTGCAGTTTTTGAAATTTGTGTCAAGGACATGACACCTGTGGATGTTCCAGAGCACTTTCGGGGCGCTGTTAACATATGGGCGACTGTGACAAGCATGGATGGCAGCAAGCAAACCACATTTGATGATTCCACGCCCGTTCAGAAACAGCTCATCGATATCAAGTACACTAAGGACACCAGGAAGCAGTTCAAGCCTGGCTTGCCATACAAAGGAAAGGTAAAACATTGCTCAGGTCGGGGAACAGCCTTTACAACAAGGTTTTTACCACGTTGTGCCTTTACTGTGCATTTTGTACCACATATATGCCTTTACCATGCATTTAAGGTTAGCTGGGGGGTGGAGGTTCTCCCCCAACAAATACATTGTTCTTATATATATAAACAATGCATGGTAATAGCATGCATTGCAAAAGCATATGCGTTCTAAGTAAAAAACTGGGGGGTTGAAAATGCATTGTAAATGCATGCAAAGTATCTCCCTGCATTGTTCTGTCACAGGATGTATGATATTACAATGCGGGTTTTTACCACGCGTGCGGTTACATCGCATGCGTTACAACGCATGCGATGTTACAACGCTATGCCATTAGAACGCAAGTCTTTACATCGACTTGCGCTAGATGGCGTGCTGACATTAAAAAAGTGTAATTTACTATTCCAACTCCAGTCCACTTAACAGTAGGGAAGGTGTTGGGATAGTAAACTACACTATTTGTAATGTTAGCACGCCATCTAGCGCAAGTCGATGTACAGACTTGCGTTCTAATGGCATAGCGTTGTAACATCGCATGCGTTGTAACGCATGCGATGTAACTGCACAGCGTGGTAATAACCGCGTTGTAATGGCTGTTCCCCTCTGTCACACAACCCTCAGGTCTTGCTCTTTCAATGGTCTGATTTTTCACTTGTCTTTTTATGTATATTTTGGAGGCAGCTGCAAAAGTGGATGAAAAACATCTGTTCAACCATGTCAGAACGCTTAGTCGGGATCCAGCAGGACAAATTATGGCCCTAATTCTAAGTGCTGGATATTGGTGTGGGGATACTGGCAGCGTGTGGGCGATAGAGGCCAATGGATTTCCTGAATGCAGGTGGTACCCCTGCACCAAAAGCCGGTAATGTAGAGTTTTTGTCCCTGGAATGGAGAATAATCACACAGGCCTGGGCATACTGGTGCCTTTTCTGGGTGAGGAGTCAGTGGGAGTAGTGGGGGAAGGGAGGGAGTCATGGGGTCAGGGTAGGGTAGATCTGAAAGAGACACGTTAGTGATAGATTCCTTACCTCATGATATCCCCAGGCGTCAGACTGGATCCGGAAAGTTTTCGTCAGCAGTACCCCTGCGCGTTGGTAGGCGTCGTCATGCGACTCCGCGTACGCCGCTGGTGTCGTAGTCGCCGAGATGTCGTTGTCGGAGCTACTTAGACGCGAGCTGACTTCAGTTCTTTCTTTTTTCTGTGCCAGCAGGCGCAGATCCGAGAGAGAGCGGTACTCCTAGTTAATATATGACTTGGTTTCTGAGTCTTGTTTTGTTGAGAAATGGACTTCTGGTGCAGTAGGGATGCCCGGGTTCAAGTCCTGTAGGGACTGCCGTCGGAACATGTCGGTGGCGGACCCGCATGACGTGTGTCTCTTCTGCTTGGGGCACGCCCATAAGCCCGAGACGTGCCCCGATTGTCGGGCCATGGCCTTGCGGGAGCTGTCCCATAAGTTGTTGGAGGCCCGACAATCGGTTTCGCGCCACTCATGGTCCCGCTCCCATGGGAGGTCGAGGGACCGGTCGCGGAGCCGACACCATCGTTTATCGGAATCGGGGACAGGTAAGTCGAGGCGCCATAAAAAGTTGAAGAAGCAGCGTCGCTCTTCGTCTTCCCCTTACCGGTCGCGAAACACGGCGGAGGGGACGGGTTGTCACTCCCCCACGGCTCCGATGCAGCCTCCGTTGTTGTCTGTGGCCTACCCGCCCTTCCCGGGGCCGGGCGCGACTTCGGAAGAAATACAGGGCTTCCTGTCGGCCATGGGCCGTTTATTTGCCTCATTGGGTCCCTCTGGAGCGCCTTCGGGCCCCGTGGACCCGTTGGGTGGTTCTGCCCCTGTTGCCCCCTGGGCCCGGACTATGTTCAGCCTGGATTGGTCTATTATCCTACGATTCCTATTCCAGGGGGGGAATTTATTCCCTTTCCCCGGGCCCCTCGTCCTTACCTGCCTCTTAAGCAGCCGGTGGACAAAGGGGAGTACTGGGAGGGGTCTGAGGACCCTCTCGCAGCCCAGTGTGAGGATGAACTGGACTGGGATGGCGATGTGGAGAGTCCTGGTGATCTGGATTTCTCTCCACACCCTGGTACGCTGTCCCCTTCTTCCGTACCAATGGAGGAGGTTGGGTCCTTTTCTGTGGTGTTGCGTAGGGCGGCTGAGGCTCTTAACCTCGAGCTCCCATCGGTGCCTATCAGGACCAATCTCCTGACTGAGGTGCTGCAGCCGGCGACCTCCTCGGCGGAGCCGCTACTGCCCTTTAACGACGCACTTACAGACATTCTGTTAAGCACCTGGAACAAACCTAACAAAGGGGTTCCTGTGGATAGGAGTGTGGAGCGGCGCCATCGCCCGGCCCCGGGTGACCCCGGTTTTCCCACACAACACCCAACGCCGGAGAGTCTGGTTGTCCAGGCCTCTGACTCTCCAAGCGCATTCCCTTCCGCTCCCCCGGACAAGGAATCCGAAAACCTTGAGCAGTTTGGGAAAAAGATTTTCACCTTTGCCAGTTCAGGTTTGCGGGCGGTCAATACTGCATGCCATTTGGACCGCTATTCACACTCTGTGTGGGACACAGTGGCACAGGTGCTGCCTCAGTGTCGGGCAGAAGCCCGGGCGGTGCTCTACCAAGCCATTACCGAGGGGAGAGATGCTGTGAAATTCACTATCCGTTGTGGTCTTGACACCACTGACTCCCTCAGCAGGGCAATTTCCACTATGGTGGCGCTCTGCATTTATGCCTGGCTCAGGAGTCTGGTGTTTCAGGCCCACCACACGCCAGTGGGCGGCAGGATTCACTTCCCCCACTGGCGCACTATCACTTCGGACAGGTGGGTTCTGCAAATAGTCCGAAAGGGCTACTCCCTCCCCTTCGCCTCTGCACCTCCAGCCATGCCACCTCAATACCACCGCATGTCGGGGGATCATTTGGCACTTCTCCAGCAGGAAGTTCTGGTCCTCTTGGCCAAGGGGGCCATCGAGCGCGTTCCAACGACAAAAGTAGGTTTTGGTTGTTTTTCCCACTACTTCTTGATTCCGAAGAAGGACATGGGCCTGTGTCCTATCTTAGACCTCCGGAACGTCAATCGCTTCCTCCGGAAGGAGAAGTTCAAGATGCTCATGCTTGCTCAGGTCTTGTCTGCCCTAGACCCGCAAGACTGAATGGTAGCGTTGGACTTGCAGGGTGCGTATTTTCCTATCCCCATCCTGCCAGCCCACCGGCGTTACCTACGGTTCAAGGTAGGCCACGAGCACTTTCAGTTCACTGCGCTCCCTTTCGGCCTTACCAGCGCCCCTCGGGTGTTCACGAAAGTGATGGTGGTGGTCGCAGCTCATCTGCGCAGATCAGGGGTTTCAGTCTTCCCCTATCTCGACAACTGGCTGTTGAAGACGGGCTCGCCCCAGGCAGTCGTCTCCCACCTCCAGACTATGGCCGACCTCTTGCATTTGCTGGGGTTCTCCATCATTATGCTGAAGTCGCATCTGATTCCCTCTCAGAAGCTCCTCTTCATCGGAGCGGTTCTGGACACGGCGCAATTTCGGGGTTATCCTCCCGAACAGCGAGTCCAGGACATTTGGGCTATGATTCTGATCTTTCAACCCTTGTCCTGGGTTTCGGTCAGGAAGACACTGAAGCTGATGGGCCTCATGGCCTCCTGCATCCTGCTGATCAATCATGCCAGATGGCATATGCGAGCTCTGCAGTGGGACCTGAAGTTCCAGTGGACGCAGCATCAGGGACACCTGTCCGACTACGTCCAGATCTCGGAGGGCACTGCACAAGACTTGCAGTGGTGGCTCACGGACCAGCATTGGGTCAGCGGCAGATCCCTCTCCCTTCCCCAACCGGAGCACACAGTGGTGATGGATGCGTCCCTCCTGGGATGGGGCGGCCACATGGAAGAGGCGGAGATCAGAGGCCTCTGGTCTCCGGCGTAGTCCAAGCTCAATATCAATCTTTTGGAGCTCAGGGCGATCCAACTTGCACTGAAAGCATTCCTTCCCTCTCTCCAGGGAAAGTAGTGCAGGTGTTCACGGACAACACCACCACCATGTGGTACTGCAACAAGCAAGGCGGGGTGGGGTCGCGGGCCCTATGCAGGAGGCTCTGCGCCTCTGGACATGGTTGGAACGCCAGGGCATTCTCCTGGTGGTTAAACACTTAGCAGGTTCTTTGAACGCCAGGGCGGACGAACTCAGCCGCTGGTGCATGCTGGATCACGAATGGCGTCTTCACTCGGAGGTGGTGCAAAGTCTCTTTCACAAGTGGGGACAACCTTGGTTAGATCTATTCGCCACCAAAGAGAACGCGCAATGTCAGCAGCTCTGCACGTTAGAGTTTCCAAGGCGGCACTCGCTCGGAGACACTTTTCGTCGCAAGTGAAGTTGCGGTCTGTTGTACACCTTTCCGCCTATTCCACTTCTACCCAGAGTGCTAAAGAAGATCAGACGTGACCGGGCCCAAGTCATTCTTGTGGTGCCGGACTGGGCTCGAAGAGTTTGGTATCCCGAGCTACTCACTATGAGCGTGGACCCCCCGATCCGACTGCCTCTTCAGGAAGATCTGCAGTCGCAGTAGCAGGGGGCGGTTCTCCACCCAAACCTGTCTAGCCTCCACCTCCTTGCGTGGAGATTGAGTGGTGACAGTTGATTCCTTTTGACTTGCCTCCTGAAGTCTGTAATGTGATTCTGGCAGCCAGGCGTCCCTCAACTAAAACTTTGAATGCCAGGGCGGACGAACTCAGCCGCTGGTGCATGCTGGATCACGAATGGCGTCTTCACTCGGAGGTGGTGCAAGGTCTCTTTCACAAGTGGGGACAACCTTGGTTAGATCTATTCGCCACCAAAGAGAACCCGCAATGTCAGCAGTTCTGCGCGTTAGAGTTTCCAAGGCGACACTCGCTCTGAGAAACTTTTCGTCGCGAGTGGAGTTGCGGTCTGTTATACGCCTTTCCGTCTATTCCACTTCTACCCAGAGTGCTAAAGAAGATCAGACGTGACCGGGCCCAAGTCATTCTTGTGGCGCCGGACTGGGCTCAAAGAGTTTGGTATCCCGAGCTACTCACTATGAGAGTGGACCCCCCGATCCGACTGCCTCTTCGGGAGGATCTGCAGTCGCAGTAGCAGGGGGCGGTTCTCCAACCAAACCTGTCCAGCCTCCACCTCCTTGCGTGTAGATTGAGTGGTGACAGTTGATTCCTTTTGACTTGCCTCCTGAAGTCTGTAATGTGATTCTGGCAGCCAGGCGTCCCTCAACTAAAACTTTATACACCTGCCGGTGGAACAAATTTGTGGCATGGTGCACAGCGAAAGCTGTAGATACCCTTTCTGCACCTCTTTCTGAGGTCCTATTGTTCCTTCTCTCTTTGGCCGAGCAGGGCTCTGCTATGGGCACTATTAAGGGTTACCTTTCTGCTCTTTCAGCCTTTCTCAGGCTGCCTGATCAGCCCTCTCTCTTCAAGTACCCTGTTGTCAATAGATTTCTCAAAGGCATTACTCACCTTTTCCCTCCTATTCCTTTTATTATGCCTCAGTGGGACTTGAACCTGGTTCTCACATACTTAATGTGCGCTCCCTTTGAGCCTCTTCATAACTCACCTTTAAGGTTATTGACTTTGAAAACTGTCTTCCCGATGGCTATCACCTACGCCAGGCTCTTTCATGCAAACCTCCTTTCCTGGCGGTTCATCCAGACAAGGTTGTACTTCAGCCACGTCCCTCATTTCTACCAAAAGTAGTCACTGCCTTTCATCTGGGGCAAACAGTCACTCTACCCACTTTCTTTCCGCCTCTGCACCCTTCCAGAGAGGAAGAGAGGCTCACCCAAAACATGTGCTTTCATTCTACCTCAACTGCACACAACCGTTTCGGGTGGATGACCAGCTCTTTGTTGGCTACGTGGGCGCCAAAAAAGGCCCGGCTGTGCACGAGAGAACTACCTCCCGCTAAGTTGTCTTGTGTATTCAAGTCTGTTACTCTTTGGCTAAAAAGGAGCCTCCGGTAGGGTTGCGCGCCCATTCCACCAGGGCAACGGCGGCTACTATGGCATTGGGACGCGGTGTCCCACTGCAACACATCTGTCAGGCGACCACGTGGGCCTCGCTGCATACTTTCACAAAGCACTATTGCCTTAACAGTCAAGTCCGGAGAGACGGCTTCTTTGGCGGTTCGGTTCTCCGTAAGTTTCTGGTGTAATCTCACTTCGCAGACCCACCACCGGGGTTGGTATTGCTTTGGTATGTATTCTAAGGTAAGGAATCTTATTACTAACGTGTCTCTTTCAGATGAACAAGTTACTTACTTGTGTAACGATATATCTGTAAGAGACGTTAGTTAGTGATAGATTCCTTACCGCTCGCCCATCCTCCCCGTTCCGCAAACTGTTCTCTAGGGTTTAGGTCATCCCTTTCGGGGCCCTAGTTCTATTGCACCAGTAGTCGGTCTCTGGCATGACTCTGCGTTCCTGGTGCGGAAAGGCGTGTACAGAACTGCCGTCAGCGCGCGTGGGCAAGTCTAACTAGCTCCGACAACATCATCTCGGCGACTACGACACCAGCGGCGTACGTGGAGCCACACGACAACGCCTACCAACGCGCTGGGGTACTGCTGACAAAAGCTTTCTGGATCCAGTCCGACGCCTGGGGATATTCTAAGGTAAGGAATCTATCACTAACTAATGTCTCTTACAGATATATTGTTACACAAGTAAGTAACTTGTGCTTCAGGGGGAGCGATGTCTGCTCCCCTTGTATCTTGTTTTAAGGAATCTATCACTAACTAATGTCTCTTACAGATATATTGTTACACAAGTAAGTAACTTGTGCTTCAGGGGGAGCGATGTCTGCTCCCCTTGTGTCTTGTTCTTTCAGAGGGGGTGGAGTGAGAAAGAGCGTGGCACAAAACCCTAGGCTCTGCTGTTGATCCTAGCTACTCTTTTCTCAGAGGGGGAGAAAAGTTTGTATTCAGCCGCAGTCTATGCTAGTACCTGGGGCTGTCTGTCCTTGGCGAGGCAGGAGGTCTTGGGAAAGTCTGAGCCTGGGTGGAGTGGAGTGTGCTCCCCGTGCAGGTGTTGGCATGGGCAAGCACACTCCGCTGCTGCCTGGGGGAGAAGAGTTCAGGGTCTTACTGTGGTATGGTTGTATACTACTGCTTGGTACTGCTGGGGTAGGGTGGGTGCCAAGCTTTGCTCATGCCTGCTGCCCCTGACACAGCAGCAGTGTTATCGCATTTATAGCTGCACCTGATGAAACCAGGCCTGGTAGTCTCAGGTCCAGAAATGTCATGTTCGATGGTTGTGGACCTGGTAATTTGGACCTCAAAACACCAGGCCGCTCATAATAGTGAGTTGTGAAATTCTACCCGAGTTACCACTCGGAGTGGAATTCCAGCACTCTTAATCCGACCTTCTGTGGGTAATCAGCAGAGAGGACCATGTTGTCCGGCTCATTAATGCACTGGGATTGTTTTATTTATGTAAATACTGCTTATAGAGTGAGATCTTTGACTTGGAAGACCATCAAAACTTTCCACATGAGGGTATCCACTTAGGTTACACACCTGGACACCTATTTCATATGTATTGCTTAGATGTATTGCTCCAATTTAGTACAATTTGGCATTTCTCTTTGTGGTTGACCTCTGAACAGTTCATGTCTGATTCTTTTGTCCGTTCTCTGTTTTGAAATGCCTAGGTCGAAGTCCTGTACCCAGATGGCAGTCCTGCCGATGGTGCAACCATAAGGGTCAAAGCCGAGCTGACATCAAAAGACAATGTTTATACCACTGAGCTGGTGTCCAAAAATGGCATGGTTGAGTTTGAAATCCCATCCATTCCCACTGCTGCACAGTATGTCTGGCTGGAGGTATGTTACAAAAGAAGTCTAGCGATGGTGTGGCACTTGTGCTCTTTTTACATTTGCAGGATATTGGTGCGTAGACATTTGTGCGAAGGGTTCATCTCTGTTCATCAGCTTTGTTGTCTTTGGGACTATAAGGAATATATTCGTCCCTCATTATGAGTTGCCCAGACCAGGATGTGATAATTATTTTATTTGCTAAAATCAGATATCATGGAGAGCGGAATTTAAAAGCCGCAATGATGATCACCTATTGAGAGTTTTCCTCTGCAAAATGGGCAATAATGTATGGATTTTGGTCCTTACTGCACCAAAATCCACATGTCCCGGTATTGCTCGGACCTGTATTGTTCTGTAAATTTTTGCGGGTTTGAACAGCCAAAATGTATCTAGGGGCAATTGCAGGGTGTGGTGTTAGCCACAAAACCCGGATATGTGCAGTAACCGGAATGTCTGCTCATACTGGAATTTTCGGGCCACTTTAAATGGGGGCCTGAGTGTTTGAAATATACGACTGGTTTCATTGCCTGATGGTATATTCTGAAATTTAGCATTCTTTCTTGTACAATTAATTTATAAACACAGATTTTATTTTCATATTACCTTTCTTCAACTGAACTGACTGATCGAAGACCAACTGATCACAGTTTCCCTGAAGGAGAGGATGTGGTCCGCCGGCTAGATTGCTGACGTTGGTGCTGGAAACCAGAGTTCGAGCCTCCGGGTCGCGTCCACATCCTGTGATTCTGGGCAAATCCCTTAATCTCCCCGTTCCTGAATGTGTCCTTGTGTAATGTAACCAGTGCTCATGTAAAGCGCTCCAATACCTTCGGGTCGAGTTCGCGCTATATATAAATCTGCATTAAAAAAAAAAAGGAAGTGGCAGGTGCCTCGCCCTAAAACTTAGAGCAAGAATAGCCGCCCAAAAAATTGATAATATCATAGATCAGAATGGAATCTTGGTAGAAGATGCAAGTGGTATTTTAGAAGTGTTTAGACAATTTTATAGTAACCTTTACCAAGGCGAGGCTCATGATGATGACAAAGCGAATAACCTTCTTCGACAATACTGCATATCAGAGCTTTCTCATGAAGAGGTAGCAAGATTAGACGCTCCAATCACACTTGAGGAATTAGAAACAGCGGTGAATGGGTTGGCTAATGGAAAGGCTGCAGGTCCAGATAAAATACCACTGGAAGTCTATAAAAGTTTTTTTTGTGTACTGAAATTTGATTTCCTTGCTACAATTATAGCCGCCCAGAAGCAGGGTGCCCCTAAGTCTTAGGACGAAGCCGGAATTGTTGTGTTTCATAAAAAAGATAAGCCGAAAAATTTCCCTGGCTCGTACCGCCCAATATCACTTTTAAATGTAGATGGGAAAATCTATTCAAAGATATTGGCCGCTCGGCTATCATCAGTCATTACCCCATTAGTCTCTAATATTCAACATGGATTTATTCCACACCGGGGTACGACTAATCATGTTAATCGAGTAATTACACTCTTTGACTATGCTAATGTATCAAGAGAACCGCTATCTTTAATTTTGCTAGATGCCGAGAAGGCCTTCGACCGAGTCTCATGGAATTTTTTATGGGAACTATTGAAGCTACGGGGTTTTGGCCAGGAGTTCATTGCTTCGATACAGACTTTATATCGCCAACCTGTGGCCCGAATTAGCACCATGGGACTCGAGTCGGAGGTTGTACAGATTCAACGCGGTACTAGGCAGGGGTGCCCATGCTCTCCTTTACTTTTTTCTTTATATATTGATCCGTTTTTGAAGATGCTTGATTTAAGTGTCAAGATACAGCCAGTAAATATTAAAAATTATCAGTTTAAAGTCCTAGCATATGCGGACGATGTAGCTATTGTTTCCCCTAGACCGCTGGCCGCAATGCAGGAAATTGAATACTTAGCTTCGGAATTCGGCGCAGTCTCCGGATATAAGTTGAATACAGCCAAAACTCAGATCTTGTGCACTAACTTACCGGATTACTCTGACTCGAGGGTTTATGAAGAGGTTAATTATTTGGGTGTTAAGATCAGAGCTTCATCGACAGATCTTGTTAAGGCAAATTGGGATGGTATTATAGTTGGTGTACAGAACACGTGGGCCTCGCTGCATACTTTCACAGAAACAATTAGATAGAGCCGAATGTTTACACCTCTCCCTTGTAGGGAGATGTAATTTACTTAAAATGATGATTCTCCCTAAAATTTTATACCTGTTTAGATGCTTACCTTTAGAAATATCCCATATAAGTTTAATGCAATTACAATCTATCTGTATGCGTTTTTTATGGTCTAGGGGAAAGGCCCGGCGGGCTATGAGATATATGGTTTTGCCACGGTCGGTAGGAGGGTGGTCGGTACCGGATTTTACCTTGTACTATTATGCATGTATGCTACAAAGAATGAATATACTTCTTATAGGGGTGGGATCCTTAGATATGGCGGAGTGTCCTATTTATGAGATGCTCTTGGGTGTTAAAGCAAAAAATTGTCTCTTTTTAAATTTGGATTGGAGCTATTACAAGCGTACTAGATTTAAGGTCCTAGGGGCAGCCTATAATGTGTGGAAAGCCGTTAGGAAAATGTATCATTTTGGGAAAATTTCTTGGTATACACCACTAGCTGCTACAACTTTTTTCCCAACGGTGTTTTGGGACCGGGTTGTTTATAATTGGAGAATAAAAGGTATACGTTTGGTGGGCGATTTATATTCTACAGAGGGGCTGAAGTCATTCGATCAATTGTGTGAGTATTATCACTTGCCTAGGGCAGATTTTTACAAGTATTTACAAATCAGACAGTATTTAATGCAGCTGCCTGGTAATATAATGATTAATCCTTTGGTGGAAGCAAATCGGAAATCGGCAAGAATAGGCACTTTATATAGCTTAATGCTTAGCACTAAGTTGGATGATTTAGAAGAGCAAAATCAAAAATGGGGGAACAGATTGGGAAGATCCGACATAAATTTAGAGGTCTCTATTAATTTGGCAATCCAACTATTTTTATCTGCTAAATTGTCGGCTCAACACTTCAAATCACTCTTTAATTTATACTATACTCCAGATAAAACCTCAAAATGGAGTGGGGCTCATACAGGGGAATGCTTCCGATGTGGGCATTCTCCCGCAGATGATATACATATCTTTTTTTCTTGTTCTTCTTTAGCTAGACTTTTACATCAGGTGCAGCAGCTTTTAACAAAAATTGTTGGTGCTCCTATACAATTAACAGTTGTGCAGATTTTGTTGGGGGTGGAAATGGGAACGGAGGTAGAAGGGATACCAAAGAAGCAGATATATCTAATATTTCTTGCTACTGCAGTTCTTAGGTTAAGTATAGCTTCGTACTGGCTCCAGAAAGAACCGCCCACATTCGAGGCATGGCGGGCTCAGTTCTATCAGGTTTATAATATGGAGTATAGTTTATATGCTATTAAAGGCCAGCGTAAGAGGAAACTGGGATGTCAAATTTGGGGCTCAGTTGAGCAATATTTGTCTTCAGATCTCTGAATATAAATTCTATTTAGTGTTTATAATCACGATTTTTTTTTTTTTTTTGGTGTATGAAGTGGTGACATTTTCTTTAATTGTATATTATTCTGCCATTGTGTATGCTATTTGTTTTTTTAAAAGGACCATATACGTACGGTTTGTATGTACATTATGTTCTATATTGACTATCTCGGATGTACTGACTCATGTATTTTCAATAAAAAAAAATAAAAAAAAAAAAAAAAAAGGAAAATCCCACCAATAATGTGGAGAAAATGTTGCGATGTAGGTGCTTGTCTGAATTAAGAAAACTTTAATAATTGCTTTCTCCATTCCTTCTGGGGGCTACGTTTTTCATCATAATTGAAAAGGAAGGACACTATTGATTTTTGTGGCTTATGAAATTAGAAAAGTGCCTTAAATTGTACGACAGTTGAAAATACATTTCTATCAGATGGCAGAACTCAAATAAGTTATACACTGCAAAGGATTCACAAAAGAATGGATGATCGTCTTAGATAATTTTCCAGTAGCAGAAATCTGCTGGATATTTGATGAGCTCTCCAGAGGGAGAAGAGCATCCTATTCTTGTTTTGTTTGTGTTTACAGGTCACATTGTATTATGACGCAGTCGGTTAAATCTCTTTGTATTCTTACATGACATTACTTCTGTTTGACCTACATATTGATACCAGCTGCAACCGTTGCCGTCTTCCTGACGCTGACTTCATGCATTTGGCCGAGACAAGTCTAAGAATACTGTCTTAATGGTGGGCGGTCTTATTCCAGATCTCTGGAACGATTAAGTATTGACTCCTTGATTTTTGTTGGTTGTCTTAAGTTATGTCTGCAACATTCCTACCTCAGTTCGAATTGTACATACTATTATTAGGCCAGAAATAGTGGCCACGTTCTGGAGAACGGTTTTGACACTATCGTGGACTAGGGTGGGGACATCAAATTGATAGACTCTGGGAGATTAGATAGACTCTGGGAGATTAGATAGACCTTTGGAGATGGTCTGCCAAGAGAGCAAAGGCCTTAGCCTCACGCACCCTGGTGGTGAACGTCCCTATTTAAAAACCCCAACTTGCCTGGCGGGGATCACTTTGCTGTGAACGGAGAAATCACTATGTTAGCTCCCTCACAGCACTGAAGGTTTTCTTAGCATGCACCATGTTTAACAAGCATTGGCATAGCCAATAGGTCTCGCTTTTGGGACCTTATAAGTATTTAGTTATGCAGCACAATATCCTTGGTGCAATCACATCAACTGTTGCATGGCTAAACACTTAAAAGGTCTCAAAGGCGAGACCTATTGGCTATGCCAATGCTTGGTGTGGTTGTGTGTGTGTGTGGTTTGTGTGTGGTTGTGTGTGTGTTTGTGGTTGTGTGTGTGTGGTTGCATGTGTGTGGTTGTGGGTGTGGTTGTGGGTGTGTGTGTGGATGTGTGGTTGTTTGTGGTTGTGTGTGTGGTTGTGTGTGTGCGGTTGCGTGTGGTTGTGTGTGTGTTTGGTTGTGTGTATGGTTGTGGTTGTGTGTGGTCGTGTGTGGTAGTGTGTGTGGTTGTGTGTGTGCTTGTGTGTGTGCTTGTGTGTGTGTGCGGTTGTGGGTGCGGGTGTGTGTGTGGTGTGTGTGGTTGTGTGTGTGTGTGGGTGTGTGTGTGTGGTTGTGTGTGTGTGTGGTTGTGTGTGTGGTTGTGGTTGTGTGTGTGGTTGTGTGTGTGGTTGTGTGTGTGTGTGGTTGTGTGTGTGGTTGTGTGTGTGGTTGTGTGTGTGTTTGTGTGTGTGTGGTTGTGTGTGTGGTTGTGTGTGCAGTTGTGTGTGGTTGTGTGTGGTTGTGTGTATGGTTGTGGTTGTGTGTGATTGTGTGTGTGGTTGTATGTGTGGTTGTGGTTGTGTGTGGTTGTGTGTGTGTGGGTGTGGTAGTGTGGGTGGGGTTGTGTGTGTGGTTGGGTGTGGTTGTGTGTGTGGTTGTGGTTGTGTGTGTGGTTGTAGTTGTGTGTGGTTTTGTGTGTGTGGTTGTGTGTGTGTGTGGTTGTGGGTGTGGTTGTGTGTGGTTGTGTGTGGTTATGGGTGTGGTTGTGGTTGTTTGTGTGGTTGTGTGTGTGGTTGTGTGTGTTTGGGTGTGGTTGTGTGTGTGGTTGTGTGTGTGGTTGTGTGTGTGGTTGTGTGTGTGGTTGGGTGTGTTTGTGTGGGTGTGGTTGTGTGTGTGGTTGTGTGTGGTTGTGTGTGTGGTTGTGTGTGGGGTTGTGTGTGTGGTTGTCTGTGGTTGTGTGTGTGTGTGGTTGTGTGTGTGGTTGTGTGTGTTGTGTGTGTGTGGGTGTGGTTGTGAGTGTGTGTGGTTGTGTGTATGTGTGTGGTTGTGTGTGTGTGTGGTTGTGTGTGTGTGTGTGGTTGTATGTGTGGCTGTGTGTGTGTGGTTGTGTGTGTGTGTGTGGTTGTGTGGTTGTGCATGTGGTTGTGTGTGTGGTTGTGGTTGTGTGTGTGGTTGTGTGTGTGGTTGTGGTTGTGTGTGTGACAGTAATACTAAAAGCATCTCAAAATAAAGGAACACAAACATCGAGTTTGTGGAAAGAGAAAGCACGTTGTAAGTCAAACGGGCGCAGCAAAGCATTAACACAACAACAAAACAAACAAGATCACTTAGCGAAGACTGAGTGCTGATAATGGATACACACAGCCCATCATCTTAAGAGTTTGATTGCAGCCAATGTGCACTCAAACCTGCCCCCTCCTTGTGAGTTGCACCCCATATTTCATGAGTTGTAACTGCTGCACCCACCATAGAGCTTTGAAATCTAAAGCGCTACATAGGTCTAATCGATTAACCAGTCGCCAACATGCTGTGCTTTTAAAGAGAATGTGCCAAAAGTTTCCAGCTTCCTCATCATGTCCTCATGAAAGCCCCAACGAAAGGACTCCCTGAATGGTGCAATGGACATGAAGCAGCCGTGGTTCACTACCACACATACAACCACACACACACACAACCACACCCACAACCACACACACAACCACACAGACAACCACACAGACAACCACATACACACAACCACACACAACCCCACACACAACCACACACACAACCACACACACGCACAACTACAAACACAACCACACGCACAACCACACAACCACTTCCAAAACCACACACACACAACCACACAACCACACCCAACCACCCACACAACCACACACACACAACCACACACAACCACACAACCACACACAACCACAACCACAAAATCACACAAATAACCACACACACAACCACACACACAACCACACCCACAACCACACACACACAACCACAACCACCCACAACCACACACAACCACACACACAACCAAACACACAACACACACAACCACAACCAACCACACACACAACCATACACAACCACACACACAACCACACACAACCACAACCACACACACAACCACACACACACAACCACACACAACCACACACACAACCACAACCACACACACATACACAACCACACACACATACACCCAACCACACACACAACTACACCCACACAACCACACCCACACATAACTACAACCTCACCACCACACCCACAACCACACACACACAACCAAAACCACACACACAACCACACACAACCACACACACAACCATACACACAACCACACACAGACACAACCACACACAACCACACACACACAACCACATACACAACCACACACACAACACACACAACCACACACAACCACACACACACCCACAACCGCACCCACAACCACACCCACAACCACACCCACACACACAACCACACACACACAACCACACACACACACAACCACACACACACACACAACCACACACACAACCACACACACAACCACACCAAGCATTGGCATAGCCAATAGGTCTCGCCTTTGGAACCTTATAAGTGTTTAGCCACGCAACAGTTGATGTGGTTGCACCAAGGATATTGTTCTGCATAACTAAATACTTATATGGTCCCAAAAGCGAGACCTATTGGCTATGCCAATGCTTGTTTTGGTCTGTCTCTGCTATGCCTCGCATGTCAATCACGGGCAATTAAATACAGTGAAATCAATGGTAGCCCCGGACTCATTAGAGCAGCTGACTGCCATTATGACTGAGCAGTTATTTGGCTGTTGGACCACATGGTGATGAGTTTCCGTCAGTGGAGTTAGCTGAGGCTCTTAGAAGTAATTCAATGTTTCTCCCACCTTTAAATTGGGCCTGTGAAACCGCAGGTTATGAAGGGTGGGACGGCTGGTGCTGTACAGCATTTCTCCTGCTTGGTCAAACCCTAAATGAAGCCCTTAGTATATTGTAATGATATAGTTAATATCGAAACATTCGTGATGTCTCACACTTCATGCCCTCGTTCAAGACCCTGTTCCTTTTTGTTTTATGAGGTAATACATCAAGGTCATCGACTATTACAATCTGCAGCAGTGGAACAAACAATCTGCACAAACGCTCCACACAAAGTGGTCAGCCAAAATATAGAAAAGGGGCTACACTAGACAACACTTATACTGCAAGAAAGTGTATACGTGGGAATTGCCAAAAACAATGCACAACATAACATTGCAAAGTAGTTCAGAGCTCAATAATTCACACCAGTCAAAACAGTATAGCAAACATTTTTTTCTATTTATTACAAAATATATGGCATAAATATGTGTTTCATTAACTATATGGTGAAACATTTATAATGCCATTATACAGGATGTGTCACTTGGACAGTCTAATAGATACAATACAGTTGTTTTAAGAGAGATTGTACCTCGGCACTCTAACAGTCAAGATATAGTAATTTCAATGAAAAAGTGAATAAGTGTAACAAAAATAGCCTGTTTGAACAATTCCACATCAATAATATTCAAGAGAACAAAGAGAAATATCACTAGTGTATACTTTTTTGTGTGGGATTTAATATTGTTTGATTCAAACATACTTGACCGGACTACCGCTCGAACACGCCCCTTAATTGAAAGGGCATATCAAAGTCCTTTGTTCCACAGTCTACTCGTTTTCTGTCTATACCATTTTGAAGCCTGTGGCTTGATTTGGTTTGGGAAATTACCTCTACCGACGGTTGGAATATCCAAAACATCAAATATAACTAAGGACTATTCAAACATCCTCACAAAACGTGTGGGGCATTGGAATTCATTTCTCCTTATATCACAACAGTCCATCAATACGTACAATAAGCCTTGGTAAAGCTACGCAAAGTAACGAAACACGTGCCGGCTATCTTTAGCTACTTCTCAACTGGGCTGCCTCTGATTACTCTCAGTCGCCAACTTCTGGAAGGTTCCAGGACTGGGACCTCCACTTTGGCCTATACACTTGTTTATAGTGCTCTCAGTGAAGAATATTGTAAGGCAACACTGAATTTCTGTACTGCATTTGAAACTATACACAATGTGCCTTGTTGTGTTCTGAAGAAGTCACACATTATACGCTTTGCTGTGCTTAAATTCATAAGTATTGTGTTCTGAACCATACACAGTAATATTAAACAACAAAGAATTTTGAATCAAACAATGAATGAATATTATTGTTCAAACAGGCCATTTTTGTTACACTTATTCACTTTTTCATTGAAATTACTATATCTTGACTGTTAGAGTGCCGAGGTACAATCTCTCTTAAAACATATGTTACAACAGGTTCCTTAGGAACACCTGTTTGCCACACATCCTTGGTAGTGGGATGTTTATGTTACCTTGAATGGCACCATTACTTAAGTCCATGATGTATTAACAAAGAACGAAAACTATACGAACAACAGAATTTGATGTGTGACTGTTGAAAACCATCACTACCTTTGCGTGACATTGTAAGATACAATACACTGTTATGTCAATATAGATGGTAAAAAATCAGAGAGTACGTGATACACAGAATAGTTCAATCTTTGTCTTCCCATCGCATAAGCTGTCCGATCAAGCACAGCCAACACGTAAGTATCCCGTAACGAGCCTAAAAGTAAAAGGCCAAAAAACAATGTATATGGCAATAATAACTGTGTATATAAATTCTCAATTATTAGTTATGCCGCCAGAGAAGTTAATGTCGTTGTCCGTGTAAGTTTTCACCAGTGCAACCAGAATTCCTTTCGTTATAGCGCCACAAAATCGACAGTACGTCATTATGTGTTAGAATCCACACCTGGACACCACCAATGTAAAATCAACAAGTAGTGTTGGATTTTGGTTCTTTCACTTGAATTAGCGTGCTCCAGACTGTTAAGCAATACATCAAGGTCATGTTGTCCTTCTCAACTCAGCCTCCCCTGCTAACTTCTGGAGCAACGACTGCAGGCATAGTCTGACGGCCCATACTCACAGGATGTTTATGCCAAGGTTCTTCTCCATCTCTCACCAGAGTCTCTTGTTGACAGTGCTTGCATGTGGCCCCCTCATGTTTACATTGATACATGTCGTCATTATTATTCTGTCCATTGAAGACTAGAATGTAAAGCCTGCATTGAGGTTTGATGGTAACCTCCACCAAAGCAAGGCCTGCTTGAGCCTTCTGGTAACTTCTACTACGTCATTCCATGAGCCACTTGTTTGTTTCTATTCTAGAATCAGCTCCTGTTGTATAGGTCTCACCCAGAGTCTGCAAAAAGGGTACTAATCTGATGCAGGATGACTGCAGCGATAACAGGACTTGTTTGTTCTGACCAAAACATTTAACTTAGAGTAGAATGTCTTTGCCGTTGTCTGCAGTGTTGCCATTCTCTCTGCTGACTCCTCGGTACTTAGTCTTGTGACTGGGTGCATGGAAGACTTTTGGATAAAGCCAGGCCAAGACAGTGAAAAAGGCTGACTCAAGTGGCTCTAGAGACACAAGCCTCTTTCCTTGATGAAGCTTTGATGATCCAGACATCCCAAGTTTGGGTATACTGGGTGACCTATTCTGTATAAGAAAGTAGCCTCTGGTACGTCCTGGTGTTACGGTTCATGCAGGACTTGGCTTGGCAGTTCGGACTGGACAGTTCCCACTGGAGTAGGCTCAAGACTGATTTGCATACGCTGGGTTCAAACTGCGGTGGCTGGTGTGCAAACTAACAGTGGACTGAGATGCAGCCCAAGTCATTACCAGTGGCTGAAATTCATTATTTCTGAATGCTTTTGTATGCTTTACCTATTTCACAGCCACAACATGGAAAGAAAGCTGCTCAGAGGAACACTATTACCTAGTCCTCTACACATAAAATTGAAGCATGCCTCAGACATTGTTGCCGAATATATCTCAGCCAAGGAAGCTTCATGTTGCGAAAAGCTCTGTGATGCAAGTGGAATTGTGATGCCACTTACAGAAGAAAATGGCGTCTGAGGCTGCAGTACCACCCAGACTCGATGGAGCAGGGTTGAGCATTCTGAAACATCCAGACCCTGAAGCTTTGGAATGCACCACGAAGCAGAAACTGCAGCCTGGAGTGCCATTATCCAGAAAGCTGTAGCTGACAGCGACAACCTAATGCTCATTCAAATGCACTTGGGCACTCATTCAAATACATTCAAGCACTCATTCCATATCATCTGCTACTTCAAGGAGATAAACCCATAAGAATACTTGTGCCACAAGGTGTAGCTTCTCCTCGGGAGGTTTCATACACTCGTCCTCGCAGTTCCGCTGCTTGGAATGAGGGATCCTGTGCTGAATCGGTTTAGTGTACACATTTTCCCTCATTCCGAGCTTCAAGCTTCAGAAACAAGACTTTTTTTCACCATACAAACTCCTTAAAGTAAAGCCTGGAGGAAGTTGTGTGCTTAACAATTGTGGGCAAGTTCACAATGACTGCACTACTCAGAATGAGAAATCAGACAAAAATACTGTTTGCGCCCACCTTTCGATTTAGTCTTAAAGAGGCCCTACAAGGGAAATAATTCAAGTTAAGCTGACCGCAACCATACAGTAACTGTAAATGAGAAACGTCATAGTCCAAAGGCATTGTTTTTGCATTGCAAGCGGTGTGTAACACTCTTCACTGGTGCAGATGTTCTCATAAGAAAATAGTTTGTCACTGGCCATTTTATCAAGGTATAGTTTGCTATCAAGGCACTTTGTTTCCAAGATTTTAGAAATGCATGTTTTAACAGTGAGTTTAGCAATCAGGATATGCACGGATGATGTTCCTGTTTCCCTCGTGCACTCCTAACCATAAAATTCTTCTTGTGAATCTTTTTCAGACTAAGGTGACAGCAATCGATGGAAAGGCGGTTGGTGACCAATATCTGCCAAACTACTTGTCCATCAGCAGCTGGTATTCGCCAAGCAAGTGCCATGTGCAGCTGCAAACACCAGAGAAGCCTTTGGTGGTAAGTGCTGCACCTGCCAGCGTTATTCTGAAATAAGCCTAACCTTGCAAACATATCTGTTGATGCTTATATAAGGTATTGCTAACAAGAACAAGAAATGTCTGTAAATGATAAATAAATCAATTCATAGCCTAACTTTAGAATGGCAAACGCAATACTTACCCCTACTGTAGGAATTGTATATCAGAGTCATAAACGCCTTGCTGCGGATTGTTTTGGCCAGGATGGGTTGTTTGAGATTCGTCTTTCAATGTAAATGAGGCATGTGGACAACAGAGGGAAGTGGGTTGGGCAGCTACATGAGACACATGGACAGGGAGACACATAGGCACATGAGCAGTTGACACATATGGGCAAGAAAGGCTCAGGCTAGGGCATGAGACGATGATACATGAAGGCTGGTGAAGCATCTCATACGAGAAAAGGAGAACTAATGAAAGGGAAACAAGTCTAAGGCTGTGGTGATAGGAAGAACCAGGGACAAGTCACCAAGGTGATCCAGAGAACTGTTCAGGTGAGGCAATATCACCTACAATAGACCTAATCTTACATATTCCAGCAATCCGAAAAATAGACAATAAGCTTTCTAGTCAGCTGAACCTTGAGTTCCCTTGCGCCTTATTGCTTTTTGTACTGTGATCAGGTCACCCCTGTGACAGACAAGATTCTCTCAGGCCAGCTCTAACAACTCATTGGTCACATACAAAAGAAAAATCTAGATATACGATTACACCGGTACAAGGAACCCATGGCTGTGAATCTCGAGGGACAGAGAGCCAGGGAGGCTTGTGAACAGGAATCTGAAAGACAAGGATTGGGGTCAGGAGACATGCAGAAGAGGGACATAAAGACTGATTCCAGGACATTAAAATACTAGAAACAAGGACAACGTACAAGGGTGTAGAGAACCATACTGACCAGGGTCGGGCGAGTGGGGGCAGATCATACACACGCAAACAGACTAGCTAGACAGAGCAGTTTTTACACTTCAGAACCAGACCTCCAAGACAAAATATGACCGATTTACCAACACTGAATCACATGGAGACTGGTACACATCCAAGACAGTGATAGTTGAGGTCCCTAAAACCAGTGAACATATGTGGGCCCTACTGAGTCTCACAAATGACAAGCAGCTTTTCTGTAGCTGCTAGGGGTTGGGTAGAGGGCTGCCCTCATCATTCCACCAATGGAACTGGTCCACCTGGAAAAATGAAGGCATAAGCAACACTTACATAGGTTAGATAGAAGGTTGTAAGTCCAACACCCACTATCCACAGACCTCAGGTTACAAAACAAATCACATACACTTACTCAACCATGGCCATAATACTCAAAGTAACATTTTATTGTGATAGTAATATTACCAGAACCTTTAGAGAAAGGTTCTTACTTCCTAAAATGCCCTTAGTCTCACAAGAAATCCTTTACTTCACAATATACCCATAAAGTTCGAAATAAGCATCTAACTTCATAAACTGACAATTAGCATTGAAAAAAAGCCTCTACTTTTGCAGCACGGCCTCGCCACTGAGAAAGGTTCTTATTTCGAAACATGTCTATTACTTTAAAATTTCTTTAAACTTTTTAATATGTTCAGAAAAACCTTTCAATCTCATAATATACCCGTAAACATTGTTAACATGACCTTCAAATCAACAGAAAGTTTCTAATCTTGTAATAAACGAATTTTTTTCCAGTAGTTCTTTATTCAGTCTTTCTACCTTAATGCATTTCAAGGTTACCATGTAAATGCAAAGTGCAATATGTTAATAAGAGCATCCTTAAAACGTTTACGTATTCCCCTGCATTTTGTGACCACTCAGACGTTTCTTTAGCACCCCTTCCCTAACATGAACAAACAATGAGGAAGCATTTTAACAAAGCTACACAACAATCAGTCCAAGGCATGCTGCTAGACGACGATTAAAAAAATGAAATAGCGTGTGATGGTATATCATGTAGCCAGTGATTGCACCCAACAACTTGAGTGGTGTTACCAATGTGCTGATGGCTACCTTAGTTTGTAATATAAAAAGCTGAGTTTCAGAACACAGAGCTGAAAACGGGCGCTGCACCTATGTTGTTGCGGCTGTAAGTCGTATCAGGACTTGCATTACAGTCTGGATTCTACCCAAACTATTTTGCTGTCCCAGACTCATCTCTCACATTCAGTGATTGGATCCATATATCCCTCACAGTGGCCTTTGATCTAACTTGGCCTCTATTTTCTTACTAATAACATCCTAAGTGGAATATCTACTTCCTCCTCCTTTCATTCTCTGGGTTTTGGTTAAGGTATCTATTTCCGCAAGTGACAATCTGCACAGGCCCTTCAAACAGCCACTCAGTGATGATGCAGATGTGGCTTTCCATGACATGGCAATATGCCTTTTCACAAGTACAAGGGCCAGGTATATGATTCTGACTGTATGGTTTAATTTCTTAGGGCGTGGCAACAGGCCTAATAAATATGATAAGGGTTCTTGGCAGTCTGCCAGGCAGGTTACTGATATAGCTCAGTGCCTCCCTCCAAAAAAGTGCTATTGTGGCACATGGTCACACTAAAAAGTCAAAATAGCCTTTGTCCTTGTGGGATGCTGTGGGCGATCGTTAATGTATTAAATTCCGACAGCGGCCACAATGGTAAGGAAGGTGAGTATGGTGGTGCCAGCGACCATTTCTATACATAGGTCTTCCAATAGTACCATGCCTCCTTTATGAGCTTATTTAACATTCTTATCCTTCAACCCCCGATCCAGATTGGAACCTCACACATTTCGCAGGTAAAGACTTTTTCCAGACGGTGTGTATCACACAAGCATGTCACGTGCCATTGCAATTGAGCCACTGCACAATAAAGCCCATCATTTAGAGCTTCCAAACCCACTTCCACCAAAGGGACATATAACTTCCAGAGGGCCACCCTATGTCTTCTGCTGCTCCACATCAAGAGTATACGAATACTCTCCAACTTCTAGTAAAATGCCCTGAGTACCACTGGTAATGCTGCAAAGAAACATAACTATCTATTTAATACTAAAGCCTTGGCTACAGCCACCCCCTATCAGCGACAGCTGTAGTGTGACCCAAAATGCAGCTGAAATGCAGATTGCTGTGATTGTCCTACCAAGATTTCCTTCGACAAGGTCTGTTTCTTCGTGATAAACGTTCACGCCCAGATATCTAATGGTGCCAAACTTCCAAGCCTAAGTAGTATTTGGCAGCAATCTACACTGCTCAACTAGTAGCTATCAGAGTGGGATAAGCACATTTTTTGCCAATTTATTTTCAAACGGAGACCTTCTGAAACTCATTTAACAATGACAGTTGTGCTCTGGTATCATCAGCACACAAAGAGACTATTTAGCAGTTGCCACCCACATCCAGCCCACACTCAGGTCTCCTGGCTCCTAGCAAACACACTAAGGGAGCTCGTAATATCCTTATAACCTTAAAAGAAGGCTATAACTTTCTAGCAAACCAATGTCCCTTGGAGAAATCCTCTGCCTTCATAACAAGATTAACATTTGAGAAAACTCTACTACTTTTTAGTAAGCTCATATCAGTCAGAGAAACCCTCAAACTTCAAATCAAAACAAAACATATCCATAACATTGAAAGATGGATATTAGCTTTATAACATGGCCATGCTGTCTTCATGAACCCCCTTATATCATAGCAGGAATATCATCTTTAGAGAAGGGCTGCACTTCAAAATATGCCTATAGTTTTCAGAGAACCAGTCTGGCTTAAAAGGATGCCCATAGATTTCAGAGATGCTATCATATACCACACAGCTTTCAGAACATTGCTCTAACATAATAATGATCCCGTAACATTCAGAGAAGCCATGTAAGTTCCTTACTGGCAAATAATTTTAAGGGAATCCGTCTTAATATACAATATTCAAAGAATATTCAAGTAAGCACTATGGCCTTCCTGTATCCCTTAACTTAACTAGGAACATGTCTTTGCAACAGTTTCAAGATCCTGGGAGAATCCTTTTGACTTAGTATCTTCTCTATCATCCAACAAACATTTCTTGGCACAAAATATTTGTCAACTGTAAGATGGGTTGCAGTGTGAGGTGGGTCAGGCGTCCTGCAGAGACGTTAATTCAGGTGAAATATTGGAAATAAGAAGCCTGCAACTATACGCACCAGTGATTGTCATATGTAAAAACCTAGATTAATAAAAAGATTCAATTTCTCCTAATTTCTAAAGGTTGGTGAAGAGGCCGGCATCACATTGAAGTCCACCTGTCCCTGTGATTTCACCCTACACTTCGAAGTGGCATCCAGGGGAAACATTGTCCAATCTGGATGGCAACCAGGCAACATCACCCAGCAGCGGAGCAAGAGGGCCACCGTTACCTTTGACAAGAACGTCCATGTCACTCATAGTCCTGGAACAGGTGATGAGCTATAACTTTAAAGTATACTGAATTTCAAGCTCCACAAAAGGCATTTTCCACCATACACGACATAAATGTGAGGGGCATTTTTTCTCAAAAACCCAAAAAGAGGATTTGATCTGTCAGTCCCAGGTACCAGCAAAAAAAATCCCATTTAGTAGGATTGTCTATTGAGTGGCCCATGGTGGTATTTATGTATTCTTATTTGTTGTGTAATTCAATTGACCCTTTGTGAGGTCAACATATTTCACAGATGAGTAATGATTCATGAACATTACACAAAGTGTGGCGCTTGCAGAAACAATACAATGGCATCACCGGTGTTGGAGTGATGCCTTATCCTGGTGCTTTTTAAGCAGGGAGTCACACTAAAGGGTTCTCTTCTCATTTGTGCATCTGTCTATCTGCACATGTCACCATTGTCAAACATGTGCATTGGGGAAAGCCAGGCTGACAATGTCCGTCTCCTCACAGAGCCAAGTGCACAGACCACAGCAAGGTAGTATTAGCACTTGTATAAATTAGCCTGCTCGACAGAGTGCAGGAGTCAGCACCTGCCCACTGAGGGAGAGGCATGGGGTGCCTCATGAGTATGGGTGCAGTCAACAGCATCCTCCCAGCACCAGGGAAGCTGCAGCTCTATCATGGACATGGAGGGGCGGTGCACTCCTCTACACATAGGTGTCAAGGGACTGTGTCAAAAATGCATTGTTCTGAAACCCCATGCAGTGAGTTCGAAGGAATCCACTCTTAGGGTTGTGGGCACATATTGCCGCAAGGGATGCTGAAGTTCAGGTTTGTGTCTTGAGTGCAACAAAATATATTTTGCATTTCAGTCAAAAGAGTGCTGTTATGAAATGCAAATGGGGCTTAGGAACCAGATGAAATTACAGCTCCATCAATATCACAAAGTAAGAGAATCATTTAGAGTTAGCAGCTTCTATGTTTTTAATGTTTAAATACTCTTATTGAATTGGCATCTTTCAGTGGGAAACAGCCATTACAACGCGGTCATAACCACGCGTGACCGTCACCACAAAGCCATTACCACGCATACGGCTTTACCACGCATGCCTTTACCACGCATGCTTTTACCACGAGTATGCATTTACCACGCATGATAAAGGCATAAGCGTAGTAATGGCTTTGTGGTGACGGTCACGCGTTGTAATGGCTGTGGCTTACATGCTTAAAATTAGTTTTTAGGTATGCGTGTGACCAAGTCTGATAAGATCGGAGGCCAAGGACAAACACCGGGGTGTCTGTGGCAGGAAATCTCATGGCTCACAGAGAAGGTAGGTGGGAGGTAAAATAAAAATGAAAGTGGCAGGTAGAATAAAAATGACGGCGGAAAACCACTAAAATGGCGGAGGACAGAGTATGTGATCCAGGTTTGGCGTCCCAGGCAACACGTTTAAAAAAAATGAAATAATATAAATAGAATATGATTATTAATATTAATATATTAGAAACGTGTAGCAGTGGATGAGGCACATGGCACGGGAGAACAAAGCGGCAATTTAGTACCTGAAATGAGGAGAGGGTGGCTTGGCGAACTTGAAGAAAAAGAAAGAAGCGTGGTCTTGGAAACGAGGCTGCGCATGCGTAGAGACTACAACTGGTGCAGAAAAAAAAACGGAAACAAACAATCTCAGAGGTGTGGACATGGACCAAAGAGGAGCACACCAGGAACTACGGGGTATGTCACTGTGAAGGGTAAGTGGTAGGTAAATCGGAAAGAGAGGGGAGTACGGGTGCGAGAGTGCATATTTGACGCATAAACAGTAATGTAGAGAGGGAGCCGAAGAGCTGCCCTGAGCGAAAGTTTAAGTGCTATAGGTAGTTTAGCACATACCACAAATACATTAACAAGCATTTACAATGCAATAGGTCTCGCATTATTAAAGTTTGAGCTATTGGCATTGCTAATAATAATGCAACACCAATAGCTCAAACATTCAGTAATGCGAGACCTATTGCATCGCAAATGCTTTTTTTTTTAGCCCCCATACTAACATACTGACATGGAGTAAGGACCTTCAGAGGGTTTGTGCACATGCTGCAGTGCTGTGCGCTTATAGTACAGGCCTCAGGCTCTGCCACGGCTGGCTCAACCTTTCACTTCCACCGTACAAATGATTTGTGTAAATAGCCGCATCTCGGATGCGGCATCTGCTACTACAGCACTTCGAAGCCAGGCCTTGTCAGCAAGCAGTGTATATGCACAATTATTATTTTTTTTTGCAGTTTTATATAGCGTGAACTCGACCCGAAAGTATTGGAGAGCTTTAAACAGTGCTTTAAGTGGGATGAAAAAGCTGTGGAGGGTCTCTGGGGCGTGGTCGATGTAATTAAGGGCGTGGCTTAAACATACCCACGCAAAAAATCTGTGCTTATCATAGTGTGCCGCCCGTCGGGCATTTTGCTATTTCTATCCTTGCATCCAGATATATACTACAGCAAGTAACATTACACCTACAACAAGCCAGGACTATTGGCTTTGCCATTGGTTGTTAGCTGCATAAGATAAATAAGCAGCAACTATGGCTTCGTTGCATACAGAATATTGAAAATGCTTCCATTTTCAAATGATGAGACTGTGAAAGAACTATAACGAGTCTCTTAGAAGTTATCTTAAAGGCAGTGAGCAGTGGCACTGCCTCAGAGTTAAGATTTATCTGTTCATGGAGGGTGAGGGCGAAAATTGACAGCCCGATAGGGACCCATCTATGCACCTACTTTTTAGAACTGCCGGTGCTGAGCACCGGCAAGACCCGCCCCACTTAAAGCCCTGGCTTCACATGAGCACCAGTAGCATTACACAAGGACACGTTCATTTTTGGTAGGCATGGGGAGATTAAGTGATTTGCCCAGAATCACGGGATGTTGAGCCAATGTCAGACTCGAACCTGCTCCCACCATTGCCAAAGTCAGCAACTCTTATGCCGCATCCTCCATTAATAATGAATGCGCTATATTTCCTTCAGGCCGAGTTACTAGCATGAGTGTATGTAAATGCGCGCCAATGTTACAGCGAGTCAGCTTGCTGTAAAGAAACATACACTTGGCGTATTCAGATGCTTTGCCGAGTTCATTTAAAAAACACACACAGCTTGCATACTGTTGTTTCTTTCATTCTGTGTGCTAGACTTCCGTCCTCCTAAAACGCGATTAAATGAAATGCGAACCACTGAGCTCTGTTACTCTTCCAGTGAATTGTCTTACTCAAAGAAAGTCGCAGAGTTATTTTATTACAATTGCCAGCAACTGCGACCGCGATTTTCCAAGGATCACACAGTTTGGTCAAGCAGGTTAGCCGGGATCATAGTTCACTTGTATTGGAGCCACAACTGACAGTTAGTAAGCTAACTATACATCCAGTACCAGTACATAAGGGTTGGAGATAGTTATGTGTTTGTCCGTATATTAGAGATTCTTCTTATACACACATGTGTGTACGTACATACGCTTTTATTTCCTCAGGTGAAGAATTCTGAACTTGCAAACATAGTCAACATACAGTTTTTCCCAGTTCGATAGGAAATGACCTGCCTGTTGTATTCTTCATGGCTCTTATATTCTGACGTCATTGTTGGGGGGAATTCGATCTTCCTGCCTTTTGGTGTATTGAAGCGCATTCCCTGTATCTACTTGTAAGATTGTTGCGACAATTCAACATTACGTTTTGGCAAATTGAGACGCACCCAGTTTCGATGTTTCTCCTGTGAAGTGCTTGTTAGAAACCTCTGTTTCTTGGTTTCGCACTGGAGCGGATTTCATACCTAATGCGTCGTGGGATCTACAACTAAACTTCACTGGCGGTGCTTTGTTTTTAATAAGTAACAAACGTGCACGTACCTTTGTGCTCTTTTTTTACTTTTCATCGTGTCCTGCATTCTGTGCGCTGCGTTCTGTACGCGAGCGCTCTTCGAGGACGACCAGCTCCATTCCTGTCTCCCTGCTGAGGAATTCTTCATCTACGCAACAAACGTCTTTCTCTCAACATCAACGAAGGACTAAACATCGACGTTCACGTTACACTCTACTCATCACGTGAAAAACGTGCCGCCATCTTGGGGGAACTGAAATTACTTTCCCAAATTCATCTGCATTTTTTCACAGGTGACATGCACACCACCAATTGCGTGTTATTCAATTAGTGAATATTACTTTAAACTCTAGATTGCAAAAGAAATATAAAATCCTTTGACATTTTTATTTTTGTTTCTTTTTCTTCATGCACAAGTATTATATTTACTAAGCATATAACATCACCCAAGCGCCTTTAAAAAAAAAAAATACATTTTTGTTTTTCATCGCATTTCCTTCATCAAGTAATGTCTTCGCAAGTTATTCCTGCACCACCATTTGTTTTGCAGAGTCCTGGCAAACCATGCATGTTATGGGAACACTGGAAGGAAACTTTTGAAACATATTTAGAAGCCATTGGGGGTGATGATTATGTTTCTAAAAGGAAACTAGCAATTTTAAAACAATTTTTTTGGTTTGGAAGGAAGAAATGTTTTAAAAACATTACCTTTAATGGAAGCCACTATTACTGAAGCTAGCACTGACAGTGAATCGTCTGGAGATAGCAATATTGACATATACGAAGTTGCATTAAAAGCTCTGGAGGAGAATTTTGGGAAGAAAGTTAGTGTTGTTGTGGAAAGACACAAATTATTTTCACGTGTGCAGTCATCAGGAGAAACCATTGAACAGTAAGTAGCAAATCTAAGAATGTTCGCTGTTACATGTAAATTCAATGACATGAGGGATGATCTAATAAGGGATCAACTAATTAATAGAATGTCAAATTTGAAAATACAAGAAAAACTTCTGGGTCTAAAGGATCCTTCTTTAGACAAAACATTGTCGGTAGCCAAAAGGATGGAGAACACTTCCAGATATGTAAAAGAACTTAATACTGTATCACAAAAAATGCTCCACGACGATGACACCGTACACAACATAAAAAGGAGTGCTAAAAGAACAGGGGATAAACCTATTTTGAAGAATAAACAAGAAAATACAAAATCCAAACCTAGATTTTGTTACAGGTGTGGCAGCCCAAAACACACAGCTGATGCCACTTATTGTCCTGCTCTTAAAACCAGGTGTCATAAATGCAAAATGTTAGGGCATTTTGCAAGATGGTGTAGGAGTTCTGGAACTTCTATGATATCTAAATCTGTTAATTTAGTGGATCAAACTGATCTGCCTCACAAGGAGGACTCATTATACGATGATGATTGTGCGAATGATGATATTGAATTTATGGTCATCGAATCTAGTCAAGTCCTCAAATGTGAAGCGAACAAACAGGACAGCTATCGCCCTCCCAAATGTATTATTAAACTCAAGAACAAGGATGTCCATGTATGGGCGGATTCTTGTTCCCCATTTACCATCACAGATAGATCCATTTGGGAGGGTTTAGGCGGTAAATTAGAGGAACTACAATCCACTGACGTTGTTCCAGAAGGGTATTGTGGTGAAAAGCTACCTGTTTTAGGATGCATAGAAACTGAGATGTGTTTCTTAGATAGCAAGACAACAGCCAAATTATACATAGTGCACAAGGGAAGATCTCTTTTGGGTTGGAAAGAACAGAGAGCCCTCAATATAGTATTAAGTCCCAATCATCCCCAACAAGTTTTATTAACATCACCAGGGAAAACTTCAAAATGGGCTGATAAATTTCCAAAATTATTTAGTAAAAAATTAGGATGTTTAAAAAATGTAAACATCAAATTATCTTGAAAGTGGATGCTATTCCTAAAATACACAAAGTAAGAAACGTGCCTTTTGTTTTAAGAGAAAAACTCAAGGATTAATTGCTCAGACTTTGTAATGAAGGCGTAATTGAGTCCACTGAAGCGTCTGAGTGGTTAAGTCCAATAGTTTTAGCCCGGAAATCCAACGGCAATATTAGGATGTGCATTGATTTGAGGGATGTCAATGATAACATCTGGATAGACCGGCATCCCCTTCCCCGCATAAATGAAATGTTAGCTACTATTAAAGGGGGTACGCATTTCAACACCTTTGATCTGTCCAACGCATACCACCAAATAATACTACATGAAGACTCTAAGCACATCACCTCCTTCATCACTCCAGAAGGAGCTTTTCAATTTAAACGTATGCCATTTGGGTTGGCGTCGGCTTCAGCCGTTTTCCAAAGGCTGATGCAATCTATTTTAACAGGTTTAAAAAATGTAGTAGTTTTCCAAGATTATGTATTGGTGTGGGGGGGGGGGGGTGATGGAAACGAACATGATTTAATCAGAGAAGAGGTTCTTAATAGGCTTTCTGAAGCTGGTCTCACAATTGCTTTATAAAAATGCAAATTCGGGGTCAGCGAGGTGGAGTATCTAGGTCACACCTTGTCCTGTGATGGAGTGAGACCAAAACAAAATCTGGTTGAATCCATTGAAAAGGCACCTGCCCCAAGAGATAGAGACCAACTCAGGTCATTTCTAGGTCTGGCAGAGTACTACTCTAAATTTGTACACCACTTTTCCGACAAAGTACATGAGCTTAGGAAGTTAATGAAGAAGGGTACCAAATTCGAATGGTCTGAGTTGTGCCAACAAAATTTTGATTCTATAAAGAAAAATATTGTTAATGCTGTTTCATTGAAGCCGTTTGATCCTAATGATCAAACCATAATTTCTACTGATGCCAGTAATAACGGAGTAGGAGCGATACTAATCCAGGTGCACAAGGGAGAAGAAAGGGTGGTGGCTTTTGCTTCCCGCACGTTGAGAGGTGCAAAACACTCTTATTCCATCATTGAAAAGGAGGCTCTGGCAAGCTGGTGGGGTATACAGTATTTTAGAACATTTGTATGGGGAACCAAATTCCAATTACATACCGATCATAAGCCTTTGATAGATTTGTTTTCCACAAGGGGTGCAAGCAAGGCCACCCCTAGGATCACCAAATGGTTATACCGTCTGAAAGAATATGTTTTTGACATAAAATACATCCCAGGTGCAAGAAATGTAAATGCTGATTGCATATCAAGGTTACCATTAGAGAGTATTCAGGATGATGAGGACGACGAATGGATGGTTGCTGAAATAAAGGATGTCTGCACTACCATTAGCGAGGATGAGTGGAGGAAAGCTATTGAAGAAGATGCAGTGTTAAACAAAATTAGAAAGCTTTTAGGTTGTGAACAAGGGTGGAAATCACACAAAGACTTAAACTCATTTAAATTGATATGGTCTGAGTTGAATGTGATAGATGATTTACTTAGAAGAGGTAGTAGGCTAGTTGTACCGGAGAAGCTAAGAGATAGGTTACTGAGTATCATGCACGAAGGGCATGGGGGAATGCCAGCTATGAAAAGAAAAGTTAGGGTGGATTTTTGGTGGCCCGGTATGGACATTCAGATTGAGCGTTATGTTTGTGACTGCATAGCATGTGCGTGCAGCGACAAGACTCATTCCTCCCAGGAAACCTCCATTAATTCCTCACCCATGCCTAAAGGTCCTTGGGATAAACTAGCCATGTGTGGACCCTTTGACATCTTGAATGTGTCTCAGAGATTTGCTATAGTTATGGTTGATTTTTTTCCCAAATGGCCAGAAGTTGCTTTTGTCAAGGAAGTCAAGTCCATAAGTGTTATTTCATTTTGTGAGGATATTTTCAGAAGGGAGGGTTGCCCTGCCAAAATTGTAACTGATAATGGACCCCAATTCATATCCGATGAATTTGAGACTTTTCTTATGAAATGGGGCATAAAACACATTACCACGCCAGTTTATCACCCAAGGGGCAATGGGCTCGTAGAACGCTTCAATAGAGTGTTGGTTTGAGTGTATCCAGTTAGCATGCAGGAATAATGAGACTTGGAGGCAACAAGTCAAAGACATGTTAATGTCATATCGTACCACTCCTCACTCTGTGACAAAGGAAACACCTTTTTCTTTACTTAAAGGAAAGGTACCTTGTTCTGTGGCTGTACCACCTTGGATGAATAGAGCTGGGAAATATAATGCCAACTTAAATGAGGTGCGGGATAGAGTGGAAAAATACCAAAAAGCTTATTGTCATCGTCATAACAAGAACATTGTGAAGTCTAAACGTTGTTTCATGCAAGGTATGCTTGTGAGAGTATATGTGGGTGACAAAGCAAGAAAATGTTGCTCTAAATGTTCTTCCCCCCCAAAAGTTGTTTTGGTTCAAGGTAACAGTGTGAAGCTTGATGATGGCAATTGGTGGAACACCAGGAAAGTGTCACCATGCTCTGACACTGAAGTTGCCATGTTTCCTAATACTCAACAAAACACCATTGTATGTAAAGTTAGTCCTGATCCTGCTGGAATGCCCGCTCCAAATATCAGAACAAATTTGAGACGATCATGTACTATGCCTAAAAAGTACAAAGACTATATATGTACATAGTTTATTTGTTTATTTTGTTTTTTTAAGGCTCATCATTGTTATTGTTCACTACTTTTGTATGATGACATGGAACACTTCTGCTCCTTAGCAACCCATCTGTCTTGATTATAAAGTGGAATGTAGAGAGCATTGGGTTGCAGTTGGACTGGAGAGCAGTTGTGTCCCAGGGGTCTGTTCCTTTCTACTTAATAAACCCTTCTATCACAAGAAGAGTACGTGTCCTACTTCACAAAACTGCCTACATTTAAAACAGGCGCGTAAGTATCATCCGCCTCAAATGCTACTCACTTGTATCGACCCCAGGAGGATGAAAGTCTGAGTCAGCGCGTTCGGCCTGTTAACTCATAGATGTCCAAGCCATGTACATTACCCCGCCTGATGTGCGATCAGATGGTCAGAAAACCTCTGAGGCTGTACTAACCGAGCACGTCTGCGAGATGGTAAATATGGGGCCCCACCTCTGACCCGCACACCCCCGCACCCCTATCAGATACCCCTCCCGAAGTCTAACAGAGCAGAGTGTTTGAGGTCGAAGATCCCCTGAACCCGTTTTGTGACCCTCCCCCGTCTTACATGATATATTAAGCTCACTTTAACTTATTAAAAACACTTGCACTTTACACGAAGCAGGCCTGATGTAAGTCTTAACGAAACATAAAAAACACGATCATAATAGTATCAGCGCTCTCAGTACGGGTGTATGGACCATTTTTAGTGCTATAGAACTAATATCTTCGATTTATTGCCTACTAACGAGTTCATAACCAAAAAAACAACAACAAAAAACGTCGTTTGCCACAAAACAGACACATTTTTAACGAAGAACATATACAGCCTGTTTTTAATACTGTAGAGTTGAGTGCGCGTTGCGACGAATATAAAATTGTCCCGTTTTACCTCGTACGTCACAACCGCAATAAAAATATATTCAAACAATAGAACAAATCAAAAAATAATGTAGCCTCTTTAGAGGCTGCGAGGTCGCAGAGTGTCTAACCGACTAACTTTCAGGACTGAGTTTAGGTAATTATTGATCGAGGACGTTCAAGCGCTTGCAAGTGTCTGGAAGGAGGGGATGATGGCGATTTACATAATAATCAAATGTGTAGATACATAATTTTATTTAAAGGACGATTAAAAACTTGTCATAGCACACCGCACCAACTCCATCGCCCTTTCGTTAATGATCTCAGAAAAAAAGAAACCTGAAGTGACACTTCCATGATTCGGTCTCGAGACCTGAAGGCTGCATTCACATGTATTTATTTATCGGTATAGCGCTAATACTCCATGGACTGACCGCTTCTGAGCGCTAGAGATGTAAACAGTATGTTAGAAGGAAGGGAAGGGAGAAGATTAAAAGCCAGCGCGCATTGTTTAAGCTACTAGATATGTTGCCAGCGAGCAAGTGCTTGAATGCCGGTTCCTGGGTTGTAGCGCTATACAATGTAACATACAAATCAACCTTGCACGATCACCCCTCAACACTGCGCGTTTCACCCGCTAAGATACTTTTCGGCGCTCCTTAAGAAATATTAGATATAGTTGAAATATAGACGTCACAGTAAATGTCTTTAGCGTGCCAAATACGTGTATAAGCGGCAACAAACTTTATTTTTTCACTTGAAGGGGAGAGTACCTGCACTTCTCAGCCCTGGTGCAATACATTTAACTGAAGAGTACTGGCACTTCTAAAGAGCAAACGGGCACTGTGGATAGTGAATGCCTCATCTATATTTACCCTTAAAGCACTGATACTACAGCATGAGAAGCCTCACTCTGTGCCAAAGAGGAGAGATTACTCTGCCTCTCCTGGCACAACAGCATGAGGAGCTGCAGTCTGTGCCCATGCTGAGAGTTTGTTGTCCCCCTGATAGGCACCACAGCACGAGGAGCTGCAGTCTGTGCCCATGCTGAGAGAGTACTGTCCATCCGCTGGTACCACAGCATGAGGAGCTGCAGCCTGTGCCCATGCTGAGAGAGTACTGTCCCTCTGCTGGTACCACAGCATGATCAGCTGCGGCATGTACGCAAACAGAGAGTTGAATCTACCTCTGGTTGTACCACAGCATGATCAGCTGCAGTCTGTGCCCATGCTGAGAGTTGATTCTACCTCTGGTGGCACCACAGCATGAGGGGGCCTAGGGATAGTTTACTGTCCTTTTGCTCATCCCCGCACTATGAGAAAAAACAGCTTTTCCCCTGTGTGCGCTGACACAGGGGCACGGGGCTCTCTCTCCTGGCACCACAGCACGAGGGCCTGAAGCTTGTGCGCAAACATGGCGAGGATCTGCCTCTCCTGTTGGTGCCACAGCCTGGGAAAGTTTAGGTTTTGTCGCACATTTTTAGCTGTTTCTACAGATGCCACAGCCGCCTGAGGTCCAGCAGTCGGTGCCCGAGCCGGGCACAGTGTCAGTGAGTGAGCCCTGCTGGCACCACAGACTGTCTGAGGTACCTCAGTGTGTGCCAGGCATGGGCAGGGTTAGTGGTCTCGGCTGGCACCACAGACTGAGGTCCCCCAGTGTGTGCCCAAGTACGGGCAGGGTTAGGGGTCTAAGCTGGCACCACAGCATGGGGTCAAGCAGTGTGTGTCCAGGCATGGGCACGGGTGGTCTCGGCTAGCACCACAGCAAGGGGCCCCGCAGTGTGTGTCCAGGCACGGGCAGGTGTGGTCTCGGCTGGCACCACTGCGCACAGGCAAACAGCCAATCACTGACCTTGGCTGGCACCACAGCCCTCGTGCAGGAATGCCCCCTTCACTGAAGCCAAGTCCATGAGATTCCTGTGTTGTTGCTGCCTGTGGGCGTTGCCCGCCCCCGCAGGGGCCCCCAGTACACGCCAGAAACCTCCCTTTCAAACACCGCCGAAGAATGCACCCGCCCTCAAAGGAACTCGTCCTGCGAGATTTCAAAAGGCCCTCTGGAGCTGCCGCCAGGCCCCGCGAGGGCAGCCCGGTGCAGCACAGCGCCAGCCCGTGCCAGGACAGCCCGGGCCAGCAGAGCGCCAGCCCGTGCCAGGAGAGCCCGTTGCAGCACAGCCGCGCCAGCCCGTGCCAGGCCAGCCCGCGACAGCACAGCGCCAACCTTCAGCGATCCCTGGAAGCAGCCTGGGGCTGCCAGGCTCCATGTATGATATATGGATACGTTGTATGTGCACTAGCAATAGTGTTTATATGTGCACACAAGCGGCAGAATGCAGCGTTCTCAAAGCGCATACTAACGAGATCATACCCAAAAAAACAACAACAAAAAACGTAGTTTGCCACAAGGCAGACAAATTTTTAACGAAGAACATATACAGCCTGTTTTTAATACAGTAGAGTTGAGTGCGCGTTGCGATGAATATCAAATTGTCCCGTCACAAAATATGAACTAGAAATTAAAAATATATATGCCCACCTCTCTTTCCTTCTTTCATTTAGTTGCTTCCCTGTGAAATGGATCCAAAAAATAACAATCCTGCGAGTGGTGCGCGCATGCGCGCCACAGCAAGACATATGCTTTCAATTATCGTGCCCGTGTCTGGGCATGATAATTGAAACCACATGACGGCCGGTGCACGTAATAGACACCAATAGGCCATGGGCAGAGCAATGTGCCCGCCTTTGGCCAATTGCGTGCTGTCTTTCATAAAAAGACGCACGCAAAGGCCAATATCGTGGGCCAAAAGGAAAAGCATACGCACGAGCGTGTGCGATTCCTAGGTCCATTTTCAAACCCCGTACAAGAGGTCTCTCGCTGCGCGAGCAGTGCTCTGCACTGCAACGCAGGCGCGAGACCTAAAAAAGTGTGCATGAAGTGGTATGCGTGGTTAGTGTACGCGTTAAAATGGAACTTACAAGGTGTCGGGATGCATGTGTGATGAAATGGTATGCGTGGTAATGGGATGCGTGGTAGTGGGTCATGCGTGGTAGTTGACGCATGGTAAAGGCATGCGTGATGAATGCGTGCGTTGTTATATCATACATTCCTTTCAGTAAAATATCTCATCCCTTACAAGGTCAGTTTCTTAAAATTAATGCTCCACTTAAGTCCTCAAAGGAAGCTCTGGGGGCATGTCTGGGCATCACTGTCTGTAGCTCCAGCTATAACATTCAGCATCAATGGCAAAGTATACCGCTGATACCCACTGTTGTAGCAATCAGGTGTGCCCTTTGATGGAGCTGCTGAGGGCTTTTGTTTCATATATCACAGTTTTGAGGGCATACATTTTGTCTCCCATAAAATAGATGTTTTTGTTGTCTTCATCAGCAGCAAAATAGCGTCTTTTATAGAAGGTCTACTTGCACTGCCACTCTTTCAAGTAGGAGGCATAGCAAAATACTAAGGACAAATCATCCATAACTTACGAACTACATTCTTTGCCCAGTCCAAATCAGCCACCAAACATCCTCCATTGCAAACTGGCCAAACCTGATGTTTGGTCATCTGTTGGGCAGCTGAGCCTCCATCTACTTAATTGTGGTCTGAACAAGACTGTCTGCATCTGAGAGTTCATTCAATTGACCGTATAACTTGTGCCTAATATGTAAATGAATGTGTGCTGGTGCCCGAATCTCTGCTGAGAGGCCCATGACCGGTGCAATAATATGTTCGTGTGATAAACACCAAAGCTGTGTCGTCTTCCGTTCACCTCGAGGCTCTTAATCCACTACCAGACACCTCCTCCCCTTTATCTCACTCCTGCATGATCCTGCTCCCTCCTTTGTGATGGTCTTTCCGTCTTTCTCTTCCTCCATCTTTCGGCTTCGTGTACTTTTCCCCCTCTTGCTCTGGATACATGTCTGATGCGGAAAAATAAGTGCCCCACCGGCTTAAATTAAGCTCACATATAACACAAAAAGGTTTTTAAAGGAAAACATTGCTACTTATGACTGCACAAGATAATCCTTCCTCTGAATAGTGCTTTTATCAAGTGTCACACTCCATTTTACAACCACGTTCTTTCCTTTAGCAATATTTTTCAGATCACTAGAATTCTGCACTGTTGTAATGTGTGTGTCTTTTCCAATTTTCCTTCCAGCCTCCACCAAATCTCCGGCAGGAGAAGTTGAAATATGCATGACATTTTTGCGTTTCCAGGTGACTTACAAAATGGCTCCCCTGAGTCGGCTGCTGGTCTACTATGTGAAAGACAACGGAGAGGGGGTCACAGACAGTGTGCAACTACAAGTTCAACCCTCGTTCGAGAACCAGGTACTAATGCTGAGGCATCCTCTGCCATCCATTCTTTGGTCACTCAGTGTCATTTCCAGTCTTAGAGTAGCTGGAAGCTCCTCAGCTTCGTGATGCCCATTGCCAGCTGTGTATTAACCTACCGAGCACACGGCGCCTGCCACGGTTTTCTGTGGTACCCTAGCACTGCTTAGTTGTATACAGCTGGTGATGAACTCACTAAACCTTCAGCCAATAGGGTCCTATGGTGGACTACATCTCATGACTCCCAGCCTCAATCCTGGCCCGAGTGCTTATACCCATAATTCAATTTTATTCTGAGAACATTTGTCGCCATAGTTAAACTATGCTATGTTTTATATTATGCTGCCTTGAACAGATTGACTAATCAAGTCACTCTCTTTCTGTAAATACTTTATTTCGACCGAAGGCCATAAAAGTTTCATAGCAATACAAACATTCACAATATGATCTGAAATGCATCAAGCAGTATATATAAAATATTCTCAGTGAAATAATCTCAATCTTTGTATAAAACAATTTAAACCAGTCACTAAGCTCCTTACATCCGTCCCAATGCGTACACTTTGTAAATGAGCTAAAAACTTTCTATGATACATTAAAAAATAGCTGGTTGTTTCATTCAGTTCAGAGTACTTTCCCAATTATGGGTGCGTTGTTCGTTGCAACATCACAGCTTAAGCCCCATTTTGCTTCTTATTAGTCCTACTACAAACAAGTATCGGGATAGGCCAAATATTGCGTGTGGTGCAGTGCTAGCTGTTAGTACCCTTAGTGCCTCTTGGTGCTTCCTAAATCCCAATGAGTTGCACAAAGGTCGGATCCATTTCCTCCTTGCCCGGGCATATGCTGGGCAGAAGAATAGGATACGTGCTGTATTTTCGGTGGACCCTAAAGTGCGTGTAGTGCATAAAGTGCAGGAACGGTCTCCCTTTCCCCCCAGTTTGCTGTATGGCCCTTGGTCTGTAGGATGTTATACCTTAACTTCAGATACAGAGTTCTTGCTAAGTACGGTTGTACATAATCGAGAAGTTCTTCAAAACTCGGGTTCGGTTAAGTAATAAGGAATTGAGTTGTTAGCCTTCCCGATCTTGGATCGCAATGGAGTGTGTTCAGGATATGTAGCCAATAAGTTCTCTTTAGTACGTCTTTGCAACTGGATGTTAAGCCATGTGGCTCTGTCCAGTATAAACTGAGGCCTAAGACTATGAGCCATTTCTTTATGAATCTTAGCCAAGGAAAAGTGAGACATATGTCAAGGGCTAAGAGTTCTCTTACACCTTCTCTGTATGCCACTAATTCTGGTGTTGTCCACAAGCGTATGCAATAAAGTAGTGGTCGCAATATTGCAATTTGCACTATGCGCCTCATGTTTAGAACATGTCTTTGCTCCTCCTTTTGTAATTCACAAGTGACCCATTGAGGAAGAGCACACAGTTTGGAGAGTTGAGAGGAGAAATCCACTGGTGATGAAGAGAAGACCTTGATGATCTATATGTCATTCCACCAAACAGAAATGTCAACTTCATTCTACTGGCCGCCAATGAAGAGGGCAAAGTGCAGGTGTATGAAGATCTCTATGTATCTCTGTCCATGCACGGCTTGCGCAGGATCATTCTGTGGGAGGGATGCCATGGCAGAAACTGTTTAACATAACCCATACACCAGACGAATAAGGCCGTCACGGTCTGGATTGAAAACAGAAAACAAATCAGGAGAGACCTCAGTTAATCAAATATTATAAAACACCTGTCTTTACTGTTTGTGAGATCATTGTTAGAGTGTCCATTGTCCCGCCTATACTCCTGACTTCACCGATGGGAGTACCCGATGGATTGAGCTGCAATATCCAGATGTCCATTGGCCATCGTGAACCGGTCCTCTGAACACCATTTCCATTTCGAATGGCGGAGATCACAGAGTCTGTTTTGTGACTTGGGGGAAAGTGACCTCGAAGACAATCAAGTAAATCACTCTCTTCGATATAAGGCTGCAACTATATGATCAGAACTTGCTCCTACAGTTTGATGGTTGGAAAAATCTGTCTGCTCAAAATAAGGATTCCGTATTAGTAGGATCACATCTGCTTTTGGTGTGGGGAGTGTGCCACAAGTTTGAAAGGGAATAAAACACTTTGCTTCGAAGCAAAGTTTGTTTACCATGTAAGATAAATTCAGATCTGCAAATACCATCATCTAATAGTGTAAATTCATTTAGTATTCATAAAAAGTGACTTGCACTCAGTGGTTTGTGCACATGTAGGCTTACCAGTGGCGTAGGAAGGGGGAATGCGGTGGGTGCGGGCCATCCCCGGTGTCATCACTAAGGGGGGTGACAAAATGGCAAAAATATGTGTTTTAAACACACATTTTTGCCATTTTGTCAAGCCAGGGGTGACAAGAAATTGTCCGCACCGGGTACCACTTGACCTTGCTACGCCACTGAGAGTTACACCAGTATGAACTGATGGGCTCAGAGGAGGAGCAGGCTGTGGATGCGCTTTGATTTTTTTCTCCAGAACTGAACTTTGAAGAATAGACGCTTTTTTGGGATACATAACAATATCGATGCCTTGCTAGCACATAACGTGCACCTCTGTGAGTTACCTACCATTTGTAGCTCAATTATAAGTATAACTGCAGAATGGAATAAAAGAAGTATAGAATACTAGAACCTAAGTATTACATTAACCCATTTGATGAGCTCAAAACTCTGAGATATGAGAAGAACTCAATTGTGAGTAGCGAAGCTGGACACTGGGTGGACTGCACAGTGCTTGTGGACGTAACACACCAGGCAGGAAGCATGCAACTATCTTAACTCCAAAAAATACAGAATGAGGTGTAAATATATTTCAGACTGAACCATTCCTAATAACTACAGATAATCGAGTCATCTTTAAAACTATTAGGGACTTCCGTAAGGAACTGTACGCTCCTGAATTTTCAAGTGAAACAAAAGAGATGTAAAGCGTGGATTTCCATTCACTGATTGAGCAGCATACATATGTCCCTAATGCTGACATAACAGGTGCAGAAATAATAACATCTATTGATACCCCACGCCTGGGCAAAGCCCCAGGATTAGATAACAAACCTACCTTTATTTATAAAATATGTAAAGTCACACTTGTGTCGCATTCGCTTAAACTGTTTTCCCATTTCTATTAGCCAGGCAGAGCACCTGGTTCTTGTAAAAAAGCTTCTATAGGTTAAATCCCAAAGGACGGAAACGATCCATCAGAACCGTAAAGCTACATACCCAGTTCCTTACAGAATTTGTAGTGTAAGATTTAAGCTAAGATTTTTGCTAACAAGTTGTCCTTAGTTCTATCGGCCATAATATCATAAGAACAAACAGAATTTATGAAAGAAAGGTTTAAAAGTGATAACTCCAGCCTTCTCTTCAAACAAGCTAATACATGCTTATCTTTAAGAGCAGCAGTTACACTGGATGGTGAAAATGCTTTTTATAGGGTGTCAACACGTTTCTTACAGCTATGCTGAGAAATTCCAATTTAGATGAGAACTTAATTAAGGCAGTCATGGAACTCTATCACTAGCCAAAAGCCAATGCCAAACAGTTCCTTTTCAGATGTCTTCCTGTTACGACAAGGTACCAGGTACGACTTCCATCTGTCCCCTCTTCTTTTTCTTATCGCAATTGAGCCACTTCTTAAGGCCTTCAGATAAGAAACTAAGGGGCATATGTATCAACATCACCATTTGCGATTCTCAAATAGCGATTTTTAAGGAATCGCTATTTGAGAATTGCAAAACGGGATGTATTTAAAAAATTGCAAACTTTTTGCGATTTCTTAAAATTCCTTAATTGCGATTAGCAAATTGCGAAATCGCAATTAAGGAATACCTACCCATTCATTCCTATGGGCCAGGAGACCCATAGGAATGTATGGGAAGTAATTCTCAAATTGCGAATCGCAATTTGCTAATCGCAATTTGAGAATAATTTCAAAGGTGCAAGGGTGTCAAGATGACACCCTGATACACCCCTGAAATTAGCATGTGTGGTCATATGGCGCACATACATGCCCTAAGGGCATGTATGTGCGTCACGTGGCACTTTGTAAAATTACAAAACGTGCATTTTTAAAAGAAATCGCAAATTAACACCAACTAGTAGTTGGTGGTAATTTGCGATTTCTTAAGGATTAATCGCAATCCTTTGGTGAGTGTTACATTTCATTTAAGAAATCGCAATTTGCGATTTTTTAAATGCTTACGCAAACTTAAGAAATCGCTAAATTAGCGATTCCTTAAATTTGCGTTGGGAATTTGCCTAATACATCCCGTTTTGCGAATTTTTAATCGCAAACGCTGTATTTTGCGAATCGCAGCGTTTGCGACTAAAAATTTGCTTGATACATATGCCCCTAAGGGCCTAATTTAGGGTTTGATGGATGAAGTAGTGTCTGTTGGTATGGGGGAGGACATTACCTTCGCCATCCCAACGTTCTTGCATTAATTAGAGATGCCCGCTGGCCCAGTAGTCATTTGTGTACATTGAAAGGCACCTCTGTCACTGTGGTTCCTTTCAGAGTACTAAACGGTTGGGGACGGCTGCTCTTGGTTTTGACAGCTGGCCACCAAACTGGTTTTACATTTTTTTTGTTTTTGAGAAACAAACTCCCGCTTTGGGAGTTTAATTCTGAAAAACAAAAAATAAGAATGGCCGCCACACCCTGGAAGGGTGTGCGAATCATTATTATTTTTTTCGAACTATCCCCCACACCTTGGTTTTTCCTAGCAGTGACGACAGGTACAAAGAGATTACACCGTTCACCCTAAATAAGGTATGTGGTGTAATGTTCTTCCGATGGCCCCTACTCCGTTGGAGGAAGTATTCTGTTGACGGAGTAAATGGGGGCTCCTTCACTAGAATACTTGAGAGCTATTTTCTCTAAATGATGCTGGTCGACTGAAGGTTTGGTGGGTAGGATACTCCATCATGTTTGCAGTGGAGTACTCTGTCTGGCACACTTTAAATTGGGCCCTATGTTTTTGCATATTAATATATATGTGACAAAATCCAGTCTAACCACGTCACAAATAATATAAACACATTTGTCATTATTTATTAAGCCAAAAAATCCGAAAACGTTCAGCAGCATTGTGTGAAAAAGTAAGTGCACCTTACTGTTCCGTTTCGTGTGGAACCCCCTTTGGTTGAAACACCCTGAAGTAAGGCTTTTCTGTAAGAGTTAATCAGTCCTTCATATCACCTTCAAGGAATTCTGCCCCAGTCCTTCCAAAACTGCTTAAGCTTCGAGAAGTTTGAGGGCATTTGATTATATCACAGGTGAGATTACATAATACTTTACCATTGACATTATTGTATTGATGGCTTCACTATGGATACTACATAATATCTTTGTTCACTAAAATGTTGCTGTTTAGTGATGTTTTGTTTATGCCTTTCTAGTTCTACTTTGTGTTGTTTCTCACACATGACAATGTTCCCCAGGCCGTGACAATATGTTCTTCTCTGTATGACAGGTAGTGCTTTCTCTTTCTTCCAATGAATCTCGGCCTGGTGATCTTGTTGACATCGACGTGAAAGCTGCCAAGGGGAGCTGTGTCTGTGTTGCCACAGTGGATAAGAGTGTCTACCTCCTCAGAGCTGGTTTCCAGCTCACCCCTGAAAAGGTGAGGCCCAGCCATGAGCCACAGCGAGGAGTAAATGTCATGAGTTGATACTGCTCACTTCAACTACTCTTCTGTGCCTGCACCAACCTTCCGGTTTTTACATTCACACTGGCAAAAAAGAAAACCTGAGGATTAATATGTACTTGAGTCATCACACACGGGGCATCACGCAGGTGCACCTATGCGTCTATGACAGTACAGGTGCGCCACAGTGATGACCTATATGCATGCATAGGAGTCATGACATGACAATTTTGTTTTCTTTTTTTTTTGCTATTGATACCCATCTTGGAGATGTAAATTTAAAACAAAAACGTTCTTGTATATGTTATGTCCAACTAAAAATGTTTAAAATTCCCTGTAAGGTTGCCAATTCAATTACCTCCTGGAAGACTACAGGGATGGTTACAAATGAACGGAATGCCAAGGATAATTATTGTCCCTGTTTCCCCTCTGTCAATATATTTCAGTCGCTAAATGGCCCTGTGTGGGTTCCCTGGCTTTCTTTGGAATCTGGATCCATATTATATTCATATAGTCACTCATACGAAACGTGTGTTGACTCAATCATGCGTTGCATGCCGTAATACTCGCATATATTTGTCGAAGTAATAGGCTAGTCCTTAGTTGTTGAAAATGATGGCTCCATGGAGGGCGCAGCCTTGGGCACCATATAGTCACACATTGGTCAAAGGGAAAGCTCTTCAGTGATGCTATTGTTGGTGCGCTCTATCCCTGCCACACAGCTCATGTTTTTAATCATGCCACACATCTTCCCTAACAGGCCACACCTCATATTTAGCTGGAAACAGTCCTTCACTCCTCACAACTGCTCGTCTCTGCAGGTCAACAACTGCATGGTGAAGGCATACAATTTTTTTTGCACGAACACATTTTCTATGGTGCACTTCTGTTCTGGTCACGTGCTACGATGGAAGGCCATTCCCTCTCTACCATTTCATATCACCTTCATACTGGAAACATGACAGACAATTATTGGTTAATAAATTAGATGCTTGTTTTGGTCCAGAAGCGAGCACTGGTAGGGCTGTAAAAAAGCCTGTTCATAAATAAAACAGGTGTGGGGAGGTTGAGCCTATGTAACACAATCTTTCCAATATTGTGATCTGTACCACTTTACAATGTTTTTTCAGATTTTCAAAGACCTGTTAAATTATGATGTTTCTGATGCCTTTGGGACACCTAAAGAAGATGGCCATTTTTGGTGGCCTGGGCTCACAACTCACCGTCGCAGACGCTCCTCTGTGTTTCCCTGGCATTGGGATATCACCAAGGATGCCAGCTTTGCATTTACGGTAAGAAAAAATAATGACACCTTCTGGTTAGCCATGTTACTCTGCTTTGTCTTATGTTGCAGTGCATGTGATTCTCAAAAAAAAGTCAAGCTTTCGGAACGTAGTACAACAGTTGCTCAAAGCCATGTTGCAGAATCAGTTTTTCCTGAAGGAATATGGTCGGTCAGAGCTTTGTTTGATAATGTTTTTACAGAAAGCCTTGCAGTTTCAATCGGTGAGGTGAAATTATATAGCTACTCCTGAAAAGCACTCTACACATAAGTTGCTGATGGTTTGTAGCTTGTTTGTGACAGATATTGTCTAAGTGCTATTTGAGTACCTGGATGTTTTGAATCTCAAAGGCTGCTTGCCATGTTTGTTCAGAGTGTTTGATATTTTAAATAGCATCTTTTTTCCCTATCTTCTAATGAATAATGTTTTTATTTATTTGTGAATGTTGGCGCTGTTAGTTATTGTTTTTTTAATATTTATTGTCAATATTATTATTTTGTTTTATTACTTGACGCTCAAAGGTAAATTTACATGTGCAAATTTACTCACGTGTAAATGTACTTTTGCTGATCTGGTGTAAATCTACACTTTTTTTGCTATTCACCATTTTGGAATGAAGTTACACCTAAGTGGAAACGTACAAGTCTGCACCCTCTGAAACCTGGGGGGGGGGAGGGGGGGGGGGGGAGAATCTAAACAGAATTTTCTAGTGTAAATTTACTACTAGTAGCTTTTCACACATAGGCAGAACACTAGGTTTTGTAAATATTTTTAATGTTTTTGTTAAAAATCTTTTCCTAAATAGGATATAAATATTTTATTACTATATATTACATTTATGTAAGAATTATCTGTTAATTGATTTAAATTAACTTTATATTTTTATTGAAACGTGAATACTCCCATGTAATTATTTTTCATGGAAGTTCATTATTAAATTATTTAAGTATATATATTTTTTTTAGTGAGGTATTTTTTTATAAAATAATTAATTGTTGAGTTAAAATAACATTTAAAAATGATATATATATATATATATATATACACACACACACACATGTATGTACATAAATATGAAATATTCAAAATGATTTTATTTAGTACACATGATTTCATATAGGACAGTGATACACAAAGTACGGCCTGGGGTACTCATGCGGCCCTCCTGACTATTACATGCGATCCCTTGGTCAACAACAGCTCTGGGCTAATTAACGTTGAGAAAGGTGTTAAATAAAGGGGCAAACATTTATTTACAGTTTAACTGATGTTAAAGGAAGGAACTAAGGTGTCATCCACCACTTAAATTTAGGAAAACCTTCATTTTGCAACAAACATGTAAACATTTGATAAAGCCTCTTCCAAATTCAAAAAGGGCATTTTATTAACATGCAGAAGAGTACATTAGATCATATCAGATCATTGAGAAATATTTTTTTTTTAAAGTGATATTTTGCAAACATGAATTTAAAAGCATTCAGGCTTCCTCTCCACCTGGCAACAATGCAAATAGTGAACAACAAGGCAAGTCAGTTGTTATGTTTACCATCTGAGTGGCCAGGGTTCCTATTAAACATGGATAGCATTATAGTTTAACAAATAAAACGCAAGAGAAAGTTTTGTATAGTGCGCATCCTGAAGTCATGTATTTCGTGGTCCTCTTATCTGTGATAATGAAGAAATAGAAGGCAAAGTGAAATAAAACAATTGCCTAGAATCACACAATTTTGTCAAGTCGGGAAGCCGAGATTGATCGTAGGTTTTCTGTTTCATAATGTGGAATTCGGCCTTTATATGTACATGCTTTGCTTCCACTTTAACCATGTTACAACCCCTCCACATGCCGTCAATGTGGCTTTCGATCACATGGCATGCCAAACCTTTTAGCCTCTTGGAAAATGTTTGCGAGTACCTGTGCTATAGAGTATTATTTCAAATCACTGTTTACATTTTTTTCTATGAGAGTGTGTTGCAGTACATGTGAGTGACTATCTGTGGTGTTAAGATTGACTTTAAGGATGGGGTAGACTACGTTATGACTATAGTAACTTTAGAAATGCAGTTTGTAAGCAGCAATAGCATTACTCTTTTCGTGGGTGTTTGTATTAGCATGTCCTTCCGAAGGCTCCTTCTTACCACTCCTCAAACTGCTTCTATTTTGTAGTAAGTATTCCCCATGTCCCTTTCATCCCTGTCCCTTACACATTTACTACTATGGAGCCGATTCCGCTGGGAGAAGGCTCTGTCCGACTCGGATCTGGGGGCTTTCCGACCGACTCGTGCTCCGAGCACCCTAGTACGATGCGAACAAGCTCTGATGGACACGGGTCGCTCGGAGCCCCACTGAAGTTAATGGGAGCCTGTTGTACGACGCGTACATAGGCTTCCATTGACGAAAAATGTATGTTGTCCACAAGGGCGCCCCCTGTAGTGGGGACGCATCTGTGCCACCCGCACCATACATGCATGTGTAGGGGAGACCCTTGGGTCTCCCCCTGTGATCGACTAGTAAGCCTACGGGTGAAGGGGGGTCCAGCGCAGACCCCATGAAGTCTGCTTCCTGGAGCGTTTACGTGTCAGAGGATCCGACTCGATCCGGCTGTCCGAATCGTGCATCCTACTGGCTCGGTCGGAAATCACCTCCATTGCACGGCACGGTTTTCTTACGGACGAGACGTATGGAGCAGTTCGGACCCGGAAACGATTCGGTCGGCGATTTTGCATTTCTTGCATCGTACTTGCTCGCTCGTACAGCTGTACGTGTCGTTTGGAAATCAGGCGTACGGCTCGTACTTTTTCCGGCCGGATCGCGTTCGGAGCCCTTCCGAGCGAGATTGGAATCGGCCACTAAGTAGTAAACTTATATGTGTAGAGATCTCCCTATTAAAAAGACTGAAAAGGTGGTGGTGGGGATTTATTCCTGTAGGTTAGTGAAATGCATCTTGTAATAGGAACCACTACTGCTGGACTATTTCATCTACTGCAAAATGCAGGTTGTGAATCACTCCTTCTGTGTTTTCTTGTTATTGCTTTGTAACATCCATTTCCATTTTTGTTTAAATTATGAGAGTATTGTCAACATTACAAAGATCCTGGAGTTATCCCCTGCATGTGCCATAAGTTTATTTTGCTTAAAATAGGACCTACTGGGTTGTGAAGCATGGAGTGGGGGCAAGGGGGTCTATGAGGAGCCTAAATGGGTTGGCCTCCTTGGGACACAGTATGCCGGCCCCGGGGGATGGGGTCCCTGGGTTCTATAAAAGCACTGGGAGGGGGTACGCTGCCCTCTTCTCTTTTAATCAATGTGATGGTTCCAGGGATGAGGTCACCGGGGCCTTATTAAGGCTCAAGGAGGGGAGCCGTGTGACCACTTCCCTTTTTAAAAAAATTGAAATCGGCCATGGAGGATGTGGCTTTTCAAGGCTCGGGATGGAGAGGCCTTGCAGACCTGCTCCTCTTTTTTACGATTTTGGCCCTGAGGAATTGGGTTCCCAGGGCCTAACAAGGCCCGAGGTGGCACACCCCTCCCCTTAATGAATATACCTTGCTCATAGCCAGAGCAGGCGGAAGATCCTTCTCCCACATCGCAGCCAAGAATTGGAATGAGCTACCGGCAGATATCAGACACGCTCTGTTAGACCTGTCAGCCCTAGGGTGGTCTTCCGCTACATTGTTTTCCCCTTTTTGCCTCGCTATAGACCGCCATTTTTGCTGCACATAGAACTCTGGGCGCCTTACCGCTGCTAATCAGCGCGGAGGTGCAGGTGCTCTCTCCTAACAACATGGTTGCCACAGGCCCCTGCTACTGCGGTGAGGCCACTGTCCTATCTGTGCACTAGTAGCTGGGGTAAGGCTGGGTCTTAATGCTACTGTAACCTTGACCGTCCCGCCTCTTGTCACCATAGACAGCCACCACAGAGTCCCCAGATTCTTCTGGAACCTTCCATCCCCCCTAGGTTGCCGCCAGAACTTGCCGCCTTTTTGAAGGGTCACCTGACCTAGGGGTATAAAAGTAAAGGAGGGAACCTGATAAGTCAGTTGCACCACTGAACCTGGGAACCCTCTGCTGGAGTGAAGGCTGTTGAGCTAGGGGGATTACTACACTACTGGGGCTGACTGATCATAGGACCTGCTACCCCCGTTAGATGAGTTACCCTGCCTGCCTGCTGACCTTGCCCTGTGAGAGGGGAACCAGGGATACCAACTTCAGTGTGCTTGCCCAGGACTGCCATATTCGCTTCCCCTACCAGCGCTGTGACTGGGAAGCGCTGTGTGCCTGGACACTGCAATACTGACCAAGGTAACTGACCTGGAGGATGCTGTGGCGCTGTGGTCATGTAGCACCCTGGGGGTGAAGCACTGTGCCTGGGGTGCGCTGTGTGCCTGACCCGCCTGAAATCCATCATCAGCGCTGTGCCTGGGTTGCGCTGTGTGCCTGAGTCTGGGACTGCTACCCCGCGCTGTGTCTGTGAGGCGCCGCTAGAAGAGAGCACTGTGCCCAAGATCACCGCCGTGGCCCAGGCGTCGCTAGAAGAGAGCGCTGTGCCCAAGATCACTGCCGCAGCCCAGGCGCCGCTAGAAGAGAGCGCTGTGCCCCAGATCACTGTCGCGGCCCAGGCGCCGCTAGAAGAGAGCGCTGTACCCAAGATCACCGCCGTGGCCCAGGCGCTACTAGAAGAAGAGACGCTGCGCCCCAGGATGCCGCCGCGGTCCCTGAAGTGAAGTGAGGCCCGCCGCGGTTACTGCCAAGGCCGCACTGGGATCGGGCGTGAAGAGACGAACGTCGCCTGGCAACCGGGACGCCAGCCGCGTCATCGGCCGTGCCCCCGGGAAACCGCGACCTGATTGGTTCTCGGACGGGGAGCCCTCCTGGAGATCTGGGGCTCGGCCCCGGCGCTCGCGAGAGGGGCTCCAAGTAGAGCGGGAGCCCCTGACTTCCCCAGACCGGGTCCCTGGAAGAAGGGAACCTGGTGAATGCGGAGAGTTAATCCGCCTCCCTCAGTCCAAGCCACGAGTAAAGGAGGGAGCGGGCTTACTGGGGAGGAGGCGTCCAGTGCAGGCCAGGACTGGTGCTGCTTCGTGGCTAAATTCCCCCACAGGGACTGACCCGGTGAGTCGAAGAGATCTGGGGCCTACGCCCGTGCGGAGGCTCCGTCCTGCGTGCAGCAGGGGCAACCCTAGGGGCTCCTGGGGCCTGAAATACCTGGTAAAAGACTCTCAGGCACGCGTAATAACTGTCTGGGAACTGCCCCGCTGCTGGAAGGTCCTCTTTGAATCGGTATTGAGCCTCTGCCTAAGAAATATTGCATGTATTGAATCTCTGCCTAAGAAATATTGCATGTATTGAACCTCTGCCTAAGAAATATTGCATGTATTGAATCTCTGCCTAAGACATGCTGCATGTATTGAATCTCTGCCTAAGGAATATTGCATGCATGGAATAGTCGCCCTAGAAATGTTACCTGTACTGCATACCTGAATGAGCGTGGTTACCTGTATAGACTGGAGGTTACCAGAACCCATTATCCTGCATACTGTGAGAACCTTACGTTCCTAACCCTGACAAGAAGTAGATAAAGATACTTGTTCTTATAAGTGAAACTGGAGAGGTGTCTCCTTATTGTGTGTGCTTTACTGTGTCAGTGTGGGAGTGTGCTGCACAACTACTTCACACATAGCCTCGGGGGTGCCTCCCTGCCTCGCGCCAAGCTACTGTGTCGGAGTCAGTGGTCCCTAGGACCTCGGTTCTAACACGCTCCCTCCCTGAACACCTTCAGGAAGATCCTCAAGACCTGGCTCTTCGGCTAAACGGACCTGCTGACCCCCCTCCCCAGCGCCTTGAGACCCTCACGGGTGAGTAGCGCGCTTATAATCCCCTGATTGATTGGAGGTTGGCGTCCCCAGGGCCCAAAATGGGCTCGGGGATGGGGGCCTACTCACACCCCACCCCCATGTATTTAATAAAGTGAATGGCATGAGACATTGTATGTAACTGCATGAGTTACAAACGCTCCACTTGTCAATGCCCACAATTAATTTTTTTTTTTTAAATGTAACAAGATCCATTTTTACAATCTAAGCTATATTTCCGAATGCTACATGTGAGAAAGTGCCATCTTTCTTGCATGGTATGCCCCCACTTTTTGCTGAATTGCTGAATGTACTTTGACTGAGTGTGCCCTGGACTCCTGCCAATCAGGTGCCCAGGGCCTATGTTCCTTCCCTAAAACACACAAAACCCAAATTGGCAAACCCTGGCCACATGTCAGCCCCTGGTAAATGGTACCCTAGGTACCCAGGGCCTTGTGACCAGGGAAGGCCTCTAAGGGCTGCAGCACTCATTGTGCCACCCTTAGAGGCCCTGTACCCTTACACACACACACCCCCTTTGCAGGCTGGGTGTCTGGGTGCAAGACAAAACAAAGTCGACATGGCACACATCCAAGTGTGCCATGCCCATCACCTACACTGCCATTGCATACATCAGCTACCCCTCTAGCTGGGTGCCTTATGCCAATGGTGTGGGCACAGGAGCAGGAGCCCTGTGCCCCTACAGTACCCAGGTCCATTCCTGAGCACTGTAAGTGCAGTGCTGCCATTTAAGAGTACATGGTGCTGAGAGGTTGTCAAACACGAACTCCACAGCACCATAATGGCAACACTGAAGACTGAGAAGTTTGGTATCAAACTTCTCAGCACATTAAACCCACACTTATATCAGTGTGGGATTTAATGTACCAAGCACCCCAGAGGGCATCTTAGAGATGCCCCCTTAAACCTAACCTACAATCCACGTCTGCTCTGAGGCCTGCCTAGGCTGCCACACAGCAGACATGTTGCTGGACCCCTGGGTGGAAGAGCCCCTGCTCTCCTGGGCCTGCAACAATGCACATCCTGGGCGAGGTGCTAGATCTCCTCCCCCAAGATGGGCAGGGGAAAGCTTCAAAGGCATGCCGCCTCTGTGAGCTTCCCCAGGCCACTGTAACCCCCCACTCTGGTGGGAAGCTTGGCCGGAAACCCCAAATAAGGATAGGGGACGTGCCAGCTTGCCAACCCCACCCTTCAGGTGGGGGAGGCGAGGTGAAGCCCATCTCCGGGCTCTCGCCATCTTGAAGATGGGAAGCCCTACCCTATCAGGACTAGGCTACTGCCCCCCTCCCACAGGAGAGAGGCAGGATAGGGGGTGTACCCACCCCAGGACAGGGACCCATTAGTCCCTGCCCTTCATCTACCTGTAACGCCCCTAAATCTAGTATTTAGGGGCACCCTGAACCTTCCTTCCCCAGATTCCAGATTCCGAAATACAAAGAAGAGCAAGAAGAAAGAAGACCTGCCCTGCAGCTGCTAAGAAGAGGAAGACACCAACTGCTTTGGCCCCAGCCCTACCAGCTTGTTGACCCTCGAACCTACTCCTGCTCCAACCCGGCATCTCTTGTGGCCAGCAACCTCACAAACCCCGGAGGACCTGGCTACCTTTTGGCTCTAAGCCCCTGGGACTCCCATGAGTAGAGGCTCTACTCAAAACCTACTTCTAATCCCTGGCAGCAGCCCGGAACCGCGAACCCAGCACACTCTGCACCAGCCAAGCATGGCCTGTGCCGGAGTGAACAAAGACCACGAGGACGACCCCACGGCGACTGTGACCCCGAATCCGGCACCCAAGGACCTCGCTCGATACCCCTGAAGAAGCCTGCAGCCTCAGAACAAGGTGCCCCCCCTACCGCGAACAACAGTGGGTAAGATTTCCCGACACCAAAAGGCACCCCTGCACGCGGCGCACCGCGGCCCCCTGTGCCAAATCCCGGGGTATCTACCTATCCTCCAACTACCCAACTTACCTCTCGAAGTGGTGGTGGCACCTGAAGAATCCTCGTCCCCGAGCTTGCAGTCTTTTTCTAAACCGGAGATTTCCCATTGAAATCAAATGAGCGCCCGAAGGCTCAAAAGCACCCTGCACCCAGCCGCCCGAGTGGCCCTGGCAGTGCAACCTCTACACCTACCTACTTCGCCACTTGCCCTGAGTAAGTGACCAGGAGCCCAGCTCCCACAGCCGCGTGGCTTGATAGTCAGCAGCCACCAACCAAGGCCCCCCTAGCCCTCATAGGATAACATTAGGCCTAACTCTCTCTGCACCCGGCTGCCCTAGAGTCGCTGAGGGTGAACCAACTGTACCTACCTGACCCTGGGGGACCCCTGAGTCTATGCCCAGAACCTCAACTCTGCCAGTCGAGTACTTACCTTTAAACCGATAACTCTTTTTTCTTCATAGGGTAACATTGACTGGCTTTTTCCTGAAATTTCTTCAAGTGTGGATTTTTCAAATCTTAAAATATTCACCAAAAATCAGCCGAGTAACGAAAAAGAAAATACTCACCTGCCCTTAGGTGAGCTCCCAGTGCTGGATCTTGGTGCCCAGCACTGACTCTGAAAAATACTTACAACGGTACTTACCAGTAACCCAATTTTCTCCCATAGGAAATCATTGACTGTTTTTCTGTGAAATTTCTTCTAAGTGTCAATTTCTGCAATCTTTAAATATTCTTTAAAAATCGTATAATATCTGAAAACGTAATTACTTACCTGTTTTGGATAAAGGTCCCAGTACTGAGTCTAGGTACCCAGTACTGGATTACAAAAGTAACGAGAACATACTGTACCTGCAACGTGAATTTTCTTCCAAAGGGAATCATTGACTGTTTTCTTTGAAATATTTCCTAAGTGTCAACTTTTAAAATAGCTAAATATTGTTTAAAAATCATCACAGTAATTAAGTCGACTTTCATCACTTGATTCTAAGTACTGACCCAGGACTGAATCTAGGATCCAGTCCTGGAATTCCAAAAGTAATTCCAAAAGTAATCTGTTGCAAATAACTTGAAATTTCCACTGAGCTCAATGCATTGTTGTGTTTAAAATAGTGTTGCCTATTGCAACCACTTGTAACTGTTTACAAAAGTCAATTGCATATTGCAAAAGTATTTATATAAAGCATCTCATTCTGAGAAAGTATATTTTAATGCCAAGTGTCGGTTCTAAAATAAAACAAGCATATATTTTTTATATATAAACCATTGGCCTAGAGTTCAGTTATTGAGTGTGTGCGACCATTTGCTGACTGAGTGTGTACAACAAATGCTTTACACTGTCCTCTGATACTGCCTTACTGCTCGACCAAGCTACCACTTTAGAGAGTAAGGTTATATCTAACTTTAGCCTCTGTCAAACCCTTGGGGACTGTGGACTATGTACACCCTGTACCTATTAGGGAACAGTATATACAGAGCCACTTTCTCACACTACAAATCTACAGTAACTGATATGTAACTGCTTTCTTATGAACAGTGCAGGGATATACAATAATACAATGGACATATCATTCAATGATTGGAAAAAACAACTTCAGCATGTTATAGTCTCCTCTAATCTTCCTCCATGACCCTCTTTCTTAGCTCGTTATTCCTTTTCCCCATCACTGGATAGAAGCCGTCACAACCTTCGTCACAATGACTCTTGCGTACCCTGATGCCCCCTCCATTCTCTGAAGGCTGTCTCCAACTCTCCATTGCATGAGAAACATCACCTGGGCCTCCATTTCTTGACATTTATTTTCTAAATAACAATACATTTGTTTGCAATATTTTGTCCTACAAAATTTGATATTTTGTTGTTCAGTATTTTGTTCCGACAGCCAATATTTATTAGAGGTGTATGAGCAACATGTATTCTTTTTATTATCTAGGAAACCGGCCTTGTCGTAATGACTGATTTGGTAAGTTTGAACCACAAGCAAAATGGCGGTATGTACACTGATGAGGCAGTGCCTGCATTCCAACCTCATACAGGAACTCTGATCGCCACCATGAACTCAAAGATTATGCCCAGGTAGAGTGTGAACTGTGTCATTTGTCCTTGCAAAAGTGTGCCTTTCAAATACCGTTTTCTACTTATATTTCAACTGATTCTCAGTGCTTGCTAATGTACTGTCGTACTTGGGGATGTCTCTAATGTATACTGTACATATTAAACGGTTCATGAAAACGATTAAAAGGGTTCGCAAATGCACCTAGCAATGATGGGGATGGTACTCATACAAGTGAGGGGGCGGAGACCTTATTTTGTGACTGTAGAGTACTCTGACTAAGGCAAACATGCACACAAATGTAAATGTACCATTAGACACCATAGGACCCAGTTGGCCTCCAGAACAAAGGGAGAAATGTGTCTCCTCCCCTTGCGAAGCCGTTCAGAGACCGTACCCGTGGAGCATTTAGTGCAGGCACCTTCACGTTACACAAGCAGTCCCTACCAGCTATTTTGCCTCACAATCACACAACGCACAATGCACACAAAGCCTTCAATTTTGTGAATACAATACTGGGAATTTTCTGGGCTCCACTGCTCTAGTCCTAGTCCAGCATATCCAGTAGGACCCTTATCTTGATGATAACCCCGGAGCCCATCACCTAGGGTCGAAATGTGTCTACATAAGTAAAAGAGGACACCATACCATCTTTTCATTCTATGGATCCAGCAAAAACCATAATTTAAGACTTAAAGTCTGGTGCTGCATAGTTTTTGAGGTCTCGCCTGGCGAAAGCAGCGCATGCGCTGCTCGCCATGGAGAGGACCTTTTGGAATCAATTCTCCCCGTGGGCTCATGCACGCGCCTGCATGGACAAAGATGGCTGCTCTCGCCATCTGTCCAAAGCAGACAGCATGCACGTGTCGGTACAGACTGTGGACAGTCCGATGCCATCTTGCGATGCTTTCACTGTCATAGCAACGAAAAAGCGATCGCTTTCACTGATGCGTGTTATATGTAAGCTGGACTTGGGCGCTCAAACCCCAGAGTTTGTAGTGCACTTTGAACCCGCTTCACCTCATAGATCGCGTTAGGCAGCATTGTAGATTGCATTAGGCAGTATTTTTAGTAGCGACTGCACGCTGCTCTTGAGTGCTCTCATCTCGATTCTTCTGTTTTACTAGAGTTTGTAGTTTACTTTGAACCCGCCTCACCTTGTAGATCGCGTTAGGCAGCATTGGTGATCGCGTTAGGCAGTATTTTTAGTAGCAACTGCACGCTGCTCTTGAACATGGACTAATCGCATCCCCTATGCCCCCTTTAAATCACTTTTGGCATGCGAACCATGTATATATCTCAGTAGTTTTTTAACCTCACGCAATAGCCGGATTTTAGATCTTTGATATATGTTACTGGTAATCGAAAGCACTTTCACCAGTTCTCACCCTGTGTCTTCTGACTTTTTGGGAATGTGCTGCACACGACCGGGATCACACGGGCACGCGACATCCATACTATCTTTATGGCCATGCCCGAAGCGCGTACCAGAGGCAGTCACAACACATTTCTCGGATCACTATGATCAGCCGCGCTTGAGAATTTGGGGCATCAGTGGCTCAAATGAGAGGTCCTGGGTGCAATTGTTCACTTGCAAATAGTATGCAAATTGTATGGATATGTGGCAAATCAAGATCGTTGGAGGCAGATACTTTGCAAATACACACATGCTACTCTTAGGTGCTTTCACCAAGAATCTTGTTTTTAATATAACACGCCGGTCCCCCCACCACACTTTAGGCTATCATGGGCTAATCGCATCCCCTATGCCCCCCTTTAAATCACTTTTGGCATGCGAACCATATATATATCTCGGTAGTTTTTTAACTTCGCACAATAGCCGGATTTTAGATCTTTGATATATGTTACTGGTAATCGAAAGCACTTTCACCAGTCCTCACCCTGTGTCTTCTGACTTTTTGGGAATGTGCCGCACACGACCAGGGTCACACGTGCACGCGACATCCACACTATCTTTATGGCCATGCCCGAAGCGCGTACGAGAGGCACTCACAACAGGGTTCTCGGATCACTATGATCAGCCGCGCTTGAGAATTCGGGGCATCAGCGGCTCAAATGAGAGGTCCTGGGTGCAATTGCACTTGCAAATTGTATGAATATGTGGCAAATCACTTTTATATCGCACACGTAGGGACAAAAAAAATGCACGCGCATGTGGACAGCCCGACGCCATCTTTGTTTACATTCATTAGCGTAGGAATGTGCACACGCGCGCGCATTTTTTTGTCCCTACGCGTGCATGGTGGCGTGCTTTCGCTTTCCCTCCCTCCCCCTGCTCGCGATGACCCTCTTCCGCAAGATGCATTTTCCTTCCGAGACATTGGGATGACAGAGTGTTTGTCCCTGAAGCATGGCATCTTCGCGTCCTATGAAGCACCCTCATGTAATACTCTTTCGCCTGCTTCTTATTAAGAGCTTGAAAAGATTTGGAAAATTGCCTATAGGTCAAAGTGTCGCAAATACTTGCGGTTTCCTTGGGAGTCTTCTGTTTTTAACTGGCAGCGGTTGAAACAAAGGCTCTCTTCATACGTTTCACTCAGAAATCATACGAGCCAGCAGTGGGCTGTGTTTTGTGCCCAGTGTTTTTAACATACTTTGAATGGATCTCGAGTGTGTGCCTTTAAACGCTGAATTCGACGTGGCTTTTCTCTGTTGCCTGGATTCGTTTTTCTTTTTCTTGCTCTGCTGATTTCCAGACCACATCGCGTTCCTCCCAATTCTGCATGCGGGGCCTGAGGCCCAGAGCCCGGTGTGTGTCTGCGCACCTGGGAGTGTGTGCTGCCGGCGGCGGGGGTGGTGACAGCGGTGCCCCTGGGCTTCGGTGCCCACACGTGCTGCAGCCTGGCACATGGCGCTACATGGACATAAACACACCCACCTCGGCGCAGCGCCTGCCAGGCTCAATGCTTTGTGGCAATATTTGCGCCGGTTTCCGCAAACATCACATTTTGTGTGTGTAGAGAGGAAGGGAGGCGCGCAATCTTTAAGTGCACTGGCGTCACTGGCGGAATATTTCACAATATTTCTTTATCGGTTACCGTTCTCTTTCACAAATACACACTCGCATTTGTCTCTCTATGTATTTCTCTCTCGTGTTCCTTTCTCTCCCTCTCTCTTCACCTCCACCCTAGACCTCTACACTCCACCCTCTGGCTCTGTCTTACCACCGCCCCTCGGATTGACGCCTTTTCTCGGGTTGGCACCTCGCCCACTCACTCTCTATTACTCTGTACTACTTACTCACTACTGCTCACTCTCAACTACTCACTCTCTACTACTCACTCTATGCTACTCACTTTCTACTACTCTCTACCACTCACTCTCTCTTCTACTCACTCTCTACTACTCTTTACTCACTACTACTCTCTACTACTCACTCTCTACTACTCTCTACTACTCACTCTCTACTACTACTACTCACTATCTACTTCTAACTCTCAACTACTCATTCTACTACTGACTACTATTCACTCTCTACTACTCACTCTACTACTCTCTACTATTCACTCTCTACTACTCACTACTACTCACTCTCTACTACTCACTCTACTACCTACTCTCTACTACTCACTCTCTACTACTCATTCTCCACTACTCTCTACTACTCTCTACTCACTCTCTACTACTCTCTACTACTCACTTTCTACTACTCTCTACTACTCTCTACTCACTACTCACTCTCTACTACTCTCTCCTACTCACTCTACTACTCTCTACTACTCACTCTCTACTACTCACTCTCTACTACTCTCTCTCTCCTACTCACTCTCTACTACTCTCTACTCACTCTCTACTACTCTCTACTACTCACTCTCTACTACCTACTTGCTACTACTCACTCTCTACTACTCACTCTCTATTATTATCTACTACTCACTCTCTACTACTCATTCTCTACTACTCTCTACTACTCTACTACTCTCTACTCACTCTCTACTACTCTCTACTCTCTACTACTCTCTACTCTCTACTACTCTCTACTACTCACTCTCTACTATTCACTCTCTACTACTCTCTACTACTCACTCTCTACTACTCTCTCTACTACTCAAACTCTACTACTCTCTACTACTCACTCTCTACTGCTCACTCTATACTACTCACTCTATACTACTCACTCTCTACTCTCTACCTCTCTACCTCTCTCTACTACTCTCTACCTCTCTACCTCTACCTCTCATAAATACAAATATATGCATATATATAGATATATGCATACATATGCATGTTATGTACATGAAAGTTTGAAAAACACTAATAAAAGCGAAGCTAAAAAGCCACCTGATTACAAACAGAATTGCTTTAACTTAAACGAGGGCGAGACCTATTGCATTTTTAATGCTTGTTTTTATGGTTACCTTTTACGAATGAGTTAAAGTCTTCACAGGCAACCAGGCCCACAGCTACAACAAAAGTACCAGAAAGTATCCTGTCTGTGAACACTTTCAATAGGGTCCTTATCGGCTCTTGGATCAAACAAGAGAAATAATTTACATATAACTTCTGATAGAGAACTCTAGCCGCAGATTCCTCACAGTTTGAATATTCCCCAGGCGTCAGATTGGATCCAGAAACGTTTCCTTAATTCTTCTGGGTGCAGTAACGTGTCGCTTTGAGGCTCAGCACTGATGCCGTTTCGCTCCGGAAGTGATGTGCAGGGCCTATATAGGTACCACGCCCGGACGCTGATGTCAGTTCCTTTCTTTCCACACCTCTAGACATGGATCCATAGCTCTCGTCATTCATCGTTTTTTAGTGATTTTTTTTTCGAATCCTTTAACAGTGTGCAAGGGATGTCACCCCCTAAAACAACAGATTTTAAGCCCTGTAATGTCTGTTACAGATTCCCACCACGTTTGTCGGTGTTGTCTGGGTTCAAGCCACGACAACGAGATCTGTGTATACTGCGCAGTGATGAATCCAAAAGTCACCAGGGAACACGAGGCAAACCTTTATGTCGCCAATTACAAGAAGATGCAGAGTCAGGACTATTCCAAGTTCTTCTCCAAGTACAAGGCTCTACCCAGTCCTGCTCCCATTCCTGGAGTCGACATAGCCGCTCTAGAAGCCGGTTTTCGTCGAGCTCCAAATCCTCAGGTAAGCACAAAAAACAAAAGAAGTCAAAGTGGAGTTTCACTCCTTCAGGCCATTCCCCTGACAAAGCGCATGGGTGGCGCCAACCACCCTATTCCTGCTCCCAAAGTCGGCCATCTTCAAAGTTGATTCCGCAGCTGGTTCAAGCACAGCCTAAGTATTCGGGGCCTTAAGCTATGCCGTGAGTTGTGCGCAGCTATGCTCCGGTTTTTCGGATCTCTACCAACTCCCTCTAGCGCTCCTTCAGGTCCCACTGAGCCAAGTGGCTATCCACCTTGATTACCTCCGGCAGGTTCGCCTTCGGCACCATTTAGATCCTCTGAGCCACTTCTGCACTCTGCCCCAGTACCGACGGCACCTGCTGACAGCCATGACCACTCCAGGTCTGGATACGTTGATGCCGATGCCAACTTTGTGGCCCAAAGAGGTGGCCCCTATTGTCCTCTCTAACACCAGCTCGACACTGGTCCGACATTTACCAACGTCACCAACAAATCTGACCGAGGCTTCTGCACTCCCTTTACCACAAGGCAGGCAACATTCTTTATGCTTTCTTTTTGGAACATACTCTGGTAATGATTATGACCAGGTCGATGGGTTTTCCCAGCCCTATGCCGATGACAACTGGTACAAAAAGCTAGTGGGCTAGATACTTCCCCAGAGATAGCCCCTTTCTCTCCTCCTGGCCCGGCCATGGAAGTACCTGCATCTTACACCTTGGTTTTGAGTATGGGTGGCAGAAGTTCTTTAGCTCCTCCTCAGAACCGTGGAGGTGAAGACAAACGTCCTCATAGAAGCGAGCATGGCCAGATTGCCTCTGAGCTTCTCCTCCTTTTCAATGAGGCCTTAATGGATAAAACATATTCCCTCCTCGAGGCTTGGGCCAAGCTTTGCACCAGCCCGCCTGTTAATCTGCAAATTGCCGGGCACCACTGTTCTGCTCCAAGCGACACGGTATGTTTTTTCACAGTACCTCTCTCCAGAGAATTTGGTGGTACAAGCTTCCACTTGTCGGACCAACCCCAACAATTTGCCTACTATGCCCTCTGACAGGGAATCTAAGAGAGTGGATACTTTTGGAAAAAACTTATTTCATTCAACCAGTTTTGCCCTGCGGTCGAGCAATGCCTCTTGCTTGCTGGACCGCTATTCTCATGCCCTTTGGGACTTGATGATACAAGTCTTCCCCATAGTTCCGGGAGACCTTCGCCCTGCTCCTTCACAGGCAATTCAGGGTGGTTATGATGCGGCCAGGATCACAATTTGTTGTGGCTTGATGTAAGAAAGTGCCCTCTTTTTGCATGGCTGCCCCTACTTTTTGCCAAACTGCTGATGTACTTTGACTGTGTGTGCCCTGGGTTCCTGCCAAACGGGTACCCAGGGCCTATGTTCTTTCCCTAAACCTGCATTAAGACAAAACCCAATTGGCACTCTTTGGCCACATGTCAGTCCCTTGTAAATGGTACCATAGGTACCAAGGGCACTGTGGCAAGGAAAGACCTCTAAGGGCTGCAGCGCTTATTGTGCCACCCTTAGAGGCCCTGTACCTTTACAGACACACCCTGCCATTGCAGGTTGCGTGCTTTGGTGCAGAACAAAGTGAAATGTCAACATGGCACGTGCCTCTGTGTGCCATGCCTACAACCCACTGCCCTGGCATACGTCAGCCACCGCTCTAGCTGGGTGCACGATACCAGTGGTGAGAGTACAGGTGTACCCTACAGTGTCTAAGCAAATTCATAGACATTGTAAGTGCAGTAATGCCATTAAGAGTATATGGTGCTGGAAGTTATCATTACGCACTCCATAGCACCATAATAGCTTTACTGAAAACCGGGAAGATTGGTATCAAACTTCTGAGCACATTAAACCCATACTGATGCCAGTGTGGGATTTAATGACAAATGCACTCAGAGGGCATCTTAAAGATGCCCCCTGAAAAACGACCTTACACTAGTGTTCTGCTGAGTGGCTGCTCGCCAGCTGCCGCCACCAGACATGTTTCTGGACCCCTGGGTCAAGAGCAGGCTGCTCTTGGGGGTCTGAAACAATGCACATCTTGGGACAAGGTGCAAAGCCTCGTCCCCCGGATGGGCAGGGTCCACGCAGGGGGAGCTTCTAAGGCTTGCCGCCTTTGTAAGCTACCCCAGCCATTTGCTGCTTCCAGCAACTCGCCCTCACCGGTTTTGACCCCCACATTAGGTGGGAGAATCGGCAGGAAAACAGAGTGAGGAAGGGAGGTGTGCCCACCTTTGCCAACCCCACCCCTCAGGTGGGGTAGGCGAGGTAAAGCACACCTCTCAGTCTCCGCCATCTTACAGATGGGGGGACCCAGCCAACCAGAGAGTGGCATATGCCCCCCTCCCACTAGAGGGTGGCATAATAGGGGGTGTACCCACCCCAAGGAAGGAGCCCATTGGTCCTGATCTTTACTTACCTGTAACGCCCCTAAATCTAGTATTTAGGGGCAGCCCAGAACCTTGCCTCCTCAGACAAGAACCGACCAGAAGAGAATAAGAAGGTCAGAAGAAGCCATGCTCAACTAAGAAGAGGAGGATGCCCACTGACTTGGCCCCAGCCCTAACGGCCTGTCCGCACCTCAAACCTGCTCTAGCAAAACCCTGGTGTGTCCTGCAGCTAGCAGCCCTCAAGAACCCGAAGGACTTGCCCTGCCTTCCAAACCCAAGACTGTGTCTCCTCTGAGCACCGGATTTGTTCACCAACAGACTCTAGCCCCAGCCAAAACCGCGAGTCTGCACCACCCTTCACCCGAAGCCCACAGCCCGAGTTCGAGTGGCCCAACACCACGAGGAGGTCTCCCTGCCGATCCTGACCTAAGATCTGGTGATCTTTGACCTGCCTTGAATCTCCAATCGACGCCTGCAGCCCCTTTCTGGAGGATCCCCCCTGACCGCGACCAATGCTGGTAAGAAAACCCGACGTCTAAAGACACCCCTGCACCCGATGTCCCATGGCCTTGGGTGGCCCAGCATCCCCAGGCATCTCAACTTACCTCTAATACTGGTGGTCACCTCCAGAAGATCTTCGTCCCTGAGCCTGCAGTCTTTGTTGCAACCGGAGAATCCCCATTGAAAACAACAGGGCACCAACGCCAAAAAAGCCCCCTGCACTCAGCCGCCCCTGCGTCGCAGTGGGTGTACTTTGCATGCTAACTCGGATCTCCCTTTGCCCTGATCCTAACACCAGGAGCGTTGCTCCCACAACCTTGTGGCCTGCTCGAGAGCAGCCACCAACCGGAGGCCCCTTGGATGACATTGAGCCTCAGCACTCTGCATCCGGCGCCCCAGTGCCGCTGAGGGTGCATCCTTGACTTTGAGGGAACCCTGTTTCTAACCCCAGAAAACCAACTCCCAAACCCAAGTACTTACCTTGAAACCGATAACCTAATTTCCTCCCACAGGACTGCATTGACTGCTTTCTTGTGAAAATTGTTTTAAGTGTGAAGTTGATTTTGTATGAGAACTTGAAAAACTGCAAATATCCAAAAACTGCTTTACTTACCTTTTCTCTAGTAAAATTCCCAGTGTGATATCTAGGCATCTCACACTGAGTAGAAAAAGTTATCCCAAAAGTAATCTTGCAGTAATTTCCACTGTATTGAAAGTATTTACAAACCTGTAGCAAAGTCCATTTTCATTCCGCTTGCTTGTATTGTTCAACATGCCTTGAAAAGTACCATTTACACTTACCTGTGCCAGGCTTGCTTGGTTCTAGAAAATAAATATAACTAAATAATATTTGTATACAATTTAATTGGTCTGATATCGGTCTTTGAGTGTGTGACATCATTTCTTGCCTGAGTGTGTACAACAAATGCTTAACACTACCCTCTGATAAAGCCTTACTGCTCGCCCACACTACCACAAATAGAGAGTAAGGTGCTATCTACTTTTACCTATGCCTACTTTTGGGGTTCGACTGGACTCTGTGCACACTATACCTCATTTTGGTATAGGATATACAGAGCCAGCTTCCTACACTTGGACACTACCAACTCTCCTAGATGGGTTAGAGGCACCAGTGTTGCCATTTATCACCCTGCATAGGTGCAATCAGTTGGGTTCTCGTCGATAACCAGTCCTCCCTGATGGACTAGCCTTTCGATGGGCCTTTCTTATTCAGGGACAACGGTGACTCTTCCCATTAAAGTTTCAAGGAGAGTAGGGCTACCACTCGCTTTCTTGGCCTTTTTACCCACCCTCACCAGCACCAATTTCAGTGTTCTTTTGTGGCTTTTGACAAGGCATTCCTTACTGTCAGACTGCTCCACCCAGGCAGGGAACCCAGCAGTTTCACGTGAGAGGCTGTGGTGCCAACCAAACCCGCAGTCAAGGTCAGCATGCCGTTCAGTCCACCACAGCCCCCCGGCAGCCCAACGTGTCACACCTCTTTAGCCTACCCTGACAGGGTGACAGACACTCGATGGGAGGCAGGATCCACCAATTCTGTCCGGGCTGGTAAGTGATCACATGAAACAGGTGGGTCCTACAAATTGTTTGCACATGCTACGCCTTACTCTTCCTTTTTTCCCCACCGCACCTTCCAACGCCTCCCCACAACTGACGGAAGACAGTCTCTCTATTTTGCAGCAGGAAGTGCAAGCCTTTTTGGACAAAGGGGCTATCAAGAGGGTGCCAGTGCCAGAAGTAGGACGTGGTTGTTATCGACGCCACTTCCTGGTGCCCAAGAGGGATGGAGGTCTTCAGCCCATTCTTGATCAGCTCCCTTTCAATTTCTTCCTCCGCACTGAGAAATTCAAAATGCTCACCCTGGTCCAGGTATTGTCTGCCCTTGATCCTTGAGACTGGATGATGGTATTGGACCTACAGGATACTTTTTTCCGTATTCACATCCTACTGGCCCATCGGCACGACCTGTGGATTGTGGTAGGAGGGGAGCATTTTCAGTTTGCTTTGCGCCCCTTCGGTCTCATCAGCACCCCCTGGGTGTTCACAAAAGTGATGACGGCAGCACACCTCCGGAGGTCAGGGGTGCCAGTCTTTCCCAACCCCAATGACTGGTTGTTGAATGCAGACTCGCTTCAGGCATTCTTTTTTTTTTTTTTTTTTTTTTTTTTGTTGAAACCGTTTATTGCAATCTCAAGTATATACAAGTATGGGCCTACAACCTTCCGGCCGGCCGCTAGAGTGACAGGAGCACCTGACAAACTCACAAAAGGGCACTTGGCGTTACAGAGAAGCAAATCAGGAGACATCAACGACGTAAGCCACATGACTCTAAGCCCACAATACGGTTTCATTTTATACACACGCAACAACATAAAAAAAAACCACACCCGCAAGGCAACCCGCAATCGAAGGTATCCACACGTGCTCCTCGAATGAGGGACCCCGACCATCCACAGGAATCTGAAGAGGGGGAAGGGAAACAAGTCCAGGACTGGGGGAACTCTGTGCCCGGGGCTGGGGGAGGGGGTCAACTAGGGGGACGGAGCCGGTGAGGCAGCAGGCGGCAGTGGTGGCTCGCAAATACCCCCGCGGTAGGCGTTCCAGGGGCCCCATATTTTCACCCACGCCCCAGGCTTGCCCCTCGCCACATACACCACCTTTTCTCGGAACATGCACCAATCCATATGTTCTTTCCAGGCCGACACCGCCGGGGGCCGCTGGGATCCCCACAGTTGAGCGATGTCACGCTTAGCTATCATATATCCCAGAGTCACCCATCGCGTCTGCGGAACCGAGTAATCAGTTGGTTCCCACACATTCAGCAAGCATCTCCTCGCTTCAGGCAACAGTGCGACATGCGTAACCAGACGCAGGACCTCATGCACACCACGCCAGAATCGCTCCACCTTCGGGCATTCCCACAAAATATGCAAAAAAATCGCCAAAGCACCACACCCACGCTTACACAACCCATCCTCAGCATAACCCATACGCAGAAGCCTTGGCCCCGTCATGTAAACCCGGTGGAGTATCTTAAGCTGGACGAAGCGAAGGCGAGCCGGTATGGCCACCTCCTTCGGAGAGGCCACCGCGGAAATCCAGTCTTCGTCGTCCAACTCCAGCCCGTCGGCAACCCAAGCCTCACGGAGGCCGGTCAGCAGGCCCGAGCGGGCATTAATCAGTTTTTTGTATATGAGGGAGATCGTGCTATCCGGAACGTGGCCATCCAGCACTCTATCCTCCAGGGGGGAAGACTCCGGGATGGAGGCGGCGTCTGGGAAGACGGAGCCCAGCGCATGACGGACCTGCAAGTACCGAAAGTATTCACTGCCCTGCAGCTGAAACTCCGTCTGCAGCGTCTCGAATGTTTTAAATCCCCCTCTCGTCCAGAGGTCCCCCACTTTACTGATGCCAATCGTGTCCCACTTCTCGAAGCCCTTCGAGGTCCACAGGGAACCCAACCGCTGAGGCGCATACAACGGCGACGCCCGGGTCAAACGGTCCTTCCACCCCATAGCTGCATTGGCCGCGTGCCACACCCGCACCATGACACGCGTGGGCCCCGTCAAGCGGGGATCCGGCGCGCCAGAGTAGAGTGCTCGATTGTAGTCGCCACCGGGGAGGAGCGTCTTGTCCATTTCAAATGCCGGGTTCAAGGCGGGCCCATAGAGGCCGTGATTAATTGCAGCTAGCTGGGAGGCCCAGTAATACCGCTTAATGTCCGGGAGGGCAATCCCCCCGTCATACCACGGGAGCGTCAACTTCGCCAGGGCTATACGCGGCCTCCCGTCCCAGAACAGGCGGCGCTGTAGACTCTCCACCTCACGGAAGTAGCGCGCCGGGACTAGGTCCATAGTGTTCTGGAGAGCGTACAGGAAGCGCGGCAACGACATCATCTTAAACAATGCCGCCCGGCCGAGCGGCGAAAGCGGCAGGTGCCGCCAGCGCGCGACGTCCTCCTTCAAGCGCTGGAGGGGGGGAAGCAAGTTTCGCTCGTAGCGGGCCGCCGGGTCCAGCGTGATATAGACACCCAGGTACCGAAACCCCTGCGAGGCAATCTGGATCGGACATCCCCGCGGGAGGACGGGAGCCTCCCCGGAAAGCACATAGACACATGATTTAGCCCAGTTGATGACAAGGCCTGAGTTACGGCCAAAGGAGCGCAGGACATCAACCAGGACAATCAGTGATTTGCGCGGGGAGGCTAGGTACAAAAGGATATCGTCAGCGTAGAGGGACACGCGGTCCTCATACTCGGGGGTCCAACGGAGACCACGGAGGGAAGGGTGCCACCGCAGCCACTCCGCCAGGGGTTCCAAGGCCAATGCAAACAGGAGCGGCGACAAGGGGCAACCCTGTCGCGTGCCCCGTCCCAGCGCGAACGGGGCCGAGGCTCGCCCATTCACTACCACCTGCGCTAACGGGCCCGAGTACAACAATTTGACCCAGCTGATGAATCCCGGTCCAAAACCAAATTTCGCCAGCATCGCCCAAATGTATGGCCATTCGAGCGTGTCAAACGCCATGGTGGCGTCTAAGGACGCCAAGATGGCCGGCTCCCGCACAAACGGAACACGCGCGAGCACCCCGTGCAAGCGCCGCAGATTGAGGGCCGTGTTGCGATGGGGGATAAAGCCAGACTGGTCTTGGTGGACCAAATCGCCCACCACGCCGACCAGCCGGTTGGCAAGCACCTTGGCAAGGATTTTGGGCTCCGCATTCAAGAGCGAGATAGGCCGATAGGAGGTAACCCGGTCTCGGGGTTTCCCCTCCTTGTGGATCACCACGATTGTAGCCAGACGTTGGTCCAGCGGGAGGGAGCCCCGCGAGTGGGCCGCAAGGAACATCGCGCGGAGGTGGGGTGCCAGTACGTCCGGTCGCAGCTTATACAACTCGATAGGGATGCCGTTCGGGCCCATGGCCTTGCCAGATGCAACCGAGCGTATAGCGAGGGCAATTTCGTCCGAGGTAGGAGCAGCATCCAACGACTCCCTGTCCTCCACCGAAAGGGAGGGCAGCGCGATATCTCGAAGCAGGGCATGAGAATCCGCCTCCGAGCAGGGAGAGACCGGGGAATACACCTCGCGGAAATAATCCGTGAAGCAAGAGACAATGTCTTCTGGCTCGGTGACACGTACACCATCCATCCTCTCAATCAGCGGAACCACACGACTCGCTCTCTCCTTTTTATCCAACCACGCAATCAATTTACCAGCCTTATCACCCACATCATACAGTCGCCCCTGTTGCTCTCTACTGAGGCCCCTGGCTGCCTCCGTGACGAGGGCCCTATAGGCCGCTTGCTTAAGGTGTAGAACATGCAGTGCAGCATCCGTCACCCCACTCCCCAAATCACCCTCTAGTTCAGTAATTTCGGCCTCCACTCGGGTCACCTCCTCCTGCTCGCGCCTCCGGGCATGGGATATGAAGGAGAGGGCCTCCCCCCTAATAACTGTCTTGAAGGCCTCCCAAAGGGAGATAGCCGAAGGGACAGACCCCACATTCTCCTCAAAATACCGCTGCAAGGATTTAATCAGGTCCGCGCGAATAGTGGGGTCGCGCAGATACCAGGCATTGATTGGAGCTACCCTGCCCTCCCCCCTCGGGAGGACACCAAAGTGCAACAGGAGCGGGGAGTGATCTGAAATACCCCGCGCCAGATGGCGCACCTCTCCCACCCTCCCAGCATAGGCCGCAGGGACAAGGATATGATCAAGCCGCGAGAGGCTACCATGGGCACCCGAATGGAAGGTGTATTGCAGCTGCGTGGGATGTTTTAAGCGCCAGCAGTCCACCAATCCCAATGTATCCAAAAGGCCGGACAGCCACGCCTGCGCCCGGGGGAGGTCCCTAGGGGGGTGACGATCCATAGTCCCAGAAACCACCGCATTGAAATCCCCCCCAACCACCAGAAGCCCCCCCGGAAGGTCACGGAGGAGGCGCCCCAGGTCCGCAAAGGTGGTAGACTGTAGCCCCGGTGGGACATACACTGAAACAAAGACAACCACTTTGCCCTCCATTCTCCCCACCAAGGCAGTGTAGCGTCCGCTCTCATCATGGCGCACCTCATCTATTTCCAGCGGGAGCGAGTTCTTAACCATGATGCCCACCCCCCGCGAGCCAGACGTGAAGCCCGAGTGGGCCACCAAACGATAGCCACGCCGATTCATGGCAAAGAAGGAATTACCAATAAGGTGTGTCTCCTGCAGAAAGACCACATCTGGCGAAATTCGTTTCAGATACTGCAGGACCACACCTCGCTTAATCCTATCCCCCAGTCCATTAACGTTCCAAGACAACAAAGTCAAGTCCCTACCCCCCATCACATACAGAAGCCATCACTCGTCCCCCCGAGCCAGGCATTCTTTAACCACCTCTAGACTACGGAGAACATTCTGTCATCCTTGGGGGTTCACTATAAATTTGACAAAGTCGCACCTGATGCCTTCCCAGATGCTACCCTTCACCAGAGCCATTCTGGGCATGGTTCGGTACTCTGCCTTTCCCTCTGGAAAGAGAGGCCACGACATTCAGGCTATGATCCAGATGTTTCAAAATTGGTCGTAGATTTCAGTGACGTTATCTCTGAGGCTGCTTGGACTGATGGCCTCCTGCGTCCTGCCGGTCGAGCATGCTGGGTGGCATATGCGGGCTCTGCAGAAGGATATGAAATCCGATTGGGCCCGACATCAAGTGACCCTTTCCGACCAAGTCTAGATTTCGGAGGAGACTGTGAAAGATCTGCAGTGAAGGCTAATGTACTGTGATTGGCTCAGCGGCAGACTGCTCTCCCTTCCGCACCCTGTGTTGACAGTGGTGACTGATGCATTCCTTATGGGCTGGGATGGCCACCACACTAAGGTGGGGAATGGAGGCCTCTGGTCTCCGATGGAGTCCTGGCCCCATATCAACTTTTTGGAGCTGAGGGCCATCCGCTTGGCGCTGAAAGCCTTCCTACCGTCCTTCAAGTGCAGGTGCTCACTGATAACACCACCACCATGTGGTACTGCAACAAACAGGGCGGGGTGAAGTCACAGGCCCTTGCACCTCTGGAAATGGCTGGACAGCCAAGGAATCGTCCTGGTGGTTAACCATTTGGCGGGCTCATTAAATGGTGGACAAACTCAGCCATTGGCTTCTATAGGATCACGAGTGGCAGTTACACCTGGAGGTGGCGCAAGGCATGTTCCTCGAATGGGGAGAGACTTGGCTCGATCTGTACGCCACCGCTTTGAGTGTGCAATGTCAGCACTTCTGCACATTGGAATTTTCAAGGTGTCTCTCACTTGGAGATGCGTTTTGCCTTAAGTGGAACTAGGGACTACTGCAAGCCTTTCTGCCGATAGCACTCCTGCCCCGAGTTATCAAGAAGATCAGAACAGAGCAGCTCAAGTCATCCTAGTAGCTCCAGACTGGGCACAGAGAAAACTTCCAATCAGGTTGCTCTTCCAGGAGGATCTGCTTTTGCAGCAGAAGGGTTTGGTTTTCCACCACAGCCTCCGCAACCTCCACCTTCATGCGAGGAGATTGAGCAGCAAGAGCTGAATACCTTCGACCTCCCTCTGGAGGAGGTTGATGTCATCTTTGCAGCCAGGCGTCCCTCGAGGAAAATGGTATACACCTATCATTGGGAAAAATTTGTGGTTTGGTGCGGCACTCGCCAGACTGACACCCTTCAGGACACATTGTCTGATGTTTTGTTATTTGTTCTGTCTCTCACCTGGCAAGGCTTTATTCTGTGCACAGTTTAGGGTTATCGTTCGGTCCTCTCTGCTTTGTTACGGCTGCCTGATCAGCCCTCTTTGTATAGATCACAAGTTGTGATGCACTTTTTGAAAAGGTTGCAACACATGTTTCCCCGTTCTCTGTTTGTGATGCCCCTATGGGACCTCAATTCTCGTACTTACTCTCTTGTGTATTCCATTCGAGCCGCTCCATAGAACTCCCCTACAGCTCTTCACCATCAAAAAGCGTTAATCGTTGCTATCACCTCAGCACTGCGTGTGAGTTAGCTTCAAGCTCTGTGTGTTCATCCATCATACACCACCGTCTTCCCCGGTAAGCTGATCCTGCACACTAGGGCATCCTTCATACCATGCCGGCATTCTGTGCTTCACCTCGCCCCTCTAAGAAGAAGGAGAGACTCCATTGCTTGGACCCCAAAAGAGCGCTCAGTTTCTACATCGATCATACCAAAGCCACCAGATGGACAATTAGCTTTTTGTGGGGTTCATCGGAGCAAAAGAAGTCAAGGCAGTGCAGAAACGTACTATCTCTCACTGGATCATGCTATCTGTCAGGATCTGCCACACATTGGTAAAGAATCAGCTTCAAGAAGGACGGTGCACTCATTCCACGAGGGCGAAGGCAGCTAACACTGTGTTTCACGGTGTGTCCCTGTGCTAGACATATGTCAGGCAGCTATGTTTGTGTCCCTACATACGTTCACGAAGCACTAGTGTCTGGACAGCCAAGTCCGCCAGGAAGGGCACTTTGCCCACTTGGTCCTGTAGGACTTTCTGGTTTAGGTCCATTCACAAACCTGCCTCCAATAGATACTTCTTTGGTATCTATTCTAAAGGTGAGGAATCTCTATTAGAAGAAACACTTATTTTCCTTCAGCAACATTCTTTCTGGTGGAAGCTCTATCTCGACACATATTTCTTACCCACACTCCCGTCCTCCCCACTCTGTGATTGGACTCTGCCCATTAATAAGATCCCAAGTCTAGGAATTTGCACACTGGTCTGTCAATTTGCTTTTGAGGCTTAGCGTCTAGGGGCACAGACAGTCTTGAAAGCAACTGAAAGTGCTGCCTACATAGGCCCTGCACGTCACTTCCAGAGCGGAATGGCGTCAGTGCAGAGCCGCACTAGGCTACCTTCCGGTGCACAGCGGTACTGTGGAAAACATTTCAGATCCAGTCTGGTGCGTGGGGAATATTCAAAAGGTAATGATTCTGTGGGTAGATAATCTATACCAGAAAGAGCGTTATCGAAGTTAAGTAATTTGTTCAATACGTTTATTCATCCTGAAAACTTCATTTCATGTGTGGACACACTTCTTTTTGGTGGAGAAATGGGAATTCACAAGCGCTTTGCTTATCACACTTACTATATTTATCTTTTGAAACATTTTTAATTATATACAATGCATTATAATTTAATGTATTACATCTATGTCTATGTAAAAAGTGTTGTTCTGTGAATGCTCTTAAAATTCAAGTTAAATACCTTATGATTAATTCTTAAAAAGCTACAAGCATACTGTCCACAAATCACTCTGACAGATTCATGGTCTAGGGGCTAGTATTATTAATACTGTGTATTGAGGAGGATGATGAAAGCAGGCCTGGTGTGCAATTATATGAAAATTAGAGGCTGGTGAATGGCCCCTTTTAGATCTCGTAGCTGACAAAGCATGCCCTGTCTGATGCAACACATTTTGTTATCTTACATTGGCTCTAGAGCCCTCCCATTACTGACCACTGCTTGGCTACATTGTCGCTCCTATTTGCATGCTTTAAATTAGCCAGCTTCTGTAGGTTTTCATTCTGTTTCTTGTGTTTGCCCCTCTCCTGGAGCATGGACACATTACTGTGTCCTTCCGCAGCTCGCTTTTGAAGGCGCTATTTTTTCTTTTTGTTTTAGTATTCTATGAGAACATTTTGTTTTCCAGCAGTCTCCTAGTGTACTTCTCCCCCACTCTGTATTCCTCCCAATCCTCCTCACTCCCACGCTGTTTTCCATGTGCTTTCGACAGCTCCTCCCTCCCACCCTCCATTATCCGTGTGCTTCTCTGTGTGCTAGCCCCAGCTGCTCCCACACACCCTCCGGTCTCTGTGTGCTTGCCCTTCGTGCGCTATCGCCCACCACCACTGTGTGCTTGCCCCAGCCCCTGCCACCCACCCTCTGTTGTTGCTTCTACTAGCCACTCCAAATGGAATTGGAATGGCCATGCAACTTTAGTGAATAATGAGCTACAAGCTAGACTTTCACTTCTGCATTTGCAGAAAGTCTACTTTTGTTAAGTCTGGCCAAGAGACTGTAAGCTGTGCTGCCAGCCTCGTATTTAAAAATATATAAATAAATCCATACATGTAGGCATACAAAGAGGTACTTTGGGTCAGTTCTCTAATTCAGATTTTCTTTTGCCTACCATGAGGCAATGTGATTAGTCTACTTCAGCCACTCGTTCTCATTTTGTCTGATCACTTGTGCACATTTGCCTGAAAAGAGGTTCACTTCAGTATCCGGATCGATAGGGCAATACTTTACTTTTGTAATACTTTTTTCTTTCCATTCTTTATCATTTTATATTTTTTAGTCATGCTTAGGTGTTTAACCTATGCCTTTGAGCTACAGTAATTCAAAGCCAATAGTACCTTTTCGTTGAGCCAATAAGAATAATAGTTTCCTAAGATGTGCATTAAAAGTAACAATGTGTTTGCAGCATGATCCTTTTCTAGATTTACATGCTGTGCATCTATTCTGCCATCTCGCTGTTGGATCTGGAATTTTTGTTTTGTTCTTCTCTACCCTTTTAATCATTTTTGCGTTTGAGTGTTGTTGGAGGGAGATTTTTTAAGGGTCAAGAGGACAGGGGGCTGAGCACAGGGCTCAGGGAACCTTCACCGTATGATCGAGGGAGTGAGTTAGGGACAAAATGGGCACCTTAATGTGAGCCGGGGTGTCTGGGAACGCTCGCTCTAAAAATGAAGGAAACAGATATGTGAGCCATGGAAACTGAGGCTGAAAGTTTAACAGTTTTATTAAGAAGATGTATGTATTTATTTATTTATTTCAGATTTATAGTGCGCAAGGCTGCCTCAGCGACGAGGCGTCCCAGTGCAGACCAAGGACCCGAAACAAGAGCCTAGGAGAAAGACTCAGGTGGCGATTACGATCCGGTAAAAAATTTCCCCGTGCGACTCGTATCCGGTCTTTTTACCGTACGAATCGTACAAGTGCCGTACGAACTGGCAATCACGATTCGCATGGTAAAAAGTCCATACGAACCGCATTGGGAATCATTCCCCACACGTCCTCGGGTCGGAAAATGTGTCCGACACGTCCTCGGACGATTTACCGTACAAACGTGAAAAGTCAAGTCCGACCGAGGAATCACGATCCATCCCGTGCGTCCGAGGTCACAACCGGATGGAAAAAACACCGTCCGCACCGAACTCCCATAGCAACCATGGAGACGTGACCGCATACGCGCCGACCCCCCCCCAGCCCCCGTACGTACGCGCCGACCCCCCCCATCCCCCGTACGCACGCGCCGACCCCCCCCAGCCCCCGTACGTATGCGCCGACCCCCCCCAGCCCCCGTACGTACGCGCCGACCCCCCCAGCCCCCGTACGTACGCGCCGACCCCCCCCCCAGCCCCCGTACGTACGCGCCGACCCCCCCCCAGCCCCCGTACGTACGCGCCGACCCCCCCCAGCCCCCGTACGCACGCGCCGACCCCCCCCCCAGCCCCCGTACGTACGCGCCGACCCCCCCCAGCCCCTGTACGTACGCGCCGACCCCCCCAGCCCCCGTACGTACGCGCCGACCCCCCCCAGCCCCCGTACGTACGCGCCGACCACCCCCCAGCCCCCGTACGTACGCGCCGACCCCCCCAGCCCCCGTACGTACGCGCCGACCCCCCCCCCAGCCCCCGTACGTACGCGCCGACCCCCCCCAGCCCCCGTACGTACGCGCCGACCCCCCCCAGCCCCCGTACGTACGTGCCGACCCCCCCCAGCCCCCGTACGTACGCGCCGAACCCCCCTGTATGTACACCCGTGTACGTGTCGGTGCGTACCCCCAGCGCGTAGCGCTGGGGGTACGCACCGTACATACACGGGTGGGGGTACGACTCGAACGTACACGGGGGGGGTTCGACTCGAACGTACACGGGGGGGGGTTCGACTCGAACGTACACGGGGGGGGGTTCGACTCGAATGTACACGGGGGGGTTCGACTCGAACGTACACGGGGGGGTTCGACTCGAACGTACACGGGGGGGTTCGACTCGAACGTACACGGGGGGGGGGGTTCGACTCGAACGTACACGGGGGGGTCTTTTTACCGTACGAATCGTACAAGTGCCGTACGAACTGGCAATCACGATTCGCATGGTAAAAAGTCCATACGAACCGCATTGGGAATCATTCCCCACACGTCCTCGGGTCGGAAAATGTGTCCGACACGTCCTCGGACGATTTACCGTACAAACGTGAAAAGTCAAGTCCGACCGAGGAATCACGATCCATCCCGTGCGTCCGAGGTCACAACCGGATGGAAAAAACACCGTCCGCACCGAACTCCCATAGCAACCATGGAGACGTGCCCGCATACGCGCCGACCCCCCCCAGCCCCCGTACGTACGCGCCGACCCCCCCCAGCCCCCGTACGCACGCGCCGACCCCCCCCCAGCCCCCGTACGTACGTGCCGACCCCCCCCAGCCCCCGTACGTACGCGCCGACCCCCCCCAGCCCCCGTACGTACGCGCCGACCCCCCCCAGCCCCCGTACGTACGCGCCGACCCCCCCCAGCCCCCGTACGCACGCGCCGACCCCCCCCAGCCCCCGTACGTACGCGCCGACCCCCCCCAGCCCCCGTACGTACGCGCCGACCCCCCCCAGCCCCCGTCTGTACGCGCCGACCCCCCCCAGCCCCCGTACGTACGCGCCGACCACCCCCCAGCCCCCGTACGTACGCGCCGACCCCCCCAGCCCCCGTATGCACGCGCCAACCCCCCCCCAGCCCCCGTACGTACGCGCCGACCCCCCCCCAGCCCCCGTACATACGCGCCGACCCCCCCCAGCCCCCGTACGTACGTGCCGACCCCCCCCAGCCCCCGTACGTACGCGCCGAACCCCCCTGTATGTACACCCGTGTACGTGTCGGTGCGTAACCCCAGCGCGTAGCACTGGGGGTACGCACCGTACATACACGGGTGGGGGTACGACTCGAACGTACATGGGGGGGTTCGACTCGAACGTACACGGGGGGGGTTCGACTCGAACGTACACGGGGGGGTTCGACTCGAATGTACACGGGGGGGTTCGACTCGAACGTACACGGGGGGGTTCGACTCGAACGTACATGGGGGGGTTCGACTCAAACGTACACGGGGGGTTCGACTCGAACGTACATGGGGGGGTTCGACTCGAACGTACATGGGGGGGTTCGACTCGAACGTACACGGGGGGTTCGACTCGAACGTACACGGGGGGGTTCGACTCGAACGTACAAGGGGGGTTCGACTCGAACGTACACGGGGGGGTTCGACTCGAACGTACACGGGGGGGTTCGACTCGAACGTACACGGGGGGGTTTGACACATACACGGGTGTACATACAGGGGGGTTCGGCGCGTACGTACGGGGGTTGGGGGGGTACGGTGCGTACATGCGGGGGCTGGGGGGGGTACGGTGCGTACATGCGGGGGCTGGGGGGGGTACGGTGCATACATGCGGGGGCAGGGGGGGACGGCGCGTACATGCGGGGGCAGGGGGGGTACGGTGCGTACATGCGGGGGCTGGGGGGGGTACGGTGCGTACATGCGGGGGCAGGGGGGGGGTACGGTGCGTACATGCGGGGGCTGGGGGGGGTACGGCGCTTACCGGGCCACCTACTCTGGTCGTTTCGCGCCGTACTTCGCATTTGCGGCACTTTTTGGGTGCCGTGAAAATATTGCCGTCCGGACTGCTGTCGGTTCGAATCGTAATTCCTAGGTCGTGAAACGCTGCCTGAAAGCGTACCGACGTCACGTCGCAGCATTCCCGGATCACATTCGTATGTATATTTTCGTCGGTCGGTGTTTTTTACGATTCGTACGGAAATGGTGTTTCCGTGCGAATCGTAATTCCATGTTTGTGAAGTTTTACGACCGGGTACGAGTCGGACGGGGAAAACGCTCCGACCGACGGTTCGTACCCGGTTTTTACCGGATCGTAATCGGCACCAGAGTGTTTAGACAGTAGAAGTAGGGAAAAGCCATGTCTTTAAGGCTTTGCGAAATGCCAAATGATTCGGGATAGTTCTGATAGGGGTCGGGAGTGCGTTCCAAAGTTTGGCCGCCAACCAGCGAAAGGAACGCCCCCCGGACCTCGCTCTCCAGACTCGTGGGGTACAGACCAGAGCAAGGTCGGCAAATTGCAACGAGCGCTTAGGCACATAAGCCTCCAACAGATGGAATAGCCCCGACGGAGCCTGTCGTGACAAGATCTTATGTGAGATGCACAATGCCTTAAATTGAATCCGCTTGTCAACCGGCAGCCAGTGGAGCTTGGGGAGGATATGCGCTACTGAGCAAGATCAAGGCAAAGCAACCAAAATCCGTGCTGCCGCGTTCTGAACCCTCTGCAGGCGCTTAATGCTAGCCTTGTTAGCTCCCAAGTAGAGGGAATTGCCGTAGTCCAATCTTGACAAAACAGACGCCTGGACAATAGTCTGGCGCACCTTGGGAGGGAAGAACCCGAGCAGAGGTTTTAGGCCACGCAGGAGCCCGAAACAGACCCCTGCAACGACTTTCGTTTGTTTATCGAAAGTCAAGCCATTATCAAACCAGACACCCAGATTTTTTACAGTTTCCTTAGGGAGTGGGCGGGTTTGAGGCGGTCCGGCCAACATTGCTCAGACCACAGCTCCAGGTCCTTCCCAAACAACAAAATCTCAGATTTACCGGCATTCAGCTGTAAACAATTAGCTGCCATCCAATGGGAGAAATCCAGACACCAACGACAACTCCCTACCCTTAGCCACCTCTGCTAGGGGGCTAACATATAGATTGAACAAAAGAGGGCTTAGTATGGAGCCCTGTGGCACCCCCTGATGCAACGCAAACTCCTGAGAGGAGAAGGGAGGAACTAGGACCTGAAAGGATCTCTCCGCTAGGAACGACTGAATCCAAGCCAAAGCTGAATCCCTGATCCCAATGTCCTGTAGGCGTTTAAGAAGTATCTTATGGGACACGGTGTCAAAAGCGGCACTTAGGTCCAAAAGGACCGAGGCCGCAGAGTCCCCTACGTCCAAATTTCCCCTAATGGCTTTCGACATGGCCAATAGAGCTGACTCAGTGCTATGCCTGGGCCGGAAGCCGTGTTGTTAAGGATCATGGATGGCATGCTGCTCAATGAATTTAGACAATGTGGAGTTCACATGTGCTTCCACCACCTTAGCCAAGAAAGGCAGCTGGGAAATGGGTCGATAATTACCCGGTTCGGCAGAGTCCAAAGAGGGGTTTTTTAACAACGGGATGACTTTTGCGTGTTTCCACACCCGTGGTACAGATGCAGTCAACAAAAACAAATTAGCCAGATCTAAACTCACATCAGAGATCAGAGGATAGAACTGGCGAAAGTGGGTGGGGGTCACAGGGTTGGCCTGGGAGCCTGATTTGATTTTTGAGCACAAGGCCTCAAATTCCAGGGGCGTTAAAAGGGGAAATGATGCCAGGCTGTTACCCCCAGATATATCACCCCCTCCGGGCCCCCCCCCTCCACCGAGAGAGCTGCCTTTGGAAGAGCCAGATAAATCTGCTCCACCTTGTTGACAAAATACTGAGCTAGCTCATCACACTGACGGTTGGAGGCAATAGGGGAAGCCCTAATGGCACCTGCGCTCTTCCTGTCATCCAACAGGGAGAAGATAGTCTTGGCGGGATTAGAACTGCCCAAGATTTTACTGGCCACAAACTCTGCTCGTGCTCTCCGAATGCCCTTATGGTATTGCTTGATGGCCACCCGATATTCTAACTTTGCTGCCGCATCGTATGAGCGTCTCCAGGCACGCTCCAGTTGCTTACAGCCCTTCTTAGCTAGAGAAAGAGCATCATTGAACCATGGGTTCGATGGCCCACGACCTTTTAATCTCCATTTAGCTGGGATACATTTATCCAGGCCGGCCAGCAGCCATTCATGGAAACACGAATTAGCCGTGTCCACATCTGATGGTAGCTGAGGCCTATGCCCAGATAGCCAGGCAGAGAAAAGCTCCAGGTCAAACTTGTGCCAAGGACGTTTGAGAACATGGGCTGAACAAGTTATATGCAACTTCAAGAAACTTCAAGAAAAAGGCATAAAAATACAAAATACAAATATAGTGACCTGGCATGAATCAGAAGGCATTGAACTCGTTTGGAGAGAGACACTTCAGAAAACCTCAAAGACACATTTATAAATCCAATATGAAAAACATGAGATAAATCAAGGAAAATGTTCTCAGAATGCAAAACACACTTGATCTAAAATACTGAGAATACTCACGTACCTACCTAAAGGAAAGCAGCCTTGCAAATGTAATATAAGCATTAAATTGTCAATAAGAAAACACCAATTTAGAGACAAAATAGCATAGAAAAATAGCATACTTAGCATATACAGCAAATATATTGGCAAGTTAAATTGTATCTTAAAAACAAAAAACAAAAGCTCTTGGGTGCACCCACACCCGCCTGCCATCTACTAATAGACGGGTGGGGTAGTCCGCCGAGAACTGTGTGAGCTCCCTTTTTATACTGTTTAAGGCTATGAGAAGCGCCTACAGTAACGTCATCTCACGCCACTTCTAACTACGTCACTTGGTGCATGGTTTGCAAATTTTATCAGATGTGTCGTGTCTATCCTACTAAATGCAGAACGTAGATTAGGTGAAAGGTTATTTTTTCAGGTCAAGCGCTCGTCGTAAATTGCATAGGGCAGGCAGAAAATATGTAATGCATAGGAATAAAACATACATATATTTGATATGTGTCTGGGTTGCCACATTCATCACGCCGGTCTGACGGGGGCCGACGGTTGCTGTGGTGGGAACTTCTCTATTTCTCATGTACAGACCCAGGATGTGATGTACTATATGTCGACAGAATAGAGAAACGGTGAACTCTGCGCCAGTGAACTTCGCACACGGGTAGGGTGGGGGCTCTTTAGTTTGGAGCAGGAGGCCTCGCAGAGAGAGAGGCTGGCAGTGAGTTTTGGTCAGACAAGCCTAGGGCCTGCTGTTCAGTAAAAATGGGTGCAGGACTTTGGTCTACTTAACAGAAGGTCTACAAATTGGGCTGGCAGGCCTACGTAGGGGTTCATACTGGCTGAGTGACAAGGATGGCCCAGGGCATTTGTTATATAGTAAAACAGGACCCTCCGGTCAATTTAATACAGCCTACAAATTAGGCTGGCAGGGCAAGGACAAAGGTCTTATAACTCCGGTGTGGACAGAACGGGCCTGGGGTACACTATGATATAAAATAGACCCTCTCTCAGTGTCAGAACACCAATTGCTGATATGTCCTTCCGCTGTGTGAAGTGGGAGAGTGCCCCAGAAGTTCCTATGCATGGTCGGCATCTTCAGGTCACTGGATCTGGGAGCACGACGGAGGAACTACGATGAATGTTTGGAAGGACCAGAGAAAAGACAGTAGTTTACCACAGTAATACACCAAAGAACACCGGAGGCCATGGGACAGTTCTGAAGAGCAGAGAAGGGGAGCCTTAAAGACCCCGACAGGGGACCCTGCCTGTGAGCTCCACGTAGCAGGAAAATGAAGAGGAAAGAGGCATCAGAAGGTCATGGAAAAAAAAAACTAAAGTTCTGCCCCAACTGCCACCACAAGTTCATGCAGAGGGATCAATATGAGGTCTGCAATCTGTGCCTGCTGATAGACCATAAGGGTGAAGATTGTGAGGCCTGCACCAAATGTGTGCTGAAGAAACTTAAGGCAAGGCTCCGACAATGACTAGCACACCTCACCACAGCTAGAACCCTCAAGACCCAGGAATCCCTGAAAGACCTTGGTCTCTCCAGCAATGATGAGGAGAACATCGAGGAGTTCGAACCAGCGCAGGGAGATGAGTCAGACACCAAAGGCAACGCCGCTGACAGCAAAAAGATGGAAGTGACGAGGAAGGCAGTGAGAGATGCTGAAAGAAAACAGCCGAAAGTAACAAAGGTGCAGAAAGGCACAGACGCTAAGCCCTCAGACTCTAAGTCCTCAAAAGCTGTCTTGGAGCTGAAGCACCCGATGACCAAAGGACTGCCACAAGGGTCCCGACCAATAACACCTTGTGTGTAGAAAAAGTACAAATATTCCATGCAGGACCAACAACACATTATGGTGAATCATTGTGGTGACCCGCAAGAAAAAGAAATAAAGCCCCCACATCAACAGGGCCACCGCCACCGAAGAGTAAGAGACTGGATCTGGTGGGCAGTAAGATGGAGAGAGAGGCAGCCACACAATGGAGGATAGCTAACTCCAATGACCTCTTCAAATGCTATGGTCACAAACAGTGGGATGAGATGGAGGGCATGATGCAGCACCTCTCAGAGGAGTTCTGTAAGACAGCCTAGGCCATAGTGCAGGAAGGAAGAAACATCACTAAGGTCTGCCTTAAGTCCGCACTGGATGCAGCAGAAACATCCAGAAGACAAATGTGCTTCGGCACTACACTCAGGAGGCACACCTGGCTGAGGGTCTCAGGCTTCAAACCAGAGGTACAGGCATTGGTCATCAATATGCCTTTCACTGATGAGAAACGCTTCAGACAGGCAGTGGGCAAAGCGCTGCAACAAATAACAAGCATTGGCATAGCCAATAGGTCTCACATTTGGGAACTTCAACAGAAATACTTTATCTGCAGTCCAGGACAGCTGTATTTTTACTGCGTGTAGGGAAATTAAATGCTTTGTCCAAAATCACACCCTATTGAGCAACATTTGAGAATGGAACCTGGTTTCCGAGCTCGTACAGTTAGAAGTTTTGCCCTTGAAAGCACAATCTGATAGAGATGTCTCTAGCCGCAGATTCCTTAACTTAGAATATCCCCAGGCGTCAGACTGGATCCGGAAAACTTTTCCTGCAGCAGCACCTCTGCACGCCGGGTGGCGGCACCGTCCGGGACCGCCCTGACGTCGTCCACGGACATGACGTCAGTGGAGCCATATATGCCCCTCCCGGCACGCTGACGTCTGTTTTGCAGAGTGAATCTTTCTGGATTCACTATGCTGTGCATTATTCCCCCATCTTGTGGTTGGGTCCAGAATCTTAGTATTTTCTCTCTTTTTTCTTTTCGTGGCCCAGGTGGGCGGCGACTTCCCACCATTTGGTGTCCTTCGTGACATCAGCGCGCTTCCTGCGGAAGCTCCCACCTTTGGTCGCAATCTTCACTTCAGATTCTTTTTACCGCCGTTGGGTCTGGATCGTTACCGAAGAGTTCCAGAGTTTTGGAAGAGGAATCAAGGAAAATCGAACAAAATCGACAAAGAAGCAAGTTTTCAACTACACTGGACTACAGGTCAGGTACCCGGAGAAACGAGGGAGAAGTTTTGCGACCAAAACCTCGACGGAGGATGCGCTCGCAGGGGGCACCCTGAGCGTGGGGGTGTACAAAACACCGTTCAAGTTTTGCACCAATTGCCACCACAAGTACGCCCAGAAGGATCAGCATCCAGTCTGCAACCTCTGCCTGCCGCTCGACCACAGCAGCGAAGACTGCAACACCAGCTCAGCGTTTACTCCGAAGAACCTCAGAGTAAGGGAGAGGCAGAGAAGGGCGAACCACAACATGCAGGGCCAGGGGCCACCTCCATCGCTCCAAGACTTGGGTCTCTCCAGTGGAGAGGAGGACAACATCGCCGAAGGACCAGAGGACTGCACGGTCGTCGCGGTCCATAAGAAGACGTCGAAGGAGGTAAGGGAGTCGTCGACCCCTAAACACTCAGGCGACACTCGAAAGGGTGAAGCAAAAGTCACGAGCGACACTCACAGAAGTGAAGCGAAGTCCTCGAAGGGAGCTCTGCCGTCGAAACACTCGACGAAAGCAACAGCTACCAGGGACAGTCAACCAAGCGGATCCTTCAAAATGGACTCCCAATCGGCGAAAGCCCTCGAAAAACAAAGTTTGTCGAAGGTTGCCCTCGAAAAGGACACCTCAGCGCCGAGAAAAGAAGGGCAGACTTCGTCGTCGACATCCACGAAGAGAAGCGCTCCAGCCCTCGAAGCCGAACACGCTGCCGAGATGGAGAGGAAGAAGAGGAAGCTCGAGGCCAAAATGGCGAGCATCCTTCAACGGAAAAAGGACTTCGATGAGAAGATGAGCCAGTACACCATCCCGCCGAAACCCGCGGTCGAAGTCGAAAGAGACGACGAAGACGCGGAACCGCTGAAAACCCCCGAACCAGTCGAGGAAATCGGGGCCGAAGACTACTATTTCGAGGGAGAAGGCAACAAAGACCTTCAATCCTGCCAGTACTCAACACCCTCAGAGGCGCAAGACATGGATTGGCAAGATCTCGACACAGAATCGCCGGAAGAAGGGGTAGACACGTACCTTCGAGGCTCTCGCCGCCAGGCGACATAGGAGTCTTCAACATGGTCATGCAGAAGGCTGCACAGACTTATAGGGTGAAAATGGAGGAAGAGAAGCCGAAATCATGTTTCCTCCTGGAAACTCTACTGCCACAACAAACTAAGAGCCAATTCCTGCCCATGCTCACTAGTGTGCTGGATCAAGGAAGATAAGCCTTTAGGGAGCCTGCAACATGCAAAGCTGTTACCCCTAGGACTGAGAAGAAATACAAACATTCTTCACAGGACCCTGCATACATCCAAGGTTCGGTGCCAGCCGACTCCATTATTGCAGCAACGGCTAGGAAGAGGGCCAATGTACCCACTAATGCCGGACCACCTCCAGACAAGGAGAGTAGGAGGATGGATCTCACAGGGAGGAAAGTGGAGAGAAATGCAGCAATCCAATGGCGCATCGCTAACTCCAACGCCCTGATCAACAGGCACGCTTACCAACACTGGGATGTAGTAGGACAGCTCCTAAAACATCTACCGGAACAGTACCAGCAAAGAGCAACTCACCTGGTAGAAGAGGGGAAAAGCATGGCGAATATATGCCTACAATCGGCATTGGATGCAGCAGAAACATCAAGCAGGCTAATGATGATAGGAGTGACTGAGAGAAGACACACATGGCTCAGAATTTCGGGATTCAAGTCAGAGGTGTAAAGCAACATCCTAAACACACCTTTTAATGGAGAGCAACTGTTTGGCATGCCAGTCGACGACAAGTTGACACAGCTTAAGAAGGACAACGAAACAGCAAGATCCACAGGGGCATGGCAGTTCAGGGGAATGAGAAGGGGCACACCCACGAGAAGACCGGGCGGTAGGGGAGGCAACACGCCCTTCACATTGCACCAAACGTTCCAGCAAGGCTACCAAGGGAACTACCAAGGCCAGCAACAGCAGGGACAGCAGCAGCAGAACTGGCAGTACCAGCCCCGGGGACAGTCCTTTCAAGGGCGCGGAAACGGATGAGGACAAACACTGAGAGGAGGACAACAGCCCTCATCCAAGTGACTTCATCAAAAAAAATGCCCCCACCCTGGCAAGACCTCGGGGTGGGCGGAAGGACATAAAGGGAAAAACGTTCAACGACAAACAGCACCTCGAACACTCAACACCGGTAGGGGGAAGAATAAGAGACTTCATCCAGGAATGGAGAAAGGTCATATCGGACAAATGGATACTAAACATCATACAATACGGATACTGTATAGAGTTAGAAAGACAGCCTCTGAACAGAAAACCAAGAAACAGGGCACACTCTGCCAGGGAACTCTCGCTCTTGCAGCTAGAAGCATAAGAACTGCTAAGCAAGGAGGCAATAGAGGTGGTACCAAGGGAACAAAGGAACAAATGGGTTAACTCAACTTACTTCCTGGTGTCAAAGGTGGACGAGACACTAAGACCTATCCTAGATCTAAGGTTCCTGAACAAATTCATAAGAACACAAAGGTTCACGATGACTTCCCTACAAGAGGTAATACCACAAATACAACAAGGAGACTTCATGGCTACTATAGATTTAAAGGACGCATACTTACACATCCCCATCAACCACAAACACAAGCGCCTGCTGAGGTTTGTGATCAATCAAAGCCACTATCAGTTCACAGTACTGGCATTCGGCCTCAAATCCGCACCAAGGGTGTTTACAAAATGCCTAGCAGCTGTCGCAGCACACCTACGAAGGCAAGGGATACAGGTATACCCCTATCTTGACGACTGGCTCGTAAAGACAAGTTCGTACGGCCAATGCAGACTACACATCCAGCAGGTCATACTAACACTGACAAGACTAGGTTTCTCGATCCATTGGGAGAAATCGTCAACAGAACCAGAACAGATCAAGATATTCTTAAGGGCAGAGATCGACACCATCCAGGCTAAAGTGTTCCCCAGCAGGAAGAGAACATTGGCGATACTGAAAGAAACACGTCATTACCGCAAGGGGCAAGTTCTGACAGTGAGGACGGCGAGCAAACTGATGGGAATGATGGCGTCATGCATCCACCTAATCCCAAATATTCGACTACACATGATACCATTCCAGGAATGGATCCAGCAGCAATGGTCACAGGCCACAGGGGGTTGGGAAGATCTTGTGGTTGTCACGCACGCAGTGCATCAGGAAATAGCGTGGTGGAAAAAGGGAAACTTATCACAGGGGAAGCCATTCACACAACCAACTCTAACAGTGACCATCACAATGGATGCCTCCCAGCTGGGGTGGGGCACACACATGAACAAGCTCAAGGTGAGGGGTCTATGGTCGCAGCAAGATGCGGTCAGACACATCAACTACCTGGAACTAAAGATTGTATTCCTAGCCTTAAAAGCCTTTCAGAAAGAGCTGTACGGGAACAGGGTGTTGGTCCAAACAGACAACACAACCACCATGTTCTACATCAACAAACAAGGAGCAACACAATCAGTACCATTATCAGGGCTAGCACAGGACATTTGGAGATGGGCCATCCCACTGAAAATAGACCTACTAGCAATACATCTCCCAGGAAAGGAAAATGTGGAAGCAGACCGGCTCAGCAGACAGACATCGGCTTCCCACAAATGGGAGCTCAACCAGCAGGAAATAGAGAAGCTTTTCCAGTAATGCAAAATGCCAACACTTCGCATCCAGACAACCGGACCACCCATCACAAGGGAATGCGCTATGGATAAGTTGGTCAAAGAGTTTTGCTTACGCTTTTCCCCCGATACCACTGATACACAGGGTACTCAGCAAATGCAGAATCAGCAACATGACACTGATACTGATAGCACCTCAGTGGGCCAGACAGTCCTGGTTTTCGCAGATAGTGGAAATGGCACAAGAACCAGCACACAGGTTCCCAAGAAGAAGGGACCTGTTAACAATGCAGAACGGAAGGGTGCTTCACCCAGAACCAGAGGGTCTCAGCCTAGCAGCATGGCTCCTGAAGACCTAGAATTTGCGCACCTAAAACTACCAGCAAGTACTATGGCAGTACTCAGGGAGGCAAGGAGGCCGACCACAAGAAAGTGCTACATAGCAAAATGGAAGAGGTACTCCCAATTGTGCATCAAGGAGAAACTACAACGGAAGTTCACAAGGGAATCAACAGTGCTAAAGTACCTAACGCACCTGCTACAAAGCAGATTGAGCTACACATCCCTGAGGGTGCGGTGGTGGCCTACACAAGAGGAGAGACTGGGAAAAGTTTCTTCACCTCTCAAGTGGTGAAGAGATTCTTGGAAGGGGCCAAGAGAATCTCCCCCCCAAAGAGGATGTCAGCACCAGCATGGAACCTCAACGTAGTGCTAACTCAATTGATGAAGGCGCCCTTTGAACATATTCACATGGCTACACTGCACATGCTCACGCTAAAGACGGCCTTCTTAGTGGTGATCATGTCACTACGAAGAGTAAGTGAGTTGCAAGCGCTCACACTCCAAGAGCCCTACTTTCAAATACACAAGGACAGGATTGTAATGAGGACGGACCCACACTTCATGCCAAAGGTGGTGTCTCGGTTCCATATTAACCAAACAATCCAAATACAAAGTTTTTTCCAAAAACTGACCACAAAAACAGAAAGGGTTCTACACACACTAGATGCCAGAAGGGCTGTAATGCACTATATAGAGAGAACAAAGGAATGCAGGAAAACAAAACAGTTCTTTGTCTCCTTCGCAAGCAGTTTTCTGGGACGACCAGTCACCAAGAATACCATTGCACAATGGATTGCGCAGACAATTCAACTCTGCCACAAGCAGGCAGGACAACAGTTACAAGGAGCAGCTCAGGCTCACTTAACAAGGAAGAAAGGAGCAACAATTGTTTTCCTAGCGAACACACCTATCCAAGACATTTGCCAAGCAGCAACATGGTCTTCAGTGCATACGTTCACTAAGCACTACTGTGTGGATATTCAAATGAACAAAGAAGCACAAGTGGGACAGAAGGTCTTACAACACATATTCAGTAACCAGTGCTCATCTTCCACCCAGCCACCACAATAAGGACAAACCGCTACAAAGTCTATGCACAGCATAGTGAATCCACGCTGCAAAACGTATAGTTTCTTAACTGTCGGTGTAGTTTTGCAGCTTGAAGACTTTCTGGATTCACTAGCGAACCCACCCTCCTCCACCAGAAAGATGAGACAGAAGGTAAAGGGTTAATGATAAACAAGACTTTACAAAATAACAGAGAAAACAGGATTAACACAAGAAGAGAAAAAACAATCCGAAGATAGCGACAAACAGTGGGAGCTTCCACAGGAAGCCCGCCGACGTCAAGAAGGACAACAAATGGTGGGACGTCACCGCCCACCTGGGACACGAAAAAAAGAGAGAAAATACTATGATTCCGGACCCAACCACAAGATGGCGGAATAATGCACAGCATAGGGAATCCAGAAAGTCTTCAAGCTGCAAAACTACACCGACAGGTAAGAAACTATACGTTTTCTTCTTTGCCGCGTTCGAATGCGGATCCTGGAAAACCAGCGGTCCCGTGGCCCGGTTTTTGTGCCTTCTCGACATGGTGATGTCGGGGGGGGGGGGGGGGGGGGGGTAGGAGGGGGTGCAATGCCTTCCGGCTTTAAAGCTTGTGAAGCCTGTGCACATCAGATGTCTGCCACTGACCCGCACCTTATCTGTATGTGGTGCCTAGGCGTGCACCACAACTCCAAGGACTGTGACGCATGTCGGCAAATGAAGCTGAAGCCCTTGAGGGAGCGTCACATGTAATTGCTGGCCGCACGGCTGTCCGGTCCAGCTCCTTCCCGTCGCCGCTCTTCTTCTCGGGCTCGTTCCCGAGGTCGCTCCCTCGGACGCCGTGTAACACCAGGTAAGCGTAAGCACAAGCGTCGCTTACAGAGATCTTCTTCCACTGCCCGTGCTGCTGAACCCCATGCCTCTCGCACTGAGCTGGGGAAAGGCGCACGGCAATCTCCGTATACACCCTTTCTGGGTGTTGGAGCAACACGTGCCCAAATGGAGGCCTATTCTAAGGCACTCCAGGCTTGTTTTCAGTCGCCCCCTCTCCCTGGTGCGCCTTCGGGCCCCACAGAGGTAGCAGGCACTGTTGCCGGGTCATCGTCTGCGGACGTTTCGCCGGCACCGGCTGTGTGCGTTGACTCCGGTTCCGGAGCCGACGCGCTGCCGACAAGCCAGGGCCTGGAGCACGGCCCACCCCGTCGTTCAGCACATAGCCCTGTACGGCTCCCTGCGCCGATGTCGGAGGCGGTGCCGGCGACTCTGGCCTCGGCGACTCCGGCCTCGGCGCCGGGGACGCTGACCTTGGTGCCGGGTACTGCGCCGGCGCCTTGTACTCTCCCCAGGGAGGTCGTCGACGTCCGGGCGACTCCGCTACGGCGCCGCTCGACGTCGGTTCCGGTGTCAAGCCCAATTCCTTTGGTGATTGATCCCCCCGACTCCTCGGTTGGCTGTAGGTCTCCACCTCGGCACCCGGCACCGCCAGTGTTCCCAATTACGCCTCCTCCTTTGGATCCTGAGGCTACGCAGGACTCCCCTGATCAAGGGGCCAGGGTGCAAGTTCCTTGTGTCCCCTGGCCTTCGGGTCAGTCTCCGGCTTTGCCACTCCTTATGTTCAGTGGTAGAATTAGCCTCCAACAATCTCCTACTGACCATTTGTTATCCCCTACTCGGATGGCAACTGAGTCTAATGCTGCCTTCGCGCGCGCTATTCATGGGGCGGCTGCTGTGCTTGGCTTACAGCCTCCTATGGTACCTCTACTTACTGATCCTTTATTGGATCTGCTCCTTTTGGAGCGTATGGAAGTAGAACCTTTGCTCCCCTTTGGGGACTTTCTATTTGACACCCTGGGTGGCACTTGGTCCAGACCCTCTTCGGGTGACCCTGTGGAGCGGGCTATTGCTCGTAGGCTCCGCCCGGCCCCGGGTGATCCTCTTTGTCTGTCTCCTCACCCGCCTGCTCAGGGCCTGGTTGTTCAGGCAGCTTTTAATTTGCAATCTTCACCTTCTTTACCATTGTTTCCTCCCACAAGGGAGTTTCAGTGGTTTGATGATTGTGGACGCAGGCTTTTCGCCTCTACTAGCGCAGGCCTCCGGGTTTTAAATACAGCCTGTGTGTTTGCACGTGCGTCTGACGCTCTTTGGGACTCAGTTGCTCATCTTCTCCCTTCTATTCCAGAAGGGCCACGTATGGAATTGCTCCGCCTTGTTCTGCATGGAAAAAGCATGGCACAATTTTCCATTAGGTCTTCCCTAGATGCAACTGACTCTATGGGCCGGGTCCTAGCTCGCGGGCTCTACGTCGCCATGCCTGGCTGCCCGACAGTCGCTTCCCTGATCATATTCGGGATGCCCTCAGGGATTTTCCATTCAATGGAGTGGATCTTTTTGACCGCCATGCGGATTCGGTGGTCTCCCGTCTTTTATCCAGATTACAGTAAATCTTGTTGCCATGTTCTCCACGTTATTTTCCAGGACCCACCCTCATGCACACGTTGGGTTTAGTGACTGGTTACTGTGCATGGCTGGTTAGCCAATACTCGGTTCGTTCGGCGCAGCCGGTTGGCTGCTTTCTTTATTTTCAGTCCTCTGACTGTGCTGAGCCCAAGAGGACACCACTACTGGGGGTTTGCCTTACCCTATGTGGGGTACTTGATGGCATTCGTTTTGACATTGCCTTGGTATGCACCTATGGAGTCTCTGCACAGAAGTCCTGCTAGAAGTCCCTTGTCTCTTCCTACAGAATTCCTCGTATAACTTGCCTTATTGCAAGTTGGGTTGGTCTGCCTGTATGGCAACAGGATCTGGCATAGGCCCGTGCCATGTGGTGTCTATCTTGCACTCCTGCTGGCACGCCTGGTTGTGGCGGGTCTTTCGCGAACGGCACCCTGTTTGCCGCTTGCGGCCTGCTTATTATTGCCGCTATGCGGCCTGATTATTGTTGCCGCTATGTGGCCTGCTTATTGTTGTTCCTTATTGGTGCACCTACCCCTTCTGGTTGGTCCTCTAAGCTAGTGGTTTAGCAGATGTTGTCTGCCATATGTGGTGGCCGCTTCTCCTATAGCAGTGTCCTTACTCCCTGCTTTTTCTGTATGGGTGGTTCCATGCTTTGCTTGGGTTCCTGCTGTGAACTCTCCAAGGAGCGTCTTTTCCTTTGGATGTGCGCTCCTTCGATTCAGGGCCCTTTACGGTTGACCTCACTTTTGCCACTGTAGTGCCTCGTTTTTCTCCCACTATCTTGCGAGGGACTGTTGTTCCTCTCTGGCAACAGCACTTGTCGGCGAGTATACGTACTTTAGACTCTTACTGGGTCACGTTTTCATTGTTTCAACGTTTCCCTTCCTGATCTGGCTCCACTCGGTGCTCTTACCCAACGGGTTCGTGCAGGCTCTTTCCCTCATACGTTGTCCGTGGGTCCTGCCCCAGTATGCTTGTTCCGCCAGCTGCCTGGTGCCCTTTTTGGGCCGTGACCTTCTTGCTGTTCTGTGCCTCTGGGCTGCTCTGCTACCCTACACGGAGTCCTTGCGTCCTTCGTATGGCTCCAGTGTCCACACGACATGCTGGGGTTCCTTCCTGTCTTCGCTCTGGTTGGTATCGCTCAAATGCTTGTAATTTGCCCTTCACGTATTCTGGCACCATCGCCTACTCCTGGCGTGTCTTCTACTTTCATGCTGCCAGCATCGTGCGCCATAAATTGGTATTCTGCCACCTTTGTCGCTCCTAGTGCCGTTTTCCTCTCAGCTCCTTTTCGCAGTTGTGCATATTAGGCCAATATGCGGATTCTTTTGAAGTCATCGCCTTCCTTCTACTTGCCATGTCTAGGATATGGTTTCTTCTCCATGTTGGCGCTTTCTGGGTAAAGGACAACCTATTGCCTCTGCTGTCCCACGTGCCTAGGCAGGTACGGGTTCCACAGTGTTCTTTCACACTATTTTCTTGGTCAACCGGTACTTGTTTTGGCTTCTGTTGCCACTTCAGATCCTGGAGATCTTTCTCACTCTGGGTGGGTTTATCTCCCTTTTTCATCTCATTAACTTTCACTTCGCAACGGCCGCTCTGGCTCTGTGCTTCTTTCTCTCAACCCACTTTCTAAAAATGGGTTCTTTCCTGCTGTTCGTGACAGCTTCTGTTGTCCTTGCCTCCCATTGCTTCCGCTCCCTTTAGCAAAAACAACAGTTGATGGACAGAGCGTCATGGTCTGGTGGGTCACTGCGTTCTGTCCTTATGGTGTTAATTCACCTTCTGGGCCACTAAGTTCATTCTAGAACTTCATGGGGTTCAGTCACAGACCCGCCTCCTCTGTGGGTATGGCTTTGGTATCTATTCTAAATTAAGGACTCTGCGGCTAGGCGTCTCTATCAGATGTACGTGTTACTTACCTTTGGTAACGATGTATCTGGTAGAGACATTGTCTAGCCGCAGATTCCTTAACGCCCGCCTGTCCTCCACGTTCTGCGAGGACCTTTTCAGGTTGGGGCCTTCTATGCTCGCCTCCCTTACAGTGGCTTGCCCGTTTGAACAGTGTCGTACTCTATTCACTCTCACACAGATTGCTTCATTCTGTTTCTCTACTCCAATCCGCCCCTTCTCAGGAGTAAGCGGGGTGTTCATACATCATGTGTTCTTCCAACACATCAGCCTAAACAGTACGGGGTTCAATCCATTTCTGGATTTTTCCCGCCTTCCCTCTCTCCCCTTCTCCATTGCCTTTGGGGTCTTCGCCACCCCTGCGCCATTTTACTTCAGATCTATTGGTTCTGTACATTTCTGGGGTTTTAATTTGGATTCAAACGTCTCTTTCTAGTGACGTCTTATGGTGACCTCTCTCTTTACTCTTCGGTTCCACACTTGTTCAACTTCACGTTTTTCCTTTATGGATGCAGAATTCTACTCTCTGCCAGGCTGTTTTCCACATCCTTGTCTTCCTTTCACATGGATTGCACCTTCGCTTTTGCAGGGTGGCTTTTCTGAGCTCTGCTCTGTCTCGCCTGTCAATGTCTTCCATTTTTTCTTCCTATTTGCACACTGTTCCCACATTCTCACAGTATTTTGGTAATGGCTCCGCGTTCTACCGCGGAAAGGTTTCTCCAACGAAATCTGACGTCAGCACTCCGGGAGAGGCATATATGGCTCCACTGACGTCATGTCCATGGACGACGTCAGGGCAGAGCCGGACGGCGCCGCACCCTGGCGCGCAGAGGTGCTGCTGCAGGAAAAGTTTTCCGGATCCAGTGTGACGCCTGGGGATATTCTAAGTTAAGGAATCTGCGGCTAGACAATGTCTCTACCAGATACATCGTTACCGAAGCTAAGTAGCTCATACTTCACTTCCCATTAACACAAATTGTGTGCTTCCTGTTAGGCAGGGTAAAAAAAGAAATATGTTGTCTGAAGCTACTGCCTAGTAAAAGCCCCGGCAGTTGTAAGGTTACACATTAAGCAGTGGGATTGCACCTGGAACCAGAAGCTTTGTCCTTTAAAGCACATTCCCTTCATATTTACACAAGTTGTGTGCTGCCCGTTAGGCAGGGAAAAAAATAAGTATGTTGTATGAAGCTGCTGCCTACTAAAAGCCCCGGCAGTTGTAAGGTTACAAATTAATCACTGGGAGTGTGACTGGAACCAGACGTTTTGTCCTTTAAAGCACATTCCCTTCATATTTACACAAGTTGTGCTCTGCCTGTTAGGCAGGCTAAAAAAGAAGTATGTTGTCTGAAGCTGCTGCCTTTGTTTGATTGGTTCTGATGCTCTGTCCATCACCACCCCCTTTTGTACCGCTTTGTTCGCCATAAGTTGGCAGGGTATGCTCAGACGTGAGTCCCTTGCTCACTTTGCCACTGGATTCAAGCAAGCCTGGCTGAAGACGGCTGAAATGCCAGAAACCGGTCCTAGGAAGCTTGTTTCCGGTCCAGGGAAGGCATGGCTTGGCAGTTCGGGCTGGACTGTTCCCATGCGGCACAGGGTCAGACTGATTTGCATATGGCCATGTCTGAACTGGGGTGGCAGAGTGGGCTAAAGAGCGGTGATGGATCAAACCCAGATCTGTTGACTGGGTGTGAGTGTTTGATTGGTTCTTATGCTCCGTCCATCACCACCCCCTTTTGTACCGCTTTGTTCACCATAAGTTGGCAGGGTATGCTCAGACGTGAGTCCCTTGCTCACTTTGCCACTGGATTTAAGCAAGCCTGGCTGAAGACGGCTGAAATGCCAGAAACTGGTCCTGGGAAGCTTGTTTCCGGTCCAGGGAAGGCATGGCTTGGCAGTTCGGGCTGGACTGTTCCCATGAGGCACAGGGTCAGACTGATTTGCATATGGCCATGTCTGAACTGGGGTGGCAGAGTGGGCTAAAGAACGGTGATGGATCAAACCCAGATCTGTTGACTGGGTGTGAGTGTTTGATTGGTTCTGATGCTCCGTCCATCACCACCCCCTTTTGTACCGTAATAAAAGCCCCGGCAGTTGTAAGGTTACAAATTAAGCATTGGGATTGTGACTGGAGCCAGAAGTGTTGTCCTTTAAAGCACATCCCCTTCATATTTACACAGGTTGTGCGCCGTGTTTCAATAGTGAAACCAATATTAAATGTAGGTTACCGTGCTTTATATTATGTAGTGGTGGTTTAAACATAGGGAAGTGCAGTGCTAAATATCAGCTGGTGGTTTCTGGTGCTCAACAGCAGCACCTAATAATAATCAACAGAAATACTTTAGCTGCAGTTCAGGACACTTGTATTTTTACTCTGTGTAGGGAAATTAAATGCTTTGTCTACAATCACACCCTATTGACCAACATTTAAGAATGGAACCTGGTTTCCGAGCTCGTACAGTTAGAAGTTTTGTCCTTGAAAGCGCAATCACTTCCCATTAACACAAGTTGTGTGCTGCCTGTTAGGCAGGCTAAAAAATAGAAGTATGTTGTCTGAAGCTGTTGCCTAATAAAAGCCGTGGCAGTTGCTAGGTTACAAATTAAGCATTGGGAGTGCGACTGGAGCCAGAAGGCTTGTCCTTTAAAGCACATTCCCTTCATTTTTACAAGGGTTGTGTGCTGCCTGTTAGGCAGGCTAAAAAACGAAGTATGTTGTCTGAAGATGAAAGCTCCGGCAGTTACAAAGTTACAAATTAAGCAGTGGGAGTGCGACTGGAGCCGGAAGATTTGTCCTTTACAGTAACATTCCCTTCATATTTACATGGGTTGTGCGCCATGACTTAATAGTGAAACCAATATTGAATGTTGGTTGCCGTGCTTTATGTCATGTAGTGCTGTTTTGTTTTTTGTTAATATATTTTTATTAACATTTCCATTTACAAACATTGCTGCAATATCACACATTTTCTCTGTTGCATACATCACCTTACGATTATGCCTTGTTCGTGAAACATCTTTCATTGTCCATATACATTTCGGGTTTTTCTTTTGTACCCTTATTATTGTCTATTTAGTTATACATCATAACAGCATCTGCTAGGGATACCATATCTAGTCAGTGTCATCAGATAGCGATTCTTCATGTGGGGGGTCACAAATATTACCTCTATACTCATTCCATTTTCCCCACACCCTTGTCCATTTTTGGGGGCACCTCCTATGTGTATATACTGACTTTTCGGTTATCATTAAGTCATTCATGTCTCAACACCACCGCCCCACTGTGGGGTTTTGTCTAGCTCCCCACAGCTGTGCTATGTTTCTTTTCGCTAATATCATACCTAGCGCTACCCAAGTTTGCATTGCATGGTTAAGGTCAGTCGGCTCACAGATGTTGAGTAAACATCTTTTAGGTTCTGGCTCAACCGTAATTTCTACTACCTGGGAAATTATGTGCATGACTGCCTTCCAGTATGTTGTGACTTCTGCGCATTGCCAGATTGTGTGCCAGAACGTGCCGAGTTCTCCATATTGCCTGTGGCAGAGTGGCGTATCTGCCTTTTGTAATTTATACAGCAGTGCTCTAGTGTAATACGTGCGGTGTAGAATCTTTAGTTGTAGCAGCTTGAATTTAGAGGGGATCGCTACCTCCTTTGGGGATGCCATTGCCTCCTGCCACTCTGTCTCGTCCAGTGCTCCTAGGTCTGTCTCCCATCTAGTTTTTAGGTATGTCGTCAAATCTGGTTGGTTGTTTACTATTTTCCTATAGGTGAGTGAGATGGCTTTTTTTGTCATATGGTCGGTGAGCAGTCTATCTTCGAGGGGTGATGACTCCGGTATCTGGGTGCCTTGTGGAATCAATGTTGTGAGTGCATGTCTGATTTGCATGTATCTATATACCTCTGAGTCTGCTAGGCCATAGGTCTGCTGGAGTTGCGCAAAGGGAACGATTTCATCCTTCCGCCATAGGTCCCCCACCCTTGAGATGCCAATCAGGTCCCATTGCCTAAAACCTTTAGTGTTGCGTAGTTTACACAGTTTTTTGTTATCCCATAGCGGTGTGGCCAGTGTCACGACCCCCTCCCATCCTAGTTCTCTTTGCGCCGCGTGCCATAGCTTAATTGTGTACGCTGTCGGGCCTGTCAGAGTCATTTTATTCTTGTTATATAATTCTCCCATCATACCGTCTGTTCCTAGAAGGTGTCTGTCTAATCGGTAAGCTGGGTCCTCCTGTGAGGCGTGGAGCCATTGATTTATTACTGTCAGTTGCGATGCCCAGTAATATGTTTTGAAATTAGGGAGCGCTATGCCTCCATCGTACCAGCTTCTAACCAGTTTATGCATGGAAATACGGGTTGCCTTACCATCCCACAACAGCTTATTTACTTCACTATTAATTGCAATGAAGTATGTCGGGGGAACCGGATGTAGTGGTGTTTTAAACATAGGGAAAGTGCAGTGCTAAATATCAGCTGGTGGTTTCTGGTGCTCCACAGCAGCACCTAATAATCAACAGAAATACTTTATCTGCAGTCCTGGACGCCTGTATTTTTACTGCGTGTATGGAAATTAAATGCTCTGTCCAAAAACACACCCTATTGAGCAGCATTTGAGAATGGAACCTGGTTTCCGAGCTCGTACAGTTAGAAGTTTTGTCCTTGAAAGCACATTCATTTCCCATTAACACAAGTTGTGCGCTGCCTGTTAGCCAGGGTAAAAAAAAAAGTATGTTGTCTGAACCTGCTGCCTAGTAAAAGCCCCGGCAGTTGTAAGGTTACAATTTAAGCATTGGGAGTGCGACTGGAACCAGATGTTTTGTCCTTTAAAGCACATTCCCTTCATATTTACACAAGTTGTGCACTACCTGTAAGGCAGGCTAAAAAAAGAAGTATGTGCAGACCCTGGACGAGGAGGCGGTGCTACTGGCGCTGGACGCACAAATGGCGTTTGATATGGTGGCTTGGGAATACATGTTTGCAGTCTTAGACCGAATGGGCTTTGGCCCTAAATTCCAGGGATGGGTCCGGTTGCTATATTCGCAGCCCAGTGCCCATGTCGTGGTTAATAACTATCGATCTGCCACCTTCCCCCTCGGCCGAGGCACGAGGCAGGGCTGCCAGCTGTCGCCCCTGTTGTTCGCCATGGTCCTCGAGCCCCTGGCGGCGTGGATAAGGGGTGACCCAGAGATTAGAAGTATGCGATGGACAGAAAACCATGAGGACCGGATATCGTTGTACGCCGACAATATCTTGCTATATCTAGCTTCTCCGGCCCGCTCATTGCGGCGCGTTCTCCATATATTCCATATTTTTGGGGCGCATTCCGGGTATCAAATCAACTGGACTAAATCCCAGATGTACTCTCTGTGGGGAGACCCCCCATGTAGCCCCCGAGGCTACGATATCCCGGTAGCATCCCAAGGTTTTCTTTACCTGGGGATATTTATCACTACCAATACCACACTCTTTGCCGAAAAGAATCTACAGGGGGTATTAAGGCGATTTCGAGCAGATGTCGCACATTGGAAATCTCTTCCACTAACATTGTTGGGTCGGGCGTCCTTATACAAAATGCTGGCCCTGCCGCGCTTTATTTATGCGCTACAGAATACGCCCAACCCGATCCCAAACTCCTATTTTTCTCAGATTGAGATGGTATTGAGAGACTTACTGTGGGTCAATAAACCACCCCGTATAGCGATGACAAAGTTAACAATGGGGTGGTATGATGGGGGCATTGGGTTGCCGGACTTGCGCCTGTACTACCAGGCCACGCAATTGGCGACCATTAACTGCTGGGCGTTTGGGAGGCACGATGATCCAAGTTTCCGCACGGATCACTGGTTGATGGGGGCAGGTGGCTATAATAGAGCTCTTTATACCAATCACAAGAAACTGAGACTTACTGGCCCAACGGCGCGCACGGTGGAGGTGTGGCATGAGGTGCAGAAGCGGATGGGTTTGAGGGGCCGCTTGACGAGGGCCACCCCTCTCTTGGAGCCAGATATTTTGGGGAGACGGAGTACATCGGCGGGATTCGACAAATGGGAACTGATAGGAATCTCCAGGGTCAGCTACCTATGGGCAAAAGGCAAAATGGTAACATTCCAGGAGCTTCAGGCCAGATACAACTTAGCTTCCTCGGAGGGGTTTCGATACCTGCAAATAAGCCATGCCATAGAATCGGCTCGGACTAAAAATGTGCCCATCCCGGACTCTTACCCCTTAGAGGACAGGCTCCTGCTAGACCCTATGAACCGAAGGGCCATTTCACTCACATACCGTAAACTAATCAACAATAGGGTGGACCCGATGACGAAACTTAGGAGGGCCTGGGAAGGGGACCTAGAGGACTTGGCCGAGGAGGACTGGCAGGATGCATTATCATCGCCCAGGGAGGTGGCTATCCCATTGCGTCTTCGCCTGGTGCAGTTAAAAATCCTACACCGAGTATACTATGACGCTACACTACTGTTTAAACTTAATAGGCGACCCGACTCACTCTGCCTTCGACACTGCACTCAGACAGGTTCATTCCTGCATATTTTGTGGGAGTGCCCCCATATACAGAGTTATTGGACCAATGTCACTAGACAAATGGTTAGGGCATGTGGCAAAGCTATACTCCCGACACCCGCGAGGTGCCTTCTTAATGTCTGGGTAGATACGGACCTTACGCAAATTGAGCAAGAATGGGTCACATTGGGGTGGTGCCTGGCTAAGAGGAATATCGCCCAAAGGTGGGGAATAGGCAGCATACCGCAACTAAGGGATTGGGCCAAGGACATGGATCATGCCATGCTCGCGGAGAAATCGGTATTCAAAGGTAGGGGATGCCCACGTAAATGGGACCGTAAGTGGGGAAAATGGAATAAATATAGAGGGGATATATGTGTCTCACCGACGATAGAGCTGAGACAGCATGCACAGGTGGGAGGAGCGCAGAAGCATTCGGTAGGGGTAAGAAGTGACCGGGGTGGCGCAGGTGACGCGGCGACTCCTGACTCGGGGACACACAGGGGTTTGTTGGCGGGGGTGGCTGGCGACAAGTAAATTTATGTATCCAGAATTACTGTGTGTTAGAGGTGCATTTAGGGAGTGTGAAAATGGTAGGAACTAACGTAGCTACATCGATTATGTAATTGTCTATTGCTGTCTTTGTTTAAATAAAAAATGTTTAAAAAAAAAAAAGAAGTATGTTGTCTGAAGCTGCTGCCTAGTAAAAGCCCTGGCAGTTTTAAGATTACAAACTAAGCATTGGAAGTGCGACTGGAGCCAGAAGTTTTGTCCTTTAAAGCACATCCCCATCATATTTACACAGATTGTGCGCCGTGTTTCAAAAGTGAAACCAATATTGAATGTAGGTTACCGTGCTTTATAATATGTAGTGGTGTTTTAAACATAGGGAAAGTGCAGTGCTAAATATCAGCTGGTGGTTTCTGGTGCTCAACAGCAGCACCTAATAATCAACAGAAATACTTTATCTGCAGTCCAGGACACCTGTATTTTTACTGCGTGTAGGGAAATTAAATGCTTTGCCCAAAATCACACCCTATTGAGCAGCATTTGAGAATGGAACCTGGTTTCCGAGCTCGTACAGAGCGGTCGCGAAAGTGAAAGCGACTGCGCTGGGTTAATGAGTAACATGATCGAGGAATGCAGCTGGCACCCGGTGCGATGCTGCTCGCTCTCGAGACCCAAATGCCGTGGTAGTGAACGTTTAGAGAAAAGGCGGGACATGCCCCCGCTTTTGGCCATTTGCGTGCTTTCATTTTAGAAAGCCACACGCAAAGGCCAATAGACTGTGACAACCACACGCACAAGCTTTAAGAAAGTCTGGAGTGTTTCCAAGAGGCCCTCTCCTAGGGCAGCTCATGCGCGCTGCGCTAGGCTCGACCAAAAAAAGGATAATGGCACTGCAAAAGCAATGGGGGCATTGCAGATCAGAGGCTCCTTCCGAAGAAGAGGTATGGCTGCCAGGAGGCCAACGGGCAGGGCAAGTTTTTCAACAGCCAGCCAGCACTGCCAGTAACAACTGAGCTTCATCCAACAGGTGACACAGCAGGTGGCAAACCAGCAATGACAACATTCAGCAGGGCAGCCCTTTCGAGGGAGGACTAAAGGAAAAGGACAGTTCCCAAGAGGAGGGGGACCAGCAAACAAGTGAACAAAGTACAGTGCTAGAATACCTCACTCATCTACTGGACAGTGGCCTGACCTATGCATCACTAAAGGTCCACTCGACCATCATAGTTGCATACACAAGAGGAAGAACGGGGAGCAGCCTCTTCGCGTTACCAGTAGGGAAAAGATTCTTGGAGGAATCAAAGAGAGTGGCACCACGATCAGCACCAATGCCATTGTGGAATCTGAACACAGTACTCACACAGCTAATGACCAAGCCATTTTAGTCAATACTCGAAACGGAGCTGAAGTTTTTAACCCTAATGACAGCATTTCTAGTAGCGATCGCATCACTTTGCAGAGTCAGTGAGCTTCAAGCACTCGCGATCCAGGAACCATACCTTCAAATCCGCAAGGACAAAGTTGTCCTGTGAACAAACCCACAGTTCCTACCAAAGGTGGTATCGCAATTCCACATCAACCAACGCATCCAACTACTGGGCTTTTTTCAGGGTCCAAAGTCACAGGGCAAAATGGTGCTCCACATATTGGACGTGCAGAGAGCAGTCATGTACTACCTACAAGAGACCAATAAAACTCCGAAAGAGGACCAGCTCGTTGTCTCCTTTGAGAGGGCAAGCAAGGGCACACCAGTAACAAAGGGGTCTATCGCAAGATGGATAACTGGTAGCTATCCAAACCTGCTACACACGGCCAGGTAAAAATGTACCTGCATGCCTCAGGACACACTCAACCATGAAGATGGGCACAACCCTAGCGTTCCTAGCAAAAGTACCCATTGACACCATCTGTATGGCCACAACTCGATCATCCCCACACACCTTCACATAACACTACTGTGTGGATATCAGGCGCGCAACGCCCATTGGGCTCAACGGGCTTCAGCCCCCCCCCCCCCCCATCGTGTGTGACAGCCCGGGCTGAGACAGCTTCCCGGGCTGACACACAGACAGTTTTTGAGCAGCCAGCCGCACCCGAGTACTTCACAGGTCTTTAAAAGACCATTCACTTGTTAACGAGGCTTTGTTGTTTTTTTACCCCTTCTAAGAGCCCTTGCACCGCCACTCTGCCTATTGCTGGAAGAATCAGCCCCCCCCACCCCCCCCGAAATTTTTATCAGTCCCACCCGAAATTTGGCTCTAGTTGCGCCTCTGGTGGACATCCAGATAAACAAGCAAGCACAGGTAGGACAGAGAGTGCTAAAACACCGGTTTGCCAACTCACATTTCAACCTAGCCTGCCCAAGGAATCTAACCCCACTATGTAATCAGATGCATGTGATTCCAGAAAAGGAATCATGCTGCAAAACGAAATGGTTCTTTCCAATAGGAATAGTTTTGCACCCTGATAGTCCCGAATAGCCGATGTTGTTGCCAGGGAACCTTTTCGATGGCATATTTTTGTAACAGGATGGAGACCTCCTCTCGCAGCCGAATTAGATGATGTACTGGAGTTTTCCAAAGAGGTACATACAGACGGTGGTGGGGACTTGAATCTGATGAGTACCCATTCCGCACAATATTGAGTACCCATTTGTCCTGCGTTATTTTTATTCACTCGTCCAAGTGAAACATTATACTTCCCCCCACCGGAGTGGGTAACAGAGTTGGAGGAAGCAAGCACTCACTCTTTGGGCTGTTGTTTTGCCGCAGGGGTTGATTGTCTAGAGTCCCCTCTTCCTCTATCAGGCCGCCGCTGATGGTAATGCGATCTCGCCTGATGTTGCTGCAATGACCAATGAGGGGTTTGAACCCTCTGCTGGTATTGGCGGAGATCATGAGGGCGGTAGCGACGTCGGAAGTCCTTCTTTTTCTCCAGACCAACGTCCTTCAAGGTATCCTATTCTGATTTCATCCTTGACATGTCATCATTCGCATGAGAGCCAAAGAGGGAGGTACCATTGAAGGGAAGGTTGAGAATTCTGTGTTGGGCCTCTGGTTTTAAGCCTCTGAGTCTCAGCCAGGAGGATTGTCTAGCGCAGATACCATGTGAATACCCATGAACTGCACGGTCTGAAGCATCTGTTGCTACACTTATGATCCTGTCGATCTGCCTTAGGTAACTTTTCCGTAAATCTTGAAAGAGAGTCCCATAACGAACGGTCATATCGATCAATAGTGCGGAAGTGCTAGCAACCTTCATGTAAGAGGCATAGGTGTTACACATCCTCTTACCGCTGGAGTCCATGGCTTTGCTGTCTTTATAGGGGGGAACTGCAGATGAGGAGGCCCCCATGTGCGCATAGCTTGCTGCTGGTACAATGACCGAGACTGGTGGAGGATCAGAGCTCAGAAAAAATGGGTCCTGTTCTGGGGCTCTAAAAGGTAACAATGTCATCCACTGGTAATACTCTGACAGGAGGAGTAAAAGACAAAGCAGGAGAATAATTGGCCTTCGAAGATCTGGAGTCAGACCATGATGGAGACATGCGTTCTCTGCTCTCGAGGCGAACAGTGTCGAGACCTGGACTCAGAGCATCTAAGAGGCAACCGTGATCTATGTCTCCTCGTAGCCGTGGACCTTTGAGGTGTGGCAGGTAGCACTTGCTTATCAGGAGTACGAGAAGTTGAATATACTTGCGAGTATTCAGAACCAGGACTAATTCTTCTCATCTTCCAGTCCTTTATGCTCTTCAACCATCTCGGGGAAAGGTTAGTAGGAGGCGAATGCTGTTCTGGAGCTGGAGAGCCCTCTGGCGTGATCTGAACGATCCTTAGGCCTGGGAAGGATGAAGCACTCCTCGCCGCTAGGTCCTGAATTTCCCTCGACGTCAAAGGGTCCCTTGACGTCAGTACTGGTGACCGATCTACTCTCTGTATCTTGGCAGGTGGAGACATACGGGAGGATCTAGGTCTCGACGTCGACCTCCTCGACTTCGACCTCCTCGACGTTGAGGGCGAACTCCTCGCCATCGAAGGCGACCTTCTCCTCGATGTCGAATGTGACCTTCTCGATGGCGACCTTCTCCATGGCAATGATTGAGCCTGCCCTACCGTCATTGATGAAGCTCTGTGAACAAGGCTTACCGAAGTTGGAGTCTTCGGCGTCAGATCCGACGTCAATCGCTTAGGTACCCTTGACGTCGGTGGTGTCCTTGACGATTGCACTGTGACCTTCACAGCGACCGCCCATGTCAGAGATGAATCTTCAACATCAAACGTCTGCCCTCCGCCGTCGTGGGGGAGCCGGACTTGGACCGTCTACAAGGAGGGATCAACGCCGGCCGATGAGAAGCAGACACATGCCTAGATTTAGACTTTGCCATACCTGGCGTCGTCCACTTTAACGGCGATAGATTCTTCAACGTCGACTGTGACACAGGCAACTTAGAAGCTGAAGGAGAGCACAGGCGTATTTTCAACCTCGGTCTTTACCCTGACAGTGAATTCGAATGATGCCTTCTTTTATCTCTCTTTTATCGGTCTCGCCTAGCGACGCAGCACATGCGCGCTCCTCGCCTTGGCGAGACCTATTGTTGTCGGTTTAGTGTGCAAAGGGAGACAAACCATGTGAGCGCACAGACAGGCGATGTGCACGTGCATGGCGTCTCCTCTCTAGGATGTAAGCTTTCACACGCTCCCACCTTGATTTAGGTTTCAGTTTCACTGCACGATGTAACTATACAAGGCAGACACATAAATTTCAGCGCTTCAGCATATCAAGAACATTGTGCCACATGGTATTTACTTTGCTTTTTTTAGCTTTTGTTGCCGCAAACACACAACAGTATTGATCTTGCCTCGCTGTGCTTTTTATCTGCCCCGCACTCTATCCTGCCACTTATCCTCCGGTTTTTAACTCGCCGTGCAAACCAGGTCAGCAGAGCTGCTCTAGAGCCAGAGAACCAGGTCAGCAGAGTTGCTGTAGAGCCAGAGAACCAGGTCAGCAGAGCTGCTTTAGAGCCAGAGAACCAGGTCAGCAGAGCCACTTTGGAGCCAGAGAAACCAGGTCAGCAGAGCCGTTGTAAAGCCAGAGAACCATGTCAGCAGAGCTGCTTCAGAGCCAGAGAAACCAGGTCAGCAGAGCTGCTCTAGAGCCTAAGAACCAGGTCAGCAGAGCTGCTTTATATCCAGAGAACCAGGTCAGCTGAGCCGCTATAGAGCCAGAGAACCAGGTCAGCAGAGCTGCTTTAGAGCCAGAGAACTAGGTCAGCAGAGCCGTTGTAGAGCCAGAGAACCATGTCAGCAGAGCTGCTCTAGAGCCTAAGAACCAGGTCAGCATAGCTGCTCTAGAGCCAGAGAACCAGGTCAGCAGAGTTGCTGTAGAGCCACAGAACCAGGTCAGCAGAGCCGCTATAGAGCCAGAGAAACCAGGTCAGCATAGCTGCTCTAGAGCCAGAGAACCAGGTCAGCAGAGTTGCTGTAGAGCCAGAGAACCAGGTCAGCAGAGCCGCTATAGAGCCAGAGAAACCAGGTCAGCAGAGCTGCTTTAGAGCCAGAGAACCAGGTCAGCAGAGCCACTTTAGAGCCAGAGAAACCAGGTCAGCAGAGCCGTTGTAGAGCCAGAGAACCAGGTCAGCAGAGCTGCTTCAGAGCCGGAGAAACCAGGTCAGCAGAGCTGCTCTAGAGCCTAAGAACCAGGTCAGCAGAGCTGCTTTATATCCAGAGAACCAGTTCAGCAGCGCCGCTATAGAGCCAGAGAACCAGGTCAGCAGAGCTGCTTTAGAGCCAGAGAACTAGGTCAGCAGAGCCGTTGTAGAGCCAGAGAACCATGTCAGCAGAGCTGCTCTAGAGCCTAAGAACCAGGTCAGCATAGCTGCTCTAGAGCCAGAGAACCAGGTCAGCAGAGCTGCTTTAGAGCCAGAGAACCAGGTCAGCAGAGCTGCTGTAGAGCCAGAGAACCAGGTCAGCAGAGCTGCTTTAGAGCCAGAGAAACCAGGTCAGAAGACGTTTTAGAGCCAGAGAACCAGGTCAGCAGAGCTGCTCTAGAGCCCAAGAACCAGGTCAGCAGCGCTGCTTTAGAGCCAGAGAACCAGGTCAGCAGAGCTGCTTTAGAGCCAGAGAACTAGGTCAGCAGAGCCGTTGTAGAGCCAGAGAACCATGTCAGCAGAGCTGCTCTAGAGCCTAAGAACCAGGTCAGCAAAGCTGCTCTAGAGCCAGAGAACCAGGTCAGCAGAGCTGCTTTAGAGCCAGAGAACCAGGTCAGCAGAGCTGCTTTAGAGAGAGAGAGAACCAGGTCAGCAGAGCCGCTATAGAGCCAGAGAACCAGGTCAGCAGAGCTGCTCTAGAGCCCAAGAACCAGGTCAGCAGAGCTGCTCTAGAGGCAGAGAACCAGGTCAGCAGAGCTGCTGTAGAGCCAGAGAACCAGGTCAGCAGAGCTGCTTTAGAGCTATAGAACCAGGTCAGCAGAGCTGCTTTAGAGCCAGAGAACCAGGTCAGCAGAGCTGTTGTAGAGCCAGAGAACCAGGTCAGCAGAGATGCTCTAGAGCCTAAGAACCAGATCAGCAGAGCTGCTTTAGAGCCTGAGAACTAGGTCAGCAGAGCTGTTGTAGAGCCAGAGAACCATGTCAGCAGAGCTACTCTAGAGCCTAATAACCAGGTCAGTAGAGCTGCTCTACAGGCAGAGAACCAGGTCAGCAGAGCTGCTTTAGAGCCAGAAAACCAAGCCAGCAGAGCTGTTTTAGAGGAAGAGAACCAGGTCAGCAGAGCCGCTTTAGAGCCAGAGAACCAGGTCAGCAGAGCTGCTTTAGAGCCAGGTCAGCAGAGCCGCTTTAGAGCCAGAGAACCAGGTCAGCAGAGCCGCTATAGAGCCAGAGAACCAGGTCAGCAAAGCTGCTCTAGAGCCTAAGAACCAGGTCAGCAGAGCTGCTCTAAAGGCAGAGAACCAGGTCAGCAGAGCTGCTTTAGAGCCAGAGAACCAGGTCAGCAGAGCTGTTGTACAGCCAGAGAACCAGGTCTGCAAAGCTGCTTTAGAGCCAGAGAAACAGGACATTGGGGCTTATTTACAAGCCCCTTGCGCCGCCGCTGCGTCACATTTTCCCACACAAAAGTGAAGCACCGGCAGTGCAAGGGACTTGTAAATAAGCCCCATTGTGCCCATTCGAATGCAATAAAACAGTTATGTAACCTTCACACCACAGAAAAGGTGAAATAAAGCACCAGTTTCTAAAGTTATTGCTCTTTCCACAGTTACTGGTAACTCAAGTCTCCTGCCTGAGGTCTACTACATTTATTGTAATTTAAAACTTCAGGTATCAAAATGCAAAGTTGTGTGAGCTATTAGCCTTACACTGGCTGAACAACTGCCTCCTACCATAGGACTGTTACTAGTGTCTACAAATCTAAGATTGTATTTTGGGAAGTAGATGATGCACCTCATGCCTGCAACATAAAACAAGCATTTGCAATGCAATAGGGGTGGCATTATTAAAAGTTTGAGCTATTGGCGTTGCAAATGATAATGTTGTTGGTTTTTGTATTTTTTTGTTAAAAAATATTACAGCAGTAGCATAAGTGATGAAATGAAATCCACGTAGACCACCAGTACCACCACCACTAACACCACCAGTGGTTCAGTGACTAAATATCGAGGGACAGAATATATACTGCCCAAAATATCGACTCCAAAATATCGAGGGACAGAATATAGAATGCCTATCTACAAACAGTTAAGTACTAAAATATTGAGTACAACATATAGAATGTTAAAATATAGTTAACTAAAATATCGAATTTTTTTAATGTAATAAAAATACTATAAAAGTAATTAAATAATAAACACAATTAAATAAAACATAGTTAAAATAAGGTAAAAACGCTTAAAATGTAAAAATAATAAATGTAATGTAAATGTATTTTTAAAATATATATTTACTTAATAATATTATAAAATAGGTATTAATCTTAATTGTAAAATATTTAGAACATTATTAAAAATATATTGACATATATATATAAATAAACATATTATCTAAATATAAAAATAAATAATATATAATAATTAAAGTAATAATTATTATGTTAAATAATAATGAGTGCAGCAGTAGGGAAAGCGTTGGATAGCATAGGGGTAAAAATTACTATTCCCACTCCAGAAAGTGCAACAGTAGGGAAAGCGTTGGATAGCGTAGGGGTAAAAAATACTATTCCCACTCCAGAGGGTGCAACAGTAGAGAAAGCATTGGATAGCGTAGGGGTAAAATCTACTATTACCACTCCAGTGAGTGCAACAGTAGAGAAAGCGTTGGATAGCGTAGGGGTAAAAATTACTATTCCCACTCCAGAGAGTGCAACAGTAGGGAAAGCATTGGATAGCGGGAGGGTAAAAATTACTATTCCCACTCCAGAGAGTGCAACAGTAGGGAAAGCGTTGGATAGCGTAGGGGTAAAAATTACTATTCCAACTCCAGAGAGTGCAACAGTAGGGAAAGCGTTGGATAGCGTAGGGGTAAAAATTACTATTCCCACTCCAGAGAGTGCAACAGTAGGGAAAGCGTTGGATAGCGTAGGGGTAAAAATTACTATTCCCACTCCAGAGTGCAACAGTAGGGAAAGCATTGGATAGCGTAGAGGTAAAAATTACTATTCCCACTCCAGTGACTGCAACAGTAGGGAAAGCGTTGGATAGCGTAAATGTAAATGTAAATGTGCTAGTACTTATATAGCGCACAGCTACCCCGGACCGGGGTCTCCCGGCGCTGTATTCATACCGCTAGGGAACCCTTCCTGGCTTGTTCCCTGTGAAATGTCCACTCCTGGGCATCTCCAGGGTGAAGCCAGGCATCCCAGCGCTGTGGGGCCGTTGGGGTAAATATTACTATTCCCACTCCAGAGAGTGCAACAGTAGGGAAAGTAATGATTTAATATTTAAATAAAAATAAATTAATTATCAATACCAATTTAAAATTAGTTAAAATAATTCATCATCATCATCATCAAAAACTTTTATTTTGGTACACAATGACCATAAAAAGTGTGCACATAGCATAAAGAACACATGTGAAGAATCACAATCAACTTAATTAATTCAATCAGTGCATTCTGGAATTCATACGTAAAATACCTAGATAGCACAGGGAGACAGGACATTAAAAATAGTTCATAAAATCAAGAAAAGTTAAAACAGTAAATAAAAAAGTAAAAAAGATTAAAAACTAGCATTGAGTTACCACCACTAATAATACACAGTAATAGTCCAATCGATATTAATAACCAGCAATATAGTTAATTAAACAAAATTTCTACGCTTGTGCCACATAGCTGTTAAATATTGGGAGACAGCAAATACAATGCATTCGGATGTGTCAGACTTCAGTATTCTTAGCGCTTGCATACAATAACGAAACCCCATATTTTTACAAAGGGGCAGCAGCCAAAATCTCCTGGATTTAACATAAGCCGGACAGAAAGAAAAGACGTGAGTCTCTGTTTCTTTCTCATACTCACAGGCTGGGCAATTCATTGGTGCTATAAGTGCCCACTTACAAGTAGAGGCCCGGAGAGGGCGAACACCATGCCTATACTGAACATACAATTTTCTGGCTAGGATGGGGTATATAACGTCCAGAAAAGGCTAAAAAAGATAACAATCCTTCACAGATAAAAAAGAACAAATGGCCGAACCAGAGGAGGGATTAGATTGAGCGGCCATTTTATTTTTAGAGCGGAAAATAGCTACTAGCATTTGGCGTGAAATTAATTTACATTGACTTTCTGGATCAGCCCACAAGGCAGGAACACCAATTCTCGTCAGTTCATTCTTAATGTAGATGAGCCAAGGGATTTTTTGAGCTCCAGAGAAGGACAATATTTCTTTTAGTTCCTGTCTGTAACTGGTCAGCTCTCGGGTCACCCAGAGCCTGCGCCTAAACCTAAGGGGTTTTAATGCAAGCTCGTCGTCGATTGACCTAATCCCTAGGTCAAGCCTCAACGGTAAAAGCGGGGTGCTCGATGGAAGTCCGAGCAGCTGCCGCAGAAATTTATTCTCAACCTTTGTAATAGCAAGCCTATTAGAATGTCTCCAAAGCTCAGCCCCATACATACAAGACCCCCTGGCTTGTGCCTTGTAGACTTCCAACGGAGGACCAATTGGTTTACTAGAAGACTTGCTTAACAATTTGATGATTCCCCCAGAGAGTTGAGCCAGTTTAAGTTGTGTCTTAGTTATCTGGTGTCCCCACGTCAAATTTTCATTAACAGTGACTCCCAGATAATCAAAAACAGCTACCCTTTCAAGTCTTGTGTCCCCCAGTTTAGGGTTCGGGCGTGTAGAACGGGGCGGATTAAAAATCATATATTTAGTCTTGAGAATATTTATCTCAAGACCCCGAAGAGTGCAGAATTCTTCAAAGCTATCAAGTGTTCGCTGGATACCCATGGGTGTCTTAGATAGTAAAAGGGTATCATCAGCGAACATGATAGCAGGCACTCTATTGCCAGCCAACTTGGGAGCGTCATTGTCCTGCACTGCATTAAGATGTGCAATAACCCCGTTGACAAAGAGGCAGAACAGGGTTGGTGCAAGCACACATCCCTGTCTTACCCCCCTGCCAACTGGGAACCGTGACGACAAAGAACCATTCTTCCGGCTTCTAACCTGGGCATAATTTGCCTCATGTAATCTCATCAGGACCTCTAATAAGTCAATGGGGATGCCCATCTCGAGGAGTACAGACCAGAGCTTACCCCGTGGCACAAGATCAAAGGCTGCTCGGAGATCCACGAACACCATATAGAGGCTGCCACCCTCTATTTTCACCGTTTTCCAATATAATAGTAGTAGTCGGAAAATCTGGTCCACGGTGGAGGTGTTCGCCCGAAACCCGGCCTGGTAAGGACTTAAAATTGCAAACTCCTCCATCCACAACTGAAGACTATCCAAGATGAGTCTTGCAAATAATTTCTGGGAGACATCAATTAGACTTATAGGTCTATAATTAGAGGGTAGGAGAGGAGAACCCTTTTTATATATAGGCACTATCTCTGCACCTATCCATGTGTATGGTACCGGCATACCACCTAGGACCGCGTTAAACAAAATCTGAAGGTAAGGACCCCAGACTTTCGGTTCATGCTTAAAAAGATCGCCCGGTAATTTATCGAGACCAGGAGCCTTTCCAGAGGGGAGTTTAGCAATAACATTGCAAACCTCCTCAACCGTAAACTCGGTCACCTCACACTGCGTATTTGCAATAGATGGAATCATAGATAATTCCGGGTGACCTGGCAAAACCTCAGGAGGATACAGGGCCTGGAAGTGATTTTCCCAGACATCTGCCACTAAGTTAGGGTCATTGGCCGGGTTTGGTTCACTACTGCCGGTGTTAATTATAGACCAACATTTGCGAAAGTCTTTAGTGTCAAGCGCCACTGTTAACGAAGACCATTTTTCGTGCTCCCATTCTTCCCTCGCAGCCTTGGTTAATACTTTATAGTCTGTCCTTCTAACTTTAATTTCATCCCGGTTGTTTGCTTTTACAGCTGACCGTAGTTCCTTTTTAGCCTTCCTACATGCAGTGTTATACCACAAACTAGGATGGGCCCTCTTCCCCTTCTTGGGAACCAAGGGATTGACTATTTCAGCCATATTGGTAACTAATCGCTTGTGGAAAACCTCCAGCTGACCATAAAAATCTGCAGGCAGAGATGAATCAACAAGAGCTGCAATGTCTTCTAGAATTGGAATAGCCAAGCTGTAGAGTTTTTCAATTTTACCAGGGTTTTCCAGCAATAGCTGCCATTTAACTCTGCGCCTATCATTTGTTAGAGTTAAATCGCCTGAATTATATTCAGAAGGCAATACACCAATCTTGCTGACATTAGGTAATGCCATGTCCAGAATCAGGGCATTGTGGTCACTATCAATTCTAGAAACAACCGCAAAATCAAGAATTCTCGACCATGACCTAACTTCTACCATGATATAGTCGAGGAGAGACATTTGCCCAAATTTATTGTACGTCAATTTTGCAGGGATATCAGAGGAAAAGCGACCATTGCACGCTCGTAGAGAATGGGTTAAAGTCAACGCCATTATCTGTATTGCTAAAGGTGTCCAGACTTTCACCGGGTTTGCCTGCTCCATAGGTATGACCCCATAAAGGTCTTCTTCCATATGGTCAGTATCATTAAAGCCTACCAAGGGCTCATATTGGCAGTTCGGGTCACCTCCCAGCAATACATGGATGTTACTTGGTACAGTTGAGATAAAAGTAGTCAGGTCCTCTATAACTTTGGACTCTTTAGCTACACCAACAGGACGAGAGTATACATTAATTAGTGCTATCCTGTAATCATCTGGGAAGACAAGAACAACATACTGGATATCCACAGAGCCTGGATTTAATATTTTGCACGTACATCCGAAGTGGGAACCAATCCAGATAGTTAAACCCCCCGAGGGGCGACCTCGCCCACCCCACACTGCTGGAACAGAAAATGAAGCGAAACCCACCCGATGCTGCTCCGTGCGGGCCCCGGTCTCTTGGAACAGACAAACATCACAGTCATCCATAAAGGAACCCCATTCAACACTCATCATCTTACTGGTTAAACCCGCAACATTCCATGAGAGAATTCTAAGTTTTTCCACGTTTCCACCCACACTCCTTCGCAACACCTGCGCTGAGGCGAGCCTACTGCAGTGCAGTTTACTATGTGCCCCATCCAATGGGCAGGATGCTACCGACTCATTGGTATGGAAGCTAGTATCTGCGACATGGATGGTAGTGTGGGTATTACTGTTGTTATTAAGGCTGGTGGATAGAACACTAAGAACCTCTGGATGGACACGTTCCAAACACTCCGCAACGTTTCTTGTCCTTTCACTGTGATCGGAGGCCCGGGTGCCTGGTTCCTTACTAATACTACACGCGTGGTATGGACTCATAGTTGCCCCACCGGCTATCTTCCCACTTTTGGGCTCGCTATTTGTTTGTGGCACCGGAAAAAGCGGTGCCAGAGTTACATCAGTTGGCCCTTTTCTCGATTTGACAATCAGAGGTCGGCCACTAGTAGTAGTAATCAAAGTTCCACTGGCTAGGCTACCCCTAGTGGTAATTCTACCACTCCCTTCAATATTCTGGTTGCAAATACCAATACTCCCTGAGCCACCCTTCTTTTCATACCCGACTATATTTTCAGCTGCAATTGGAAGTTGCGAGCTCTCAAAATACAGTCAGTCGACCAAATCCAGAGGACTGTATCTATTGTTCTGACTAAAAGCTGTATTAGGGGGTGGTTCGCGGTGTCTCCCTCTGCTGTATATACCACCTGTCACTGTCCCTGCAGCATCAATAGCCCGATCAGAGCCCGGATTAGGTTGCAATTGAGTGGTGGGATAGAAATAGGACAATGGGTGGGACTCAATACCTTCCACAGACCTAGACTGGCCCCAACCACAAACATAGTTCACCGGCCAAGTATTCCTAAAATTAATCAAAATACAATCCCCCCTGGTGTCCTTTATCTTATGACCCACCCATGCTACCCTCCTGACAAACAATACTTCACTGGTTACGTGTGATGGCAATGGTCTATACTTATTGAGCCAGAACGTAACCTTGTTCTTAAGTGATGGGTATGACTCCTCAGTATCATTCCCCAAATGTGGTACACCAGTCAAAATAACTACATACGGACTAGATTCAGGTGGTAAATCAACTCTTGCAAGCGGTATTTTATTATTGCTGCGGGATGATACAGCAGGGTCACGGGTAGTTTCAGGGCGAGATGGAAGTTGGCAGTGGTGATCACTGCCACCGCTAGAGTTTATCGTAGCTGAGCCTGCATTCTTTGATGGTACCCCCCCGGCTGGATAATTACTTCGGATCATAGCCGATGGCCGCAATCTCTCCGGATTGATTGCATCATTTGAAGTAGAAGGACAATCAACAGTTAGAGGAGATGGTATTTGGGGCTTTGATTCAACATTGGAATGACTCTTCCTTCCCACACCCCCACAGTTTTGAGCAGCAGTGTTAGCAATAATTTCCAATTGTTCTTCAATATTTGCCAATCGCTTAATAAGTGGTGACAAGCAGCCAGTAATTAAGCCCCCTAGTTTTTCCAAAAGTACATCATTAAATGTTGGAACTGAAGCCTCTGACTCCATGAGATTCATCGGACATACTGCAGTAGGCTCAGTCTGGGTCACCACACTCTCCACAAACCCTGCGGTCTCCATAGTAAATTCCCGAGATGTCATTCCTTCCCCATCACACCTTGGTGTTTTAGAGTTTTTAAAGTTGTTTTTCTTAAGCTGGCCACCTTTACAGTTTTTCTTCTTGGCAGCAACCACATTTTTTGATACTTTCTTACTTCTCGTGGAGGTGGTAGGTATCGGAATCGACTTCGACCTAGTTGCGGTGTTCATCGCTTTTTCTTGAGTTATCCCATCCAGCCCACATTCATCTTGGGCATGGCTATTGGGACCGTCCCCCAAAGTTGTGGCGGTTGGTGATACTACCACACAGGGATCCGCATCAGATGTACAAGCGGTCCTTTCATCGTCAAAACAAGGAATTTGCGTACGTGCGTTCATAATGGGACCCAAGGAGGAACGTTTTGTAAATATTGGCTCAGTAGACAGCCGTCGTTCTGTATCCGCTATTTCACGCGCTAGAACACTGGAGGCTCGCGTGATAAATTGGTCTAGAGTTCCCATTACGCTCCCACCTTTAGTCCATTTTTTATCCTTGCTGCCCGCTGGAGGCCTTACACAGTCAAACAAGTGCAGCTACCTGATTCAAAATAAAAGTGGTAGATCTTACCGCAGCAGGTCCAGGGAACATATGCTGGAGCACATGAAAGAGAGTGGGCCCAGCCTACCCCAGACTCGAACAGGCTCAAACGGGCCCGCCCTTGGCCCGGGCTTCGCCCGGCGCACGCCCGCACGCGTCCCGCGAAGCGGGACCGGCAAGATGTTTTGTAGCCCCAGACGAGCTGCACAAGTGAGGGAGGTTAAGCAGCACACAGCCTCCTGGGCAATGAAGTCCTGTCTTCCCCTCACAGGTAAAAGCCGAAGGCGCAGCGGCTCCCAGTTTTTAATTAACAATTAATAATTAATTAACAATTAATTAATTATCAATACATATAAATAAAAATACATATTTACTTAATTACAATTAAATTACTTCCCACCCTATTCCCCTATAACACACAACCCACTCCAAATAATACATTAAAACAATTAACATAATTATCAATTAATCAATAAATAAAAATTAATTACCAATTCATAAAAATTAATTAACAATTAATAATTAATTAACAATTGATTAATTATCAATACATACAAATAAAAATACATATTTACTTAATTACAATTAAATTACTTCCCACCCTATGCCCCTATAAACCCACAACCCGCTACAGAACTAAAACGCAAAATTAAATTAATAATTATTAATTCATAAAAACTAATATTTAATTTACTATAATTAAATTACTTCCCACCCTATTCCCCTATAAACCCACAACCCGCTACAGAATTAAATTATGCAAAATTTAAATAACATAACATTCATTACTTTAAAAATATCAAATATACATTACAAAAATAATATATATTTTTAACACATATACTAACATACATAACACTAAAAAAAAATCGATATTATGGAAAACGATATTTTAAATTCGATATTATAGCAATCGATATTTCTTACCTTAATTTCGATATTCTGACCTACTATATTTTGGTGATTCAATGTTCTGTCCACTCTATATTTTAACTTCGATATTCTGGGCAGTCGATATTTCTGAATCAATATTTAGGGTGTTCACCACCACCAGTACCACCACCGCTACAACCACCACAAGTACCATTACCACCACTACAATTATTACTATTACTACTGTGGGGCCGATTTCGATCCAGGTCGGAAAGCACTCCGACCGAGCCGGATCCGGAGTGTTTTCCGACCAAGCCGGAGTCCTGCAGTCCGACCGAGCGAGTACGATGCGGCCGTTTGCTGTTAGACTCGGTTCGGTCGGACTCCCATAGAAGTCAATGGGAGCCGGTCGTACGACGCGTACATGGGCTCCCATTGACTGAATGGGTACGTCGCGGACAAGTGCGCCCCCTACAGTGGGTACGCGTCGGTGCCATCTGCACCGTACATGCCTGTGTTGGGGAGACCCATGGGTCTCCCCCTGTGTCTGAGTCGCAGGGCTGCGGGTGACAGGGGGTCCGACTTGGACCTCCAAAGGCAACCACCCGGACAGTTTGCGAGCCGGACACTCTGGTTCGCACAGGCTGTCCGACGCGTGCATCGTACTGGCTCGGTCGTGAATCGCATCCATTGCATGCCACGGTTAGCTTACGACCGAGACGTACGGAGCGGTTCGGACCCGGAAACGACTCGGTCGGTAAATTTCATGTAGCTCGCATCGTACTTGCTCGCTCGTACAGCTGTACGAGTCGGGCGAAAGACACGCGTACGGCTCGTAGTTTTTCCGGCCTGATCGCGTTCGGTGTCCTTCCGACCCGGATCGGAATCGGTCCCTCTGTGGTGATAGTAATAATAATAGTGGTAGTTATGGTACTGGTGGAAAATTACTATTATAAATTACAATACCTGTTAATTTTTCAAAAGGCATTGCCATTTACAATACCAATAGCTCTAAAACTCGCGTTGCGAGACCTATTGCATTGTAAATGCTTGTCTTGTGCTCTGACCTTTTTTGAGAGGAGGGCTCTTTAGAGGGATGTCCTTCCAGGCCACTTGTAGACTCCTTTCCTCTCTCCTGCATGGCATGCAGTTTGATCTTTTCCCTTTCGTGAACCGTTCTTCTATAAAACTGCTGGCAGTAGTAGCACTTGTCAGGTCTGTGTGAGGATGGTAAGCACACAATGCAGACCGAGTGCGGATCTGATTTAGCCATTTTCTTCCCACAGGAAGGGCACTTATTAAATAAGGCTGATATTTCTGACAGAAAAATAACTGGAAAATCAGAAAAATGATGGAAATAGTACTGGAAGTACTAAAAACGTCGAGTGAAGACAAAGAAATTACACTTGAAAAGACCAATTAGTGAAATAAAACCACTAACTGACGAGCTGAATGCTCCAGGATCCTCACGGAAGGAGCCGGAAAAAAGAACTGACCTCACTGTCACCTGTGGGGCAAGATGGGAGCCTGAGGGTCCTGGAGGTCTTAAAGGCACGGCGCTAGTTTTTTGAGGAGTATGCAGCCTTCTGGGCCAATCTGCCTGCTATCACCTTTCCTTTTTACCTTGAAAATAAAGGCTATGTTCAAACAAGTTAAGAGTACATTTCTCTATGTCATGGAAATGTTGTCATATATTATTTATTTTAAATGAAAAATACAATGCAATATTGGCATATTTTAGCCTAATTTGGGGTTTTAGGCTGCATATTTATATACATGTGTGTATATTATATATGCATATTATATATATATATATATTGATGTATGTTTACACAGGACTAGTCCTTAGATTCAGTTAAACATTTAGGCGGGACTATTCAGTGCTTATGACTATTGATGAGTATCCCCTGGAAGAGAAGGACATACCACGATTCAGGGCCCAACCACTAGGTGGCAGAATAGATGCACAGCATGTGAATCCAGAAAACTCTTCAGGCTGTATAACGACTCTACTGGTAAGTAACCATTTTGTTTCTATACATATACTAAGTACACCTCCCTGCTAGGAAGCATCATACTGTTCTATTAAAATTAAACAAAATGGCAATTAAAACGTTTTATCTCAAGCAGGTGGCTGCCATATTTAGATGACATATGTTTTCTTTTTTTTTCTTCTGGATTTTATTTTTGGGTGTATGTTTGCAATAAAAAACTACAAAAATTGTAATCATTGCACCAGTTTTCCAATATCTGGCCTATTCACTTTGCCAGTATTTGCTCTTCTTGTCTCTAATGTCCTTCTGTGAATCCAAAACCACCTCTCTGATACATGCACTGCGATTCATTGGGAGGGGTACGTCAATTTCAATTCCCCTTCTTCTTCTGAATCTCAGGGTATCAGTGCACACTGAGAACTGGAAAGTCTTTTCTGACTCGCAGCATCCCTTTAGTACATTTTGATTTGATTTGTCGTTTTATTGTCGCAAAACATGAGATTTAGCGTATCGCAGGCTTTAGAATAAAATTTAGTACATCAGGCCCTTAGTCTCTTTGACCGTCTCCCTTTTGGGAGGAGCATAAACTTGTAGGGGGAGAAGGGGCGGAAAGTGAAGCAGGAATGTAAGTCTGGGTGTAAACCACAAAACTACCATGACATTTATTCCCAGAAACAGCATTACATCTGCATTTCAGCTTCTCTGCACCTGTTCCATTTGCAAACACTTTGCTATTCAGTAGTTAAGATCAGCCACATAGCTAGCAGCACTGTCTTTGATAAATAAATTTGACAGTACACATCTGTTTTTCAGCGCCAAGATACCCTTCTGGGTGAATGTGCACTTTATAAATACATTTTATGTTATGATGGGGTTGAGGTTTGGGTCTGGCTGGGTATGATAGTTTTATCTGGATGTGTAAATAATTGCTCATCTATGTTGTGTTATTGTGGAGAGCCAGAAAGCTCTGCATTGGATATTTCCCTATTAGAGCCTATAGTCAATACTGCTTATTTATTCTTTTGACAGAGCAGAGAAGAGGAAAAGAACGTTCTTCCCTGAAACGTGGATCTGGCACTGCTTCAATGTCAGGTATCTGTTATGAAGACACACTAGTACTGTCATTCTTTGATGTGACGTTGTTTATCGACTTTTTAATAAATGTATTTTTATACTACAGACCGCGCCAATGTTCCAATGGTTGGTGTTGTATTCACAACTTCTAAATGGATAACAGGATACTATTCTTATTAGCAACATGAACATAACAGTGCTGCCTTTAAAAGGCAAATGTCGTACCTGCTGTTCGTGGACATACCAGTTTCAATCAACATTGCGTCTAGAAAGGTTTCTAATCCCCAGTAGCTGCCGAAGAAGTGATATTCCCCACTGGCTTACTCTTCGCTCTGTAATGCCAGATGCTTATGCTACAATCATTGTTCTGCTGCTCTATTCTGAGAGTGGCGGATTGCCAGTTTCTGCATGGTGTTGGAGTGGCTGAATTATTCATGGTGAGCCAACCGATACCATATCCACTGTTGTCCCTTGTGTGTGAGACTAACATGGACCCACAGTAGCCTTACAAAGTACACTAAAAATGTCCTTTACGCAATGGCAGCACTTTTGGTCAATCTTATTTGGGTCCTGAAAATTTATCTCAATCTAGGTCCTGGCATTTCTGGGCAGAAGCAATCCGGTTTTTGAGACCCTCTGTCGGGAGGCAGAGGCAGCATTAGCCACCCATTCTTGGTTGGTCCTTTTTCGCACACGGAGCATCTGTGAAGCGTTCATGCGAGCGGACGGTATAGGCAGGTGACAGGAAAGCAGTCCACAGAGAATATCCAGCGGAAGGCCCGGACCTCTGGTACTTGATCCAGCCCAGCTATCTTCTGCTGGCTGTAAGGGGGAGCAGTTCAGCGCTGCTCGGCCTCGCACCCCGCTACCTCCTGTAGCACAGCGCACCAGAGATCGGTTTGTGGAGGGGTCCCTAAGGCTTGTGAGGCAACTGACCATGGAGTTGTTTGGTCTTCCCTTTTCCTCCAATCCCTGGTCTGGAAACTTTGTGGCATTGCATCTGCACCCTTTTGGTGAAACCAAGCCCAAGAGGACCCTGGAGGGAGCTACCATTCTCCATAATGATCCTGCAGTAGGAACAAAAGGAGTTTGCCCTTCTAAGCCTGTTAATCCTGAGCCCCTGGCGGAACTCAACTCCTTACAGAGGTTGCCTGGGCGAAAGTCCACAAAGGAACCATCAGTGAACATTAATATGGCTGAAGAAGCAAAGGTGAGGAGTGTGTGGGGTACAAGTGCGCTAGTTATAAGTGGCCTCCTGGCAGCAGTTTTTAGGGACTGCTGCTGGAGGGAAGAGGCGGGGGGAAGCTTAGATGGTCTGGCTAGGTTCAGGTGCAGTCTGCAAGCCCTGTGAGTTCCCCCACACTTGGCTTAAATTCAAGAACAGTTGTCCTCAACATTGACTCAAACACCAACACCACCTTCATACCTCCTTTGCGCGTTGTACTTCCCCAGCCAAAACATCAAGGCAGTAATAACCTTATTACAGCGTTTAGAATCTTCCTGCTTTAAATCGGGTTTGTTGGTACCATGAGGTCCGGATGCTCAAGAGGGGCACTACAGCCATTGAAATGGCGTAAGAAATCAAAGCCTGAGATTTCACAGCCCTTATTTGTTCCCCTTACAAATCTTTAAACTTCAACTGGTTACTCGTGCTCAAGCCCCGTTATATCACTCTGGGGGACAGCGCTCCCGTCAGCTATACCTGAAAGCACAAGTATCCAGTACTCTATCAAGGATTATTTCAAACTCAGTTTAGGACTGCCTTTACAGGACACACACACATGGTCCCAGAAGGAGGCAGCAAGAAGAGGAGTGGTTGTCATTGTGCATAGAAAAGGTGGGAGGAATGGAAATGGATCTGGAATAATGTTGATGGTGAAGGACTGGAAATAAGGAGGAGAAACTAAGGAAGGGAATGTCTTCAAGGCGAGGATGAAGCTGCCAGGGAGTGTTTTCTTCTCTGGTACCCGCAATGCAAGAAGCTGCTGCTTAATAACAGCTAATGAGGTAGCTAATCCTACATTTCATGGTTTTCAAGCGTCTCTGATACGTTACATCATGCAATGAGACTATTTTCATCCAATTCGCTGGCATAAAAAACCTGTAGTTTGTAAAAAGTTTTTTTTTAACGATGTTCATGTTATATCCTCCATACTATTCCTTTGAAGAATTTGATTTGCATTTATTGTTTCACTTTCTCCTAGAATAACATTTGTCCTGATGTGATATATCTGTTGCGAGAGCAGCTTCTGTGTGATGCAACATTGAAGCATATACTGAATTTAGGGACTGTGACATCACACTGGCTGCTGCAAATACTGTTTTAGCACCTGATGAATTGTTACTGATAGTCTATGGGAATTAAAAACCTTCCGTTTGCAGTCATGCTTAGAAACTAGCTAACCAACAGAGGCGAGGTCCCCGTGTGGCATCACGCTTCTAGCTGCAGGTAAAGCAAACAAGATGGGCAATGTAGTTTCAACATTGCTGATTCATGTACTTAAATCCCAAATTAAGATACATGAAATAAAAAAAATACAGAAATGACACATAACTTCGATCATGATTTATAGTTTCCCAGTGAGGAGGGCAGGACTGGAAAGGAGCTGCCTGGTTTAGTACGTGTATCTTATAACAGTGAAGTTCTATAACTTAGATTTATCAGTCATTCAACATGAAATTTCTTTACAAGACTTTAGTGTGAGAGGTCAAGGACAAAAGTATGTTGCAAAAGAATAAAATAAGGGTTGGGATACTATATGAGCCGACGCGACAATCTTTCATGCTTACATCTAAAAGGCAGTCTGTTAGATTGCACTGTAGATCAAGAGGTTCCAGTGCAAATTGTTACAGAATAGGAATCAGAGTTATTAGTTAGCTAGGCAATAGATACTGGTAGTTATCTAGAGTAAGCAGAACCCAGATAAATGTAAAACATAATTTCCATACTTTTCTCACCCACTTACGATCTACACTTGTAATGACAATGTTCATATCTCCAGCTTGAAGACTGCACAATGTTGTGGTCAATTTTTTCCAGACATGGGGACGGACCACACAGTCATTACCCTACAGAGTTTGAATGAGGAATTATGCCTTAGATCTCACCAGTGGACACTTAATTGTTTTATTGCTAAGTGAAAACATCTGTGCCTTCATTCACATGGAAATTTGGAACCAGGTGGCCAGCAAGTTAGCGGCTGCCAACGCATGTATGCTAAAGGGCACACTATAAGCTACCACCAGCGGCCTATGAACAAGCAATGTAATTAAAGATACAACTGAAGATCAAAAACCAATAGGTTCATATTTAAACTTCTATAAAATCAACATATGTCTGCCATTTTACATCAGGATACCTCTTGGACACACTGGACTTTGGATAAAATGAAGGGCAAAATAGGTATGATCTTGGCTGTAGTATAGGAGAAGGGCTGGAGTCAATGGTTCACATCTGCCCCTACAGCACACAAGGGCTGTCACTAGTTAGGAGAATTCTTAGCATTCATGACAAGGGATAGCCACTATGTAGAACAATTTAGGATCATTAAAGAAATAATGGAAACGGACCAGAGATTACCCTCTGCTATTCAACCGGTGATTCTCTGGTTCCCTAAGAAGCTTTATCAAGAAGAAACATGAATAGAGTCCGTCAGTCTCAGTTTTTCAGAAATGGCTGTTTTTTTATTTTTTATTTTTTTACGAAGTTTTATATAGCACCTACTTAACCCTGTATCGGGTATCAGAGCGCTTTACATAGCACCAGTTGCGTTACATGAGGACACATTCATTTTTTGTTAGGCACAGAGAGATTAAGTGATTTGCCCTCAATCACAGGATGTTCAGCGTCACTGTCAAGACTCGAACCCGGTTCCCCAGATTCGAGGTCGACCAGCCTAGCCGTTAGTAAATCTACTCTAGGACTATAACAACCGTAATCCATACCACTGGTCCTCCCAAAGTCCACGCGCAGGAATAATTTTGGAATCTTTAATGTTGCAGAAAGTATTACCCCCTTCTCCATCTGTCAACCTCAGGGAACCTGAAATGCCATCATACAACAGGAATCATTTTTGGGCAAGTAACAAAAAAAAAATACGAAGTGACGGGAATGGCTTCTTGGCGCAAGGCATTACTTGCTCTGTTTTCTACCCACCAACTTCATTTCGCTGCCCTTTGAGACATTCGGGGACTTGCCTTAGGTTAGCAGCAGCCTCCTGGGGCTGGACTTCCCCTAGACATGCGAGTTAATTTTGGGTAAAACTGCAACACAGATAGCCCTGGGGAATTGGGCTTCCTGGCACAAGATGTGCCTCTTTGGCCTCGACCCACCATTTCCCCTGGAGAGCAACTTACCAACATCACTCCCCAGATGACTGAAAAACTGCCATGGCGGGGGTTGTGTCTAGTGGTGCTTTTGAACACCCAGTCCCTGCCCAACAAGCAAACAGGGGTAAAACCACTAGATCTGCCCAGCAAGTGTGTCAGGCGGAAAAGCAGTTTATATGGTGGCGGTTTCTGGTAGACACCGCCGTCCATATTACTATGAAGGCAGGCGGTGTTTGACATTGGGGGCCCGTAGCAGACCCCCAGGGATTCTGGGGGGTGGGGAGTGCACATGGGGGGTACCATTCATTTCAATGTACAACGTGACAGGCACCGCGCGGTGGCTGTCACGTTGTGCATTGAAAGGCACAGGCTGCCTTTGTGGCATTGCGGGGGCGGTGCTCTCTGCACAGTCTGCCGCAATGTTGCAGATGCGCCATGCGCCCGCCAGTGTGGCGGGCACATGCTAATCGGGGGAGCGGGACCGCCGCACCCTCAGCGTTTCCGTTTCCCGAGGGGTACAAAGTCCGCCCGCCATACTAATGGTGCCCTTAGTCTGTCAAATATAATGATGACTTCTATATCAACTTCCTTCCCTAAAAGATATTTCTATGCCTTGCTTGTCAGATGTCAGTTTTATTACAGTAGAGGATGTTTCATTAATTAGTCCAACGACCTTGCACAGGCATAATAGACGATATCTTGGAAGTCTCTGAAGTTATCTTGACTTGTCCCGGGTCAGAGCGCCACCGATTGAGGATAGAGCCTACCAGGAGAAAACAAACACTTCAATGAAAACCAAGCACATTCCAAGAGTCGTGCGATCCAGATCTCCTGCTGCATTTAAATCCACTTAGGAAGCAACCCGTTGAGATGGCTTATTCATTGGCAGAAATTAACTTGCACCTCTTATGATACTGAGGTATTCACTAAGTATATTTTTTGTTGTGGGGTGCCAATTTTGCACAGTGATGCAGTAGTCTTTGATATTCCTCTTTAGGGGCAAGAGTAAAGTTGTAACAAGTAGAAAGTCTACTTACTTGTAACTAAATACAAGTTTGCAGCATGTATTTTTGTAGATCACATGTTGTGCATTATCTTACCACATACCCGTGGTTTGGAACCCAGCAACTTCTTTTTCTCCAAAATCCTTGTTTCAGTTTTGTGTGTGCATGGGGTCTTGCTAGCCAAAACTCACAATCCCTCAAGGCAGATTGCACTTTACATTATTTTCTTTCCACCATCTGGTTCTAGGCCAGAGATCTTCAAACTGTTTAATCCCCCCACCCCCACCCAGTGGAATGGCTTTTTATCAGGGCCCCCTCAAAATTGTTCACAATTATTCCATAAAATTGGCAATGTTTAAATATGTCTAGACTTATTTAAAAATTGGAGTTAAGTTTTGTTACCATTTTAAAAAGGCAATCAAATACATGATTGCCAAACATACTATTCTGGTCAGATAGGCCTTACTAGCGTATCCACAGTCTGGTTATTAGAAATGGAGGTGGGGGGTTTGAAGAATATTTGGAGTCCCATCCCTTTTGACACCTTCTCCCAGCCAGGATATAAATGACAAAATATGTTTGTGATGGCCCATTACAGAGTGGCTTACTGCCGCTCATTGTTTTCAGCTGAAAACAAAGCACTGTTATATTCATAATGCTTCTTTTGGCTGGAGCCTGGCACACTCCCTGAGATCACTCAAGGTCCCCCTAGGGGTGCATGCTCCCAGTCTGAAGACCCCTAGGCTCTTTTGCTCTGTGGAGAAGTTGTGCATAAAGTGGAAATTCGACATCAGAAAATCCTGTAAACGTAGCACAGTTGAAGCATCATCAAAAAATACAACACTGGAGACTTTCTTTTTCAATGCACTGTTTTTTTTCACTCCTTGCAGTTCCAAGTCGTATGAGAATAACTCCAAGGGGGAACAAAACTTGTCTAAGAATTTGACATGCACATTTCTCAAATCCAAGAAAACAAATCTGTAGTGGAGAGATGAGCAGTGGACGTACTAAGACCAATGAAGCAAAAAGGCCCGTCGAGATACAAGGGCCTTATTGGGAATTTGAAGAGGATGCTGAAAAAAGGAAATAAAATAAGCCCATTCATGATAATTGAGGTGGAGTGAGAGGATAAATAGCAGTGCCCTAGCAAGCTTGAGGTTTCGGACTTTAAATGTATTACACCGCAATCTTCTCCTTTAAGGCTGGCGGGCCAAGGGAGGAGGACTCCACCTATGTGTGGTTGTCCCGCGATAAGGAATATTCTGTGTTTAACACAGAGGTAGCATGGCACCTGTATCCCACCAGTGACTATCCAAGCACCAAGTGAAAAACAGTCATTCGGAACAGTTAATGGGGTAGGTGGCGCCTGGGAATTGATACAGTCATAGAAGAACTAGGATTATCAGATTAAGGAAGAGGGTCATATATATATATATATATTAATTAGAGATCACTTAAAGGATAAAATCCTACCTGAATTTAATAAATGCTGTGTTCAGATCGAAAAATCTGGTTTCCATACAAAATTATAATGAACAAATGACTGATGTTGCATTATTTATTTTAATTGAGACTGAAAAACACAAGGCAGAAATCTGACACCCCCCTCCCTAAAGTAACAACTGAGTTCACATGCGCAAGTGTACATACATAAACAAATACCTCAAATTCCTAATGAAACCCTCCCTCCTTCACCTTACCATAGTTATTTTAGAGGACTTGAAATAAAGGTAGTAATGGGAGTCTCAAGCTCACTTTCCCCACCAATAGCTAATGAACACTAAATTAAAGGAAAAATCCTTCTGGGTGCCTTCAGAAATATTTCATTGAATTCCATCCAACAAAATAAGAAACATTATTTTCCATTAAATAATTTCCAGCTTATTTACAAAGCAGATTTTGTCTTAGCATCTGTAGTGAAAATCTTTTAGCAGTTTTGAGTCCAACTGCATTGGTAATCTTTTAGAGATAATTAAAAGAGAAGCCCTATGATGAAGCATGCCACCCTGGGGTGATTGAGGGCTTTCATTCTTTAAAGTACAGGACTAACAAAAGATACTGATAGCCCTATTGTTTCCTGATAGAGATCAGGGTATCTAAAATATGCCCACTACCACGGATAGAGTAATCACACAGTTACACGCACATACATTCATCATACGCTAGGGCCCATTTCACTATCATTCGCTCAAATACTCTACCAGCAATAAACCTGTGGAAAGAAAACACCTAAACACCCTGCATCAATATCAGGTCGATCAGATCTGGTTTAGTGACTGTCCTAATCAATAACATAATTTACACAACATATACAATAATGATCAACAATATAAACCCAATAATTGACAAGAAAGAAAATTCAACACCATGTTTAAAATTATATTGCTTTATCTAAAATTAGTCAAAGTAAAAACAATCAGAATAAATCATTTCTCATAGTTACCTATTCTAACTAAGTGTCAGAACGGGTCAGGACAAATCTCTCGGTAAAGTCTTTCAAGACGAAGTCCTCAGCATCGATCCTCAGCAACGCAACCTCACGCAGCAAAGGTAAAATGGCAAGTGACAAAAGGGTGGCAAAAGAGTGGGGGGATCCCTCCCTAAACTAACAGTTTTTATAGTGAAAAATACAATGGAAACTCACATTAAGTTTGTAGAATACACTGAATCACTGAGCAGAGCGAGAAGGAAAGGATGCAACATTGCAACATTTATGAACCTCCGCTCAGGAAAAATACACATAGCGAAAACTACGGAACAGGAACCAAGAAAATAAAACATGTATCACATTTTATCCGGCTTCTCCTCGGCCATCGAGCCACAGTTCAGAGTTTCCCTCTAAGGCTCCTTTGTCTTTCGAGATTGCCAAGGACACTTTCACTTTTCTTGGAGAACACCCAAAACTGCTGCTGTCCTCATGGAAAGTTTCATAGAAGGACCATGGTCAGTCACCCTCAAGACCATTTCCAGCAGGGGTCGCCCTCGACACGTCTTTCACATATTCACTCGAGGCCAGGCTCTCAAAATCAGCCATCATGGATTAGGCCTCCATAGACCACAATAGACCATCTCAATTAAAAGAAATAAAACAACGTTACTACAGCATAATGATTAAACAGTGTTAACCCCACTAATACCCTTATGTGTATGCATTTATCTAGCTTTTGCGACATAAAAAAGCATTAATTCAGACAGCGTTTTGTGCTTAAAATAAACAGCACACAGCAACGTTTAAACATGAAAACTTGCACGTTATTTTTTAGAAAACAAAAACAGCACACACATGCTAACCCTTGTGTAGCTTTCTCTTATGTTAAGACAAACGAATTGATTAATGAATACACACTTACACAAGACAAATAATTAATTTGTTATTTATTAATAATTAATAAAACGCATAGACATACTAGAGCTTCAAAAGCCCCTGAATTTTCTAAATGAAAACTCTGCTCCAGCATCTGTAGTGAAAATCTTTTAGCAGTTTTGAGTCCAACTGCATTGGTAATCTTTTAGAGATAATTAAAAGAGAAGCCCTATGATGAAGCATGCCACCCTGGGGTGATTGAGGGCTTTCATTCTTTAAAGTACAGGACTAACAAAAGATACTGATAGCCCTATTGTTTCCCCTTCTCTCCACCTCCTTGAGGATCCCTGACCATTAGCGCTTTTTGTGACTTGTCCAGTTTGAAGCCCAGGTACATTATGGGCTGCTGCAAAGCTGTCAAACAAGATAAGCAGGTGTTGTGGCAGTTGTCTATTTACATACAGCTGTAGCTCATACAAACAGAAAGGAAGACCTCTAAGGACGTGGTTAAGAACAGCCCCAACTCTTGCACTGTTCATACTGGTTATGACAATCACTTGAACTCTAGCTGACCCAGACAATGTGTATAGTAATCATTCGCCCAGCTACATCTGAACTCCCCTCTCAAACCTCACAATTGTGCTGCGACAAAGTGATACACTGTGTAAAAATCAAGGGTGTTGATTTTGGGGAAAAGCAAAAAGCCTTTAAACTGTTTGTGTTGGCTATTAACCAAGACGATGTACATATTGCGACTGTCTGAAATATACAGGAATGTGGAAGTAAGCATTTTCGATTTGAAATGAGAAAAGGTGGTTTTCTTGACCTAAAAAGGGGTGTACGTTGAGCATACTGAATCAGTGGCCATCTTCATCTTAAAAGTTGAGGATGGTGAATCACTCCTTATTTAAAATAATTTTCACTCTGTGAAGGTCCAAGATGTGTTGCTGTTAGCCTGACTTCTTTTTTACAAGAAAGTATCTTGAGTAAAATCTTCTTCTTTTCTGGACTTTGAAGAACAAGTTGCTTATGTGCGTTAAGGCCTCATCTGGTAGAGACTCTATCTAGCCTAGGATTCTTTACCTAGGAATATTCCCCAGGCATCAGACTGGATGCAGACATTTTTTGAGCAACCCCCTTGCACGCCAGTAGGAGGAGTCGTTTGGCTCCGCATGGCGTCGCTGGGCCAGAAGTGATGTGCGTTGTGCCTATATAAGCAGCACCTCAGTGCGCTGACCTCAGTTTGTGACTATTTTTCTGGAACCAGAAGCACAGAGTCATTCTGAGATGGAATGACCTGTGTGCCAAAGGGAGGTCCTCAAGGATCTCTTTGATGTGAGATGTACAGTTCGCACAATGGAGAGGATCGGTAAGGAATATGCAGCTAGATAAAGTCTGTACCAGGTAAGGTGTTACCCAAGGTAAGTAACTTGTTTAACTGCTAGAGACTTCTTGCCACAGATTTCTTACCTTTGAATAGAGGTAAAGCAATCTCTGGCGCTTAATGGAGGTGGGTCTGCATGCTTAATGGGTGTGGTGCTTAACGGAGGTGGGTCTGCAGACCAAAAAGTCCTTAAGGACCGAAGGGGCGAAATGCCCATCATGTCTAACCTGACTGTCCAGGTAGTAATGCTTGGCTAATGTGTGCAGTGATATCCACGTAGCTGCCTGACAGATGTCAAGGACTGGGACTCCTTGAGCTAGTGCAGTGGTCGCAGCTTTGGCTCTGGTGAAATAAGCACGTAAGCTTTCAGGAGGTTGCTTCTTGGCCATTGCGTAGCAGATTTGTATACAGAGGACAATTCACCTGGAGATGCTTCTCTTGTGAACTGCCTTTTCTTTCTTCGCACAGCAAATTCAATAACAGTTGATCGTCCACCCGTAAGTCTTTGGTGCAATCAGTGTAGAACGACAACGCTATTTTTTAATCCAGGTGATGGAGACTCTCTTCTTCCACGGTAAGACGGTGGAGCGGAGGAAGTAGGAAGTATGATGCTTTCCCTATGTGAAAAGGTGGAACCACCTTGGTTAGGAAGGAGGCACAAGCTCCAAGGACAAGCTTATCCGGAAAAAAAGTGGTGTACGGGGGGGGGGGTGTTTGCAGCCTGTAATTCACGAACCCTTCCGACACATGTTGTAGCCACAAGGAAAATTGTTTTGATGGTAAGCAGCCTCTGAGGGCAGCTGTGCATGGGCTCAAATGGTTAACGCATTAAGAAAGTGAGAACTAAATTAAGATCCCATTGGGGCATAATGAGAAATGTAGGTACAAATATATTATGCAAACCTTTCAAGAAACAGGTCACGATGGCTGACTTGAACGTGGAGGGTTTATCCTGCAATCACAAGAAAGCAGACATGGGGGAAGATACCCTTTAACTGTGCCCAAACCAAGGACATGCAAGTGATAATGCAAACAAAAGGCTTTCCGACAAGGGTCCAGACATTAGATCAATGGATTTGGCAGCACACAAAGCCACAAATGTGTCCCATCTGTAGGCATATACCATTTTCGTTGCGAGACATCTGGCTGCCAAAATGACATCACACACTTCCTGAGGGAGATCAAAAACTCTCCACAATCACCGCTCAATCTCCACACCTGTAGATGAAGTGGGCAGATTCGGGTGCAGGGAAATTCCTTTTAGCTGTGACAAGACATCCTCCCAAAAGGGCAGCCTGATCGGAGGCCAGATGCTCATGCTCAGGAATTCAGGGTACTAGACTCTATTTGCTCAATCCGGAGCCACCAAGAAGACTTGGGCCCGGTCGTTCCTGATCTTCTTGAGAATTCCGGACAGGAGTGGTATTGGCAGACAGGCGCACAGGAGGTCGGAAGACCACTTAAGACGAAATGTGTCTCCAACCAAGACCTGCCTTTGAAACTCCAGCTCACAGAAGTGCTGACATTGCACGTTCTTGGTGGTGGCAATAGATCTAACCAAGGCTCTCTCCAATCTCTGAAAAGACCTCATACCACCTCCGGATGGTCGCACCATTCGTGATCCGCAAGGCATACATGGCTGAGTTAATTCACCCTGGTGTTCAGAGAACCACCAGATATTGAATCCCTAGGAAAATGCCCTGGCTTTTCAGCCATGTTCAGAGACACAGGACCTCTTGACTCAGGGTCTACAACCCCACACCGTCCTGTTTGTTGCAGTACCACATGGCAGTGCTGTTGTCCTTAAATAGCTGAATCAGCCTTCCCTTGATGGAAGGAAGGAAGCAAATCACTCTCAGTTCCAACAGGTAGATATGAAGCTAATATGCCACCCGAGTCCAGAGTCCTCTGTTCTCCACCTCCCCCAGATGGCCGCCAACCCAGAAGTGACACATCTGTCAATACTGTGAGCTCTGGGGGGTGAAGGGAGAGTGGTCTGGCACTGCAGATCTTTTGCAGTTCCCTCCAAAATCTGGACCAGGTCGGAGACATTCCCCTGATGCTATAGTTAATCCCACTGCGGAGCCTGCATAATGCAAACGGGCAGGCATTGTCAATGGGATTCAGGAGGTCATGAGACCCAGCAGCCTTCAAGCCACTCTTTGAAATCCAGGAAACAGGCTGAAATATTGGAATCAAAGCCCTAATAGCTTGGACTCCCTGTTCTGGAGGATAGATCCAAAACTGGACTGTATCCAGAATAGCTCAGATGAAAGGGAGAGTCTGAGGAGGAGTCAAGTTTGACTTCGGCATGTTGACAGAGAACCTCAGGCAATGCAGGACGTCCACCGTAGCCTGGACAACTGCCTGGGGCATCCTGCCTTCAATAGACAGTGGTTGAGGTAGTGGTAAACTGGAACCCCTGACCTTAGCAGATGTGCTGCAACCACAGCCATCACCTTGGTGAACACCCAAGAGGTGCTGGTAAGGCCAAAGGACAGCACAGCGAACTGGAAATGCTCTTGGCCTACCTTGAATTGCAGGTAACGCCTGTGGGCAGGCAGGCAGGACAAGAATATGGAAGAAGGTGACCTGCAAGTCCAGCGCTGCCATCCAGTCTCCAGGTTCGAGAGCTAATAGGACCTGAGCTAAAGTGAGCATCAAAGATGTTTCCTTTTTAGGTTGCAGCCTACCAGACCGCGCAGCTGTCTGGTTTGCTAAAGACATCTTGGGGACTTTCAGAAAGTTGACCTAGGAATGCATTCTGCCCGTTGATTAGCACTGGATTTGTAGTTTGTAACTCACATTTTCTGGCTTTCTATTTGCCAGCTTTATTTGCTTTAGGCTCTCCGGGTTCCGTTTGTTCCTCCCGTTTCCTGAGCTGTGTTTACTGCATTCTTCGACAAACTCTTTCTGTTAACAGGCCTTTAAATCTTGTTCTTATCTTGCCACATTTGCTGTGCATTTAAAGACAGAGGTCAAAAGGCAAGCTGTGTCTTTGAAGGAGCTTCGTGTTTATTTTGCTTTCAGCTGACTTAAAAGTGGCATTGGAGCGCTTTACATGAGCACTAGTTTCACTTCACAAGGTCATTTTCTGGCATGGGGTGATTAAGTGATTTGTCCAGAATCACAGGATGTTGCAGTCAATTCTGAGACTCAAATGTTACTCTCATTCCTCCCATTACTTCATGTTCATCTGAAATGGTTACCCTTTGCTTGACAAGGGTTTTAGGTTTTTTTAAAGAAAAGAATAGTGATGTTTGCCAGGTCGCACCGCCTATATGTCAGCAGAACATGTCATTATGGTTTTGCTTTGAAAAGTTGACCTCCAAAAACATGAATTCACCTTCAGTCATGTACCGAAGAGAACGTGGAAGCACAGTACTGACACGCAACTGCCTCTGAAGTGAAGTACTGTGGATTCCCAGGACTTACACAACTCCGAATGGACTCCAAGGCAAAGATCATTGCTCATGAAAAACCTACATTGTATTAAGTGCCATAGCAAAAATCAGGAGACTAAACTGTCTGCAGAAAATTCGGCCTGGCCTCCTGCACACATTTCTACTTACTCTGTAAATAACACATGCGTTGGCATTTGCCAAACTACGTTTCAGAAATACCCAGTGTCTGCAAAAAATATACATTTAATCCGTTCAATTTGCAAAAAAATCATTTGGCTTGCTCTAGAATTTTTAAATGAGACACCAACAGCTAGTGCCGGCTGTTGAGCCAAGAGCTCTTTGCATTCTGGGACTTGTATTTTGAATTTAGAAATACGAGTATAGACATGTAATTCACAGCATGTTAAATGCTGTGGAATACAAAGCCAAGACTAGTGAGTGTATCTGACTTTACACAGAGCTGTTTAACAGATATGGTAGCACACTCACCAACATAATGGATTTGTGTGGTAAAGGGGGCAACCAACAATGCTGTAGCCGTCCTGTGTTGCTTGTCCCTCACGTCAAATAGCTTTTGCAACCAGAAGAGCTATTTGGCTTTCTCAATGATTTTTTAGCCGTTCTGTACATCACCACAGCTGCTGTGCAGCATGGTTGAAAGTAAAAAAAAAAAATGCGCTATGATGCTGCTTTACTTTCAGCCATGCTGCAGAGCAGACATGATACTGTCCAACATGGCTAAAATATATTAACAAAGCCAATAGATCTCACATAGGCAAGATCTTTTGGCTTTGCCAATGCTTGTTTAGAAAGTAGTTGAGAGAGCGGAGGTCTAGGATAGGACGGAAGCCTCTATCTTTTTTCAGCACCATAAAGTAGGGGGAATAGCATCCTCGACCTACTTTTGATGCCTGCACCCTCTCAATGGCTCAGTTGGCCAGAAGCGCCCGTATTCTGTGCAGAATCGAAAAGTGGTCCGCCGTCTGCCGATTGGGGGATGGTGGCAAAGTGGTGGGGTCTACTGAAAAAGTAGGGTGTAGGCCTGCTGGACAATCTGACGCACCCATTTGTTTGATGTGACCTCCGGCCATGAGGCCCCCAACCAGGTGCTCGTGATGGTGGGAAGGCATATTAAAAAAAACTTTGAGGCTGCACCTGCCACAAGGGAGCGGATTGGGTAGACTGCTGGCCTTGGTTACCACAAGGCTTGTAGGAACCACGTCCATGAAAGGACTGAAGCGCCTGCTGGCCGTGGTGGCTAGGGGGAAAGAACTTGTCTGTTAGCCAATACCGAAGCCACTGAAGGGGCTGAAGGTGGAATGTGGTTATTGTTGGGCCCTAGTGAGCCCCAATGACCTAGCGGTGGCCCTACTGTCCTTGAAGGGTTCAAGCGCTGAATCCGCCTTGTCGCCAAAAAGGTGAGTGCCGTCGAAAGGCATGTCTATAAGGGTGCCTGGTCATCCCCCCAAAAGACATTTGTCCTCAGTCAGGTATGACTTTGTAGCACCACCGTGGAATCAATGGTTCTACCCAACGAGTTGGTTGTATCCAATCCGCATCTCATTGTGAACTTTGCTGCATTTCTCTCGTCAGCTTGAGAGAATATGTGCAGGCCTCCTGAGACCATAGGCAGCACTTGTGCAAACATATCCATACAGTATGAGAATGTCGACCCAATAAGTACGTGGTGTTCACAGACCATAGTGCAAGGCTGATGAAAGAGAAAATCTTTCCAAAGTTTCACTATCCAGTGGTGGGGTAGGGAACGGACTGGGATTGATTTTGGAGATTGAAGCCTGAACCACCAGACTCTCAGAGGTGCGATGCTGGGTGAGGGTGGCTGGGTCTCCGAGAGTGGGGCAATGGCAGCAGAGAATGCCTGTGCAAAGGAGTGCTTATGCAGGGCTTGGCCCAGGCCTCCAGCAGAACATCAGTAAGGGCTTAATTGAAGGGGAGTAAGGATCTCAGCCACCCTCTTGACTGCCATCGCAAAGGAAACCCCTTCCTCCGTAGCCACTGTGGGAGAAGAGAGGAGGCCAGTGTCCAGTGAGGTGTCCAGACCACTGGCAGCAGCCAGGTTCTCATACTAGGTGTCTTTGGCTATGGACTCTGCTAGGGGTCAGAATAGCCATTGGGCTCCTTAGAATCCCCTCCATTTGTGTTCCTCAGAGAGCCCTTCAGGGAAATAGTGCTCCATCTCCTTTTTTGGCCTGGTTGGCGCCGGAACGAACGTCAGGCAATGCTGGTCCAGCTTTGTATCCGAGTTGGGAATCACAATGGGTTTGGTACTGCTGATGGGCATCAGGGGGACCGAGAAATAAGCCATTGGAATAGTCCCCAGAGGAGGTCACAAAGTCACAGCAGGGGTCGATTAGGATCCACCATCAGATCCTAATAGCCTGACTGGCGCCAAGGACAGACCAGCTGGCAGAGTCCCAGTTGGAGTCCTTCCTGATCTCCCAAAAGTGAGGCTCCTGGCCTCATAATACTCTCTAAGTTTGGCAGTGGTCATTCCGGCTCTGGGAAACTCAGGAAAGTGGGGAGCGGAGAGGACCCGGTGTCTGGTGCGAGCTCCACAGGCACGACCTGGGAGTGGGGCCTGTACTTGTGGTGTCGTTCTTGCACCTTGTCCGATGAATGGGACTGGCACAGAGATGTCAAATAACACTTTGACTTCTTGGACTTCTTTTGTGGGATTTACCTGAAAAAGTTTGGGATCGCGCCACAGACACACCAAGTCACATACATTTACCTGTGACTGGCACCACAAGGTTTCAAAGCAGTATGTTTCTATTGAGACATACTCCAAAAAAGGGACGAGAAAGAGACATTGGTTGACTAAATGGTTGAAAAAGTCGGTCAAAAACGACTGAGGGGAGCTCGTCCAGATCTGAACTGATGGTGCTAAAAATAAAGAACTGAGGTCACAGTGCTGGTTTGGTGCCTACATAAGCACCATGCATGTCACTTCCGGCATCAACGCCACCAGTGAAACCACGTGGAGTCAAATGATGCCACTTACTCCACGCAAGGGACTGCTCATAAAATGTCCGGATCCAATCTGATGTCTGGGGAATATTCTATTTTAAGGAATCTGCAGCTAGAAGTCTATATCAGGTAGTCTTTTTTATCACTTCTATCAGAGACATGAACAAAGCCTCAACGTGCAAGACTGGTAGGTGTTGATGATTTTCGTTCTTTGGCCGTGACTGAGATGGGTTTCTGGTGAATACTGAAGAATGGGTTAAAATTTGAATATGTTCAGAATCTACTTATCAAACGCTAGTCTAAGGTGCACCACAATCGATTTTGCTGCTTCTGGAGGTTTGGGTTGCTTGATGAAATCTTTAATAACGTGCAGGGGCTTTTCTGGAAAAAAGACTGCCTGTCAGGGCAAAACACATATTAGTTGACTACTACTGCATGACTGCCTCGGCCTGAATGACGGTGATAAGGATTTCTTCTCTAGAGAGCAGCCACTAACTGCAGAGTCTCCCTGTCATCCATGAGGTCCGCAAAACCTCATCAACGTGTTTGCCGAACAAGGATTGCCAGTCACATGACATGTCTAGAACTCTAACCTGTACGTTAGGAATAACACTTAATAACCTGCTCTTCCTTGTGCTTATTTTGTGTGTATTCTAGGTGAGTGTGTTGTGGGGAAAGCGGGGGATTTTCTACAAATATACTACACCATTCGCTTTAGAAAGTAGAAATAATGCATCAAAACCTGGCCCAATTTTGGTCTGAAAGAGCACTACAAAACATTGATATGGGGGTAATGTAAGTACCTCCTCTGTTTTATGCTAGTTTAAAGGAGGCTAATGTAGGTATCTTCTGGTCAGTCCTCATGGTAAACTTCCTGAGTGCTTCATGTACACCATCTTTCTCCTCTTTCTCCTCTTCGGAATAAATCTGGTGTGGAGGCTGAGACAGAGGGCCTGATTTAGAGTTTGGTAGACAGGTTACTCTGTCACAAACGCAATGGATATCCCGCCTGCCATATTACAAGTGCCACTGAATATAATGCACTTGTAATACCGCAGACGGGATATCCATCATGCTGCGACGGAATAACACATCCGACGAGCTCTAAATCAGCCCCAGACTTTTAATGGGTGACCACTGAGCTGCAAGAACATTAGCCCTTTTTGCTGCGCTGAAACAGCAGAATGCAAATGGAGATTTTGTAATGCTTGAGGAACTATAGTTCATGCACCTTGTGTTTTCATTTTCTCTGTGCTTCCGTTTGATCGAAGTGGAGGTTCACTGTGTTTCACCCCAGGAATGAGCCTCTCAATCCTTCATGGATTACCTAGAGACAGAATTATTCCTTTTTTAGTCCTGTGGAGCATGAACTGGGTACACATAGTAAAAGCGGTGGGAATGCAGATCATCAGCAAATATTGTCATAGTTCTTCAGGTCTGGTAGGGTTGAATAGGGATTTATGACTTCTGCCCATGTGTGTCAGCCATGATGTTAAGCATAACTTTCAGCTGGCTCTACAACACACAAACATAGCAGGGGCCTTTGAACCCTGGAACTGGAATTGGTGAGTGAAATTAAATAATCCTCAGGGTGAAAGTAGTTGTAACATATGTTTGGGAAAATGTGTCCTCAAACAGCACCGCCATGAAGCATTTTTTTCACTAGTGGGACAGCAGAAAATATGATCTTTGGCAGCCTCTAAGGGTACTGAAGTTCAGATCCTTTTCACCTCACTGGTATGGGTCATGCTTAGGTAGGCTGTGCAAGATAATGTTCTTTGAATTCTGATGTAACATTCTACAGTAGATTCCCAGTCAGCGCAATGTCAAAGCTGAAGACTTGGTGGCTGCTTTGAGTGGTGGAAAGATGATCAATTGAGCGGTGAAGACCATTTACTCTGTTTCGCAATATTCGGCAAATAACATGCTCTGGCAGACCCATCACAGGATCTCTACAGAGCATGGCACTATGTCTAGTATTCAGGAGAACGTTTTTTACTCACAGCTTCATACATAATACTGACAAAAAAACACTTGGCCCTATTTAATATTATTTAATTATTGTACACCTGCTATAAAATGAGTTCAGGTAAGGTGGGGTACATTAACAAGTACAAGATCTTCTTGAGGATGTGAGCTGCACAGCTGGCCATGAGAATAGATACAGGATACAAAAAGCAGATGTAGGCTTGCAGCCATTTTGCTGTCAGGAGTGGGTGAGGCGAAGTTGCTGGAATATAGGAGTTGTGGATTTATTTTCCTGAAAGTCATGTGGGTTGGCTCCATTTTAGGGTCTCCAAAAACATACAAAATTAATAAAATCTCCATTCTGTGTGGTCTATTTGAATTTACAGCTTGCATTAGTTCACTGAAAGTAGTAGTAGTCGCTGTACTGTGTGGACGGAATGTTAAGTAATAGGATATATTATTTTCATAGTGAAGCAAATACAAAAGTTAGAGCACAGAAGCAAAATTATCCAGCTGACTGAAAGGTAATGCAAAAGTGACACTCAGTAGGTGGATAGGTATTGGAGCAAGGCTAACGTGTGCATAAAGAAAGTACAAAAGTCAGACTTTTAGAAAGTTTTGGTGGCAGGGCACCAGTGAGGTTAGATGTAAGTGGACAGTTTCTTTTCTCTTTTTTGGGGGTAGGAGTTGCAAGCCCCATTGGCAAGAGGTAGAGGGAGTAGGTAGTCTTAATGTGAGTGGAGCTGCAGTGCCACATTTTGTCTCACCACTTAAGCTCTTAACACGAGTATGCATTATATTGATATTGGTTCTTATAAAGTGCATTGCTTCCAACTGTGTGACCAGGTATTGTTTTCGATTTTGCAACCTTTACATAGCTCCTACTACCCCGAAGTGGGGCACTGAAGTATTTGCCTACATGGGTGGTATGCTGCATCATATAGAGTTTGTTATAGGAATGTGTTGTCTTTGTTTTGATCCTAGGTGGGAAATGTTTCCAGTGTTGTGTGTGGTGTGCGGTTACCATGCTCCTGGACGCAGCACGAAGCAGTGTGATGAAGTAGTGTGCGAGAGCGGTGTGCAGTTTATGGTTTTCAGTAAACTGGCAGCTTTGAACAGATCTGCAGGTCCCTTTATGGTATTTCTTATGATCATAGTCCACTTAGCTGGTTACTGCACTGGGATGTCCATTCTGAAATATCTTGTTTAAGGTTTTTGGCACTGAGCAGGCATAGATTGGAGGAAGCTGTGTGCAGGAAGCTGGCTCTTTATATAGTGGACCAATATTGGTTTACAGAGGCAAAAATTATAACACTAAGGGGTCGATTCCAATCTCGCTGGGAGAAGGCTACGTCCAGCTCGGATCCGGAGGACTTTCCGACCGACTCGTGCTCCGGGGCTCCAAGCGCTCGAGTACGATGCAAACAAGCGCTGACGGACACGGGTCGTTAGGAGCCCCATTGAGGTCAATGGGTTCCTGTTGTACGACGCGTACATGGGCTTCCATTGACGACCGTACATGCATGTGTAGGGGGGACAGGGGTCCCCCCTGTGATCGACTCATAAGACTACGGGTGAAGGGGGGTCCGGCGCGGACCCCCAAAGTCCGCTTCCCGGAGCGTTTACATCTTGGATGCTCCGACTCGATCCAGCTGTCCGAATCGTGCATCGTACTGGCTCGGTCGTAAATCGCTTCTATTGCATGGCACGGTTTGCTAACAGACGAGACGTATGGAGCGGTTTGGACCTGGAAACTAATCGGTCGGTGATTTTGCGTTTCTTGCATCATACTTGCTCACTCGTACAGCTGTACGAGTCGGACGGAAAACACGCGTACGGCTTGTACTTTTTCCGGCCGGATCGTGTTCGGAGCCTATATGCTCTCTTTTGTGGTAGTATGGGCAAGTAGTTGAGGCTTATCAGAGGGTAGTCCTAAGTATTTGTTGTACTCACAGAGACAATTAATGAGACACACTCAAGAATAAATCCGAGACCAATTTAGAAAAATAACTCGTATGTTTACATACATTTTGATACCAAGAACTTCGTTATCAAGTAAGTACTTTTCAAAATATCGATTTTTTACAGGTAAGTAAAATGTTCACTTAAATGAGTCTTCACGCAGCAATGCTTTCCTATTTGAAAAAAGGCATATGTTGCATACAGTTATTTACGGTCAGTTAAAGGGGGTCTCCTTCGGAACTAAGTGTCGTAGAGGACCAAGGTCCAAAGTACCACCAGCAGGTACTCTTTACCTGCCCTGGGGCATCCAGGTGCAAAAGTGCTGGTCGGGTTGGTAGCTTTGTGTGCTACTCTGGTGAAGAGAAGGGGGGCACCTGGGAAAAGGCTGCAGAGGGGAGCTTGGGGATCAGTCTGAGAGCTACCATTGGGGGCTGGGGTCACATGGGTCCTGGAAGCAAGAGGACGCAGTCGATTCTCGGGTACCCAGGCTGGGGTGCTTGGGTGCGGAGTAGATAGGTCGGCTGGCCTTGGTGCGCTAACGACCCTCGCGGTTGTCGGTCTTGCTGGTTGAGGGTGCATAATCAGGACAGCTGAGTCACTCTGGAAGTGGGTTTCTGCAGTGCTGACACCCCTCGATGGCTGCTCCGTCTTGGTGCGAAGTCCGGACTGGACTCACCTGGACTTCGGTTGCTGAAGGGGGGGTCTGGTACCCAGGGTATTGGTGTTGTGTGGCTTTGGTCGGTCCTGGTATCCTCTCATTCGGTGGGGGGGGGGGGAGGGGGAGATCTGACCTCCTGGAGCACAGGTACCTCTTCCTGGATGGCTGCTGCCTCCGGCTGTCCAGGGACTGGCAACACAGTGAACCGGACTCAACTTCTTTGGTGCCTGCGGTCTACAGGGGAGTAGCTCCTCTACTCCAAGGGAGATTGCAGGCAATTTGCAAATGGCTGGCTGTCTACCAGGGTTCTAGGCAGGTGCTCAGCTTCAGGATGAGTCACTTGGTCACGACTGTCGAGAATGGTGCACACGGGCAAGGGTTGGTGTCAAAAGTCCCCAGCAAGTCTTCAGTTCTCGTTTTCTCGTGGCTCTTCTTTGACCTCATCTTCTGGATCTGTTGAATCTGAGTTCCTGATATCAGGAGCACCTCCTAAATGCTCAACGTAGGGGTGATAAGGGGAGTGACAGGTTGTAGCCAATGGGATATTTATCTTTAGGGTGCCTACACCCCCTATATGGCCACTTCCGTGGGAAGTGGCCATAACCATGACTGGGTGAGCCTAATTCAACCAAAAACCATGATGGTGGGATTCTAAGTTTTGAGTTCACAACAGGTAGTCCATCTTAGAGGTGTAGCAAGCCTGATAGGGAACATGCCTCCTGACTAGCTAATTTTTCCACCTGTCCTGGTGCCAAATGGGCCTGGGGCAGGGGGTGGCATTTCACCTGTCTGAGGGAAGCCTTGGTGGCATATCAAAGGCGGCAGAGGCCTTTGAAGCTTCAATCAGGGATTTGTAAAGCACACTACTCACCGTGAGGGTCTCAAGCGGCTGGGGGATGTGAGTAGCTCCGTTACGGTCATTCAAAGAGCCAGGTCTTGAGGTCCTTCTTGAATTGGTGCAGTGTCGAGCTCTATCGGAGGTGAAGGGGTAGTTTGTTCCTGGTCTTGGCTGCGAGGTAGGAGAAGGATCTTCCACCTGCTCTGGTCCTGTAGATTCAAGGGATAGGTCGACTGAGATGAGGTTTCTCTTGGGGGGCGTGGAAGAAGATTCTGTCATTGAGGTATTGGGGTCCGGTGTTGTGGAGAGCCTTGTAGGTGTGCGTGAACAGCTTGAAGGTTATTCTTCTTTTGACGGTGAGCCTGTGGAGGTTGCAAAGGTGTTGTGTGATGTGGTTGTACTATGGGATATCCAAGATTAGTCTGGCTGCAGTGCTCTGGACAGTCTGGAGTTTGCAGAGGAGGTTTTTGTTGATTCTGGCATAGAGGACGTTGCCGTAGTCTAGTCTGCTGGTGATGAGTGTGTGAGTGACGGTTTTCCTGGAGTCGGTGGGGATCCACTTGAACATCTTGTGTAGTATGCGGAGGGTGTTGAAGCATGCGGAGGAGACGGCGTTGATCTGGCGATTCATGGTGAGTGATGAGTCCTGTATGATGCTGAGGTTGCGTGCATGATCCGTTGGGGTGGGTGGGTTTCCAAGAGCTTCTTGCCTTAATATGCTGATTAATTTGCCTTCCTGCTTGGAGGAGGTGTCAATGGCTTTGGGCGAAGCAGGCAGCATATCTGCCCTCAGAGAGCGTATGGATTTCACCTGCAGGAGGAAAGAAACCTGTCTGTGGTGGCAGGCTGGTCTACACCAGTCAGCCAGTATACTAACAGTCAGTAGGTTTTCAGGGGGCACCTCTAAGGTGCCCTCTGGGTGCATGTATTATTAAATCCATCACTGGAATCAGTGTGGGTATATTAATACGAGATGTTTGATAACAAACATCTTGGGTTTCAGTGAAGCCATCAATTAGCTGGAGAACTCGTAATTACTAGTGGCCAGAACATGTACTTAAAATGGCTTCCCTGCTAATTTGTAATATCTAAGAATCGACATAGACATCCCAGTGGCATACCTGCTTATGCAGATATGCCCGCCCATGTAGTATAGTCTACCCTGCCTTAGGGCTGTAAGGTCTGCTGTAGTGGTGACTCACCAATACTGCATGAAGTGTCTAGAGGCATGGCACACAGAAGTGTGCCATCTCTTGTCTTCACTTTTGTCTGCACCATGTCACATAGCCTGCAATAGCAGTTTGCATAAGTGTACTGAGGGGGTCCCTTAGGGTGGCACAATACATGCTGCATCTCTTAGGGACCCTATTTAGTACCCATACCCTGGGTACCTATGGTACCATTTACTCAGGACTTACAGGGGATGCTAAAGGTATTGTCAAACGGGGGAACAATTGTACAGTTTTAGGGAAAGAGATCTGGCACGGAGGACCTGTATAACAGGAACCTAGTGCACTTCTGTACAAATTACATCAAATAACAAGAAAAAGGTGGGGGCGACCATGTCAAAAAGGCGCACTTTCCTACATTCCTACAATGTGGTGGACAGATCTTCTAGGGTGGACTTTGGTAATATCATCCCCTAACTGATTGTCATTGTGAGATGTCAAGAAGCGGTCATAGTATGTAGCTTGTTGGGACCTGCAGTGGTGGACTACATTAAAGTCCTCCATTTGTTCAGCAGCATGTGGTAGATCTCCTCAATTATTCCATGCGAATTACTATGCAGTTTGTATGAACTACAATCAACTGCTCCAATGCTCAGTGCTATGGTATTAGTGGTGGCCAACAGAGTTATATGTTCTACTGTATTGTAATTACATTAATATAATGCTTACTGCTTCTGATGAGCCGTTCAAGCCATTTACGCCAAGCAGGACTCTGCTCCAGAGCCCAAGGTTTGTGCTATTTTCAGTAGTTATTGTTGGTTATTTGGATCAGTCATGTGCTCTTAAGGAAACTATTCTGTGCATCAACTCTCATTTTGTATGTGGTAGATTCAATTAATAGGGATTAGGTGTGATGTTTAGTGGGAGGGATATGTGAATTCATGCAAATGTTTGAGGGTATTAACAGATGAGGGACAGGAAATTGTGTATTGTTGGGTTGCACAGGTATGACTTTTAAAGGAGAGGTTGTGAGCTCGATGATGTGTGAGCAATTTGCAGAAATACAATAATAGGGAATATTTTGGACATGGTTGTGGCAGTGCACAGAAAAAAGAGACATGTAGAGAATGGACAGTATGGGAACATTCATTAGAAAGTAAAAAGGAGAGGCAACAGCTAGCAGTTTTAGCTCGAGGTCAATTTTCATGGAAATATAAACGAGGCGTTTTCAAAAGATGGCATGCAGAAACATTATTTGCCTACGAGATAGAGCTATACTTGAAAATTAGCAGAATCAGGCAAACAGTCTATCGCCTGAAAGGCTACCGCTAGTCCACCACTTTAGTTAGGACAGCTGATCAGGTCAAGGGCTGGAAGCATAAAGAAATATCGAGAGGTTTATGCTGCGCTCAAAGGCAACAGTAACTTCATGATTATAGCAGCATGAGAGAGTATCCTGTGTAAACAATGCAAACATTTAAAAGAGAAATTCTGCAAATGCTAGAGAATATGTCTTCTGATATACACTCTTACAGTTTGGCTCGTATTATTCATTATTAAAGCAAAATGGGATCCATTTTGGATGCCCCTGGTTAGGGCATGGCACAAGATAGGGTGGGGATAAATTTCCAGTCAATGGAAGTGTATGGTGGGACGTTGACACTTTCCACTTTTAGCCTAGAAGGTGTGCATTTCACCCAAGGGGGGGGGTGCCAAGCGTAACTTGAGGAGGTACAGCTTTGCTTCTTGTTAAAAAACATTGGCTCAGAAAGTAGGAAACACACCCAGATGTGGTGCGGGTGAAACAAAAGATGGTGCAAGTTTCTTAGAGAAAACTCGCAATTGTTCCCTGCAGGGGTTTATCAAGACTATGATGTCATCCAGGGAGTGGCAAAAGTGACAGCAAGTGAAGGCACAGTTCCGCTTTTTTGTACAATTTTGCCCTCTTCATTTACAATGTGGTCTTATGGGGGAATTGTTTAACCCAACCCCTACTACTCCCTTCCCACATTTACTCTTTGATTGCTTTATTCTGGCCAGTAGGAGGCAGGAATACGTCTCTAATCACAATGCTTCACAGGTAGTGCATCCAGGTTTTGGAACTCACTCCCTCCATATCTTGGAACTGCCACCTCGCTGGTGACCTTTAAAGCCCTCCTACTTCAACCCTACTTTAGCTAAGAAACTGCAGCCAATTCATCTCAATTGAGAATACGTCCACTCACCACTGGGCACAGAGCTACACTACTTCCACTTCATCAGATGCTTACAAATGTTTCACTGCTGCGCATCCCTGCTCAATACCTTGCTTCCTTTTTCTATAATGATTTACCATTTTGTAATTCTAGAGCTTATGCAACTATATTTGGTAATCCTTCGACCCTTTGTAACTATCCATGTAACAACATATGTCTACTGTAAAGCGCTCTGGCACCTTTGGGTATTGTTCACTCTCTATAAAAATGCTAAATAAAAAAGCAATGAAAGGAAGAAAGTTTGTGCTTCGACAAAAGTAAATAAGAATGTTTGCTGGAGAAGAGAATTACATTTTCACTATAAATAATAATAATTACATATTTAAATAGCACGTTAGCCACAACACTTTAAATGGTGCATATTTATGAGCAATTTGCATTTTCCATTCTAACTTAGTAGTGCTTTAATTGACCTCATAAATATGAAAGGCTAAGTTGACCATGCCGGCATCTGAGCCTATGACCCATAAGTCGCACACAGATCTCACTAGTGACTGCTTAAACCAGTGAGCTTTCTTATCACCTGTTCCCACCGTGCTACTATTAATATTTGTGATAACGGACACATACACAGTCTATGAGGCTAATGCACAGAATATGAGTCTGTGATTTGGAAATACACCCACTCCCATAAGAGGCAGCTGGATCGTACTTCCTATGATAACACCTTCCCCGGCGACACTCAACATTACATGTGGTATTGAGGCCCTTATGAAAACATTTTTCTACAGAATGGGTTGAAGATTTTGATACAACAGGCCATTCCTTGTTGGGGGGTGTGGGCAGGAGTGTGACAGTGAATACAACTGTGCGGGCTTGAGTCAAACTGTTAGTCAAACACTACAAGAATGTAGAATATCAATGAAATGTGCACATATCGCCGGCCTGCTTGCCAGTCCGTGTGAATTACGTCTTTAATTCGATTTGTTACAGTAATCCCTTGACATAATCCTTTTAAAACCCAAAACACATATCATGCAACGTTTCCTCACATATTTCCCCACAAATTCCTAACTCATGGTTTTAAGCGTTTAATCACTGAAATGAGTTGTATATTTTGGATTCTGGCCCAGAAGAGTAAGCGCCCTCATGTGTGAAAATAGTATGTACGTGCTGGTTGCGGATTGAAATCCAAGCGGAAGGGACCTCCGATGCAACACGCTGTGCGGTTAACCCGGCTGGAATGTGGCCAGAAGCGAAAGAAGGTCCTTCCGCTAATTCCTTTCAGCTGCTCTCATTTGTGTTTTAGTTTTTTTAAGCCATAGGGAACGAAAGCAAACTTATGTTTGTAAATTCTCAATGTTAGATATCTTTCTTTATTTTTAGGGGTTTCAAGTAACTTTGACAAACGCAGCGACAATCATGCTGTGCTTGTGGTCAAGGTGAAAAAGTGATTCACCTGAAAGCTGTTGTACATCAGCGAGTGCGGTTAGGAGTCAGTAACAAACCACAATACACGTGTACAGCACACTGGCAAAGCCTAAAGCGACTATTTAGTTAGACCTCGAAGGTAGGGCTGAAACCTGAACAAATAGTATTTGTGCCAGTTTAAACACCAACTTTCAATAGGAGACGCAGAGTGCAAATTCCGCTCGCTCCCTTTTTAGCAAATGCGCACATCACCAGCTTTTAGTTCATCGCAAGTATCCCGCAAACATTGGCTGATGACAGAGGCGTAGACAGAAACAAATAATACCACCCACTTTAAACCACCTCATGGATGGTTGTGACGGAGTGAGTCCACACTTGCTTAGGACAGTTTCAGGGGTCCTGAATTCCCCTTCCACCAGGGAGGTTTTTTATTTTAGGAGAATTCTCAGTCAGCTTTTAGGTGCTGCCGCAAAGTATTGTGAGACTCCACTTATATAATATCTTGAATGCTCATATAACAATGGAGGTATAATAATGGACCTTTGTTGCCTCCCCAAAGTGGGTGAATATCAGATGTGTGTCAGGGAGGTGGGGACCAAAGACTCGAGCAAGTACCACGACTATCATACAGGCCAGAAGTCAGCTGCATTGGTAAGGCTACTCACAGGGGCCTTTTTTATGCCAGCAGTAAGTGACGGAGCCCAGGTTTGAGGTATGGTGACGCTCTGCAGAGACGTACTATCTCACCAATAACAAATAAGTGTAGGGACTGATTGCTTCGTTTCAAATGACATCCTTGAGCTGGAGTTTATTGTTTCATCTCTAACAGATCCTGTCCACCATCTCAACGTTTCAATTATCTTTGTCAGAGATTTGTAAAACACAGGGTTTCTGCAAGCAGCCCAGAGGATCCATACATTTCTCTTTTTGACAATCTGTTTGAATGAGGGCAGACGTCTGGCATATCCAGTACTTAGTTGTGCCATTAGTTAAATGTTTTTTTATTGTTTGTATTTCTCTTCACTGAGACACAAGCTGCTCGTGTCTGCAGAAAGACAGAAGACTTCCAAACTATAAGTCAGCAGTCAGATTCACTGGTGGGTAGGGAGGATGCCACAGTTAGATTGATCTCCAGCGGGATACTCTAGTGCCCCGGACGCTCTGTCACCCTGTCGAAGACTGACTTAATCCCCCTCACTCGTTGTCCTCAGTCCTTGCTGGGAACATCATCAGCACATGCCGTTGTAATGAAACATCAAACTACACTGAGTGGCCACAAGCTAAAAGCAGCTTAGGATGGGTCCATTGGGGTTTTAGTCCCGAGGCCGGCCACCAGGAAGAGAAACAGGCCTGCAGACAACAACCCCCATGATTTTGTGTGGCCCCAAGACCCTGCTGCGTGAGGCAGTGCTGACAACTGTAGTATCTGACCAACTGTGTCTTCAGTCTAGACAAGCCCATGAGAAGCCCACCACTGTTGGCCCCCGTTCCAGCTGATGAAGCGAGAGGGGGTTTACAAAGCCACAGTGAAATGAAAATGTGGTGGGGACATGCCTGTCCCGAATTGCATAGAGCTATTGCCACTCTTCCCAGTAGGCTTTGGGAGGGAATTGGACGTTACTGAACATTTATTAGGAGATAGCCAAGGAGTTTTCGCCGGTATAATTTCACGTAACAAAGTTGCATTTAATTCTAAAATAATTAAATGAAGAAGCAAAGTCTACCTGTTCAAGCTGATTGAATCACAATTTTAACAAAATCAAAATGTACAGGGCAGTAAGGCCACAACAACTGCAGGCTTGGGTGGGTGTACTCAATGTTCCCTTGATGGCCGAAAAACGGAGTAGATAGATCACAGGTAGGTTAAGAGCTCTCTTTTTGAAGGTTTTCTTATCACACATTATAAGGCTGAAAGTCCCTGGAGCAACTTGCACTAGATTCAGTAGAACTGATCTCTTGTGTGTTCAATCAGTAGCTTTGTGTGGAATAAAAAGCTGCAGGGAACCTTTTCATTATCATTAATTGGAAGTTTCTGCTTTTTGGGATGGTTGTCTCTTATGTCTGTTGCTCTAAAGGAAGATCGATAGAAAGGTCATCATGCCACAGACTACAGCGCTTTCCCACTCTCTATGCAGCTTCTGGGAGCATAGGTAAGGAATGAATTCACTTGGAAGATGCCCACCCCGGGATCATGAACCTGGTGGGGCCCCATTAAGGACATTTTTCTTTCCATACTAGATATATTCCAGGCAGTTTATCCGTTTGTTGGGGTTTTCCTTCATGGTCCCCAACCAGATGTAGCTTTCATGCCATCTGCAAACATTTGGATTATTAGAAAAGGAACCGAAAAACTAGCACAGGTCGCAAGAAGACACTGAAGAGGTGTGGAGAAAGTGAAGATTGTAATGAAACACTGCAGGGGATGTGTATAATTGCTAAAAAGAAAGGGCGTACTCTGATCTGTTGGCTAAGGTTCTGAGGCAAAGAAGTGAAGCCAATCTAACAGCTGTGCCAGAGATCCTGGCTCATTTATTTAGGCCTCATCTACAGGCACCTCCCAGCAGTATGCCACCAATACCTGAAGTGGGCTTTGGATTGGACCAATCTTTGCCATTGATTGGCTTGTTCGTCAGTCTCATTTAATTGCTTCTAATTTTATGGCTTTCCTTGCTATGTATCCCTCCTCTGGATCATAACTTCTTTACCCGTCTATGGATTTGATGACTTGAATCTTTACACAGCTCCGCCTCAAAGAACTACTTCTTTTCTCAGCACCCCAATTGAAGTGCACTTGTCTTCTTCTCCTCTCCCCATATGCTGCTTCCCCCTTACAATCTGCCCGCATGCTCTGTATTGCTCCCCTCCACTGGTCTGTTGCTTCCAGCATTCCTCCCCGTCCCACTCAGTTGTTTTTTAATGTGCTCCTGCAACCGCCCCTTCCACTTCACCATTGGACCCGCGCCACTCCCAAGCAGGTTCTATTTTTTTTGTAAACGTTTTTGAAGGGCTCGGGTCCAAGGGGGGGAGGAGATGTGGGAATTAGGAGGGTTATTTTCTAGATAATGCGTTATCGCAATCTTTGTTATTTTTCTAATTTACCTCTCCAATTTTGACATCTGACTCCATAAAGTGGTAAATAAAAAAAAAGTAAAAATTGTCTGCTGCAGACTCATGACACATATGTGCCTATATATGGCGACACATGCACATATATATATATACCTATGTTATCAAAGTGAGGCGGCCATAGAGTCATGACGCATTCGTGCACATGCCTGATAATGCATGCACACATATCCACCATTGTGAAGGTGTTTTCTTTTTCACAGTGCGGTTCAGTATCAGCAATAATCATTTATTTTTTTGCCGAATCTATAGAGCATCAGCAAAAAGCATTGGGGAAAGCCAAAAGGTCAGGCCTATTGAATTTGCCAATGCTTGTTTTAAATGCAAGCCAGAATTTTGTGATCCACCATTTCATAGCAGCAAACAGGCCAAGCAGGATGAAGATTTCTGGGGATCCAGTAGCAGCAGTTCAGTAACGCTGTGGTGTAGGACACTCTATGACAAGGAATCAGCACTGCCCCTCTTACTCTCATCCATTCTCTTTTTGCATTTCTATAGCACTGTTTGTAAGCCTACCAGATCCAACAACGCAGCGGTGCTTGTCCCAATATATTCTGTCTGATACTTGTGCTATTTGGTGTAATTTATAGTATCTTGAGATAAGTGCATGTGTTAAAAAACAGGATAGGGTTTAGAGAGAGCACCAGAAGCCATTTAACAGCACAGGGTAGAAATACCAAACACACCTTGACATGTCTGAACCAAAAATAACATAGATCCATAAGGATGAAAAATGTATGGGGCTTTGTGTGAGCACAGTCATTTATATTGCCTATTGCAATTACTGAGCCTCTTCCTGCACATGGATACAGTTGTCTATGTGGTGATTTCATCACATCTTGTATCTACGTTGTCTACGTTTCCCAACTTTTCAGTTCGCCCCACCTGACAGCAGACCTGTTAATGCAGAGTGTTATATGATTAGTATTGCTAAAGAGTGAGGAAGTACACACACCTCGACCTCCTTCACATGGTTGGGTCACACACTCACCAGTTCCGTGATTAAAATGAGGGTACTGGTGTGGTGGGAACACATAACGGTAGGTGGGGAGGCGGGTGTGGCAAAAGGAAGGAGCCTATGAGCTATGAGTAGTGGAGTAGACATGTGCATACCATTAGCCTAGTCTTACTGGCTGGATCTCTTACATTTCCACCTGTGAGTTCATTCCACCGCAAGAGAAGAGAAATTAAGGAGAAGACCAGATTTGCCCAGCCAAAATGTTATCAAACCAGGGTTTTAAGCTTGCTATGCTAAACATCACATTTCGTTATGAAGAAGCGCAAAAAATATAGTGGTTGTAGTGTAGCAATCTGCATCTCTAACATAATGACATTGTCTCGAACCTCTTGTTTTACGTCAGAAGACTTCAAATATGCTTGGCATGGAACAGGGAGACCGGTGTTTGTGGACCATTGAACTGTGTGTAAGAGCCCCCTAGAGATCAGCAGTTTTTGCTCAGCCACCTCTCCCCACAGGTTGAACATGCATTTTTACACTTCAGTCTTGACATATTTGGAAAACATTAAAGCATAGTTGTCACATTTGTGTCAGGTATAATCTAGCATCCCATGCATTAGCGTATCTCAGTTAGGGAGCCCTGTATTGGTAGATTTCCTCTAAAAGCCATCAGGACATTGATCTTGCTTGTCCATGTTGGGCGATGATGCCTTTCCCAGTAGGTAAGCCAACATCATCGCTACAGAAAGAGCTGAGGCATTCCCATTGACTTAGACACTGTCATTCATGTGAGGCATGCATTTATTTTCCTAACACTCTAAACTACAATACCTTTGTATGTAAACCAGGCATGTTGCTTAAAGTTACTATCAAGCAAAGTGACAATTGATTTGAAAGTCATTTGATAGTCTTCAATCTCTGTTCTGCTTACATGGACACAGTCTATGAGCAGACTGTATTGTTACTGCATCCTAATGCAAGGTACTTATTTTTCATGTTGCCTGACCACAATTACCACATTTCTTGGCTGCTCTGAATTACAGTTCTAGCCAGAACACAACTACTATGTTTAAAAATGTCTTTATTTGGTACAGATTTAGCCTGAGGAGGCAACACAGCAATGTAAACTTTATTAATAACAATCATTACCCCCAAGGCAATCACTATGGAAGAAATTTAAAAAAGGACCTAAACCCACACATAACCCAGTAAACAAAAACACAGAGTAAGGGAGAGAAAAGAGAATATGAAGATATTGGAAAAACAATGTTTCAGCTATTTAGGAGAAAGTGAGCAAGTTGGAGGCAAGGCATTTCTGAGAAGGGATCTGCAAGCATTGGCATGTTAATGCTTAAACCTTGTTTTGGAGTTCCAGCATCTTTTTACAAGCATCTTAAGATGCCTGGTCAACTGTATTTGTGAAGGAATATGCTACTTACCAGTATGCATCTGTTCTTGGCATGTAGAGCTGCAGATCTACACACTTGTGCATTGATCGCCATCTGGTGTTGGGCCCGGATGTTTGCAGTTGTTTTTCCTCTTGGAAAGTCTTTGGAAGTCACGAGGTCAGTGACTCCTCCTTTGGATCGCATTGCGCATGGGCTTCGGCTCCATCCTCAGATTGTTTTTCGCCAGCAGGGAAATGATGGAGCGTAGTAATAAACAGTGAAGATGCCCATGTGTGTTGTATCTAAATAAGATAAACTGGAACAGATAAAGGTAGCCGGGGAGGCGGGTGGGCGTGTGTAGATCTGCAGCTCTACATGCCAAGAACAGATGCATACTGGTAAGTAGCAAATTCCGTTCGAGGCATATGAGCTGCAGATTACTCACTTGTGCATAGATTATATAGCAGTACCCACCGTTAGCGGCGACCACCCGTATCTGTTGCAGTGGTTTGAAATAATGTTTTGAGTACAGCCTGGCCCACACTAGCCTGTTGCTTAGTTTGCACATCTACACAATAGTGTTTAGTGAAAGTGTGCGGTGTTGACCATGTAGCTGCTTTGCAGATATTATCTAATGGGATGTTTCCTAGAAAAGCCATTGAAGCCCCTATTTTACGTGTAGAATGGCCTTTAGGGAGAACGGATAGCGTTCGTTTTGCTTTGTGGTAGCAAATCTGAATGCATTTGACAATCCACCTAGCTATCCCCGACTTGGAGATGGGGTTGCCCTTGTGTGGTGGAGAGAAAGAGACAAACAGTTGTTTGGTCTTACGGAAAGGTTGTGTTCTCTCGATGTAGTAGAGTAAGGCTCGTTTGACATCTAGTGTGTGTAGAGCTCTTTCTGCAACAGTTTGTGGTTGCGAGAAGAATACTGGTAGTTCTACAGATTGGTTTAGGTGAAAAGGAGAAATGACTTTAGGGAGGAATTTTGGTTTGGTATGGAGAATAACTTTGTTATGGTGCATTTGTAGAAAAGGTTCTTGAATGGTAAATGCTTGTATCTCACTGACCCTTCTGAGGGAAGTGATGGCTACGAGAAAAGCGGTTTTCCAGGTTAAAAATTGGAGTTCACATTTGTGCAATGGTTCGAAGGGAGGCCCCACTAGTCTGGTGAGAACGATATTTAGGTTCCACACAGGTGAGGGTGGTACTCTGGGGGGAATTATTCTTTTAAGGCCTTCCATGAAGGCTTTAATGGCAGGTACTCTAAAGAGTGATAGATGTTGCCTGTTTTGTAGGTAAGCTGCTATAGCTGCGAGGTGCAGGCGAATGGACGTATAGGCTAGATTACACCTTTGTAGGTGGAGTAAGTAGCCTATGATGTGTTGAATAGAGACGTCTAGGGGATTGATGGTGTTGTTGTGACAATAGACAACAAAACGTTTCCACTTGGCGGCATAGCACGCTCTAGTGGTGGGTCGCCTAGCTTCCTTGATGACGTTCATACAGTCAGGGGGAAGATTTAGATAACCGAATTCTAGGACTTCAGGAGCCAGATCGCAAGGTTGAGCTGAGCTGGGTCCGGGTGTCTGATCTCTCCATGGTTCTGGGTTAAGAGGTGTGTAGAGAGGCGTAATTTTTGGTGCGGTACTACAGATAGTTCCAGCAGTGTGGTGTACCACGGTTGTCTGGCCCAAAATGGAGCTACTAGGATTAGTGTGAGGGAGTGTTGCTGTTGTTTGCGCACCACTAGTGGAATGAGTGGGAGAGGTGGAAAAGCGTACGCAAATCTGCCTGACCAGTTCATCCATATCGCATTTCCTTTGGACAATGGGTGTGGATATCTGGCGGCGAAGCTTGGGCATTTGGTGTTTTCATGGGTGGCGAAGAGGTCTATCTGTGGATGCCCCCACATCTGAAAGTACGGGTGTAGAACTTGTGGGTGGAGTTCCCACTCGTAGATTTGTTGTGTTTGTCTGCTGAGCAGATCTGCCATAGTGTTTTGGACTCCTGGGACATGCTGAGCTAGGAGAAATATTTTCTGGGGTATGGCCCATCTCCATATGCTCTGTGCTAGCTGAGAGAGCTGTGGAGAGTGTGTGCCGCCTTGTTTTTGAATATAGTACATGGCTGTCATATTGTCTGTGCGGATTAGGAGTGCCTTGCCTGAAATCTGTGTTTGAAAGGATTTTAGGGCTAAGAAGATCGCTAGTAACTCCAGATGGTTGATGTGGAGTAACTTTTGTTGAGGTGTCCATGTGCCCTGCACGGTCAGATGTAATAGATGAGCTCCCCAGCCGGAGAGCGATGCGTCTGTGGTTAGTACTATCTGGGGAACCGGGTCCAGGAACGGTCGACCTGTGGAAAGGTTTGTGGTGGTCCACCACTGCAGAGAGCGATGGGTGCGACCGTCTACCAACACCAGATCTGTTAATTGACCCTGGGCCTGGTTCCATTGGCGCGCTAAGCATTCTTGGAGAGGACTCATCTGGAGTCTTGCGTGAGGTACTATGAAGATGCAAGAGGCCATCATCCCTATTAGTTGCATAAACACTCGAGCTGGAAGGGAGTGTTGTGTTATGAATTTTGCGCGTAGAGCCTGAATGCTTGTAATCCTGGCAGGATTGGGGTAGGCTAGCACTTTTGAGGTGTCTATGGTGGCACCGAGGTATTGTTTTATGTGGGATGGTTGTAGATGGGACTTTGCGTGGTTTACTGTGAAGCCCAGTTGTTGAAGTAGCTGGATGGTGGCATGCGTGTGTTGTACACACTGGCTGTATGAACTGGCTTTTATTAGCCAGTCGTCCAGGTATGGGAAGACATGAATGTGTTGTCTCCTTAGGTGTGCTGCCACTACAGCTAGGCACTTGGTGAATACACGTGGTGCTGTTGTGACTCCGAACAGGAGTACTTTGAATTGGTAGTGTTGGCCGTCCACTACGAATCTGAGGAACTTCCTGTGAGCGTTGTGCACTGGAATATGGAAATAAGCGTCTTTTTGGTGTAAGTGGTCAGGAAGTCGTTTTGGGAAAGCAGTGGAAGTACCTGCTGAAGCGTTACCATGTGAAAATGGTCTGAGTGTATGTATTTGTTTAGGGGCCTGAGGTCTAGGATGGGCCGCAGATACTCGTCCCTTTTTGGTATGAGAAAATATAGGGAGTAGACCCCCATATTTCGTTGGTTGGTAGGAACGTGTTCTATCGCCCTTTTCTGTAGGAGGGAGATTACGTCCTGCTATAGTAGTGTTAGATGTTCTTGTGACATTGGGCGTTGTCTGGGTGGGGTGTTTGGGGGGGTAGATATTATTTCTAGGCAGTACCCTGACCGAATTATTTGTATTACCCATTTGTCTGAGGTGATGGTGGCCCAGACAGGGAGGACATTTTGGAGTCTGCCCCCGACCGGAGTGGGATGGTCTGGGGGGAGTGGAGGGGAGTCATTGGGTAGGTGCGGTGGCAGAGCGGGCGGTGTTTGTTTTGCCTCTGCCTTTGTTATTGTTGCCCCTGTAGCCGCCTCTTTGGTAGCCCCTTGTAAAGGTGGACTGGGTAGGGGCCTTATATGAAGTGGAAGCGGTGTCGGAGGAGTAGCCTCTGGATGTGCTCCGAAAGGAAGAGCGGCGAAAGGAGCGCCTGGGAGGGTGTGATTGTAAAGCTCCCATGGATTTTGCCGTGTCAGTGTCTTTCTTCATCTTTTCTAGGGCCTCATCCACTTTTGGGCCAAACAGATGTTCCTGGTCAAAGGGATGGTTGAGGATGGAGGCCTGTACCTCCGGTTTAAAACCTGAGATCCTTAGCCAGGCATGGCGACGGAGGAGGACACTAGTATTGATGGCCCTGGAGGCTGTGTCTGCTGTATCTAGGGCACAATGTATGGAGGTATTAGTAATGGTTTTGCCATCCTAAATTAACTTGTTGGCCCTAGGTTTGTATTTATCAGGGAGATGTTTCATTATGACTTCTAATTCGTCATAATGGGCCCTGTCATACCTGGCTAGTAGCGCTTGTGTATTAGCGATACGCCATATGTTGGCAGCTTGGGATGCAGTACGCTTGCCTGATGCGTCCAAGAGTTTAGACTCTTTGTCAGGTGGTGGTGCTTCGCCTGACGCTTGGGAGTTGGCCCTTTTACGTGCTGTGGACACTACCAGAGAATCTAGTGGTGCTGGCCCTCTGATATAGGAGGGATCTATAGGGGCAGATTTATATTTCTTTTCAATGCGCGGGTTAATGACCCTGGCTCTGACTGGGTCTTTAAAGACCTCTGGCGCATGTTTTATAACTCCCTTGAGCATAGGCAATATGGAGGTAGTCCTATGTGTGGTGTCAAACGTATCGAGGAGGAAATCCTCCTCCACGGGGTCGGTATGGAGATCTACCCCGTGATAGTGTGCTGCCCTTTGTAGTAGATGGTTGAACCCCAGTGAGTCTTATGGTGGGGAAGGTCTGGAAGGGTAGAGATCATCCTGTGGGACGTTAGGGATGTCAGGGATATTATAATCGTCCCATGGGTCTGGGGAGCCTGTGGGAGTGGGGTCCCCTGTAGGTAAATCTTGGGGCACGTCTCCTATGTCATCATATGGATCCCCCTGATCCTCATCATCCGGAGAGGGTGTTGGGGAATGATGAGGTGGGGCGGAGATGGTGGAGGAGGGGAAGGTGGAGGAGGCGGTGGAGGTGGGGAAGGTATTCTGAAAAGGAGAGGTAGCAGAGTCCTTCCTCTTTGGAGGTGGATGCGGAGCAGGTTTATCCAGCTGTCTCTTTTTGATGGAGAGCATCAAATGTCCGGTTTTAGGATCCTTAGTTAGTGTTTTTTGTAATGGATCCGGTGAAAAAAGTTCTGGTGATGTTGGTTGGTCCGTCGGGGCCGAAGGCGTCAGGCCGTTGGTTTTTTGGCTTTGTCTGTGCTGGTTCGTTGTTTGGAACTATGCTTGGAAAAGTCTGATTGTTTGGTCGGCGCCGAGGTGGATTTCGGCTTCGAAGTGTCGGTGCCGGTGGCCTTGTGTGCTTTTGTCGGTGCCGAAGATGGTGTCGGCACCGAGGAGCTGGAGCTGGTTCTCGACACCGAGTGTTTCGGTGCGGGGCTCGGTGTCGAAGCGGAGGCCATTTTCTTTTTCGGTGTCGAAGAGTGTTTATCGGCACCGACGGTGGGCTGGCTCGAGCCCGAGCCGCCGGAAGGCTTAATCGGCTTCTTTACCGGGCCCGAAGGTGCGGTGTGGGAAGCAATGTCCTTGGACTTGCTTAGGCCCGGAGGCGAAGGCGTGACCGAAGCCTTTTTTGGTGCCGGGGAGGGTGTGGGGGGGTGTAGATTAGTACTCACGACCTTCTGTGCCGGAGTGATGCTCTCCACATCTGAATCGCCAACTTCGGAGGCGCTGACGAGTCCCTCGTCGGTGTTGTGTTCTTCTGGAGCGTCAGCGCCTTCCCCGAAGATGTCGTCCGGAATCGTCGTCGACGAGTGTGCCATGGTTCTTCTAGCCCTTCGGTCTCGAATGGTTTTCTTGGACCGGAAGGACTTACACGCCGGACAATCTCGAGCCTCGTGTTCAGGGGAGAGGCAGAGATTGCATACTTCGTGGAGATCGGTGTGGGGAAACTTGGACCCACATCGAGGGCACTTCTTGAAGGAAGTCCTTTCCATTAGCCAGGACCGGAGCTTGAGTAGGCCCGAAGGCCGTCGTCGACGACTGGAATCGAAGATTTTTGCTGATGAGAGGCGCGTCGAGTGGGGAGAACGCGATCGAAAACAATACCGCGAGTTGGGGTGAGGATTGCGCGTCGATCGTCGAACTGGAAGCTATTCGGGAACAGGAGCGCGAAGATCACATCCCAGCCCGATGGCGGAAAAAAACAATCTGAGGATGGAGCCGAAGCCCATGCGCAATACGATCCAAAGGAGGAGTCACCGACCTCGTGACTTCCAAAGACTTTCGAAGAGGAAAAACAACTGCAAACATCCGGGCCCAACACCAGATGGCGATCTAAGCACAAGTGTGTAATCTGCAGCTCATATGCCTCGAACACCTATATTTACCAGTCGTGGAGAGTTTATAAGACTACCTCCAGCTGGCTGTAGCCTTGATAGCTTTATGGTTTATTGCTCTCTCAATAAGCACAAACGTCAATGGCGCTCGGGTTTATCCACACCCCTACCTCAGATGCTCGTTTTTATCTTGGTTTATTAACTGTTCACTTTGGTGTAGCACTGGTTAGCTTATGGGTCACTGTACTGCTCAATAAAAACAAACTGAACAGTAACTCTTGCGCAGCTTGTGCTTCTAACGCAATATGACATACTTGTCACAATAATCCTTTAATCCCATTTAAGGCATTTCGCGATTTATCCCTGATCCGATCCACTCACACCATTTGTCCACAAGCTCGTGGCTTTGTATTGCTTTCTCAAGGGCATCCCTTAAAATTGCCTGACTTTCCCTTCCAAATCTTTTTTCTTTCAATTTGGTGATTTCACTGGTGTGAAATGGTTACACGTAAACGCATCATTGGCAGGAAGATAGGAACATTATATACCCTGGCACATAAATGACCACATGTCAGACGGAATAAGGTAGGTAAAGCCTAGCTTAGTCATCTAGCCCACACATTGATTGCATAATGGTGGATGTGTTGCACAATTTGCAAATTATTTGGCTGTTCACCTGAGAGTTGTGTCTGCTTACACTCTGTTAAAATGAGACATGTACACTCTGTTACTATGTTCCTTCTTTATGGGATCTTTTTACAGTTCGCTATCCTTTATTTCTGTTTGGTTAATTATTTATAATACACAAATTCCAGATCGGAGAATAACCTCACAACACTTATAAATAAAAGTACAAAACTAATAATAAACAACAGAAGAAAGATCATAAAGAAAAGGAATAAGAATATAACAAAATGTCCTCAGTGATAGCAATCAATGTAAAAGTACACAATGCTAATTTTCAAACTACTAATAATGTATAGGCGGATTAGAAATACATGAAGCTATTGAATGTAAGAAAGTTAAGAAAATTGTGTGGTATTGTACCTGTATTTTTAAAAGGAGGTCCACCGTCGTGCTCCTACCACCGTGTATGACTTAGCAAAGAGAAAGACTCTTTGCAAACTTAAGGTCAAAAGCCTAGGCTGAACAAATCAGAGGAACATGTGAGATGGCTGGTTGACATAACAAAATCTCTGACAATTTGGCTAGTGACAAACTACATGCAACTTTCCAAATTAGTTCCAGGATCCCAAATTAATTTACTGCTCAGTAGTCATGCATCACAGTTATTACGAAGCAGATAACAAATTATATCACCATATTCTACGAGCCCATTCAGATTCTATATGTTGCACTAGGCTTTCCCAATTTGAAGCTGAATTTGGGACACTAAGGGGCCGATTCTGATCCTGGATTTTTATTTTCCATACAAATCGGATCCGTATATTTTTCCATACAAATCGTACAAGTCCCTTCCAACCCGTGTAGTACGATTCGTACGGGAAAAATACATACAGATCGGCCCGATCCTTACAAATCGGATCGGGAAAAGCTGTACGACACGGACTTGTCAAAAAGACCATACAATTTGTAAAAAGGCTGTCCAACCCATCAAGTACAATTCGTACCGGGTTGTCAGCATGCGATTCGTATGGAAAATGGCCTGTATACGGGGAACGACTCGTACCGGGCTACGAAGCGAACCCCTATACGCCTCGTACCCTGGTATGACTCGTTCTGGGGGTACGACTCGTACCGGGGTACGGGTCGTATAGGGGTATGAGGCGTACAGGGGTCCACCCACATGCGAGGCGTGTGTATGGTGCATACCCCAACATCGCGCATGTACGCACCGTACATACGCGATTTTGGGGTACGCACCGTACATACGGGGTTTTGGGGTACGGTGCGTACACAAGCGATTTTGGGGTACGGTGCTCGTACGGTGCGTACACGACCAGTACCCCTTCAGCGCGTATACACGCACCGTACCCCACTTTCCATGTCATCGATACGCACCGTACATACGCACCGTACCCCTGTATCCATGGGGTGTACGACGCGCACATGGGGGTTCCGTCTCGTACTGTTTTCGGGGCGTACAATGTTTTCCCGGCACTGTTTGGCTCCTGTAAAAAAAGAGCCGTACGGAGTGCCATTTGTACGAATCGTACTTGACGGGTTGTAAACTGCTGCCGGGAATACATGTGAACGTCGCGTGCAGGGCAATCCGAATCGGAATCGCTTGTATTTACGAGTTGTATGGTCTTTTTTACAATTTGTATGGAGAGCGTCTATTTGTACGGATCGTACTTCCTAGGTTGTAGGGGAATCCTTACAAGTACGAGTTGTATGGAGAAAACGCTCCATACCACGATTTGTACAGCGTTTTTCCAGGATCGTAATCGGCCCTTAGGGGCCGATTCCGATTCTGTATTTTTTTTTTCCCGTACGACTCGTATCCGTATTTTTTACGTACGAATCGTACAAGTACCGTACAAACGGTGAAGTACGATTCGTACGGGAAAAATACATACGAATCGCCTCGGGAAAAGTGTACGAGACGTCGCCGGACAGTTTTACGTATGAGTCGTAAAACTGAAGTCCGAGCGCACAAGTCCAATCCGTACCGGCGTTCCGAATGCACAAGCGTATGGAAAACGTCCCGTACGGAGCGAACTGTGTACGACTCCTACCCCGGGTACACTTGTGCTCGGGGTACGAGTCGTACGACCCCCCCCACCCTGGCCCCGTAGGTACGCGCCATACCCCCAGCCCCGTATGTACGCGCCGTACCCCCACCCCAGCCCCATATGTATGCGCCGTACCCCCAGCCCCGTATGTACGTGCCGTACCCCCACCCCAGCCCCGTATGTACGCGCCGTACCCCCAGCCCTGTATGTACGTGCCGTACCCCCACCCCAGCCCCGTATGTACGCGCCATACCCCCCAGCCCCGTATGTACGTGCCGTACCCCCATGTAGGTGCGTACATATGGGGCTGGGGTGGGGATATGGCGCGTACATACGGGGCTGGGCGTACGGCGCGTACATACGGGGCTGGGGTGGGGGTACGGCACGTACATACGGGGCTGGGGGTACGGCGCGTACATACGGGGCTGGGGTGGGGGTACGGCACGTACATACGGAGCTGGGGGTACGGCGCGTACATACGGGGCTGGGGTGGGGGTAAGGTGCGTACATACGGGGCTGGGGTGGGGTACAGCACGTACATACGGGGCTGGGGGGTAGGCCTGGGGTACGGTCCGTACATACAGGGGGTGGGGGGTACGGGCCGTACATATGCAATGTTGGGGTACGCACCATACATGATGACACGTACGATGTGGGTGATGGCGTGTACGTCGTAAAAATATAGCCGTGCGGAGTGCTGAGGGTACGAATCGTACTTGCTGGTCCGTAAAACGCTGCCTGACTCCGTGCGGACGTCGCGGACGTGCTGTCCAGGATCGGAATTGTATGTATTTTTTAGCCGTACGGTGTTTTTTACGATTCGTACGTAAGTGGTATTTCTGTACGAATCGTACTTGCTGGTTTGTACGGTGGAATTCCTGGGTACGAGTCGTACGGAGAAAACGCTCCGTACGACCATTTGTACCCGGGTTTTACAGGATCGGAATCGGCACCATAGTGTCAGGAGAACATTCTCTTAGCCTAGACCAAAATTTCACTCCCTGTCAAAATGCTCAAGTCAGGAGAAAACTAAACGGACTCCTATCTAGAACAGAATCTGCCCAAGTTAACCAAATTATACGAATTTCCTAAAATATACCGAATGACATGAGCAAAATCCATTACAAACAAAGTTCACACTCATATTCTACACAGTTCACCTAATCCGATTCAAAGCCCTCATATACCACAGCAATGGTGTAGATCACAGTGAGCATCACTTTCCAAGTTTGTCTCATACAAATGATAGACATTATCAACATTCTTTCATTTGAAGTAACAACAATTCATTTCCTATTAACATTCCCAATATGTCAAGTGCTAAAATATTTTTTTCTGTTTTCAAGCACAGTGACATTTAGGGCTTGGTTTAGAGTCAGTTGATGATGGAAACTACTCTGATTTCTCAAAGACATTTTAAATCTGGAGGATAATCCACCAGTGGAGATTCCTTTATTAAAGGAATACTGTGGCAGAGAGAACAGACCTCTGGAGTTAGCATATTCTCCACAAATCTGAAGATATCTGATTAAAACTAAACTCTAAATCAAGCTCCTACTTTCTAATTGTTCTATCTGAAAGATAACATATTCAAATGTTTTATTTGTCTCATTGTTTATTCGTTTTTGGCAGTGACACAACAGGTGAAGCCCAACTCCATGTGGAGGTTCCAGACTCCATTACCACATGGATTACAGAAGCTGTGGCTCTGTCAGAGGGGAAGGGCCTGGGGCTTGCAAAGCCCAAGGCCTTGAGAACCTTCAAATCTTTCTTCATTGATTTCACCATGCCATACCATGTCATCCGTGGAGAACAAACCAAGATCCCGCTTACAGCCTACAACTATTTGACCACGTGTGCAGAGGTAAGAGAGAATGGCCAAGCATGGGGCTTCATCTAGAACTGGCTGTTTGTCCTTTTTTTGTTGTCTTCTCACATACTATTTGCCGAAAGGTCCACACATAAAATAACACTGAAATAACAACATTTCAAAAGTCATTAAGTGGTACTTAAGAGCTACCACATGGCTGTAAGCTTGTTTGTTAGTATTGTGGAAAGTCTCACCATCATTTGCAGAAAGGACTTGAAGCCAAATGAAACTTGTGGCATTTGTTATTTCCTTGAGTAATGTCCGTACCCGCTGTAGTTACATTGTTAATAATGGTCATAGGTCCCATAATGTCAGGAATCTTCATAGTGCCTCCTCTTTTGATAGAGACTGTCACAAAGTTCTTTCGGTGTTTCCTGATCATATTATGGGATGTATTGTACCCTCAGCTGCCGCAGACTCTAGGCAGTCTTGGACTGCTCTCTGACTGAAAGAACCTCTCCAGCTTCATCTTATATATGAGTAGGTGGACGGCCTTTCGCCTTTAGAGGAGACAGTGCTGAACAACGTTTATTGGTATGTCCAGCAATGGCAGAATGGAAACATCCTGATAATCTAAGCTTCTTGTTTGCTGCGGATACTGCAGCAGATGCTGCCACTAGAGTCTCCTTTGATAATGAGAGGGGATCTGACAGTGGGGAGATAACCAAAGACGACAAGGCAACTGCTTACACTGAGGTGACCATTGATTAAGAGAAAAAAGTGTGTGGGGGTGGAGGGTTGGGCGTGACTTGCCGAGGCAGCATGGTGGTCGCGTAACCCGGGAGCTCCTGGCATCGGTCCCACCATCCTTCATCATTCTGTGGAGACACCCGGCCCCAACTGCCAAACATCGAGGGGGCGTGGTTGGAGTGCTACAGGGTGGCCACCGGAGAGGCAACAAGTTCAGGAGTGCCCCTGGGACGAAGAGGAGCGCCACAGCCTGTTGGAGGCAAACAGGGGAGCAGCAAATCCAGCCTTTGGGCGTAAGGCCTAGGTGAGGGCTTGAAAACTCCGAGCCGCCTGACCCAGGGCCCCCCACTATGAATACACGTCTGTGGGGATCCTGTGGCATGGCTGGGGAGGGGGCAGAGGAGAGAGAGACTTCTGTGTGGCTGTGTAGCCGAGATGCCCATGAGAGGTGGGGGGAGACCCAGAGTTGCGCAGCAGACATTAAAGGTGCCATTTCCCCCCCCCCCCTGAGCACACAGGTGTGTCTGAGGGTCCCCTAATTCCCACAGCACGATTACACCAGTGGGAGTCCCACCATCAATAACTTGATTGCAGCTCTTTGCGGCCTGCCAGGTATTGCAGGTGTCTCTCGGTATGGCCGGCAGCTCGGTGGAGCGGCCCTGGGTAATCGGTTTCATATAAGGGGAGGGGGAGACTGTGACCTCCCCCTTCTGGGATCCCGCTGACGGGGCCCATCGAAGCAACTGGCCAGAAGGGGAGTCCTGTTCTAGGGCAGGCAGTAGCCAACACATGAGACCACACGGGGCTGCTTGTGATTTTTCCCCCACTACTGTCCGGCCTCAGTTGGAGTAAGCAGGCCCCACACAGAACACGCTTCTATGCCTACAGGGATTACATGGGGGGGTCTTCACCTCACCCCCTTCTTTTTCTTATTCTTCGGGGACTCACTATAGCCTCGGTAGTTGGTACACATTGTACCCCCAAAACCCCCTTTCAAGCAGACTGACAACCTCCCTACAAAGAGAGGACCGGCAAGCCTGCTTTCTGCAGTCTTAGACCCAGAAACGTGGTGATGGGGCATACCAAGCCAGTCAGGATGATGGCCATGACTTTGGGCTCCCCGGAGACCCACTTGAAGGGGGCAGCTGGCACATCTGGAAGGGACAAAGTAGATGTAATTCTGCCAGCTGTTGAGACCACCAAGGTCCGCCTAGAAATGAAGGTGGATGCTGTGGCAGTGGAAATGAATCTGCTCTGGCATGATCATAAGCTCAGATCACTCTTACTGAGATGGCACTTGCTGATCTTCAGCCACAAGCCTCTCACTTTCAACATCAACTATGGGACCTCATGGAGAGGGTGAACTTCCTGAAAATAAGAGCTAAAGACGCAAAGGGGAGAACCAGGTGCAGCAATATCCACATTATAGGCCTCCCAGAGGACTGCGTGGGCTCTGACATGGTGGACCATCTGGAGCAATGGTTTAAAGAGCTGGTCCCGACTGAGGAACTCCCCCCCTTCTTCTCCATCAAGAGAGCCCATCGGGTCCCAACACGGCGCCCACCCGCTTGGCCCCCACTGCGACCCGTCGTGGCCAAGCTCATGCACATCAAAGACCGCAAAACAATCCTTAAGAACGCCGGCAGGGCAAGCTCCATTCTTCAAGACAATCATCAGATTCTCCTGTTTCCAGATCATACCCTGGCAGTTCAGCAGCAATGAGCCTCTTTTTGGGGTTGAAACGCAAACTAAGAAGCTAGGCCTGCAGTATGTGCTTCTTTTCCCTTCCAAGTTGAAATGAGTCTTTGTCCTTTTCAGAACCATCTGAGGCCTGGGATTGTCTGGAAGCCAAGATGCCAAATGAGATAGTGCCGGAGGACAGACAGGGGTTTCTCAGATGTGGCCGCCACCGCCAGGAGCCGAGCCGCCAACCCGGGCAAACACCAACCTGGAGCATGCCTTCACTTACAAAGGTATATGCCCAGGAGATGGCAGCGTCCCTAAACGCCGCACAGGTGGACCATTCGGACTCCTCATCAGCAGCCTCAGAGGCTCTGCCCAATTAGCGACAGGAGAGCTTCCGCATGTGACTTCCCCCAGAAAGTGGATGAAATTATAAAAACTGATGGCATGCTGCAGCAGTGGGGCCCCACCCCCATGGAGACCACAGATCCGTGGAATTGGTCTGATCGTACCTGTACTACCGGCAGTTCTCTGGGCTACACGGGAGCCACGCTGTGTCCAAAGCATATCACTAGGGACCTAGCCAGTGAGCATCCCTTGAACGACTCTTTACTGCTGTCCCCCACTTCCGATGAACTGGACATGTTGTTTGGGCGACAGGCCATATCCTTGCTGCCCCCAGTATTGCTGTTACATCCAGTTTGATGTTTGTTTGCCTCTTAACCCCAGAGTATCGTGATCATTGGTCCCAGGTTTTATTCTTTCAGATGGGACTCCCCCTATATTTACACTTGCCATATATGCCTCCACATGGAAACAGAGTGAGGGACTGTTATTCTAGACACATGATGCTCCTCTCCTACAAAGTGCTCTCCTGGAATATCCGTTGGATGCATACCTCCACTAAACATTACCACATTTATACCTTTCTGAAATGTAAAGATATACAAATTGCTGTGTTACAAGAGTTAGATATCACGCATCCATAGGTAGCCCCAAATCAGTAGCGGTGGAGGGGTCAGTTATATATGACTAATTACTCGGCATATGCCAGGGGAGTCTTAATATGGGTGAGGGTGGGGACCCCAGTGGAGGTACTGTTACAAAAAGTGGGCCCCATGTGGCGTGCCTAAATGATAATCAGATCCTGATCGGCAGCGTATACATCCCCCAACACAGAGCAAACCCAATTCCTACAGTGGTTATCCCTCCACTTAGTAAGGTGGGCAAAAATCTCTTGGCTCCTGGGTGGGGACTTTAATACAGTATTAGACCTTGACCTGAATCCATCTCATCCGCTACTCCCCACTATCCCAACGGTTACCACTGCTAAGAATCAACAATGGGACTTGGCAGATATTTGGTGCCAAACAAAACCCAGGAGTTCGGTTCTACTCTTTCTATTTGCCAGTTCATAAAAGCTAATCACACCTTGATTGCATTGTTTGCTCACATACAATTTCCCTTTACATCACCTCCCCAGATTATCTGGGTAGGGGAATTTCTGACCATCACACACCCTAAAACTAGGTCTGCAATAGGGACGGAGGGCATCTCCGACACCGACCTGGAGCCTACAGCCTTCTGCTCTTGAGGACCCGCCATTCCGGATTGCCCTGGCCGACTTAATCCAGGACTACTTCAAGCGCAATGAGGGCACGGCTTTCTCTTTACCCGTGGAATGGGAGGCCTTTAAGGTGGTCATCCGGGAGTAATGCATACAGAATTTGGTTGGGGTCTGACCCAACCTACTCCGGGAATTATAAGCAGCCGAGTGTGAATACATAGATGTGGAGCGGAGGGCCGCTGCTACTCCCAGGCTCCTTCAGACTCTGAGCAGTCTCAGGGAAACAGAAGCACAGATATTAGTGCATATCCGATGCTTGAGTTATACGGCCTATGGCGCTAGAATGCACTCAGAGGGGCACTGGGTTGAATACTGGCGTGGTTGGCTAATAGAGAGACCAATGTGCCCCCCGTGACCACAATTCGAGCCCCTGATGGCAGCTTTTAAATGCACAACAGGCTATACACAATACCTTTACTTTACTTCCTATTATATGGATTTACACAAGCCCCTAGGGGGGGCCTCTCCTGAGGTGCTGGTGCAATTTTTAATGCCTATACCTCTTCCTAGACTCTTCCTGAGACTTGGAACGGGGAGACTTGGATGCCCCATAAAGCTTAAAGAGGTGAAAATGGCAATAACAGCTTTATCTACCGCTAAGTCTCCAGGCATGGATGGCCTTTTGGCAGAGTTTTATAAAGCATTCCAAGGGGAACTAGCTCCTAGGTTACTAAAATTATACGAGGCGGCACTGGAATCAGGGCGCCTCCCAACCTCGATAAGAGGGGCCTCGATGGTCTCACTATTAAAATCTGGGAAAGACCCCCAGGATGTGACATCTTATTGCCCACTGCAAAACTGAACATCAACTATAAAATCCTAAGTGCAGTTTTAGCCAACAGAGTTCAGCAAATTTTGCCGCAATTGGGTTTGTTCCGGGGAGGAATACATCCATCGCTTTATCGAGCGTTGGAAGAAACCCAAACTACATGGTCCTGCAGGACAGTACTAGTGTTAGATATGCACAAAGCGTTCAACTCTCTTTATTGGGATTTTTTATTTGCTGTCCTGGAACCGGTCAGCTACGGACCCAACATAACTAAGTTGATATACACCTCCTCCACTACACAAACTCGATTTGGGGAGGGTCTCTCTAAGTTTATCCTGGTTGAACGTGAAACCAGGCAGTGATGCCCCCTCTCGCCTCTTCTTTTGGCTCTAAAGATGGAGCCCTTGGTGGCTTAGGCATAGGCTTAGGGGGCGGGCTGGGGAATCCCACTATCAGATGGTTCCCACATTGTTTCCTTGTATGCAGAGGATGTCCTACTCTTTTTCAGAGACATCACCTCCGACCTTTCATCGGCGGCCTCCCTCCTGATGGAGTTTGGCTCGATGTCAGGACTCATTATTAACTGAGGTACATCGTGCTCATTTCCACTTAGGGCAGGGGCGACCCCGCGCATACTTGACATGATGTGGGAGGACCTATTCACTGGGAGCCAATCTCCGTCCATTATCTAGTGATCTGGATATACCACACACTCCCAGATTTAAGAGATGACTATCTGGAGATGACATTCACCTCCGTTCGGTCAAGCCTCCCCTTTGGGAGATCTCTTCCTCTATCAATGGCAGGCTGCATCGCTATAGCTAAATGGTGACACTCCCTAGACTCTTCTGTTACTTTGGGAAACTTCCTGTAATTCTCCCCAGATCTTTCTTCTGGGATCTTCACTCCCTTCTGGGAGACCTTAGCTAGCACACTTCCCGCAGACCGGTGGCTCTGTCTGCTTCAACTCCCATTGGTACGATGTGAGTTCGGGCCCCCAATTTTGAATTTTACTATCTAGCTGTCCAATGACTTGGCTTACATACTGGCTGGTGAGTCGGAACTTAGAGAGGGTTCACTTGATCCCTGCATCAGACAAATTAATGAGGTTAGTGTGCTCAAAATGGCCATCCCTTCTCACCTCTGAATCCAAGCAGTAATGCTTAGCGAAGGTATGAAAGGATGTCCATGTCACCATCTTACAGATTTTGGCCACATGATCTCTCCTTGCCAAGTCTGATTTTGAGGATTTTGCCCTAGTGGAATGGACTTGTATGCATGTCAGTGGTTGCATACGTGCATAGGCACAGCACAATTTGATACATAAGATGATCCACCGATACGAGATTCTCTTCTGTACTGCTTTGCCATATTTACCCTATGTAGAACTGATCATTAGACCTAATCTCCTTGGTACTGTCAATATAAAAGCTGACCGACCTCCTTTGGTCCAGCCTATGAAGAGTTTCCTCCTCCTTAACGAGGATAAAAAAAGATGGAAGAGTAATGGATAGACCCGCATTGTAAGGAGTCCCCACCTTTGGCAGGAAAGAAACTCTGGTTTGAAGGGCCAACGTGTTGGGAAATAAAACACGTAAAGAGGGTGTGAACATTCCGTGCTTGCATCTCACTGACACACCTCGCTGCAGTGACTCCATCCAGAAACAGTTTTCAATGTTAAAAACCTGAATTAGCAACATGGAAGAGGTTTGAATGAAAACCCCATGACAAATGTTAAAACCAAATTGAGGTCCCATTGCAGCATGACAAATGGAGTAGGTGGAAATACACTGGCCATTCTCTTTAGAAATCAAATGGAAACAAGTGACTTAAATAAGGACGGCTTATCTGGATGGCAGAGAAATGCCAACAAGGCTGCCAAGTATCCCTTAGGGGTACCTACAGAACAATTTTTTGGGGCTAATAAAAGGGAGGGAGCGAGAATAGTGAACAGGTGGACCCTAAAGGGATCTACGTTGTCATCGGCGAATCAAGGAACAAACCTGTTTAACCTTCCAGAATACACTGTTTTAGTTGAATCACGGTAAGCAGACAAAGTCACAATACTTCTGACAGTTAAAATTAACTTGGGAGTCCCTCATTAATATGCAAGCATAATGGAGGAGGTTCTGAATGACAATGAGCAGCATCTGCCCCTTCAACTAGGTGAGGAGGCCCGCTCTGAGAGAAAAATGGAGTAGAGGATACTGGGAAAGATGCAGAAGGTCTGCAAACAACATTTTCTCGGCCCGTCTAGAGTAATGCAGATGACTTGGGCCCACACTTGGCGAATCTTACTTAGAACCCGAGAAATCAATGGAATGGGATAAACTTGTAGTGCAATGGAAAATTCCACTTCAACTGAAATGTGTCCTTCAAGGCTCCCTGCAGTGGATACTGGAGGGCACAGAAGTGTAGGCAATGTGCATTGACAAGAGTGGCAAAGAGATCCAATTGAGACGAGCGCAAAGATGTCTTCCATCACATCCAGGTGAGGGCGCCACTTCTGACCGGCAAGAAACAACTCAGGGAGTCGGCACAGAGTTCCACTGCTTCACAACAGAGAATGTCAGACCCTGTCCTCACTACTTCTTGACATACCACCTTGTGGTCATACTATCTGGACCAACTGACTGCAAATGAAGAGGAAAGCCTTGAGCCCCAGCCATATCACACTCAGTTCCAGCAAGTTGATTTGAAGAACTTGCTCCTCTGAAGATCAGAGGCCTCTGATCTCCAGTTTCTCTATGTGCAATCCCTGTCCTAAAAAGGAGGCGTCTCTCACTACCATGACCACGAATGGTGGAGGGTCAAAGGAAATCTTGCTGAATATGTTCTCCACCACCAGTCATCAACTAGATCCTCTGCAGGGTTTCAGGAGATCACAATGGTGTCTGACAGATCTGCCTTTTGCTGGAATCACTGCCTGCGGGGGCACCATTAGAGAACCCTTCTGTGCCAGCGTGCGTGCGAGACCAGGTTGATGCAGGAAGCCAACAGACCTACTAGGCATACTACAATCACCTGGAATGCAAAACCTTCCTGAAACATCAGAATCATAACCTTAATGTCCCAAATCTGCTGAGGAGCAGAGTAAGCGCCAAGCAATGTTACATTTGGGCCTGCCCCGATGAACAGAAGGTGCTGGAAACCTTTGGGTGGGGCAAAGGTTATGGGAACTGGAGTCCTAGAGAACGAGTAGTTGCCCTGTTTGTTTCAAACCTCTCCAGAGTAGAGCCTGGCTTTATCTCTAAATAACTTGGATCCATCAAATGGTAAATCCATTAAGGTTGACTGAACATCAGGTGAGAACCTGGTGAACATAGTCAGATGTAACTGCGAAGGGACTATGGAAGACCCCATTGCCCTTGCTACAGAGTCAGCAGTATCAAAGCCAGACTAGATTATGTGTTTGGATGTGTCTTGACCGTCTCGCACTAGCTCCACAAAATGGCCTTGTTGGTGGTTGTGAGAAAGTGAGAAAGTGGCTCTGTATATACTGTTCCCAAATAGGTACAGGGTGTACAGAGTCCACAATCCCCAGAGGTTTGGCAGAGGCTAAAGTTAGATATAACCTTACTCTGATGTGTGTAAGAAACTGGCTCTATATATACTGCACCAAAGCGAGGTATAGTGTGTATAGAGTCCAAGGGTCTCCAGAGGTTTGGCAGAGGTTAAAGTTAGATAGAACTTTACTCTCTGAAAGTGGTAGCTTGGTCGAGCAGTAAGGCAGTATCAGAGGACAGTGTAAAGCATTTGTTGCACACACTCAGTCAGCAAATGGTCTCACACACTCAATAACTGAACTCTAGGCCAATGGTTTATATATAAAAAATATATGCTTGTTTTATTTTAGAACCAACAATAGGTATTAAAATATACTTTCTAAGAATGAGATTCTTTATATAAATACTTTTTGCAATATGCAATTGACTTTTGTAGAAAGTTACAAGTGGTTGCAATAGGCAACACAATGTTAAACACAATAATGCATTGAGTTCAATGGAAGTTTCACGTTATTTGCAACAGATTACTTTTAGGATTACTTTTGGAATTCCAGGACTGGATCCTAGATTCAGTCCTGGGTCAGTACTTGGAATCAAGTGACAAAAGTCGACTTAATTACTGTGATGATTTTTAGACAATATTTTGCTATTTTAAAAGTTGAAAATATTTCATAGAAAACAGTCAATGATTCTCTATGGCAGAAAATTCAAGTTGCAGGTACAGTATGTTCTCGTTACCTTTGTAATCCAGTACTGGGTGCCTAGACTCAGTACTGGGACCTTTATCCAAAACAGGTAAGTAATTATGTTTTCAGAAATTATACGATTTTTAAAGAATATTTAAAGTTTGCAGAAATTGACACTTAGAAGAAATTTCACAGAAAAACAGTCAATGATTTCCTATGGGAGAAAACTGAGTTACTGGTAAGTACAGTTGTAAGTATTTTTCAGAGGCAGTGCTGGGCACCAAGATCGGTACAAAAGGGGGTGGTGGTGATGGACGGAGCATCAGAACCAATCAAACACTCACACCCAGTCAACAGATCTGGGTTTGATCCATCACCGTTCTTTAGCCCACTCTGCCACCCCAGTTCAGACATGGCCATGTGCAAATCAATCTGACCCTGTGCCTCATGGGAACAGTCCAGCCCGAACTGCCAAGCCATGCCTTCTCTGGACCGGAAACAAGCTTCCTAGGACCGGTTTCTGGCATTTCAGCCGTCTTCAGCCAGGCTTGCTTGAATCCAGTGGCAAAGTGAGCAAGGGACTCACGTCTGAGCATACCCTGCCAACTTATGGCGAACAAAGCGGTACAAAAGGGGGTGGTGATGGACGGAGCATCAGAACCAATCAAACACTCACACCCAGTCAACAGATCTGGGTTTGATCCATCACCGTTCTTTAGCCCACTCTGCCACCCCAGTTCAGACATGGCCATATGCAAATCAGTCTGACCCTGTGCCTCATGGGAACAGTCCAGCCCGAACTGCCAAGCCATGCCTTCTCTGGACCGGAAACAAGCTTCCTAGGACCGGTTTCTGGCATTTCAGCCGTCTTCAGCCAGGCTTGCTTGAATCCAGTGGCAAAGTGAGCAAGGGACTCACGTCTGAGCATACCCTGCCAACTTATGGCGAACAAAGCGGTACAAAAGGGGGTGGTGATGGACGGAGCAGCACTGGGAGCTCACCTAATAGCAGGTGAGTATTTTCGTTTTCGTTACTCGGCTGATTTCTGGTGAATATTTTAAGTTTTGAAAAGTCCACACAAGAAATTTCAGGAAAAACCAGTCAATGTTACCCTATGGAGAAAATTGAGTTATCGGTTTAAAGGTAAGTACTCGACTGGTAGAGTTAAGGTTCTGGGCATAGACTCAGGGGTCTCCCAGGGTCAGGTAGGTACAGTTGGTTCACCCTCAGCGGCACAGGGGCGGCCGGGTGCAGAGAGAGTTAGGCCCAATGTTATCCTATGAGAGGTAGGGGGCCTTGGTTGGTGGCTGCTGACTAGCAAGCCACGCGGCTGTGGGAGCTGGGCTCCTGGTCACTTACTCAGGACAAGTGGGGAAGTAGGTAGGTGTAGAGGTTGCACTGCTAGGGCCACTCGGGCGGCTGGGTGCAGGGTGCTTTTGAGCCTTCGGGCGCTCAATTGATTTCAATGGGAAAGCTCCGGTTTAGAAAAAGGCTGCAAGCTCGGGGACGAAGATTCTTAAGGTGCCACCACCACTTCGAGAGTTAAGTTGGGTAGTTGGAGGATAGGTAGGTACCCCGGGATTGGGCACAGGGGGCCGCGAGGCGCCAGGTGCAGGGGTGCCTTTTGGTGTCGGGAAATCTTACCCTCTGTTGTCCCAGGATGTGCATTGTTGCAGGCCCAGGAGAGCACGGGCTCTCCTACCCAGGGGTCCAGCAACATGTCTGCTGTGTGGCAGCCTAGGCAGCCTCAGAACAGATGTGGATTGTAGGTTAGGTTTTAGGGGGCATCTCTAAGATGCCCTCTGGGGTGCTTGGTACATTAAATCCCACACTGGCATCAGTGTGGGTTGAATGTGCTGAGAAGTTTGATACCACACTTCTCGGTCTTCAGTGTTGCCATTATGGTGCTGTGGAGTTCGTGTTTGACGAGCTCTCGACACCATGTACTCTTAAATGGCAGCACTGCACTTACAGTGCCCAGGAATGGACCTGGATACTGTGGGGGCACAGGGCTCCTGCTCCTGTGCCCACACCACTGGCATAGGGCACCCAGCTAGAGGGGTGGCTGATGTATGCCATGGCAGTGTAGGTGGTGGGCATGCCACACAGGGATGTGTGCCATGTCGACTTTTTGTTTTGTCTTGTACCCAGACACCCAGCCTGCAAGGGCAGTGTGTGTGTGTGTAAGGGTACAGGGCCTCTAAGGGTGGCACAATGAGTGCTGCAGCCCTTAGAGGCCTTCCTTGGTCACAAGGCCCTGGGTACCTAGGGTACCATTTACCAGGGGCTGACATGTGGCCAGGGTTTGCCAATTTGTGTTTTGTGTTTTAGGGAAGGAACATAGACCATGGGCACCTGATTGGCAGGAGTCCCGGGCACACTCAGTCAAAGTACATTCAGCAATTCAGCAAAAAGTGTGGGCATACCATGCAAGAAAGATGGCACTTTCTCACAGTGGTGTTACAAATTCAGAAAGACTAGCCTTACCATTTCCCAGAGGGCTTGGGATTAACACTCCAAAAGATGATTCACATTCAAAGACTTGAGCACATGGGTGCCTGCCAAGAAACCCTTCTTGTCTCCAGCCTTCAGTTTTCAGAATTACTGTCTACTGGGAAAGCTCCAGATGATTGTATGGAAGAACAAGAGGCCTGCATGACGAAACTCTCAGGAAAAGGGTGGACCGAGAAACAAGCAGGATCACCAAGAGCTGGTCTACACCTTAAAGCCACGACCTGCTCACTGGTGAGGACGCTGTGAGCTTTTCCTACATGGTCAGTACTGGGTCCAGGAGCACCACATTAAAGGTAAAAAGAAGTTCCGAGGGCTGTACGGAAGGCTGCAGGCTATTAAGATAACTCATGTGGCTGGGGCCATGGAAGGGTATTTAATATCTGTTTTGGGGGCGTGTCTAACCCATTACCATACCTAAGAGCCAAGCAGTCAGTGGTATTCATGGAAAGAGGAGGCAATAAATGGATAACCATGCCTGCCATGGCTGCTTGTGTCTAATCATTTCTCCCAGATGAATGGAGTCACTGCCAAATAAGTTGTGCATAGTTTACCTGTACATACATTTCTCCTGTGCTCTTTCGGTCTCTCTTTGAGATCTGACTAAGGCGTCCCCAGACTTAGACAAGGGCTGGTCCAATTGTGGGACCTGAGTTGTCGGGCCTGGAACTGGTATCAGAGCTGTTTTCGGTAATGGTGCTAGAAAAGTTCTTGCTTGGGGCCTGGAGGCATTGATGGAGGCTGAGAAAGGAAAGGGGTGAACAGCGTCAAGGAAAGACACGCCAAGGCGGAACTGGAAAAGCACCAATAAGTATCCCATGGGGCAAGAAGATGCTCTTGGGTGGGGGGACCAAAGAATGTCAAAAGATGTCAAACATATTTTTTAAAAAGGCAGAATCCGAGTCCGGACTCAGAAACTCTGGATAAGCCGTTTTGGCTTGCAGCCTTGGCAGAGGCTCTCATATTACAGCGGGGTCTGGCACTGGCAGCAGGGCCGCAGGCAACACCGGCATCATGCCCTAGCATACAGGTATCTCAATTAGTTCATGCTGCAGTGGAAAGAAAACATGTCAGCAACTTACCTTTTGAGGAGTGACACTTGAAGGAATCACTGTTTCCCTTTCTTTTTATGTTTGCACTGCTTGTCTCTTGAGGATCTTGAAGAAGGGGACTCTAGGAACTTCGAGCGAGGACAGAATCTATTTTGGGCTTGGCCATCATCACAAGCCTTGACCAGGAACAACTTTGCCTTTCTGTAATAAGTGGCAGGCTCCTTTTGTAAGATTGAAGTGATAGTTAATTCCAAAGTCATAAGCACATGGCGCACTGTGACTGGCCAGTCAGGAGCCCAACAGCGAATGCTGTAACTGTTAAAGGAATCCATAATCACCGCTCGCAGAGCACGTAAGACACATTCAAATGCATAAAAGTTTAATTCATAACAATGTACCACATTAACACTTTAAACTAACCATGCATCTGTCACCTGTACGTGTCATACCCTTTTTACACTCTCTCTCTTTGATGTCCTTGGGGTGCATGCTAAGGCATGACTCATACAACTGTGTGTCATGCACTGACCCAGATACCAAAGACAAATGTTGTGGTGGTCTGCAATGGGCATCTGACTCATACAGTCCATACAGGGTTTAAACCCTGAACTTTGAGGAGAGATATCCTAGCAGCAGCACTAAACTTTTTTGAAGTACAATGAACTTTGTTGTGTAAAGAGATCAGTAGAGTGAGCTTTGCATCCACATCAAAAGGTGCAGAAAAAAGGGAACTAATATCAGGGCACTATGATGGGCACTTTAGGGTCCAGTGACATCACAGTGGGATGGATTGCAATTTGCAGTGCTGATATGGAGTCAGTGCCACCTGCCATCGTGGATGAGCTATTGAAAAATTTTCTGGATCCAGTCTAGCGCCTGGGATATTCAGAACGTGAGAAATCAGGAGGTAGAATTATCCATCAAGATATCCTTTTTAAATTCCAAGCAAAACAGATCTTGAAGAGTGATTTATTCTCCATCCGAGCGGTAGAAATTATGACTGAACGTTCCTCACTCTGAAGAACAAATACCCAGAAATCACCCACTTTGATCGATGGGATGAAGCTGAATATGGGGCGTCACCCAGTAGCAATCCTGAAGTTCTGACCTAATTGGAGTAGATAGATCAGAGCTCTGTCTTGGGACTCCCTCACACTCGACATGCATTTCCCTTTAGGGGAAATGAGAGTGCTTGGTACATTCACTTGATTATTTAAAGCTTGGGTGGTATTCTTCAAGGTGAATGCACTACTAAATAAAGAGAGTTCCTCCACCTGTGGCCGTTTTAACAACGTTCAATGCCGATTTAAACTACTGAGGCTTCCCAGCAGACAATAGGGAATAATTCAAGCATGGGATCTATGGAAGATCTAGTGTTGGAGAATAGTCAGCATCCAAAGGTAGAGGTGAAGGTAGCAAAACGAGGATGAATGACCAGTAGACAAGAGTAACTAAATTCACTTAGGAACAAGGTTATTGATGGGGTGTGGGTGGAAGAGTCACTTCAAAACTTCTTCACTATGTAGGGGAGGCAAAACAATTGATGAAGTGATGGGGCTACAGAATCTGGATGGAGGTGGGGGGTCTACATTTTCTAAGTGCAGCAGAAGAAGGCCAGTTGCCTGGTCTTCTTCCTACACTTTCTGGATTCCTGCATGGTGATAATGCTGCTGCAAGGTATGCACTGCAATAGGAGATCTTCATCCTGATTGCCCAGCATGGCCGGATGCTTGAGTGTATTACAAGAGAATGATGTGACAATACTTAATGCTGATGCTGACAGGTAGAGGAAGAGGAAGATTCACTAAGAGAGTAGCCCATAATATGTTTTAGTTAGGTCTGTTGTGTTCTTAAGTGGTATTAGTGTATTTGATGGAAAAAGCAAACCTTGTTTCTAAGGAAGAGATTTTTTTTCTTGCGGCAGGTTCATGTCAAGATTTCAGTCTCCAAAGGCATTAAATTTGTGGGGTATCCTGGAAAGCACCACTTGATAAGAAAGATGTGTGTGGCACCAAGTGAGACGAAGCCCACCTCCCTGGTTTTATCCTTCAGTGAACTAGGACAAACTAGCATTACAGGTAACATTGACATACTATACTTCCTAAACGTAATCATTATGTGCCTAAAAGCGCCGACTAAGCCCACACCCTATATGGTGACTGAATTCATCCCTCCTGTGATTTTTACTTCAGATCCATTTCCTGTTTCAGCCTCACTGAAGATTGTCCTTTTCTTCCTATTAAGTAATTTAGAGTAGTTTTGGACATTGGTGGGGAGGTGCTGAGCTTGGGAAAGGAGTTCTAAAAATAAAAATGGTGCAGAAACACTGGTGTGGAAGTGAATGGCACAGCTTCCCATGTTGCGCCATGTCTTTCCACTTAGGTGATTCTGTTCTGTCCCTTTATTTAACACAGAAAAGAGCAAGGGTGGATTGTGGGTGAACTCTTAACGCTCTTAATCCTTTGAAAGTCAGTGTTCACAGTCATCAGTTGAATAGGTGGATCTACTAGTGTCACAAGATATTAACGGCCTACAAATGATGGACACAGCAGAATATGATGAAGGGAAGGCTTTTCAGAGACACAGTCACACTCAGGTGGGTTACTCGACTAAAAATGTGCCATTAAGCAATTAAAGAAAAGCACATCTTTTTAGGATTCGAATACTGTGCATTATTCCGCCAAGTAGTGACTGAGACCGAAATGTTCCCTTTTAACCCTTATCTCTTTTTTGTGTGGGAATTGTCAAGTTGTCGACCATTTAGTGCTATGCCCCCCTTGTATGTGAAAAGTGTGTCCCGGAAGTGCTTAGTGTGGTCACTATCTCCAGATTATTTTTTCTGCTGTTAGAACTGGAAGCACAGCTGAGAGTTCTGGAGCCGAAAAGAAGAAAGGAAAGTTTTTCGCCAAGAAATCCAAGGATTCACTGAAAAAGTTGGAGGATTTCAACTGAACCCTTGATGGGTACTGAGGAAGTTCATCAAGCCACCAAAGAAAGACCAATTTTTCGGCAGGTTTTCAGAAGGATGCGCATTCAACACGTGGGTCAGCAAATGAGCATGGGTTATCAGCAACACCCCCTTTAGATTATGCCCTAACTCACCATAAATTCACCCAGAAGGACAACCACAGTGTCTGCATATATTGTCACCTGAAGGACCTCAAGGCGGAGGGGTGCGATACATGTTCCATATTAAAGGCTAAATCCTTGACGGCGAGAGAAAAACTGTGGTGGGCACACTACGCTATGGTACAAATGCAGCACAAATAAGATCTTTAGTTGTCAAGCAACGAAGAAAAAGAAAACAAGTTACTTACCTGTAACTACAGTTATCCAGTATTGGTATCTTTCATAGATTCACATGCCTGAATTATTCCCCGTCGCCGAGGCGGGAGTCCCCGGTAAATAAAAAAGTAGTGCCAAAATGCTAGTAGTAGTAGTAGGCCCAAAGAAAAGGCCAAAAGCCTGTATCTTAGCAGCCTATCTACCTCATTATGCAAAAAGAACCAAGAATTTGGTAACAACCAATCAGACACCAGCACCCTTCTAGAACCCTCTCAGCAGAGCCAGTTCTCCTCAGATTTTCGTAGCACAAGTGGGAAGTGAACGTCCCAAATTATATAGAACTGACTCTACGGGGAGGAGGGTGGGTGCATGTGAATCTATGAAAGATACCAATACTGGATAACTGTAGTTACAGGTAAGTAACTTGTTTTCTTATCCAGTATTGGGGTATCTTTCATAGATTCACATGCCTGAATCAGAATAGCGAGCAGTATATCAAGTATACAGTCGTTTGCGGATGGCGGGAGACTAGTGCTGGTACTCCCTAATTGCATCCACAGCTTGTTAACAAGAGGTAGAAGAAAAGATCTTAAAATTCGAAATATGCAATCTATAAAGAGAAAAGCATGTAAACATGAATGCAAATCATCATTGTAACACATTGCATTGTTATACTAAAGATATCAACATCTTACATATTAAAATATGAAAAAAAGGGTACCTGAAGGTATCTCAAAGAAACAGATGTCGTAGCACAGCTTGCCCAACTGCTGCATCATCGCGATGCGTAGATTGGAGGCAGTAATGTCTGGTAAAAGTGTGGACATTTTTCCATGTCGCAGCACGGCAGATATTTTCTAGAGTCACACCAGCAAACAATGCTGTAGACGCTGCTACTGTCCTCGTGGAATGGGCCTTGGGTTTCCTCAACAAAGGCCTGTGAGCCTTGTCATGGCAGAAAAGTATTGTAGATGCTATCCATCTGGCAATGGTGGATTTTGTAACCGCCTTTCCCAGAGTAGTTTGGCCATAAGCCACAAATAATTGATCGGACTTTCTAAGGTTCTTTGTTTTCAGAAGATAGAATTTAAGACATCTCTTGATATCGAGAGAATGTAAGGCTCGTTCCACTGGGGTGGATGGATTAGGAAAGAAAGTTTTTAACGTCACTGGTTCATTAAGATGAAACTGTGAAGGCACCTTAGGGATAAACGTTGGATTAGTTCGGAGGTGCACGTAGTCTTGAGTGAAGTGTAGAAAAGGTTCCTTTACAGTAAACGCCTGAATTTCACTCACTCTTCGAGCTGATGTTAAAGCCAGAAGTAAAGCAACCTTCCATGTAAGGAATTTTAGGTCAGCCTTGTGGATGGGCTCGAATGGATGCTTCATTAATTGCATCAAGACTGTGTTGAGTTCCCATTCCGGTGGCGGAAGTCTGACCGGAGGAAACTCTCGGAATAGTCCTTTCATAAACTGTTTAATTAAAGAGGATGAACAAAGAGAAGGGCCATGAGCACCCCTTCTGAACCTGGAAAGTGCAGCTAAGTGGACCTTGACTGAAGGGAAAGAAAGTCCAGATCTTGCCAGGTGTAACAAGTAAGGAAGGATCTTTTCTGCAGGATCGTCCACCGGGTGCACCTGGTTTGCTTCACACCAGCAGCAAAACCGTTTCCATTTTAGACGGTAAGTTTTTATCGTGCTCTGAGCTCGTGATTTTGTTAATATATCCCTACAGTCTTGAGGGATATCCAGGTCCTTAAACTCTAAGAAGTCAGGAGCCATGCGTGTAAATGTAGGGACTGAGGGTCCGGGTGGAGAACCTGACCTCTGTTCCTTGACAGCATTGTGGGCGTCGGGCGAAGACGGATCGGCTGGTCCTGTGATAGCAATAGGAGCTCCTGAAACCAGTATTGGCGTGGCCATCTGGGTGCAATCAAGATGAGACGACAGCCCTCCAACTTCATCTTGCGTATGACTCTCGGTATCAGGAGTATCGGGGGAAAAGCGTAAGCACAAATCCCTGACCATCGCATGGACAGGGCATTCCCCCTTGAGCCCAGTTGAGGGTATCTGCTGGCATAGAAGCGGCATTTCTTGTTCTCCTTCGTGGCGAACAAATCCAGCGGTGGTGTTCCCCAAGCTCTGAATATTCTGAGCACCTGAGCTTGCTCTAGCTCCCATTCGTGGCAATCTGATTGGGATCTGCTGAGCGTGTCCGCTAATGTATTGCAGAGACCTCTGACATGTTCCGCTCTGAGGGTTATGTTGTGGAGTGTGACCCATTCCCACAACTCCTGAGCTTCCGTGGACAAAGTTGCTGATCTTGTTCCTCCTTGTTTGTTCACGTAGAACATGCTGGTGGTATTGTCGGTTCGAATCAGAACCGAAGAACCTGCAATCCTTGGAAGGAAAGCTTGCAGAGACAGGAAAATTGCTCGTAATTCCAGACTGTTGATGTGTTTGTTTTTGTACTCTGGGGACCACTTCCCCTGTATCTGTAAATCTTGGAGATGACCTCCCCATCCTTCCATGGAAGCATCGGTAGTGAGGACAAAGTCTGGAATCTTCTGAATGAAAGTAAGCCCTTCTGATAAGTTGGGAATATGGGACCACCAACGTAGAGCGCTCTTCATGCCTGAAGTGACTCTGATGATGTCGTCGAAGGAGCCCATCACCTGCTGCCACTGAAGGTGTAACTCCTCCTGCAAGGGTCGCATGCGGAGCAGCGCCAGAGGAACGAGGTGTATTGCAGAGGAGCACATCCCTAGGAGCGACGCGAACATCCGGACAGAAACTGACTTTCTTTTGGAAATTCGGATTGCTAAGTTTTGAAGACGAACCTGCCGTTCGTGAGACAAGAATGCCTTGCAGCGGGCGGTATCTAACAGCGCGCCCAGAAAAGGAAGGATCTGCCTTGGTTGTAATTGAGATTTGCTCCTGTTGATCGTAAGCCCCAGAGAATGGAACAGACGAAGAGATGTTGTCACGGCAGTCTTGACTGATCTTTCCGAAGGACCCTTTATTAACCAGTCGTCCAAATACGGAAAGACTTGGATTCCTTGGGAGCGCAACACTGCTGCCACTGGAGCTAGGCACTTCGTAAAGATCCTTGGGGCAGATTTTAACCCAAACGGGAGCACCTTGAACTGGTAATGGGCGCCAGCCACTGTGAAGCGAAGATACTTGTGATGCTTCGGATGTATTGGGATGTGAAAGTAAGCGTCTTCCATATCTAAGGAAGCTAGAAAATCTCCCTCGTTGAGGCAACCAAGAATTTCCGCCAGAGTGACCATGCGAAATCCCTGCTTCTTGAGGAATCTGTTCAGATTGCGAAGGTCTAAGATTGGGCGCCACTTCCCTGATTTCTTCTTGATGAGAAAAAAGCGGGAATAGAAACCTGTCCCCTTTTGAAGCGCAGGAACCTTCTCGATTGCGTTCTTGAGGAGCATCGTTAAAGCTTCCTTGAATAGTAAGTGAAGACGAGGGGGAGGGGGTCCCTTGGGTGGTTTGTTGGGTGGTTTGGTGACAAACTCTAAGGTATGACCGTTGTGAACCAGGTCCAGAACCCACTGGTCCGACGTAATTTCTTGCCACTTGGTCGCAAAAGTTGAAATTTTCGCACCCACAGGGAGGGGAAAAGGAGTGGAAGGTGCCCTGCAGAAATCATTGCTTCCGTGAGGTGTCTCTTCCCTGATTCTGCGATCTTTTTCGTCCGCCTTGATGAGAGAGACCAGATGTATTGGTCTGTCTGTAGGAAGACTGATATGATTGTCGATACTGAGGCTGGTACCTATTTTGTTGGGTATGATAACTTCCTCTGGAAGAAAATCCACGACCCCTTGCTCCTCTGAAGGTACCTCTTTTGTATTGCAAGGAGCCCAACGATCTTGCAGTATCAGTATCCGTTTTAATTGCTTGGAGTGCGTCATCTATGTGTTTTCCAAACAATGATTCGCCATCATAGGCCATGTCCAATATTTTTGTCTGGACTTCTGGTCTGAACGTGGTAGCTTTCAGCCAACCCTGGCGCCTGAGAACCGCAGCCCCAGCCAACTGGCGAATGTTCGTATTCGCAATATCCAGTGCGCAGTCGATAGTCTCTGAGGCTGCACGCTCACCCTCCAACAAAATCTTTCGAGCATCTTGCCTGCTATCCTCTGGGATGAGGTCGATAAAGCTTGCCATTTCTGACCACATCTGGCGATCATAACGCCCTATTATCGCTAGGGAGTTGGCTGCCCTGATGGAAGCAGCTGCCATAGTTGAAAATGTTTTCCCAATCAGATCCAGTCGGCGTCCTTCCCTATCCGGTGGTGTAGTGACCGGTGCTGCCGGATTCTTAGACTTTTGTTGGGCTGCCTGAGATATAACCGAGTCTGGACGCGGTTGGCCAATGAGACAAGAGGGACTGTCGGCTGGAGCACGGTATTTTTTGTCAATCCGTGGAAGCACCGCTGGTACTGATGCCGGGTTTTTCATGATTTTAACCCCTTCTTTCCAAATATACTCAATGATAGGGATAGCTCTCGTAACCTTTCTTGACTCTTCTTTAAAGTCATGCAGAAAGCAGTCAGACTGCTCAATGGTGACCGGCAAGTTGAACCTGGTCGCAGCTCGCTGCATAAGGTTATGGAACCCCCCTATATCTTCTGGAGGCGAATCAGATGGTAGAGGGGTAGGTGGCGAAGGCATAGGGATTATATATGAATCCCAAGGGTCTGCTGGGTCTGGCAGCTCACCCTCTTCGTATTCCTCCTCCGAGGTTGTATCTTGATGCGGGTCCTGTGGAGGATCAGGCAGTTGAGGCATTGGGGCTGGACCCTCAGACAGAGGCAATGGGTCCGGCTGCGGCGCAGTCTGTGGAACCTGTGGAACGTTTGGCTGCGGTGGAAAACGCTGCTTATAATCTGCAAGCATGGCTTGTAGGTCTTGTATTAAAGTAGGAGGCAGATGTGACATCTCGTTCCTATGAGGTTGTGTGTAGCAGGGTCTATGATGCGGAACGACTATGTCTTCCTGATAGTAATGCCCTTGATAATTGTCATCTTCCTCATCATCATCGTCCTCCTGACATTTGATGTGCAGTTCCGAAGGATGGCGAGCAATCCCAAAGGGCCCTTCGTCCTCGTCGTCCACATAATCATCATCGTCACACTGCACATAAGTTTCCAGGAGATGCGAGGGAGTAAGCGGGGAAATGTCCTGCCTTTGAAAAGACTTTAGTTGAAAAGTCCTGGTGGAAACTGGAGTAGAGGTCATCGTCGACGAGATCGTCGTCGACGGGGCTGTGATAGACGGGATCGTCGACGGGATCGTAGACGGTGCCATCGTCGTCAACGGAGCCGTCGTCGACGGGCTCAACGTCGACGGAGCCGTCGTCGACGGGCTCGACGTCGACGGGGTCTTCGTCGACGAGCTCTTCGTCGACGGGCTCGACGTTGACGGGGTCTTCGTCGATGGAATCTTCGTCGATGAGCTCTTCGTCGACGGGCTCGACGTCGACGAGCTCTTCGTCGACGGGCTCTTCGTCGACGGGATCTTCGTCGACGGGATCTTCGTCGACGATGGAATCTTCGTCGACGAACTCTTCGTCGACGAGCTCGACGTCGACAGGCTTTTCAATGGCGGAATCGTCGACGGCGGTACAGCTGACTTCGTCGACGAGGACTTCGTGGACGACACCTCGACGGCGGGCTTCTTTGTGAGGATAGTAATCTTAGTAGACATAATAGGAGAGGTAAGTGCCGTCGTCGTGAAGGTTTGTGTCAATGAAGAAGCAGACGAGGTGACAGAAACTGAAGATTGAGAGTAAGCCAAAGATTTTGAAAGGCTTTTACTCACAGTGGTAGTCTTGACTGTAGAATCCTGAGGAGAATGCGCATCAGAAGTAGAATGATGCGATTTCTGACGCTTCTTCCCTTCGCTGGAAGAGCTGTCCTGCGATCTAGCTCTCTTGCTAGAAGTAGAGGCTTTGTCATCCTCCTCAGCCGAAGAGGATTTAAGCCACAAAAGCACTCTCGCCTCCCTATCCCTGAGAGTTTTTGTAGGGAAGGTGCGGCAAATCTTGCAATCTTTTGCCTCATGTTTAGGGTAGAGGCAGTAGATGCAGTCTACATGTTGATCATCAACATGGACTCTCTTCTTTGTGCAGGTCCTGCAGGACTTAAACAAAGCCTTCTTGTCTGACATGCTGAAGCATGTTGAAAGAAAACTGAGAGGCACTAAGGGAGACTCCCTTCCACACGACGTGCGGTGAAAATCTGAGGAGAACTGGCTCTGCTAAGAGGGTTCTAGAAGGGTGCTGGTGTCTGATTGGTTGTTACCAAATTCTTGGTTCTTTTTGCATAATGAGGTAGATAGGCTGCTAAGATACAGGCTTTTGGCCTTTTCTTTGGGCCTACTACTACTACTAGCATTTTGGCACTACTTTTTTATTTACCGGGGACTCCCGCCTCGGCCACGGGGAATGATTCAGGCATGTGAATCTATGAAAGATACCCCAATACTGGATAACTTGAAGAAATCAAACTTGCACAAGGTGGAAGGTTCCGAAGCTGAAGAAGTCTTTGAGGTTGAGCGATAAAAGACTTATCGAATAAGGCCAATACCAAGAAATGCTTGGTAACTCTGCAAGGGCACAGCTTGCAGAGCTGAAATCGGGCTCGAAGCTTGCAAAGATACCCTGGACACTGAAAACAGTGGCAACTGAAGGAAAGCAAAGGCATAAAGAGCTCCACAGGTCTATAAACAAAAATACACATTCAGAAGCAAAACCTTGGAACTGGCCTCAACTCTGAAAGGTGACCTAAAGAGCGGGAGGGATTAAGAGTCCAGCTAAAAGGAGACTTCGACGCCAAAAGGAAAATCTTTGATGCCAAACAAGAGGCTGTTTACTACGAAAGGAAGAAATAGCACCAAGTCTGAAATGGAGGCCATACTGATAAGGAAGAAGGCGCTTGATGACTCCTAGAAAACCTTTCAAATTCTCCATAAACCAACGAGGGAAAAGGCCAGTGAAGAAGAATCCACAGAACTGGAGCACTCAACCACACCAGAGCCCCAACAAGAAGCAGAGTTGGAGTTCTTCAAATACAAAGAGGATTTAGAGGAGGTGCAGTTAGAGTAGAAATATTTTCAGGGAGTGTAGGCTACAAAAGAGTGGCAGGACCTCTGCACGGATTCTTATGACAAAAGTGTTGACTCCTCTCCTTCCAAAAGCATCGCCACCAGATGACACTGCTGTGCACAATGCCCTATAAAAAGGGCAGTATACACTTGTGGTGTACAGCTGGAAGAGGAACAGGCACAACCCTACTACCTTCACAAAATATGAATAGGCAATTGCGTATGCTGCTCAGCAATGCTGGGAACCTTCAGAGAGACAGTTCCTGCAGCATTTTACCTGGGACCCCCAGGAGACTCCCTCGTGGTCACTACCAAATGCACCATGTGGCCCTGTCCTGGTAAAGGGAACAAACGAGTGAACATCGTGGGTCACAAGATGGAAAGATCAGAAGCAAAACAGTGGTGCATTGCCAGATCTGTAACAGGAGTGGCTATCCACAAATGGACAAAATTGAGGATCTAATGCAGCAAATCCTTGAGCAATACAGATAGAGGACAAATAGTGTCATTCATTAAGGCAAAACCATTGGCAACACTTGCCTAAAGCCAGCACTTGATGCTGCGGATATAGCTAGCAGACAGCTGTATGTGGCCGCTGTTCTAGTAATACTTGCCTGACTAATGGTATCCGGTTTTAAACAAGAGGTGCACGCCTCTTCCATAAACATCTCCTTCACAGGGAAGAGTCTCTTCTGTATGTAGTGAGGGTGATTCACTACAACATATAAAGAAGGACAACAAGGCCACTAAGGCAAAGGGGGGTCTTACAGTTCAGAGGTCTTTTTCACGGAGGGCTTGCACCCAGGAAAAGAGCACGCACAAGTAGAGGTTCACAACCCTCCACATTGCAAAGCAGCACATTAAGTGCATCATCACAGTAGCATTACCCCTCAACATCAAGGCAAATCATTTGTGGGAGAAGCAAGTGAAGAAGAACTCTCCCACGGGGTTGGAAGCTCCAACAAATGACTTACCAACAGGGGTCCTCCTACACAAAGCACCTGTAGGAGGCAACATTTTAGGATTTGCCCAGGAGTGGAGGAAAATCACTTTTGGCAAATGGATATTAAACATTATCCAACTTGAATATTGCAAAGCACTCTTAAGAAAACCCCCATCATGAAAGCAAACATAAAGATTTGCAGCAAAGAAGAACAGCTGCATCTACGTCATGAGGTCATCGAGCTCTTAAAAGAAAGGCAACAGAAATGATGCCCATAAATAAAAGAACTAAGAAGTCTAGTCCATTTACTTTCTCATACCAAAACTGGACAAAACACTCAGACCCATACTAGACCTATGGGTGCCAAATATATTTATAAAGACACAAAGATAAATGACAATAAAGGAAGCCATCCTATGCCTGAAAAGAGAGTCTTCTATGGGAACTATAGACCTCAAGGTCGCATACCTGCATAGACCAATGAACAGGGGACACAGGAAGATCCTCCGGTACATTACGAGTTCAAGTTTCCACCCTATGGAATACAGTCTCCTCCAACAGTTTTCACAAATTGTCTTGCTGTAGTAGCAGCACACCTGTGGATGCAGGGAATACATGTATACCTGTACTTAAATAATTGGCTGGTTGAAGGAGAAATCATTCAGGCCCAGGACAACATATAGGTAGTGAGGAAGACACTCCACAAACTAGGCTTCTCTATCAACTTTAGAGAAATCATCGCCAATTACACAAAGGGAAAAGATGTTTCAAGGAGGAGCAAGACTAAATTTTTTGGAGGCCAAAGCCTTCCAATAGAAAAAGAGACCAGGCACTGACAAAGTAGACTCGTCTCTACCAGATGTGTCAATGTCTGACGAGAAGAACAGTTGCAAAACTAATAATCTTGGTGGCATCCTTGTAGGAAAGTGGATTATTATGTTATGAGGCTGTGAGACATGTAATAATGTCACAAAATCTCTCTCAATATATATAAATGTATGAGTGCGTTTAAAAGCTATCCTAGAAAAGAGAGAAGGGACTGAAAGGGAAAATTGTGGACCCAACCACTAGATGGCAGGATAATGCACAGCATGTGAATCCAGAAAATTCTTTAAGATGCAAAACTACTCATGAAGGTGAGTATTCATTCAGGTTTCTAGCATTATAGGATTTCATAGTCAAATAAAGGGTACAGTGGTGCAGATTCTGACAGAATCACATGCATGTTTTACCTAAACAAACAAGGGGGTGTGAAATTATGTCCTCGGTCCACAGCTAATTGACAATTTACAACAACCTTAATTAAAAGAATATGACTTGCCAGAAGAACAAATTGTTTTGGCATGGAGGTTAAACAAATGTGAGGACCCCTGCTGAGACCGAGCTAGAATAACATGGAGAGCTTGTTCTTTGCAAGGGTTTTCAGGAGGGCGATATAGCATACACAATTAGCTGAAAGCTTGGAAGGAGAAAGACAGAACAGAAGCTGAAGACTGGAGCAAGTTAAAATGAACTGGGATCAGGAGACTGGATGTGATCTGGGTAATGCCTGTAAAGACGAAACTAGAAAGACAAGGCATATTCTGTAAAATAATTATAGGAAGGCAGTAAGAAAGCACAAAGCAGAAGCTCAATAGACAAATTATCACAGATGATAGCTTGTATACTCCGTGGAAAGTGAACTATCTGTAACAGGAAAAAATCTAGCAATAATGCAAGGAACAGTTAATCTCACAGAGTCGTGGAAGACACTCCGTAGCTCTTATGGAAGAAGAGCTCTGATTGAGTCTCTGTGCTAGAGGCACTAAGCCTCAGAGCGCAATACAACCCTCTGTAACAACAACTACCATTTCAACGTAAACACAAAAGAGGACAAAGGGAACAGAACAAGTGAAACTGAATACAGAAACAGGGCTTAGGGAAAAGTAAGACCCGAATTTATGAAACAAGGTCAGGACTAAGTTGGAGTATGCAGATCAAGGAACACTGGAATACAAGACTAGGAATCTGCACATAAACAAGGACAAGACTTATTCAGATTGAACTAGGAAAATTGGAATACACCTGGAGAAGGAACAGAGAAACTAGATAAGCATTACAGGTAATGAGAAAAATAAGTAATAAAAAATGCCCGAAGCACACGTCAACTAGGAGCAAGCTTAAAAGCAAAGGAGTAAGACAGCACCAGTCTGTGCAGGGTCTCGGCAGTAAAGACGGTTGTGAGGGCCCTAAGCACTGAGCTCACAGGACAGAAATTGCTTGAAGGAAGGAGCAAAGACGCATTGAGAGAGCCAGGTATTAGCTTCAACTTTAGGATGTGATCTAGGCAAATTTTGATGACGGAAGAAACTACATGGACCATAATGCATCAGGATAGTGGTATGGAAACCAAGAATGGAGTACAGCGAGGACCAAAGTGAGGAATCTGACAGAGGGTGTTCTGACATTAACTCATCTAAAGGCAGGGCCCTAAATGATCATCGTGAGCGCCACTTGATGGCAGGACAGCAGATTCCATACAGCAATCTCCTGGGAGTGTAACACAAATGGAAGATACACCAGACGTTCACAGAAGACATGGTTACACAATAGGTGATGCTCTACATAGTTTTGACTGCAGCAGACATAAATGCAAATGCCAAGAATTGGTTTCCAGATTTCCAAATTAAATATACAAAGAGAATGCACTTATATTGAGCTGATTGGGGACCTGTGATTTTGCTTATCTCCTAATTGCATTCACACCTCTGGTAATCAACAAATGGTACTCAGAGCTCATGATTATGTCGGAGGTGAAACATGGGAAAATCAAGACAGTGCCACAGTTACCTGGCAGAAAGGGATACTGTTTCATCTAGATTAGGGTACCTGAATTTAGCAGCAGGGCTCCTTAGGTCTTATAGTTTTTCGATGAATATGTCAGAAACATTGGAAAAAGTCCTACAGTACCACTGTTATTTAACAGGCAGAAAGGGGTGCTATGGCATCCACATCAGGGTTGCCTGAACTTAGCAGCATGTCTGCTAAGGTCTTAGAATTGGATTTGACAACTTGTATGGAGATATTAAAGGAAGTGCCCTGGTGTCAAAAAAAATAAATGTGAAGTTGAATGGATAACAGGTTGAACTATACTTCTGTTAAGGTTAACTTGGTAGGTATGTCAACTTGCATAAAGGGACTACAGAAAAAATCACTATTCCAGTTATAAATTCATTTCTAGAAGGAGTAAAACAGTTTTATCCTCTAGAGAGAAAATCATTCACCAACATGGAAAGTTCATACAGTTCTCAGCAGGTTATTGTTACGCCCGGCCTTTTTGACCAATGCCTAAACTTCACTAAAGACATCCTTTTTTAAGTGATAACCTCTTTGCATTTCACATGTGTAGGTAGCTGGCTTTTTATGCAGTTTCCCAGAATGAGGTGACCCTTATTGGCTTACAAGGCTTAAATGAATAATCCCAAATGCTCTCTTTTGTGGTATTATGGGGGATCAGTTTAGGCTTAGCAGAGGGTATTGTTAAGCATTTGTTAAACACACAGAGTCAATAAATGAAACACACGCTCAAGAAGAAACTTGCGACCAATTTAGAAAAATAACAGGTATTTTTATATATTTTTTAACACCAAGAACTTCGTAATTGAGTAAGTACTTTTGAAGTTATCAATTTTAACAGTTAAGCAAAAATGTCACACAAATGCGTTTTTACACAGTGATGTTTTTCTATGGAGAAAGAAACATATGCTGCATACAGGTATTTACAATTGTATTTCGGGGGTCCCCTTTAGGACTTAAGGTGCTAGGGGGTCAAGGTCACAAGATCCATTAGCAGTTCAGGTTTTACCTTCCTGGGAGTGTCCGGGTGCAGAGTTGCTGTACAGGTTGGTAGCCTTGCGCACTACACCGTAGGCAAAGACGGGGCCACCTAGAAACAGGCTACAGAAGGGGACTTTGGGACGAGTCTGGGAGCTCCCAACAGGGGGCTCAGTTCGTGAGGGAGGCACAGCCAGTGTTTATGGACCCTGGCCGGGGAGCACGGGTGCAGACTGTTTTGGTTGGCTGTTCCCGTGCATTGTAGGCACTCACGGTTTTCGGTCAGACCTCCAGAGGGGGACAAAACAGGACAGCAGGGCCACTCTTGGTGCTGGCCTCTGCGATGCTGATGTCGCTCATCGGCAGGTCGGTCTTTGAAGTGCTGGAGCCGTATTGGACTTCAAACAAGCTTTGGCTGCTGCAAGGGGTCCTGTACCCTAGGTATTGGTGGGAGTCCTGGTATCTCCAAATTTCGCGGGGAAATGGATCTGCCCCTCTGGAGCATGGTGACCTCCTCCTATATGGCTGCTGCGTCTGTGGACCCGGTGGGCAGAATAACGGTAAACCGGTCATTGCGGGTTGGTGCCTGCAGGTTGCAGGGAAGTAGCTCCTCTACTTCAAGGGAGATGCTGACGATTTGGTGAAGTGCTGCTGGCCCTCTGAGGCTTTTGGAGGATTCGCAGTTGCAGGACGAGTCGGGTTGTCACGACTGTCTGGGCAGGAGCAGGCAGGCAGGGTTTTGTGCCAAATTCCACCGGTAGTCCACAGGTTTCTTTTCTTCGGCTCTTCCTTGTCCTTCTTCTTTTGTTAGGTGAATCTCCATTCCTGGTGTCAGGGGGCCACCTAAATACTTGAATTTAGAACTGTTAAGAGGAGTGAAGGGTAGTATTTAGCCAAAGGCTACTTACACTTGGGGTCACTACACTTTCTGTGGGGAGCGTGCATAACCCTGTTCCAGAGTTCCTAATTCCACCAAAATCAAGATGGTGTAATCCTTCCTTCATTGAGCACATCCGGCTGCCCACCTGAGGGGTGTAACTAACCTGGTGGTGCAACACTGCTACCTGCATATCTAATTTCCCACCGGTCCTGGTGCCAAATGGGCCACAGGGCAGGGGGTGGCATCTCCCAGATCTGGGGTAAGCCGTGTAACAGATCATAGGCGCCAGAGGCTTTGAAGTCTCTGGCCTTGGTATGCAGATTGACTAGCCATCCTGCTGGAGGAGGTGTAAACACCTCATGCCAGAGCAGACATGGTTTCTGACCTCTGAGAGAGCGGGCTCTCACCCCCGGGGGGGGGGGGGGGAGGGGGATCAGAAACTCGTCTGTGGTGGCAGGTTCGAAGTTACCAGTCCGCCAGCACACTAGGGGGCTGGTAGATTTTCAGGGGGCATCTTTAAGGTGCTCTCTGTGTGCATATCGTAATACATATACTAGCATCAGTATGGATTTATTAAAACAAGTTGTTTGATATAAAACACCATAGGTTTCAGTGAAGCCATCATGTAGCTGGGGAACTTGTAATGACCAGTGCCCAGTACATATACTTAGGATGGCCTCCCTGTTCACCGGTAGTATCTAGCAATCGAACTAGACAGCATGTGGGCATATCTGCTCATGCAGATATGTCCTCACATGTAATATAATGCACCCTGACTTAGGGCTACAAGGCATGCTGTAGGGATGACTTACATATATTGCATGCAGTGTCTGTGGGCATGGCACACATGGTATGTGCCATGTTGTGTTTTCACATTTGTCTGCACCATTTCACGCAGCCTGTAATGGCAGTCTGCATGAGTTTGGTGGTGGGTCCCTTAGGGTGGCACAATACATGCTGCAGCCCTTAGGGACCCCTTTAGAACCCATCCCCTAGGTACCAGATGTAGGGACTTAGAGGTGCTAAAGGTCTTGTCAATTGGTGAAAAAATGAGCAGTTACCTTGTTTTAGGGAAAGAGCATTGGGGACATGGAGAGCAGGAACCCAGTGCACTTCAATCAAAATTCCATCAAATAACAGACAAAAAGTGGGGGTGACTATGTCAAAAGTGGCACTTTCCGACAGACAAAGTCCTCAATGTTGAACTTCTTCTGCACCTCAACAGCGTAGTTTCTTTCTGCGCTGACATTCTATGCCTCGAACTCGACTCCTGTCTTCTTTTCAACATCGACCCAGCCCTCGAGGGTGAACATGTAGGTATAGTACCTTGTCTCGACATCGATGCTCTCGATGTCGACAAGGAACGTCGTTTTGAGGTGTGCTTCTCTTCTTGGATCTCCCACACCTGGAGTCCTCAGAGAAAGGTGGAAGATCTCTGGAAGTCTCACCCTCTGATTGGCCTGCTGCTTGCGTCGCTCCTCTGTACCATGGAGGCAAATATTCTCCCTTTGCTTCAGGGTACAACTGAAAAACCTCCTGCTGTGTGGACATCTAGCAGGAACAATGTTCTTAGGAAGGCGATGATGCAGACATCTGGAAGGTCTGACTTGGCATTCTTCCTTTCACAGGCAGGACACTTGTCCAATAAAGATGGCAGAAAAAGACAGAAAAACACCAGGATAGATGAAATCCGTCGAGTAAATCAGTTGTCAAAAATTTCTTATGAGATTTTTAATGAAAACAAGCCAAAAAAGCCGAGCTCAGGGCTCCAAGATCCTGTCACCAGGATCCTGAAAAAAGTACTGAAGCAACTGCCACCTGCTGGGCATGATGAGATACTGGTGGTCTCTGGGCCCTTAAAGGCACAGACGCTATTTTTGCATTCACATAATGTCAGCCTACAGGGCTACCCTGTCCTCTTTTTCTTCATCTTTCTTCTTTTAAAAAAGGGTTTGTGAAAGACATTTAAGGATTCTACTAAAGTATTTGGCCTTAAATATATATATACATTGGTATTCGGTACCCTTTTTTAAATGCAATCTGAAGGAATTGGTCATTATAGCCTTCCTTATAGGTTGCACGATAATCTTGTCTTAAGTTTCCCTACATGCCTTCCTAAAAAAAGGCGAACATCTACACTTAAGAAGACATATTATGAAAAATTGTTCCAGGATCCCGCATGTGTGCGGAACTATTCAGTGCTAATGACTAGCAATGCAGATCCCCTGAAAGAGAATCAAAAGTTACAGTGTGAACAAATTCATGTACCACAATAGACATCATTTTTTTTTTGGGAAGCTTAGTGAATATGTGGTACAACCTCCCAACACAGGTGAGAATTTTAGGGACATGTGTAACAGACACACAAGAGTGAAGTAAAAAATGCTGCATTGAAGACACAGGCATGTATGGGCTGCCTGGGGGAAAGAAAAAAGAACATGGTTAGCTAGAACCAGGTTGAGATACCTGTGGTGTCATTTAGAGGTTGTAGGAATGGAAGGATTGCAGTAAATAAGCAATTCTTACCTGACGCCAAACTCTCGGTTTCCCATCACATTTAGAAAGGGAGGAACCACCTGGTTTCCCATGGCAAAGCCTTAGACAGCTCAGACAGCTCGCAACAGGAATCCCTCTCTGCCTTAGGAGCACCAGAGCATCACGTCTTGCTCTGTTTAGGACAGGCCTTCCAACAGTCTTTTTTCTTGTCCAAGAATGCTGTGATAGGCATGGTGTACGTGAAGAGAAAAACAAAACATTTACTCCTATGTGTGGGGTGAGGGGGATTAACTGCATTTCATGGCAATTGCTTTTTGTTTTGTAGAAACAAATCCTTACTTTGGGGGTTTGATATGACATAAAAAAGAAAAACGCTGGCAGGATGTTATAACATGATGGATGGCCAGTATTTCAGTTTTTCCAAATGTCCTTTCACAGCATTGTCAGAAGAACATTTAGAGAAATGATCCAAGCTATGTCAGCTGTGCTCTCTAAGGATTGGTAGGAGGTCTTTCATCGTTAGATCTGAGGCCCACCACCAGCCCAGCGGACTAGTGGCCAGCCAGTATACTGTAAATGAACGGTTATTTGCTAATCCTGTCTCCTTGACATGTATCTTCATTATCACTCCTAGCTTAAACACCCACTCTGAAAACACTCATATAGGTGACAAGTTATATCTTTAAATAGTCCCACAGTTTAGAAAATATAAAAAGATTAATCTGATGTACTTGAAATGTTATGTTGGAAAAGTAACCAAGTGATATTCTCAATGGATGTAGACGGGTGGGTGAAGGGGAAGAGGGGAGATTATGCTTTACTTTATTGGAGTATGAGCTTTGTTTCAGTGCTTTTTGGGTTGGGGTTTTTTAAATCAAACATTTGGCTAGCATTTAAGGGAGTGGTTTCCAACTCTTGCTTGTCATTCTTCAGCAAGAGCTTTTGCTTATGGAAGTGCAAACTGTTGCCAGGATGGGACACAGACTATGAAATCTGGCAGGTACTTGGAGGACAGTTACATGGACAAAAGGACTCCAGCTGCAACCGATTTCATCAAAAGAAGTGTCATTATTGAGGTAAGTGGGAGTGAGACTTATCATCCCGCTGTATTCGTTTTTTCTTCTGTTGAGCAAGTTCACAAATTGTTTGTTAGTGTGTTTTCCTGGGGCTGTTTAAGTGACACATTACAAGAAGCATACCTGCTGGATGTTTTTTTTCGGTGATAAGGCTCCGCAATTTTTGTCCCACTGACATGCATTGTAGTGAGTGCCTGGATTTGGGGTTCATACAAAGGAGCATTTAGAAAGGGCGGTCACAGGTTTTAATAAGAATATAAATCCTTTGCTGTGGTATCATACTTCTTTTGGTGAGTTCTAAAATGAATTTTACGTGTGAAAAATGCTGAGCCTCTGCTGGGATTTGATAAACCATCTTTGAGAGAAAACTCATATTTTCCTCATGAAAGGTGCTCTACAAGCTAAAATGGGGGCACATTTTTATAAATTCACCAATATATTTCTCTTCCATGTGAGATATATGTTTGACATGCTGACTATTACATAAACTTCCAACATCAGCCACAGCAGTGTCAGCTGATTTCCCAGAGTTCTACTGCAGTTCCACAACACAGCAGTGGCGTCTGTAGCAGTCCTTTTGGGCGGTAGTGAATGGGCACACAAGTGGCCACAGATAAAACTGGTGAAGCCAACTACGATGAGCCACTGTGACAACTGTGTCCATACACACCGGTGTGTGTGCTGCGCCTCCAGGGAGAGAGTGCCACCTCACAGAGCATACCCTTTGATGCACAAGGTTTTGTTTTGGTAGCTCTCCCTGGCAGCAGCATCTGACAGGCGACATGTAAATCGTCCATAAAATACCTTCACAAATAAACACAGGCATCATAGCATGAGCTCTCCCAGGGCATGCCACTAATTGTCACACTCGCAGCTTCTTACCACCCTTCAATTACCTACCGCCTAGGTTTTAATGCAAAGCTGCAAAAGCCACTTCGGCTCTTGACCTAGGCATCAAGCATCGAACGGCCAGTGGAAGGGAATCTGATGGCAGCGTGCCCCCTTGACAACCCTTGGTGACTTAAAGTTTGGTGTATACAAATCTGGCTAGACGTTTCCTATTTGCTACGAAATGATGAAGGTTAATGTTGAGTACAGCACTGTTTGACTGGGAGATTGCATCTTATGGCCAATGAGGGTTTACAAACGTTTGAGGCTTTACATTCTGTGTATTCAAAATCACAGCAGAATATTTTCGGTTACTGGTAGAGTTAGAAACAACTTAGAATTCACCAAAACACTAGAAAACAAAAGAAGATACAGTACTTGTTGTGCGAGAAGGGCTTGTAATCTGCATTATTCGGTAAAATAAATGAGCTTGCAGATGCTGAGCTGCTTTAGGCGCTCTTTAGGAACATGTGCGAGTCATTCTGGGCAATGCACATGAAATCCTGTGGTGCCCACGGCCCTGAGAGATGAATGGCACATAGAGCCCTCTGTGCTTTCTGTTCTTTCTGCAGCCTTTGACTCCTGAGACCAGCACAAGCAAGAGCAGTGTTAGGGCTACCAAAGAGCATCTGTTACCCACTGCTACCCTTAATTGATGTTCATGGCCTTGCCGAGGCCCTGATCCGTTGGGGCATGGCTTGGGTGGCCATTTCAGTCCATGCATTATGACCGCTATTTCCAGTTACTGGCTTTTAATCTATAAATTATTGATATCAGTTAGTCTAATTAATTCAATGGAAAATAAACTAAATACTGTAACAACCAGAATGCATGAGGTAGTCACATGAAACTTCAGAACTGTAAACAATGCCCATGATAACGAAGTGACGTAGCTACTCAAGTAATGGCTGCATGGTCACTGGTGCCACCTGACACTCCAGTGGCTTTCCCTGCGCTACGCCACTTAAAAAGTTCTTGTAGTGGTCCCTTCACATTAACTCATTTACTTCCCACTGGAATAGTAAACTCAAACTTTTGAAGGAAACTCCCTACTATGCTTAGCTTAATGCAATAAGAGATGGCACTTTCGAAGCCGACTCCTTAAAAGTTGGGAAGCCATCTTTCCTTGCTCAGCTGTACTCAGTGAGATAACTTGGTAGGCTAATGATTGTTTGTATGTATGAGGGGTAAGGAGAGCTTATCTCTACAGAAAATATCCAGAGGTTAAAGTGAGTCATGCGGCCACTGGTGAGTATATGTGGGGGACACATTTGTCAGGGCCTGAAACTTGGCTGCATTTTTCCCGTTAACAGCACGCTGACCACACAAACATTTATGAGTGTCCCTTTCACCTGTCCCATTTTAGAGTTCAGAAAACACCACGCCCCTGAAAGAAAGCAGGACCCCCAAACCTGTCATAGATACTGACAGCACATAATGGCAGTAATGGCATCACGTACCATACTTGGCTAGACGATCATCCTTTTTAGGTAACTGCACTAGCAGAGCCGCCACAATCTTTACATTGATGGCTTCCTCAGATGACGGGCATCCGCACTGTCATCTGGGCACACAGCTCTGTTATCTCCCTGAAGCCCGTGCCCAGCATATTCGCAGCGCCTGTCATAGTCCCAGGGCTGTAAGTGGGCCGGGTCCTACCGGTTCCAAGCAGATTCGCAGCGCCTGTCATAGTCCTATGACAGTAATGTAAGAAAGTGGCTCTGTATATACTGTTCCCAAATAGGTACAGTGTGCACAGAGTCCACAGTCCCCAGAGGTTTGGCAGAGGCTAAAGTTAGATATAACCTTACTCTCTAAAGTGGTAGCTTGGTCAAACAGTAAGGCATTATTAGAGGACAGTGTAAAGCATTTGTTGTACACACTCAGTCAGCAAATGGTCTCACACACTCACGAACTGAACTCTAGGCCAATGGTTTGTATATAAAAATATATAGTTGTTTTATTTTAGAACCAACAATAGGTATCAAAATATACTTTCTCAGTATGAGATGCTTTAGTTAAATACTTTCAATAGGCAATAAACTTTTGAATGAAATAGTTAAAATTTTTGCAATAGGCAATACAATTCAAACACAATCATAACATTGAGCTCAATAGGAGTTTTTAAGTAAATGCAATTTTAGTTACTTTACGTATGAGTTTCTTACTCAGGGTTGGATCCTGGATTCAACCCTGGTGCATTTCCTGTAAACAGTGAAAGAAATCGTTTTTGTTACACAGGCGATTTTTAAGGAATATTTGTAAGTTTGAAAAATCGACACTTAAAAGAATTTCTGGCAAAAATCAGGCAATGTTATCCTATGGAGGAAAATCAAGTTATTGGTAAGTACGGTTGTAATTACTTTTCAGGGTCAGTGCTGGGCACCAAGACCCAGCACTGGGATCTCTCCTGATAGAAGTGACTAATTTGGTTTTCGTTGATCGGCTGATTTTTAGTGAATATTTTAAAGTTTCAAAACTCGACACTTAGAAGAATTTCCAAGTGAAACCAGTCAATGTTACCCTATAGAAGAAAAGTGAGTTATCGGCTTTTGGGTAAGTACTCGACTGGAAGAGTTAAGGTTCTGGGCATAGACTCAGGGGTCTCCCAGGGTCAGGTAAGTACAGTTGTTACACCCTCAGCGGCACAGGGGCAGCCGGGTGCAGAGAGAGTTAGGCCCAATGTTAGCCTATGGCGGGCAGGGGACTTTGGTTGGTGGCTGCTAGCTGTGGGAGCTGGGCTCCTGGTCACTTGCTCGGGGCAAGTGGGGAAGAAAAATAGGACAGAGGTTGCACTCCCAGGGGCACTCGGGCAGCTGGGTGCAGGGTGCTTTTGAGCCTTCGGGCGCTCAATGGTTTTCTATGGAGAAGCTACAAGACGAACAAAGGCTGCAAGCTCGGGGACGAAGATTCTTCAGGTGCGACCACCACTTCGAGAGGTAAGTTGGGAAGCTGTAGGTTAGGTAGGCACCCAGGAGCTGGGCACAGGGGGCCACAGGGCGCCGGGTGCAGGGGTGTCTTTTCGCGTCAGGAAATCTTACCCTCAGCTGGTCGCGGTTGGAGGGGTCCCTGGTTCTGAGGCTGCAGACATCGTCAGGAGCGTCGAGGTGGGTCCTTGGGTGCTGGATTCGGGGTCACAGTCGCCGGGGGACGTCCTCGGGGTCTTTGTCTACTCCAGCACAGGCCAGGCTTGGCGGGTGCAGAGTGTGCAGGAGTCGCGGTTCCTGGTAGGCACCAGGGGCTTGTTACTTGCTTTGAGCAGAACCACTGCTCGTGGGAGTCCCAGTCTTTTTAGAGTCAGAAGGCAGCCAGGTCTTCCTGGGTTTTTGAGGTTGCTGACCACTGGAGATGCCGGATTTCAGCAGGAGCAGGTTCGAGGGTTGACAGGCCTGTAGGGCTGGGGTCAAGTGAGTTGGTGTCGTCCTCTTGTTAGCAGCTGCACGGCAGGTCTTCTTGCTTGTTTCGGATTTGGGATCTGAGAAAGGAAGATTTAGGGGTGTTACAGGTAGGTAAAGGGCAGGGACCAATAGGTCCCTGCCCTGGGGTGGGTACACCCCCTAGCCTGCCAGTCTCCAGTGGGAGGAGGGCAGGAGCCTAGTCCTGATTGGGCAGGGCTCCCCATCTTCAAGATGGCGAGAGCCCGGAGATGTGCTTCACCTCGCATCCCCCACCTGAGGGGTGGAGTTGGCAGAGGCTGGCACACCCCCTTTCCTCCCTTGGGGTTTCCTACCAGTCTTCCCGCCAGAGTGGGGGGCCAGAACCGGTGGGGGCCAGTTGCTGAGTACAACAAGTGGCCTGGAGAAGCTCACAAAGGCGGCATGCCTTTGAAGCTTCCCCTGCCCATCCTGGGGGAGGAGACCTAGCACCTCGCCCAGGATGTGCATTGTTGCAGGCCCAGGAGAGCAGATGGCTCTCTACCCAGAGGTCCAGCAACATGTCTGCTGTGTGGCAGCCTAGGCAGCCCCTGAGACAGGACGTGGATTGTAGGTTAGGTTCAGGGGGCAACTCTAAGTTGCCCTCTGTTGTGCATCTTACATTAAATCCCACACAAGCATCAGTGTGGGTTAAATGTGCTGAGAAGTTTGATACCAAACTTCTCAGTCTTCAGTGTAGCCATCATGGTGCGGTGGAGTTCGTGTTGACAACCTCCCAGCACCATATACTCTTAATGGCAGCACTGCACTTACAATGCCCAGGAATGGACCTGGGTACTCTAGGGGTACAGGGCTCATGCACCTGTACCCACACCACTGGCATAGGGCACCCAGCTAGAGGGGTGACTGAGGTATGCCAGGGTAGTGTGTGTTGTGGGCATGATACACAGGGATGTGTGCCATGTCGACTCTCTGTTTTGTTCTGCACCAAGACACTCAGCCTGCAAAGGCAGTGTGCGTGTGTCAGGGTTCGGGGCCTTTAAGGGTGGCACAATAAGTGCTGCAGCCCTTAGGGACCTTCTCTGGTCACAAGGCCCTGGGTACCTAGGGTACCATTTACCAGGGGCTGACATGTGGCCAGACATGCCAATTGGGTTTAGGCTTCATGCAGTTTTTGGGAAAGAACACAGGCCCTGGGTACCTGATTGGCAGGAGCCCAGGGCACACTTAGTCAAAGTACATCAGCAATTCAGCAAAATGGGGGGGCATACCATGCAAGAAAGATGGCACTTTCTCACAAGTAAGGAGTCTCCATGTATGAAAATGCACTACAGGCCGCCTATCCCTCGCTCCCATTGCTGTATCCAGCACAGTGATGCGTGTCTCCCTCGCGGCAGGCAGCAAGATGCTAAGAATTCTGGGATTTGTGCGGGTGCTATGCTGTTGATGAGCATCCTTCCCAGAAGAAATAAGTTACTTACCTGAAACTGCAGTTATACAGTATTAGTATCTTTCATAGATTCACATGCTTGAATCATTCCCCGTCGTCGAAGTGGGAGTCCCACAGTAATATTAAATAAAGCAGTAATTAAAGAACTTCACAGGCTATCATGGAGGCAACCACACATTTAATAGCCTATCTACCTCCTTTTCTAAAAAGGACCAAACTAGAATACAACCAATCAGTAACCAGCACCCTCTAGAACATTCCCCGAGAGAGGCAGAGTCCCTCAGATTTTCCAGCACCCGTGTGGATAGTAATACTGGAATGTAAGGGTAGTCTCTCCAGAGAGGAAGGTGGGTTGCATGTGACTCTATGAAAGATACCAATACTGTATAACTGCAGTTACAGGTAAGTAACTATTTTCTTATCCAGTATCGGGGTATCTTTCATAGGTTCACATACTTGAATCAGAATAGCAAGCAGTAATGTACAATAAATAAGCACCCCTAGTGGATGATGGGTAGTGCCAATAATATTTCAAAATATATACACAAAAGTATAGTATTACAGAAGTGCTGGTGTAAAAGTAGATGCATATAAAGGTTTTAATATGTGAAATAAACATCTCTAAGACAACTTGAACAGTATACCAACTGTTATAAACAATATAGATACATTTTTAAACACAAATCAATACTGATAATAGAAAAGAAGTCCCCTTATTAAATAGGCTAACCTGACTGAAATAAATGACGTAGAGCAGCTTGTCCCACTGCTGCATCAGCACGTTGTGTTGATTCCAGGCAGTAGTGCTGTGTTAACGTATATGTTGTTTTCCACGTCGCAGCTTTGCAAATTTTGTTCCAGTGGAACACCAGCGAACAAGGCAGCCGATGAATGTACCTCTATCAAGCCACAAGGATATTGGACTTGACTTGTAACTGTGTATCCAGTTGCTGACTCCATGTTTTCTTTAGGAGTGGTATTGCACTTTAAATGCAAGTATGTCATGACATGTACTAATGTAACCCGAGTTGACGCCTAGTAAGATTTAATATGTATAGATTTGTAAACATTGAAGGAAACTGATTGCTGTTGAAATGTAAAGTGCTCTGACACCCAGGATTGGCTCATGTTCGCGCTACAGAAAACACTAAATACATTAACAAAAAAAAACTAGATGTTGAGACTGCCCTCTTGGAGTGCGCTTTTATTGTCCTTGACAAAGGCTTGCCTGCCTTGTCGTGGCACAATTGTATTATGGCTGCTATCCATCTTGCAATGGTAGTTTTAGACACCGCAGTGCCCTGACGACCTTGTCCATATGCTACGAACAATTGATCTGTCTTGCGGATAGATTTTGTTTTTTGCAGGTAAAATTTAAGCCATCTTTTGATGTATAGAGTGTGTAGTGTTCGTTCCGCAGGTGTAGAAGGATCCGGGAAGAAAGTCCTGAGAATGACAGATTTGTTTAAATGAAACTGTGATGGAACCTTAGGGATTAATTTGGGATTCGTCCTGAGGATAACCATTTCATCTGTAAAACGAAGGAAGGATGTTTTATGGTGAAGGCTTGTATTTCGCTAACCCTTCTAGTTGATGTTAGGGCGAGCAAGAGAGCTACTTTCCACGTCAGATACTTGATATCCGCCCTATGGATGGGCTCAAAGGGCTGCTTCATCAATTGGGATAGGACTACGTTCAGGTGCCATTCAGGGGGCGGGGCTTGAACGGGTGGATAAGTATGAAATAAACCTTTCATGAATTGTTGCACCACTCTGGTGAAGCAAAGAGATACACGTTATGGGGAACATCCGTATCAAGAGATAGCTGTGAGGTGAACTTTAATTGAAGAATATACCCTGCCAGTTTTTGCCAAAGACAATAAGTGCGGTAGTATTTGTTCTGAAGTTGAAAGGTACGGATGCACCTTGCTTTGGAGACACTAAAGGCAGAATCGTTTCCATTTTAATTTGTACATTTTGTTGGTGGTGTCCGCACAAGATCTGGAGATAATGTCTTTACAATCTTGTGCAATTGTCAAATCCTTAAATTCATAGAATTCAGGAGCCATGCGTGCAAATGAAGAGATGCTGGATCCGGGTGGCACAATTAACCTTGGTCATAAGGGTTGGTGTCGGTTGTAGACGGATGGGTTTGGCTTCCGAGAGGAGGAGAATCTCCGTGAACCAATGCTGCCTGGGCCATCTGGGGGCTATCAGAAGAAGTCGGCAGTGTTCCATTTTTATCTTTGTCAGGACCTTGGGTATCAGTGGAATGGGAGGAAAGGCATAAGCATAAATTCCTGACAAACGCATTGAAAGGGCATTCACCCGAGAGTTTGGGAGAGGGAATCTGCTTGCGAAGAACCGTCATTTGGAGTTGGTGTGGGTCGCAAACAGGTTGAGCGCTGGTTTCCCCCAATGAGAGAAGACCCTGTCCAGTTGCTCTTGTTCGAGCTCCGACTCGTGGTAGTTGTCTTTGGTCCTGCTGTGGGTGTCTGCAAGAGTATTCCGAAGTTCTGGAACATGATCCGCTCTTTGGGATATTCTGTGGAGTGCCAGCCAGCTCCAGAGCTGTTGAGCATCCTGAAAAAGAGTCAAATATTTTGTCCCTCCTTGTTTGTTCATATAAAACATGCTTGTGGTGTTGTCCGACCGAACCAACACCGATGAACCTTTTTTTCGAGGGAGGAAAGCTTGCAGGGAGAGAAAGATGGCCTTCAACTTTGGCCTGTTGATATGCATCCGATGAATGTATGACGTTACAACGCATACATTTACAAAGCATGCCTTTTCAACGCAGTTTTTACATCGCAACATCCTTTACAATGCATTCTTTAACATCTCATGCCATTACATCGCACTTTTAGAAACTACCTTTACAACTCGTTCCATTACATCGCATTATACCATTACAACGCATACCATTACATCGCATTTAAGGTAAGTGTTGGATAGTGTAGGGGTAATAATTACTATTCTAACTCCAGTGATTGCAACAGTAGGGTAAGTGTTGGATAGTGTAGGGGTAAAAATTACTATTCTAACTCCAGTGAGTGCAACAGTAGGGTAAGTGTTGGATGGTGTAGGGGTAAACATGACTATTCTAATTCCAGTGAGTGCAACAGTAGGATAAGTGTCGGATAGTGTAAGGGTACTATGCGTTGTAATGACTTGCAAGGTAATGCCTGCGTTGTAGTGACATGCATTGTAATGACATTCGTTGTAGTGAGATGCGGTGTAATGGCTGCGTTGTAATGACATGCGATGTAAAGGATGTTGCGATGTAATGACTGCGTTGTAAAGGTAGTGCGATGTAATGACAGCGTTGTAAAGGTTGTTTCCCGTACCCGATGCTGTGAAAAGGACCATCTTCCCTGAATCTGAAGTTCTAGAAGGTGACCTCCCCAGCCTTTCATGGACGCATCGGCGGTGATTATGAATTTTGGAATCAAGGGCAGAAATGAAAGGCCCTTCGAGAGATGTGACTTCAAAGTCCACCATTCGAATGCCTCTTTCATGCGTGGAGTTATAGTTATCACGTGGTCGAAGGATCCTGTAGTTTGAATCCATTGACAGTGTATTTCCTCTTGCAAAGGCCTCATGTGAAGACAAGCTAGTGGCACTAGGTCGATTGCTGAGGAGAGCATACCCAGCAGAGATTTGTATGTCCTTACAGAAGTGTACTTTTTTTTTGACAGTTTGAGAGCCAAGGTTTGCAACCATTCCTGCCTTTCTTGTGAGAGGAATGCTTTGCTGCGAATGGTATCCAGGTTCGTCCATAGGAAAACCATTGTCTGGCTATAGACAGGCCTAATCTGCGGAACAGATCCATGCAATCCCTTGTAGCTGCAGCCGCTAGAGAAGCCGATGGTGCTTTCAGGTGACAATCATATGAATATGGAAAAACTTGGTGACCCTGATTATGCAATGCAGCTGCTACTGGGGCCAGAAACTGGATTTGAGGCCGAAAGGTAGGACTCTGAACTGATAGTGGGTACCAGCCACTGTGAAACTGAGACATTTTCAGTGTTTGCGATGTATAGGAACGTGGAAATACGCATCCTCTAAATCCAGCGAGGTCATGTAGTCCCCGTTGTTGAGACGGCGATGGATGTCGGAGAGTGTAACCATTCTGAAGGTTTGGTTTTTGAGGAATTTGTTCAGACATCTGAGGTCTAAAATAGGTCTCTATTCTCCCGATTGTTTGCGTATCAAGACGAAGCGGGAATAGAAGCCTTTCCTTCTTTGTGCTACCGGAGCCCTTTTCGTTTGCCCCTTTCCGTAGCATATTTTTCGTTTCTTGTTTTAGTAAGTGAAGACGAGGGGGGTGCGATCCCCTGGGTGGAGTGCTTGGTGGGCGCCTGACGAATTCCAGTGTGTGGCCATAAGATATGAGATCCAAAGCCCATTTGTCCATTGTAATATTGTGCCATTGATGGATAAAATAGGAAATGTTCGCACCTTGGGGGGAGTATGTAGCAACTAGTACCCTGATAAAAATCACTGTTTGTGACCTGAGTCACGTGATTGTGAGGCTGGTTTGCTGCATGAGCCTTGCCTGGAGAAACCACCTGTAGTTGGCTGCCGATAGGATTGCTGTTGGTAACCCAGACGATATTGCGCCTGAAAGGATTAATACGTTTGGGTGCGCTGAAAAGTGCCTCTATAGCCCGAAAATCCACATCCTCGTTCACCCCGAAAGGGCACTTTACGATATTGTAAGATGCCTAAAGCTTTGGCCGTGCCCGTATCCTTTTTATGGCAAGTAGAGCTTTGTCTATATGTTTACCAAATAGACTTTCACCGTCGTAAGCCATGTCCAATATTTTTGATTGTACCCCTGGACAAAAGGAGGTTGCTCTAAGCCATCCTTGGCGTCTTAAAACAGCTGCACCGTCTAGTTGTCGAAAACCAGTTGTAGCTATGTCCATATACAGTCTAAAATTTCAGCCGCTGTGCGATCTCCTTCAGCCAAAATCTTACGAAATGCCTGTTTATTTTTGTCCGGTATAACATCTATCATGGGTCCGTTGTCGGACCACAACTGCCGATCGTGGCGGCCCAGAATAGCTAAAGCATTAGAAGCCCTGACAGAGATAGAGGACATGGACGAGAATCTCTTACCAATGGAATCCAAACGGCGCCCTTCCTTGTCCGGTGGAGACGTGATGGGGGTGGAAGGATTCTTTGATCGTTTCTGAGCCGCTTGGGAGACAACTGAATCCGGTTTGGGATCGCCCGTTAAGCATGCCGGGGAATCCTCGAGCACCCTGTATTTTGTATCTAATCTAGGCAGTACAGGCACCACAGTAGCCGGTGATTTCATTACATTAAGCCCCTCTTGCCAGATGTGGTCTATAATTTGTATAGATTTTACAGATTTCCTTGATTGCTCTTTAAAGTCATAAAGGAAACAATCTGATTGCATTACTATTGTAGCTAGATGGAATCTTGATGGAGCTCTGTCCATTAAATTATGAAATCCTCCAATGTCCTCTGGAGGTGAGTCAGAAGGACGAAAAGGAGGAGGAGACGGCGTAGGCAGAATATATGTATCCCATTCATCAGTAGGTGGAGGAGGATCGTGGATTTCACCCTCTTCAGGCCCTTCTTCAGAAGATGTTGGATCCTCTCTAGGAGGAACAGGGATGATGGGGCGTGGCGTCATCCTAGGAGTAGCAGGAGGAGGCAGTGTTGGTGTAAGTGGTATTGTAAGAAACTGGCTCTATATATACTACACCCAAATGAGGTACAGTATGTATAGAGTCCAAGTGTCCTCAGAGGTAGGCAGAGGTTAAAGATAGATAGAACCTTACTCTCTAATAGTGGTGCTTGGTCGAGCAGTAAGGCAGTATCAGAGGACATTTGATGTACCCACTCAGTCAGCAATTGAATTTACACACTCAAGAACTGAACTCTAGGCCAATTGTTGTATAAAAATATACTGTTGTTTATTTTTAGAACCAAGCAGGCCTGGTACAGGTAAGCATTAAATATGCTTCAGTAGTTACTGGATATAGGACAGTTTGAAAATGCAATAGATATTGTACTTTGTTTGATTTACAGGGGAGCAGTAGTATGCAACACTTAGCAAATACAGTACATTGGAATGAATGGGCTTTTTCAGTAAATTGCAGGTAAGTAACTTTTTACGTTACTTTTCTAACTCAGTGCTGTATACCTAGATTCAGCACTGGGACATTTCCTAGAAACAGGTAAGTAATTACGTTTTGGTTATTCGCATGATTTTTAAAGAATATTTTCAGTTTTCCAAACTCCACACTTGGAAATCTTTTGGAGCACTACATTGAAATGAATGGGCTTCAACAATAAATTGCAGGTAAGTTACTTTTCATGTTACTTTTCTAACTCAGTGCTGGATACCTAGATTCAGCACTGGGAAATTTCCTGCAAACAGGTGATTAAACACGTTTTGGTTATTCGTGAGATTTGTAAAGAACATTTTAAGGTTTCAAAACTCCACACAAACTTTTTGGAGCAAAAGTGTCAATGTTAGCCTATGGAAGGAAAACAGGTTAACGGTTCACAGGTAAGTAATCGACTGTGGGAGTTAAGGTTCTGGGGTTAGACTCAGGGGTCTTCCAGGGTCAGTGATGCACTGTTGTTGCACCTTCAGCGGCACTAGGGCGGCCGGGTGCAGAGTGTTGAGGCCCAATGTTATCCAATGGGAGATAGGGGGCCTCCAGTTGGTGACTGCTGGCAAGCAGGCCACTGGGTTGTGGGAGCAAATCTCCTAGGAGTAAGCTCAGGGCAAGTTGGGGAACAAAGTAGCACCCCTCAGCGGCACTAGGGCGGCCGGGTGCAGGGTGCTGTTTTGAGGTCGGGTGCCTGAGGGGTGGAGTTGGCAGAGGTGGGCACACCTCTTTTCCTCACTTGTTTTTCCTGCCGGTTCTCCTGCCCAAAGTGGGGGGTAGAACCAGTGGGGGCCAGTTGCTGAAAACAGCAAATGGTCTGGAGAGGCTCACAAAGGCGGCATGACTTTGAAGCTTCTCCTTCGTGAACCCTGCCCATCCTGGAAGAGGAGGCTTGGCACCTCGTCCCAGGATGTGCATTGTTTCAGGCCCCCGAGAGCAGCAAGCTCTCGACCCAGGGGTCCAGAAACATGTCTGGTGGTGGCAGCCAAAGCAGCCACTCAGTCAGGTCACTAGGAGTTGGTCGAGTTTCAGGGGGCATCTCTAAGATGCCCTCTGTTGTGCATTTTACATTAAATCCGACACTGGCATCAGTGTGGGTTTAATGTGCTGAGAAGTTTGATACCAAACTTCCCAGTCTTCAGTGTAGCCATTATGGTGCTGTGGAGTTCGTAATGACAAACTCCCAGAACCATATACTCTCAATGGCAGCACTGCACTTACAGTGCCCAGGAATGGACTTGGGCACTGTAGGGGTACAGGGCTCATGCACCTGTTCCCTCACCACTGGCATAGAGCACCCAGCTAGAGGGGTGACTGATGTAGGCCAGGGCAGTTGTTTGTGGGCATGGCACACAGGGATGTGTGTCATGTCGACTCTTCACTTTGTTCTGCACCAAGACACGCAGCCTGCGGAGGCAGTGTGTTGGTGTCAGGGTAAAGGGCCTCTAAGGGTGGCACAATAAGGGCTGCAGCCGTTAGAGGCCTTCTCTGGTCACAGTGCGCTGGGTACCTGTGGTACCATTTACCAGAGGCTGATATGTGGCCAGAGATGCCAATTGGGTTTAGGCTTCAATGCAGTTTTAGGGAAGGAACATAGGCCCTGGGTGCCTGATTAGCAGGAGCCCAGGGTACACTCAGTCAAAGAACATCAGTAATTCAGCAAAAAGTGGGGGCATACCATGCAAGAAAGAGGGCGCTTTCTCACAGGTATTATAGGTGGTACCGATGGAGGCGGTGGCACAGTAATGTGTTCTTCCTGTGGCGGGAACATTTTCCTATAATCCGTGAGCATGGCCTGTAAGTCTTGAATTAAAGAAGAAGGTAATTGAGCAGGTTCTTTCTTTGGTGGATCAACATAACAACTAAAATGCTGATATTGAGCAGGAGGAACAGGATAGTGTTGGTAGTACTGCTCCTTGTCATAATAGTCCTCATCCTCCTCCTGACACTTGACATTGAGTTCAGAAGGACTATGAACAGTCCCAAAGTGACCATCATCATCCGATTCTTCTGTGTCTAGGAGGTGACTTAGAAGCAAAGGCAAAATCTTGCCTGGTGATTGAAAACCAGGCCGCAGCAATACTCTGGACGATATGGATGGTGTGTATTGCATCTGCATTGATTTCATCTGTGGAATACTCGTTGACGGGTCTGTTGACGATGGGATTGCCGGCGACCCTGATTTCTTTTTCGACTGTAAACTCGCCATCGACGGTGTGCTCGTCAACGGTGCGCCTGTCGACGATGGAGCTTTCGGCGATGATGAATCGGTCATCAACGGTGGAACCGCAGTCGGCGGTGATGATGCTGCCGCAGGCGTCGACGATGACAACCTCGGCGCTGAGGCCTTCGTCGACGGAAAGGATGATGTTGACCATAGCGGTGCTTTGATGCTCGCAGTCGACGTCGTTGGAGCCGTTGATGGTCTCGACGACGAGAGGGTCGTTGTCGTCGGTGTTGCTGAAGAGACTGACGGTGACACTGATGCTGACAAGGATCTATGGCTGGATTTATGCTTGGAAGGACCTCATTTTTCCTTAGAATTCCCAGAATGATGAGGAATGACTAACTCTGAGGAGACTTAGGCTCTTTCTCCTTTTTTCGAGCTTCTTTGGTCAGATGGGAGGCTGGCAGGTGTTTCTTTACCTCCTCAGGCTGACCTTCAGGCGACCTGGGCGTAATGGGATTTAGAGGAAGTGTCGCTCTCCTCATCAGAAGACGCTCCTTGAGTCTTCTTTAGCTACAACAAAAGTCCGCCTTCTCTATCTCTGAGAGTATTAGATGAGAAGGTGCGGCAGATCTTACATCGTTTTGCCTCATGATTAGGATAAAGGCAATAGATACAATTCTTGTGGGCATCATCAATGTGAACCCTTTTTTCCCCACAGGATTTACAAGGGCGAAATAGTCCTTTCCTATCAGACATTGTCCAGAAAACAAATGAGACTTATCTGAGAAAATGTAAAAGAAACTGAGCAGAGCTCAGGGAGACTCCCTTCACATACGACGTGCGGTGAACATCTGAGGGACTCAGCTTCTCTTGGGAAAGGTTCTAGAGGGTTCTGAGTTACTAATTGGTTGTATTCAAGTTTGGTCATTTTTAGGTCTCGCCTGGCTATCGCGTAAGCGATCGCTCAGCGAGACATATGTAGGGGCTTCAGAAAATGCTCCCAAAGGCTTCCCAGGTGGATCGGGTGGCGGTTACGTGCACAACCACGTGCATTCCATTTGCCACCAGCTACTTCCTGCGCGTGCGCCGCCTCACGCATGCACAGATGTGAGACCGGTCTCGTGGCGTGGGCCCTCCCGACCAGCAAGCCACCCTGCAACCGCACCGATCCCCGATGTCACAGACTTCCGGCCACCATGGCCCAACATCCCGATGGCCGGCCAGACCCCAACACGCATGCCCGGCCGAGGGAGAGAGACACCCCCCAAGCCAGACCGGGAGGCGCCGTCCCTGTCACACCTCTGGTCTCTTCCCCAAGGAAGGCTTCGATCGGCCACCAGGCCCCCGGTGAGCGGGCGCCTCACCTGCTGGGTGTCTGGAGTCCCTCCCGGACCCACCTGAACAGATCAAAGGGCCGAGCGACAGGAAGTCCCGACACACCGCCCCCAGGCAGCAAGACCCCTCTCGGCGAGGACTCCGGACTTCAAAGAGGAGGGGGAGTATAACAAGGGGTGCTGAAGGGACGGGAGGCAGAGAAGACCTGGACTGACGAGAGCCTGCTGACCTGGTCGCGGCTCGATCGCTCCCCGAACCGAAGAACGCTACCCGAACTCTGAACCATCTGAGCCCTGCTGACGCTGTCGCAGCTCCCCGAACTCTGAACCATGTGAGCCCTGCGGACGCTGTCGCGGCTCCCCGAACTCTGAACCATCCGAGCCCTGCTGATGCTGTCGCGGCTCCCCGAACTCTGAACCATCTGAGCCCTGCTGACGCTGTCGCGGCTCCCCGAACTCTGAACCATCTGAGCCCTGCTGACGCTGTCGCGGCTCCCCGAACTCTGAGCCATCTGAGCCCTGCTGACGCTGTCGCTGCTCCCCGAACTCCGAACCACCTGTGCCTGCTGAGTGACTCGCGGCACTCTCCTCCAAGGGAATCGGCAGAGATTGCCGAGAGAAGCAACATCCCCCCAGCTCGAGGATTGAGAGCTGTGCGCAGGATACTCCGCAGAGACACTGACTCAAAGACTGTCCCGCTACCCCCATACCCCCATCACGAGATTGCCGCTGATGGTGGCACTGTACCTGCATTTCGGATCATAAAGATCCCTTACGTCTACGATAAAGTATACTGTCTTACGAAGAACTACTGTGTGGTGTCCCTCTGTCAGAGAGTGCAAGCGCAGTGTGTGCGATCCTAGGTACGAGACCCTTCCAGGAAGGGTCTCCCCGCCCTTGCTCGGCCTAACTCTGGGAGAGGTGGGTCAACGGGTGGTCAGGAACGTATTCCGAAGCCCCCCCCCCCCCCCGGAGAACGCCTTCCAAAATTTGGTGGCAGACGACGGGATCCGAGCCGACACCTAGAGATCGTGCAGTAAACGACTAACGCACTACCGGAAAGAAATGGAAGGAGAAACCTCCCTAGGTGCCGCAGGTACCAACACAAGCACGACATTTCGAGAGGACCAGTTGGAATATTATACGCACCGAGAACTAAAACAATTCTGCAAAGACCTTGGAATCGCTACCACCGGATTAAGCATGAAAGAGGATTTCCAGGGAGCATTGAAGACCTGGGTCGAGGCCGGAGCTTCCCGGGCACAAACAGAAGGAGAGCCGCCAAACGAACCACGAAGCATCCCGGGGAGGAGCAGCGCCCCAGAGGGGGGCCTATCCCCGGAGGAGCTAGTGTACCGAGAAAGGGGCCGCAACCACGAACTAGAGCTAGCAAAACTAAAAATCGAGGGAGAAGAAACTGGCAGTAGAACAATTACGCCTACAAGGAGAACTCGAGGAAAAGAAGCGACAGAGAGAGCACGAAGAAAGAAAACTCCAACTAGAACACGAACGCAGCCTGAAAGAGATCGAGTTCAAGGCTAAAAGTGAGGAGGCCAGACCCTCCGTAACTCAACCCCTCTCCTCCGTCGTGGAACCAAAGGTCCACATCCCCAAGGATGTGGTGAAAGAATATTACAAGAACGACGACATCCAGCAATGGTTCAAGGCCTACGAAGTTGCCATGACCTCCCACCGAGTCCCGCAGAAAGACTGGGGGGATGGATTGTGGGGCCGGTTCCTGAGCGAGGGGAGAGATACCCTGCTAGACCTGCCCTCCACGGTGCTGAAATCCTACAGTCACATGAAAGAGACCTGCTGCAAACACCCAGAAATCTTCTGATATATAATCACTTTGTTTATGTAGAAGTGGAGATTAGCCTACCCTGTATTATATCATGACAGCTCCTTTCATGATTTATGGACTACTTACTATGCTGACCGTATTTGTGTTAGATATTTTCTTACTCATTGTGGCACGTATACTGCATACTAGAGCAAGACAGTTAAAGTAAACATTTTAAACTTTTCTCTTGTCTCTGTCAAATCTTATTGTGGACTAATAGTGTGAGAGCGAAAGTGTGTCCTGCAACCACGATTCCTGAGAGGGTCGGGAGTGTTGTATTCTGGGGTGTCTAATCACTTGTTCCTCTGTGAGTGAGTAGGAGGGCAAGTGAGACACTATAGCTAGTCGGTCCCAGGCTCATGGGTACACAGGTGGTAGGATGACTCAGTCCCTGCCTACTAAGGTTCTATGATCCCAAGCATAGTTCTGTGACTCCGCAGAATCCCTGCAACACCATCGGCTGCTAGCAGCAGAGGCTGGGGGTCGCATTACAAAGGCGGCAGGCCTTTGAAGCTCTCCTCTCGAGCACTGTGCCCATCCTGGGGGAGGAGGTGTGACACCTCCTCCCAGGATGTGTTTTCTTAATCTGGTCCCAGAGAGCGGGACTCTTGACCTAGGAGTCCAGAAACATGTCTGGTGCTGGCAGGCTGCCAAAAGTCAGTCTGTGATCTCACCAGGGTCGGTAGATTTTCAGGGGGGGTCCTATTTTCCCATACTTCTCCATAAGGCATGTTGCTTCCCTGTCCCAATGACTTCTATAGGGCATTGCCAGACAATTTCCTTTACTCTTTTTTTTTTTTTTTTAATGATAATGATAATTGGGAATACAGATGCTGTAAAAGACTCTTATTTACAGGCCACAAGACAGCCATTTATCAATAAGAGCCAGCATGATAACTCAGTAAGAAGGCTGAGAAGCAATAACATTTTGAGAACAAAGAGGAAAAAAGGAACATGCTTCAGGAAAACTGTATATTTATCAAGCAGGTGTGATGATTTCAAGCGAAAACAGAAATATAGAGTTTTCAGTCAAACTTAGATTTTGTGAAAGCATGCTGTGCTTGGGGATCTTTGTCCGTGAGCTGGAGAAATCTAACTGCTTGACTGACTCTGAATGGCATGCTAGGAAGGTTCAGGTTTGAAAATTCTGAAGCTCCAGTGAAAGATTTGCACATTATGTACAACCAATCTCTTTTGTTTAAAAATGGTTAAAACTAAGATGTGTAAGTAAAAATGACTTTTTGATAGATTTGGCTCATTGGCTGAATTTCAAAAATTAGAAAACCATATAAAACATGCCTCTCACAGGCAGGCTTTTAATTTTGAATCCATTTTTAAAGTAAAGAATGTATTGTAAAAGTTCCAGGAATCCTGCATATGCACTGGGATACTCTAGCATTTATTGTTATCAGAGGTGAAGATGTATTCCACATTTTCTTTTTTGCAAAAAAGATTTTAAATATATATTAAAATGCTCTTGGATATCACACACTTGTTGGACTATTTAGTGTTGATAATTATCAATAAAGTTCCCATGATGAAGATCATGGGTGTAATTTTAAGCTTCAGCACATATTAGGTATGTCCTTCTAAAGGGGTGTATTATGATGCATACATTGTATTTATGTTCCGAGCTTTCACAGAAGTGCAGAAATGCTAGGGCACATATATACAAAGACATAGAAGTATCAGAGCAGAAGCAGATCTAGGCATGGATACTTGCATTATTTAGTAGAAGTATGTTGTGATGCATGTGAGTTTAGTTAGTAGAACCAAAGTACTCTGTACAATACCAGGAAGCCTTGTTCAACAGGAAACAGGAAAAATGCTTCATGTGGTCCATTGGCAGTTTAATGGCAGGTGACCTGACTCATTACAACATAGTATCTTTAACATTTTATACATTTTTGTAGGTGGAAGGCACTTCCCTGTCATAAGTGTCTCTAACAAGTGTACTGATGGCCCCGATTCTAGAGAACAGAACTTAGACATGCAATCTAATTTATATGTTGACGGAGAGGGAACTCTGTCACAACGGCAATGGTGTTCTCTCTCCACCAACATAATGGTCCACCCTGTTGATTTAAATGTGGGTGGACTATAGTTTGGCCACGGCAGTGTCTACTCCATCAGGCTGTCTGAGAATTTGTTATATGTCCGTCTTCCCAATTAGGATGGCGGACACATAGCCGTTTTTTTACTGTCCATCACAGTCAAGCAAACCCTGGCAGTAAGGGACAGTAAAAAAAACTGAAATGCCCCCGCCACTAATGGGAGAATACTCCCTTGGCGAGTGGAGCATTATCTTTTTTTTTTAAATCCCATTTCAGGATTTTCTTTATGAAGGAAAAATATAAGAAATCAGTTAGGTGCAAGGCTGCGTCATGTTGATAGAGCTCTGCACCAAGCTGTACAAAGCTCTGACAGGAACCGCAGTGACAGCAGTTCCTGGCAATGCTTTAAGAAATTACAGTTTGCTTGGCTGTCATTTCTAGATCTGGCAGACGGTACCTACATTAGGGTGACAGAGTAATTTACTCCGTCACCTTGGCGGAGAAACGGGCTGTCCACCAGGATCTAAGTTAAGCCCATACTCTCCTTCTGAACCATGTGGTGTTATGTTAAAATGTTTGGCGGGGAGGGACAATAGAATAGAGGTTTTATTTCCTCTGAAGCTGCAGTAGAAAGAGGAAGAAGGGAAAATGTGTCAATCGTGACGCTGAGGAACCGTCATACTTATCTAGAACGATTTCGACCACAGTGCAATACACGTGACCGAAAGAACCATTGGAAACCATGTATGATATGGAGTAATAATAGAGGAATTCTCATATCGTCTGGTGATCGAGTTAGGCCGCAGTACAATATACTGGACCGCATGAATTTTTTAAAATATTTTCTCGGAGATTGTGCTAAATAAAACTTTGGAATAGAGACTAATTTTGAATATATTGCCACTTATGATAAACCACACACTCTAAAGCTACGAATATATACTGTTGATATCTGAATATTCCGTACCTGTCATAAGATGCATATATTTTTTGCTGCCCTGATGAAATTCCCTATAAGGGAATGAAACGTGTTGGCTGGACTTTTTCTCTATCTGATGATCTTAAAAAGTAGTTTTGAATAAAAAAGCTATTTTTCTATCAAATCTGACCTATTGGACTCTTTGAGCTGCGCCCCCCTATTTGGTATAACATTTCTGATCTGGAGCACAGTGACACCATTCAACGGCTGGAGTGGCGGTTGTGTGCGCAGTGAACTTACATATAGGAACTGGCAAGAGGTGCGGCATAGGAGGTCTGCCGTTGTTGCTGTTGGATAATTGCTGCAGTAGAAAACATATAAAGGCCCAGGGGAGAGAGATCTCCAAAGTTTTTTTTTCCAGAACTACATGAATACTGTCTAGTTCACGCCCTGGCATAATATGAACTTCTATTTTAAATACAGAAAGAAAGGAATGAATACTGTCAAGCATGCCACAGTGGGCGTTTTGCTTGGTGATTTTTATGTTGCTACTGTAAGTCATCAAGTCATCATAAGAGACAAAACTAATCAGAAATAAAAATGCAAATATGCATAACATTTTTTGTTTTTGAGAACTTCTCCCATTCTGATAGTAAAAACACATCTTCCTAATTGGTTTAGAAAATACACCAATCTTAAGAGAACTCCAGCCGGTCATATGACTGTCTCTTCAGATTCCTATTGGCATATTGCGGTACAGTAACCAAGCTCAAACCATACCCAGTTAGAAGGACCTCAAAATAAAAAGTTTTTTGTACAATGTCTTTAATTAACACTGATTAGATGAGTTGATTATTTCAGCCCTCATTATTAGAGAGGCAATCTACCCCCCACCTCTGCTAAATCTACCGCCACAGTTTGACGAACTCATCATCTAGATCGAAGTCTCAGCTGAAAAGACACATAATGCTTATGATGGAATGTAAATGCCATTTCCTGAGAAGTGATTCAGGCAAAGCTAGGGCACATTTACACAATAAGTAAAATAAGCACTTGTAGCAAACAAAGCACTTACAAACGTGCAAAAATGTAACAAATGGAAACCAGTAGCATGCAATAACAAATATTCAAAAATCCACTAGTAGCAGTTAACACCAAAAACACACTGCAAAATTCATACCTAAGCTTTCAACAACTCCAAAAGGATCAACAGTAATGTTAAAGTGCATTTAGTTGTCCAAAGAGGTCATTAACATTGTTGTCTCAATTTTTCTAAGTTAATCACGCTGAGGATGTTTCTGAGTGAGTTAATCTGTAATTAATATAAAATGGCATTCCTCAAATCGTTACCCGTTTAAAAAAATGTAAAACAAGATTGCAACCTATTCTTTTGTGAGAGGGATGAAAGTACACATAAAATGAGTTGATTATGTCATTCACATACTGATAATGCTTTTTATCTTATTTTCATAGCCTGAGGGATTAACTCGGGAATATACCTACAGCGTATTCTTCTGTCCAAATGGTAAGTTCATAGCAATATGTTTATATATTTGGTAACAATTCACTTTTTGGTGATGTAGCAAATTGCGCACTCCAAGACGTGCAAAAAGATTGTCTATTAAGAAATACATGGAACCTCAACCGGTAAAGGACTAGAAGGAATCTATCTATCTATCTATCTATCTATCTATCTATCTATCTATCTATCTATCTATCTATCTATCTATCTATCTATCTATCTATCTATCTATCTATTATCTACTGGCGGTCGCCAGTAGATAGTTATAGTTAGGACCGTGTTTCCATAGGAAATCTCAAAATTCTATTTTGAATAACTTTGGCGCCGGTTGACGAATCCTCGCGAAATTTTCAAAACTAATGGGGCGCTCCGTTCAGCTCCTACCCTGAAAGTCTCGGGGTGATTCGTCAAGCGGGGGCCGAGAAAAAAGGGGGGTCCCAAAATGCGTTTTCCCCATGCATTTTTCCATAGGACCTTTAGACACAGCTACAGCCCGAACGGCTGAACAGAATTACTTGAAATTTGGCAGAGAGGTAGCCATAAGGTCAAGGAAGTGCCTTTTGCAGGTCTGGTGTAAATCTGTTCAGTATTGCCTGAGAAAATAGCATTTAAAAGCATATCAATATCTATACGCGTGCAGGGTGCGCGCAGGGTGCGCGCACCGTGCGAGCACCGTAACGTGCGCGAGCGTAATTCTGATTGGTGGTTACATGTTAGTCAACGTTAGAATCGGTCGAAATCAGGACGTGTCGGGCGCCATTTTGTTTGTTTTCAGTGCGAGAGTGAAAAAGGAAGGTGGCGAACGTGAAAAGTGGCAGGGTATAGAGTTCCTGACCCCCTAGCCTTTGTCAGGGGGTCCCTGAAGGACCCCGAAGGCAGAAAAACTTTTTTTTTTTTTAAATCGCGTGGTGCGTGCACCGTGCGCGCACGGTGAAAACCCCCACAAAAAAAATAATACATTTTAATACGTAGTTTATTGTAGAATAAATATATAAAAAAAATAATAATACATAAATAAATTAGCATTTAAAAAACCGTACAAATACACTGATTCACTGAAAAAAACATAGGTTTCACACACGTTATAGTTAGGAATTAGCATTTAAAAAACCTTGCAAATTCACTTAAAAAACCATAGGTTTCACACATGTTATAGTTAGGTGGATATTTCACTCGTAAAAAACCAATGAAATTCCCCCGTTATAGTTAGTTCAGATAACTATAACTTGCGCGACCGCCACTCTATCACAAGGATGATGTCATCAGTGATGTCATGAGTGATGCCACTGATCATGTCATGAGTGATGTAATATGTGACGTCATGAGCAGTGGATTGCGGGCGTGCGAGTTATAGTTATCTGAACTAACTATAACGGGGGAATTTCATTGGTTTTTTACGAGTGAAATATCCACCTAACTATAACATGTGTGAAACCTATGGTTTCTTAAGTGAATATATATATATATATATATATATATATATATATATATATATATATATATATATATATATATATATATATATATATAATATGCTACTTACCAGTATGCATCTGTTCTTGGCATGTAGAGCTGCAGATCTACACACTATGCATAGATCGCCATCTGGTGTTGGGCCCGGATGTTTGCACTTGTTTTTGTCTTGGAAAGTCTTTGGAAGTCACGAGGTATGTGACTCCTCCTTTGGATCATAGTGTGCATGGGCTTCGGCTCCATCCTCAGATTGTTTTTCGCCAGCAGGGAAATGATGGAGCTTAGCAAGAAAACAGGAAAGATGCCCATGTGTGGTGTATCTAAGTAAGATAATACTGGAACAGATAAAGGTAGCCGGGGAGGCGGGTGGGCGTGTGTAGATCTGCAGCTCTACATGCCAAGAACAGATGCATACTGGTAAGTAGCATATTCCGTTCGAGGCATATGAGCTGCAGATTACACACTGTGCATAGATTGTAAAGCAGTATCCACCCCTAGCGGCGACCACCAGTATCTGTTGTAGTAGTTTGAAATAGTGTTTTGAGTTCAGCCTGGCCCACACTAGCCTGTTGTTTAGTTTGCACATCAACACAGTAGTGTTTTGTGAATGTGTGTGGTGTAGACCATGTAGCTGCTCTGCAGATATCATCTAATCGAATGTTACCTAAAAATGCCATTGAAGCCCCTATCTTTTGTGTAGAGTGGGCTTTAGGAGGAACAGATAATGTACGTTTTGCTTTATGGTAACAAATCTGTATGCATTTAACAATCCACCTAGCTATCCCCAGTTTTGATATGGGGTTGCCTTTGTGTGGTGGTGAGAAAGACACAAATAGTTGTTTGGTCTTACAAAAGGGTTTTGTTCTCTCTATGTAGTATAGTAGTGCTCTTTTAACATCTAAGGTGTGAAGAGCTCTTTCTGCAACTGTTTGTGGCTGCGAGAAGAATACAGGCAGCTCTACAGATTGATAGAGGTGGAAGGGTGAAATGACTTTAGGGAGGAATGCATCTGGAGAAAGGGTTCTTGAATGGTTAGTGCTTGTAGTTCACTAACTCTTCATAGAGAAGTAATGGCTACGAGGAAAGCAGTTTTCCATGTTAAGAATTGTAGCTCACATTTATGTAGAGGTTCAAATGGAGGCCCCATTAGTCTTGTGAGAAAGATATTTAAATTCCACACAGGGGAAGGTGGTACTCTGGGGGGAATTATTCTCTTGAGTCCCTCCATAAGGGCCTTTATGAGAGGTGCTGTCTATTTTGTAGATATGCTGCTATGGCAGCAAGATGCAATCTGATAGAGGTATAGGCTAGGTTGCATCTTTGGAGGTATAGTAGGTAGCCTATGATGTGTTGGATAGACACATCTGGGGGATTAGTGTTGTTGTTATGGCAGTATACTACGAATTTTTTCCACTTGGCTGCATAGCATGCTCTAGTGGTAGGCCGTCTAGCTTCTTTGATGACGTTCATACAGTCAGGAGGTAACCAAATTCTGGGATTTCAGGAGCCAGATTGCTAGGTTGAGCTGAGCTTGGTCTGGGTGTTGGCTCTCTCCATGGTTTTGGGTTAAGAGGCCTGGAGAGAGGCGTAGTTTTTTGTGCGGGACTACTGAGAGTTCAAGCAGTGTGGTGTACCATGACTGTCTGGCCCAAGCTGGAGTAACTAGGATGAGCGTTAATGAGTGTTGCTGTAGTTTGCGCGCCACCAGCGGAATGAGTGGGAGAGGCGGAAGAGCGTACACAAATCTGCCTGACCAGTTCATCAATATCGCATTGCCTTTGGACAATGGGTGAGGATACCTGGCGGCGAAGTTTGGGCATTTGGCATTTTCTTGGGTGGCGAAGAGGTCTATCTGTGGTTGCGCCCAAATCTGAAAAAACGGTTGAAGAACTTGTGGATGAAGTTCCCACTCGTGGATTTGTTCTGTTTGATGGCTCAGGAGATCGGCGATTGTGTTTTTGACTCCTGGGACATGTTGGGCTAGGAGAAAGATGTTCTGAGGTATAGCCCACCTCCATATGCTCTGTGCAAGTTGAGAGAGCTGGAGAGAGTGTGTCCCACCTTGTTTTTGGATATAATACATGGCTGTCATGTTGTCGGTGCGGACTAAGACAGTCTTGCCCGATATTTATTTTTTAAATGCTTTTAAGGCTAGGAATATGGCCAGTAACTCCAAGTGGTTGATGTGGAGTAACTTTTGTTGAGGTGTCCACCTGCCCTGCATGGTGTGATGTAGTAGGTGAGCTCCCCAGCCGGAGAGCGATGTGTCCGGTGTCATGACTATTTGAGGAACTGGCTCGAGGAACGGTCGCCCTTTGGAAAGGTTCTTGGTGTTCCACCACTGCAGAGAGCGATGGGTACGTCCGTCTACCAACACCAGATCTGTTAGCTGACCTTGAGCCTGGTTCCATTGGCGTGCCAAGCACTCTTGGAGAAGATGCATCTGGAGTCTTGCATGAGGCACTATGAATATGCAAGAGGCCATCATCCCTATGGGCTGCATGAACACTCGAGCTGGAAGAGAGTGTTGCAGTTGGAATCTGGTGAGAAGAGCTTGGATGCTCGCTATCCTGGCGGGACTGGGATAGGCGAGCGCTCTTGAGGTGTCTATTGTGGCACCGAGGTATTGTAGCATGTGGGATGGTTGCAGCTGGGACTTGGGGTGATTTATTGTGAACCCCAGGTTGTGAAGTTGTTGAATAGTGGTGTGAGTGTGTTGTACACATTGATTGTACGATTTGGCTTTTATAAGCCAGTCGTCTAGATATGGGAAGACATGTATGTGTTGTCTTCTTAGATGTGCTGCCACATCTGCTAGGCACTTGGTGAACACTCTTGGTGCTGTGGTGACTCCGAATGGGAGTACCTTGAATTCATAGTGCTGACCGTTCACTACGAATCTGAGATATTTTCTGTGAGCGCTGTGAATGGGAATGTGGAAATAGGCGTCCTTGAGGTCTAGAGTAGCAAGGAAGTCGCCCTGGGAAAGCAGAGGGAGGACCTGCTGAAGTGTGACCATGTGGAAGTGGTCTGAATGTATGTATAGGTTTAGGGGTCTGAGGTCTAAAATAGGCCTTAGAGATCCGTCCTTTTTTGGTATGAGAAAATATAGGGAGTAGACTCCCTTGTTTTGTTGGCGTAAGGGAATTGGTTCTATTGCACTTTTTGGTAGGAGGGAGAGTACCTCCTGCTTTAACAGTAACAGATGTTCTTGTGACACTGGACGGTGTTTGGGTGGTATGTTTGTGGGGTGTTGTTGTTAGTTCAAGACAGTAGCCTGATTGAATGATTTCATGGACCCACCTGTCTGAAGTGATGTTTATCCAGGAAGGGAGAATTTGGTGAAGTCTTCCCCCGACTGGAGTGGATTAGTTGAGGGGAAGTGGAGAGAAGTCATGGGGTAGGTGTGGAGGCAGAGCGGGAGTTGTTATTCTTGCCTCTGCCTTTGCTGTTATTCCCCCTGTAACCACCCCATTGGTAACCTCTAGTAAAGGTGGATTGTGCGGGAGCTTTGTAAGAGGTAGAGGGGCTATCAGAGGAGTAGCCTCGATGGGTGCCTCTAAAGGATGAGCGACGAAAGGACCGTCTGGGAGCTTGCGATTGCAAGGCTCCCATAGATTTGGCGGGGTCTGTATCCTTCTTCATTTTTTCGAGGGATACATCTACATTGGGCCCAAATAGGTGTTTCTCATCAAAAGGCTTATTGAGTATAGAACTCTGTACTTCTACTCTGTACTTCTGGTTTAAAACCTGATATACTTAACCAGGCATTCCTGCGCAAAAGGACACTGGTGTTGATTGCCCTTGAGGCGGTGTCAAGCATCTAGGGCACAGCGAATGGAGGTGTTAGTGATGGTCTTACCCTCTTGGATTAGTTCACTGGCCCTGTTTTTGTATTTGTCAGGGAGGTGTTGAATTATGGACTCGAGTTCGTCATAATGTGCCCTGTCAGACCTGGCTAGGAGCGCTTGGGTGTTAGCAATGCGCCAAATATTTGCTGCCTGTGACGCTGTGCGTTTGCCAGAGGCGTCTAAGAGTTTGGATTCCTTGTCTGGTGGTGGTGCGTCACCTGATGTTTGAGAATTTGCCCTCTTCCTGGCATTAGAGACTACCAGGGAGTATAGTGGTGCAGGACACTTAATGTATACTGGGTCAGTAGGGGCAGCCTTATATTTCTTTTCTATTCTTGGGTTGATGACCCGAGCACTGACGGGGTCTTTAGAGATCTCTGGTGCGTGCTTAATGACCCCTTTAAGCATGGGCAGTGTTGAGGTCGACCTTTGTGTGGTATCAAAGGTATCCATAAGAAAATCCTTCTCTACTGGATCTGTATGTAGGGCTACCCCGTGGTATTGGGCAGCTCTTTGAAGGAGCTGGTTGAAACCGATATTGTCCTCTGTAGGGCAAGGTCTGGAGGGATAAATATCATATTGTGGGTTGTAAGGGACATCTGGGACACTGTAATCATCCCAGGGGTCAGGGGGAGCCAGTAGGGCCCCCAAGGGGTTGATCGTCCGCACCTCCCCCTGCATCATCTGAGGTGTTGTCATCATCATCATCATCTATTGGGGTAGGGGATGGTGTGGGAGAGTGGTGTGGTGGGGCAGGAGGAGGAGGAGGAGGAGGAGGAGGAAGAGGAGAAGGAATCCTTAATGGAGAGGTAGCAAAGTCTCTCTTCTTTGGTGGTGGTGCGGGCGCAGGCATGTCTAGTGGTCTTTTTTTGATGCTGAGCAGTAAATGACCAGTCTTAAGGTCCTTCATTAGAGTATTTTGGGTAGGATCTGGTCAAAACAGTTCTTCTGTGGGAGACAGATCCTTCGGAGTCGAGGGCTTTGGAGCCGTAAGTTTTTTGGGCGTAGACTCAGTAGCGGTTCTATGCTTGGAACCTTGTAGTTTTGAAGTGTCTTTATGAGTCGGAACCGGTTGCTGTTTTTTCGGTTCCGAGGTCTTCGGTTTGGAAGTATCGGGGCCTTTCGGCGGGCGTTTTTTAGTCGGCTCCGAGGGTGTTGTCGGTGCCGAGGAACTGGTGCTAGCCTTCGACGCCGAGTGCTTTGATGTGGAAGCAGCGGTCGGCGTGGATGAGGTCAATGACGCTTTTTTCTTCGGTGCCGGATGTTCGGTACCGAGGGTAGGCTGACTCGAGCCCGAGTCGCTTAAAGGCTTACTAGGCTTCTTTACCGGGCCCGAAGGCGGGGCATGGGAAGCAGTGTCACGGCGTGCACCTGGGCCCGAAGGTAGAGGTGGTACCGAAGCCTTTTTGGACGGTGTCGAGGGGGTGGGTGGGTCGGGGTCGACATCTGTACTCACGGCCCTTTGTGCTGGAGTGATGTCTTCGACGTCGGAATCATCTGCTTCGGAGGAGCTGATGATGGCTTCCTCGACTCGACCCTGCTCCGGAACATCGATGCCCTCTTGAAAGATGTCGTCGGTGATCGAAGATGACGAGCACGCCATTGTTCTTTGAGCTTGTCGGTCCCGGGTGGTCTTTTTGGAGCGGAAGGAGGCACAAGCTGGACAGTCTCTGGCCTCGTGCTCTGTGAGAGGCAGAGGTTGCACACCTCATGTAGGTCGGTGTGGGGAAACATCGACCCACATCGAGGACACTTTTTAAATGGCGTCCTGTCCATGAGCCGGAGATGAGGCCCGGGTAGGCCCGAAGGCCTATGTCGACGACCGGAATCAAAGACTTCAAAGTTGAAGGGTGGCATGTGGCTGGAAACGCGATCGAAAACAATACCGTCGAGATGGGAAGGATTGCGCGTCGAAAGAGAAAACCGTTAACGGTTCCGAATTGGAACGCGAGAACACATCCAAGCCAGATGGCTGAAAAAAACAATCTGAGGATGGAGCCGAAGCCCATGCGCACTATAATCCAAAGGAGGAGTCACATACCTCGTGACTTCCAAAGACTTTCCAAGACAAAAACAAGTGCAAACATCCGGGCCCAACACCAGATGGCGATCTATGCACAGTGTGTAATCTGAAGCTCATATGCCTCAAACATATATATATATATATATATATATATATATATATATATATATATGTATATATATATATATATATATGTATATATATATATATATATATATATATATATATATATATATACACTGAATAAACACTGTTTTCCAGTGGCATGAAACAATAAGGAATTTATAGTGATGCGCTCTTATTATTTGAGTTCTTGTGTAAAAACTGTCAAAGATGTTTACACAAATACTCCGCAAATATTACATGTAATGGACCCAAGTATACAACTGGGCTATTCTAAATGTACTCATTTGATCTGAGTATATATGCTTGTGGAGCAATACTGCAATGTAATAGAGTACACTCAAAACACACAAATCTGCCACTGAAATTGTCCCCAAAGGTATATTTACTTGGAGTGTTATCTTTCAAGGATAGAAATAAGGCACAATAAAAACCAGCTGGATTTGCCCTGCTATCAGCTAAAAGATGGTTAGCTAGTCACTGGATGTCAGCTAAAGCACCAGATCTGAGAAACTGGATTAGAGAAGTGAGCGAATGGTTGACTGCAAAGAACATACATTTGAAATTAACACTCACCAATACAAAGCTGGCTGAGTATCTAAAACGTCGGCAGATGCTAAACAAGATTTTACCCACCCGGAGGACGTGTTGCTTCCATGATCCAATCAGATAAACGCCCACCTATTTGTGAAACATAAACACACGCTGTGAAAGCAGTATGAATATTCTATCTCGTTATTGTCATCTCTTATTAGAAATGTGCAACATTTATTTGTCTCCATGTGTGAGATATATAAATATCGATATGTTGCTGCATGAATAGCTATTGTGTTATGATGTGACTACCTTTATTTTATTTTCTGCCACCTATCCGGACTGTAGTATTTGTTTTCATTCTTTTAACACTAGGACTTTTTTAATAAGAAAATGTTACACATAGTTTCCTGTGCAGAAGATTTAAGAACAGTAGCAGTAACAATCTAAATTGTCTGAAGTGTACTTATTTGTTTCATGAGAAAGTAAACTGAAGATGTCTTGATTGAATAAGGTGAAAATGGAGGCTGTCAATATTTTCAAGCTTGTTTAGGTTTTGCATCAACATCAGCTGTATTATAAGACTTCCAGGTAATGATATTATTTTTTGTTTTACTGACTAGAAAAAATTCACATCTCCACGCCAAACAAGTATGAGTACCAGTATGTTCAGAAGCCTTCAAAGATGACCCATTTTGACGTGGCTGTTAAGGCACACAACGACGCTCATTTTGCATTAACATCCGGCCCACATGACGTGGCTGAGTTGATTGAGGTCGTCATTGGTGGGAACCAGAATGCCAAGACCTGGATCACCACAAGTAAAATGGGGGAACCAGTTGCCAGTGCGAACACTGCAGGGATTTTGTCCTGGGACGAGTTCCGGAGCTTCTGGATCAGCTGGAAAAACGGAATTATTCAGGTTTTGCTTATTACTGTTCATTCCCGTCTAAACTGATTTTGTTTGTTCTTTATTGAAAGTGTGAGAACTGATAGTCTCTTTAAATAGTCCCTAGCTCCAAGGCCGGGATTATCTTGTTTATGATGAGTTCATCTCATATCATATGTGTCATGTTGGCCTGCTTATAGTTTTCTCATTAGGGAATGAATTACATCATGCTGGTGTTTTAGATCTGTAGCTCTGGGAGGGGCTCATTTCTATTCATTGCATACTTATTCTTCATATGTAATTGAAAAAGATGGAAGGAAGGTCCAACCAGTGTAACTTTCCTTCGGATTACTAGAATCAGAACAGATCCCAGGTAGGAATCCTAATAAGACAGGAAAAATCATTTGGACCATTTGTCAGTCGTGTTTCAAAGAAATAAATAAAACTGCACCTTCATACGGAAAATGGGGAGTAGCTCTATCTCATCCACATGCTTTAATAATGAGGCAACTTCGTGATGCACACTTTGGAAAGTACTTAAAGCAACCTGCGTGTCCAATGACCTAATGTACATGCCTCTTATGTCAAAAAGATTAGTATTACCCGAATGTGTTTGTGCTTGGGCTAAGACCAGACACTTTTGACCATATGATGAAATCTAAATGGTAACTGGTATTCCCCTGAACAGCAGCAGTAAAACTGGCAACAGATTTCACCTGGAAAAAATCTAATGCACCATCAATAATGTAGTGGCACCACAGACTCTGCCCCATACTGATAATGAAAACATTGATATGCAAATTGGAGAGCTTGCGCCGTGCCTTTAACGGTCACTGTCGCCTAGTATAATATCTTCTAATTGAGATCCCCACTTTAGTGTTACCTCCTTGCTGGAAAGCATTTGGTTTGTCCTTGTGATACTAAGGGGTAAACACAACATATTTATTTGAAAATTTTTATACAGTGCTGGCTAAACCCGGAGGTATCAGAGCGCTTTACTGGGGAGGTACAATTGCATTAAAACATAGTTACAACAGTTTCAGGTACGTGGTTACTGGAGATACAAGAGTTACAAAGGGATGGCTCAGGTATGGGGAGGGAAAGGCCGGCAGGGGAGAGAGATTTGGTGAAGAGAGGGAGGGAATGTAAGAGGAAGATAAGGAGTGAGGGAGGACAGAGGAGAGGACGGGGCCAGGAAAACAAAAGGGGGCGACAAGAGAAGAAACAGTGTCTGATGATCGGAGGGGTAGGTGATGGCCAAGGTGAAAACCAGAGCCAACTCCTCAATAGCTGCGTAGGTCAACTCCACCGGTCATCAGCTCAAGGTTGCTCGGCCGCCGAAGTACATCAGAGGGTTAAAGTATCAGCCTGGAGGAGATTATCAAAAGGTTTCGAGGAGCGCGCCTTTAACAGTGTGAGGTGCTGGGTTCCCAGTGATATGGGAACATTCCCATACCTCCGCTATGTGAAGAATCCCTTAACACTGTGGACTCTCAGAGGGGTGTCTGAGACTCCAGGGCATGAATGCTAGGATCCCTCCCCAACAAGGGGAGAAGGAGTGCCCTGGTAAGGGGCACATTCAAGGAGGCCAATTAAGGCCTTTTTCCGCTATGTGTGAATCCCTTAACACTGTGGACTCTCTCAGAGGGGAACCCGAGACTCCGGGGCAAAAATGCTGGATCCCTCCCCAACAAGGGGAGAGGGAGTGCTTTGGCAAGGGGCACAAACATGGAGGCCATTTAGGGACAGTAGGGGAGGACTAATACAGCAGACAAGGGGAAATGAGAGTAGGTACGCTAGTACAGACGCCTACTGCCTAGAGCAGCTAACGATGAAGGTAGAAGGGAAAAACCATGAAAATAAAATAAGTAGTCTGCCAAACTGAACGTAGCTTAATCAAAGTCAATAAAACCCTCATGGTCTAAAATGGGAGGGCTAGCAGAAAGATGTGAGTTAAGGGTGAAAGAGCGTAGGCAGAATAAGGAGATCGGAGAAACATTGGAAACAAATGATAGCAGAGGGGAAGGGATGATGTGGCCCAGGGGAAAGTTCTGTTGCCATTTTAATGTCAGACCGGTACTGGCAGTCTTCACAGGGATGGTTAAACAAAGAATAGATGCAATGTTGCACAGTACGAACCAAGGTGTTAAAACATGCGAATAAACGGGGGTGTAGAACATGACATAAAAAGAGTTGGGGGAACAGCGGTATCGGCAATATTCTTGGACGATGCGTGGATCAGTGGAGAGGAGAGAAGATCAAAGGTAGTCCATGTTAGAGTCTCTGGAACGTTCTGAGTCGATCTCAGTATCAGAAGGTGCCTGTGTGGGCCTTGGCAAGCGACGTGTATTGAATGATAGTTTGGGCTGTTGTTTGTCGAGTTTGCCCATGTTGTTTTGATGCATCTATATTTTGCACCCTGGGGGGAATGAGTGCGGGAGTTAATCTCTGTATATTGGGCTAATTAAGGGTCCCGATGAGTGTTGCCCTGGTGCCACCCTTCAGATCCAACCAGTCTGTTTCACTGGGGTTGCAGTGGTATAATGGAGGTTGTCATTAGCCGTGCGTAGCAATGAGGAAATTGCCGGGGGCTGGCTCCATCTGTGAGATCTGGTGATTAGGTATTTTGTTTTCGGGCTCATATGGGTACTTTGCTTCTCCTCAGTGGTGCAGTGCCCTGATGTTTGCCCACGTTTTGTGCAGGTATTATTTGTCTATTCAGGCAGCCTCCTGGGATCATGGGTGTGCAGTTCGTGCATTGGAACATAGGATCTGAAATGGAGTTGGAAGACTTTGACAATTGCTAGTGGTGGTATGGTTATGGATACTTCTGTCTGTTATTGGGGGTTACTCTATTACCGAATTACAATTTTAAAGGCTAATAAAAAATCAATTAGCAGACACAGTTAAAGAAAAAAAAAACTTCTAAATGAGACTAATGATTTTTTTCCCATTTCAGAAAGTCATACTGAAATTTGTTTGAAAAAAGAATACTATTATGAAAATCGATATATTTTATTAAAAAAAGACAGTAGTGTTTGTGAGACGGGAGGCTGCACCTTTCCAGATTATAGACAATAAAACGGTTGAAAACAGACAAAATTAATAGCAAATTTAAGTAATATCTCTCCACATCTCCTCTGCGACTGAATGTTTGAGTGTGCCTTGCTGACAATTTGAGAAGGTTTGATTAACACTGGATGATTTCGTTTCATTGACCGTTTTTAGGTAGGCCATGGTACCCACCCTGCGAATGACTCCCTAATAGTGGAGTGGGCTGTCTCAAAGAAGCCGGAGGTGAAGTACATCGGATTCTCTACTGGGTGGGGCTCGATGGGAGAGTTTAAGATCTGGAGGAAAGAGGAGACTGATGAGAACCACAATGAAGCCTTTACGCTGGGTGTACCGCATAATGTGATTCCTGGATCTGAAAGAGCCATTGCCTCCATCATAGGTAAATCCCCCATGCCAACAAGTTTGTTTAATATTGACCATGGCTGGTCGACCAGTGCGTAAAGCAAATATTTGCATATTTTTAATCCCCCAAAAATGTGCTTTCATTATTTTATTTTTTTACTAAATGTTATTGCCATCAAACTGATTACTCTTTCAAGATGGTTGCCACATTCTTAATTATGTAGTTTTAATTGCGCAGTACCTAATTTACATGGGTGAGGGTATTTTGAGGTACCATCCATATTTCAATTACCACTGAAAACATAGGTGGTGACTTCCCTTCCCTCACTAACCTTATTCCTTTTGTTAGGAAGCAGAACCTCTTGCACTGGGATTTTGAGTACATCAGTGAATTTTGCATTCTGGCCTAGATACTTGCTGTTATAAATGTGATTAATTATTTCAGCTATGAAACAAGATATCATTTTTTTTGCTGCAGACATATAAAATTCTGCACATATAAGTGAATAATGAGAATTTTCATAGATGTGTTATTGACTGACACGAAATAGACAAACAAGCAAAGCTTAAGTTGTTTAGAACGTCACACAGAAAGTAGAGGAAAAAACATCACCTTTATTCACAGTTTCCAATCTACAATGTTATGTTGTATATGTGTTTCAGACTCATCCACTATTGTGAAAAGACTTTTTGAATTGTGATATTTTAAACATATAAATATAGATCGAGAAATAAGACAAGGTCCAGATCCATTATTTAGCATTGCTATGTCAGAGCAGTGACAATGAGTATGTTACTTACCCTGCAAGCATCTATTTGTAGCGCGTAGTGCTGCAGATTCACATGCTATGCACACTCCTGCCATTTAGTGTTGGACCCAGACTTTGCAATTTGTTTTTCTTGAGGAAGTTTTTTATGGTCAACGTTGTGCATCGTATCTCCTCCTTCTCAAGGCATTCCGCATGTTCAACGGCTCCTTAGATTGTAATTTTTTCCCTGCCATATGAGAAATTAGGATATAGTCTGGTAAGTGTTTGCTGTTGAACATGGTTCAATTTACTGTGTATATGTGCCACAATCTAATACCAGCCAGAGGATGAAGAGTGTATGTGAATCTACAGCCCTACCTGCTAAAATAGATGCTTACAGGGTAACTAATACACTGCATTCGTAGCATGTGTTGGCTGCAGATACACTTGCTATGCACAGACTGTAAAGCAGTACTCCTCCTGCGTTGGCTTAAAGCATCTGATGGTGTATTTGCCTGAAATAATGTGCGTCAAACTGTTTGTCTCACTAGATTTTTTTGGCTGGCTTGAACATCCACACAATAGTTTTTGGTAAAGGTTTGTCCATGTTGCCGCTTTGCAAATGTCTGTTAGCTGGATATTTCCTAAGAGGGCCTTGATGCGCCATTTTTCCTTGTTGAATGCACCCTTGGCATTGTGGGTAGTGTTTGTTTTGCTTTGATTAAGCCGGGTCTGGTTTCTTAGTGGACTAATGCAGCCACTGCAGAGGTGTGTGTTCGTCCTCATGGTCACCGGTTCACATGCCGGCGGGTCTTCTCAGCCTTTCAACCTTCTGAGGTTGATAACATGACTACAATTGGGTAACATTAAACATCTGTTATTCAGCACCAAGATACACTTGAGTGAACGAGCGCTTTACAAATACACGTTATGTAGCAAATTTGTATACATTTAACCATCCATCTAGCGATTCCTGCTTTTGAGATGGGATTACCTTTCCTTGGATTTGAAAAAGCTTCAAATAGTTGTTGTGTCTTTGAAATGTTTTTGTTCTTTCTACATGGTAAATAAGGGCTCGTTTAACATCTAATGTATGTAACGCCCTTTCTGCAACTGTCTCTGGTTTTGGAAAGAAAACCAGTCAATCTTATGTCTGATTTAAGTGGAAAAGTGAAATAACTTTTGGCAGAAACTGTGGGTGTATGCACAGTTGCACCTTGTCTTGGAATACTTAGAAATAAGGCTCCTCAATAGTTAGTGCATGTATTTCACTCACTCTTCTTAGGGATATAACTGCAACAAGTTAAAAATTGTCTTTTGCATTTATGCAAAGGTTCAAATGGTGTGGACATTAATTGTGTTAACACAATGTTTCAGTTCCCCGATGGTACAGAAGGTGTACATTGTGGAATAACTCTTTTGAGTCACTCCATAAATGATTCTATGACAGGTATGCGAAAAAAAAGATTGATGCCTTATGTCTTGTAGGTATGCAGCTATTGCTGCTAAATGCTGTTTTATAGACATGTATGCTAAATGTGACTATTGAACATGTAACAAGTAACTTGTTAGTTGCTGTTCAGATGGTGATGAAGGGTTTATATTGTTTGTAGCACAATAGTGAACAAAACGTTTCCATTTTGCTGAATAACACGCGCTTGTGGTTGGTCTTCTTGCTTCCTTTAGAATGTCCATTCATTCTGGAGGTAATTGTAGGTATCCAAATTCTACAATATCAGGAGCCAGATTGCAAGATTGAGTTGTTGAACATTGGAGTGCCTGGCTTTGCTCCCGCTGAGAGTAAGAAGGTCTGGAGTGTTGGGTAGCTTCTCGAGATGTACTAGGGACAGCTCCAGTAGTGTTGTACACCATGGTTGGTGTGCTGATGTTGGAGCTATGAGTATCATCTATAGTGATGTTTGTCTAAGTTTCCTGATGAGATGAATGAGTGGGAGAGGAGGAAAATCATATGCAAATATCCCTGATCAGTTCATCCATAGAGCATTGCCCTTCGATTGATGATGTGGGTGCCTGGATCCAAACTTTTGTCATTTCACCTTATCTACATTGGCGAAGCGATCTATTGTTGGAGTCCCCACTGTTGGAAGTATGTTTGTAGGATTTGAGTGCGAACTTCCCATTTGTGGACTTGTTGTTGAGCCCTGCTTAGCAGGATTACTAGTGAGTTGTCCACCCCCAAAATGTATTGTGCCAGGAGGTAGATCTTGTGGCTGATGGCCCATTTACATATGAGTTATGCTAGTTGAGATAGCTGCAATGAATGGGGCCCTCCTTGTTTCTGGATGCAGTACATTGATGTCATATTGTCTGTGTGTAGAAGACAATTCTTTCCTGTTGTGTTGGGTAGGAATACTTTGAGAGCCTTTTGTATGGCTAGTAGTTCCATAACATTGATGTGAAATGTCTGAGGTTGTGAATACCAGTGTCCCTGTACCACAGTGTCCTCCATGTGAGCACCCCAATCCATGAGTGATGCATCCGTAGTGTCTGTCACCTGCGGGATAGGGTCCTTGAAGGCTTTTCTCTTTTGTGTGTTTTATGTATTCCACCATTGGAGTGCCTGATGGACCTTGGGTGAAACTAATGCTAGATCCTCCATTTTGCCCCCCGCTTGTGACCACTGTGATGCGAAGCACTCTTGTGGGGTTCTCATATGTAGTCTTGCACATTAAATTATTGCAATGCAAGAAGCCATCATACCTGGAAGGCGCTTCACCATTTTGAAAGATAGGTAATGATGTGGCTGAAAAAGAGCCAGTTGGTTCTGGAGATTCATAACTATTTGCTGTGATCGAATTGAGTAAGGCTCCATGATAAGGTTGTGTTCGAGGCATATGACCTGCAGATTGTACACTATGCATAGATCGCCATCTGGTGTTGGGCTCGGTTGCTTGCACTTTATTGTTGTCTTGGAAGAGTCTTTTGTAGTCACGAGATAGGTGACTCCTCCCTTGGACGATAGTGCGCATGGGCATCGATTCCATCCTCAGATTGTTTTTTTCTGCCATTGGGTTCGGATGTAACTTTTGCGCTCCGGTTCGGCACCTTATTTTCCAAACCTTTTCGACGTGCAATCTATCTACAACTTGACGGTATTGTTTTCGATCGTTTGATCTTCGACACGCATCTCAACTACTCGATTCCAGTCGTCGACGCGGGCCGCTGGGCCTATCGACGCTGTTCGGGCCTACAGCTCATGGAAAGGACTCCATTCAAAAGATGCCCCCAGTGGTGAGTGAAATTCCCACACAGTGACCATCACAAGGTCTGTAACCTGTGTCTCTCGCCCGACGAGAACAATTGCCAGGCCTGCGCCTCATTTCGATCCAAGAAGATCATCCATGATCGCCGGGCCCGACGACACATCATGGCGCAGCGAGCAGCTCAGGCACCAGTGGACCTCTTCGACGAAAGCCCTGATGTCCCGGAGGAGGATTCTGAGGACCTGGAAATCGTGTCCGAAGCAGACGACTCAGTCTCAGGTGACCACATCACTCCTGGCCAACGAGAGAGTACAACTGCCCCTACGCCAACTACACCTGAAAAAAAGAAGGCCCTGGTCAAGACTTCCCCCCAGGCCCGGCTCCAAAGATAAAGGACAAGCCTTCTGGTAGCTCGGGACCGAGCAACCCGCATATCAGTGTCCCGCAGGCGCCTTCAGCATCGAAGACGGGAGAGCAACTTACTCCCAAAAAGAAGTCGGCACCGACCACCTTGACGCCGAAAGAAAAACCATCGGATCCGAAACCAAAGCCTTCGGAACCGAAAAAGATTTCCGTCTCCATAGCCAAGCCAAGCGACCCCAAACCACCTCCTAAGGCCTCGGAGCAGAAATCCAAACCCCGCTCGGACCCGAAGAAGTCGGCGCCAAAAACAGTTACAGAAGAGGAAGAACTTTGTTGACCGGATACTGTCGATCCTAAGCAGAAAAAACTCCATATAGACCCCAAAACAGAACATGTGGCTGCTGTTCCACACAAGAAGAGGAAGCTGGACACACCAGACACTCCTGCAGTGCATGTAAAGAAAATAGACTGTGCCACTTCACCTATAAGACCCTCTTCTCCTGTTCTTCCTCCTGAGCCTGTTCTTCCTCCTAAGTCTGTCCTTCCTCCTCAGCCTGTTCTTCCTCCTAAGCCTGTCTCTCCTCCACAGCCTCCAGAACTTCCACCACATTCACCACCAACACAGGATGATGATGATGATGAGTTAGGGGGTGGGGGAGGCAACAATGACCCTTTCACTGACCCTGATGATGACACGGACGCACCACAGGACAATTGGGACGATTATGATGACCCAATAGATCCCCCAGACCTCCCTGATCCCGAGCCATATCCAACAAAACCCTCTCCCCCAGATGACAATATTGGCTTTGGTCAGCTTGTAAATAGAGTTGCTGTCTACCATGGTGTTCACATGCACATGCATTCAGACCCTGCAGATGAAGACTTCCTTCTAGACATCTTCAAACTGTCACAGAAGACTGTCCAAATCCTATCAATGCTAAAAGGGGTCATTAAACATGCCCCCGACATATTCAAAGACCCGATGAGAGCTAGAATTCTCAATCCCAGGATTGACAAAAAATATAAACCTGCCCCCGATGATCCCACCTACATCAAAGGGCAGCTACCCTTAGACTCACTAGTAGTAACTAACGCTAGGAAACGCGCCAACTCTCAAACCTCTGGTGACGCACTACCTCCGGATAAGGAATCTAAGTTATTAGATGCCTCTAGCAACAGTGTTGCTGCCCAAGCAGCTAATCACTGGCACATAACCAACACCCAAGCATTACTTGCTAGGTATGATAGGGCTCACTATGACCAACTAGAAACCCTATTACAACATTTACCTGATCAATATAAAACCTAGGCAAATGATTTAATCCAAGAGGGCAAATTAATAACCAACACATCAATCAAGTGTGCCCTTGATGCAGTGGACACAGCCTCTAGGTCCATTAACATTAGTGTGCTACTCAGATGACATGCCTGGTTACACATCTCAGGCTTTAAATAGGAGGTACAAACAACTATCCTCAACCAGCCGTTCAATCAGGAACAACATTTTAGGCCGGCTATAGACACCACTCTAGAGAAGATGAAAAAGGACACGGAGACTGCTAAATCCATGGGAGCATTACAGTCACCATCCACACGTGGTTCCTTTCGTCGCTCCTTCTATAGAGAACAGACACCGCCTTCTCTTCCGACAAAAACACCATGCAAACATCCCCCGACAGAGGATAGTTTAGAGGCGGATACAGGGGAAATAACAACAAAGGGAAAGGCCGAGGTAACAACAACACTCGCGCCTCCCTCACTAATAACCAGTGACTTCCCTCCACTCCCTCCAGACCATTCCACTCCGGACAGGGGGAGACTCTCACAGTTCCTACCTGTCTGGGATTCCATCACAACAGACAAGTGGGTAAGACAGATTATCCAGTATGGTTACTGCCTGGAACTTACAGCAACCCCACCCACCATACCACCCAAACAGCGTCCAATGTCCACGGAACACCTCACGATCTTAAAAAACGAGCTTCTCTCACTGCTTCAAAAGCACGCAATAGAACCAGTTCCCTTACAGCATCAAGGAACAGGGGTTTACTCGCTGTATTTACTAATCCCCAAGAAGGACGGGACCCTAAGGCCAATACTCGACCTCAGACCCCTCAATCTTTATATACAGTCAGATCATTTTCATATGATCACTCTCCAAAAGGTCCTCCCACTGCTGCAACAAGGCGACTTCCTTGCCACACTAGATCAAAAGGACGCCTACTTCCACATTCCCATACACCCTGCTCACAGGAAGTATCTAAGGTTCATAGTGGACGGACAACACTATCAGTTCAAAGTCCTTCCATTCAGGGTGACCACTGCACCCAGAGTGTTCACAAAGTGCCTTGTGGTAGTAGCAGCACACTTGAGAAGACAACAAATCCATGTCTTTCCATATCTCGACGACTGGCTAATAAAAGCCAAGTCATTCAACCAGTGTGTTCATCACACTCATCAAACCATCCAGCTGCTACACGACTTGGGAGTCACAGTAAACTACCCCAAGTCAAATCTTCAGCCCTCCCACATACATCAGTATCTAGGGGCCACAGTAGACACCTCCAGAGCTCTGGCATATCCCAATCCAGCCAGGATAGCCAGTATGCAAGCCCTAATCACCAAATTTCAACCACATCACTCCCTCCCAGCAAGGGTACTCATGCAACTCATAGGAATGATGGCCTCTTGCATCTTTATCGTACCTCATGCAAGACTTCAGATGCGCCCCTTACAGGAATGCCTAGTACGTCAGTGGAACCAGGCTCAAGGACAACTTACAGATCTCGCATTGGTGGACAGCCGCACACATCGCTCTCTGTAGTGGTGGAACACACGAAACCTTTCCAAAGAGCGGCCGTTCGTTGAGCCGGTTCCACAGATAGTGCTAACAGCAGACGCATCACTCACCGGTTGGGGAGCCCATCTCCTAAACCACAGAATTCAAGGCAAATGGACCACTCAACAAAAAGTGCTCCATATCAATCACCTAGAATTACTGGCAGTATTTCTAGCATTAAAATCATTCCAAGTACATCAACAGCACAAGACTGTTCTAGTCCGGACGGACAACATGACAGCCATGTATTACATACAGAAACAAGAAGGCACAGATTCTTTGCAGCTGTCCCAGCTTGCACAAAGCATTTGGAGATGGGCCATTTCACAAAACATATACCTGCTGGCAGAACATCTTCCAGGAGTTCACAATCAGATTGCGGATCTGCTAAGTCGGCAGAAACAGCACATACACGAATGGGAACTTCATCCCCAAGTGCTTCAACCATTTTTCCAAATGTGGGGTCAACCAGACATAGATCTGTTCGCCACACACGCCAATGCAAAATGCCCAACCTTCGACGCCAGGTTTCCACACCTGTTGTAGACCCTGCCCACAATGCGTGAAATTGACTGTTCCGTTTAGGGGTCGAAACGTCGACACTTCTGTATTTTTGTGAAACATATACGACAGAGAATGTTTATCTGTAATTGTATTATGACTTGACATGTAATGATTGGACAATAACACTGTCAGGATAATTTATAATTATCGTATTGATGTATATATGCACGCACCACTGTCCTTTTCCACAATCCTTCCCATACACCTATCACTTCACTCCTCTGTGCACCTGTTCTTTAATGAATATATCCATTTAGGATTTTTTTCGTATTTTATAAATGGATTAATATAAATACTATGATGCAATTAAAGCATATGCATTGTTTGTATGAATATATGGTGGTGTCTGACTTCGATTAGATATTATTCACTGATTTATCTGTTTTATTTCTTCTCCACTGGGACATAATCCTATTGTTCCGCTATCTACTCAGGCCCAGTGGCTTTTGGGTCGCCCCAGATGGGATTTGGTTGCATTTATCGTAAATCCCAATCTGTGTAAGAGGTTGATAGCGGTTGCTGATAGTGGTTCGAGTGTCCTGTAGACATTTTTGTTCACTAGAACTCTTGATTAGCCAAACTTCCATATAAGGGAAGACATGTACTTTTTCCCTTCTTAGATTTGCAGCTACTCCAGGTAAAACTTTGGTGAACATGCATGGGGCTGTTGTTACACCGAATGGTAGTACTTTGAACTGATGTGCCAGATGGACTGGGATATGAAAGTATGCGTCCTTCAGGTCTAATGCAGCCATGAAGTCGCCTTCTTGTAGTGCCACCAGGTGAAAGTGTTTTAATATGATGTATTGATTGAGTGGGCTTAAGTCCAGTTTAGGACGGAGCGTTCCATCCGTTTTGGGTATTAGGAAGTATAGGGAGTATGCTCCTTTTCCGGAATGTTTGAATGGGGCAGGTTCTATGGCCCCTTTTTGTAATAAAGCTTTTACTTCATCCTTCAGCAGGTGTAGATGTTGTGGATGGAGGGTGTGTTTTCTAGGTGGGATATTTGGTGGTTGATGTTTGAGTTCTAGGCAATATCCCTGACTGATGATTTTCTAACACCCATTGGTCTAATGTTACTTCAGGTCACAACTGATGGAGGTATTGTAGCCTTCCTCCAACATGTGATGTGTGATCGGAGGGAATAGTTGGGAAGCGACTATTTGGAGGTAGAAGCTCCCTTTGTGGGTGTTCCTCTACCTTTGCCTCTTGATTTATAACCACCTCAGTAATAGCTTTTCCCTGATTGCTGGTGCTATTGCTGCTGTTGGCGTTGGTAGCTTGAGGTCTCTGGGATGGTATTCTTTGAGACACCTCTTCCTTGGTAGCGCCGAAAGGGCTGTTGCTTTTGAACATTGGACAGCAAGACTCTCATCGACTTGTCTACCTCTGAGTCCTTTTTTATTTCTTCAAGTTGTGTGTCAACTTCTGGACCAAAGAGATGCTCGCAGTCAAATGGTATGTTCAAAAAGTACTGTCGCACCTCTGGTTTGAACCCGGATATGCGAAGCCGTGCATGTCTACGTAGCATTACCGAAGAATTATAGCCTCTTGCCGCTGTGTCTGCACTATCTAGAGCACACCTGATTGTTGTGTTTGATATTTGTCTTCCTTCCGCAACTAGATCTTCCCTTTCTTCTTGTATTGTTCTGGGAGATGCTGTAATAACTCTTTCATCTCATCCAATGTAGCTCTATTATAGCGTGACAGGAGGCCCACTGAATTTGCAATCTGCCTGTGATTGGCGTGTCCTGTAGCCACCCTTTTCCCTTCCACGTCAATGCGCTTACTGTCTTTGTCGGGAGGTGGAGCTTCAATAGTGCCTTGTGGTACTGTTTTTTTACGAGCTAGTGTAACAACTAAGAAGTCTGCAGTAGGGTGTCCTCTGATATATAGAGGGTCTGATGGAGAAGGCCTGTATTTAAGTGTATTTTATTTAGTGTAATTGGTAGAAAAGTGTAAAGAAACCAATTGATCAAACGTGCATTCTCTAGAGACCCCTGTTCAGGTAGTCTGGATACAAAGTCTAGGCGTTTTTTGTTTTCTGTTGTTGAAAAGAAGTCTACCGAAGGTGTTTCTCATTCTTTGAAAATGCCCTCTAAAATATTGTTGTCCAAGCCAATTTGTAAGACTCTGCAATAATGGCTGCGGAAATCTGTTTTGAATATTCTTCTCCCTGGAATGTATACTACTGTTAGGTTTAGTCTCTTGGCTAAGGCCAATGCCAGATCGCTTGAGCTTGCACAGAAAGAGGTCTCAAGCTGGTGGTCCTTATAGTATTCATGGTGGTGGCGTTGTATATTTATATCTGTATAGCCAATGTCACTTTCAAAGATGGGAGAAAAGTTCTGAGAGCTTCATGGACAGCCCTGCATTATAGATAAATTATGTGGTACAGTGCTTCCCTGATTTTCCATTGCCTCAGAACTTTCAGGTCTTAGAGACGAGCTCCCCATCCTGCAAGTGAGGTGTAGGAAAATGGGCTTTGGTTGCAGTTGTCTCCCCTCTTTTTGCCCCATTTTTAGCTGCTATATGCTTATTTCCGACTCTGACAGTGCACAGAGGCCTGCTAAAAGACCTCAGTCCCAGTGCTCCTTCCTTAAAACAGGGTAATGTCTGATTGTTCTGCAATTGGCCAGGGACTATGGCACCCCTGTAAGTCTCTAATAAGTGGTACTAAAGGGTACTAAAAAGGGTCTTAAACGGCTGCAGTATATCTTATGCCAGCCCAAGGGACTCACACATAAATTCCACACAAACTGCCACAGCATACTACGTGACATGGTGCAAACCATGTTTGAAAACATGGCATGACACACTCCTGTGTGTCATACTAAAGACACTGCATGAGCTATATGTAAGTCACCCCTACAGCAGGCCTTAGAGCCTTAAGGCAGGGTGTATTATAGCACATGTAAGGACATATCTGCATGAGCAGATATGCCCATAAAATGTCTAGCTCCATTGTCTAGACATTGCAGCAGGGAAGCCATCTTAAGGTATGTACTGGGCACCTGTCAAAACGAGTTTCCCAGCTACATAATGGCTTCACTGAAACCTATCGTGTTTGGTATTAAACACTTTGTGTTAATAGGTTGAACATGGTTTGAATGAAAAATGATGGATTTATTAATACATCCACCCAGAGGGTACCTTAGCGGGACCTCTCAAACCTACTTGTCCCCTAGTGTGCTGGCTAAATGGTCCTGTCCAGCCGGCCACCACAGATGAGTTTCTGACCCCCTATGAGGTGAGATCCTCAGTTTTAGAGGCCAGAAACAATGCCTGCTCTGGCACGAGGTGCTTACACCTCCTCCAGACAGGATGGCTGGTAGATTAGCAAGCCAAGGCAGGGAGCTTCAAAGAGCCCACTGCATTTGATATACAATCCTGGCTTCTCCAAGACCTGGAGTATTCCACCCCCTACCCTGAGGTCCATTTGGACTACCGATGCTGCAGCAGCCCAGGAAGACGCCGCTGTGTTCCCACAGGTCAGATCCATCATCCCTCCAAGTGTAGGGACACCAGGACTGACTGGAGCCGCACAGCATCCATACCAAGGTCACAGACTCCTTGCAGCAACCAAGGCTTGTTGTGTCCAGCCAGGACACCAACGCCGAGGAAGACCGACCTCCACGTCGAGGGACTTCAAGGACAGTGAGACCCACATTGAGAGTGGCCCAGCTTTCCTGTTTGCCCCTTTTCTGCAGAACCAAAGGAAAGAGTGAGCCTCTGACTGCCACCAACCGACACCTTAAATTACCTTTGCACCCGCATCCCTCAGCATGAATTTGAGGGAGGTGACAGTGCCAACTTAGAGTCCCCAGACCTTCAAAGGCTGAGCCCACCCTTGGGTTTGCCTACATTGGATCCCCAGTTGCCGCCTGCAGCCTCTGTTTGCAGTGACCGAATACCGGGAGTGTCTCCCACATCGCAAACCCAACACCAAAAAGCACCACTGCACCCGGGCCTCACAGCCCGAGGAGAAGTGAACCAATGGTGTCCCTATGTGCCTGAGCATCTCAAGGACTGAGTTCCCCCATGGGTTCACACGGACTGGCCCCTCAATCCCAGTTTGCAGCCTCTTTTTGACCGGACTGATCGCCATAGACTTAAACAGGGCACCCAACGCCAAAACGCACCTCTGCACCTGGTCGACCCAGTGCCACCTGAGGTGACCTGTTGGTACTGCCTTGGATCCTGCCCCATAGTAACCTTAAGTCCGGGAGAAACGTCCCTAAGTTGCTGATAAGTGCCCGAATGCAGTACATGTTTTCTCCCCATTGGATAACAATACCACTCCAGAAAGTGTGAACTTTTGAAACCTCTAAAAATTAATATCTAGAAAAGTACTTACTAGATTCCGATGATCTTGGTATTTAAATTTATATAAAAATCTGCATTATTTTTATAAATTGGTATTGGGCTTCTTTATTGAGTGTGTGTCTCACTTAAAGCCATTGTGTGTGAAATAAATGCTTAGCACTACCCTCTGATACCTGACTACCACAAAAGAGAGCATTTGGGTTATCATTTGTGGCTCTGTAAACCAATTGGGGTTTGCCTGGACTCTTTAGACAGTGTACATCGTTTTTGTCCACTATAAGAAGAGCCAGCTTCCTACATGAGGCATTCGTTACTATATTCTGTGATGGAAATTCTTTCTGAAAATGCACTTTTATTAGCAAATTGTGTTTACCAGTTACGGGAAGGAGGGTGGGCGTGTACAACTCTGCAGCTCTACATGCCAAGAACAGATGCATACTGGTAAGTAGCATTTTCCGTTCGAGGCATATGAGCTGCAGATTGTACACTATGCATAGACTGTACAGCAGTGTCTCCCCTAGCGGTGGTCATCTGTATCTGCTGCAGTAGTTTGAAAAAGTGTTTTAAGCACAGCCTGGCCTACAGAAGCTTGTTGCTTAGCCTGCACGTCAACACAATAGTGTTTGGTGAAGGTGTGTGGAGTAGACCATGTTGCTGCTTTACATATCTCATCTAAGGGAATGTTCCCTAAGAATGCCATGGAAGCCCCTAGCTTGTGTTTTGAATGCGCTCTAGGGGGAATTGTTAATGTGCGTTTAGCCTTTTGGTAGTATATTTGAATGCATTTTACTATCCACCTCGCTATCCCAGCTTTGGAGATGGGGATACCTTTATGTGGTGGGGAGAAGGCTACAAACAGTTGTTTTGTCTTTCGAAAGGGCTTAGCCCTGTCAATGTAACAAAGTAGGGCTCTTTTGACGTCTAGTGTGTGAAGAGCTCTCTCTGCCACAGAGTTTGGGTTTTGGAAAAACACTGGTAACTCTACTGATTGGTTAAGATGAAAAGCAGAGATTACTTTGGGAAGGAATTTTGGATTTGTTCTGAGAACCACTTTGTTACGATGTATTTGTAAGAATGTTTCTTGTATGGTTAAAGCCTGGATCTCACTTACCCTTCTGAGAGACGTAATTGCAACAAGGAAAGCTACTTTCCATGTGAGGAACTGAAGTTCACATTTATGTAGAGGTTCAATTGGGGGGCCCATGAGCCTGGTAAGAACAATGTTTAAATTCCACACCGGAGAGGGTGGGAGTCTGGGAGGAATTATTCTTTTAAGGCCCTCCATAAAGACTTTGATTGCAGGTACTCTAAATAGTGACAAGTGTTGTCTGTTTTGTAAATAAGCAGCAAGTGCCGCTAGATGTAATCGTATGGATAAATATGCTAGATTACATCTTTGCAAATGTAGCAAATAGCAAATGATGTCCTGGATGGAAGCATCCAGCGGATCAATGTTATTGTTATTGCAGTAGATGACACATCTTTTCCATTTTGCTGCATAGCAAGCTCTAGTAGTAGGGCGTCTGGCTTCTTTAATGATGTTCATACAGTCCGGCGGAAGGTTAAGATAACCGAATTCTAGGACATCAGGAGCCAGATCGCTAGATTCAGTTGACCTGGAACGGGGTGCCTTATCTCTCCATGGTTCTGCGTTAGCAATGTTGGGGAGAGGCGTAGTTTTTGGTGTGGAGCTACTGAGAGTTCCAGTAGTGTTGTGAACCACGGTTGGCGTGCCCATGTGGGAGCCCCCAGGATCATCTTGAGAGACTGTTGTCTGAGCTTGCGTACTACTAGTGGAATCAGTGGGAGTGGCGGAAAAGCGTCCGCAAATTTGCCTTACCAGTTCATCCATATCGCATTGCCGTTGGACAACGGGTGTGGAAACCTGGCGGCGAAGGTTGGGCATTTTGCATCTGAGTGTGTGGCGAACAGATCTATGTCTGGTTGACCCCACATTTGGAAAAATGGTTGAAGAACTTGGGGATGAAGTTCCCATTCGTGTATCTGCTGTGTCTGTCGACTTAGCAGATCCGCAATCTGATTGTGAACTCCTGGAAGATGTTCTGCCAGCAGGTATATGTTTTGTGGAATGGCCCATCTCCAAATGTTTTGTGTGAGCTGGGACAGCTACAAAGATAGTGTGCCTCCTTGTTTCTGTATGTAGTACATGGCTGTCATGTTGACCGTCCGGACTAGGACAGTCTTGTGCTGTAGATGTACTTGGAATTATTTTAATGCTAGAAATATTGCCAGTAATTCTAGGTGATTGATAGTGAGCACTTTCTGTTGAGTGGTCCAGTTGCCATGAATTGTGTAGTTTAGGAGATGGGCTCCCCAACCGGTGAGTGATGCATCTGCTGTTAGCACTATCTGTGGTACCGGCTCGAGGAACAGCCGCCCTTTGGACAGGTTTTGTGTGTTCCACCACTGCAGAGAGCGATGTGTGCTGCTGTCCACCAACACCAGATCTGTAAGTTGTCCTTGAGCCTGGTTCCACTGACGTGCTAGGCATTCCTGTAAGGGGCGCATCTGAAGTCTTGCATGAGGTACGATAAAGATGCAAGAGGCCATCATTCCTATGAGTTGCATGAATACCCTTGCTGGGAGGGAATGCTGTGGTTAAAATCTGGTGATTAGTGTTTGCATACTGGCTATCCTGGCTGGATTGGGATATACCAGAGCTCTGGAGGTGTCTACTGGGGCCCCTAGACACTGATATATGTGGAAGGACTGAAGATTTGACTTGGGGTAGTTTACTGTGTATCCCAAGTCGTGTAGCAGCTGGATGGTTGGATGAGTGTGATGAACACACTGGTTGAATGACTTGGCTTTTATTAGCCAGTCGTCGAGATATGGAAAGACATTGATTTGTTGTCTTCTCAAGTGTGCTGCTACTACCGCAAGGCAGTTTGTGAACACTCTGGTTAGCGGTGGTTACCCCGAATGGAAGGACATTGAACTGATAGTGTTGTCCGTCCACTATGAACCTTAGATACTTCCTGTGAGCAGGATGTATGGGAATGTGGAAGTAGGCATCCTTGAGATCTAGTGTGGCAAGGAAGTCACCTTGTTGAATCAGTGTGAGGACCTGTTGGAAAGTGATCATATGAAAATGATCTGACTGTATATAGAGATTGAGGGGTCTGAGGTCGAGTATTGGCCTTAGGGCCCCGTCCTTCTTGGGTATTAGGAAATACAGTGAGTAAACCCCTTGATGCTGTAAGGGAACTAGCTCTATTGCCTGCTTTTGAAGCAGTGAGAGAACCTCTTGTTTTAGGAGCGTGAGGTGTTCCGTGGACATTGGACGCTGTTTGGGTGGTATGGTGGGCGGGGTTGCTGTAAGTTCCAGGCAGTAACGATAATGGATAATTTGTCTTACCCACTTGTCTGTAGTGGTGGAATTCCAGACAGGTAGGAACTGTAAGAGTCTCCCTCCGACCGGAGTGGAATGGTCTGGAGGGAGAGGAGGGAAGTCACTGCTTATTACTGGGGGAGGTGCGAGTGTTGTTGTTACCTTGGCCTCTCCCTTTGTTGTTATTTCCCCTGTATCTGCCTCTAAAATATCCTCTGTTTGGGGATGTTTGCGTGGTATTTTTGTAGGAAGAGGAGATGGTCTCTGTTCCAATGTTTTTGGATGCTCCTCTATAGAAGGAGCGACGAAAGGAACCACGTGTGGATGGAGCCTGTAATAGTCCCATGGATTTGGCAGTCTCCATGTCCTTTTTCATCTTCTCTAGAGTGGTGTCAACAGCCGGTCCAAAAAGTTGTTCCTGATAGAACGGCTGGTTGAGGATAGTTGTTTGTACCTCCTGTTTAAAACCTGAGATGCGTAACCAGGCATATCGTCTGAGTAGCACACTAGTGTTAATGGACCTAGAAGCTGTGTCAGCTGCATCAAGGGCACACTTGATTGATGCGTTGGTTATTAATTTGCCCTATTATATTAAATCATTTGCCTGGGTTTTGTACTGATCAGGTAAATGTTGTAATAGGGTTTCTAGTTGGTCATAGTGAGCCCTATCGTACCTAGCAAGTAATGCTTGGGTATTGGCTATGCGCCAGTGATTAGCTGCTTGGGCAGCAACTCTCTTGCCAGCCAGAAGCATCTAACAAGTTAGATTCCTTATCCGGAGGTGGTGCGTCACCGGAGGTTTGAGAGTTTGCGCGTTTCATAGCGTTAGTTACGACTAGTGAGTCTAAGGGTAGCTGCCCCTTAATGTAGGTGGGATCGTCGGGGGCGGGTTTATATTTTTTGTCAATCCTGAGATTGAGAATTCTAGCTCTCACCGGGTCTTTGAATATGTCGGGGGCATGTTTAATGACCCCTTTTAGCATTGGCAGGATTTGGATAGTCTTCTGTGACTGTTCGAAGGTGTCTAGAAGGAAGTCCTCGTCTGCAGGGTCTGAATGCATGTGAACACCATGGTAGACAGCAGCTCTATTTACAAGCTGACCAAAGCCAATATTGTCATCTGGGGGAGATGGTTTTGTTGGATATGGCTGGGGATCAGGGAGGTATGGGGATCTATTGGGTCATCATAATCGTCCCAATCGTCCTGTGGGGTGTCCATGTCATCATCAGGGTCAGTGAAAGGGTCATTGTTGTCTCCCCCACCCCCTAAATCATCATCATAATCCTGTATTGGTGGTGAATGTGGTGGAAGTCTAGGAGACTGTGGAGGAGACACAAGCTTAGGAGGAAGAACAGGCTCAGGAGGAAGAACAGGAGAAGAGGGTCTTATAGGTGAAGTGGCACAGTCTTTTTTCTTCACAGGCACTGGTGTGTCTAGCTTCCTCTTCTTGTGTGGAACATCAGCCACATGTCCTGTTTTGGGGTCTATAGGGAGTTTTGTCTGCTTGGGATCAACAGGATCCGGTCGAAAAAGTTCTTCCTCTTCGGTAACCGCTTTCGGCGCCGACTTCTTCGGGTCCGGGCGGGGTTTGGATTTCTGTCCGAGGCCTTAGGAGGTGGTTTGGGGTCCTTTGTCTTGGCTATGGAGACAGAAATCTTTTTCGGCTCCGAATGCTTTGGCTTCGGATCCAATGGTTTTTCTTTCGGCGTCGAGGTGGTCGGTGCCGACTTCTTTTTGGGAGTAGGTTACTCTCCCGACTTCGGTGCTGAAGGCGCCTGCGGGACACTAATATGCGGTTTGCTCGGTCCCGAGCTACCGGAAGGCTTGTCCTTTATCTTTGGAGCCGGGCCTGGGGGGAAGTCTTGACCAGGGCCTTCTTTTTTTCGGGTGGAGTTGGGGTAGGGGCAGTTGCACTCACTCGTTGACCAGGAGTGATGTGGTCATCTTAGTCTGAGTCGTCTGCTTCGGACACGATTTCCAGGTTCTCAGAAACCTCCTCCGGGACATCGGGGCCTTCATCGAAGATGTCTACTGGTGCTGGAGCTGCTCGATGTGCCATGATGTGTCGTGGGGCCCGGCGATCACCGATGGTCTTCTTGGATCGAAAAGAGGTGCAGGCCTGGCAATTGTTCTTGTCATGCTCGGGCGAGAGACACACGTTACAGACCTTGTGATGGTCACTGTGTGGGAATTTCGCTCCACACTGGGGGCATTTTTTGAATGGAGTCCTTTCCATGAGCTGTAGGCCCTAACGGAGTCGATAGGACAGCGGCCCGCGTCGACGATTGGAACTGAGTAGCTGAGATGCCCGTAGAAGATCACGCGAAACAATACTGTTGAGTTGTAGATAGTTTGCACATCGAAAAGGTTTGGAGAATAAGGTGCCGAACCAGAGCGCAAAAGTTACATCCGAACCCAATGGCGGAAAAAAAAACAATCTGAGGATGGAGTCGATGCCCATGTGCACTATCGTCCAAGGGAGGAGTCACCTATCTCGTGACTACAAAAGACTCTTCCAAGACAACAACAAAGTGCAAGCATCCAAGTCCAACACCAGATGGCGATCTATGCATAGTGTACAATCTGCAGCTCATATACCTCGAACACAGATTTTTGATCATTGATCTGAAGACTGTTTAATAGTTTTACTGTTGTCAGGTAATCCTGTTTTACTTTCTTCTAACTGAGAGCTTTGAGCAGCCAGTCATCCAGGTAGGGATACATTGAAATTCCCTTCCTTCTTAAGTGGGCTGCTACCATAGCTATGCATTTCGAAAACATGCGGTAGTAGATTTGAAGCTAAAAGTTAGTGCTGTGTATTGATAGCGACTGTTTCTTACTGCAAAACTGAGGAATTTCTTTTGGGGCGTTGCTACTGGAATGTGGAAATTTTCTTCTAGTAAATCTATTGTGCACATCCTTTCTTTTTTTGTAAATGGATACACCCAATGTACGGCTAACATTCAAAGTTTTTTTCTCTAATCATAGATCTATATCAGTCTGACCATTCTTCTGAGCTTTTTTTGCTGACACGAAAATATCTGGAGTAAACTCCAAGAACTTCTTGAGCCGATGGAACTCCTTTGAGCGCTCTTTTTCGTAATAGGATTGATGATTCTTATGTGAGGATGGACAGCAGATTCTTTGATTTAAGTTTCAGTGACACTGGTGGTCAAGTGGCCTTCAAATATAGAAAGAATTTATAAGCTATAATATTTAGCACCCATTTGTCTCTTGTAAAGGACGTCAAACTATGCTAGATGCAAATATACCACTCCTCTCACTGGAGTGGGAAACAGAGCGAGGGTTATAGACTCGTCACCGTCTTCTGCCATAGAAGTGTCCACCTTAAGAGAAAGGAGACTTTGTCAAAGTTTTTGGGGGTTTTGAATTTCACCCCTGGTAAGAATACCTCTGACCCTGCGATTATTGTTATAGCTGCTATTGTGGAAAGGACCAGCAAGGGGTTTGAAGCATGCATTGGTGGAATCTACGATCTCTAGCTCTGTACTGTTGCATGAACCTTTTTCATTTCAAGGCCGACTACCAGAGTCTCTGCTTCGTTTTTCATTTTCATCATTTCTTCCTTCATATGAGGACCAAATAGAAAAGTACCAGAAAAGGGAAGATTCATGATTTTTATTTCAGCCTCTTGTTTCAGAGTTGTGAGTCGGAGCATGATGATCCATGAATGGACATACCAGGGCAATATCCAGAAGCTGGCTATTCTGTTGGGTCAACCACAGCACTAATGATCTGATGAACAAGTTACTTACCTTCAGAAACGCCTTATCTAGTTGAGACTGTATCTAGCGGCAGATTCCTTACCTTATAAATATCCCCAGGCGTCAGCCTAGATCTGGAAATTTTTCATAAGCAGTACCTCTGTGTGCCGGTAGGTGGTTTCGCTCGGTTCTGTGTGACGTTGTCTAAGCTGGAAGTGACGTGCCCTGTGCCTGTATAGGCGCCACCCCAGCACGCTGACGTCAGTTTCTTTACCTGACTTTCCACGCCAGGAGCGCTGAGCCCTGAAAAACACTGACCACTGGTGTGGAAAACTAGGGCCCTGAAAGGGGAAATCCTTGTCCCTAGAAATCTGTTCGCAGAGCGGGGAATATGGGAGGGTCGGTAAGGAATCTGCGGCTATATAGAGCCCCTACCAGATAAGGCTTTATCGAAAGTAAGTAACTTGTTCATTTGATAGAAACTTCTAGCCGCAGATTCCTTGTCTTAGAATAGATACCCAACAGACCTGACTGTCCAGGCAGTAGTGTTTTGCGAATGTGTGCAAACAGGCCCATCTTGCTGCCTGGCAGATTAGGACAGAACTCCACATGCTAACGCAGTGGTCGCAGCCTTGGCTATGGTTGAATGAGCACTCAAACCCACAGGGGGTTGATTCTTGTCCAATGCATAGCAGATCTTAATGCAGAGAACGATCAATTGGGTGATGGTCTGTTTCTGCATGGCCTTTCCCTTTTGCACTCCAACATACCCCATGAAGAGTTGGTGTCAGGATGTGTCAGCAGCGCAAGAAAAGATAATGCCACTAACCTCTGTTATCGGCCAGCGGGGACGATGGCTGTTGAGGAGCCTCCCTACTCCCCTGGGCGCAACCTCCCACAGAGTAATGAACACTGCCCTGTAAGGAAGCACTCCGGGGAAAAGGGAAGTGGATAAAATAACAAGTACTGCTGCAGAGAAGGCTCCTTGTCTTCCTATGCCTGGTCTAGGGCTTTGGATGTTTTCAAAGATCACGTCTCCATAGACTACTGCATATAAAAGAAGAGAGAGAGGTGTGGGGTGGAGTACAGGAAGTACCATACAGACACAGAATACGTAGTTGTTCATACACTCACGAGGTACTATGCAGCAATACACATATAGCGGGCAGTGAACACCAATCCTGGAGAGAGAATGACTTCAGGAAGCCATCATGAAAAACCAGGACTATACGTGCTTCATGGATACAACAGAAAAGAACAACAGTCTACATAGCGGCACTTGTACCTAATCCTGAGAAGTGGACACCTCCCTGTGCCCGAACGTCATGGGCAAGTACACATAAAAACAATAGTGCCCCCAACTGCTGTTGAATAGTCACAGCTTTAAAACCAGAAGGGGGTACGAGACCATCAGTACTCAAAAACAGAGGCGCCCTACCGCTGTTCTGAGGCACAGCAAGAGGACCAGCCTGCTACTGGGCAACTAAGAAATAGCTGCAAGCGCACCCATTCGCTGTTCAAAAATCACAGCGAGAGTGCCTGCAGGACGTTGGCGCTATCTTCAACAGCGTGGGGGGAAACAAACAAAGTCGCGGGTGTGGGAGGAGCGTTCCGGCACCCCTCTCCTGTCTGGGTCTAAAGTACCTTGAGGCTCCCGGTGCCGGGAGTCGGGAGTAAGTTGGAGCGGACATGCGGCTTCCAAGAGCAAAGCCGTGCTCAAATGCAGGAAGTCCGTTCTCGAGATCAGCTGAAGAGACAGCAGGTCCAACAGCGATGAAAAGAGGAACTCCGGCAGGGAATACACATCCGCCCTCTATGAAGTCCGAAACAGGCAAGATTCTCAAGCACCTCCTCCCGGAAGAGGAGCTGCTCTATAGGGGCGGATACCTTGGAGATGCCTAATCCGTGTTCCCCTGATGCGTCCCAAGGTCTTCTGGGATATGCAGTGCACTGGGCGCTGGTTCCATCCAAACAGGGTATCGTGCACACAGGGGAGGGACGCTCTGTGAGTGGATGCGTTACCTGCCTTTCCTCCCTGTTCATTCTGTGTGATCGCGACAGTTGGTCATCCACCCAGAACTCTCTCGTGCTGTCAAGATAGAATGACAACCTCTTTTTGCATCCAGACGGTGCAGTCGCTCCTCTTCCCTTCCTTGGAGGGATGTAGTGGAGCATAAAAAGTAGGCAGCGTGATGAATTGGCCTAGATGAAAAGGGAGTGACCACTTTCAGCAGAAGGGAAGCTCTAGAAGAAACAGCTTGTCTGGGTAGATGTTCAGCTATGGAGGCTTGGATGACAAAGCCTGAAGCTCATTGACGCTTGGACAGATGTTTTTGCCACCAAAAAGGCCATCTTGATGGTAAGGGGCCTAAGAGGACAATTGTGCAATGGCTCAAAGAGAGCGCACATCATTAAAATGAGGACCAGATAAAGGTCCCACTGAGGCTTGATAAAGGGCGAAGGCGGAAAGATATGTTGCAAACTTTTCAAGAACCTATTTACAACAGGGGATTTGAAGAATGATAGCTGATCTGGCAACTGCAGAAAGGCTGAGATGGCAGAAAGATAGGTCTTTAAGGTGACCAAAGCAGAGCCCTGCTGGGCAAGAGAAATGATAAAGAGAAGGACCTGAGGGAGAGGGGCAGAAAGAGGGTCAACCTGTTTCTCTGCACACTATGCCAAAAACATGCCCCAACGGCAGGTGTATACCGTCTTGGTAGAGGTACACCCGGCTGCCAAGATAGCATTGCAGACTTTGGACAGAAGGTTGAAAGCTGTCAACTGTCGCAGTTTAATCTCCACGCATGAAGGATGAGTGTTGACTGGTTCAGGTGGACAAACCTCCCTGCTGCTGCAACAGAAGATACTCCTGAAGGGGCAGCCTAATCGGAGAACTGATGGCCATGCTCAGCAGCTTGAGATACCAAACTCTTCAAGCCCAGTCCAGAGTCACAAGGATGATTTGGGTCCAGTTGTTTGTGATCTTTTTGAGAACCCTGGGCAGGAGTGGTATGGGCGGAAAAGCGTAGAGGAAGCCCGAGCTCCACTCGAGATGAAAAGCGTCTCTGAGCAAGACCCGCCTTGGAAACTTTAGCACCCAGAACTGCTGACATTGCACATTCTCAGCGGTGGCAAACAGATCTAACCAATGCTCTCTCCACTGCTGAAAGAGACCTTGCACCACTTCCGGATGGAAACGCCAATTGTGATCGGCTAGGCACCTTCAGCTGAGTTTGTCAGTCCTGGGGTTCAGAGAGCCCTCCAGGTGTTGAACCATCAAAGAAATGCCCTGATGTTCTAGCAATGTCCAGCGACAGAGGGCATCTTGGCAAAGGGTCCACAAACCTACCCCGCCCTGTTTGTAGTAGTACCACACAGCGGTGGTGTCGTCCGTGAACACCTGCACGAGCCTTCCCTTGATAGAGGGTAGAAAGTCTCTTAATGCCAATCGGATTGCCCAGAACTCCAGAAGGTTGATTTGGAGTTGGGATTCTGCCGAAGACCAGAGGCCACTTCTCACAGATGGCCACCCCATCCCAGGAGTGACGAATTTGTCACCACTTTCATATCTGGTTGAGGAAGGGAGGGGGGGGGGCTGCCGCTGACCCCTTCACGATTCGTTCACCACCCCTGCGGATCTTTTGTAGTTCACTCTGAGATCTGGATCAGGTCGGAGAGATTCCCCTGATGCAGCACCCACTGGAACTTCAGGTCCTACTGCAGAGCCCGCATATGCTAGCGGGCATGAGTCTCAAGCAGGATGCTATGAGGCCCAGCAGCCTCAGAGTCAGTCTCACCGAATGCCAGGATAGAGGCTGAAACGTCGATATCATAGCCTGAATATCTTGGACTGGACGTTTGGGAGGATAGGCGCAAAGTGCACCGTGTCCCCAACAGCTCCGATTAAAGAGAGCGTCTGAGAGTAAGTCAAGTGAACCCCAGTGAATGCAGGAGGCCCGCCGTAGTCTGAAAGTGGGAGACAACAGCCTGGAGAGTCAACAGCCAGTCGGCGAGATATGGGAAGACTGGTACCCTTGATCTCCTCCACAAATGAGCTGCATCCACCGCCATTACTTTGGTGAACACTCGAGGGGCGCTGATAAGGCCAAAAGGGAGCACGGTGAACTGAAAGTGCTTGTGGCCTACCGTGAACCACAGGTAACATCTGTGGGCAGGCAGGACGGGAATGTGAAAGTATGCTACTATCCAGTCCGCCTTGCCTTTGAAGAGATGGGAGCTAATAAAGGGCATGTCCAGAAGTGACGCTTGGATATCTCCAGAAACACCAGTTATTGTCAGACAGGTGTGGCACTGTAAGGCCACCAACGAAGAAACCTCTCTGTCCACTGAGTTGATCATGTCCAAACCACTTAAGATCATGAATTTGGCTGTACCTCTCACATCTGCAATAGCTGCGCAAAGTTTTGCATATGCCTCCTCTGGGACCAAGGGCAGCACCTGTGCCACCGAATCCCACAGTGAGTGGGAGTAACGCCCCCTAAAGGCACGCAGTGTTCACGGACCGCAGTGCCAGGCTGATGTGATACAAAATGTTCTATCCTAAGGTATCCAGCTTCTTGGATTCCCTATCAGGTAGAGTGGTAGGGAATGCAACAGGATTTACTCAGGAGGTGGAGGTTTTGACCACCAAGCTCTCCGGGGCGGGGTTTTTCATGAGGAAACGAGGGACCCATGGGGCGTGGCAGTGGTGGCAGGCAATCGTCCTGTTAACCCCTTCTGTGCCCATGACGAGATAGTCTCGTCATGGAGCGCGGTTGCGCTGTGCCCATGACGAGACTATCTCGTCATGGACCCCGCCCGCTAATGAAAGGGCCGGCACAGGAGGGGGAAAGGGCGGGGCACTCAAGGGGTTAACAGGAGCCCCTTGGCCGTGCTTGGAGCAAGTCCCAAGTAAGACGTCATTAAAGGCTTCATTAAATGGGAAAAGCAGTTCTGAGAGGGTCACTCCCAGCTGAAGCACCTCTGTAAAGACGTTAAGCTTGGAGCCAGGGGAGACACCGCCAGTGGAGAACCATTGCGGAGCCGCTCTCAAATCCACGGGCCCAAAAGATCACCAGGGGAAATGGGCCATGCATATCTGAGGTGCAAAGCCTCGTAGAACTCCCACAGATGGATGGAAGTCGTTCCGGCTCTTGGAAACTCGGGGAAGCGCGGAACTGGCCCAGGGGCAGGCCCAACCGTGGAGCCAGGCCTCGAATGACGATGCTGCCCCCTCGTTTCAGCAGATGACTTTGATAGACGAGGCGAAGTCATTGCCATTACACGCTGCGTGTTTTGGTGCAGAAAAAAGAGTCGACATGGCACATATACCTGTGTGCCATGCCTGCAACCCACTGCCTATGGTATAGGTAAGACACCCCTCTAGCTGGGTGCACTATACCACTGGTGAGGGTACAGTTGCAGGAGCACTCTACCCCTACAGTGTCTAAGTCCATTCTTAGACATTGTAAGTGCAGTAAAGTCATATAGAGTATATGAAAATGAAATGAAAATGTTTTTTTATAAAGCGCATGGCTACCCGGTAGCATCCCAGCGCTGGGCTGGGACTTTATCATTACGAGCGCCACAGCACCATAATGGCTTTACTGAATTCTGAGAAGTTTGGTAGCAAACTTCTCAGCATAATAAACCCACACTAATGCCACCGTGGGATTTATTATACCATGCACTCGGAGGGCATCTTAGAGATGCCCCTTGAAAAATGGCCAGCCTCTGGTGGGTTCCCTGGCTGGTAAACACCGGCCTGCCACCACAAGACATGTTTCTGGACTCCTGGGGTGGGAGCCTTCGCTCCCTGGGCCCAGAAACAAAGCCTTTCCTGGGAGGAGGTGGTCACACCTCCCCCAGGTCAGGAAGAGCCATCTGTGGCAGGGGAGCTTCAAAGGCCTTGCCGCCTTTGTAACACGACCCCCAGCCTCTCCTGCTATCAGGAGCAGGCCCCCTTCCTGTCTCATCCCCTTTTCGGCGGGAGGACAGGTGGGAAAAATTAGAACAGCCCAGAAGGTGTGCCCACCTGTGGCACTCCCACCCCTCAGGTAGGGAAGGTCGAGGTGAAGGTCACTCTTCAGTGCCCACTATCTTGCAGATGGCAGGCCCTCTCCAATCAGTGTTAGGGATTGTGCCCACTCCCCCACGTGGGGTGAGCACAGCAAGGGTGTAGTCGCCCTATGGTCAGTAGCCCACTGGCTTCTGACCTCGAGACCCCTAAAAAGCCCTCGAAATACAGTATTTAGGTGGCAGCCTTGAACCCAGAAGGCAGATTCCCACAACCTACGAAGAAGGAGGACGAAAGAAGACGCCCAGCAGAGGAGACTGCAGAGAAGAACTGACTTGGCCCCAGCAATACCGGCCCGTCTGCACTTTCCAGAGATCCCCTGCCAAAAGTCGCCTTGTCCTGCAGCCAACAACCTCCAGAACCCTTGGAAGGACTGACAGCCTTCAACAAAGACCGAATCTCCTGTGAAAAGCAGCTCTGTTTAAAAGAATCACCAAAGAAAGACTCTGAGCCTGCTGAGGACAAAGAAACCCGACGCTGGGAACCCACACTTACCCCCATGCCTACGGCCCGAGTGGCCCACTGGTCCCAGCGAGGTCCCCCAGCGCTCCAGAGTCCAAGTCCACATTGGATTGACCCCTCCAGGACTCCTGACGTCGCCTACAGCCTCTGCATGCAGACCCCGCAACCGCAAGTGACCCGGTAAGGTGAACTCTCACCTCAAAAGGCACCCCTGCATCCGGCTGCTCTGCACCCTGGAGAAGAGGACCTGACCTGGAATGAGCTCCCAGTCAACATCAGATGCTCCCCCACTCTGCACACTTTCAGGAAGATCTGGCTCTTCGACTGATCCGGAGCAATACCCAGCGCCTTGAGACCCTCACGGGTGAGTAGCGTGCTTCATAAACCCCTATTGATTGATTGAGGTGCACCAACTTCCATGAGCCCTCCAACTTACCTGTCCAGCTGTTGGTTCCTCCCGGAGACTTCCTGGACCAAGCCTGCAGCCAAAATCCAAAACTGGCAATTCCCATTGAAAACAACAGGGCATCCAACGCCAAAGCAGCACTCTGCACCCGCTCGCCGTTGTGCTGCTGTGGGTGCACCCTGTGTGCTAACTTGGATCCCCCTTTGCCCAGAGCTAAACCCTAGGAGCCTTGCTCCCACAACCATGTGGCCTGCTCATGAGAAGCCACCAACCAGAGGCCCCCTATCCTCCACTGGATAACATTGGGTCTCAGCACTCTGCTCCCGGCTGCCCTAGTGCCGCTGAGGGTGCTCTTGAAGTGCATACTTGACCCTGGAAGAACGCTTGCTCTAACCCCATAAAACCAACTCCCAAAACGAAGTACTCACCTATAAACCAATAACTTAATTTCCTCCCATAGGATTGCATTGACTGCTTTTCTGTGGAAAAAATCTTTGTGTGGCCGTGAAAAATTGTATGAAACCTTAAGACACTATATACTTAAAAAACTGAATTACTTACCTTTTACTTAGGAAATGACCCAGTATGATATCTAGGCCTATCACACTGAGTAGAAAAAGTAACTTGAAAAGTAAACTAATAAGTAATCATACAGTAACTGAAAAGTAATTTCAACTGTTTCTGAATATTTGCCCTACCTGTATCCAAACCAATTACATACAACTATATTATTCCTGCAAAGTATTATTTCACTTACCTGCACAAGGCCTGGCTTGGTTCTAGAAATAAAATACAACTAAATAATATTTTTATACAAAACAAATTGCTCAGAGTTCAGTCTTTGCCTGTGTGACATAATTTCTTGCCTGAGTGTGTATACAATAAATGCTTCACACTTCCCTCTGATAAAGCCTTACTGCTCACCCACACTACCACAAATAGAGAGTAAGGATAAGTCATAAGCACTGAATATTCCCGCCCATGTGCGGGGACCCCGGAAATAATAAAAATTATATATGAAAACCATATATATACAGCTCTGTATATGTATACACATATATTATTTTTTCCAAGCAAATGCAGCCCCCATAGAAGGCTAAACAATGTAGATACAATTATCCAATAATGCACCATAGGTATAAAATTACACCTAAATCTCTTTTTTTTTTAAATGAGGTAACACACTCATAACAAAGGAAAAAAGAGCACTGTGCAAAACACAGAACCATCAAACATTGTTAGCCTGCAGGCTGTATTGCAATACAATACCATAGAGACTGAAAAGCCTTGTACAGGTAAAAACTGGCATCGTGCCTTTAAGGCAGCCCTGACTCCAATATCCCATCATGCCTCAGGGGTGACAGTTGGGTCAGTTGTTCTTTGCGGGACTGTAGTCCTACATACAAAGATATATTTTCTCCATTGTTAGAATGGGGAACCTCTGGTTGGCACAGGTAGGTACTTGTGACAAGCAGCGGTCCCTTCTTCTATTCAGGGCGAGGGAATTACCCCTTCCGAACAACCCCTGCTCACCCTATAGGTAGTGTGGCGCGAGCAGTCAGGGCTAAACTTCAGGGCGCTAGTCAGTTAAGCATTTATGATAACACACAGTAAATCACAACGATCCCCCACAAACGGACACCAGGCGTAAGTTGTATCAAAAATACGGATGCTTTATATAAAAGATTCTTTGTTACGCAGGCATGTACAAGACCATCAATAACGGTTACGAAATGGAAGCCACACGATGATAATTAGTCACTGTTCTTGTCTTTGGTAACTTATTCGATCACGAGCGCTTCACAGGGCTCGGTTGAGTCGGTCCCGTCACGGTGAGGCGCAGCGTACCCGGGATACAGTGATACGGGGAAATCAGAACGTTGCGGACCCCGAGTCCGATAGAGAGTTCACTGTACCTGGGAACGTGCGGTGTGGTTGGACGAGTCTTCAGGGGAGATGCAGGTTCTGCACCTCGTGGGTCTTCCGGGTCAAGAATTCAGCGGGCGGCTCTCGGTAGACAGGTGCGGCCCAGGGCCTCCGACACGGTCTGTGCGGGAGGTCACTGCGGAGGGCGGCACGGTCAGACTCAGGCTGGGAGGTGAAGCGGGGCGGCCGGATACGTTACGACGTACGGGCGGCCGTCCGAGGCTGGATTTCACTTCCCCACTAGAAATCCGGCGGGAGGGCGAGAGGGCACCAAGCGCGCTCCAGTAGCAGGCAGGTGACAGGGAAACGGGACGGCCAGACTCGATGGGTCCAGAGCGACTCAGGTAGAGTGGGGCTCTCGGCGAGTGGAGGCGGCCAGGCTTCTGGGTGTCACGGCCCTAGGAGGGATGCGAAGGTGCGCAGGGCACTCCGGCGGGAGAAAGCACACGGCTCGAATTCTCAGACGAGCGGAGACACGGTGAACCCACTGGTCCTGGGGTTCAGTTCAGGGGGCAAGCTCTTCTTCCAAGCCCTTGGAGATAGTTGAAGAACAAAGTGTAAAAGTCTCTTTCAGTCTTTTTCCTCTCCTTCCTTAGCAAGGCACCTACTGCAGGCCAGTCCCTCAGGTCAGGGAAAGTTACTCCTCCTTCAGCTTCTTCCAGGTCCTTCTAGTCAGGCAGAGTTCCTTCGTGGTTCAATCTGGATCTGATTTCTTAGGAGCCAGGCTCCTACTTTTATACAGGGATTCTGTTGTTCTTTAGCGCCAGGGGGCCTGGGCCTGGCTCAGTCCAGTTTTGGAGCACTCTGTTGTGGTGACTCGGCTTGTCCCTTTCAGCAGCAGGGCAGAGACATCAGCCGCTCCACAGGGGGCGGCGCCGGCTTTGTGGTGGCAGAGCACAGGTCTATTCAAGAGTCAGGGTGCACTCCTCCCACCCATCCTGGGGTAATCTCTCTACCCACCACCTGGCAGCCAACCTGTCTCCTGGAATCCCCCAGCCCTGCTCCTGTACTGTTGCTAGGCAGAACACACACACACAGCAGAGGCGGACTGAGATGGTTAGGCACGCAAAGGCTAACTTTCTAAAAGTAGCATTTGCAAACCCAGGATATTAAAATAACCTTTACTAAAAGACGTATTTTATTATCCTGAGTTCAGGCATACTAAACATGACTTTCTACCCTGCTCTCTGAGTCCACTGGGGTCACAGCGTGTAGCGATCCCAGCAGCCCATTCTGGCCTATGGAGAGCAGGTAGCCTTCAATAGTGAAAAACGAAAATGGCTGTAATTCACTATTAAGACATGCCACACCCATCAGGGCATGTCCTACCTTATACCTACAATGCACCCTGCGCTCAGGCCTACCAGAGGGGTGACTAACATGTAGTTAAGGGAAGGTTTAGGGACTGGTAAGTGGGGACACTTGCTCAGTCAGCGCGACGGTACCAGACCGCGCGCAGGGTCTGCAGTGGCAGACCCTAGACACATTTTACCCCGCTGCTTCGGTGGGTGGCACAACTAGTGCTGCAAGCCCACTAGCCGCATTTGGATATACAAGCCCTTGGCACCCCTGGTGCACTCTACTAGGGACTGATAGTAAACCAAATAAACCAAACGTGGAAGTTAATTCACATAATACATTTTACCATAGGGAGCACTTGCACTGTGGCACTGGATGGCAGTGGCACAGTGCCCTGAGCAGCTAACACCAACACAAAAACACATTGAGGCACAGACAAAAATGGAAGGGTGACCCACGCCAATGGTGCCAGGTCTAACACGTGTCCCCTCCAGCTGAAAAGTGGGGAGAACTACCCTACCCCAGGGAGTTCTGCATCACTAAGGCGGAAAAACCTGGACAGACCGTCAGCATTGGCGTGATCTGTGCCAGGGCGATGCTCCACCGTAAAGTCCATACCCTGTAGGGAGATGGACCACCTCAACAGTTTTGGGTTCTCACCCCTCATTTGCATCAACCATCTGAGGGGCCTGTGGTCGGTCTGAACCCGGAAGTGAGACCCAAACAAGTAGGGTCTTAGCTTCTTCAGCGCCCAGACCACAGCAAATGCTTCTCGTTCTATCGCACTCCACCTTTGTTCCCGGGGAAGTAGCCTCCTGCTAATAAAGGCTACGGGTTGGTCAAAGCCCTCCTCAGTGATCTGTGAGAGAACAGCCCCTACACCATGCTCGGATGCATCCGTCTGCACCAGGAACTCTCTGGAGAAGTCAGGAGCCAAGAGCACGGGCGCCGTGCACATGGCAGTTTTCAGGGTGTCGAAGGCTTTCTGACAGGTGTCAGTCCATATCACTTTTCTGGGCTGCTTCTTCGAAGTCAGCTCTGTCAAGGGGGCAACGATGCTGCCATACCCCTTGACAAACCTCCTGTAGTACCCGGTGAGTCCTAAGAAGGCCCTCACCTCCGTCTGGGTCTTTGGGGGCTCCCAAGCCAGGATGGTTTCAACTTTGGGTTGGAGGGGCGCCACCTGGCCGCTCCCCACTTGGTGTCCCAAGTACACCACTGAACCCTGCCCGATCTGACACTTGCTTGCCTTGATCGTGAGGCCTGCCTTGCGCAGCGCCATCAACACTTCCCAGAGATGTTGCAGGTGTCCTTCCCATGTGCCGCTGAACACTGCGATGTCATCCAGGTAGGCGGCGCTGAACTCGGTCAGCCCAGCCAACACCTGGTTGACCAACCTCTGGAAGGTGGCAGGGGCATTCTTCATCCCAAAGGGCATCACCCGGAACTGGTAATGCCCATCTGGCGTAGAGAATGCGGACCTCTCTTTGGCCCCATCAGTCAAGGCGATCTGCCAGTACCCAGACGTTAAGTCAAACGTGCTGAGGTACCGTGCAGCCCCTAACCGATCGATGAGCTCATCAGCTCTGGGGATGGGGTGCGCGTCAGTCTTCGTGACTGAGTTGAGTCCTCGGTAGTCCACACAGAACCGGAGTTCGGGCGTGGCACCCGGCGCTGCAGCCTTTGGGACCAAGACCACTGGGCTGGCCCAAGGACTGCTGGAGGACTCAACCACCCCTAGGGCAAGCATCTTCGAGACCTCCTCTTTGATGCAGGCCCTGACCCTGTCAGTTACCCGGTAGGCCTTGTGCTTCACAGGTAAGCTGTCTCCCGTATCCACATCATGGACGCACCAATTTGTGATACCGGGAACCAGGGAGAACAGGTCAGGAAACTGCCCCAGCAGCTGGCGGCAGTCACCCTGTTGCTCAGGGGTCAGGGTGGGTGAGAGGTTTACTCCATCCACTGACCCGTCTCGCTCTGAGGCTACCAAGAGGTCAGGAAGAGGCTCGGACTCCTCTTCCGTCCCATCATCGGTGGCCAAGAGCATGCCCACTTCGGACCTCTCCAAGTGGGGCTTCAGTCGATTGACATGTAGGACCCTTAAGGGGTTCCTAGGAGACCGCAAGTCCACCAAGTAGGTGACAGAACTCTTGCGCTCCACAATCTCAAAGGGTCCTGTCCACTTGTCCTGGAGTGCACAAGGCTCCACAGGGGCCAGGACCCACACTTTTTGGCCAGGTTGAAGCTCAACCAGAGTGGCATTCTGGTCGTACCACCGCTTCATTTCCTCCTGGCTGGCTTCCAGGTTTGCCTCAGCAAGTTGCCTGAAACGCCTAGTCTGGTTCCGGAAAGCCAGCATGTAACTGTATACATTCTGGGGAGGTTTCCTGGGAGATTGCTCCCAGCCTTCCTTGACCAGACTAAGAGGTCCTCGTACTGGGTGGCCATACAAAAGCTCAAAGGGACTGAACCCTAGAGACTTTTGTGGCACCTCGCGGTACGCAAAGAGAAGGCATGGTAAGAGGACGTCCCACTTACGCCTCATGGGTTCCTCGAGACCCATAATCATGCCCTTCAGGGTTCGGTTGAAACGCTCAACCAACCCGTTTCCTTGGGGATGGTAAGGTGTGGTGAACTTGTAGGTTACACCACACTCTTGCCAAAGGGACTTCATATATTTCGATATGAAGTTGGTCCCCCTGTCAGACACCACCTCTAGAGGGAATCCTACTCGTGAGAAAATTCCCATCAGTGCCCGTCCCACCACGGGGGCCGTCACTGTCCTCAGAGGGATGGCTTCAGGGTACCGGGTGGCATGGTCCACCAAGACCAGGATAAACCTGTTGCCCATGGCTGTCTTGGGGTCCAGTGGCCCCACAATGTCAATCCCCACCCGCTGGAATGGGGTACTGACCACAGGGAAAGGTTGGAGTGGAGCTCTCAGCTTCCTTCCACTCTTGCCACTTGCCTGGCAAGTCTGGCATGTCCTGCAGTGAGTGTCAGAACTCCTGCGCATTTGGGGCCAATAAAAGTGGGTGACAAGCCTTTCAAAGGTCTTGTCCTGCCCCAAATGTCCTGCTAACGGTACGTCGTGAGCCAGCCCCAGTAGGAAGGCTCTGAACTTCTGGGGTACCACCAGCGCACGGGCTGACCCAGGTTCAGCAACCTTAGGCTCGGAGTATAGGAGGTTGTTCTCCCAGTAGATCAAGTGAGTTCCGGACTGATCACCATTGGCCTGGGCTGCAGCCTGCTGCCGCATACCCTCTAGAGAGGGGCACTCTTTCTGCTCCCTGCAGAATTCCTCCCTGGTGGGGCCTCCTTCTTGCTGCCAATGGGTCAGCTCAGGCAGGTCCCCCAGTTCGGCTATCTGTTCCCCGGTAGGCTCCAGGGCATCCCCCTCAAGGTCTGCTTCCTCCTGGGCCGTGGGAACGTCAGGAGCCGGATTCCCGTGCCTCCCTTGCCCTCTCTCTAAGGCCGGTTCCTGGGCCTCTCCCTCAGGCTCCAGGGTTCCTTCAACACCCCTACCGGCTGCCATCGACCGGGTGGTCACACACGCCCAATCAGGCAAGCCCACCATCCGCAGGTGAGTCGTCTTCTCCACCTTTTCCCAAGGGGAGCTCTCCAAATCGTTACCTAGGAGACAATCAACAGGCATGGCCTCTCTCACAGCCACTTGCAGAGTACCAGAGACCCCCCCCCACTCAAAGGGAACCTGAGCCATGGGACACTGACTCTCTGTGTTGTCAGCGTTGACAACACGGCAGAATGCGTGCGGGACAACCTGCTCTTGAGACACCAGGTGTTGCTTGACAGCAGTCACACTGGCTCCAGTATCTCTAAGAGCCCCCACCCTCTTGCCATTTATGGTCACCCACTGCCCATACTTTTGAGTATTGGGGGGCAGCTGGGCCTCAGCGACCATCTCACTGTCTCCTAATGAGACTAGGGTCATCTGTACGGGATCCCCCGCCCCTTGGACGTCTATCTCCCTCCCCAAGGCTACACTATTCACCTGCTTGGGGGGTGGGGCACCAGAGGGTGCTGGTTTACCATACAGGGGGCACTTGGGATCCACGGAAATGTGCCCCAGGTTGTTACACTTGTAACATCTGAGGGGCCCTCTTTGAACAGGGTTACCTGTCGGGGCCCCGGTCTGCTTCGGGGGTGGGGGTGGCTGAGAACCCTTCCCTTGGTTCCCTTGGGAATTACTTTGGGGCCCTTTGTAGAACTCCCTCTGTTTACCCTTGTCCCCCCCACTCTTCTGCTGGGGACCCTGAACACCTTTGGCGGGGCCTCCCACGGGACCCTTGTGGACCCTGGTGCTGATCCAGCGGTCCGCCTCCTCAGCAAGCTTCCTCGGGTTGGACAGCTTGCTATCGATCAGGTGTTGGCGTAGCTCAGGAAAACGATTATCCGACAAGTGCTCCCATGCGATTAAATCAAACAGCCCTTGGTAATCATCCACCTTGCTACCCTTCACCCAACCATCCAGCGCTCTGCAAAAAAAGGTCACATATTCTACATAAGTGGTCCCAGGTTTCTTGGTGCAATCCCTAAATCTCTGTCTGTACAATTCAGGAGTCAACCCATACCTTGTCATGAGAGCCTCCTTCATGTGTGGATAGGATGTGTGGACATCGGAGGGGAGGTCTAGCAGTGTGTCCCGCCCCTCACTCAGGAACCTTCCCCACAACCCCGCTCCCCAATCCTTCTCAGGGACCCGGTGGGAGGACATGGCTACTTCATAGGCCCTAAACCACTGCCCAATATCATCCTGCTTATAATATTCTTTGACTACATCTTTAGGAATGTGCACCCTTGACTCTGTTGAATTGCTGCCACCAGAGGGTGAGTTGTCTAAGCTCCTGGCCTTGAGATCCAACTCCCTCATTTTTACCTCATGCTCCATGGCCAGTTTCTGCCTTTCTCTCTCCATTTGCAGTTTGGCCATCTCCACCTCGTGTGCTCGGGCGGCACTCCTGTCGGCCAACTCCTCTGGCGACAGGCCTCTGCTAGGCTCAAACACACCTTCGGGGGGTATCACCTCCCGGGCATTCTCTGGGAACTTTGATTCGTGCCAGGCTCTCAGTGCGGTCACGTACTGATCCTTGTTGCTTAGTCCACTTTGCTTGATTCTGTACTTGGAGAGATATCCCTTCAGGACATCATTTGTGCACTTCCTCAGTGCCTCGGGCTCCCAATCGATGTCATCTACTCCAGAGAATACAGAGGGCGCTCCGCCTCCGTTGACTGAGCTAGGCATGGTTTCTTAAGGTGGAGATTTTTCTTTAGCAACAACTGTCACTCAACCTGTGGCTGCGTTATAGGTCTGCTCTACGTGGTGATCAATAATTCACTGTATGTAAATCATAAATGCAAATTCGAATCCCACCGCTGCCACCAATGTTAGAATGGGGAACCTCTGGTTGGCACAGGTAGGTACTTGTGACAAGCAGCGGTCCCTTCTTCTATTCAGGGCGAGGGAATTACCCCTTCCGAACAACCCCTGCTCACCCTATAGGTAGTGTGGCGCGAGCAGTCAGGGCTAAACTTCAGGGCGCTAGTCAGTTAAGCATTTATGATAACACACAGTAAATCACAACGATCCCCCACAAACGGACACCAGGCGTAAGTTGTATCAAAAATACGGATGCTTTATATAAAAGATTCTTTGTTACGCAGGCATGTACAAGACCATCAATAACGGTTACGAAATGGAAGCCACACGATGATAATTAGGCACTGTTCTTGTCTTTGGTAACTTATTCGATCACGAGCGCTTCACAGGGCTCGGTTGAGTCGGTCCCGTCACGGTGAGGCGCAGCGTACCCGGGATACAGTGATACGGGGAAATCAGAACGTTGCGGACCCCGAGTCCGATAGAGAGTTCACTGTACCTGGGAACGTGCGGTGTGGTTGGACGAGTCTTCAGGGGAGATGCAGGTTCTGCACCTCGTGGGTCTTCCGGGTCAAGAATTCAGCGGGCGGCTCTCGGTAGACAGGTGCGGCCCAGGGCCTCCGACACGGACTGTGCGGGAGGTCACTGCGGAGGGCGGCACGGTCAGACTCAGGCTGGGAGGTGAAGCGGGGCGGCCGGATACGTTACGACGTACGGGCGGCCGTCCGAGGCTGGATTTCACTTCCCCACTAGAAATCCGGCGGGAGGGCGAGAGGGCACCAAGCGCGCTCCAGTAGCAGGCAGGTGACAGGGAAACGGGACGGCCAGACTCGATGGGTCCAGAGCGACTCAGGTAGAGCGGGGCTCTCGGCGAGTGGAGGCGGCCAGGCTTCTGGGTGTCACGGCCCTAGGAGGGATGCGAAGGTGCGCAGGGCACTCCGGCGGGAGAAAGCACACGGCTCGAATTCTCAGACGAGCGGAGACACGGTGAACCCACTGGTCCTGGGGTTCAGTTCAGGGGGCAAGCTCTTCTTCCAAGCCCTTGGAGATAGTTGAAGAACAAAGTGCAAAAGTCTCTTTCAGTCTTTTTCCTCTCCTTCCTTAGCAAGGCACCTACTGCAGGCCAGTCCCTCAGGTCAGGGAAAGTTACTCCTCCTTCAGCTTCTTCCAGGTCCTTCTAGTCAGGCAGAGTTCCTTCGTGGTTCAATCTGGATCTGATTTCTTAGGAGCCAGGCTCCTACTTTTATACAGGGATTCTGTTGTTCTTTAGCGCCAGGGGGCCTGGGCCTGGCTCAGTCCAGTTTTGGAGCACTCTGTTGTGGTGACTCGGCTTGTCCCTTTCAGCAGCAGGGCAGAGACATCAGCCGCTCCACAGGGGGCGGCGCCGGCTTTGTGGTGGCAGAGCACAGGTCTATTCAAGAGTCAGGGTGCACTCCTCCCACCCATCCTGGGGTAATCTCTCTACCCACCACCTGGCAGCCAACCTGTCTCCTGGAATCCCCCAGCCCTGCTCCTGTACTGTTGCTAGGCAGAACACACACACACAGCAGAGGCGGACTGAGATGGTTAGGCACGCAAAGGCTAACTTTCTAAAAGTAGCATTTGCAAACCCAGGATATTAAAATAACCTTTACTAAAAGACGTATTTTATTATCCTGAGTTCAGGCATACTAAACATGACTTTCTACCCTGCTCTCTGAGTCCACTGGGGTCACAGCGTGTAGCGATCCCAGCAGCCCATTCTGGCCTATGGAGAGCAGGTAGCCTTCAATAGTGAAAAACGAAAATGGCTGTAATTCACTATTAAGACATGCCACACCCATCAGGGCATGTCCTACCTTATACCTACAATGCACCCTGCGCTCAGGCCTACCAGAGGGGTGACTAACATGTAGTTAAGGGAAGGTTTAGGGACTGGTAAGTGGGGACACTTGCTCAGTCAGCGCGACGGTACCAGACCGCGCGCAGGGTCTGCAGTGGCAGACCCTAGACACATTTTACCCCGCTGCTTCGGTGGGTGGCACAACTAGTGCTGCAAGCCCACTAGCCGCATTTGGATATACAAGCCCTTGGCACCCCTGGTGCACTCTACTAGGGACTGATAGTAAACCAAATAAACCAAACGTGGAAGTTAATTCACATAATACATTTTACCATAGGGAGCACTTGCACTGTGGCACTGGATGGCAGTGGCACAGTGCCCTGAGCAGCTAACACCAACACAAAAACACATTGAGGCACAGACAAAAATGGAAGGGTGACCCACGCCAATGGTGCCAGGTCTAACATCCATGTTAAATAATACAAAACTCAAAATTGCCTGGGGAGGCGGGTGGGTTGCTTATGACTTTGATGAGGATACCCCTGGAAGAGAACTAGGATTACAGGTAAGTAACTTATCCTTCTCTTCCAGGGGATCCTCATCAATAGTCATAAGCACTGAATAGAATAGCAAGCCCACCTTCCACCTGCAGGCAACTGAGAACTGCACTATACATGGAGAAATAAACCATTGACAAATTCAGTTATTGAACAGATTCCTCAAGGAGGCTTGCCCTACTTGAGTGTCTGCTCTGGTGTCCGAATCCAGACAATAATGCCTCGTAAATGTGTGGACAGATCTCCAAGTAGCTGCCTTGCAGATCTCTGAGAGTGGGAAATTATTGAGAAAAGCAGCAGTAGCCGCCTTCCCTCTTGTGGAGTGCGCTTTAGGCCGAGCGGCCAGTGGCTTCTGCGCTAGCTGATAAGCCAATTTAATGGCTGACACAATCCACCTAGCAATGGAACGCTTAGATGCAGCAAAACCTGTGCGGACAGCACCATAGTTAACAAATAAGTGGTCAGACTTCCTGACAGCCTTAGTCCTATCTAGGTAGAACTTTAGAACGCGCTTGACATCTAAAGAGTGCAACGCCCTCTCAGCTGGCGATGAGGGGTTGGGAAAAAAGGTAGGTAAGGAGATAGTCTGGTCAGCATGAAAATCTGACACCACCTTTGGTGAATAAGATGGGTGAGTTCTCATCACTACCCTATTCAGGTGAAAAATAGTGTAGGGCTCTTTAGAACAGAGGGCCTGTATTTCACTCACCCTACGTGCTGAAGTGATAGCTATCAAAAAAGCTGTTTTCCACGTAAGGTGCTGCAAAGTAGCTTTATGTATTGGCTCGAAAGGTGAACTCATAAGTTTTGATAGAACCAGGTTCAGCTCCCAAGAAGGCGAGGGAGGCCTTACTGGGGGGTAAACCTTTTTGAGCCCCTGCAAAAAATCCTTAACCACCTGCAGCTTGAAGAATGACTGCTGCAAAGGGGAGCGCCTATATGCTGTAATGGCCGCTAGGTGAACCTTAATGGAAGAAAATTTCAACCCCAGTCTGGCTAAGTGAAGGAGATAAGGCAAAATCACTTCCTCCTGACATTTTGTAGGGTTATACTGATGTTGCATACACCATACATAAAACCTCTTCCACTTACAGAAATAAGAGTGTCTTGTAGAAGGCCTCCTAGCCTCCTTCAGTATGGTCATACACTCCTGAGGAAGGTTTAAATGGCCATACTGGAGGACTTCAGGAGCCATGCTGTTAAGCTCAGCGAGGAAAGACTGGGATGGTAAATCTTCCCCTGCATCTTGGTTAACAAGTCCGGTCTGCACGGCAGACGCTTGTGAGGTCGGATCGACATGTGGAGGAGATCCGTGTACCACCACTGCCTCGGCCAGTCCGGTGCTATGAGGATCATCTTGGCAGACGAGTGTTGCAGCTTGGTCACCACCTTGGGGATCAGCGGGAGCGGCGAAAAGGCGTACACAAATGTCATTGACCAATCGATCAAAAGGGCATTCCCTATGGATCCTTCTCGATGGTATCTTGAGGCGAAGCCTCGGCATTTCGCGTTGTGTTCGTCCGCGAAGAAATCTATTTGCGGACGTCCCCACTCCTTGAAGATGCCCTCTAGTACCTTGTCGTTGAGTACCCAGTCGTCTGGATCTTGAAAATGACGACTGAGCAAGTCCGCTTTCACGTTGAGCTCTACTGGCAGGTGCACCGCCTTTATTGAAATGTTCCTTGCTAGACTCCAGTGCCACAGGGACTGAGCCTCCAGCGAGAGCGTCCTGGATCGAGTACCCCCTTGTTTGTTCAGGTAGTACATTGTGGTGATATTGTCCGTTTGTACTAGAATGGGACTCGTCCTGATTGCGGGTAGGAACGCTTTGAGGGCTAGGTGGACTGCCCTGAGTTCTAGCATGTTGATGTGGTACAACCTTTCGCTGCTTGACCACCGTCCTTGAGTCTGTAGGGATCCCAGATGCGCACCCCAACCCTCCAGGGATGCGTCGGTGATCAACGTCTGAGATGGGGGTTCTTGATGAAACGGAAGCCCCACCTGTAGATTGAGTGGTTTCAACCACCACTTGATTGATTGCCTGGCCGCTGAGGAAAGACAGACTGGTTCCTCCCACAGTGAATTCCTTTGGTCCCATTTGTCCTCCAGATCTTGTTGGAGAGGACGCATCCTCAACCTGGCATTGGGCACCAGGAATATGCAGGATGCCATGGCCCCCAGCAGAGACGAAATCTGTCGCACTGTAGAGAGCTTGTTGGTCATAATCTGCTTTCCTTTGTAGATCAGGGATGACCGTCTCTCCTCCGAAGGAAACACTTTTCCTACTGCGGAGTCTATAGTTGCACCTAGGTAGTGTATCCTTTGGGTTGGTGTGAAGTTGGATTTCTTGAAGTTCACCCTGAGCCCCAATCTGTGACACAAGTTCAGGCAGCGTTCCACCTGTGAGTGTACACTCTGAGGCAATGGACCTTTTATCAGTCAATCGTCGAGATAGGGATAGACGAAGACTCCTGCGCGCCTCAGTGCAGCCGCTACTACTGCCATGCATTTTGTAAATACTCGAGGGGCCGATTTCAGGCCAAATGGCAGGACCTTGAATTGATAGTGAGAGGTCCCCACCATGAACCTTAGGAATTTCCGATGAGACTGTACTATGGGAACATGAAAATACGCGTCTTGCAGATCCAGCGAGCACATCCAATCTCCTTGCCGGAGATGCGGATATATCTGGTGAAGCGCAAGCATGCAAAACTTTTCCCTTTTGATATGCTTCTTTAGTGTCCGTAAGTCCAAGATGGGTCTGAACTCTGCTTTTGCATTTCTTTTTTGGATCAGAAAATATCTGGAGTAGACTCCTCTTCCTCTCTGCGCCCTGGGGACTTTTTCTATTGCTGATTTGAGCAGCAGGGTCGCTACTTCTTCTCTTAACATCTTGAGGTGTTGAGATGATTGTACCGGGTGGATCGAGGGAGGAGGACTCCGGAAACGAAGCGAGTATCCATGTCGCAGTATATTCAGAACCCATTTGTCCTTTGTGATGGATTGCCACTCTGGGAGATGGTGTGCAATACTTCCTCCCACCGGAGCGGTGGACGGCATTGGAGGAAGCAGGCTCTCATTGCTTTCCTTGAGCCTTGTTTCCACCACCGGCCTGGCGGTTATTTCCACGTCCCCTGGATGATCTACGGGACTGAAATTGCTGTTTCTTTTGCCCTTGTTGATCTTGGTTTTTCTGCCAGTGAGGGGTTTGAACCCTCTGCTGGTAGCTACGCCTGTCGGTTCCCCTACGGCGACGGAATTCTTTCCGTTTCTCTAAGCCCACGGCTTTCATGGTGTCGAGTTCTGACTTCATCCGAGCCATCTCTTTGTCCGCATGAGAACCGAAAAGCGAACTACCCGAGAACGGCAGATTTAGAATCCTTTCCTGTGCTTCTGGTTTCAAAGCTGTCAGCCTCAGCCAAGAGGACCTTCTGGCGGAAATCCCGTGAGCATATGAGTGCGCTGCCAACGTTGCTCCATCCGCTGCTGCACTGATCACTTGGTTGGAAACTAGACTGCCCTCGTGCAGGATCTCTTCGAAGTCCTTTCTGTCTTCAGAAGGCACTTTTTCTATAAATCGCTGCAGGGAATCCCATAGTGATCTGTCGTAGCGCCCGAGAAGCGCTGAGGCACTAGCCACTTTCAGACTCGAGGCCCCAAGAATCTTGCGATTTACTGCCTTTATCCGGCGGCACTGTGGATGATGATACCACTGAATGCGTTTTTCTGGCAGCAGCTGTAATCACCGAGTCCGGTGGAGGGTCCGCCTTGAGAAACAGGGGATCCTCGGGGGCTGGACGGTATTTTTTAAGAATCCGCGCCGGCACGGATTTGATAGACGCTGGCGTTAGGAAGATGTCCATTACTGGTTTAGGCAACCCAGGGACTAAAGGCAACACTGGACGAGACACTGCTCTCTCATGAAGGGTCTCGAAGATGACCGAAGAGGTGGTTTCTTGAACAGGCAAGGGAATGTTCAACTTAGTCGCCCCTCTGCACAGCACATCTTGAAAAGTGGTGATATCGTCCACTGGCGACACTCTAGATGGTGGAGTATCTGTGAGTGTGGGTGAGTAATCCCTTCTGGACGAACGGCTTGACAAGGAAGATGAAGGAGACCTCCGTCGCCTTCTCCCCGATCTGATTGATTCTCTCCTCTGAGAGGTAGACCTGGATCGCCTTCTGGGCGAGCGTGAGCACCCTCGCAATTCTCTTCCTCGAGAATGGGATCTTGCTGGTCGTAATATTTGATCCAGAGTCCTTAGCCTTGTTAAGGACTCCTTAACTGCCTGAATCATAGAAGGATTCGGAGGCATTTCCCTGACGGGGCTCTGAGGTAGAGCATTGCCCTCGTCTTGAGATGTGTGCTTCACCGGAGGAACTGGAGAGACACCCAACTGTTCTGGTGATCCGGATCTTGATCTTGACTCTTGAGAGGCTATAGGGGAAATGGAGATCGGACGCGAGGAATCGTGCTCCGATGTGGTATATATCACCCTATGAGGAGCCTTGCGTCTTGAAACTTTCCTAAGCGTCAGACGAATGTGTGACGTCTTCTGGTATCCCACCTCAGGGGACCGGCTCGACGGTGATAGGCCTATCACCGGAGACCTGGACTTGGACGCCGAATGGATCACCGGCGATGTGTCCTGCCTCGACGTCGAGAGCCTTGTCGTCGACGGAGGGCTTGTCCTGGACGGAGGTCTAGAACCCAAGTTTAATCTCGCCTCGACATCACCATCTTCTCCGGAGATCTGGAGAACTTAGACGATGGAGGCTCCTGCCTCGACGCCGACCTCGACGGAGGCTCCTGCCTCGACGCCAACCTCGACGTAGGCTCCTGCCTCGACGTCGACTCTGACGGAGGCACCTACCTCAACATCAACTCCGACGGAGGCACCCGCCTCGACGTCGACTCCGACGGAGGCACCCGCCTAGACGTCGACTGTGATGATCTGTGCCTCGGCGTCGACAGCACCTTCGAAGAGGATCGTCTTTCTCTTGACGGCGCATCATGTCTCGACGTCGACGATCTTGCAGGATCTTTTGACACCGATCTTTGCCTCGGTGTCACCGTTGATTTCGACGTCAAACGCCTGTGCTCTTCCTGCGACGTCGACTTCTCTCTTGGTGTCGATTTTGACGTCGAGCGATGTCTTGACGTCGAACGGTGTTTTCTCGACGTTGATCGTGATGAGCCTCCTTTGACGTTGAAGGATGTTTTCTTGACGTCGAAGTCGCCGACGACGAACAAATGCGCTTCGCCGCCGGATCGAGCGTCGACGTGGACTTTCGTTTGGAAGCATGACTCCCCCTGGACTCCTCACCTCTCAGCGACGATCCCGCCGCTGGAGTCTTCGACGCCGAGCCCGATGCCGATGGAGAACAGACAGGGACCAGCTGCTTCGACGTCGACCGCTCCGAAAGGCCATAAAGCCTAATTCTCTCTCTCTCTTTCAAAGTCCTCTTTGAAATGTCCTTGCAGTGACGGCCGGATGCAGGAGAGTGAGACTCTGGTAGGCAGACAATACACACCTCGTGATGGTCTGAGGAGGCCTTCTTTTTGCCACAGGATGGACACGGCATGAATAAAGAAGGCATTTTTCTGACAGAAAAAGTTGTTAAATTTAGTCAGAAACCACAGATAAACGCTTCCCTGATAGAGTATACCAGAGGAAGTCCAAAAAATTATTAGAAAAGTAACAATTCTTGACTGAAAAGTCAAAAAAGAAGAGAGCTGAATTCCAGGGTCCTGACAGAAGGAGCCGGAAAGAACAACTGACCCAACTGTCACCCCTGAGGCATGATGGGATATTGGAGTCAGGGCTGCCTTAAAGGCACGGTGCCAGTTTTGACCTGTACAAGGCTTTTCAGTCTCTATGGTATTGTATTGCAATGCAGCCTGCAGGCTAACAATGTTTGATGGTTCTGTGTTTTGCACAGTGCTCTTTTTTCCTTTGTTATGAGTGTGTTACCTCATTAAAAAAAAAAAAAAAAAAAAAGAGATTTAGGTGTAATTTTATACCTATGGTGCATTATTGGATAATTGTATCTACATTGTTTAGCCTTCTATGGGGGCTGCATTTGCTTGGAAAAAATAATATATGTGTATACATATACAGAGCTGTATATATATGGTTTTCATATATAATTTTTATTATTTCCGGGGTCCCCGCACATGGGCGGGAATATTCAGTGCATATGGCTATTGATGAGGATCCCCTGGAAGAGAAGGTATTATCTACTTTAGCCTCTGCCAACCTTTGGGGATCCACTGGACTCTGTGCACACTATACCTTACTTTGGTATAGTATATACAGAGCCAGCTTCCTACACCACTCCCTCAAGGCCTTGGGGTAAACGCTTCCCTGATAGAGTATACCAGAGGAAGTCCAAAAAATTATTAGAAAAGTAACAATTCTTGACTGAAAAGTCAAAAAAGAAGAGAGCTGAATTCCAGGGTCCTGACAGAAGGAGCCGGAAAGAACAACTGACCCAACTGTCACCCCTGAGGCATGATGGGATATTGGAGTCAGGGCTGCCTTAAAGGCACGGTGCCAGTTTTGACCTGTACAAGGCTTTTCAGTCTCTATGGTATTGTATTGCAATGCAGCCTGCAGGCTAACAATGTTTGATGGTTCTGTGTTTTGCACAGTGCTCTTTTTTCCTTTGTTATGAGTGTGTTACCTCATTAAAAAAAAAAAAAAAAAAAAGAGATTTAGGTGTAATTTTATACCTATGGTGCATTATTGGATAATTGTATCTACATTGTTTAGCCTTCTATGGGGGCTGCATTTGCTTGGAAAAAATAATATATGTGTATACATATACAGAGCTGTATATATATGGTTTTCATATATAATTTTTATTATTTCCGGGGTCCCCGCACATGGGCGGGAATATTCAGTGCATATGGCTATTGATGAGGATCCCCTGGAAAAAAGGTATTATCTACTTTAGCCTCTGCCTACCTTTGGGGATCCACTGGACTCTGTGCACACTATACCTTACTTTGGTATAGTATATACAGAGCCAGCTTCCTACACCACTCCCTCAAGGCCTTGGGGTGCATGGTAAGGCAGTCGATGCAAGTCTTCACGTCATGGTCGCGCTCGAGGCACCAGAGGCACACAAGGAGAGAGGATGTAGCCTAACGGCTAGAGCTATCGACCTCGAAGCTGGGGAACCGGGTTCGAGTCTCGGCAACGACGCTCAACATCCTGTGATTCTGGGCAAATCACTTAATCTCCCTGTGCCTAACAAAAATGAATGTGTCCTTCTGTAACAAATCTGGTGCAATGTAAAGCGCTCTGATACCCAATGACTCGGGTCTAGTTCGTGCTATATAAAACTCTTAAAAAAATAAAAAAAGGTGCAGATCCATCACTGACATCTGTCGGTGACAGGTGCCACATGCCTTCCTAGTTGACATCCTGCCACACCATGAGAAGACCTCAAAAAGGCGTCGACAAAAAGTTGAACACGGTCAGTCAAAAAATGACTGGGGGTAGCTCTCTTTGGATCTGCGCTGACTGACATGGAAAAAGAAAAGAACTGACATCAGCGAGCTGGGGTGGTGACTATATAGGCAATGAGCACATCTTGTGGAGCCAAACGACGCCACCTACCAGCGCGCAGGGGTACTGCTTACAAAATAATTGCGGCTAGAAGTCTGTATCAGATTAGCCACCAGGGATTTCTCCTGCAACATCTCCGTGAACTCTTGAAGTTGGTGCTTTGGTAGATCATCTCTGAAGGAGCGCACACCTTGACATATTTCCGATTGGTAGTGACCAAGGAGAGCAGTAGCCCTAAGCATTTTTTAGATGCAAGGCAGCTGTGGCACACACCTTCTGTCCCAAGGCATCTATGTGTTTGTGCGCTGGTGAAGTTGTGGTTTCTAAAAAGGAAGCATGTCTCCTTCTTACCAAAGTCACTATAACAGAGTCAGTCTTAGGTTCCCACTTTAAGAAGTCAGGGTCAGCGTTGTGGGGTCATCTCTTTTTAAAGCAGTCTTAGTATTGCTGCTTTGACAGTGGCAGGGGTCAGAAATGTATCATCTGTTATATCAAGTAGTTAAGGAACTAAAGGTAGAGCATGCTTCTTAGCATTTCCAGAATCACTGATATGGTTGGCTAAGGAACCTCCTGAGGGATATTCATTTTAGTAGCATTCCTAGCTAGAACCTTGTGGAAGGTAGAAATGTCATGAACCGGGGAGGTGCATGAAAAAGATGCAGCTGCTGACACTGATGTGTACAAAAAGGTGCCATCTGAGACTGAGGAAGCTGATCTGGATCTTGAAGGAGATCTGAACCCTCTTCTTTTTTCAGGGGTTCAATGAAAGGAATCCGGTGATCCTCGAGAAGATTCCTGTGAAAGTTTCCCTTTCTTTAGTGGAGACGCAGAAGTAAGTCTTAACACCATAGCTGCAGGAATTATAATGGTTCTTGAAGGGACAACTCAAAAGGTCTAAAATAGTTTTATTGGCCTGAATGGCAGTGCACAAAGATACATCGTAAGTTGTTGTGATGTAGATGGAGGAGGCTTGGACAAGAACCCTACTCTGTTCTTTGAAGTTGTTGTTGAGGAAGAAGAGGAAATTCTGGGTGTATCTACGCCAAAGAAACAATTCACGGGGATGGAGGGCCTTAAATGGCTATTGATTTTAGAGCAGTTGGAGTTTGTCTTCAATGTTGATAGAGGATGTCTATATTGTCTTTTCTTTGATGGCAAGTTAATTGACATTGAGCTGAGATCAGTTTTCGAAGTCGTAGATGAAGTTATTGACCCAAGTAGTGTTTCAAATGCTGCTATCGATGTTATCAGCGATCTCATTGACCTCAAGTGGTGGACACATTTCAACATCGAGCAATGAGTACTCTTCAACAGAGATCTAACAAGGGTGTTCTGTATGTACATGAGATTGTTTAGTAGGCGTCAAACCCTCATGTCATAGAGAACAAGTAGGCACTGAAGCTCTTGATGTCAACACCATTGGCATTGATCCGAAAATAGATTGAGAATGATTTTGCAGATTTTTCAAAGACAAAGGGGCATATTATCAAGAATGGCGTTAATCCCCGTAACTCCAACTGTACAAGTATGTTATGCATTGCTGAATCCTTGTGCTTGCAACTACCTATGCGGTGTTCCTATGAAACTATGCCTTGTAGTCGATGTTTCTTTAATAAAAAGAGTTATAAAAAAAAAAGAATGGCGTTAAAATTATCGCTGCTTTAGCGGCAGGAAACTGCCGCTAAAGCGGCGATAATGGGCTTGATAATATGCCCTTGAAAATTCCAATAGAAGCCCATGTTCACACCAGAACATGGGCTTCTATTGGAATTCTCAAGGACATATTATCAAGCCCATTATTGCCGCTTTAGCGGCAGTTTCCTGCCCCTAAAGTGACGATAATTTTAACGCCGTTCTTGCTAATATGCCCCAGTATCCTTTCTCTAGTTATCCCTTTCTTTGTCAGGAGTTGGCTGCTTCTTGGAGGGGGCATGAGAAAATGATCTCTCCGGTCTTCTCTTTATCGTCCTTACTTCCTCTGTGTAGGAGGCTGGCTTAGTGTATGATGAACACTATTGTAAGTGTAGCACCCTGCACTAATCCAGACAACCCTTATGGTGATTTTAGTGGTCTTAGACAACCTTAGAAAGCTCTCTAAGTGGCAGCTGTGGAAAGCAGCCTTCAGGTTTAGCCCAGAAGGATTGTAAAGCAGCTTGTTTTACCAGTACTTAATCTTATAGTATAGGTTAAATGAAAAATAACCACACAGTGTAGTCTAAAAAATATATATATTTATTATTAACACTCACTCACAAAATGTATTATCTTCTACCCGGAGATATGAACACAATACACACAATAATTTGTCCATAGAAAACGTAAATAGCACAGAATACACAGTGGCCTCCATGGGGAGGTCAAACCATATACTAAAACAGTGGAATACGAACCATGACTCAAGCCAAGAGTGGACATAGAAGACGTAGAAGAGTCGGGGACCCAAGGAACCACCCAAGGTGAGTATCTAGGAACCCCACAGAGGTTGTGTGCAGACTGCGTACTCAATTTGAGTCAATGGGTAAGTCGCGGTTGCAACTTTGAAGAAGGAAGACCCTTCCCAGTGAACCTGAAGAAACCCCGTGGAGGACGGAAGGTTGGAGAGCCACCCCCACATGGATACCCCAGGAACCAGGATGCCTACACCAGGGAAGCCGGGTGCATAGGTGCAAAGTAGAGTTGGAAACCGCCGTAGAGCACAATGGAGGAATGCAGGAAGATGCCGCTGATGAAGAAGGTGAAAGTGTCCAGTGGAACCCAAAGGTGGATTTAAGATGAGAGGTACCTGCAAGCAGAGGGGACAGAGTCTATACCACTCAGGAGTGACCAGGAGGCACGGGAGACAAATGTCCACGGATGTCGGAGATGCAGGAGAGTTTGACAGTGCCCTAGAAGTTGCAGCTGTGCGTACCAGGCGACGTAGTAGAAGACCAGGAGCCATTAATAAGCTATCCCACGTCGGATGTCAAGATTCAAGGAGTCAGTGTCTGGCACGAGCACCAACAAGCCTTGGCAGCGGCAAACAACGTAGTCGACAAAAAAGGTGCAGTGTCGGGACTAGCAAGGTCCAAGTGACTCTCCTTGAGCAGGTGAGTCAGAGCAGGCCCCAAGCAAGCAGGGGAGCCCACTGGAGCCAAATATGACCCTCAAGAGGACCCACAGGCTGAAGGCACAGGAGTCACAAGAGGACCTTGAGCATCTCACCGAAGGATGCAGGTCCACAGTGCACAGGATGCGGTACAGGCAAAGATCTTGGCTTGAGGAGAGGCTTGAGGCCGGAGCTTCTTGAAGCCCGAAGATCTCTGGAGGATAGAGTCAACAAGCCTTTGCAACGGCAAGTCGATGCAGTGCACAGGGGTTCTGTTCCAGCGGTTCCGACAAGGGATACTGGCCTCAAGCTCGGTAAGAAGACAGTACAGGCCCGAGGGAGTTGCAGAACCACCACCTGTGTTGCTGAGCCTTTCGCAGACTGTGGGAGCCCAGGATAAGCAGGTCGGTCAGCTTTGTTGCGATGCCTGCAGATTCAGGGGAGTGACTCCTCCACTCCAAGGTAGATTTCTTCGGGTGTCTTGCATGTCCACAGGTCCTGTGAAGAACCTGTATGGAGCACAGGCATGGACGTTGCAGCAGAGTCTTCCCAGTTGCAGTCTCGGTTCCCAATGCGAAGTCCAGCGAAGTCCCAGACGTTTGAAGCAGAAGTGGTATTGGATTTGAATCTTGTCCCACGACGAATCTAGGGACCCGCCCACAGGTAAGCCCTTAAGTACCCTAAGGAAAGGGCTGGAACGATTCAATGGTCCGTCCCAGTGGAGGGGAGGATATTCTCCATTCCTTTGTCCAGTTGTGCACCATAACGAGAGCCAATGGCTACCTGAACTGGTTTGAACTGGAGTATGCAAGGAGGGCATCAAATGTGCCCTTCAAGCAGTCTAAGTGGTGCTGGCAAGTGCCTCCACCCTGTCTCTAAACACTAAGTTCTGTCTAGGAGGTGGTAACACCTCCCTGTGACAGGATACCTATTGTCCTACCTTCCTCTGCTCGAGCTTGGCTCAGCAGGATGGCAGAATCATATCTCTGGTCGGCAACAGCCATAGTTTGCTGTCCGGTTCTAGAAGACTGGTACCGGAAGCACTGAGGACCTTGCAGAGGAGCTTTACAGTGCATGGAATGATATCAAACACAACATGGTTTGTTGCAGCCAGTTTAGAGATGGTCATTGCGTAATGACTCATGGCCACTCTATGTATCGTAATGGCTGATGCACTTACAACCCAGGCGAATGGACTCCAAAGGTTGTAGGGATGACCCTCACACTTAGAACCGAGCACCCTGCCTTCAGGATTGAGAGGCCTGCCTTAGGGGTGACTTATAGGTTTTAAGTACAGTGACCTCAGATATAAGGGAACATATATCTGTTGTAAGTAATGCTAGCACCAGCTTACATAGGCTGCAATGGCAAGCCTGTGGTCATAATTTGAGTGGTCTCTCATGGGTGGCATTATACATGCTTTAGCCCATGGGAGATCCCTGGTGTACCTATGCCCTCGGTACCTTAGTACCATATACTAGGGCCTTACCAGAGTACCCTAGTAGCCAAGGGAAGAAGCACATAGCAACATCAGGCAAAACGTGGGGGTAGCCATGCAGAAGGATCCTACCTTCCTACACTCTGCTCTCATATCTTGGATGAACTCCTCAGCCTGGTCCCTCAGAGTCCTTTTGGAAAGCTTTTTACAGATGTTGCAGTCCATCACCAAGTGACAGCTTGACAAACACACCCCAAGGGCTTTGTGGGGCCAGAAACTACCTTTTTCCGCACATGATGGGAACTTTTCAAAAAGAAAATGCATTTATGTGGAGAAAGTCTGTTAGGAATCAGCAAAAAAGTGCTTCGCTCTGTAAAAATCAAATTTTGTTTCAAATTTTAGTCAAATCAGAGGTGTGAAACATCTCATGTGCTCTGAAGGCCCTGCACACACGAGCCAGAAAAAAGAACTGCCAGTAAATCACATTATGTGTAGAGGAACCTCCTGGACTCTTAGAGAGAGGGGATGCTTTTCTCGTCTTACAATGAAAACCTATCAGGCTTCATTTTCTTTTCCTTCCCTTCATACATTTTCACACCTTCCTGCACATTAAATTCTGCAATGTAGGTTTGAAACTGTTATTTAGGATTAATTATAATTTCTTCCGCAAAACTTTTTGAGCCTCTGATAGACAGTCATGGGGTGCCACTTATCATGAAGACAGATGTACATCGGCACCCTGTGAGATTTCTAAAACATCAATAATACATCTTTGAGAAGTACTCAGGGGTCCACATAGCCAACACAGAATTATTCTAGTGTTGGACTATCAATGAAGATCCTACGACACAGAAAAAAATTATTTATTTCTTACTGCCGTCAATTAATTGCAGTGAATAATAGCATTTTAAAAAGCCTGTTTAGGAGAGTGAATGAGAATGGGTCCCACATTAACAATCAAATTACCTCTATGTTATAGCAGATTGCTGCAGATTATTAAACTATTCTGCTGGCAATGATTGATTAATTTGACTGTGCATTATTCACTAAGGCCTCTCCTGCAACAGATGATCTAGTCAGTGGGGCCCTGAACAACATGGGAATGAAGGGATGGGACAGATGTGTCCAAAGCCTTCCTCAGTGTATCTAGTAGACTAATTTAGTTGGGTGCAGTAACAAGGAATCGCCAAAAAAATTGCATACTCTAACTCTACACTGTCTGCAGTATGCGCACCTTATTTACTATACCCTAGTCGTCAGACATACTGCTGACACAACCAGCTCTGTTATTGCCTCTCCCAACATCCAGAATGGAAAAGACATAATGGCTGAACATTCCCACATTATAGGGGGAACTATCCGTCACTGTTCCTTGCTGAAATAACTCAACAAAATAACAAGATGTAAATGACAACGTACATTCAAGAAAAGGTTAGTATTCCTACGATGCTGGGATACAACACCTGCCTGTTTGGTAGAGAGACTAGTAAATGGACACTGACTTTGGCTATGAATTTGGGGGACACTCCAAGCATTGAATTTGTTGATGGACGTTATGCCAGAGCTGATGGTCATCTGTTAATTTTACTCTGAAATGTAATTCTACAAATCTGATTGATCCAATGGTGGATACAACCCTGGCACTCTTCCTCAGTATGGTGAATTTTGAACCAGTGCATTGGCTGAGGTTCTAAGGCCTCAAATATGGAAAATGAAAAATCAGAACAATAAAGTGTATATTAGGCTGTCACTCTTTCACTGTTTTGTGACATCACGCAATAGCTTCCGACAGATATATTGTTTTGTCACAATTATTTCATATTTTCCTTTTAGGAGATGTTATGGGACCAACACTCAACAACTTGGATAACCTGCTGCGACTACCATTTGGGTGTGGGGAACAAAATATGATCCATTTTGCACCCAATGTTTTTGTCTTGAAATATCTTCAGAAAACTAAGCAACTTTGTCCAGAGGTGGAAGGTGAAGCCATAGACTACCTCTTGCAAGGTGAGATGGGGAGATTGCAAAAACAACAATTGATGGACAGAATGCAGAACGGGGAGATTGTTCTAGGCTTTCTCCTATAAGAAGGAATGTGGTGTTGGGGGCTCTAAACATCCTCTATTAGATGAGATGTAGGAGAGGCTCTGAACTACCCTGCCAAAAGTGAAGTTGGAGAGATTAACATAAGACTACTTGTTCTAATGTAAAATAAGTAACACAGCAGACAACCTCAACTTGCACCAAAGTGAGGTCACTACCTGTTACAAGGTAAACTTGGTGCTGAGCCCTGTGCTATGTCCTGAATCATGACTCGAAGATGATGATGTATGGACTACAAACTACATCCTATGAAGAAAGGTTACAGGGTGAAGGCAAGTGACTATAGAATTCTCCTTTGCGGACTTACAAACATTATGAGTGCCCATAGGTGGCAAAAAAACACCTGTTAGCCCAAAAAAACAAATAAAAAAATAAACTGGTTCCAAAGAGGCATGACATAATTTGCTCACGGTCACACAATTTAGTCTAGCTTAAACTAAGCTCAGGCCTACTAGTTGTACACATAACATGCATACTTGCATCCATACATACTTACAACGTGGGCAACGTCTTTCGGCAATTGCCTGACATTTCTCTCACGGTTAATGCTAATTCTGATGGGAAAAGAAGACATTACATTTTATCTCTGAAATATTTAACAATCATAAAATATATACAAGTAGCTTGTAAATAATAGATAACGCTAATAGCTTTAATATTTTTCATACTTTGTGACCTTCTTGATGCCAATTCGATTCATGCTACAGATCTTATACATTCCTATAAGTACATTGTGTAAACTATTCATACTCACACAGCCTTAGTATTTTGCAAAAATCCTTCTCTTTCAGCAACCCCCTGAATCTTACCCACCATTTTGGCAACACTGGTGGAGCAGTTCTTAAAAATACTATATGAAAAAATAAACTAAGACCCTCTTGTGCGTGCTGATTATCTATGATCTCACCTATTGATGGTTGTCAACATTCGGTTGTTACTGTGCTGAATGTAGTACTTTGCAGCGTATATTTCTCCAGTGTCTGATTTTTCTTGCACCACCCTGGCCGTTTGATTGCATAAGGATTGTTTTAGAAGAACTCCAGCGAGACAACGCCTTGAACCATGCCTTGTTCTCCCTGAGATATACTGGATTTTTCCATGCACAGGCATATGTGGAGAAACCATTTTACATAGGCCAATCCACATTTGACTGTTATGTGCTGCTACAAAGCATAATTAGTGTTTCCAGTTCAGTCATGCTCTAAACTCTGGATTTTCAGAATTTTCACTCATGTTTAGAAGACAACGATTGTATCTAGATTTTATGTCTTCCAGGTTACCAGCGACAGCTGACATACAAACGACAGGATGGGTCCTACAGTGCTTTTGGTGAAAGAGATTCCTCTGGCAGCATGTGGTGAGTGAAGTTAGCACAAAAGGGTACAGTGAAGCCCTTAAACCTGCAGGACCTTGCACAAGGAACCATAGCTCATTCAATCTAATTGTCCATTGCAGGGTTTGTCATCGACTGCTTTGCAGGGCCCTCCACCTTCTAGAAAGACTTGGAATAAACTGCAGCAAAGGAGTGATTGCTTAACATTCAGGGAGGGATATGCATGTTCAGTGACACTTGATTTACCACCCTAAGCCAAGAATACTGGTCATCAAACCATAGCCCAAGATAATGTCAGCTGTAGGGTTGCTTTTCTTATGTTGAGTTTTCGAGGATAATACAGTTTTTGAACTCTACAATGCAGCTTGCAGAGAGAGAGAGAGAGAGAGAGAGAGAGACAGAGAGAGAGAGACAGAGAGAGAGAGAGAGACAGAGAGAGAGACAGAGAGAGAGACAGAGAGAGAGAGAGAGAGAGAGAGAGAGAGAGAGAGAGAGAGAGAGAGAGAGAGAGATTAATCCTTTGGAGGGTCCAGTTTATGGTAAGGACAATGTGTGCTCTATTATGTACGATGCCTGCTCTTGTGGTTGGTGCACTATTAGGGGTTACGTTGTGATATCCATGATGATGACAGCCATTTACCAATGATCTCCCCTAGCCATCTGTATTGCTATACTTCAAAATGTATAACCATGTTGCTCCCTTTGGGCTCTTCATTCACCAAAAGCATCAAAGAGCAACAAGCAGGATTTACTTCAGGTGGTGGTAGGGGTTTGCGTTTCCCATGCAGCAAGGCATGGTAAATAACACTCAAAATAAACTGAATGGTAACATTCATTAAAACTGTTTAAATTACGAGAAACACACAAACAAACTGAAAGTGCTAGCGATCTCTGGGGTTGTTATCCATAGAGTTCAGACACTTACAACTTCCCCGAAGATGCATGGATATCTTGAAAGAGGCTAGAAAACCAACAAGTATTATACAGTCAAGTGGAACAGGTATCTTCACTGGTGTAACAGGGAAGGGCAGATAGAAAGCAGGACAAAAGTCACTACAATTGTCAAATATCTAACAGACCTTTAAAACAAAAACCTTTCCTACCCCTTATTAAAAGTATACATGTCCGTCATAGTGGCATACACAAGGGATACCAAAGAAGAAGTTTCTTTAACACTCCAGTGTACACACCAACATGGAACTTAAATATGGTGCTAGCTCAGCTAATGAAGCCATCGTTCAAGCCACTGACTAAGGCAGGATTCACATATTTAACACTTAAGACAGCCTTTCTGTAAGAAAGTGCCCTCTTTTTACATGGTTGCTCCCACTTTTTGCTAAACTGCTGATGTACTTTGACTGAGTGTGCACTAGGTTCCTGCCAAACAGGTACACAGGGCCTATGTTCTTCCCCTAAACCTGCATTATAACCAAACCCAATTGGCACTCTTTGGCCACAGGTACCAAGGACACTGTGGCCTGGGAAGGCCTCTAAGGGCTGCAGCAGTTATTGTGCCACCCTTAGAGGCTGTATACCTTTACACACATACACTGCCCTTGCAGGCTGTGTGTTTTAGTGCAGAACAAAGTGAAGAGTCTACATGGCGCACCTCCCTGTGTGCCATGCCTACAACCCACTGCCATGGCATAGGTCAGCCACCCCTCTCGCTGGGTGCATTATACCAGGGGGGGCATGATCCTCAAAGGGGAAGCTTCAAAGGCTTGCCGCCTTTGTGAGCTTCCCCAGGCCTTTTGCTTCTTCCAGCAACTGGCTCCCACCGGTTCTGACCCCCACTTTGGACGGGAGAATCGTCGGTAAAACCAAGCGAGGAAGGGAGGGGTGCCCACCTTTGCCAACCACACCCCTCAGGTGGGGGAGGCGAGGTGAATCACAACTCTAAGTCCCCGCCATCTTACAGCTGGGGGGACCCAGCCAACCAGAGTGAGGCATATGCCCCCCTCCCACTGGAGGGTAGCATAATAGGGGGTGTACCCACCCCAAGGAAAGAACACATTGGTCCCAACCTTTAATTATCTGTAACGCCGCTAAATTTAGTATTTACGGGCAACCCTGAATCTGGCCTCCTCAGAAAAGAACCGACCAAGAAGAAGAGAAGAAGAAGGACCGAACAGCCGTGCTGAAACTAAGGAGAGGCGGACGCCCACTGACTTGGCCTCAGCCCTACCAGCCTCTCCCAACCTCAAACCTGATCCACCAAAATCCCGGTGTGTCCTGCAGCCAGCAACCTCAAAAACCCTAAGGACCTGCCCTACCTTCCACAAGAAAGAATTTGTCTCCAATGAGTACTGGATTTGCTCACCAACAGACTCTGACTCCAGCATAAACCTTTAGTCTGCACCACTATGCACCTGTCGCCTATGGCCCGAGTTCAAGTGGCCCAACACCACGGGAGGTCTCCCCGGCGATTCTGACCCGAGATCTGGTGATCTCTGACCTGCCTCGAATCTCCAACTGACGCCTGCAGCCTCTTTCTGGAGGAACCTCCCCCCCGACCACGACCGAAGCTGGTAAGAAAAACCCGACGCCTAAAGACACCCCTGCACTTGACGTCCCACGGCCTTGGGTGGCCCAACCAACGGTGTGTCAGCATCCCCAGGCATCCCAACTTACCTCTCCAACTGGTGGTCACCGCCAGAAGATCTTCGTCCCTGAGTCTGCAGTCTTTGCTGCAACCGGAGAATCCCCATTGAAAACAACAGGGCACCTGACGCCAAAACAACACGCTGCACCCAGCCGCCTCTGCGCACGGTGGGTGTACTTTGGGTGCTAACTCGGATCCCCTTTGCCCTGAGCCGAACACCAGGAGCTTTGCTCCCACAATCCTGTGGCCTGCCCATGAGCAGCCACCAAACGGAGGCACCCAATCCACCACTGGATAACATTGGGCCTCAGCACTCTGCACCCGGCCGCCCTAGAGCCACTGAGGGTGCTTTGAGAGTGCATCCTTGACCCTAGGGAAACCCTGGTTCTAACCCCAGAACACCAACTCCCACAAACTTGTACGTACATGTAAACCGATAACTCAATTTCCTTCCATAGGATTGCATTGACTGCTTTTTTCTAAAAAGAATTCCAAGTGTGGAGTTGGTTTTGTATGAGAACTTGAAAAACTGCAAATAACGAAAAACTGCTTTACTTAGCTTATCTCTAGGAAATGTCCCAGTGTGATATGTAGGCATATCACACTGAGTAGAAAAAGTAATCCCTAAAGTAATCTGAAAAGTATTCAAAAGTAATCGTACAGTAATTTCCACTTTATTCAAAAGTATTACATACCTGTAACAAAGTCATTTTCATTCAGCTTGCTTGTATTGTTCAACTTGCCTTGAAAAGTATCACTTACACTTACCTGTGCCAGGCTTGCTTGGTTCTAGGAAATAAATATAACTAAATAATATTTTTTATACAAGTTCAGTCTCTGAGTGTGTGACATCATTTGCTGCCTGAGTGTTTACAACAAATGCTTAACACTACCCTCCGATAAAGCCTTACTGCTCGCCCACACTACCACAAATAGAGAGTAAGGTGCTAACAACTTTTACCTCTGCCTACCTTTGGGGTTCCACTGGACTCTGTGCACACTATACCTCATTTTGGTATAGTATATACAGAGCCAGCTTCCAACACTTTCTCATTGCCATCACTTTCTAGCCTATAGTCAGTGAGTTACATTCACTCACAATACAAGAACCATACCTACAGATACACAAGGACGAAGTGGTCACAAGGATGATGCTTCAGTTTCTCTCAAGTCATTTCACACTTCCACATCAGCCAGGCTATCCAACTACGCCTCTTTTCTTCAGCAACCAAAAACTATTGCAGAAGGACTCTACACACATTAGACGTCAAGAGGGTGATCATGTATTACCTATAAGAAGCAAGACAAATCAGGAAAGGGAGCTATTTTGTATTTCCCTTACAACAGGAACAAAGAGGACTACAGGAAGGTGGATAGTGCAAAACAATTCACAGATGTTATAAGATAGCAGGGGTGGCCTCGGAGAAAAACAAGAAAGGACTTCTCAAAGAAAAGGGGCGCCTCATTGGCTATTTTATTTACCTGTAACTAGCAGTTTTCTTTTATTGATTAAGATCTGGTTGGACCTTACATGTATTAAGTGTTATCTGCCTGTGTATACAGTTTTTAATGATACATGACTTTCTTACAAAAACCTAGACTGCTCTATCACAGTGCTTTGACAGAGCCTAAAAGGGGGTACTTGGTTATATGATTTGAGTGCAACTTGATTGTGGCTCCCAGACTGCAGTGAAATACTACATGGGTTGTTCCAAATAATACATGTGACTGCCCTTGGAATGCATAGTAAAGCACTCACAGCAGGTTTAACGTGTATGGACACAGGAGATTTGTGTGCAGATAAAGTGCAGGATTGCAGGAAAGATTTGTGGGCAGGTATTCAGAGCAGGATTATAGCACAGGAGGTTTGGGTACCTTACACAAAAGTTTGTATGATGTGCCTGTAGGTGCTTGGGAATAGTTATTGCAAAGAAATATCTTAAAATGACTTTTCTTTGCACAGCCGGGTTTTTCTTGGGAGTTCTCCTTTAAGATACAGGAAAAAATTGCCTGGTTATTTATATGTTCTCATCTGGTCTCTATTTGCCTTCGCATTTAAGATCTAATTTTGCTTCATAACAATCCTCAAACCCACATAGCATTACTAAATCAAATGGTTTCACACTAAAACCTCCTTTATATCAAAGGCTTGGCGTCTCCAATTCCCCAAGCTTTCCAATACTGGGATGTATAATGACTTAATACTCTTGAAATTCCTAGTCAAGCCTGGGTGTACCTTCGACCCACCCATTCCCAGTGGAAGCATCAAAACCAAATCCCTGCAGCAGAATGATCTAATCACATCCAAATTGGCCTGAGTTCCACACTGTAAGGGGGAGGGGCAGGATCTAACTTTATGGGCTCTTACCCATCTACTTCACAACAGTGGCACATAAAGGGATATGATATCACATTGAATAAGCTAGTAAGTACATTCATGCTCATAAAAGCAGAGACTGTGTGCTCATGCAGCTCTGTGTTTAGAGGGAGCTTTGTGGTTGTTTTTATTCTAAATAAAATGAATCTTTGTGTATGTGTATATATTACAGAGATGCATATGCTCCTCTGTTGTCAAGGTTGATACCTCACTTCATAGGATTTATACATTTTGGTCGCCAATCCAAGGCAAATCTGTGGCATACAGCCTTCTAAAGTTAATCTTTCAGCATGCCAAATGTTGTGCCAAAGGTGTTGCGGGGGGAGCATTTTGCATGCAAAATGTATAAATGTTTTCTTTTTTTTTTTAAAGCAAATATTTAAAACAATAAATGCAAGGCTTATGAAAGCCATTGCAGGCTATATTGGTTACTGGTATATTGGTATGGTGTTTGTTTTTCTTAAAAAGAATCCAATTGAAACTCCCGGTCGAGGTCTATCATATTGAGAATGTGTAGGGCATGCCCCCTGCTCACAGTCATCAGCTGCAAGCTTGATGCTGTGACCACCGCCCCATAGTCAAAGCATACAAGAAGATCAATATTAAAACACTCATCAACATCAAAGCATTCCTCTTCTCCAAAACGGTACAAACAACTATCTCTGTCATTTTTTAGACTCCATCAGCATACTGCCTCAAGTTCACTCCTCAATCAGCAGGAAGAGTGGTAAAATATCACAAGAGACAAATGGGTACTGAATATTGTGAAAAATAGTTATTCTATGGGGTTCGGATTTCCTCCATCCACACTGTCAAACAAGTCTTCTCAATTCTAATGAGATTAACTTCAGCAAGAAGTCAACATTCTTCTGAATAAGAATACAATAGAGAACATTCTTCTGAATAAGGGTAGTGTACAGAAGCTTCCCCCTCTCCATAAATGAACAGGAATATATTCTGGTTACTTTCTGAATTGAAAGAAAGGTCCATTTCAACTCTTAAAATTGTAAATGTGGACGCTCAACTACATGAATTGGGACCAACTTTGTGCCATAGAGCAAGAGATTTGGGTTAAATCCATTGTTCTTTTGCTCACCATGCCACCCCTGTTTAAACCCAGCTATATGCAAATCAGTCTTGACCCTCCTCCACATGGGAACAGTCCAACAGGAACTGCCAAGCCAGGTCCTCCTTGGACCAGAAACAAGCATCCTAGGATCGGCCAGGCTAGCTTGAATCCAATGGCACAGTGAGAAAGGGACCCACATCTGGGCATACCCATCCCACTTAAGGCAAACAAATGATGGAAGAAATGCTGAATAAATCAAACATTTACCCCCAGTCAAGAGATCTGAGATGGCAGTTCGGGCTGGACTGTTCCCATGAGGAACAGGGTCAAGACTGATTTGCATGTGGCTGGGTCCAAACTGGGGTGGCGTAGTGAGCAAAAGAACGATGGATTTAACCTAGATCTCTTTGACTGGGGTTGAATATTTGATTCATTCAGCATTTCATCCTTCATTTTTTGCCGCAGTACTTTTTAGCCTAAGTGGGATGGGTATGCCCAGACAGAGGTCCCTAGCTCGCTGCTCCACTGGATTCAAGCTAGCCTGGCTGATGGGGGGGGGTGTTACCCCCGACACCGGTCCCAGGATGCTTGTTTTCCTGTCCAGGGAGGACCTGGCCTGGCAGTTCGGGCTGCACTCTTCACATAAGGAACAGGGTCAAGACTGATTTGCATATGGCTGGGTCAAAACTGGGGTGGCGTAGTGAGCAAAAGAAAAAAGAGATTTAACCCAGATCTCTTGACTAGGGCTAAATGTTTGACTAATTCAGCATTCTGTCCATCATTTGTTGCCGCATTACTTTCATATCTTGGTTGCTAGGAAACATTGTAAGTTCCTATGGTTATTTGTGGGCAACAATCATTAGGAATACAAAGTCCTTCCTTTTGGACTCAATCAGTGCCAAAATGTTTTAAAAATGTATTGTGGTGTGGTCTGCACACGACAAAAAATAAAGGGTTTTTCATTTATCCTTACCTAGAAGATATGCTCTTTAAAGTGTTCATGTCTCAAGAGGTTCAACAGCACTTCTGGATGACCGTCTCCATTCTACAGAGCTTGGGTCTAAGAATAAATCAGGTGACATCAACATCAGTCCCAGTCCATCTTTTATGTAGGGGTGCACTTAGGCAGTATGTACAAGTGTACTCTTCAAAAGAGAGTCTTTCTTGTATCTATATGAACTGTCACAATCTTCTAAAGACTTATCATCCGAAGGCCCATCACATCCTTTTTTTTCTGTGGCATTGTGCATCTTCCTGGTTCCTCATTCACGACTGCAGATGAGGTAATTGTAACAACGTCTGCGGGATCATTTCTGTTAGGAGGACAAATTTGCACTCAAAGAGCCTGCAGTCCAATCGCTCACAAGATTGTGTTATTCGTCGAATTTTCTGAAAGTTGTTTCACTTCATCAAGATACACAGCCACAACCTATGTTGAGGGACGCATCCCTCTTGGGATGTAAATCACACATGGATCAGCAGTAGTTCAAAGCACATGGTTATAAAAGTGGAGGTCTTACCATACCCATCCCCTAGAGCCAAAAGCAGTCCATTTTGCTCTCAAGTCTTTTCTTCTATATATGAAGAATTATCTTTTGATTCAGACAGACAACACAATGACAATGCTTTATCTGAACAAACAAGGGGAAACTCGATCCAGGATTCCATCTCTTGAAGGTCAGGCTATCTGGAAATGGCTGATTACAAAAGGCATAGACATCATGGCAGTCCTTCACCCAGAAGTAAGAAAATTTGATGCGGACCTCTTCAGTATGGTTTTTTAAGAAAGTCAAGAGTGGGAAATAATTATGTGGGGACTCGTTTCAGGTGCAGCAAGGGGAAAGACATACTGCCATCTGCACGCTCTGGTGGGACCGCTGTCCCAGAGCAGGAGAGAATCACCACTGCAGCCCGTTAATACCACCTACCAATCTTAGACCCTACAACACCCTGGGGAGGACTTCATGTCCCAGGGTGCAACGCTTCTACCTGCCCGCAGCTGCCAGCAAGGGGGAGGCGTCACCACCTGCGTATAAAGCGCTATCTCAACCCCCGTGGCGCAGGATTTGTTTCAGGTGCAGCGAGGGCAGAGACATACTGCCATCTGCATGCTCTGGTGGGACCGCTGTCCCAGAGCAGGAGGGAATCACCACTGCAGCCCATTACTACCACCCTCCCATCCTACACCCTACAACACCCTGGGGAGGACTTCATGTCCCAGGGTGCAACGCTTCTATCTGCCTTCAGCTTCCAGCAAGGGGGAGACGTCACCACCTGCACATAAAGCGCTGCCTCAACCCCCGCAGCGCATATGTCGTTTCAGGTGCAGTGAGGTGAAAAACATACTGCCATCTGCACCCTCTGGTGGGATCGCTGTCCCAGAGCTGGAAAGAATCACCACTGCGGCCCGTTAGTACCACCCGCCCATCCTACACCCTACAACACCCTGGGGAGGACTTCATGTCCCAGGGTGCAACTCTTCTACCTGCCCGCAGCTGCCAGCAAGGGTGAGACGTCACCACCTGCGCATAAAGCGCTGCCTCAACCCCCGCGGCACGGGACTCGTTTCAGGTGCAGCGAGGTGAAAGACATACTGCCATCTGCACGCTCTGGTGGGACCGCTGTCCCAGAGTAGGAGAGAATCACCACTGCAGCCCGTTACTACCACCCGCCCAGCCTACCCTACAACACCCTGGGGAGGACTTCATGTCCCAGGATGCAACGCTTCTACCTGCCCGCAGCTGCCAGCAAGGGGGAGGCGTCACCACCTGCGCATAAAGTTCTGTCTCAACACCCGCGGCGCGGGACTCGTTTCAGGTGCAGCAAGGGAAAAGACATACTGCCATCTGCATTCTCTGGTGGGACCGCTGTCCCAGAGCAGAAAAGAATCACCACTGCAGCTCGTTACTACCACCCGCCCATTCTACACCCTACAACACCCTGTCGAGGACTTCATGTCCCAGGGTGCAACGCTTCTACCTGCCCGCAGCTGCCAGCAAGGGGGAGGCGTCACCACCTGCGCATAAAGCGCTGCCTCAACCCCTGCAGAACAGTACACGTGCTGGACGTGCCCCGGCATATCCCGGGACAAGGGCGAAGCCCGGGCGAAGGGCGTGCCCGTCCTAGCCTATCATCGCCCAGAAGAGGCAGGGCATGGTTACACCCCTTGCATTTGGTTTCAGTGGACAAGGAGCTTTGAACATCCCTGTAAGGCAGGGCTTGACAAATCCACTCGACCGCTCACATTTGCGAGGTAAATTTAATGAGGTCTTGCTATTTTCTAGGTCCTACTCGACCTTTCTGGCGAGTAGGAAAAAATACTAACTTTTGTCCTCTGTCTTTGAAAACGGAGCAAATGTGACAAGATAACAAGATTTAAAGGCCTTTTTATTGCTCACAAAGCAAATGAGCAATAAAGATGCCTTTAAATCTTGTTATCTTGTCACATTTGCTCAGCTTTCAGAGACGGAGGTCACAATGGAACATTCCTTCATTAGAGCTGCCCCTGATCAGGAAGTGGACTGAGGCAGCCCTTCAACTAAAAGCATTATGTATGGAGCAGGGTATCAGGGCAGTGAATGGGAGGAGAACTCCCTCAGATAGATTAGGCTCCCACACATATTATAACGTCCAGAGAAGGAGTCGTATTGACTACTTCCTCATCAATTTAGAACACTAGTCGTACTTATTGATATGGGGGTATGTGAGAGAATCGAAAGTGATCACAACCCCCTCATCCTAAAGATGTTGGCTCCAGCCTTTGTAATGGCCCAGCCACAGGTAACCCAGTGCATGACAGCAGATGCCTTGATTATGTGCTGCACAGAGACTACTGTGAATGTGGACTTCCCATAATACATCTGTTCACAGTAGCTTAAATACAAAAACTGATAAAACAATGCATCCAGGTAGGGAATATCCTTTTGATAAGCTGGTCAAAAACGTTTGCACATTTGCACAGTTACCTCAGATTCCAAACATCATCAAATTGATGAAAGGCAAGACTCAGATGATTCCAATAGCACTGGGTCAGTCACATAAGTCTCAGATGATTCCAATAGCACTGAGGCAGTCGCATCAATGGTGGTTTTCCGGAGAAGTGCCAGTTTCCCAGCCCCACTAGGCTGTAGCCAATTAGGCTACATGACCCTTCTTTTCTCACATCTCAGCTTAAAAGGGTTTGTTAACCTCTTCTGTGCCCATGACGAGATAGTCTCGTCATGGAGCACAGTTGCGCTGTGCCCATGACGAGACTATCTCGCCATGAACCCCACCCACTAATGCAACGCCCGGCACAGGAGGGGGAAAAGGCGTGGCACTGAAGGGGTTAATAGGTTTTCTTGTCAATTGTATTTAAATAGTAACTTTCTCTGTCTTTCAAATAGGCTTCTCTTTAAAGAAAATGTATGAAAATTGGCTAATAGCACCTATAATAGGCTGTCAAAATCTTTGCTTCTTCTGTTCTAAAATATGGGCTTTTCTAAAATAAAAAGTGTCATTTAGCTTTTATAAAAAAAGTGCTTCAGGATTCCACATGTGGGCGGGGCAATTCCGTGCCTAGGACTATAATGAAGGTTCCACGGAAGGAGAACTAGGATTACAGGTAAAGTGAGCATCATGCACCAGACATTTAGAGAGTGTTGATCTAAACAGGACTAAAGACTTTAGGAAACAAAGCTTCTTTTTGTCAATAATAGGCTTGTTGGAACCGTAACAGCCACAATAAAGCAATCTATTTCATGAACTTCTATTTGGTTTGGTTCTTTTGTCTTGGACGAAGCTCTTGCTTTGCCAGAATCAGGTGGGAAATATCCCTTGCAACACAGTTGTAATCACGCAGTGCCTTTAAAACACAGCCTTTACAATGCAAATCTTTAGCACACATATGTCTTTACAGCGCATGGTAAGTATATTTCAGGTAAGTACGTGTGTGTTTGTGTGTGTGTGTGTATATATATATATATATATATATATATATATATATATATATATATATATATATATTCAAAATTATCCACTTCCGTAAAAGAGATGAGGGGACACGGTGGGTCTTAAAACACTATTTACTTAAAATGTGGCATTACGCGTTTCGGCGATTGCCTCATCAGATGTCTCGGGTGCTGGGGGTCTGTTTATTTTCTCCTTTTGAAGGTCGGCCCATCCCCCTAAAGTAGTGTCGGCCACACCTGAACTGCATCACACCCGGAAACACTCACGCTGTTCACTGTTCAAGGACTGCAGGATCCAGCATGCAGTTTGTTCGTATGCGCAAGTGAGTGTCTCCGTCAGTCTAATTTTTGATTACTTCCAGTAAGAGACTGAATTGGAATGCAATTTAGGTTGAACCCCTGCACTGTGCTGGACCATAAGTAGTGTCCAAGTCCTCACTTCCAGCCGCTTGGTCCCCATTGGCAGCACGTCTGGAGATGCCAGTTCTAGTGACCACGTCTGTCCATATGTAATGGATTGTCGTCCGTATGTAATGGATTGTCAGTTGACAACAGATCCGCCACTTCTTGGGGATTAACGGCGGTCCAGGTAAACGCCACTAAACCTTGGAGCACTTCAGGAAGGGTCCCCATTGCGCGATAATGGCTACGCGCTAAATATTCAAAATTATCCACTTTCGTAAAAGAGATGAGGGGACACGGCGGGTCTTAACACACCATTTACTTAAAATGTAGCATTACGCGTTTCGGCGATTGCCTCTTCAGATGCCTCGGGTGCTGGGGGTCCGTTTATTTTCTCCTTTTGAAGGTCGGCCCATCCTTCTAAAGTAGTGTCGGCCACACCTGAACTGCATCACACCCGGAAACACTCATGCTGTTCAGTGTTCAAGGACTGCAGGATCCAGCATGCAGTTTGTTCGTATGCGCAAGTGAGTGTCTTCGTCAGTCTAATTTTTGATTACTTCCAGTAAGAGACCGAATTGGAATGCAATTTAGGTTGAACGCCTGCACTGTGCTGTGCTGGACCATAAGTAATGTCCAAGTCCTCACTTCCAGCCGCTTGGTCCCCATTGGCAGCACGTCTGGAGATGCCAGTTCCAGTGACCACGTCTGTCCATATGTAATGGATTGTCGTCCATATGTAATGGATTGTCAGTTGACAACAGATCCGCCGCTTCTTGGGGATTAACGGCGGTCCAGGTAAACGCCACTAAACCTTGGAGCACTTCAGGAAGGGTCCCCTTTGCGCGATAGTGGCTACGCGCTAATTATTCAAAATTATCCACTTCCGTAAAAGAGATGAGGGGACACGGCGGGTCTTAAAACACCATTTACTTAAAATGTGGCATTACGCGTTTCGGCGATTGCCTCTTCAGATGCCTCGGGTGCTGGGGGTCCGTTTATTTTCTCCTTTTGAAGGTCGGCCCCTCCCCCTAAAGTAGTGTCGGCCACACCTGAACTGCATCACACCCGGAAACACTCATGCTGTTCAGTGTTCAAGGACTGCAGGATCCAGCATGCAGTTTGTTCGTATGCGCAAGTGAGTGTCTCCGTCAGTCTAATTTATGATTACTTCCAGTAAGAGACTGAATTGGAATGCAATTTAGGTTGAACCCCTGCACTGTGCTGGACCATAAGTAGTGTCCAAGTCCTCACTTCCAGCCGCTTGGTCCCCATTGGCAGCACGTCTGGAGACGCCAGTTCTAGTGACCACGTCTGTCCATATGTAATGGATTGTCGTCCATATGTAATGGATTGTCAGTTGACAACAGATCCGCCGCTTCTTGGGGATTAACGGCGGTCCAGGTAAACGCCACTAAATCTTGGAGCACTTCAGGAAGGGTCCCCTTTGCGCGATAATGGCTATGCGCTAAATATTCAAAATTATCCACTTCCGTAAAAGAGATGAGGGGACACGGCGGGTCGTAAAACACCATTTACTTAAAATGTGGCATTACGCAGTTCAGCGATTGCCTCTTCAGATGCCTCGGGTGCTGGGGGTCCGTTTATTTTCTCCTTATATATATATATACACACACATACATACGTTTAGGAGTTGTAAGAGCGTTTTAGGGTTAAGGGGTTGGTAGGAGTATAGGGTGGAAATTGTACTTTCGAGGCATATGAACTGTAGATCATATGCTTTAGCATAGATCGCCATCTGGTGTTTGGTCCGGATGTTTGCACTTTGTTTTTGTTCGAAGAAGTCTTGTAGTCACGAGGTAGGTGACTCCTCCTTTCGGTGATAGTGCGCATGGGCATCAACTCCATCCTTAGATTGTTTTTTCCCGCCATCGGCTTCGGATGTGTATTGCTGCGCTCCAGTTCGGTACCGTTTTCGGACCCCTTCGACGCGCAATCCACTACCCTCGACGGTATTGTTATCGATCACGGTTCTTCATTCGACCCGCATCGTCTCACTTCGAAAAACTTTCCATCAGAAAACTCGAGGCAGGCCGTCGGGCCTACCCGTGCCGACCGCGCTAGCAGTCGATGGAACGGACTCCATCCAAGCTATGTCCCAGGTGTAGTGCTAAATTTCCACGCACCGACTTGCATGAAGTTTGCAACCTCTGCTTGTCCCCAGAACACGACGAGAAGGACTGCGACGCGTGCCGATCATTCTGATCAAAAAGACACTTCGTGATCGTCGGGCTCGGCGCCACGAAATGAACCACCACATGGCCCTCCTTACATCGGCCAGTTTTGGGCCCGGGGACCCCATCACCGGGGGCCTGCCCTCTAATTTTTTCTTTTTTCATTTTGGAGACCCCATCCCCCAGGCCATGGCCACATCCATTCTTTTTAATCAAAAATAAAAATGGATGGAGGGGGCCTGGGCGGCCACCATACCCCGGGCATTTTGAGCCCCAGGGACCCCATCCCCCAGTGCATGGGGGACCACGGGACATTGCTGGAGCCTGCCCAGGGGGGTGGAGGTCCCCAGGGCCATGTGACCCCCTCCCATCTACACTGTAGCCCCGGGGAGGTGGTGGTCTCCTGGGCCAGACCGGACCCCCACCATTACTTAATTTGTGCCACGGGGACGTGGCGGTCTCCGGGTCTGCAGGGGGGCCGCATGCCCCCCGCATTACATTAAATTAGCCCCGGGGAGATGGGCACCCTGGGACATTGCTGGAGCCGGCCCTGGGTGGTGACGGTCCCCAGGGCCATGGAGGGCTCCTTGAGGGGGGGCCACCTCCCATTACATTGTAGCCCCAGGGAGGCGGTGGTTCCCGGAGCCAGGGAGCCGCAATGGACCCCCAGCTTTGCTTAATTTGTGCCCCGGGGTTGTCGCGGTCCCCGGGGCTGCAGGGGGGGCGCGTGTCCCCCGCATTACATTAAATTAGCCCCGGGGAGGTGGTGGTCCTCGGGCTGCATGGGGGGGGGGGGTACAGGAGCCCCACCACACATTTTTTTAGGAGCAAAGCCCTAGGGAGGTGGCGGCCCCCGCATGTATTTTGATGATTGCCCCGGGACCTGGCCCACCCGGGGGCCTAATTAAATGAAGCGGGGAAGCCAGAAACATATCGGTCCTGATTTAGGCCTGGCTGAGAATGGAAAACCCTCTACTGTTTGTGGAACATGCTACATTAGGAGTAGGTAGGCTGGGACATCACATCTTCTGCACAGTGTACAATAGAAGCTGCAGTGTGGCTAATAGCAGAGTCAAGATAAATATTTCACCCTGAATGTTATATTGCAAAAGGTACACAGGCACAGACTGAGCTAGAACCACTCTCAGAGTACACTTATGGCAAACACATTCATGCTGAAACCCTTTGTCCCTGGAACGTATTTTTAGCAATGGCCAAAGTACAGAGCATCAGTTTTATTGTAATTAAACAACACACTTTGTCATGGAGGAGTGTTATCCCAGAGGAAATTCTGAGTTGAGCTCACAACTGAGAGCAGTTGTCTGTTATGATTTTATAGGGGGTGTACTGGACACTGTATCATGCATGTCTGCAGTAAGCATATCCTTGCTGGTTTCCTTTCTAGGTTAACTGCCTTTGTGTTGAAGTCCTTTGCACAGTCGCGAGGATTCGTCTTCATTGATCCCAAAGAGCTGATGGCAGCGAAGGCCTGGATAATCCAGCACCAGAAAGGAGACGGTTCCTTTCCAGCCATGGGCAGGATACTGAACAAGGACATTCAGGTAGGCCACCTGGGGGTGGGGATATAGCATCCGAGGTTATCAAGCCAGACTAGGTCTCGCAATAGGATAATTGGTATGTGCATGGACTATGGGTGCGGCCTTATCCAACCCGTTGAATGAGTATGGCTAAGCCTGTTTCACTTTCATAATGTGTTGAATGTGTAGATTCTGCTTTTACAATATTGATAAGTAAAAGGACATGCATGTCAAATGCACAATGCCAAAGGAGCAGCTGCCCTCTTTGGTGCACAGGAACTAATGCCAGGGGCTATGTCTGGTATCTTTGTTTCGCTACAAAACACATTTAAGGGGTGCTTTCAAACTTTATCTTGTCAGCTGTTAGAGAGCCCACACCATGTTGCTTAAACCGCTTCACGCTGTACCACTTACAGGCCTGCACAGTTCATTGGAAAAGTTAAAGTACTAGCATCTGTATGGTAAGTAATATCCGGTAAAATGTTAAGACTGGATATGAACACCTCACACCGGAAGTGACAAGATCTCAGCGTCAACACTTCACTGTTTTATTGCTCTATGTTTTGAGCAGGTACTACAGAAACGCCTCTCACTGACAGTTTGTTTACAGAGGCTGTTTATAAGAGGTTCTCAATGCTGATGAACAGGCGGCCATGAAAAGAAAAGAAATGGACAAATAGCTGCAGCAATTATAGCTTTCCATTGTCTCACTTCCTCCTGATTTTAAACAACCGAAGATGTCTGCTGGAAGATATAATCACATTCTCATATGGAAACCTGTTTCACCCTTTGCATTAGATGAAAATGAATCAACATCACAGCAACAAATGACAGCCAGAAACAGGGCAGATTATTTCTGATGACACAGATACTGTGCCACACAGACACTACAGAAATTGGGCGACATGAAGAGACACTGCCTTGGGACACCTGTACACACAGACAGAGGCAGACAATGGCACTGGGACACATGTCCGTGGGGAGTCAGTCCATGGTGAATATGCCTCTTAGGGGGGACAGACAGTGGAAAACTAAGATACTAGGAGAAGGACACTGAGGCACATTTCAAGAGTGGCAGAACCCAGACATCAACAGACAAGGGGGAGATGGATATGGGATGAGACAAACAAGAGAAGGCACACACACTGGAAGACAAGGACACTAGAAAGCTGTGATGCTGGGGGATGAAGACACTAAGAGATGGGACACTGGCAGACATGGACATTGGAAAACACAACCATGTTAAAAATATGGACACTATGACCTTTTAGTGGCACAGGCATTATCAAACATGTTTCTTTACAAATACCAAATAACATTACATGACATAACCTACTTGTACTCTCCATAATTAGTTAGTCAATTCTTAAGGGCTCCCAGTTTTGGTAGAAGAGGAATGGAAACACATGGAGTTGAAGTTATAATAATAATAGAACATAAGACTGATAAGACTCAGAGAAACCTGCTTAGCCGCTAGAGTACATTCTACATCATTCCATAAACAGCAATACAATTATTACTTAGTGGCATCTACAACAATATAAATGTATTTAAAGGTTGTGGTTCGACTTCATAGCTTCTGAATGAAGCTAAGTTTAGTTAATCCATCCTTGATGCTCCTCGTTGACAGGACCACGTCAACAACTCATATAAGGACTAGTTACTTACCTGTAATCCTAGTTCTCTTACAGGGGTATACTCATCAAAGTCATGAGCACTGAATAATCCCCGCCCATCCTGGAGCATATAAAAATGTACATATATATGTGTATGTTGGGGGCACAAGTGTCTAGCACTTCCGCGACATACATATATACATGTATATAAATACATAATTATGCAGCCTGACATAATTGCAATAGGGCAAAATGCCAAAACTACATAGGTTTTTCTTGTACAAAAATAATCTCCTACATACACCTTGTAATAGAGAACATACACTGTAATAGTGTCATACAAGAAAACTTTATTTTCAACAAAGAAAAACAGGTAATACAAGGCAGTTGGCCCATAGGCTGCATAGATGAATAAACGTCACAATACAGTAAAAAGTTGGCACCTTGCCTTTAAGGCTTCCAAGACCCTGGACACTGTGCCTTTAAGACCTCCAGGAGCCCCACTGCTCCCATCATGCACCACAGGTGACAGTTAGGTGAAGTTCTTTTTTACGGTGTGCTAACTTGAAACAACCTGAGTATAAGATGCAAACACCACATTAACGTACTATAACTGCTCATCCGGGGAGGCGGGAGGGTGCTTATGACTTTGATGAGTATACCCCTGGAACAGAACTAGGATTACAGGTAAGTAACTAATCCTTCTCTTCCAGGGGATACTAATCATTAGTCATAAGGGATGAATAGAGTAGCAAGCCCATACCCACTACCTTGCGGACGAGCACGCAGTATTTAAAAACAGGTAACAGCGCATCTTAACATGACATCAAGCAAATAAATTTCTCAGTGAGGCTTGCCCAACTTGGGCATCTGCCTGTGTATCAGAGTCTAAGCAGTAATGGTGAGTGAAGGTATGAACCGAGCGCCAAGTCGCTGCTTGACAAATTTCTGTCATAGGAACATTTCTAAGGTGGGCCGTGGTAGAGGCTTTCCCCCTTGTAGAATGTGCTTAGGGTTTGCCCTGAAGAACCTTGTTAGCTAGTTGGTAGGACAAAGATATGAAAGAAACTATCCCTCTAGAGATGGATCTTTTAGAAGCTGCCAAACCGGTATTTATGGTACCATAGTTAACAAACAACCAGTCCGTCTTTCTCAAGGACTTGGTTTTGTCTAGATAAAATTTCAGTACCCTCTTGAGGTCTAAAGAATGGAGGGACCTCTCCGGAGGAGTAGTGGGGTTGGGAAAAAAAGTGAGAAGAGTGATAGTCTGATGGATGTGGAGATCCGAGATCATCTTAGGTAGAAAGCTCGGATGGGTTCTCAAACCACCCTGTTTGCATGAAAAACAGTATAAGGCTCTCTACAACACAAGGCCTGGATTTCACTAACCCTGCGGGCAGAAGTGATGGTGACTAAAAAGGCAGTTTTCCATGATAAGTGCTGCAGAGAAGCCTTGTGAATCGGCTCAAAAGGAGGACCCATAAGTTTTGTAAGGACTATGTTGAGCTCCCAAGAAGGAGATGGAGATCTCACTGGGGGGTAAAACTTTTTTATCCCTTCAAGCAAATCTTTTACCACTGGCATTTGGAAAAAAGAGACTTGTGTAGGTGACTTTCTGTATGCAGTGATGGCTGCTAGATGCACTTTAATCGAATGTAATAAAAATGGCAACAGTACCTACTCTTGACCCTGCACCGGATCATGAGAATTATCCCTGAACTACAAGTAGAACCGTTTCCATTTGAAAGCATAGGATTTTCTGATGGAAGGTCTCTTGGCTTCCTTCAGGATAGTCATACAATCCGCTGGTAAGTCTAAGTGTCTAAGTCTAAGTGTCCGTATTGAAGGACCTCAGGAGCCATGCTGTCAATCTGAGGGATGAGAGATTGGAATGAAACACTCTCACCTCGTTCTTGGACAAAAGGTCTGGACGGCAAGGCAAGCTCCGGTGTGACACCTCGGATAATTGTAGAAGGTACGGGTACCACCACTGACGCAGCCACTCCGGAGCTATCAGGATCATTCTGGTGTTGGTCCTGTAACATTTTTTGATCACTGCAGGGATGAGCGGAAGCGGAGGAAAGGTGTACAGTAATGTCTGAGACCAGTTTATCAAAATGGTATTTCCTCGTTATCCTGGTTGGGGAAACCTGGACGTGAAGACGGGGCATTTGGTGGTGGCCGCTTCTGCGAAGAGGTTGATGTCTGGCACTCCCCATTGTCGGAAGATGCCTTACGTGACTTCGCTGTTTAGCACCCAGTCGTGCTCTTCTACAAAGTCTGTGCTTAGTGAGTCGTTGACCCCGGAAGGTGAATGGCCACAATTCTGAGGTTCCTTGCGAGAAGCCATTTCCAGATGGTCTGTGACTCCAGAGAGAGAGTTCTCGACCTGGTGCCCCCCTGCTTGTTCAGATAATACATCGTTGTGGTCTTGTCTGTCTGAACCAAGAGGGAGCTGGACTGGAGAGAAGGGTACAGAGACTTGAGAGCCAGATGAACGGCTCTTAACTCCAGGAAGTTGATGCGATACCCTCGTTCTGCCTCTGACCAGAGACCTTGTACTTGAAGAGGCCCCATGTGCGCTCCCCAACCCTGCAGGGAAGCATCAGTGACTATAGTCTGAGTGGGAATGTCTTGGTGAAATGGGACTCCCTTTAGTAGGTGTGACCGCTTCATCCACCATCTGATGGAGTCTTTGGCCGATTGAGATAGAGTCACGCGGTCTTCCCAGCGACCTGAGACTTGTATCCACTGGTCCTCCAGAGACTGGTGCAGAGGACGCACATTCAATCTGGCATTGGGGACGATGAATACGCAAGAGGCCATGGAGCCCAATAGCGACAAAACCTGTCTGACTGTGGGATGACGGGCGCTGAGGAGATCGCTACATTTGTCTCTGATTGATGATAACCTTTCTTCTGAAGGACACACGCTTGCTTTTGCGGAATCCAGTGAAGAGCCCAGGTAATGGATTCTCTGTGTCGGATTGCAGACCGACTTCTTGAAGTTGACTTGAAGCCCCAGCGTGTTCAACAGCTGGATACAGTAGTTGAGGTCATTCTGAAGCAGAGATGGTGTGGCACTCTTCAGGAGCCAATCGTCCAGATAGGGGTAAATGAAGATTTTGCGTTTACGTTGAAATGCTGCCACCACCGCCATGCACTTCGAGAACGTTCGGGGGGCTGATTTAAGCACGAACGGTAGAACTCGGAATTGAAAATGTTGATGGGTTACCTGAAAGCGGAGGAACTTTCGATGTCTTTTGGACACCGGGATATGGAAGTAGGCTTCCTGCAAGTCTATAGCACACATCCAGTCTCCCTGATGTAGACGAGGGAATATCTGGTGCAGAGCCAACATCCAAAATTTTTCTCTGCGGATTAACTTGTTCAGGAGCCGCAGATCGAGAATTGGTCTGTATTCTCTGGTTGGTCCTCTTTTTTCGACCAGGAAGTAACAAGAGTAAATGCCTTGCCCTTGCTGTTGCTTTGGAACATACTCTATGGCGTTTTTTTGTAGAAGACTGTCCACCTCTTTTTGCAACAGTACGTGATGTTGGTTGGATCTTCTTTGAGGAGGAACTGAAGGAGGTGGGGCCTTGAACCTCAGCAAGTATACATTTTGCACAATGTTCAGCACCCATTTGTCGTTTGTTATTGATCTCCACTCTTCCAGATGAAAAGTTATACTTCCTCCTACCGGAGTGGCTAACGGGCACGGAGGAAGCTTCTGCTCATTTCTTGGCTGGTTGTTTAGCAGTTGAAGCCTGCTTCCTGTTTCCTCTACCTCTACCAGGTTGTCTTTGATGGAATTGCGACCTCTGCTGCTGCTGATTTTGGGACGACCACTAAGGGATTTGAACCCTCTGTTGGAAGAAGCGCCTGTCGTAGGGGCGGAACCGTTTGCGGAATTCTTTCCGCTTCTCTAGGCTAACGGCCTTCACAGTGTCCAATTCAGTTTTCATTTTGGCCATCTCATCATCCGCGTGAGACCCAAACAGCAAAGATCCATTGAACGGAAGGTTGACAATCCTCCGTTGGGCATCTGGTTTCAGGCCTGTGAGATGCAGCCAGGCCGAGCGTCTGGAACAGATGCTGTGCGAATAGCCGTGTGCAGCCAGATCGAAGGAGTCTGCAGCTGCACGTATCACCTGGTTCGCCACCAAGCCCCCTTCTTGCAGTATCTCCTGAAAGTCCTGCTGGTCTTCTTTCGGGAGTTTGTCCATGAATCTGGCAAGGGAATCCCAGAGAGACCTATTGCACCTCCCTAGGAGAGCTGAGGCGCTGGCCACCTTCATAATGGAGGCAGAGCTATTACACATCCTCTTGCCCAGTGAGTCCATATTTTTGCTGTCTTTCTCGGGAGGGACTGACGAGGAAGGAGTCTCAGAATGTGCCTTCCTGGCCACCGCCACAATGACCGAGTCTGGTGTGGGATCAGAGCATAGAAAAAGCGAGTCCTGATCCGGGGCTTTATATTTCTTGGCAATGCGAGATGGTACTGCGCCCACGGTGGAAGGAGTTAAGAAAGTCTGCATAGCAGGCTCTAAGAAGCCTGGGACTAGAGGCAGTAGAGACCTGGTTGACGATCAAAGGTGTAAAGTCTCAAAGATAACGAATGTGGAGACCGTCGGAACCGACATACTGATGTTGAGCTTTTTGGCCTCTCTGCAGAGAACGTCAGTGAAGGTTCCGATGTCATCAATCGGGGACACGCTGGATTGTGGTGTTGCAGACAGAGTTGGCGAAAAGTCCTTGATTGAAGATCTGGTGGATGTGGACCACGTTGGTGATCTTCGTCTCCTCCTCTTGGGAGACAAAACATGATGTGAGCGAGACCGCTCCGGTGACCTCGTGTGGCGGGAGGATGGGGATATTGACCTTCTCGGGGTTCTTTTCGGAGAGACCCTCGATGATGCCGTTGGAAGAGGACCCCTGGAAACTCTCGACGGAGAGTAGGTGCGAGAATAATCTGAATCCAGACTTCCCTGATCAGCACCGGTACCTTCCAGCCATCTTTGCGAAAGATTGAAAGGATGAGACTTCTTCGCCGCAACCGGAGAGCCCTTCAGCGAAATTTGGACACTGTTAATGCCCGGGGATGATGAAGGTCTTCTCGACGTCGAACATCTTGACCTCGCCCTCTCTGTCAACTCCTCAGAGACGACTACAGGGTTTCGACCGATTCCTCGACGACGACACAGACTGTGCCGTCTTCGATGTCGATCTCCTTGGCGATGAGATACTGGCAGACCCTTGTCTCCGCGAAGATCTCTACATTGTCCTCAGTATCGAACGCCCACGCGGGCGGGAAGGAGATTTCAACGTCAATCGTCTCTGGCGCTTCTTCGACGTCGACTTTTTCAACGGTGAGCGCCTCAACTGCGACAGTGATCAAGACGTCATCAGTCGGTAAGCTCTTGGCAGAGTCTTCGCCGGCGAACCCCTCGATGCCGACCTCTGAGAAGGCGGCAGAGTGTTCCTCGCTTTCGACGGATGTTTCGATGTCGACGGGTGCTTGTCAGGTCTCTCGGGACCAGCATACTTCGAGCCCGAAGTATGTCTCGACGTCTACTTACTTTTGGCGACGGAGAGTGTCGTCGTCTCGACGGCCATCTGTCCCTCGACGCTGAAGAGTGTCTTGCCTGCTTCTTCGACTGCGATCTCGACGCTGACGGCGAACAGTCAGGAATCTGTTTCTTTCTGGACTCTGGAGAGGTAGATCTTCGTCTTTTTCAGTGTTCATGATGAGAGGAGGGCTCTTGGGCGCTCCCAAGGCCACTTTTGTGATGACTTTTTCCTCTCTCCAGCAAGGCATGGAGCCTAATCTTCTCCCTGTCACGAAGAGTCCTTTTAGAAAATCACTGACAATAATTACAAGTATCAGGCTTGTGTGAAGATGGCAAACACACGATGCACACAGAGTGTGGGTCCGATTTTGCCATCTTTTTACAACATGAAGGAAATTTGTTGAATAATGCTGGCATTCTGACAGAAAAAATGATGGTCAATTGTCAGAAAGGTTTAAGAAAAGACACCCAGCAGTCAAAAATGTCCAAACACACGAGAAAAAAACAATTTCTGACTAAAGATAATCAAAAACTGTCGAGCTCAAGCTCCAGGATCCTCACAGAAGGAGCCAGAAAAAAGAACTGACCTAACTGTCACCTGTGGTGCATGATGGGAGCAGAGGGGCTCCCATCATGCACGGGTCTTAAAGGCACGGTGTCCAGGGTCTTGGAAGCCTTAAATGCAAGGTGCCAGTTTTTTACTGTACTGTGACGTTTATTCATCTATGCAGCCCATGGGCCAACTGCCTGCTATTACCTGTTTTTCTTTGTTGAAAATAAAGTTTTCTTGTATGACACTATTACAGTGTATGTTCTCTATTACAAGGTGTATGTAGGAGATTATTTTTGTACAAGAAAAACCTATGTAGTTTTGGCATTTTGCCTGATTGGAACTATTTTAGGCTGCATATTTATGTATTTATATACATGTATATATGTATGTCGTGGAAGTGCTAGACACTTGTGCCCCCAACATACACATAAATGTATATTTTTATATGCTCCGGGATCCCGCCCCTGGGCTGGGATTATTCAGTGCTTATGACTATTGATGAGTATCCCCTGGAAGAGAAGTGTGTCATACCTTATTTAGGAGATTAAAGCTTATCCTGAATGCTATTAAAGCAGTCAGGCTTAACATGAATAATACTAAAATATTCAGGATAAACAAAATCATGAAATCTGTATTGCAGTGAAGGCTGGGTAGGATAGTTTTGGGCTTAGCAAAGTTCTTCCATTTTTGGGCAGAACAGCATTTCTTGAATTGCGTCTCACCTGGGTTGTTGCATGCTGTATGTAATTAGCTGTGTGGACTTCACAAGGGTATGTAATATGACTGTTCCCAAGATCACTGAATGCAAAACCTAGGCTCACCTACATACCCAGATCAACTAAAACAGTGGGGGGTATACCAGATGTTTGAACCCAGTTTTACAAATAACAGTCAAACGTTTGATGAGCTGTTTTGTTTCCATTCAGGGTGGTATCCATGGCAAAATTGCTCTGACAGCATATGTGGTGGCAGCCCTTCTGGAGACAGCTGTCACGTCTGAGGTAAGATCCAAGGATCACTATCTAGTCCTGAGGACCATTAATATGGGATATTATCTGCGGGCCCTGACTCCATGTATATGATGGTCTCACAAGATTTGAACTCTAAGGCTAAGCTTGGTGGGCTGTACTTGATGCCTGCGCCTGGAAGCAGGACAATCTAAACACAAGATGAATTTGACAACATGACTCTAAGAGATTCAGATATCAGTAACTAATAGTTCCAAGTTGGCATTGTGTGTTTTTGTGCACTTTGAGACCATGTTGTGGTATGTAGAGCAATGTAAGAACTAAGTAAAGGAAACTAAACAAACAGACTGACGGCCTGATTTAGGGCCGGGTGGTAACGCAACATCTGTCATAAATTCACAGATGTCCCATCTGTCCAACCCTCACTTCTCCCTCCTCATTTGGAGGTTGTATATCACTGGGTGGGCCACTCCAGCACTTCTATGACTGGACCACAGAGACTGACCAACTCTTTGCCCCCAACAGAGATATTGACCTTTTGAGATTAAAATACTGATGAGGTTAATGATGTGGACACTCACAAGTTCTCTTCGAATGTGCAATCACTAGTGCCTACCTATTGCTGATGCATTTAGGACCGCAAGGACATGATCAGAACCCTAAATGGGCCATCTGCAACTTCTGGACACAAACTATTACATTAGCCCTGATGTGTAATCTACTTTAGCCTTGAAAAAGCCCCATGCCTGAATGCCATTGAGGGGACAAAACACGTGTGGTCTGGTCCATGTTTTTATGTTGCCTTAATATAAAATAGCGGCTGACCTATGTTTTCAGCTGTTTCAAATAAAATAGATTTATGAGATGACTACCATGTATCTGTAAATTCTGACCATTGTACCATTCACAATTAACAGACCATGCTTATATTGCATGTCTTCTGTTATTAGAATTTGCTTACTCCACCCAAATATTTTCATATTTGTGGGCATAGATGTATTGCCCTCTTGGGGTAGGGAAAGAAACTTCAAAATAAGTCACTATCAGTTGGCATAACTCCAGTATTTCTACCCCTCTGGATATTCCTAGCAACCACTGGGTTTCTGACAGCAAAGCCGCTTTCAGAAACATGCTTTTGGAAACTCCCTTTCGGCCGCCTTTCTAATGCCATTCTCCTTGGCTTTTTTTCCCTCTCCAGGACTACCACGCTCACATATGTATATCACAGATAGGAGAAAATAAACAAATGACACTAATGCATTTGAAGAAAACTCCTAGAATGCATGGGGCATTGAATTTTGTCTGTGGAAAAAACAAAAAGTGTTGATCACTATTTCACATTTATTTCTGCCCCCGCAAACTGTGGCAATAACAGTTTCTGCAAAAAACAAATTAACACTGAGCATCGGGTAACTTTAAATATCGCTGGCCAGTAACGTTAGGGCCTCTAACGCCCTGTGGTATTGCAGCTGCCACTCCAAATCCTACGTTAAGACGCCAAAGCCCGGATTCTCAAATGTTTAGAGTCGGGTTAGCATTACTTTTTTAACGCAAACCCGACGAAAAACCTGTTTTGGGATTAACAAACCAACGCAAAGTGGAATCTGCATTGGGTTGTACGAAAAATTAACGACTCAAAGCAGCGCGAATCGCTGCTTTGCATTACTTTGCGTCAAGAGGGTGTTACATGGGTGGTTAATGGGCGTTCCCATGCAACCGCCCATGCTTTTTGACGCTAAACCCTATTCACTAATATTGGTAGACAGGATTTTACGCAAAAATTAATGCTGCTGGAAAACAGGCATGAAAAGGAGAACTGTTGTAATTTCTCCTTTCTTTTCCAACTTTGCATGTGTGCTGCGCTGTGCAGCTCACATACAAAGTAGGAAAAGGTTTTTAACTTGTCTAGCCATAGTATTTTGTACAGAATGGTATCCTTCCTGAACAAAACCTATTGTACGGCGCTAAGGTGGCAATGAATCAAGTGACATACACCTACCCCCACCCTCATGGCCCCTCAATGGCTGGAAAGGCCGTAAAGCTTCACAGGATGGCACTGACAGGCTCCTCTGAAGCTTCTTTATATTCTTCGCATTTCACACAAAGGGAATTGCTGCATGGTGTTCTGCAGGGGTTTAAAAGCAGTAGAATCTCAGTCTAAAATCCGAAGACGGTAGTGCTGCTGCAAAATGATAGCCTACCGCCTACACTGATAGGATTGAAAAGCATGCTGCTTGATGCTACAAAGTGCTGGTCAATTGAACACAAGGCAGCCAACCTCCACCTCAGCACAGACTTCATTTTATATTACTTATAAGTCAGGCTGTCTTTATGCCCTCCTCTCTGTTCTCCTTTGTCTTTGCCCGCCTTTCTCCTCTTCCGCAGTCCCTACTATCCTTTGCAACACCAATTTTCCACTCAGTGCTCCTCTGTCTCTTCAACGCTCTCCTGCTGGCTGGTACTTTATCTCTGCCTTCTCCATCCTTCTCAAATACTCTGGGACTATGTACAAATGGATTGCGCCACCGGAACGGCACTTTTACCGACGTGCCGGTGGTGCAATGCCTAGCTCCATATTTACAAAGTGGCATTAAGCCACTTTTTGTGGCTTAATGCTGCTTTGTAAATATGGTACCCTTTCACGCAGGTAACTGCGTGAAAGGGGCGTGCAATGGTTGTTGCTGTGGGCGTGCAACCGCAAAACCCATTGCTTTTTGAGGCTGCTCCAGATTTACAAGGATGTATAAATCTGAAGCTGCGCCAAAAACTGATGCCATGCAAAAGCAGGCGTTAGTATGTCGCAACGATGAGAAATACATACATTTTCTCCTTGTTTTTGCTTTTTCTATGTGTGCTGTATTTTGCAGCACACACAGAAAGAGCAAAACGCCATTAATGATTGTTTTTGTGCATGAAGGTGTGCCTTCATGCACAAAAAAAATCATTAAATAATGGCGATTTGCTACTTCTATGTGTGCTGCATAATGCACCACACATAGAAGTAGCAAATCGCCATTATTGATTGTTTATGTGCAGGAAGGGATACGTTCCTGCACATAAACAATTATCCCTGCAACTCAGGCACCCTTGCACTATGGCGCAAGGGTGTCTGTGTTGGCGCTAGGCAGCTAGCGCTAGGGAAAACAAAGGGGTCCGCCGTATTCTTGTAAAAACGGAGCATCCCTGCATTTTAGAAATGGCTCGGGACTGCAAAAGTTGCCGCCACGGTACGCCATTTCCTTATACATATGCCCCTCTGTCTTCCCTCTGCAAATGAGGGGAGACCAGGAGATTAAGAGTGAATAAAGTTAAGGGTAAACAAAGAAAGCACCACAAGGAGAAACCTGAATGGGGACAAACTCCAAGGAAGGAAAGACAGAGGAGAACATTGTTAATTAAGAGTGCAGTCTTATGGGACAAGACTTCAAATTTGCTAGAGCAACTCCTCTGATTCATCCTCATTTTAGAGACAAAATTACCATAAGGAGGAGAGAAAGATTAAGTTCCTAATCTGTCCCTATAATCAAACCGCAGGAGATTCTGCCATTGTGATGTGTTTTCTCATAGACCACATCAGGACTTCTATTAAGTATAGGAAATGGTCCATGAGACAAAATGGCAAGGATGAGCGGGAAAGAGGTGATGTTAACTGGCTTAAAGTGTGGTCCGAAGTTGAAGGTGTGGCACGTCAGAGAGGAGTATAGCCTGCTAGATAGAGAATTGGCCTTTGACTCAAGATATTGTGTCTGTGAATATGATAAGTGTCCTGTGATGAGAATGGAGGAATGATTACTTCCTCTGGCCAATTGGTGTGTGGAGTTTGAAGAGATGCCAAAGGGAGCCAGAACGTAACCAGTCAGCCATGGGGAGGCATTGTGGTGCCTATGCTCTAGTAGTGTACTAGAGACGAGACAAAGTAAGCGGAAAATGTCATGTTGCTGAAATTCCCCTGTCTTAAGTTCTTGGCTAGTCAGATTTCGCCCTGCATTTCTTAATGAGAAGTGGGATCAGTTAAATTAAGTCACAACCATTTACATGAAATAAAAAACAGAAAAAAGGTCAAGAACATTGCATAACATACAATCAGCCCCATAAAAGTGTACAATGCCAGAGCTGTAAATCTGATAGAGCTATATATTGTTTCCTTGCTAAATCATGCAAATATGTTCTTGTTTTGTATTCTGCAATCAGACAACTGTTTTCAATGATGCTTACTGGTATGTAGAATAAAAGAAAACTGAGGGCAAAGGTAAATGCAGCATGGAAATTGAAGCAAACATAGTTACATCAAGGACAATTAAACAATTTCAATGAATACTGGTTGCCAAGTTCCTGGCTCATGAAGTAATCCAGAGGGTTCATTAAAAACAGCCCACAGAGACCTGCAGCACTTATCTCTCAAGTCTGTTAGACGGTCTGCCTCGTTGATGCTAAAGAAGACCTGCAGACAGTGCCGGAAATGAGTAGGATTCAGTTACCTGAATACAATGAGGGGGTTTCTTATTTTCACTTAGAACAAAGGCCTGATTTAAACAGCCATCACCTCTTCTTTGTTTTGAGTATCATCCTGGTTGGACCTATCTGGAGCCTAACAGCAAGATGCCATTGCAATGGAGGGAAACAGGCACACAGCTTATCACTTCACATGAACTTAAGAGAAACTACGATTCAGAGGCAGGTTTTGACTTTGTTCATGCTCTGTAAGAATGCTACAGTCATCGTCTGTATGAGTAATTACACAAATAACGATTTAAAAAGCACCTTTAAAAAAATATATATTTTGTAGCCCTACTTATCCCAATGTAAGGTGTTGGACAGTCTTACATCACACATACACATTAAACAGAGACACTAAGTTCCTGATTATGAGTTTGGAGGGCCATCGGACCGCTGAACCTGTTGTGGAGGTGCGGTCGGGGACAGCCGCACCAGCGGTTCGATCGCCGTATTACGAGTACAGCGGTTGGAGCTTTTTCGGACCGCCGCAACCACTAAGGATCGGCGATCCCTGGTGGTGGTGTGGCGGTCTGGGGAAGCAATATGCATTTTTTTTTAAACAAACTTTATTGCAGGTCTCCAAGAAGACCTGTAGCACCCTCGAGAAAGCCTGGCTCCTCGACCAGACCACTGACAGCATGACCGCCCTCAAACACGCCACCCGCAAGCACCACCAGCTCATCCGCACCACCAAGAAGAAATCACTGAAGGAACGACTGGACAACAACGCTCGCGACAACAAGGAACTCTTCACCATCGTCAAGGAGTTCTCCAACCCCAGCACCGGCAACAACGACATCACTCCCTCACAAAATCTCTGCGACTCTCTCGCCTCGTTCTTCCACCGCAAGATTGCCGACATCCACAACAGTTTCGGCACACCACCCACGCACCCAACCACCGAACCAACGCCCCCCACCGCCACCCTCCGCACCTGGACCACGGTGACCACTGAAGACACAGCCCGCACGATGAACACCATCCACTCCGGATCTCCGACTGACCCCTGCCCCCACCACATCTTCAACAAGGCCAACTCCACCATCGCACCCCAACTCCGAGACGTCATCAACACCTCCTTCGACACCGCCACCTTCCCGGAGAGCTGGAAGCATGCCGAGCTCAGCGCCTTACTGAAGAAACCAACAGCGGACCCCACCGACCTCAAAAACTTCCGCCCCATCTCGCTCCTTCCTTTTCCTGCCAAAGTCATCGAGAAGATCGTCAACAGACAGCTTGCCGCCTTCCTCGAGACGAACGGATCCCTCGACCCCTCACAGTCCGGTTTCAGAGCCAACCACAGCACCGAGACCGCCCTCATCGCAGCAACCGACGACATCCGAGCCCTGCTCGACAACGGGGAAACAGCGGCACTCATCCTCCTGAACCTCTCCGCAGCATTCGACACTGTCTGCCACCGCACCCTAATACAGCGCCTCAGCAACATCGGCATCCAAGAGAAGGCACTGGAGTGGATCGTCTCGTTCCTCGACGGAAGAACACAGAGAGTCCGCCTCCCCCGTTTCGATCCGAGGCTACCGAAGTCATCTGCGGTGTTCCACAAGGATCATCACTCAGCCCCACCTTCTTCAACGTATACATGAGACCTCTTGCCGCCATCGCACGCCAACACAACCTCAACATCATCTCCTACGTCGACGACACCCAGCTGATCCTCTCCCTCACCAGAGACCCCGACACCGCCAGAACCAGCCTACACGAAGGGATGAAAGACGTCGCCGAGTGGATGAAGAACAGCCGCCTGAAACTGAACTCAGACAAGACGGAAGTCCTCATCCTGGGACCATCGCCCTCCGCCTGGGACGACTCCTGGTGGCCCCCAGCCCTGGGCACCGCTCCCAAGCCAACAGACCACGCACGCAACCTGGGTTTCATCCTGGACTCCTCCCTCTCAATGACCAGACAAGTCAACGCCGTCTCCTCATCTTGCTTTCACACCCTACGCATGCTTCGCAAGATCTTCCGATGGATCCCAACCGAAACCAGGAAGACGGTCATCCAGGCCCTCGTCACCAGCCGATTGGACTATGGAAACACCCTCCACGCCGGAACCACAGCCAAGCTACTGAAAAGACTCCAACTCATCCAGAACGCCTCCGCCCGACTCATCCTGGACATCCCCCGACGCAGCCACATCTCCGGCCACCTGAGGGACCTGCATTGGCTCCCCGTCAACAAGAGGATCACGTTCAGGCTCCTCACCCACGCACACAAGTCTCTCCACGACCTGGGCCCCAAGTACCTCAACGACCGCCTGACCTTCTACACGCCCACCCGCCAGCTACGGTCTACTAGCCTCGCCCTCGCCGCCATACCACGCATCCGAAGAGCAACCGCCGTAGGCAGATCCTTCTCCTACCTGGCGGCCAAGACATGGAACTCCCTCCCCATCCACCTTCGGCTGACTCAGGACCACCTCGCCTTCAAGAGACAAGTCAAGACCTGGCTGTTCGAGCAGTAGCGGATCCCCTCCCCCAAGCGCCTTGAGACCCTTCCGGGTGAGTAGCGCGCTATACAAATGCTATGATTGATTGATTGATTGATTATTTTGACATGGCAGTAAGCACAACAATAACTAATGCGAGATAGGCCGTGCCTGAAAACGTCACATTCGCTAGAGTTCCTGTCAAGGCCTCCCGAACAACTACTGTTGCATCGATGACCCTCTACCCACCACAACATAAGACAGGGTCGTTCCTTAAGCCCCCAATGCTGAGATCTCATCCTGCACATGCAGTATCTAAGGCACCTGGAAGGAGCATCGCTCCTCTTACCCCTATTCCCCCCCTTGGTCCTTCAAACCTGCACATCGTCAGCAGCGTCTGGTTAGGCACGGCCTATAGCCCCTTCTGGAGGATCCAGTTCAAAAGTGTTCTACAAGGCCTCGCTGTACGCCTCTGCAATAGATAACAAGTGAACAAAACACCCTCTGCCCACCCCCAATCCCTCCAACTCCCCCCCCCCCACTGTCAGACATGCCGCTCCATTCGCTATCTTTCAGTATTGACGATGAGCCCCGCTGATCGGACCACTGGTAGCGCGCTGTCAGGGGACGAACGAATGAAAGTTACCACTCAATACCTGCCACCCTCCAGCCCTGCCACCCGCTCAGGAAGGGCGGTTCGGCCATGCCTGTGTACTAGTGTTGTTGTGAAGGAGATCAGTCAGTGTCAGCTGCCGGTGTCTTAAGCAGGTCCACCAACGCCGCCCATGCTCTGGCTGCAGTCAGCATTTTGTCCTTATCAGCTCTTCGAGCCATTTGAAGTCTGAGAGTCCCCTCGCAGTCAGCCCACTTTGTAAATTCTCGCAGCCATCGCGCAACATTAGGCGCCGTGGCCGCTTTCCAATGACTTGGGATTTCTCGCTTAGCTAGGACTAGTCCCAAGTCAATAAATTTACTAATCACCTTGTTGCGGGCAGTGTGGGGAAACCAGTGAAGTAAGCAAAAACCCGGGGTCTGATCAATGCTCCTATCCGTTATGTCGCCTAGCTTAGCCGTTACCTCCCCCCAATACTCATGTAACAATGGGCACTCCCAAAACATATGCAAAAACGTGGCATTTTCTAATTGGCAGCGAGGACAGGCAGTGCGGGAACCGAAAAATTCGTTGATTTTGTGCGGGGTGAGGTACGCCCTATGGAAGACATAAAATTGTATCAGCTGAAATCTCGCATTTCTAGAGCATTTCCACGCCCGCTCCATCAGGTCCTCCCAAGGTCTCTCCTCAATAGGCATCCCAAGGTCCGCCTCCCATTTGGGCTGTAGCCTCTCCAATGGGGACCTAAGCTCCTGAGTAAGACGCCTGTATAGGCAGGTTACCGCTTTAATCGTCCCCGCTGCATATACCACATATTGACAGGGGAGAGAGGTCGGGGGCTCCTCCATTCCCCTCTTCCAGTGCTTCCAGATAGCTGCCGTCACAGCAGCATGTAAAAGAAAGTCCTGGCGGGATAGTTCGAACTGCTCCAAGAGGTCCTGGTAAGGCAAAAGCACGCCATCCCCATAGAGGTCCCCAATAGTGGAGACCCCCATTTCCTCCCAACTTCGCAGTCGCTGCCAATCCCCCCCATGTGGCAGAACCTCGCAGACCCTCAACGGGATCTCCGGGGCGTATGGAGGACCCATCTTGGCCCTTCTGCTCGCCTGATTCCAGCACTGTCGCATCACCCACAGCTCCCTTGGAGTCTCCCGCTCCCGCAGGGGAAGCTGGAGAAGCGTCCGAGAGAACTGGCACAGGTCCGGGCCCAAGCCCCCAGGGTCCTCCCCCAGGCGTAGCCCCCTGGCCATCCATTTAGTAAACCATTGAAATTGGGCAGCTTGGTAATAGGCCTCAAAGTCGGGGACTGCAAATCCCGCCTCACGCCTTGGGCGCTGCATGGTAGAAAGCACCACTCTGCGCCTCCCAGATCCCCATAAAAACCCAGAGGTCATAGTATTGAGCTGGGTGAAATATTTTTGCGGTATCCACAGGGGAAGGGAGCCAAAATAATACAAAAGACGCGGTAGGGTGACCATCTTTAACAACGCCACCGTCCCTGCCACTGAAAGGGGAAGGGTCCCCCAGAATTCAAAGTTGCTCCTAGTGGTTCGCAACGCCCTTCCGATATTCCCTTCTAGTAGGTCAGAGGGTTCATGATGGATCCGGGCTCCCAGGTAAGTCAGGCAGCTGCCTTCCCACCTCACATCTGGTACACCTGGAGGTGCCCCTCTACCACCCCGGATAGGGAAAAGGCACGTCTTATTCCAGTTGACCTTGAGGCCTGCCACCCGGCCCAGTCTGCCCAACAATTCTCGGGCCCCCTGTAGCTCCTCACCAGCATTGGCGAGGAACATTAGGAGATCGTCCGCATACAGAGCGATGCGATGAACCTGGCCCCCCCCGTCCAATCCCCGGAAATATCGTCCCAATCGGGCATGCACCGCCAGGGGCTCCATTGCCAGCGCAAACAGGAGGGGAGACAGTGGACATCCCTGCCTCGTCCCCCTGCCCACATTGCAGGCCTCTGAAATCACCCCCCCGTGCGAACACTGGCAGTCGAGAGGTGGTATAATATCCTCGTCCAATCCACAAATCTCTCACCCAGACCGAAGGCCCGAAGAACTCAGAACAAATACGGCCACTCCAAGCTATCGAATGCCTTCTCCATGTCAATCGATAAAATACACGTCTCTAACCCGAAGTGCACTGAATTGTGTAGCAATTGATATAGGCAGCGAACATTCATGGCCGTGTTCCGGGAAGGAATAAACCCGGCCTGATCCGGATGGACCAGTGTGGACATATGGGTCAGAAGACGGCCGGCCAGGATACTGCTCAAAATCTTATAGTCAAGATTAAGCATTGCGAGGGGGCGATAAGCGGCGCGATCCCACTCCGGTTTGTCCGGCTTGAGAAGTGGTACAATTATTGCCTCTCTGGTTGTGCGAGGCAGGTAGCCCTCCCGCCTCGACCTGTTGTAGAGAGCTAATAAGCAGGGGGCCAACTGGTCTACAAATGAGGCATAAAACTCTATAGGGAGCCCGTCCGTGCCGGGGTTTTTTTTCCTGGCCATCCGCTTTATTGCTCCCCGCATCTCCTCCAGTTCCACGTCACGACCCAGTTTCTCCGCGTCTCCCGCCTCAACCTGAGGGAGTTCAATATCCAGGAAATCATCCACCTCCAACACCCGGGGGTCTAATTGACTTTGATAGAGGGCGGTATAATATTCTAGAAACTGGCCATTAATAGCCTGCTGCTCATAGTGCACTGCCCCATCTCCATCCCGCAGCTCTAGGATTGGAGTTCCCCTGCGCGCTGGGTTGGCTAGCCACGCCAGTAGGGCCCCAGATTTGTCTCGCTCAGCGTGCGCCTGCACCGCGTACGCCCTATAATCAAAACATCGCAGGCGTTCTAAGTGGGTCGCCAGACCTTCCTTGGCCGCCATAAGCCCCTCCTGTCCCTCCACCCGTTCAGGTCTCTCACTTTCCGCATCCCGGAGTTGTTGTTCTGCCCTCTGAACCTCCTGCAACAGGGTTCTGCGGACCCCGACCGCTTCTCCTATACAACGACCTCTTATCACTACTTTAAAAGCATCCCACTCATTATGAATAGCGGTCGTGTTAGTGTTGGTCTGGAAGTACTCCTCGATGGCAGTGCCTATTGTAGTGCGGAAGACCTGGTCTTCTAACGTCTCCGGCCTAAGGCGCCAACTGGGAATAGCGGACCGAGCTCGCAGTCAATTCAGGGATACCAGTAGGGGATTATGATCTGATATCGTCCTGGCTAAATATTCACTGAGGGTGAAGCTGCCATGCACATCTGGGGAACAGAGGATGGAGTCCAGCCTAACATGTAGCTCATGTAGAGCCGAGAAATAAGAATAGTCCAGCTCCCCTGGGTGATGCGCTCTCCAAGTGTCTTTCAGGCCCCAGTGCCGCTGCCAGGTACGACGAGCTTCTGCTATTCTATGCGTGGAGGCGTCAGGGAGGGGAGGATGAGACCGATCCAGGGTCACATCAGTGACACAATTAAAATCCCCCCCCAACAGCACGGAACCAGTCAGGACCCGCGCCAGCTTCTGAGACAGCTGTGTAAAGAAGGCCGGCTGATCTACATTAGGAGCGTATATACTTGCCAGAGTGATATCCCGGCCATCCAGACGCCCCATTACTACCACAAAGCGCCCCTCAGGGTCAATGATCTGTCGTACACATTGGAAGGGAACCCTGGCTCGCACCCAAACCAATGTCCGTCGCGCAAAGGCCGAGTACGTAGTGTGGAATACCTGACCCCTCCATCGGCGCTGTAGCGCAGCCCCTTCAGTCTTAGTCAAGTGAGTTTCCTGGAGTAAGGCTATTTGGACTCCCCTCCTCGTCTGGTAGGCATGTACTTTGTGCTGTCTGTTCATCGTATGCAGCCCCCTGACATTCCAAGTCATTATTTTTATGCCTACGGAGGTACCCATGATCCTGACTCAATATATTGATCGCAATGAATCCCCTGAGCGACATGTCTGGCCCCCCCCTCTTGTCCCAAACACTAAACCCTACCCAACTCCCACACCCCAGGACAGGCACACAAAAGCAGGTCCCCATCCAAACTAAGGCAGTCATGCTTGAAGCTAAGAAAAGGTTGAGGTATGTGTCCCACTCCCGATGTCCCCAGAACCCCCACCCGACTCCCCCCGCCAACACTAAGCCATCCTACCGGGCACCAGGATATAGGCAAGCCCCCCCATCAGTTAAGAATTAGGCCACCGGGATCAGGGCCCACAGAGGGCTGCCCACCAGCTTCCCGCCAAGAGACCGGTCAGCAACCTAGCCAAACACCTCATCCGCCGTCTGTGGAGTGACATCCGGAAGCTCGACATCAGAGAGCCCCAGGACACTACTCGCCCCCGAGCTCACAGATCTGTCCCTCTCGCGGTCTGTTGCAGCGTCAGCCAGATCACCAATCCCACGGCTAATGGTCGCCACTGCCAGGACCGCCCTGTCTCGTTCTCGCCGGCGGTCGGCAGGAGAAAGGGGCTTCCGCGGGGGAGAAACAGGGGACAACCGCCGCCGGGGCGAGTTCAGAAGTGGCGAGCGTGGCCCAACGCCACCTCGGGTGTCCAGCCAGTCCCAGGTGGCCTGCGGGGTGAGGAAGAAGTGCGTCTTGTCCCCAGAGGTTACCCTAAGGTGGGCCAGGAACAACATTGCATAGGGAAGATGAACCTGGCGCAGTTTCCGTTTAACCGCCAGAAAGGAGGATCTCTGACGCTGCACCTCCCTAGTATAGTCCGGGAATATCATCACCTTGCTGTTCCCGATCTGTAGGTTCTGCTTCTCGCGGGCCCTCTGTAGAAGAAAGTCTCGATCCCGGTAATGTAACAGCCGCACCACAAATGGACGGGGCGGAGCCCCAGGTCCAGGCGGGCAAGCCGGGACCCTGTGAGCCCGCTCCAGTGCATAGAAGGGGGAGAGACCCTCCGGGGCCACCTCAGCTTTCAGCCATCTCTCCAGGTACTGCACCGCGTCAGCCCCCTCCTCCCGTTCCGGAACGCCAATTATGCGGAGGTTGTTCCTCCTTGAGCGCCCCTCGCTGTCCTCAGCCCTCATCTCTAGGACCTTAACCCTGTGCATCATCTCTTTCAGGGAGCCTTGAAGGCTAGCGACAACATCTGGGATGGCCTTCATGGTGGTCTCGTTGGTCACCACCCTCTCTTTGAGTTTCCGGTGGTCGTCTTTCAAGAGGGTAAGATCCGACCCAATGGTGTCTATCCTCGCATCCAATGCCTCTCGAGAGGATATGATGGCCTGCATAATGTCGCCCAGTGAGGGGTCTCCGGGCCGCTCTCCACCTCGACCCTCAGCCATGCCGCCCTCGTCATCCGTGTGTTGTTCTGATTCGGATGGCCGCAGAACCTCATGTCGCTTGCTCCTGGACACCTTCCCAATTTTCCAAGGCAGAGCTGGGAGAACAGTGGTGCGGGCGGAAAGGTCGTGGGCCTCACCCTTACCAGTCAAGTATGGGGTCGCTTCGTCCTCCCGCGGGCGCGATGGCACCTCAGCCCATGCACGAAGTGCCTGACAGCATGTGGGCCCAACGTCTCCAGCCCGGAGTCACCCCAGGGAGTCACCCCAGCCCCCTCAGCGGGCTGCCGGACGGTCCATCCAAGCGCAGGAGGGCTCGCCCCCATGACGGTACAGGAATTAGAAAGCCCCGCAGTACTGTCGCTGTGGGCCTCCGGCGCAGCGGGTCCTGGGCCTTAGACGGGATGGGCCCACCCCTCCAGGGACGGCAAACCTCACTTCCCCCACTGCAAGGCGGTCCCCAGCGCCAGCACAACCAAGCCGCGAGCAGCGGCCTCGCTCCCCATCAGTCCCGCTCACTGGTGAAGTCTCCGTGCTACTCAACTTGGGCAAGCGAGGGGCCCACCAGTACGCACCAGGGGGAGCCTGCACTCTCCACTCACCACATCCCGGGATCGCCGACCCCCTCGGATGCCTCCAGCCACAGGCCACGCGCACCCTCTTCTTCTCAGGGTCTCCGGGGATCCACGGCAGTCGCTGCAATCGCTAGTCCCCCTGGGCGCCGCATCTGTCCGCGAGCCGCGGGATCACCAGGCGCGCAGACCGCAGAAGCGCCGGCCACAGGTGCAGGCGGATGGCGCCACAGTCTGCCGCCACAGCCGGACGGGGCGCCCCAAATCTTTAGCCTGCGCCGGCGGGCTTCGTGTGTAGGATAGGCGGCCTGGTTGCGGGCAGGCTTAGTTCAGGGAAGGCGGTGTCCCTCCATCCGCCATTTTGAGGTCAGGCAGCCCCAGTCAGTCCACCCACCGAGGCGAGCCCGTCCCCGCAGCCTCACCGTCCCAAGGGCTCCCAGGTCGTGCCCCGCCTCCAAGCAGCTAGTCCACGATAGCCAGCAGTCGCGCCAGGGGCCCCCAGGTTCCCTAAAGGCTGGCGTCACCCTCTCCCGGAGCAGCCGCCATCTTGGGTCCTGCTCCGGCAGGGAGCAGCTCGCAGAGAGCGTCTGGATTTCTCCTGCGATCAGCGCCCCTCACGCCTCAGCAAGTTTAGCTAGGGGAGCACCCGGCAGTCCGCTCCAGTTTGCAGTGTTGGGGGCCTCAGTATCTCATCAGGATAAGCTTCGGCGGAGGGCAGCCACGGAGGAGCTCCGAGGTCCGCTGCTGCTCACATCGGCGCCAAGCCACGCCCCCCTGGGGAAGCAATATGCATGTGGGTGCCACAGCGGCACGGCAATGCATATTATGAGTGTCCCCACCGCCAGCCTTTTCATGGAGATGAGCCCACCATGAAAAGGCTGGCTGTGGGGAAACAAAGGGGGCCCTATACGGCCCCCTTTTGCCCCTGTGCATGGGGTGCATGCAGTGGGGCACATGTCGTGCTCCCCTGTGTGAATGCACCCCTGTTCCTGCACTTTATGGACTGCTTAGTCCATGCTGTACAGAAACATCCATTGGCAGTCCAAAAAGCGGTGCAGTTGCAAGGCTCACTATGAGCCTTCAAACTGCACCGTCTTGAGACCGCCACGTCGTCTGCCCGCCAGACAACAAAATCACTCGCAATCTGGCGTGCAGCGGTTGAATTTGGCAGTCCTGGAGCGGGTTCTGGCATTTCGGTCCATTCCAGGACCGCCAAACTAGTAATTAGGCCCTAAATCTTACAAGTAAATAAATCAATGCACAGGGTGTATTACATAAAAGAACGAAGGTTACAAGGTATATGAGTAACATATCGTCCTAATTGATAGGTATCATAAGTTGGTGTTAGTTGGGCAAAACACAAAGTAAGGATTTAAAATGTAACACAGTGGTTAGAGTTGCCTGTACAATAACACTTAATGACTACCCAAAGAAACAATTTTAGCATCTTTAGAACAATAATGATAGATTTTAGGAAAAACACAATAGGGTTCTAAACCCCTGCCTAGCAGTTTGCATGCAGATCCTTGATGCCAGTTCATAGCTCACAGCGCTATTTTAGAAGGATGGCAGCTTATGATTTACAAGTAACAAGAGGATCTCTGTGTCAACAGCAGTAACCCCACTTACCCAGCTACATACAAGACACATCTGTGATCTGCATGCTACTCAATGTATTTTGCTGGAAACACACTAACCCTCTGTACTGCTCCGAATGGAGCGACCAGGCGCTTTATAAAACATTATGAGTTAGAATGGTGACTATATAAAACGCAGATCTCTCCAGCAAGAGCATTAACCGACGGAGTTATCTTCCCATCATTATTATCCCCTGAAATTTCCTGGGCACACAAAGGTCTCCTCAGAAGATATTTTGAAATGCAGCCTCTTAGTGACCAATGGAGTAAGCCAGAGCAGGTTTACTGTCACATTTGTCCTTGTTGACATTTTCTTTGCGGTAGAGTTTAAAAACAATAAAAATATAGATTGACATATAGATTGACTGTCAGACTCCGCTTTTCATGACTCTGACCCTCGTGACTCAAACCCCTTTCCATTGCCACACTTTGACCCACAATGTATGGGTTTACAGAGTAGCTTTTTTTCAATTCCAGCACTACCTAAGGCTGCGCAATTCTGTAGCTACATGCCCAATTTCAGGGAACTTTCTGAGAACAATGTTAATACGTGTTTAAGCCACTGGTGCCATGGCTCAATATGGATAAACTACTGAGCAGAGGCAATTACATCAGTGCTGGGGTTACCTCCTGGTATAGAGATCTGCATAATAACACGTGATGTTTGCTAATTTATTTATACCCTGCAATTAAACCAGTATATTGCTGGTGTTAATGCCAAAAGCATTTTGTACACGAGATAAGTATAACAGCATCAAAGATGGAGTAAAATTGCATTGGCCAAACAGGCTCTATCCATAATAGCTTGTTACTGTTTTAGTCTCTGCTTTATTTGGAAGATCCAGGGAGCCAGTTTACCATGCCTGTGCTTACCAAGTTTCATGAGCAAACCCCTTGTAATTGTCTTCTCTGCATTTTCAACAGTTCTTAGTAAACAGTGTTATCGTCAACGAAAAAGAAAATTAATTTTGGAGACACGTTGATTTGGGGGGAGGGCTTGAATGAGTTTTGAATTCAACAGTACTCTGACGTTGTGTACTTTAGTCAGTGGTGCCGGTTCTTGCCCTAATGTTGTGTATTGGTTCCTGGCTTAGAATGGTATAACAGATAAAGGTGAAGATTGGGTAGGATGATTACATATGATGAGCACATGTCACTGAGCCATGCTAACCAATGACCATGTGATGCATCTACCCTTAAAATAAAAAAGGACTTAAGAAGTCTTCAAGGTGGTGTTGGTAAAGTGCCACCCATATCCTTTCTGCAGTGTGAGTTGAATACCTGTCATTCGTGTTTATCTGGTTAGTTAGATTCTAAGCCAATGTGCACATATACATTTCAAAGTGGGGAGGTGGACGGAGAAACAGGTATACAGATGTTAACCTAGGCTTGATAAATCAGGCTCTACTATGCCCTAAAGCCATTATTAGTGCCGTTGTTGAATAAGAGTCGATGATTGTACAGTTTCTTATATATTCTCCAAAATCTCTGTAATTCTAAGCTCAACAGGATTTTGCAATACATCAGCGACAGTTACACAATATGCAGGATATGATTTAATTGTGGATTCTTATTAGAAGCCTTGACACAAAAAAGGAGGCTACCAAAAAGGTTATGGTGATATCCAACATGATGCTGTCTGAGTTTGCAGTATGAAATGCCTTATGTCAAGTGTCTAGGGATTGTCTGGGTAAACAATATAGCTGATGAGATTTTCCCACATTTCTAGTCATCGCATCGTTACTGCAGCTGGGTGTCACCATGATTGTCCCCCTTGCCATAGCCTTGAGGTAGCGGGGCTACTGTGAAACACGTGAGAGATATATGTATGTAAGAACAAATGAATCAAGCTAGAATCTAGATTGGTTCATGTCTGTTGTGTTGGTTTTTTACGAAGGTAACTGAACATTTGCATTGAATAAATGCTTTATTGAAGACTTATGAACACTGGACCTTCCTTATACTCTAGACTTTAGTATTTATTTCCTTCTACTTCCATTGATGATATTGAAAGTATGACAGGTCTCAGGAGGAGAAAGGAAAGGATCGTCTCATACAAGTGAAAAAACAGACTCTTCGTAGTAAAAGAAATATGAATTCTCTTCTTTTAAAAAAAGAGATGTGGGGTACTTCATGCATACAGGTTCAGAGGATTCACTTATGCATAGAAGGTGGGAGATTTCTATTCAAGGGAGAAGGGTGTCTTCCATGTTTCGAGAAAGTTGAATACTTATGTGATCGGAGGGTACTTCCATAGAGGTGGGAAAGAACCAAGCACAGGTGTTGGGGGTGAGGGGTGGCAGGGTTCATATACATAAGATGAGGGTTTTCTAAATGCAGGATAGAAACCCCTCCTTCATCCCATTTGCATCACTGCAGACTGCCACAACAGACATCAGAACTTCATCTGTTTTCTCTTTTCTTATAGGAAGAAAAATCAGCGATAGCCAAAGCAAAGGATTTTCTGGAGTGCAATCTGTTTTCGGCAGACGATCCTTACACAACAGCTCTTACAGCATACGCCTTGACTTTACTGCATAGTTCTTCTGGAATGGTGGCCCTGCGGAGGCTAAATAGCATGGCTATCATGCAAGGTATGTCTTAAAGAAAGCTCCCACAAGATAACCTATTGGATTCTTGTTTGATAGTCTTACAAAACAATGCCCGCCAAAGATATTTTATTCCATATATTATTTTGAATCTCTGCTCATGGCATTGGGTTCAAGATGCCACAAGTTACCTGCAAGGTGCACAATCAAACTTGGATTTGTAGCTCACATCACATTTCATTTCATTCTGTTACTTGGTATCCAATAAATTTAAAAGTAAAACTGAAAGTACCAGAGAATTAAGCGTTATAACAAAGTACAACAAAGACTGCCAGACATTAAAACTGACATGGAAACTTGGCTGTTCAATAATAAGTCACCTACATATTTTAGAAGGGTACTATTGGCTTCAACCTTGTAAAATGAGATATGACATGTCAATAGCTCAACCAATCCTGTAATTATTAATGCTCATAAAATCTGTGATAGAATATTTTTAACTAGAAATGCATTACCACAAGTGCCGAATTTGTAAAGTAAAACAAGGAATGGCATGCCTATTGACATCTAACATAGAACAACTTGAGAACTTAGAGAAACAACCCTTTGTTAGCTTGTCACTTGACAACTTCATGTAGATAGCTCATTTGAGATGGTGATTCTAACTCCACTTTCATTCTAATTCATACACGACGTTTAATCTGTTAGATGTGCAGCTATATTTTAACTGAACAGTGTTCTACGTATCCAAAAGCATGTGAAAGCAAAATGACAAATATGGGGTGCTGTTCTTAAAACCAGTGAGTGTTACGGGCACCTCTTGACTGCACTTTGCAAACATATTCCACACATTTATTGCTTGACTTTTTAAACATTTCAGATGGATTCACACACTGGAGTTTAACAGGGACAGTCGCCACAGACGAGGACACTTTCATGGGATTCAATGATGGCCTCTCGCAATCAGGTACTACAGTTTCTGTCTTTTATGGTTTTATTTGTATAGGGTGAGATTAATTGGTTGATAGTGTTGCAACAAACAATACAGAACAGAATACTGAAATCAGAAAATGAGTAAAATATAATCTGAGTCATACATATAATGTATCTGGCAGTGTGCAGAGTATTAAAACATTTAGGGGCATAAGTACGAGGAAGTGGCGGAGTGAGGCGTTAGCCGTCATGGATTAACGCCTCACTCCGCCACTTCAGAAATGCAAGGCTGCACCATATTGACATGGATATGGTGCAGCCTTGCGTTTCCCCCTGCGCTGGTGCTACACTTAGCAGTGTAGCGCCAATGCAGGTACCTTTGAACCATAGTGCAAGGGTGTCTGCGTGCAGGTGAGGATTGTTTATGTGTAGCAAGGTGTCCCTTCCTGCACATAAACAATCCTTCATGCAGCACACATGAAAGTCACAAAATGGCTTTTTTTACAGGTTGTTTATGTACAGGAAGGGGGACCTTCCAGTACATAAACAATCCATGGCAGTTTGCTTTTTCCATGTGTGCTGCACAATGCAGCAGACATGGAAAAAGCAAAAACGATGAGAAATAATGCATTTCTCCTCGTTTCGCCTGTTTAAGACCAGGTTTTCCCTAGTCTTAATTTTGGTGCTGCCTCCTATGTACGCTGCCCTTGTACATAGGGGGCAGCGTCAAAATCAATAGGTGTCGTGGTGAAACGCCCACCGCAACACCCCTTTCACGCTAACCATAGCGTGAAAGGGGGCCTAATTTACAAGGCAGCGTTAAGCCACATTAAGTGGCTTAACGCTGCCTTTTAAATAGGGCTAAGCCCCTATCACTGCAACAACGTCACTGGAAGTCATGTTGTGATGGCGATAGGGGCTTGTGCATATGCCCCTTAGTTTCACTACTTAGGGGCCGATTCCGATCGGTCAGGAGCCGTAACCGACAGACCTGCTGTCGTCGGTTACGGCCCTGCAAGTACGGTCGCACTCGTATACTTCACAATGCAAGCATGCATTCCGAGCGGAATGCATGCTTGCATTGTGAAAAGCAGGGGTGCAGTTCATCCCTGCACCCTGTGGCCGGCACCCCAAGGTGCCTGCCACCGGGTACAGGGATCCACAGAGGGGCACCATAGGTGCCCCCAGGCCGCCATTCGGCAGCCTCGCAACCCACTGGGGGCCCCCAAAGACAGTTTCCGACTGCCTTTTCGTGCCGGAAAGACCGGCACGAAAAGGCAGTGACAAACTGCCATCGTACTCCCTCGGTCGCAAAGAGGCGGCCGGGGGAGTACTGAGGGATTTCCGGACGGCGGACGGGCTCTCCGAGCCTGTCGTCTGCAATCCGGAAAACGTGTCGGATTCCTTTCTGACCGAGCCCATCAGAATGGCTCGATCGGAAAGGAATCCGGCCGACACGTATGGTTTTGGTCGGAAGGGCTCTGACCATTGTTCAGCGCCCTTCCGACCGGAATCAGAATCGGCCCCTTAGCGGTAATTCAGCTAGCCTGGTCCTTTATCTTTGAAAACAGCAAGATATTCAATGCTTCCTCTGGTCCCTTTAAACTGTTTTTCCACTCTATGAAAGGCAATAATCAAATTTAGTAAGTATTGAGGTCAGATTTATTACAACTTGCTCTGGTCATGTTTTTTACAGTTCTCTGAGGTGGCCATTGTTACAACATTCTGTCACAGTTACAAAATGTATGCAGGTGTTTTCACTAGTGATTTAATGAACATGCTTTGTACCTTTATGAAAATGACAGATGTCTTTCTCCAAAACACCATATATCAATCTTGTAAAAAATCCACAAAAAAATAATAAGAGGCAAATATTAGAAAGAGAGACATAAAGGCCCTTTAAGCAGGATGCCCCAAAATGTATTCAAGATGTCCTGTCTACATAGTGCTAATAAATATAAGGTTGGGTTTATAATGAGGAAAAATTACTTTATTGTAATCCTGAATCTCTACTGTGGGTATCTTCATAAAATACTTAGTAGAACACAGGAAAAGTTACCTTAATGTTATCCTGATTCTCTATTGTGGCTATCTTCATAAAATACTAATTAGAACATGGGCGCCGAAATTATAGATCCAGAACATTTTTCAAAGTACAAATAATGTATTCCAAATTTTATTTAATGCATCCTTTTTTAGTGAAAACCTCCTTTCTTTTACATAAGCACAAATGGAAATAAAACAGGTTTAGCTAGGAATTTTGATTATATTAGTTCTTGATAATTCTTCTTGTGGAAATGGAAAAAAAAGAAACACCACGGAATAGACCAAAGATTGGCTGAAGTAAAATGTAACACCGTTACTTTGAAGTGAAGGATGCTCCACAGTCCCATAATGCAGTGCAGTGTGGATTAGCTCATAGTTAATTTTGCATGTTAGTAATTGTAGTAAATTAGCCCCTTTGACATGGTCATCCCCACTTTTTGCCTGGTAACGGATGTGATTTTGACTGGAATTGCACTGGGTTCCTGCTAACCAGACCTCATTCCCCAAAACTGTACAATTGTTTCCCCCAATTGGCAGAACCTTTAGCACCCACTGTAAGTCCCTAATAAATGGTTCCACTGGTACCTAGGGCCGGAGGTACAAAAGAGGGCACCTAAGGGCAGCAGCACGAAGTGTGCCACCCTAAGGGGCCCCATAACAAGCACATGCAGGGCTGCCATTGCAGGCTGCGTGTCTAAGTGTAGACAAAAGTGGAAACATGACATGTCACACATCCCTGTGTACCATGTCCCCTTACACTGCATGTAATATTTGTCAGTCACCCCTACAACAGACCTGACAGCCCTAAGACAGGATGCTGAATATTACATGTGAGGGCATACCTGCATGAGCAGATATGCCCAGGGTGGTTAGTCCTATTACCGCCAAGGCAAGTGACCAGGGAAGCAATTTTAAAATGTGCTGGAAACTGGTGAAAACGAGTTCCCCAACTACATGACAGTTTCACTGAAGATAGGGATGTTTGGTTTCCAACATCTCATATTGATAAACCCACTATGATTCCAGTGTTGGATTTACCAATACATGCACTCAGAGGCCACCTTATAGGTGCCCCTTGAAAACCTACCAGTCGCTGGTGTGTTCCCTGGCTGGTTTCTGCCAGCCTGCCACCTGAGACACTGTTCTGACCTCCTAGGGTGAGAGCATTGTGCTCTCAGGAGCCCAAGAACTAAAGCCTATCTGGGAAGAGGGTGCCCACCCCGTCCCACAGGATGACCTACTGATTAGCCTTCCTAGGCCGGCAAGCTTCAAAGAGCTGCCAACTTTGAAATGCGAATCTGGCTTGCATCACAGGAGAGGAAGCCAACCCCTTTGTCCAGAGCCCCTTTGGAACCTGGACAAACTGGAAAATTAGCTAGTCAGGTAGGCATGCCACTTCCAGGATACTACCACCCCTAAGATGGGAAAAACTGAGGTGGACACAACTTTTAAAAAGCAGTCTCTTCGTGACTGGATCGAATCCTATTGGTTTGCATTGTGCACCCGATGCTGTTAGCACCACTGCACCCAGCCGCCCTAGTGCCGTTGGAGGTGACCTGTTTGTGCTTTCTTGGACTTTGCCCTGTACTCTCCTTAGATCTAAGACACTGGTCCAGTAAGTAGCTGACAAGACCTAGTAAACCACATATAATTTTCTGCCCATAGGTTAATATTGCAGAACTCAGAAATTGCACTGTGCCGACTTCTCATACTTAAAAGAATTCATATTTAAAAGAAATATGCTACTTACCAGTATGCATCTGTTCTTGGCATGTAGAGCTGCAGATCTACACACTGTGCATAGATCGCCATCTGGTGTTGGGCCCGGATGTTTGCAGTTGTTTTTCTTCTTGGAAAGTCTTTGGAAGTCACAAGGTATGTGACTCCTCCTTTGGATCATACTGCGCATGGGCTTCGGCTCCATCCTCAGATTGTTTTTCGCCAGCAGGGAAATGATGGAGCGTAGTAATAAGCAGTGAAGATGCCCATGTGTGCTGTATCTAAATAAGATAAACTGGAACAGATAAAGGTAGCCGGGGAGGCGGGTGGGCGTGTGTGGATCTGCAGCTCTACATGCCAAGAACAGATGCATACTGGTAAGTAGCCTATTCAGTTTGAGGCATATGAGCTGCAGATTACCCACTGTGCATAGATTATATAGCAGTGCTCGCTCCTAGCGGCGACCACCAGTATCTGTTGCAGTTGCTTGAAACAGTGTTTTAAGAACAGCCTGGCCCACAATAGCTTGTTGTTTAGTTTGCACATCTACACAATAGTGTTTAGTGAAAGTGTGTGGTGTAGACTATGTAGCTGCTTTGCAGATATCATCTAAGGGGATGTTCCCTAAGAATGCCATGGAAGCGCCTATTTTTTTACGTGTAGAGTGGGCTTTAGGGGGAACAGATAGCGTGCATTTGGCTTTGTGGTAGAAAATCTGTATGCCCTGGGCCTGGTTCCAGTGGCGCGCTAAGCACTCTTGGAGAGGACGCATCTGGAGTCTTGCGTGAGGTACTATAAATATGCAAGAGGCCATCATTCCTATAAGTTGCATTAACACTCGAGCTGGAAGAGAGTGTTCCGGGTGAAATTTGGCACGTAGAGCCTGAATGTTTGCTATCCTGGCAGGACTGGGATAGGCTAGCGCAGTGGTCTCCAACCTTGTCTGCAGTGAGAGCTATTTCTGATCAGTGAAAATGGTTGTGAGCTACTAAAGGCCACGCAACGCGCACATTTTTCCGAGCGAGAGCGGCTCACACCCAGCTTCAGTGATTTTAAGCCGAATTTGTTTGGAGCCCATACTGTGGTTACATAGTAAGCAGAGGCACCACTCTGTGCAGCCTAGCCCCCAATACTTGTATTGTTTCATGGTACCAGTTTTACCTTTAAATCTGGATCCCCCATTACTTAAATATTATTATAAAACCACATTTAAACACTGGGCGCTCTAAACAAAGCATTACTTTTAAATGTTGACAGTATTAGTGGTTTTGTGTAGTTTTCTGCAGCATGACTATATAACGTATTGACTCTTAGGACTTGTTAGCAGATGCCAATGCTGTTGCTTTTTTTACGTAATTGGCCAGGTGTTTCCCTTGGGTCCTCGAGTATTCTGGATAAATCCATGGCATCCACATAGGAATCATTTTCTTTCATGGTAAATATCTCCTTTGCATTAGGAGTAATGTAGCTCCTACCCACCCTTCAAAGCTACCAGAAAGGTCATGCCCTCTCTGCACATGCCCACCCTCTTGCATTTTTTTGTAAACCTTTAAAAAAAAAACGGTACTTTTTCCACCATGCCAATGCTCAACTCTCTCTGAAAAAGCTCTTCACTCAGTGCTAGAACACATGGCTCGACTCTGCAATGTCCATTGTCAGAAAATACACAGTTATTGTCTGTTCGCCAACACCGTGCTTTATATCTGCCTTCGTTTGGCAATCCATGAAAGTAACTCAGTGTATTTAAGACTCTTTGATTTTAACCTCGGCTGCCACCACTCTTTACTATGGGAGGCAGATGTAAAGCACGGTGGCAGCCGACATTAAGATCAAACAGTCAGAACCACTGGTGGAGACTAAGTACCAGCAGCACTCCCTGCAGCCTGACCGCACAGAGGGAGACAGACACCAACACAGCGACAGAGAAGGACTACAGAGCTATTCTGGGTACCTGGCATGCTGGAGTGGGGAAACTTGCCGTTCAGGATGATGAGTGATATGAGTCCGCAGAAAGGAGATGCAAAATTATATCACTAATGCTGACGTCACAAGCAGAGTCCTCTGCGCAAAGTACAGTCCAGTGTAAAGGGAAGAATTGGGACCCATGGCTATAATGATGCATTCTTTTGGGTTATTCACGCAGCGCTACTCAACAGAGACCAGAGATTATTTAAACTGCGAGCGAAGGGTATTCCCTCCTCTGGATCGGTTTCACCATGTGGGTTTTGGCAAGCAGGGAGACAAATTCCAAACCGGCCACTATTAAAACAACGGCGCAAAATAACATATTAAATCTTAAAGGAATCTCACTCAACGGGAAAGACTCCTTTGCCTCCCTAGGCTCGGTCAAAATCAAACAAGAGAGTGCGTCGCTGATGAAGAAAGATTAAGGTGGACAAATGAAGTGGCAAGGACCTTTAATTTTAATATCGACTGCCGCCTCGGTTTACTACTGAAGGTAAATGAAAAGCGTAGTGCAGCCGATGTTAAAATCAAAGGGCCTTGTATGCATTTTACTGACTATTATGCGAATGGAAATAAAAAGCCCGGTGTAGTCAGTAAGAGGCCCAGTGCATGCAAGGAACTGGATTGGATTTTAACATTACTGCCACCCCTCTTCATTATTGAAAGCGATGTACAGCAGGGTAGAAGTTCAGTGCATGCAAAGCCCTTTGATTTTGACCTCCGCTGCCACCGCGATTTACTTTTGAACACAGATGTAAAGCACGGTGGCAGCCGAAGTTGAAAACAAAGGGCCTTGCATGCACTGAGCCGTTTTCACTGACTACTACGCGCATGCAAATCTAAAGTGCGGTGTTGTCAGGGAAAGCGGCTCAGCGCAGGCAAGGACCTTGAATTTTAACGTGGTCTGCCACCGCACTTTACTGTGGAAGGCAATGTAAAACGCGGAAGTGGCCCAGTGAAGGCAAGGACCTTGGATTTTAAACGTTGGCTGCCACCGCGTTTTAATATTGAAGGTAGATTTAAAGCGCGTGGCAGCCGACACTATAATCAAAGGACTTTGCCTGCACTGAACCTCTTTTAATGAATATGCGGGTACTAGAACAATGGCTTGCCTACCTATGCAGCTTCTCGGTGAGGATCAGCGGCATAAATCAAGCGCTGTGCCAGCCTGGAAAAGGCGCGTGACTGTGCAGAGTGCAGGTAGAACGTCACGTTCTTCGGCCCGCCCCGCCACGCCCCATCTAAGCTCAGTTCAGCCATTCTGAGCAGCCTGTTTGGGTGAGGGCGGGCAAAAGATACCGACGTGATAATAAATGAATGCTCAGAATGAAGCCTTATTAGATACTGGCGCGAGCTACTCCCAGGGGGTCGGCGAGATACCGGTAGCTCGCGATCGACTGGTTGGAGACTCCTGGGCTAGCGCTTTTGAGGTGTCTATGGTGGCACCGAGGTATTGTTTTACGTGGGACGGTTGCAGATGGACTTGGTATGGTTTACTGTGAAGCCCAGTTGGTGAAGTAGTTGGATAGTGGCGTGAGTGTGTTGTACACACTGGTTGTATGAGTTGGCTTTTATGAGCCAGTCGTGTAGGTATGGGAAGACGTGGATGTGTTGTCTTCTCAGGTGTGCTGCCACCACCGCTAGGCACTTGGTAAACACCCGTGGTGCTGTAGTGACTCCGAATGGGAGCACTTTGAATTGATAGTGTTGACCGTCCACTACAAATCTGAGAAACCTCCTGTGAGCCTTGTGAACAGGAATGTGGAACTAGGCGTCCTTGAGGTCTAGGGTGGCAAGGTAGTCGTTTTGGGAGAGCAGGGGAAGTACCTGCTTGAGTGTGACCATGTGGAAATGGTCTGAGTGTATATAGTGATTTAGGGGTCTGAGGTCCAGAATGGGCCTTAGAGTGTCATCCCTTTTTGGTATGAGAAAATATAGGGAGTAAACTCCCATATTTTGTTGGTGGGCAGGAACTAGTTCTATCACACTCTTTTGTAGGAGGGATGTAGGAGAGTAGGGTCTGCTTCCTATGGTCACCCCCACTTTTTGCTTTTCCTTTACTGGTTTTCGACTTAGATGTGGCTGTGGGCCTGCTAATCGGACCCACAGCCCAGCTGTTCTCTCTCTAAATTCATACTATGTACTTTAGGTACATAACCCAATTGGTAAGGATCACCTTATGGGTCCCTGTACAGTGTACCTTAGGTACCCAGGGCATAGGTGTACCCTAGGTCTACCAGGGGCTGCAGCATGTATTATGCCACCCCTGGCTGGCTTCCCATCATGACACAACTGGCTGATCACTCAGCTGGGGCAAGGTCGTGTAATCACCCCTTGCTTAGGTATAGTATTCCTATACCTTTCTTATATATAGACACATGGATAACCTGTAAGCCACTCCTATGGCAGGCCTTAACAATCCTGGAGGCAGAGTGCTTGGTAACATGTGAGATGGCGCTCTAGCGTGAGCTGAGCCTGTCTGCAGCTTTCGGAACCATGTCCTTATAGCTGTTCTATGATATCGCCTACCATATACTCTTAAAGTGCCTTATAATCCTCGCGGTTATGGTAACTATGGTTTGGCTTTATCAAAACATGTCGTGTAAGGTGTCTAACACTTTGGAATACTACCCCCACACCATTTCTGGCGATGAGGTTAGTATTCCCCCTTCTAGAGGGTGAAGACATGTTAAAATCCTACTTACCCGGTTAAAGTTAACCAGAGCCCCAGCATCACAAAATGGATGCTGCTGCCACGGACACAAGTCTGACCTCCTGCTGCTGGGAGTCCTTCCAGCGAGGGAGGCTTGGAAAATAGGTTTCCTGCCTTGGGGGGTGCTAGCACCACCCCAGACAGGACTTAGTGTATTGGGGCAGGGAGGGATGAAAGAAACGAGACACTGCCTGGGGCACACAAGGTGTCCCATGCATAGCCCGGTTCAAACCGGTGCTGGGGCACTCCAGCCCCAGCCCTGGCGCGAAACTGGACAAAGGGAAGGGGGTGTAACCACCTCCCCTCCCTGGTCCCACCCATAGGAGGGACCTAGCAGGTAAACCCCAGCCCCCCAGATTAGTATAAGAGTGGGAGCTGAGTCCCTAGGATTTGGGATTATCCTGAACTGAAACTAGACACGAAACTCTGGACCTTCGACATTCGACTACAAGAAGACTGAAGAATCTCCCTTGTGGCCAAGGAGTGGCCACCCTGTGCCAACAGGCACCAACAAGCGACCGTTTGCTTTGCCCAAGTTCTATGAGGAACCGACTGCAGAGCCCGACCAGCGCCTTGACTTCCAGACTACTCCGACCCTGATCCACATCCACAGCAATGCTGAGATCCGTGAGACGTGGGACCGGCTACCTGGGAAAATTGGCGAGTAGCTTCCAGCGCAGCTTCTAAGGCATCCTCGAAGTTGTGCTCTGGGGATTGAGAAGCCCCAACCCCGAGCACCATCTGCACCGAAGATCAGCCCTCCACACTCCACGAGTTCTGCGTGGGGCCCTTCTGCATTTTCCTGCTCGACGCGTCTGTCCAGAGGGGACAAAGTTTGGGTCACTAGCCAGTGACCGTGTGGAACCAGTAAGGAACCAGGCGATGTCGTGCAGAACACAGGTAATGTCTTGAAGCTTGTCTCTGCAGCTGCGTGGACCAGGAGGCATCGAGGACGACCAGAACCAGGGTACGAGCTGTCCCACGAAGGATCGTGCTGATGGCGGAGTCGACGTCCCGATTGGAGTCAACAAGCCTTGGCAAAGGCAACCCACGCGGAAATGGAAATTCGCTTCAGTGGCAGACCAGGAAGGTCTGAGGTGCTTCTCTTTCACAGGGAAGCAAGGGCCAGTCTGGAGGAGCCAAACCAGCGGTGGAAAGTTAAGGGTTCGTCGTCACTGAGGCTACTTGCCAACGGGCCAGCAACCGCTTGCAGGTGTTCTTCCTTCGAGATCCATCTTTGGGTCCACCGGACATCTCCTCCTGGCCGCCTGCCAGCATCTGTTCTTCATGCATCCATAGGATCCAGCGACGATACCCGACACATCTTCACACCTATGCACCCGTCTCCTGTGGGTGAGGTAACGCGAGTACTCCGGTGCTCCAGTGGATATTGACTATCCAAGTGTCTAAGTCTTTAGTTGCTTCCTCCTAGTTACTTCGGAAGTGTCCTTATTCTCCCTATTTCTAACTACTACATTCCCATTGACTTTAATGTAACCCGCCTGTGTGTTTCCACACTGCACACGCCTCCCGTGGGCCTCCCACTTCCTAACTATTGGTAGGGTAGTGTAGCCCCAGCGATTCCCTAGGCCCTAGGCCTACTCCCTGTTCGTGACGTGGTACTTATACCACTTTCTTAGTATATGGTTTGCGTGGCCCCTGGGCCTAACTGTATTTTCCTGTGTAACTTAACGTATGCTACTTAAGAAATTGTTTGTACTTAGACCTCTGAACTCATAAAGAGTGCTGAGGGTATATGTTAGAATAAATACATTCTAATTTTATATATACCTGGTGTGGTGTCCTTTCATTTGGTATTCAAGGGATTGTAATGGTATAACAGCTGGCTTCACATGCCATACAGAGTTTAGCCTAAGACTGCTCTTGTCCATGCTACCACTAGGATAGCTGGTCTATAAGGTTGACTTTACAACCAATCACCATAAGGGTTGTTTGGACTGATACAGGGTGTACACTAGAACTAGTGACATCATATATCAGGCCAACTTCTCACATTGGTGAGCAGCGGTTGGGATCTGAGCTTGCTGTTGTGATACCATTATAATCTTGAGATATCAAATTGAAAGATCACATTAGGTACTGTAAGGTACATATAAAACAAAATCTTAGAATACTTAAGTTCTACTGAACTTAGTTGTTGAAGGGCCTAGCACACCCTGACTACAACCACTAGAGAGGTTTTAGTAGATACAACTAGTGTAGGTAGGTGCACACACCACACCCTCACTAGATCATGTCTCTGAGAGGAGATCAAGATGATTCTCTCTCAGGAGAGGCAAATCCTAGAAGGATACCCTCTAGATATGATACCCTAACTTTTCAGGAGATGAGACAATTGTGTACCTCCAGAAAGTTAAAACAGGGTTCCAGCCCTACCCTCATTTATCTAGTGTAGATCTTAAAAGAGTATGATACTCAGAGAGTCTCCCACAATGGTACCTTAGGTACAAATGAGGGTCTGCCCTCTACAGAAGACTCCCCTCACTACACTGATCAAGATGAGTCAGAAGGGACTTCAGGAGATGAGTAGACAGCCAGGTCCAAGTTAGGAGACTTAGCCAGGCTAACTTAAGCCTACATGGGAGTCAGAATGGGATCCCCCCATTCAGACCCTCAAGTGGACTTAACCAGAGAGATAGGAGAGGAAGATCCCCTTCCAGGGAATCTATCCACTCCCATGTCTCTAATAGCTCCAATGCCTCTTCTCATAGGGGAATTACTTCTCCACAGAGAAAAGAGCATAAGGCCAGAATGAGGGAAGTCAATCTGAGGATTGAAAGGGAAGAACTTGCCCTTGCCAAAGAGAGACTTGCTCTGGCCAGAGAGCAAGAGAGCAAAAGTTAAGTGGGATAGAACCCACTGGTGGCAGCATTATCCCTAAGGATAGAGACAGGACCTATGAGAATAGAAACCTGAGCAAGATTGTCCCTCCCTACAAGTGTGGGGATGACATCCACAAATGGATAACTGCTTTGGAGAGGGCTTGCAAAGTACAGCAGGTACCCCAAAGTCAGTGGCCAGCTATCTTGTGGCTCTCCTTCTCTGAGAAAGGTAGAGACAAGCTCCTCACAGTTAGTGATGAGGATGCTGATAATTTCACTGTCCTGAAGAGTGCTCTGATTGATGGGTTTGGCCTAACCACTGAACAATACAGGTTGTTGTTCAGGGATACCCAGAAGACACAGACTCAGGACTGGACTGACTTTGTTGATTGTGCCACTAAGGCTTTGGAAGGCTGGTTATTGGGTAGTAAGGTTAAGGACTATACAGGATTGTATAATTTGATCAAGCGAGAACAAATCCTTAACAACTGTCAAAACCAGCTACTGCATGAACACTTGATTGACTCTGACCTGACTTCTCCCCAAGAATTGGGAAAGAAGGCAGATAGGTGGGTCAGGACTAGAGTTAAGCAGAAATCCCAGAACCAGGGTGGTGATCAGAAAAAGGCAGACCAGAAGGGTAATGAGCAGAAAGCAAAAGACCAGAAGTCTTCACCAGGCCCCCAAAAGGCTCAGGGGGAGGGTGGTCCCAAAAAGGATAAAAATAAAGATGGCCAAAAGAAACCTTGGTGTAACTATTGTAAATCCAATTCCCATTGGTTTAGTGAGTGCACCAAAAAGGACAAGCCCCCAACCACCATTGCCCCTAAGGCAACTGTACCCCCTAGTCCAGCTGTAAGTGGTGGTTCCCAGCAAAAGGGTGTAATAGGGTTAACCCTGGGAACTGAAGTGGATTCTGGCCTAGTCAGAATACCAACTCAGGCTGTTCTGATCTGTGATGGGGACATAGCTTTGTCCCCTACTGTGAGTCCCAGTAACCTGGGCAAGTATAGACAGACTCCTTTAATCAACCATAGGATGGCTCAGGCCTACAGGGACACAGGTGCTAGTGTCACAATGGTGACACCTGCCTTTGTGGACCCTGGACAGATCATGCTAGGTAAGAATTACCTAGTGACCAACGCTAGCAATGCCACTACTTCCCATAGTGTGGCAATTGTTAACTTCTCCTGGGGAGGAGTAACTGGCCTCAAGAACGTTGTGGTAAGTTCAGACCCTCCTGTAGAGTGTTTGTTGGGAAACGACCTTGAAACTTCAGTTTGGACTGAAGTGGAGTATAGGACCCATGCAGAAATGCTGGGAATAGATGCACATGTCCTTGCTGTGACTAGGTCACAGGCCAAAAAGTGAAACACTGAACAAGTGCTGGATCCTGAGACAATGGACCAGACACAACCCAAGAGAAAGAGCAGTAGGGTTAAGGCTGTGCCTTCCCCCGTGCATCAGGTAGAGAATCAGCTCTCACAGGAGGATGATTCTGAGAGCTCTGAAGGCACTGTCCTAGAAGAACTGGAACCTGACCAGGTTGAGTTTCTTGGGACAGGGGGACCTTCAAGGGCAAATCTGAGGCAGGGACAATTAGACTGTCCTTCTCTTGAACCCCTCAGACAGCAGGCTGCTGCTGAGGCTGCAGGGAATGCTCAAGGTACCCATAACGTGTATTGGGATGAAGGGCTGCTGTACTCAGAGGCTAGAGACCCCAAGCCTGGTGCCTCCAGGAGGTTGGTCATACCATTGAGTTTCAGAGGCTTCCTTCTTACCTTGGCCCATGATATTCCCCTTGCAGGACACCTAGGCCAGAATAAGACTTGGGACAGACTTGTCCCTCACTTTCACTGGCCTCACATGTCAGAAGATACCAAGGAGTTTTGTCGCTCCTGTGTCACCTGCCAAGCCAGTGGCAAATCAGGTGGCACCACAAAGGCCCCCCTAATACCACTACCTGTGGTGGGGGTTCCCTTTGAAAGAGTGGGGATAGACATTGTTGGGCCAATGGACCCCCAAACAGCATCTGGGCACAGATTCATACTGGTGATAGTGGACCATGCCACCAGGTACCCAGAAGCTATACCCCTGAGGACCACAACAGCTCCTGTTGTGGCAAGGGCCCTACTTGGAGTGTTCTCCAGAGTGGGGTTTCCAAAGGAGGTTGTCTCTGACAGAGTTGCCAACTTCATGTCAGGATATCTGACTGCAATGTGGAAGGAGTGTGGTGTTAACTACAAATTCACTACCCCCTATCACCCACAATGCAATGGGCTTGTTGAAAGGTTCAACAAGACCCTAAAAGGGATGATAAACGGTTTACCAGACAAGCTTAGGCGACGATGGGACATCATTTTACCCTGCCTTCTGTTTGCTTACAGAGAGGTCCCACAAAAAGGGGTTGGCTACAGCCCTTTGGAACTTTTGTTTGGGCATCCTGTAAGGGGACCCCTATGTCTAGTAAGGGAAGGATGGGAGAGACCTTTCAGACAACCCAAGCTTGATATAGTGGATTATGTGCTTGGCCTCCGCTCAAGGATGGCAGAGTATATGAAGAAGGCTTCTAAAAGCCTTGAGGCAAGCCAAGAACTCCAAAAAGCTTGGCATGACCAAAAAGCTGTGCTGACTGTGTACCAGCCAGGACAGAAAGTGTGGGTGTTGGAGCCAGTGGCCCCAGCAGCACTCCAGTACAAATGGTCTGGACCCCACACTATTGTTGAGCAGAAGGGAGAAGTCACCTACTTGGTGGACCTTGGGACTCCCAGAAGCCCCCACAGGGTGCTTCATGTCAACAGGTTAAAGGCATATGTTGACAGGGCAGACATGGGCTTGCTCATGGCTACAGATGAGGGGCAGGAGGAAGAGAGTGACCCTCTCCCAGACCTGCTGACTCAGAACCCTGATGATGGTTTAGTTGATGGTGTGTTCTTTTCCGACAGCCTCACTAACCATCAGCAACAGGACTGCAGACAAGTTCTACAGGCCTATAGACATATGTTCTCACTGACCCCAAGTCAGACAAACTGGTGCACCAATGAGGTGGACACTGGTGACAGTCTGCCTGTGAAGAGTAAAATCTACAGGCAACCTGACCATGTGGTACAAAAGATATTGGAGCTGGGAGTCATTGAACCTTCAGAGAGTCCTTGGGCTAGTCCTGTAGTTCTTGTGCCAAAACCTCACACCCAAGATGGTAAGAGAGAGATGAGGTTTTGCGTAGACTACGGAGGTCTCAATGCTGTCACTAGGACAGATGCCCACCCAATACCTAGGGCAGATGACCTCATTGACAGATTGGCAGTTGCCAAGTTTCTGAGTACATTTGACCTGACAGCAGGCTACTGGCAAATCAGGCTAGCTGAGAGTGCAAAAGCCAAAACTGCTTTCTCAACCCCAGGAGGACATTATCAATTTGTGGTAATGCCCTATGGCTTGAAGAATGCACCTGCCACTTTCCAAAGGTTGGTGAATCAAGTCCTTACAGGAATGGATGACTACTGTGCAGCTTATCTTGATGATATTGCTGTCTTTAGCTCTACCTGGGAGGATCACCTGGTCCACCTGAGGAATGTCTTAGAGGCCCTGCAAAAGGCAGGCCTCACTATCAAGGCCACTAAGGGCCAGATAGGGCAGAGCAAGGTTGTGTACCTGGGCCACCTAGTAGGATTCAGACAGGTTCAACCACTGGGGAGCAAGATCCAGACCATAAAGGACTGGACTCCTCCCATTACCCAGACACAGGTCAGAGCTTTCTTGGGCCTGTCTGGGTACTACAGAAAGTTTGTTAAGAACTATGGGTCCATTGTGACACCACTTAATGACTTGACCTCCAAGAAAATGCCAAAGAAAGTTCAGTGGACAGAAAGCTGTCAGAAGGCATTTGATGACCTGAAGCAGGCCATGTGCACTGCACCTATTCTGAAAAGTCCAGATTACTCCAAAGAATTAATTGTCCAAACAGATGCTTCTGAGTTGGGTGTGGGAGCTGTTCTTTCACAACTGAATATAGATGGTCAAGACCAGCCCATTGCTTTTATTAGTAGAAGGCTGACCCCTAGAGAGAAACGTTGGTCAGCTATTGAGAGGGAGGCCTTTGGTGTGGTCTGGGCCCAGAAGAAGCTGAGGCCATACCTGTTTGGCACTCACTTCAAGATTCAGACAGACCATAAGCCCCTCTTGTGGCTAAATCAGATGAAGGTGAAGGGTGAAAATCCCAAACTTTTTAGGTGGTCCATTTCCCTACAGGGGATGGACTTCACAGTGGAACATAGACCTGGGACTGACCATGCCAATGCAGATGGACTCTCCAGATATTTCCACTTAGAACATGAAGACTCAACTGGTCAAGGTTAGTTTAATGTTCCTAAGTTTGGGGGGGGGGTTTGTGTAGGAGAGTAGGGTCTGCTTCCTATTGTCACCCCCCCCCCCTTTTTGCTTTTTCTTTACTGGTTTTCGACTTAGATGTGGCTGTGGGCCTGCTAATCAGACCCACAGCCCAGCTGTTCTCTCTCTAAATTCATACTATGTACTTTAGGTACATAACCCAATTGGTAAGGATCACCCTATAGGGCCCTGTACCGTGTACCTTAGGTACCCAGGGCATGGGTGTACCCTAGGCCTATCAGGGGCTGCAGCATGTATTATGCCACCCCTATCTGGCCTCCCATCTTGACACAACTGGCTGATCACTCAGCTGGGGCAAGGTCGTGTAATCACCCCTTGCTTAGGTATAGTATTCCTATACCTGCCTCATATATAGACACATGGGTAACCTTTCAGCCACTCCTATGGCAGGCCTTAACAATCCTGGAGGCAGAGTGCTTGGTAACATGTGAGATGGTGCTCTAGCGTGAGCTGAGCCTGTCTGCAGCTTTTGGAACCATGTCCTTATAGCTACTCTATGATATCGCCTACCATATACTCTTAAAGTGCCTTATAATCCTCGCGGTTATGGTAACTATGGTTTAGCTTTATCAAAACATGTCGTGTAAGGTGTCTAACACTTTGGAATACTACCCCCACACCATTTCCGGGGATGAGGATAGTATTCCCCCCTTCTAGAGGGAGAAGACATGTTAAAATCCTACTTACCCAGTTAAAGTTAACCAGAGCCCCAGCATCACAAAATGGATGCTGCTGCCACGGACACAAGTCTGACCTCCTGCTGCTGGGAGTCCTTCCAGCGAGGGAGGCTTGGACAATAGGTTCCCTGCCTTGGGGGGTGCTAGCACCACCCCAGACAGGACTTAGTCAATTGGGGCAGGGAGGGATGAAAGAAACGAGACATGCCTGGGGCACACAAGGTGTCCCATGCATAGCCCGGTTCAAACCGGTGCTGGGGCACTCCAGCCCCAGCCCTGGCGCGAAACTGGACAAAGGGAAGGGGGTGTAACCACCCCCCTCCCTGGTCCCACCCATAGGAGGGACCTAGCAGGTAAACCAGCCCCCCAGATTAGTATAGGAGTGGGAGCTGAGTCCCTAGGACTTTGGATTATCCTGAACTGAAACTAGACACGAAACTCTGGACCTTCGACATTCGACGACAAGAAGACTGAAGAATCTCCCTTGTGGCCAAGGAGTGGCCACCCTGTGCAAACAGGCACCAACAAGCGACCTGCCGTTTGCTTTGCCCAAGTTCTATGAGGAACCGACTGCAGAGCCCGACCAGCGCCTTGACTTCCAGACTTCTCCGACCCTGATCCACATCCACAGCAGAGCTGAGATCCGTGGAGCCGACGAGAGACGTGGGACCGGCTACCAGGGAAAATTGGCGAGTAGCTTCCAGCGCAGCTTCTGAGGCATCCTCGAAGTTGTGCTCTGGGGATTGAGAAGCCCCAACCCCGAGCACCATCTGCACCGAAGATCAGCCCTCCACACTCCACGAGTTCTGCGTGGGGCCCTTCTGCATTTTCCTGCTCGACGCGTCTGTCCGGTTGCTGGCCCGTTGGCTAGTAGAATCAGTGACGACGAACCCTTAACTTTCCACCGCTGGTTTGGCTCCTCCAGACTGGCCCTTGCTACCCTGTGAAAGAGAAGCACCTCAGACCTTCCTGGTCTTCCCCTGAAGCGAATTTCCGCATGGGTTGCCTTTGCCAAGGCTTGTTGACTCCAATCGGGACGTCGACTCCACCATCAGCAAGATCCTTCGTGGGACAGCTCGTACCCTGGTTCTGGTCGTCCTCGACGCCTCCTGGTCCACGCAGCTGCAGAGACAAGCTTCAAGACATCACCTGTGTTCTGCACGACATCGCCTGGTTCCTTCCTGGTTCCACACGGTCACTGGCTAGTGACCCAGACTTTGTCCCCTCTGCTTGCAGGTGTTCTTCCTTCAAGATCCATCCTTGGGTCCACCGGACATCTTCCTCCTGGTCGCCTGCCAGCATCTGTTCTTCAGGCATCCATAGGATCCAGCGACGACACCCGACACATCTTCACACCTATGCACCCGTCTCCTGTGGGTGAGGTAACACGAGTACTCCGGTGCTCCAGTGGATATTGACTATCCAAGTGTCTAAGTCTTTAGTTGCTTCCTCCTAGTTACTACGGAAGTGTCCTTATTCTCCCTATTTCTAACTACTACATTCCCATTGACTTTAATGTAACCCGCGTGTGTGTTTCCACACTGCACACGCCTCCCGTGGGCCTCCCACTTCCTAACTATTGGTAGGGTAGTGTAGCCCCAGCGATTCCCTAGGCCCTAGGCCTACTCCCTGTTCGTGACGTGGTACTTATACCACTTTCTTAGTATATGGTTTGCGTGGCCCCTGGGCCTAACTGTATTTTCCTGTGTAACTTAACGTATGCTACTTAAGAAATTGTTTGTACTTAGACCTCTGAACTCATAAAGGGTGCTGAGGGTATATGTTAGAATAAATACATTCTAATTTTATATATACCTGGTGTGGTGTACTTTCATTTGATATTCAAGGGATTGTAATGGTATAACAGCTGGCTTCACATGCCATACAGAGTTTAGCCTAAGACTGCTCTTGTCCATGCTACCACTAGGATAGCTGGTCTATAAGGTTAACTTTACAACCAATCACCATAAGGGCTGTTTGGACTGATACAGGGTGTACACTAGAACTAGTGACATCATATATCAGGCCAACTTCTCACAGGGGAGATTACCTCCTGCTTTAGAAGTGACAAATGTTCTTGTGTCATTGGGCGTTGTTTGAGTGGAATGTTTGGGGGGGTAGATGTTAGTTTAAGGCAGTAGCCTGACCGAATTATCTGTGTTACCCATTTGTCTGAGGTGATAGTAGTCCAGACAGGAAAGAAGAACAATAGGTTCGAGGCATATGAGCTGCAGATTACACACTTTTGCATAGATCGCCATCTGGTGTTGGGCCCGGATGTTTGCAGTTTGTTTTTCCTCTTGGAAAGTCTTTGGAAGTCAAGAGGTCGGTGACTCCTCCTTTGGATCGTATTGCGCATGGGCTTCGGCTCCATCCTCAGTTTGTTTTTTTCCGCCATCAGGCTCGGATGTAATCTTCGCGCTCCGGTTCCGAACATTTCCAGTTCGACGATCGAAGCGGAATCCTCACTCACATCGCGGTATTGTTTCGATCGCGATCTCCTCAATCACCTTCTCATCGACAAATCTTCGGTTCCAGTCGTTGACGGCGGCCTTCGGGCCTACCCAAGCTCCGGTCCCGGCTGATGGAAAGAACTCCATTCAAGAAGTGCCCTCGATGTGGGTCCAAATTCCTCCACACCGATCTTCATGAGGTGTGCAACCTCTGCCTCTCCCCTGAACACGAGGCTCGAGACTGTCCGGCCTGTGAGTCTTTCAGATCGAAAAAGACTATTCGGGACCGAAGAGCCAGACGAAACATGGCGCACTCCTCGACCTCCATTCCAGTCGACATCTTCGGAGACGACGTCGAAGATCCGGGACAGCAGCACATCGAAGAGGACCTCGTCAGTGCTTCCGAAGCCGACGACGCCGATGTAGAGGACATCACCCCGGCGCAGAGGGTCGTGAGTAATATACCCCCCCCCCCCCCCCCCACACCCGCGCTGACACCCAAAAAGGCTTCGGTCACGCCTTCGCCTCCGGGCCTAGGCAAGACCAGAGACACTTCTTCACACACCCCACCTTCGGGCCCGGTGAAGAAGCCAAATAAGCCTTCCGGCGGCTCGGGCTCGAGCCAGCCTGCCAGCGGTGCCGACAAACACACCTCGGCACCGAAAAAGAAACCGGCCTCTACCTCGACACCGAGCTCCGCACCGAAGTCCTCGGTGTCGAAACCCAGCGCCTCCGTACCGACGCCATCTTCGGTACCGACCAAACCCCATAAGGCCCTCGGCACCGACACTTCCACGCCGAAGCCCACCTCGGCACCGACCAAGAAATCGGAGGTTCCCAAGCCCAGTGCTAAGCACGGCACGGACAAGCATAAAAAGACATCGGCACCGAAGACCTCGGCGCCGACGGAACAAACATTGTCACAGGAACTGTTTACACCGGATCCCTTACAGAAAACTCTTATTAAGGATCCAAAAACTGGACATTTGGCACTCTCTTCCAAAAAGAGACATTTGGACAAACCGGCTTTGTCTCCACCTCCAAAGAGGAAGGACTCTGCTACCTCCCCTTTCAGAATACCTTTCCCACCTCCTCCACCTCCTCCACCCTCTCCACCTCCGCCCCCTCTGCCTTCTCCACCCCCACCTTATCGCTCTCCAACCCCGTCTCCAGACGATGATGATCAGGGGGACCCATATCACGATCCAGGGGATGTGCCCTAAGACCCCACCCCTACAGGATCCCCAGACCCATGGGACAACTACAATAACCCAGATATTCCAGACGTCCCACAAGATGACCTTTATCCTTCCAGGCCATCTCCACCGGAAGACTCACTAGGTTTCCACCACCTACTTCAGAGGGCGGCACATTATCACGGGGTAGAGTTGCACATTGACCCAGTGGAGGAGGATTTCCTCCCCGACACATTTGATACCGCACATAGGTCTACCTCCATACTACCTATGCTCAAGGGGGTGGTAAAACATGCGCCAGAGGTTTTTAAGGACCCAGTCAGGGCCAGGGTCATTAACCCACGCATAGAAAAAAAGTACAAAGCTGCCCCCACAGATCCTGCCTATATCAAAGGGCCAGCGCCCTTAGATTCCCTAGTGGTTTCCACTGCACGAAAGAGGTCAAATTCCCAGGCGTCAGGCGAAGCACCACCACCTGACAAAGAGTCAAAGCTACTGGACGCGTCAGGAAAGCGCACTGCGTCACAGGCAGCCAATATATGGCGTATCGCCAACACCCAAACGCTATTGGCCAGATACGATAGGGCGCATTATGATGAATTAGAAACCATAATGCACCACCTCCCGGAAAGATACAAAAATAGGGCCAATGAATTAATTCAAGAGGGTAAGACAATAACTAACACCTCCATACGCTGTGCCTTAGATGCAGCAGACACAGCCTCCAGGGCCATTAATACTAGCGTCCTTCTCCGTCGCCATGCTTGGCTGAGAATATCAGGTTTCAAACCTGAGGTACAGGCCTCCATCCTAAATCATCCCTTTGACCAAGAACACCTATTCGGCCCAAAGGTAGATGAGGCCCTCGAAAAAATGAAGAAGGACACTGATACGGCGAAATCTATGGGAGCCCTGCAGTCACACCCTCCTAGGCGCTCCTTTCGCCGCTCTTCCTTTCGGAGTACGTCTAGAGGCTACTCCTCAGATAGCCCGTCCACTTCCTACAAATCCCCCACTCAGTCCACCTTCACAAGGGGTTATCAAAGAGGCAGCTATAGGGGCAATAACAATAAAGGCAGAGGCAAAACAAATACCGCCCGCTCTGCCACACCGCCTACCCAATGACTTCCCCCCCGCTCCCTCCAGACCATCCCACTCCGGTCGGGGGCAGACTACAAAATTTCCTTCACGTCTGGGAGACCATCACCTCAGACAAATGGGTGACCCAAATTATTCGGTCAGGGTACTGCCTAGAATTAACATCTACCCCCCCCCAAACATTCCACCCAGGCAACGCCCAATGTCACAAGAACATTACACATTACTAAAACAGGAGGTAATCTCCCTCCTACAAAAACAGGCAATAGAACAAGTTTCCGCCAATCAGCAAAATTTAGGGGTCTTCTCCCGATATTTTCTAATACCAAAAAGGGACGAGACTCTACGGCTTATTCTAGATCTCCGGCCCCTAAACACATACATACATTCAGACCATTTTCACATGGTAACGCTTCAGCAGGTGCTTCCGCTCCTCTCCCAGAACGACTTCCTCACCACACTGGACTTGAAAGACGCATACTTTCACATTCCGGTACACCATGCTCACAGAAAGTACCTCAGATTTGTAGTGGACGGGCAACACTACCAGTTCAAGGTGCACCCATTCGGGGTCACAACAGCACCAAGGGTATTCACCAAGTGCCTAGCAGTAGTGGCGGCACACCTCAGAAGACAGCTCATTCATGTCTTCCCATATTTGGACGACTGGCTGATAAAAGCCACGTCCTGCAATCAATGTGTACACCACACCGCCACTACAATCCAACTACTTCACCAACTAGGCTTCACGGTGAACCACCAAAAGTCCCAGCTAACACCATCCCACATAAAGCAATACCTCGATGCCACAATAGACACCTCAAAAGCCATAGCCTACCCCAATCCGGCCAGGATTGCAAGCATTCAGGCTTTGCGTCAAAGATTCATACTTCAACACTCCCTTCCAGCAAGAGTGTTTATGCAACTGATAGGGATGATGGCCTCTTGCATTTTCATAGTGCCCCACGCAAGACTCCAGATGCGTCCACTCCAAGAGTGCCTAGCGCACCAATGGAACCAGGCCCAGGGGCAACTGACAGATCTGGTGTTGGTAGACGGTCGCACCCATCGCTCTCTGCAGTGGTGGAACACCACAAACCTTTCCAAAGGTCGACCGTTCCTGGACCCGGTTCCACAAATAATACTAACAACAGACGCATCGCTCTCCCACTGGGGAGCTCATCTATTACACCTCACAGTGCAGGGCACATGGACGCCGCAACAAAAGTTACTCCATATCAACCATCTGGAGTTACTAGCAATCTCTCTAGCCCTAAAATCCTTTCAGAGACAGATTTTAGGCACGGCAGTCCTCATTCGCACAGACAACATGACGGCCATGTATTACATTCAAAAACCAGGCGGCACACACTCTCCACAGCTCTCTCACAGAGCATATGGAGATGGGCAATTCCACACAAAATCTTTCTCCTAGCCCAACATGTACCAGGAGTCCAAAACACCATGGTAGATCTGCTCAGCAGACAGACGCAGCAGATCCACGAGTGGGAACTTCACCCGCAGGTTCTTCTCCCGTTCTTTCAAATGTGGGGGCATCCGCAGATAGACCTCTTCGCCACCCATGAAAACAAAAAATGCCCACGCTTCGCCGCCAGATACCCACACCCATTGTCCAAAGGCAATGCGATATGGATGAACTGGTAAGACAAATTTGCGTACGCTTTTCCACCTCTCCCACTAATTCCGTTAGTGGTGCGAAAGCTACAACAGCATTCCCTCACACTGATCCTAGTAGCTCCAACATGGGCCAGACAATCGTGGTACACCACGCTGCTGGAACTCTCGGTAGTACCACACCAAAAGCTACACCTCTCACCATGCCTCCTAACCCAGAACCATGGAGAGATCAGGCACCCGGACCCAGCTCAGCTCAACCTTGCGATCTGGCTCCTGAAATCCTAGAATTCGGATACCTAAACCTTCCCCCTGACTGTATGAACATCATCAGAGAAGCTAGACACCCTACCACTAGAGCCTGCTACGCTGCCAAGTGGAAAATATTTGTTGTTTATTGCCATAACAACACAATCAATCCTCTAGACTTGTCTATACAACACATCATATGCTACTTACTCCATCTACAAAGGTGTAACCTAGCATATACCTCCATTCGGCTACACCTCGCAGCAATTGCCGCTTACCTACAAAACAGGCAGCACCTATCACTTTTCAGAGTACCTGCCATTAAAGCCTTCATGGAAGGCCTAAAACAAATAATTCCCCCCAGAGTACCACCCTCACCTGTGTGGAACTTAAATATTGTTCTCACAAGGCTAATGGGGCAGCCCTTCGAACCTTTGCATAAATGTGAACTGCAATTTCTCACATGGAAAACAGCTTTTCTTGTAGCCATCACTTCCCTTAGAAGGGTCAGTGAGATACAAGCACTTACCATACAAGAACCTTTTCTTCAAATGCACCAAAACAAGGTTGTTCTCCGTACCAACCCAAAATTCCTTCCTGAAGTCATTTCCCCTTTTCACCTCAACCAATCGGTAGAATTACCAGTATTTTTCTCACAACCTCAAACTGTTGCAGAAAGGGCTCTACACACGCTAGATGTCAAACGAGCCTTACTTTACTATATCCAAAGAACACAACCTTTCAGAAAGACCAAACAACTGTTTGTCTCTTTCTCTCCATCACACAAGGGCAACCCCATCTCAAAATCAGGGATAGCTAGGTGGATTGTAAAATGCATCCAGATTTGCTACCACAAAGCAAAACGAACGCTATCCGTTCCCCCTAAAGCCCATTCTACACGAAAGATAGGGGCTTCTATGGCTTTTCTAGGGAACATCTCATTAGATGATATCTGCAAAGCAGCTACATGGTGAACACCGTACACTTTCACTAAACATTACTGTGTAGATGTGCAAACCAAGCAACAAGCTAGTGTGGGCCAGGCTGTACTAAAAACACTATTTCAAACCACTGCAACAGATACCGGTGGTCGCCGCTAAGGTTGGGAACTGCTACATAGGCTATGCAAAAGTGTGTAATCTGCAGCTCATATGCCTCGAACGGAATATGCTACTTACCAGTATCCATCTGTTCTTGGCATGTAGAGCTGCAGATCTACACACGCCCACCCGCCTCCCAGGCTACCTGTATCTGTTCCAGTCTATCTTATTTAGATACAACACACATGGGTTTCTTCACTGTTAATACTACGCTCCATCTTTCCCTGCTGGCGAAAAACAATCTGAGGATGGAGCCGAAGCCCATGCGCAATACGATCCAAAGGAGGAGTCACCGACCTCGTGACTTCCAAAGACTTTCCAAGAGGAAAAACAAACTGCAAACATCCGGGCCCAACACCAGATGGCGATCTATGCAAAAGTGTGTAGATCTGCAGCTCTACATGCCAAGAACAGATGCATACTGGTAAGTAGCATATTCCTTACTTACCTGTAATCTGTGGTTCTCCAGTATTGGTGTCTTTCATAGATTCACATGCCTGAATCATTCCCTGTCGTCGGAGTGGGAGTCCCACGGTACATAGAAAAGCAATAATTATGCATATATCACAGTCATTATATCCAGTCCAAACTGCAGCCAATCAGGTGACAGCACCCACCAGAATGTTCTCCTCAGAGGCTCAGGCTCTCAGATTTTCTCGCACAGGAGTGAACCAAAGTATAACAGCCTAAAAAGCCTCTGAGGGGAGGTGGGCGGGTTGCATGTAAATCTATGAAAGACACCAATACTGGAGAACCACAGATTACAGGTAAGTAACTATTGTTCTTCTCCAGTATTTGGGGTGTCTTTCATAGATTCACATGCCTGAATCAGAGTAGATAGCAGTACGTAACCTCATGCTCATAAGACGCTGCTTTGTATCATATGCCATATACATTATGAAACAGTATAACCACAGAGAAATACATGTGTGCTTCAACATATGCAAAACAATTTCAAGATAGAAATAGTATGAAAAAAAGCGTCTTATAAAAGCATAGTGGAGGAGGGAGAACAGAGGCTCACCTTATTTGAAAAGATTGCGTAGAACAGCTTGTCCCACTGATCCATCCGCATCACTTGCAGCTTCCAAACAGTAGTGTTTGGTAAAAGTATGTCTGCTGGACCATGGTGCCGCTTTACAGATTTGATGAAGAGGCACACCGGCGAAAAGAGCTATAGATGAAGAGATTGCTCTCGTAGAGTATGCTCTTGGGGTCGCTTGCAATGGTCGTCCAGCTTGGTCATGACATAAACAAATTGCAGCAGAAATCCAACGAGCTATGGTTGGCTTTGACACTGCATTTCCTTGACGCGGTTTACCATATGCTACAAATAGTTGGTCCGATTTGCGAAATGTTGCTGTCCGCTGTAGATAAAACGTCAGACATTTTTTGACGTCAAGAGAATGCAAGGCTTTTTCTGCAGCTGTTATAGGATTTGGGAAGAAGGTCTTTAAAGTTACAGGTTCATTAAGATGGAAATCCGTCGGAACCTTTGGCATAAACTTCGGGTTAGTGCGTAATACTACAGCTTCAGATGTAAATTGCAGAAAAGGTGGATGAATAGTGAACGCTTGAAGGTCACTAACTCTTCTGGTTGATGTCAAAGCCAGCAATAAGGAAACCTTCCAAGAAAGGAACTTTAAATCCACCTTGTGAATGGGCTCGAAAGGGTGCCGCATTAGTTGTGAAAGCACTATATTAAGGTGCTAAGACGGAGGTGGACGCCGGATAGGAGGGAACATCCGGAATAACCCTTTAAAAAATTGTTGGATGACTCTATTGGAATAAAAAGAGTTAATACCATCCTGCCGAAACCTTGAAATTGGCGCCAAAAACACCTTCATGGTAGAATTGGAAAGACCGGACCTTGCCAACTGTAGGAAGAAAGGCAGAATTTGTTCTGGTCTTGCATGAATAGGATGGAGATTAACAGACTGACACCACACGCAAAACCTCTTCCACTTTAGTTTGTAGGTTTTAACAGTTGCCGGTGCTCTAGCATTAGCCAAAACTTCTTGACAGTCTGGAGGGATATCTAGGTGTGCAAATTCAAGGTGTTGAGGAGCCATGCTGCTAACCTCAGCGATGCTGGGTCCGGGTGACAAATTTGGCCGTTCTGAAGGGTCAAAAGCTGCGGAATTGGTCAAAACTGTATGGGCACGGTCTCCGAGAGGAGGAGAAGTTCTGTAAACCAGTACTGGCGGGGCCACCTGGGAGCAATTAAGATCATGCAGCAAGGTTGTTTCTTGATCTTGCGCAGAACTCGTGGAACCAACGGAATTGGTGGAAAAGCGTAGGGATATATTTGCGACCAATTCATCGAAAATGCATTTCCCAGTGAGTCTTTGTGGGGAACCCAACTTGCAAAGAATGGGCATTTGCGGTTCTGGCTGGTTGCGAAAGGTCTAGATCGGGATGCCCCCATTCCTGAAACCATCTGTCTAGGGATGGTTGATGTAGCTCCCATTCGTGGTTTGACGTTGTGGTTCTGGTGAGGGAATCCACCAGAACATTGGTGATTCCAGGGACGTGAATGGTTTTGAGGCTGATCTTGTGACAAATTGCCTAATCCCAAATCTCTTGTGCTTGCTGAGATAGTAGTGGTGATCTCGTCCCGCCTTGCTTGTTCAAGTAATGCATACTGGTCGTATTGTCTGTCCGTATTAGTATGCATGCTCCTCTGATGATGGCTCGGAAGGATTTCAGAGCCAACTATATGGCTCGCAGCTCTAGGAGGTTGATATGCCACTTTCTTTGTTCTAAAGTCCATCTGCCATTGACTGTCATTCCTTGAAGGTGCGCTCCCCAACCCTCGAGGGATGCATCTGTGGTGATGGTGAAATCCGGCATTTCGACTAGAAATGCACAACCTTCTCTCAAGTGCTTTACCTGGGTCCACCAATGAAAAGCGTCCCGCATTCGTAAGGTGATGCGAATTATATCTTCGAATGATCCTGTGATCTGGAGCCATTGAAAATTGAGCTCTTCCTGTAACGGCCTCATTCTGTACCGGCAGTTGGGAATTAGATGAATGCAGGATGAAATCATCCCTAGGAATTATTTGTATAGACGGACTGAGACGCACTCTTTTGATAGCAATGAGCGCGCGAGGTTGCATATCTTGATTTGCCTTTCTTTTGACACAAAGGCCTTGGTCAGTTTTGTGTCCAGTGTTGCTCCTAGGAAAATTCTTCTCTGAGAAGGAGCCAAATGCGATTTTTCCAGATTTGTGGAGAGACCCAGAGACTGGAAAAGCAGGAGGCATCTCGAACATGTTCTGATACTATTTTGGAAGAACTCTCCTTGATAAGGCAGTCGTCCAGGTACGGGAAAATTTGAATTCCCTGCAGGCGAAGATGTGCAGTTACTGGTGCGATGACCTTTGTGAATACCCTGGGTGCTGAACGGAGTCCAAAACTCTGAATTGAAAATCCCTGCCAGCCACTCTGAATCGTAGACATTTTCTGTGTCTGGGTAGGATTGGTACGTGAAAATAAGCGTCCTGTAAGTCGAGTGCGGCCATGTAATCCCCCGCCGAAAGTAACTGTAGAATTTCTTGGAGCGTTAACATCCGGAAAGACAGCTTCTTTAAAAATTTGTTGAGAGCGTGAAGATCGAGAATTGGACGCCACTCTCCTGACTTTTTCCGGATGAGGAAAAATCTTCAATAAAAACCTGTTCCTCTCTGCAGCAGAGGGACTTTCTTGATTGCTCCCTTCCGAATCATCAGATTTATTTGGGAAAAAAGCTCCTTGAGATGAGCAGGGGGTGGACCTTTGGGAGGAGAATTTGGTGGAATCCTTGTGAATTCCAGAGCATGGCCTCTGGATACTATATCCAACACCCACTTGTCTGTAGTAATTTTGGACCAGTTCGAATAGAAGTGGGATATTTTTCCTCCAATGTTTATGGGGGGCAACGGTAGAGATGGTGGCAGGTGGCTGATCTCATTGTTTTTTACTGGACTCTCGTCCACGAAAGGATTGTTTTCTTCTAGACTGTGAATAGGACTGAATCCGTTGTCCATAGGATTGCTGCCGATAATTTTGAGATCTTTGGCCAGTCTGGGAGGATTGAAAGGATCGCTGCTGATTATAACCTCTCCTGTTGGAGAAGGATCCAAGTCCTCTGGCACCACGGAAGGAAGACTTACGGAATTGCAGGCTACCAAGAGACCTCGCCGTCTCCGTATCTTTTTTAATCGCCTGAAGGGCTTCGTCCACGTGTGGACCGAATAAGGACTCACCATCAAATGGCATGTCTATGATCTTCGATTGAACCTCCTGACGAAAAGACGATGACTTTAGCCAACCCTGCCTTCTTAACACTGCAGCTCCCGCCAATTGCCTGAACCCAGTAGATGCCACATCCACTGCTGCATCAATGATTTCTGCCGATGCATACTCCCCTTCCTGCAAAATCTTTAAGGCCTCGGATTTTGAAGGCTACAGTAGCATATTGATGAAAGGAGAGATGTCGGACGACATCTGGCGATCGTATCTCCCCAATATAGCTAGGGAGTTTGCAGCCCGAACCGTGGTCGCTGCCATCGTGGAAACCATCTTTCCTATTGCATCTAACCGTCTGCCATCTCTATCAGGTGGAGCTGATGTGGGCGATGATGGATTCCTGGCCCGTCTTTCAGCCGCTTGAGCTATGACGGAGTCCGCTTTAGGTTGACCGATGAGGCATGCCGGTGAGTTACTTGGGGCTTTATACTTCTTATCCAACCGTGGTAAAACTGCTGGAAGAGAGTTTGGAGTAGCCATTAGTCTTAATCCCTCCTTCCAAATAAAGTCAATGATCGGAATTGCTCGAATCTGCTTCCTTGGTTGGTCTTTAAAATCATAAAGGAAGCAGTCGTCCTGTTTTCCCTCCATGGGGATAAGGAATCTCTTGGTAGCTCTCTCCATAAGGAGATGAAAACTCCCGATATCCACCGGGGGAGAGTCTACCGGGGCCGGAGCACTTGGAGACGGAGTTTGCACTTGATAATCGTCCCACTCCTACATCACTGACCGATCATCTACTTCTCCTTCCTCCCTTTCATCGTCAATAGTATGTGAGTGACGCGATGGCAATGGAGAAGGTGGTCTTGGAGACTGAAAAGAAGGTACTGGGACTCTTGGCATAGGCGTCGACGGAAGACACTCCGCCGATTCTGAAGGTGGGAAACGCCTATAATAGTCCTGCAACATGTACTGAAGATTATTGAGCAGGTCTAACGGCATTTGTGTAGAAGGCATTGAGACAGGCGGTGGGGGCTGTGGATCAGTATCAGGATCTTCCTCCTGGTCGTCGTCTTGATACTTGATGAAAAGCTCCGATGGACTCCTTGCAGTCCGAAACCTTTCATCCTCTCCGGATTTGTCCTCCTCATCCTCCTCAGATTCTAGAAGCTTTGCCGGCAATTTTAAAGGCGAAATAGCTTCCAAAGATGACCCACGGCGTTGAAGAAGTGTAGTCGCCGTTGATGTTTGGTCAGATAAGGCAGACGCCGAAGTTGCAGTCCAGACCTGCATATCCGTGCAGGTAGACAAAAGAGGCGCTGACAAGCGCGCCGATGGAGTCGTAGACGATGGCGGTATTGGCAATGACACCTGTCCTGATATAGAAGCCATCTTCGACGACGAGGCGATTTTCGTCGACGAAACGTTAGCCGTCGACGAGGCGATCTTCGTGGACGAGGGCGTTGACGAGGCAATCTTCGTCGACGAGGGAATCTTCATCGTCGACAAGTCCGTTTTCGTCGACAGGGCAAACGGCGCCGGTATAGCAATCTTCGTCGACGATGCAGCCGCCGACGAGGAAGTCTTCGTCGACGAAGTGAGCGTCGACGATGAAATTTTCTTACTTCTTACCGTCGACGGGACGGAGATGAGTGATGACACTTCCTTCGTCGACGAGATGGGCTTGACACTCACCGAGACCAGCATCGACGGAGACGAAGCTGAAGACATTATCATAGCAGGCCTCGGCGACGAGAATGTAATCGTCGACGTCGAGATAGCATCGACGATGATGACCGTCGACGACGGCAATTTTACCTGAGGTAAATTCCTGTCAGGAAAACTTTTAGATGGCATAGTTTTTCCTGATTTCCTCGGGGCGTAGCAGGCTTGGTTCTTGAAGGTGGAGACTGTAGGAGAGTAGGGTCTGCTTTCTATGTTCACCCCCACTTTTTGCTTTTGCTTTACTGGTTTTCGACTTAGATGTGGCTGTGGGCCTGCTAATCAGACCCACAGCCCTGCTGTTCTCTCTCTAAATTGATACTATGTACTTTAGGTGCATAACCCATTTGGATAGGATCACCTTATCGGCCCCTGTACAGTGTACCTTAGGTACCCAGGGCATAGGTGTAACCTAGGCCTACCAGGGGCTGCAGCATGTATTATGCCACCCCTGGCCTGGCCTTCCATTATGACACAACTGGCTGATCACTCAGCTGGGGCAAGGTCGTGTGATCACTCCTTGCTTAGGTGTAGTGTTCCTATACCTATCTTACACATAGACACATGTGTACCTATCAGCCACTCCTATGGCAGGCCTTAACAATCCTGGAGGCAGAGTGCTTGGTAACATGTGAGATGGTGCTCTAGCATGAGCTGAGCCTGTCTGCAGCTTTCGGAACCATGTGCTTATAGCTGTTCTATGATATAGCCTACCATATACTCTTAAAGTGCCTTATAATCTTAAACGGTTATGGTAACTATGGTTTGGCTTTATCAAAACATGTCGTGTAAGGTGTCTAACACTTTGGAATAATACCCCCATCCCATTTCTGGGGATGAGGATATTATCCCTCCCTTCTAGAGGGAGAAGACATGTTGTAACCTACTTACCCGGTTAAAGTTAACCAGAGCCCCAGCATCACAAAATGGATGCTGCTGCCACGACACAAGTCTGACCTCCTGCTGCTGGGAGTGATCCCGGCAAGGGAGGCTTGGACAATAGGTTTCCTGCCTTGGGAGGTGCGAGCACCACCCCAGACAGGCCTTAGTGTATTGGGGCAGGGAGGGATGAATGAAACGAGACACTGCCTGGGGCACACAAGGTGTCCCATGCATAGTCCAGTTCAAACCGGTGCTGGGGCACACCAGCCCCAGTCCTGGCGCGAAACTGGACAAAGGGAAGGGGGTGTAACCACCCCCCTCCCAGGTCCCACCCATAAGGCGTGACCTAGCAGGTAACCCATCCCACCAGAATTGGATAAGAGTGGTAGCTGGGCCCCAGGAGATTAGATTATCCTGAACCTGCAACTTGAACAGAAACTCTGGACCTTCGACATTCGACGAAAGAAGAAGACTGAAGAATCTCCCTTGTGGCCAAGGAGTGGCTACCCTGTGCAAATAGGCACCATCAAGAGACTTACCCTTTGCTTTGCTGAAGTTCTACGAGGGACCGACTGCAGAGCCCGACCAGAGCCTTGACTTCCAGACTTCTCCGACCCTGATCCACATCCACAGCCGAGCTGAGATCCGTGGAGGCGACGAGAGACGTGGGACCGGCTACCTGGGAAAAGTGGCGAGTAGCTTCCAGCGCAGCTTCTGAGGTACCCTCGAAGTTGTGCACCGGGGATTGAGAAGCCCCAACCCCAAGCACCATCTGCACCGAAGATCAGCCCCCCACACTCCACGAGTCCTGCGTGGGGCCCTTCTGCATTTTCCTGCTTGCAGCGTCTGTCCGGTCGCTTGCCCGTTGGCTAGCGGCCTTTGTGACGAAACACCTTGAAATCTTCACCGCTGGTTTGGCTCCTCCAGACTGGCTCCCGCTTCTTTGCAAAACAGAAGCACCCCAGACCTTCCTGGTCTGCACCAGAACAAGTCCTCCGTTCTTCGTGGGTTCCGCTTGCCAAGGCTTGGTGAGTCCTAGTTCGACTTCGACGCCGCCGACAGCAAGCGCCTTCGTGGGACAGCTCGCCTCCTGGTCCTGGTCCTGGTCGTCCTCGACGTCTCCTGGTACCCGTGGCTGCAGCGACAAGCTTCACCCTTCACCTGCAATCTTCACGACATCGCCTGGTTCCTTCCTGGTTCCACGTGGTCACTGGCTAGTGACCTTGACTCTGTCCCTTCTGCTTGCAGGTATCCTCTCTTCTTGATCCCAGCCTTGGGATCCACCGGACACTCTTCACTGACTGCCTGTCAGCAACTTTCCTTCAGGCATCCATAGAAGTCCACGACGAAACCCGACGCAAGTTCACACCTATGCACCCGCAGCCTGTGGGCTAGGTAACTTGGGTACTTCGGTGCTCACAAGGGTAGTGACTATCCTAGGGTCTAGTTTCCGAGTCTCGACTCTCTAGCTGCTTCAGAAGTGTCCTTAAACTGTTAATTTCTAACTGCTAGTAATTCTATCGACTTGTACGCATTACGCGTGAGTGTTTCCACTCTGCACCTGAATCCCGTGGGCCTCCCACTTCCTAACTGTTGCTAGTGTAGTGTAGCCCCAGCGATTCCCTAGGCCTAGGCCTATCCTATTTCTGTGACAGTGGTCCTTATACCACTTCTTTAGTATATGGTTTGCGTGGCCCCTAGGGCCTAACTGTATTACTTACCCGTGTGACTTAATGTATGCTTGAATAAGACTGTGTTGTACTTACCTCTAATCTCATAAAGAGTGCTGAGGGTTTGACTAGAATAAATACACTTTATTTTATATACATATCTGTTGTGGTGTCCTTTCATTTGGTATTCAAGGGATTATATATGGTATCACAGCTGGCTTCACATGCCATTCAGAGTTTAGCCTAAGACTGCTCTTGTCCATGCTACCACTAGGATAGCTGGTCTATAAGGTTGACTTTACAACCAATCACCATAAGGGTTGTTTGGACTGATATAAGGTGTACACTAGAACTAGTGACATCATACATCAGGCCAACTTCTCACATTGGTGAGCAGCGGTTGGGATCTGAGCTTGCTGTTGTAATACCATTGTAATCTTGAGATACTAAATTGAAAGATCACACCAGTTCATGCAGGGCTTCTTGAACTTTTGTGTCCCTGCAGTACGGGGACCTAAGGGACGTCCGAAGGGAGGTCTGGCAATCTGGGTTCGCCAGGATGTATTTCCAGGAGCTAACGCAGTTTTAACTACCTCAGATGATATCCAACTAGTTAGACTATCACTGGGCCCCCTTGGTGATTTGGACATCTTCAATCTGTATATGAGAGGCCCTAACAGGTTGGGCTCCCGGGTCTTGGCACACTTGGCTTCCCTCATAGATCAGCACTCAGGTGGGAGGGGAGTGCTTGTCGCTGGTGATCCGAATGTCACCTTCGAACCACTCTTGGACCCCGATCATGGGTGGGGCGTCGACCCTGTGGAAGACCAACTTTGGGGAGTACCGGAGCTTGACCTTAAACCCATAAAAAGGTGGTCTGAGACAATCTTGCAGGTCAATGCTCTCTGCTACGAGTATGGCTTGAGGGCTCTGAATGGTAGGACTTTAGGTGACAAATCAGGGGCCAATACATTTGATAATGGACGCCACTCTAGTAGGATCGATTACGTTCTATGCAGTCTGAAATTGTGGCGTTTTGTCCTAGATATGGTGGTTGAGGTTAGAGCTGAGAGCAATCACAACCCTATCTGTGTTACCCACCAATGGTGGATTAGTAATTGCCCAGTAGCTGAGGCCATGGATTCAAGGCCGCCTGAAGTTGTCCCTACAAACGATATGCGCAGGCTCAAGTGGCGCGAACTTAAGCTAAACCACTTGGTTACTGCTGATATAGACAACAAATTAGCTGATGCTATATTGGAGCTCGAGGGTATGCGGACCCCAGAGTCAGGCTGTAAAGCAATCACCGAACTTCACGATAAGCTGTTTGATGATATAGGCTCGCATTTTATGAAGGCCAGGAGGAAACCTAATAAGTTCCCACCCAAGAGTATTAGATGGTACGATGATGCCTGTAGGCAATCTAGGGTCAACTTGGCCACTGCCCTCTCTAGTGGACTCAATGATTCTGTTCGTCGAGCTAGATCGCTGTATAAAACAGCTGTAAAAACGGCCAAAAGGAACTGGGATGAACAACATTGGCTTGATTTAAAAGGGGCATGCTGCAACAAAGACTCCCGGTTATTTTGGAATATCATTAAGTGGGGCAGGGGTGGGCGACCCGATAGCCCTTCGAATTACGTTTCTCAGTCGGAGTGGGTCAAATATTTTAAACCCCAATACGCCTATAACGCCTTGTTCAACTTTGCCTGGGTCCCAATTTATGCTCCTTTTTTACATGGTCCCTTTTGTATCCAAGATGCTCTGAAGGATCTGGGTTCTGTTACTAGTGGCCGCGCCCCAGGACCAGATAGGGTTCCTCCCGATGTTTTTCTTCATAACAAAGATAGCTGGAGCAAGTATGTTACTCTCTTGGCCAATGCCCTGGCCGTAGGTGCTCCTGTTCCCAAATCATGGGGGGGGGGGGGGCTGTCATAATCCCTGTATTTAAGAAGGGCGACAAGGCACTCCCATGCAACTACAGGCCAATTAGTCTGATAGATTCCATACAGAAGGTGATTGGGAGGATGGTCCTGAACCAGATACAGGAGTGGATTGATGATAACAACATTCTGTCCCCCTTCCAAGCAGGATTCCGCAAATCAACAGCACAGTAGACCAGGTTTTCCGCTTTGTTCAACTCCATTGGCGGGTGGTGACGCTGGGCAAAGGCAGCCTCTACGCAGCTTTCGTGGATCTGAGAGCTGCCTTTGACCTTGTGCCTCGTCTACGGTTGTGGGCAGTTCTGGAAAAGCTTGGTCTCCCTAAAGAAATCCTGACATTGGCCATGCGATTGCACGAGTCCAACATGCCAGGATCCAATGGGGTGGGCCAGGTGAGGTTACCCCTGAGTTCCCAGTTGGCGTGGTGTGCGACAAGGCTGTACCATGGCTCCCACGCTCTTCTCATTGTATATTAATGGGATAGTTGATCTTATGCTCTCTGCAAATATTGATGCCCCAAGGTTGGCTGGAGTTAACATCCCTATATTAATGTTTGCAGACGATACGCTTATCGTATCCAAAACGTCAAGTGGTCTGCAAAAAGCTTTGTGCCTGTTCGATGACTTTTGCCTTGATTACGGCCTGGAGGTTAACGTGGCAAAAACAAAATTCATGGCCTTTAACCCCCATGCTAGCTTTCGAGGAAAAAAGGTATCTATGAACGGCCAATTTTTGGAGATGGTAACCAACTTCACGTACCTTGGCATTCAAATAGCGAATGACAACAAATGGCGCAAACATATCGAAATGGCCACCCTGCGATTTAAACAACTTACCGGCGCCATCAGCAGGGAATTTAGCAAGTCATTCACTAAACCAATCAGCCCAGTCCTGCAAGTCTATGAAGCTAAGGCTCTAAGTTCTGCACTATACGGGGCGGAGCTTTGGGATTTTGACCAGTTAGCCCTTCTATCTAGTGTAGAAAATAAGTTCTTTCGGAGTATAACTGGTCTCCCCCAGAGTACTCCATTGATCCCACTTAGATATGACCTAGGAAGGAGGTCCATTTTGGACATTGCAAAGCTCCGACCGGTTCTATACTGGCGGAGACTCTGGACTACCCCTGAGCTCTCCCATTACGCCAACTGTCTTATGGACATTATAAAAACTGATGTCTTCCATAAAATTGTATGGTTAAAGAGCTTACATGAGACGTTGAAAGGAATGGGTATGGAGGTGTTATGGTCTGACCCAGTGACAGCCCTGTTTCCATCAAAGAGTTCTCTCAAAAAGGCATACTGGGATAGAGTAGACCTTCAGGTACTGAATAGAGCTTCAGGGATGTCCGGTCACTTCCTAGAGGCCAAAATTGTCCCTGCCTTAGAATCATACTGGGACTTGGTTACCAATGTTAGCGATAGGAAACTTTATTTCCAGTTTCGAGCTGGGTCTCTACCCCTTAGATCTTTGACAGGGAGGTGGGACAGGAAATCGCAGGAATCATGCCTTGCATGTGGGGCTAAATCCGAAACAACTGCTCATTTTTTGTTTGCCTGTCCGGCATTTATTTCTCCAAGATGTGTTTGGCTTTCCCCCATGTGCAAGACACTTGGTACCAGGAGCAGTGTTGTGGCACTACGAATTCTGCGCACTAGCTCTTTAACAATTGTTTCTGTGGCCCTAGCTAAATACTTGGGCTGGGCTTGGTCTATACGGAGAAAAGTGACCAAGAAAACCCTAGAGGACCAACAAAGGAATATGGGGCATGGGCCACTTATGTGTATTGCGCCTGAACTTTCAGCTTAGTGATCTAGAAAGCACAATTGACAGTGCGCTTCTCCACTATTTTTAGATCTATTCATCAGTACACTGATTTATTTAATGCTTTTCTTAACTGTCTTTTTTAATGTATTTATTGATGTATGGTATTAATGAGGGCGCAAATTTGTGCTCCTGTTTTTATGTTTGTGTCTTTTATGATTCATTTTAAATCGAATAAAGACTGATGATGAAGATCACACAGATATTGTTTAGGTACATATAACATAGATTATAATACTTAAGTCCTACTGGACTTAGTGGTTGTAGGTTGAAGGGAGTAACACACCCTGACTAAAACTACCAGAGAGGTTTAGTAGAAACAACTAGTGTGGGTAGGTGCACACACCACACCCTCACTAGATCATGTCTCTGGGAGGAGATCAAGTAGATGCTCTCAGGAGGGGCAGGTCTGAAAAAGACCCCCTCTAGATATGATACCCTAACTTTTCAGGAGATGAGACAACTGTGTACCTCCAGAAAGTTAAAACAGGGTGCAAACCCTACCCTCCTTCAGCTAGTGCAACTCCTAGAGGAATATGATACCCTTAGGGCCTCACAGGCTAGTACCCTAGGTACAAAGGAGGGTCTACCCACCACAGATGAGTCAGATGGGACTTCAGATGAAGAGGTAGACAGCCAGGGCCAAGTAGGAAGACTTAGCCAGGCTAACCTAAGCTTACATGGGAGTTTGCATGGGGTCCCCCATACAGACCCCCAAGTGGGCTTAACCAGAGAATCCATCCACTCCCATGTCTCTAGCATCTCTAGTGCCTCTTCTCACAGGGGAATGACTTCCCCCAGGAGAAAAGAGCATGAAGCCAGAATGAGGGAAGCTAATCTGAGGATTGAGAGGGAAGAACTTGCCCTTGCCAAGGAGAAGCTTGCTCTGGCTAGAGAGCAAAAGTTAAGTGGGTTAGAACCCACTGGTGGCAGCAATATCCCTAAGGATAGAGACAGGCACTATGATAATAGAAACCTGAGCAAGATTGTCCCTCCCTATAAGTGTGGGGATGACATCCACAAATGGATAACTGCTTTGGAGAGAGCTTGCAAAGTACAGCAGGTACCCCAAGTCAGTGGGCAGCTATCTTGTGGCTCTCCTTCTCTGAGAAAGGTAGAGACAGGCTCCTCACAGTTAGTGATGAGAATGCAGACAATTACACTGTCCTGAAGAGTGCTCTAATTGATGGGTTTGGCCTAACCACTGAACAATACAGGTTGTTGTTCAGGGATACCCAGAAGACACAGACTCAGGACTGGACTGACTTTGTAGATTGTGCCACTAAGGCTATGGAAGGCTGGCTAGTGGGAAGTAAGGTTAAGGACTATACAGGATTGTATAATTTGATCATGAGAGAACAAATACTTAACAACTGTCAAAACCAGCTACTGCATCAACACCTGATTGATTCTGATCTGACTTCTCCCCAAGAATTGGGAAAGAAGGCAGATAGATGGGTCAGGACTAGAGTTAAGCAGAAAAACCAGAACCAGGGCGGTGATCAGAAAAAAGCAGACCAGAAGGGTAATGATCAGAAACAAAAAGACCAGAAGTCTTCACCAGGCCCCCAAAAGGCTCAGGGGGAGGGTGGTCCCAAAAAGGATAAAAAGAAAGATGGCCAAAAGAAACCATGGTGCAACTATTGTAAGTCCAACTCACATTGGTTTAGTGAGTGCACCAAAAAGGATAAGCCCCCAGCCACCATTGCCCCTAAGGCAACTGTACCCCCTAGTTCAGCTGTAAGTGGTGGTTCCCAGCAAAAGGGTGTAGTAGGGTTAACCCTGGGATCTGAGGAGGATTCTGGCCAAGTCAGGATACCTACTCAGGCTGTTCTGATCTGTGATGGGGACTTAGCTTTGTCCTCTACTGTAGGCCCCAGTAACCTGGGCAAGTACATACAGACTCCTTTTATTAACCAAAGAATGGCTCAGGCCTACAGGGACACTGGGGCTAGTGTCACAATGGTAACACCTGCCTTTGTGGACCCTGGACAGATCATACTAGGTGAGAATTACCTAGTGACCAACGCTAGCAATGCCACTACCTCCCATAGTGTGGCTATTGTTAACTTCTCCTGGGGAGGGGTAACTGGCCTCAAGAAAGTTGTTGTTAGTTCAGACCTTCCTGTAGAGTGTTTACTGGGCAATGATCTTGAAACTTCAGTTTGGTCTGAAGTGGAGTATAGGACCCATGCAGAAATGCTGGGGATAGATGCACATGTCCTTGCTGTGACCAGGTCACAGGCAAACAAGTGCACCACTGAACAAGTGCTGGATCCTGAAACTATGGACCAGTCACAACCCAAGAGAAAGAGCAGTAGGGTAAAGGCTGTGCCTTCCCCCCTGCCTCAGGCACTGGATCAGCCCTCACAGGAGGATGATTATGAGAGCCCTGAAGGAACTGTCCTAGAAGAACTTGAACCTGATCAGGTTGAGTTTCTTGGGACAGGGAGACCTTCAAGGGCAGATCTGAGGCAGGCTCAATTAGACTGCCCCTCTCTTCTTGAACCCCTCAGACAGCAGGCTGCTGCTGAGGCTGCAGGGAATGCTCAAGGTACCCATAGAGTGTATTGGGATGAAGGGCTACTGTATTCAGAGGCTAGAGACCCCAAGCCTGGTGCATCCAGGAGGTTGGTCATACCACTGAAGTTCAGAGGCTTCCTTCTTACCTTGGCCCATGATATTCCCCTTGCAGGACACTTAGGCCAGAACAAGACTTGGGACAGGCTTGTCCCTCACTTTCACTGGCCCCATATGTCAGAAGATACCAAGGAGTTTTGTCGCTCCTGTGTCACCTGCCAAGCCAGTGGCAAATCAGGTGGCACCACAAAGGCCCCCCTCATACCACTACCTGTGGTGGGAGTTCCCTTTGAAAGAGTGGGCATAGATATTGTAGGACCAATGGACCCACAAACAGCATCTGGGCACAGATTTATACTGGTGATAGTGGACCATGCCACCAGGTATCCAGAAGCTATTCCCCTGAAGACCACAACAGCTCCTGTTGTGGCAAGGGCCCTGCTTGGAGTATTCTCCAGAGTGGGCTTTCCAAAGGAGGTCATTTCTGACAGAGGTGCCAACTTCATGTCACGATACTTGACTGCAATGTGGAAGGAATGTGCTGTGAACTACAAGTTCACCACACCCTATCACCCACAGTGCAATGGGCTTGTTGAGAGATTCAACAAGACCCTAAAGGGAATGATAAAAGGTTTACCAGACAAGCTTAGGCGAAGATGGGACATCCTTTTACCCTGCCTTCTGTTTGCTTACAGAGAGGTCCCACAAAAGGGGGTTGGCTACAGCCCTTTTGAGCTTTTGTTTGTGCATCCTGTAAGAGGACCCCTATGTTTAGTAAGGGAAGGATGGGAGAGACCTCTCAGACAACCCAAACTTGATATAGTGGATTATGTACTTGGTCTCCGCTCCAGGATGGCAGAGTATATGAAGAAGGCTTCTAAAAACCTTGAGGCAAGCCAAGAACTCCAAAAAGCTTGGCATGACCAAAAGGCTGTGCTGACTGTTTACCAGCCAGGGCAGAAAGTGTGGGTGTTGGAGCCAGTGGCCCCAGCAGCCCTCCAAGACAAATGGTCTGGACCCCACACTATTGTTGAGAAAAAGGGAGAAGTCACCTACTTGGTGGACCTTGGGACTCCCAGAAGCCCCCACAGGGTGTTTCATGTCAACAGATTGAAGGCATATGTTGACAGGGCAGACATGGGCTTACTCATGGCTACAGATGAGGGGCAGGAGGAAGAGAGTGACCCTCTCCCAGACCTGTTGACTCAGAACCCTGATGATGGCTCAGTTGATGGTGTGGTCTTTTCTGACAGCCTCACTGTCCATCAGCAACAGGCCTTCCTTGATGAAGACGAAGACTGTCCAGAGCCCTTACCAGGCTGGGTTTTCCTCAACACCTTCGCCCCAGGGGAAGAAAACTCTCCTTCAGCCACCCTTTTTCTGGAAGAAATAGAGGATCCAGAGGCACTTTCTACCTCCGACAGAAGTAGGCGCCCTTCTCTATCCCTGAGGGTTTTCTGAGGGAAGGTCCGGCAGATCTTGCACTCCTTCACCTCATGATCCGGATAGAGGCAATAAATACATTTCTTCTGAGGGTCTTCAGAAAAAAGCCGAAGCTTTCCACAGGACTCACAAGGCCTGAAGAGGGATCTTTTTGAAGTTGACATCCTTAAAGATTCCAAAGTAGTAGAGAAAAACTTGAAGTAATGAGCAGAGCTCAGGGAGACTCCCTTCACACGACGTGCGGTAGAAAACCTGAGAGCCTGAGCCTTTGAGGAGAACATTCTGGTGGGTGCTGTCGCCTGATTGGCTGCAGTTTGGACTGGATATAATGACTGTGATAGTCATAGATGTGGAAGTTTTTTCCTTGTAGCTTAGGCTACTTTACTTCCTGGTTTCAGGTTACCAGGGTTTTTTGGTTGTTATATGCATAATTATTGCTTTTCTATGTACCGTGGGACTCCCACTCCGACGACGGGGAATGATTCAGGCATGTGAATCTATGAAAAACACCCCAAATACTGGAGAAATTGTGGAGTCTGCCCCTGACTGGGGTGGGATGGTCTGGGGGGTGTGGAGGGAAGTTATTGGGCAGGGGTGGAGGCAGAGCGGGAGTGTTAGTTTTGCCTCTGCCCTTATTGTTGTTACCCCTGTAGCCGCCTCTCTGGTAAACCCTAGTGAAGGTGGATTGGGTAGGGGCTTTATAGGAAGTGGAGGCACTGTCGGAGGAGTAGCCTCTGGAGGTGCTTCGAAAGGAAGAACGGCGAAAGGAGCGCCTGGGAGGGTGCGACTGTAGGGCTCCCATAGACTTTGCCGTATCGGTGTCCTTTTTCATTTTTTCCAGGGCAACGTCAACGTTTGGGCCAAACAGATGTTCCTGGTCAAAGGGGTGGTTGAGGATGGAAGCCTGCACCTCGGGTTTGAAACCCGAAATTCGTAGCCAGGCATGCCTACGGAGGAGGACGCTGGTGTTAATTGCCCTAGAGGCAGTGTTAGCTACATCGAGGGCGCAGCGAATGGAGGTGTTGGTGATGGTTTTACCCTCCTGGATTAGCTCATTGGCTCTATTCCTGTATTTGTCAGGGAGGTGTTGCATTATGGCTTCTAATTCGTCATAATGTGCCCTGTCATATCTTGCCAAAAGCGCTTGGGTGTTTGCAATGCGCCATATGTTGGCAGCCTGGGATGCAGTTCGCTTGCCAGAGGTGTCTAGTAGTTTGGACTCCTTATCAGGTGGTGGTGCCTCGCCTGATGCCGTTGAGTGTGCACGCTTCCTTGCAGTGGAGACTATTAGGGAGTCTAGTGGTGCGGGCCCTCTGATGTAGGTGGGGTCTGAAGGGGCGGCCTTATACTTCTTCTCGATGCGAGGGTTGATGACCCTGGCCCTGACCGGGTCTTTAAAGACCTCTGGCGCGTGCTTGACAACCCCCTTAAGCATGGGCAGAATGGATGTGGCCCTGTGTGTAGTGTCAAAAGTATCTAGGAGGAAGTCCTCCTCCACGGGGTCTGTATGGAGATCAACACCGTGGTAGTGTGCAGCCCTATGGAGCAGTTGGTTAAACCCCATAGTGTCTTCTGGGGGGGACGGTCTTGAAGGGTAAAGGTCGTCCTGCGGGACGTTAGGGACGTCTGGGATGTTGTAGTCGTCCCATGGGTCTGGGGAGCCTGTAGGAGTGGGTCCCCTGTGGGTTGGTCATGGGGTCCGTCCCCTGTGTCTTCGTAGACATCGTCATCATGCTCATCCGGAGAGGGTGTGGGGGAATGATGAGGTGGGGGAGGCGGAGGAGAGGGAGGAGGTGGAGGAGGAGCTGGAGGAGGAGCTGGAGGAGGAGGTGGAGGAGGGGGTGAAGGTAGTCTCAAAGGGGAGGTAGCAAAGTTTCTTCTCTTTGGAGGTGGAGCTGGGGCAGGCTTGTCCAGCGGTCTCTTTTTTGATGCTGAGCATCAAATGTCCAGTTTTAGGGTCTTTGACAAGTGTTTTTTGTAGTGAATCGGGCCGAAATAGTTCCTCTGTGAGGGGCCGATCCGTCGGTGCCGAAGGTGTCAGAGCAGTAGGTTTTTTAGTCTTGGAGTCGGCATCGGTTCGTTGTTTTGAACTGTGTGGCTTAGAAATGTCCGGTTGTTTCCTCGGTTCCGAGATGACTTTCGGCTTCGAGGTGTGGGTGTCGAGGGCTTTGGACTTTTTGCTCAGTTCCGGGGATGGTATCGGTACCAAGGAGCCAGTGCTTATCTTCGGTGCCGAGTACTTCGGTGTGGAGCTCGGCGCGGAGGAGGAGGCCATCTTCTTTTTCGGTGCCGGTGCGGAGGAGTGTTTCTCGGCACCGACAGCAGGCTGGCTTGAGCCCGAGCTGCCAGAAGGCTTGATGGGCTTCTTTACCGGGCCCGAAAGCGAGGTATGTGAAGCAGTGTCTTTGGTCATTCCTAGGCTGAGGGCGAAGGCGTGACCGAAGCCTTTTTCGATGCCGTCGAGGGTGGGGATCGATGTTAGTACTCACGCCCCTCTGTGCCGGAGTGATGTCCTCGACATCTGAGTTGTCGGCTTCGGAGGCGCTGACGAGGCCCTCTTCGGTGTGCTGGTCTTCGGGAAGATCGACGCTTCTCCGAAGTTGTCGTCGGGGATTGCAGTCGACGAGTGTGCCATGGTTCTCCTCGCCCTTCGGTCCCGAATGGTCTTTTTCGACCGGAAGGATTTGCAAGCCGGACAGTCTCGTGCCTCGTGTTCTGGGGAGAGGCAGAGGTTGCACACCTCATGGAGATCGGTGTGGGGAAACTTTGACCCACATCGAGGACACTTCTTAAATGGAGTACTTTCCATGAGCCAGGACCGGAGCTCAGGTAGGCCCGAAGGCCTTCGTCGACGACCGGAATTGAAGACTTTGAACGATGAGAGTCGCGTCGAGTGTTGGAGATCGCGATCGAAACAATACCACGGAAAGGGAAGGATTGCGCGCCGATCAGAAGAACTGAAAACGGTTCGGAACCGAAGCGCGAAGAACACATCCGAGCCCGATGGCGGAAAAAAACAGTCTGAGGATGGGGCCGAAGCCCATGCGCAGTATGATCCAAAGGAGGAGTCACATACCTCATGACTTCCAAAGACTTTCCAAGAAGTAAAACAACTGCAAACATCCGGGCCCAACACCAGATGGCGATCTATGCACAGTGTGTAATCTGCAGCTCATATGCCTCGAACACGTACTTACCTGAACAATGTTCTTCTGATGCTTAAACACATATAAAGATACTTTCTATTTTTATAAATTGGTGTGGATCTCCTTCTTGAGTCGAGTGTCTCATGTGTTGACCAATGAGTGTATTTTCAGATGTATTCTACTCCTCTATGATAAGCCTAAGGCTGCTCGACCACACTATCCCCTAACAGAGCACCTTGGGATTGCCACAGCAAGCCCCCTGTCCACTTATAAGGGAACACCTGGACTCTTTACACTGTATTTTTCATTTTGATATATCATATAAAGAGCTAGCTTCCTACAGAAATCATTACCATGGTGTGAGAAAGTGCCATCTGTCTTGCATGGTATGCCCCCACTTTTTGCTGAATTGCTGAATGTACTTTGACTGAGTGTGCCCTGGACTCCTGCCAATCATGTGCCCAGGGCCTATGTTCCTTCCCTAAACAAAAACCTCAAACTCAAATTGGCAAACCCTGGCCACATGTCAACCCCTGGTAAATGGTACCCTAGGTACCCAGGGCCTTGTGACCAGGGAAGGCCTCTATGGGCTGCAGCACCCATTGTGCCACCCTTAGAGGCCCTGTACCCTAACACACACACACTGCCCTTGCAGGCTGAGTATCTGGGTACAAGACAAAACAAAGAGTCGACATGGCACACATCCCTGTGTGCCATGCCCACCGCCTACACAGCCCTGGCATACATCAGCCACCCCTCTAGCTGGGTGACCTGGCTACCTTTTGGCTCTAAGCACCTGGGACTCCCATGAGCAGAGGCTCTGCTCAAACTCAGCATCTAATCCCTGGCATCAGCCCGGAACCGCAAACCCTGCTCACTCTGCACCCGCCAAGCCTGGCCTGTGCCGGAGTGAACAAAGACCACAAGGACGACCCCCCGGGGACTGTGACCCCGAGTCCGGCACCCAAGGACTTCCCTCGATGCTCCTGACAACGCCTGCAGCCTCAGAACTAGGTACCCCTCCAACCGCGATCAACAGTGGGTAAGATTTCCCGACACCAAAAGGCACCGCTGCACCCGGCCCCCTGCGGCCCCCTGTGCGCACCTCCTGGGTACCTACCTATCCTCCAACTACCCAACTTACCTCTCGAAGTGGTGGTGGCACCTGAAGAATCTTCGTCCCCGAGCTTGCAGTCTTTTTCCAAACCGGAGCTTTCCCATTGAAATCAATTGAGCGCCCGAAGGCTCAAAAGCACCCTGCACCCAGCCGCCCGAGTGGCCCTGGCAGTGTAACCTTTGCACCTATCTACTTCCCCATTTGCCCTGAGCAAGTGACCAGGAGCCCAGCTCCCACAGCCGCGTGGTCTGCTAGTCAGCAGCCAGCAACCAAGACCCCCCCTGCCTCCCATAGGATAACATTGGGCCTAACTCACTCTGCACCCGGCTGCCCCAGTGCCGCTGAGGGTGTAACAACTGTACCTACCTGACCCTGGGAGACCCCTGAGTCTGTGCCCAGAACCTTAACTTTGCCAGTCGAGTACTTACCTGAAAGCAGATAACTCAATTTTCTCCTTAGGGTAACATTGACTGGTTTCTTCTGAAATTTCTTCTAAGTGTGGAGTTTTCAAAACTTAAAATATTCACCAAAAATCAGCTGAGTAACGAAAATGAAAATACTCACCTGCTATTAGGTGAGATCCCAGTGCTGGATCTTGGTACCCATTACTGACCCTGAAACATATTCACAACCGTACTTACCAGTAACCCAATTTTCTTACATAGGAAATCATTGACTGTTTTTCTGTGAAATTTCTTCTGTCGATTTTTGCAAACTTCAAATATTCTTTAAAAATCGTACAAACTGTGAAAACGTAATTACTTACCTGTTTTAGATAGAGGTCCCAGTACTGAGTCTAGGCACCCAGTACTGGATTACAAAAGTAACGAGAACATACTATACCTGCAACTTGAATTTTCTTCCATAGGGAATCATTGACTGTTTTCTATTAAATTTCTTCTGTGTCAACTTTTAAAATAGCAAAATATTGCCTAAAAATCATAACAGCAACTAAGTCGACTTTTATCACTTGTTTCTAAGAACCGACCCAGGACTGAATCTAGGATCCAGTCCTGGAATTACAAAAGTAATCCTGAAAGTAATCTATTGCAAATAACTTAAAACTTCCATTGAACTCAATGCATTATTGTGTTTAAAATTGTGTTGCCTATTGCAACAACCTGTAACTTTCTACAAAAGCCAATTGCATATTGCAAAAGTATTTACCTAAAGCATCTCATTCTGAGAAAGTATATTTTGATACCTATTGTTGGTTCTAAAATAAAACAAACATATATTTTTTTTATATAAACCATTGGCCTAGAGTTCCGTTATTGAGTGTGTGAGACCATTTTCTGGATGAGTGTGTGCAACAAATGCTTTACACTGTCATCTGATACTGTCTTACTGCTCGACCAAGCTACCACTTTAGAGAGTAAGGTTATATCTAACTTTAGCCTCTGCCAAACCTCTGGGGACTGTGGACTCTGTACACACTGTACCTATTAGGGAACAGTATATACAGAGCCACTTTCTCACACATGGTATTCATTTGCCTGGCTTTCAGGGGAGGCAGGCGGATTAGACTTAACGGACATACCCAAGACGGTGAACTGGTATTAAGTTAAATATATATAAAAAAGAATATACACATTTGTAAGTAGATAATAAATATATGCATTTATTTGACATGAATATTTAATATAAAACTATTTCTATCAATTTATTATACATTTTTATTAAACATTTTTACTTTCCCTATTTTTTATTAATGGGAGACTCCACAGTCAGGTTTGAGCTCTCCCTATTGTAAAGTATGGGACATTTTAATTTGTTTTAATTAAAGTTTATAATAAATTAGTAAGAATATGTTTATGTTAAATATTAATGTAAATTAATTTTATATATTCATTTTAAATGTAGGACAAAATAGAAAATGCTACAACACTATTGACTTGTTTAAAATGTATTAAAAGTAGAACATTTGTTAAAATATTTTATAATTAAACAATAAATGTTTTTTTTAGATTTTATTTAAAACATTAAATTATATATATTTATATTTGTAACTATTTTAAATAATTGTACTTTATATTTGACATTATTTCATATGGGGTTTTATGTGAGCGTGTTGCTTGCAGTACAAGTGGTTGACAATGTGTGGTGCTGGACTTGGGTACTGTTTGTTTCTGAAGTGGAGACGTGTAAGTCCACACTTTTAAGTAACTTTACATTCGGATTTTGTGAATAGCCAAATGTAGTATAATTACTCAAAAGAGTAAACTTGCACATATAAATTATTCAAAGTGTTACTTACCATTACAAATAGCCTCATAAAAGCCTTATTTAAGGTTTGGTGGAGCGTGAGGAATGTCATAAGTCCTGACCTAGCAGTCTTTCTGACACATGACCGCTAGGTGACAGTGACAATTATATCCACCTTACTGACGACTACTCTTACTCGTTTTCCCTGCCCATGTTTGCCATGTAAGGAATGGCAGAAATGGGCAGTGAGACTTTTATGCTCTCTTGCATTAAGGCTATTTACTTTTTGCTCCCAAAACAAAAATCTAACTCCTGCTTCAATCCTTAAGACATTGTTGAAGTGGTCTCTTTTTCTGTCGAGCTTTTGGCACAGTGGAAATGCAAGACACTGTGCAGCCCAGTTGGGAAGACTCTAACTCTTCCGGGGGAACTTGACTGCTAGAAGAAGATGGACTTTCTATTGGATAGACAATAGCCTCACCGATGAAGGACACATGTTTCCTATGAAATGTTTGGTGTCACACCTAGGGAATGTAATGCTTGAACTGGGACATGCGTTAACTCTGAGTAGCTGATCTGGATCCCCAGGGTTTGAAGAAATGAAGCTGCGTTCTGAAAGTCTAGTCTGGCGTTTTGGAAATAATGTACCTTTACTGGACAATTGTCAATGTATGGGTAACTGGAAATGTGTTTCTTTCTCTGATGTCTTGCCGCGTTGCCTTGTATTATAAAAAAATGTGCCTGATGCTTTGATGTTGAAAGGCAGATCCTTGTATTGGTAGTGGTGTTTTCCTACCACAAAGTGCAGTAGCATCTTGTGTTATTTTGCAGCTTTAATGTGGAAGTGTGTGTTCACAGGTTAATGGAGTATATCCAATGTCCATTTTGTGATTTGGGTAGATCTAGTGTACACTAACCTTGTGAGTGAAGTTTGCTCACTTGTTGGCAGTATTTAGACCTAGAATGGGTCTGGATTCTATTCATGTTTTGGACCTTGCTTTTCAAAATTAAGTAACTTGAGTACAGACACCTTTGCCTCGCTGGTTCGATGCAACTGGTTCCACAATGTGTGTTTTTGCAAAGAAATGGGGGTTCTGCTTTAAGAAAGTCCGGATTGAACTTGACTGGCTTTTTAAGTGTAATAGCAGACAAAGTCATTTGAAGGGTAAGGCATAGGTTTTTTGAGAATATTCACCATACATCTACCTCTGGTAATGGATTGCCCTGCTCTGAGGTGACTGATTACACTTCCACCAACTGGAGTGCAGTACAGAGTAGGATAAGGAAGGGCATCATAGTTTTTGGGGGGGGCAGGATGTTTGTCTACTGCTGAGGATTCACAGTGGGCTGGTCTCTTCTGCCATAGAATGCTCTCAATTGCTGGTAGATGAGTTAATTCTCTTTCAGACTCCAAGAAGGCCTTGCCTCTCAAATATCACACTCCTCAAGAGTGTAACTATAAGGAAAGTAAACAATGCACAGGACATGTTCATCGTTCCCTGGCTTGCTCTTGTTGAAGGAGGGCCATTTAGATAGGAGAGCTGGCCTAGTCACCGAAAGACAGATGAGAAAGATAATGGAAGGAAAAAGTATGAAAATTCATTTTATGAACATAAAACTTGAAATGTGCTTTAAGAGGATGGGAAAAGCAAAACATGTTTATGAACACATTCTGTTAAGTGAAAACAGTAAAGTCCTGGAATCCTTGCTCAATAGAGTAAAACATTACCTTAGAGCTACTGGATTCCAGAACTCCAGAACAGCATGCAGACTTGAAGTGACTTTGTCTAATACACCTCGGTGAGGATTTAACCTGTATAGCCATTTCCTTTGTTTTATCATTTTAAATGAACCATTTAAAAACTCTGACTAAACTTAGTTGTTTATATAAACAAGTGTCTACTTTGGATTTTAGATAGTAAATAAAGTCTCATCGTGTTATTTTTACATAAACAATATGCTTCTGAAAACGTGTGTCTATTAAGAAAAAAGCGATCATAAATACGAGGCATATTCTTTGTATATGAATATCAATCCTATGAAGGACAATTTAAAACCTACTTTAGCTATTGAAGCTAAAGTAAATGAAAAACATAAACAGTAAACCATTTATGGGACCAAATGTCCCAAATGAAGAAGCTAATATTTATTTTATAAATTATACGTTTCATTCAGAGGGCCCATCAAGCAATGACCCTCTAGCTTCGGTGCCGCTACCCGGAGAAGCGCTGAAACGCTGCGCCCAGATTCTGCTGAAACTTTTTTTAAATTGTACTGTAAAATTGTACTGCTGCCGTATTTTTAAGTGATTACATCTTAAAAGAATAACCTCACCTCGCAAGCATCGCTCGGCTCCCTCCTAGCACACCCCTCGGCCTTAGCCAATCACGCCGGGTGGGGGAGGAGTTGGAGGCGGGGAAGGGCTTTAAATGTTCCACACAGCGCGGGAGCGCCAGCGGCGCGCCAAAGGCACGCCCGTCTGCGCCCGTCCGCGTCAGGACGGGACCAGGGGCCAGCACCTCAGCTCAAATCCTCACCTACTCCACGGAGGAACTAAGAATTTTACATCAGGGGACTTTGCACTCTGTCCTGCCATCTATGCACGCCTCCAACATACAGGACTCCTCCAAAGGCAGAGCAAACCCCTAGGGCTCCCGCATGCCACCCACTGCCAGGGTCACACATCTAGCCCTACGCAGGTGAAGAACACCACTCTATTGATACACTACCTTAACACCCGCTCCCTCGTCAAACACCAGATAGATATCTTCCTGCTCCTTCTATCAGATAAGCCTGATATCCTTTTTATCACTGAGACATGGTTAAACCTTGACTCTACCCCCAATATTCTGGCTGCTCTTCCCGAGGATTATTACATCTTACATGTCAATCGGTCCCCAGGAAAAGCGGGTGGTGGTGTAGCTGCCATCATCCACAAAGACCATACGTTCACCTCTATGACCCCCCCTTAATCTCCCCGCCGCGGATAACATTATTATCAAACTTGACTCCAGTGCAGGGCCACTCATCTGTGTCTTGATATACAGACCTCCACAGCATATGCCATCATTCCCCTCTCACTGAGTGAGCAGATGGCCAATCTGGTCATGGACTCTGCTAATATACTTCTATTAGGCGACCTTAACTACTGGTGCAACGATGAATCCGGCGGACCCCATGCCACCGAACTGATGGAACTCCTTTCTAACCTTAACCTCATCCAGCATATCACCTCAGCCACACACATTAAAGGTCACACTCTAGACCAGGTGTGGACAACCCATCTCACGGTCTCCAAACCCTCAATATCTCTGTGTATCTGGTCTGATCACCACTTAATTAAATTCACCCTCTCCATTCCCATCTGTAACAAGCCCCCTGCCATGGAGGGAGGCATGATTAGGAAATGGAACTCTATTAATAAACAGGATTTCTTAGACAGCTTAGCTAGCTCCACCCCCGTAGTCGACCCAGATGTGGACATCGCTGAAGCTAACATCTCTGCCTGGCTACTGGTAGCCAGCAATAAACACGTCCCACTCAAAAAACTCAAATTCGCTCGCCGCTCTGAAGCCCAGAAATGGTTTTCGCCTGAGCTCAGGGCCCAAAAACTAGACCTTCGCCAAAATGAGAGAAATGGAGACTAACGTACACCCCGGGAGGAAAACGTTCTTACTCTACCGCCCGCCAAAACTATAAAAATGCCATTCTCTCAGCCAATGCCGCCTACTTCTCGGCAAAAATTCACTGAGTCGAATAATAAATCCAAGGACATTTTCACCATAGTGAACGAGTTATCTAACGCTGAGAGAATCCTTCCCAAGCCCGTGGCCACCAAGACCTGTGTGACTCCTTGAACAAATACTTCCTGGAAAAAATTGTTAACATCAAAGCCAGTATCTCTACCTCCTGCCCCAAGGAGGATCCCCCGGTCACTATATTCAACTCTCGCACCCTTGACAGTTTTCGACTCATATATGCTCAGTCCTTGCAGGCTCTACTGGCAAGGGTGAAGTCTGGCTCACCTAGGGACTGCTGTCCCCCGCACATTCTGAAGGACGCATTTTCGGTCCTTTCTCCCCCTATCCTGACCTTCCTAAACGAATCCTTATCCCAGGGCAGGGTCCCCAAAGCGTTCAAGGATGCTGTTGTAGTCCCCCTCCTAAAAAAACAAGGGGCTGACCCCCAAAATCTCTCCAACTACCGGCCCATCTCTCTGCTTCCTTATCTGGCAAAGGTCCTTGAAGCTCACGTAGCAACGTGGCTTTCTAACTTTATTGAACCGTCTGACTACTTAGACCCGCATCAAGCAGGGTTTCGCACTGCTCACTCCACTGAGACAGTAATCCTTGCAGTACTGGATGCCCTTCGTAAAAATTCTGATAAAAGAATCGCCCAGGCCCTGGTCCTTCTAGACCTCTCGGCCGCGTTTGACACGGTCAACCATTCCACATTAATGGACCGTGTCAAACAGCCCGGCATCCGCAACTCAGCTCACAGTTGGATCAGGTCCTTCGTCAGCAACCGCACCCAAGCAGTGCGTTTAGCCCCTTTCACTGCCCCTAGGCTTCCCATAACATATGGGGTCCCTCAGGGCTCCCCACTATCCCCTTTACTGTTTAACTTATATCTGATACCTCTGATTCAGTCCCTGAAGTTAAACCCTGGTAAGACCGAGCTAGTTTTGAATGGACACAGCCAAAATCTTTGGGGCCCTCACTATTGGCCTACAGAACTTGGCGCTCCTCCTACCCCATCCTCCTCAGTCAAAAGTCTAGGGGTTATCATCAATAATGATCTTTCTCTAAAGACCCAGGTAGGCGCGGTTGTGTCCTCCTGCTTCTTCCAGCTCCGCAGGATCAGGAAGATCAGGCGCATGTTCACCCATTCGGCCCTGATTCAGGTTGCGATAGCCCTGGTACTGTCACGCCTGGACTATGCCAACTCTATATACCTGGGCCTCCCGCTCTTCCTCAATAATCGCCTCCAATTGGTCCAAAACCAGGCGGCCAGATTGATCCATCTGCAACCGCAATGGCAATCTGCTAGGCCTCTGCTAAAAAACCTCCACTGGCTCCCCATCCCCCAACGCACTGCGTTTAAGACGGCCTGCATCATCTTCAAGTCCCTTCATGGCCGCAGCCCTAAATTCATCAGTTGCCTTCTTCCGAGGTACATCCTCTCCCGCACACTCCGCTCTGCCAACCTTCAACTCCTAGCTGTCCCTTCTTTTAAGCTTCTCCGTCAGGGCGGACGCAGGTTTGAGACTCTGGCTTCCAGATTATGGAATTCCCTCCCGTTGGAAATCCGCTCCTGCAATAACCTCCCAAGCTTCAGGAAAATGCTTAAAACATGGCTATTCACTCAGGCCCATAACTAACGCCTCCCTGGTCCCAGCACACGCTAGAGCTAGCGCCATGAAACCTTCCGGTGTACGTGCGCTCTATAAGAAATTATTAACATAACATAACCTTTATTTCAGACCTAACTGGTTTAAAATTGGCCATGTCATGTAAGCATTCTATCGTCCTTGCAGCTTATTTAAACGGAGGCAATATTGTATTTAATTAATTAATGAATTTACCTTATCCTTCTACAGACTGGCGAAGTGTGTTTTTTTCTTGTGAGATTTCTTTTGTTTGTAATGAAGCTGATTTTAAGTTGACGAAGTGACACAGGTGTTCAGTTGCAGAGAGAGGACAGCAGTGTAGGCTCAATTCAGAAATATCAATTAACAAAGCCTGTAAGGATAACATGCCATAGGTTAATCGAGAACATCTCATAACACCACACAATAGGGCAATGCATTCTGTACATATCTTGTCCTGTTTGTCTGAAATCCAGGGCATCCAATGAAAATGTTCTGCAATTTGCGAAGTCGAGCATCTGTTCATGTTAATCTATGTTTAGTTCACCTTATCCAACCCAGTATATTTTCTGATGTTTGACTAGTGTTTTTGCTGCTGTTACTAGACAATCAGCAGTAGTTATGGGGAAATTAATACTGTGATGGGAATGGGGAAATTACAACTGGTTGGGAAACTCTTAAGACCATTTACAGCGAAAGTCCATATCTCTTTAAAGTTGATTAAATTGTCACACTGATATCTATAATACATTTTCTAGTTGACTCTCTATTATACATCTATGTCCTACTTTGTGAAGCTAACAAGAAATAATGTGTAGCGGTACCTGTACTGTCTTCCATGATTGACTTCCCTAGGTTAGTTTTCTCATCTGTCTAGAGCAGAAAATGAACTGTCCAAATGCACTGATCATGGATTTGAGGTGTCATGAATTTTAATGATATAGCCCAGTCCCATGTTACTCTCCTCCATCATTTTAGCAGTTGTTAAATATTTTAACATTGTCCTCAGTGAAGATTAGAAGACAGGTGAATTTTGGCACAGAAGGAAACAAACACACTTCACAGATTGTGGATTGGGAATTTCTTTAAACCAATATTACCGTCGTGTTGCACCTAAAGATCCCCTTGCTTGGGAGAATTAGCTTCCTTTCCACCATATACAATAGAATGAAACACATTATTTTCTAACAATCCTGAAAAGTGTTTTCTTGCTCTCGTTTGTCACCTCTTTAGTGGTTTCTGCAGAAGTGGAAATGACAGCCTATGCTCTGCTCACATACACACTTATGGGGGATGTTGTTTCGGCGCTGCCTGTTGTTAAATGGCTCTCTCAGCAAAGAAATGCCCTTGGGGGCTTCTCGTCCACACAGGTAATCAAAGCAAAAAATCCAACAATGTGCCTGCTTTCTGTAATGGCATAAATGTACATAGTTTGGTGATGTCTGTGCTTTATCCAAGTATCAGAAAATGTCCTGATCCCTCTATCGCATAAAGTGCACAGGTATTTTATCAAGTGTAATATGCAGAGCAAATACATTTTCCTGCAGAAGGCAAATGAAGAAATGGAGCATAAAAAATGTGGAGGTTTTTTACAAGACAGACTGAGTTCAACTAAACCATTTTGATGTACAAAAGCAATGGAGATGGTAGAATGTTCATTTGCAGCTTACAAAACAGAAAAACCGATAATGCTGCTGGGGGGTTTCTCTTAGTAGCAGCTAATTTTGTCTGATGGCGCTGGGATCAACAGGACAAGGGCAGCCTAAAAGTGACTCCTCAGCACTATATGCTGTTAGAGTCTACCGCTCGGCTTTGCGATGCGGTAACTAATGTCCCCCAGTCTATTTCCACAAAAGGAGACTACAGACTTTTAAGTGCAACAGTCTGAATATACGCTTTACAAGCAACAACGTCCTCTTATCAGACGGAGCTCAGAATTATACAGAGCCAGCACGCCATATACTCTACAGGCGCGTGTCTTTAAGATTAAGATTTACCTGCTGTAGGTCCCACGTCACAGCCAAAATACTGCTGCCGATACACACGATTTATTTTCCTACTACAGAATTCAGGGGTCAACTGTTTTAAATACATTTCAGTCCTGAAGATGGTCTCTTCGACGAAAGCCTAGAGACCGAAACGTCGACCTGCACACTTCTTTCCCAAATATATATTTTTGACTGTGATTGTGAAAAAGTGTTTACAATTGCAACAGTGTAGGTTGAAATATCAGTTTGGTGCCTTCTTGTTTCATTGTATGTATTATTTTCAAGTACCCTTGATGAAATCTCAAGATAAAATTGATTATTTTTATATACACCTGTGTTCTTGCTGATTATTTGATATATATCTTTTAAAATATATCTACTCTGAGATCTATTTCCAAGTATAAAGAAACTTTGTTGTTAGAAAGAGTAAATTATAGAAATTAATTGGCAAGCAAATATTAAATCTTGCCCACAACTGCGATTGTGAATAACTTAACTAAGTACTGTAATAAATCCCTTGAAGGCATATTTACCCGTTCATTTACTTTGCCCGAGCCCTCAAGGGTAGATTGGGTTGCCCATTACACTTACCAATCTCTAACAGTGGACCACCACCAGAAAAGGAAAGCAAACGAATGGACATGGTGGGCAGGAAGAATGAAAAGGAGGCAGTGATGCAGTGGCGCATCACAAACTATAATGCCCTACTAAACAGATACGGACACCAGCAATGGGATGAGATCGAAGAACTCATCAACAAACTCCCTGAGAAGGACAAAAAGAGAGATAAATCTATTGTCGAAGAAGGCAGAAACATCGCTAACACATGCCTTAAATCTGCACTGAATGCAGCAGACACTGGGAGCAGGCAAATGTGGACATGTACAACCTTGAGAAGACATGCCTGGCTAAGAATTTCTGGATTTAAGCAGGAGGTTCAAACCTCCATCATTAACTGACCTTTCACAGGGGAGGCACTATTTGGGAAGGAGGTGGACAAATCACTCCAACAAATAAAGAAGGATAATGAGACTGCAAGGGCAATGGGAGAACCTACAGCAAAGAGGAACCTTCAAAAGAGGTGGGTTTAACAGCAGAAAACCCACAGGAAGACGAACATTTGCACAGGGTCAGCAAATGTCGCACCAACAGCAACAAGGCCAGGGAAGTGGGCAACAAACAAGCCAACAAACAGGATACCAAGGTTGGCAGCAACAGCCCAAGCAGACTTTCGAGGTAGAGGCAGAGGCCAAACCTCAAGAGGAAGAGGAAATGGCTCTAATTGACTCCGACACGGACAAAGACCCACACACAACACCAGTGGGAGGACGTATTACACAATACCAGCATCAGAGGAGAAAAATCACCACAGACAAATGGATTTTAAATTTGGCAAAATACGGGTATTGCATAGAACTAACAAAAACACCACCTGCAAACCCACCAAGAAAAAAGAAGTTCATCAAATCAGAACTCAAACAGAAACAGTTAGATGCAAAAATCAAAGACCTTCAAAAACAAGCAATAGAATTAGTACCAAGAGAAGAACTCTTCAAAGGAAATTACTCACCGTATTTCCTGGTTCCAAAACAGGATTTATCACTAAGACCAATCCTGCACCTAAGGTTCATAAACAAATTCATTTTAACTCAACACTTCAAGATGACTACTCTACAAGAAATAATCCCACAAATTTAAAAAGGGGATTGCATGGCAACAATAGACCTCAAGGACGCCTATCTGCACACACCTATGAACAAAAAACACAGAACATATCTCAGGTTTCTGCACAACGGAACACACTACCAGTTCAAGGTACTACCATTCGGGATAAAATCTGCACCACGTGCTTTTACACCTGAGAAGAGAGGGAATGCACGTCTACCCCTACCTGGATGACTGGCTCATAAAGGCAAGCACAAAGCAAGGATGTCTCAGCCACGTTCAAACAGCAATCCACACGCTGCAACAGCTAGGATTCTCCATAAATCACAAAAAAATCTTCAACAAGGCCAGAAAAAGAAGAGATTTTCCTAGGTGCAAGACTAAATTCAAGGAACGCATGGGCATACCCGACGCAAAACAGGATACATTCTATCAAACAGGAAACCTCCCTCTACCAGAGGGGTCAATCTCTGACAGTGAGGAGAGTCATGAAACTCATGGGCATGATGGTGACATGCATCCCACTCATCCCTCATGCCCGTCTACATACGCGCCCATTCCAGGAATGAATCACCAACAACTGGTCCCAAGCCACAGGGAGTTGGGAGGATCTAGTGGTTGTTAGGCACAAGCTGCAAGCAGAAACACAATATTGGGCATCCAACAACATAGCACGGGGGATACGAAAACAAGTTACTTACCTGTAACTACAGTTATCCAGTATTGGTATCTTTCATAGATTCATATGCCTGAATAATTCCCCATCGTCGAGATGGGAGTCCAGCGGTAAAATACAAAAGTAGTGCCATAAGTAATAAATAGGCAAAAAGAGGCCAAAGGCTATATCTTAGTAGCCTATCTACGTCCTTATAGGAAAAGGACCAAAAGTCAGCTCCAACCAATCAGCTATCTGCACCCTCTAGAACACTCCCAACAGAAGCAGTTCTCCTCAGATTTTCCAAGCACAAGTGGGAAGTAAATATCCCTAAAATCACTGGTTCCACGGAGAGGAGGGTGGGTGCATGTGAATCTATGAAAGATACCAATACTGGATAACTGTAGTTACAGGTAAGTAACTTGTTTTCTTATCCAGTATTGGGGTCTCTTTCATAGATTCACATGCCTGAATCAGAATAGCAAGCAGTACCAAAATTGTACTGTCAGTTGCGGACGGTGGGAGACTTACCATTTTAACACTCCCAACATAAATCCACCATTTTGAAACATTGCAATGACAAAGCATAAAAGCAATAACCATACAGTGGATATCCGCATGAGAAACATATAAATTGATAAACATAAGAGTATGAACATTGTAATCAATGCAACAGTTAAGAAAACTGATAATAGACAAGCGTTAAAGAAATGTAAAAAATCTGACCTTATTGAAAGAAATGGCGTAACACAGCTTGTCCAACCCCTGCATCCTCCTTTTGTGCAGATTGGAGGCAGTAGTGTCTTGTGAACGTGTGGACATTCTTCCATGTCGCAGCACGGCATATCTTGTCCAATGTAACTCCAGCAAACAAAGCTATAGATGCCGCAACAGTCCTGGTGGATTGTGCTTTAGCTTTCACCCTGAGAGGTTTGTTTGCTTTTTCGTGGCAGAAGTGAATAGCCGATGTGGCCCATCTGGCTATTGTAGCCTTTGTTACAGCAGTTCCTTGTTTCCCCTGATCATAGGCCACTAACAGTTGATCCGTTTTTCAAATATCTTTTGTCCTCTCAAGATAAAACTTCATACATCGTTTTACATCTAATGAATGTAATGTCCTCTCAGCTGGAGTAGATGGATTTGGGATGAAAGTTTGCAGTATCACTGGTTCGTTCAAGTGAAATTGTGTGGGTACTTTTGGAATGAACTTAAGATTCGTCCACAGGATCACATAGTTCTATGTAAAACGCAAGAATGGTTCTTTGATCGTAAAAGCCTGAATCTCACTAACCCTTCTTGCAGAGGTGAGATATTTGAGATCTGCTTTATGGATTGGTTCAAATGGCTGTCTCATCAGTGTGCTAACACCACATTGAGCTCCCACTCCGGAGAAGGCGAAAGCACAGGAGGGAAAGTGCGAAAAAGTCCTTTCATGAATTGTTTTACAAGAGAAGACGAACATAAAGAAAGAAGCTGCGGAGATTTCCTGTACCTGGAAATAGCAGCCAGGTGAACCTTGACTGACGAGAAAGTGAGTCCAGACTTGGCCAGTGAGAGTAAGTAAGGTACAATCTGTTCAGCAGGAGCTTGGACTGGATGAACTTTATTGTTTTCACACCAACAACAAAATCTTTTCCATTTGAAACAATACGTCTTGATAGTGCTTTCAGCACGAGATTTAGACAGTATGTCTCGACAGCCCTGTGAAATACTGAGATCCTTGAACTCTAGGAATTCAGGAGCCATGCGTGTAAGTGCAGGGATTGCGGATCTGGATGGACTACCTTACCACTGTTCCGTGATAACATGGTCGGTGTCGGATGAAGGCGAATGGGTTTGTCTTGTGACAACAAAAGAATCTCCTGGAACCAATACTGTCTGGGCCAGCCGGGTGCAATCAGAATTAGGCGGCAGCCTTCCAGTTTCAATTTCTTGAGCACTCTGGGTATTAATGGAATGGGGGGAAAAGCGTAGGCATAGATCCCGGACCATCTCATTGAAAGGGCATTTCCCCTTGACCCCGGTTGAGGGAACCTGCTGGCGTAATATCAGCATTTCTTGTTCTCCTGTGACGCAAACAGATCTAGAGCTGGTTTGCCCCATGTCTGAAAGATCCTGTTCACTTGAGTTTGTTCTAACTCCCACTCGTAGCAGCCGGATAGAGATCTGCTTAGCGAGTCCGCTAGTATATTGTGTAGACCCTTGACATGCTCGGCTTTCAAGGGTATACTGTGAAACGTTGTCCATTCCTACAATACTTGCGCTTCCCGGGAAAGCGTTATGGACCTTGTTCCTCCTTGTTTGTTTATGTAGTACATGCTGGTCGAATTGTCGATACGGACCAGCACTGAGGAACCCGCTATCCTTGGAAGGAAAGCCTGCAGAGGAAAGAAAATGGCCCGAAGCTCCAGACTGTTGATATGCTGCTGTTTCTGCAGCTGAGACCATCTTCCCTGGATCTGTAAATCCTGCAGATGACCTCCCCATCCTTCCATGGAGCTGTCTGTCGTTAATACGAAATCTGGGATTTCTTGCAGAAAAGAGAGACCTTGGGCAAGATTTGCTGTCTGAGACCACCAACGGAGTGCGTCCACCATACGTGTGGTTATTTGGATAACATCCTCGAAAGAACCCAATGCCTGCTGCCATTGTTTCTGCAATTTCTCTTGAAGAGGTCTCATTCTGAGCCACGCTAACGGGATCAAGTTGATCGCTGAGGAGCACATTCCTAGGAGCGATTTGAATGTTCGAAAAGAAACTGACGCTCGTTTTGAAATGGTTGTTGCTAATTTTTGAAGGCGCATTTAACGATCTTGAGACAAGAATGCTTTGCACTGGACAGTGTCCATGGATGCTCCGAGGAATATAATGTTCTGAGTTGGAATTAAATTTGATTTGCCCTTGTTCAAAGTGAGCCCTATTGAATTGAACAGACAGAGACAAATTGTTGCAGCAACCTTGCCCTGAATAATATCGGAGCAAACGGGCCCACTGGAGGGCGATATTATGCTAAAACTAACTACAAGGACCAGCGTGCTTTGGGAATGTTAATGAATAATGAGGCACACCGGAGGCCAATGGAAAGTAATTAAAGCACGCAGAAATCCTTGTCGTGTTGCAAGTGAACTTACTGAATGCTCTGATGGCCTCTGAGGAAAGAGTGAGAGACTCTGAAACGCGTCAGGCCGAGGGTTTTCAAGACGGGATCGGAAGCTGCCTGTTTCCTTGAAATAAAAGATGTTCTTTTACCTGAAGTGGTGTGCGGCCTCAATTTGCAGAGCAAAGTTGGGACAGATATATATATATGATTTCCCACAACGGTTCGGAGGTCCGGTTTGTTAGGCGCTTCAAAAAGGTGCGTCACCCTCGCGGTTTGAACCAAAACCGCTAAACATGCCACAATTTCCTTTTGCAAGAAAAATAGGGTCGCACTCCAGTTCGTGTTGATTAATTTATTCTTAAATCATTTGTAGGTCAGCAAAAAAAGCCACGCGGGTCCCAACCAACGCGTTTCGGTATTTGCAAAATACCTTGTTCACGGTACAAGGTATTTTGCAAATACCGAAACGCGTTGGTTGGGACCTGTGTGGCTTTTTTTGCTGACCTACAAATGATTTAAGAATAAATTAATCGACACGAACTGGAGTGCGACCCTATTTTTCTTGCAAAAGGAAATGGTGGCATATATATATATATATATATATATATATATATATATATATATATACATATACATATATATATATATATATATATATATATATATATATATATATATATATATTAAGCTCAGGTACCCCACATACGAGAAGCACTCGGACTTCAGCTGCTCTTCAAGAGCCTTTATTGGTATGCACCGCTCACACACCGATACAATTGTCAGCAGTTCACAAGCCGTTATGCCTGACGCGTTTCAGAGTGTCTTTACTCCTTCTTCAGAGGCTGCGACAATATTGAAAACCATGATATGCACCACTCCCACTATTTAAGTACATAGATGCACTTCCTGGATGGAACGCTCCGCCTTAGTTTCTGCAGAGCATTGTGGGCATTATAGTGCTTTTGCAATGTTAAATGCTGTGATTTTAAAGCCCGCAATGAGCCTCGGTGTGCGTCGGTGCTCAATCCTTAGGTGCTGCCCCACAATGTCGGTCCGATAAATATCAAGCCGCGTGGCCCCCATGGGTTCAAGGGTGGTGCTTCTCCGCGGCCGGGATCGCCACGTATATATCAAGCTCAGGTACCCCACGTACGAGGAGCACTCGGACTCCGGCCGCGGAGAAGCACCACCCTTGATATATATATCTGAAAGAGACACGTTAGTGATAGATTCCTTACCTTAGAATATCCCCAGGGGTCATACTGGATCCGGAAAGTTTTCGTCAGCAGTACCCTTGCGCATCGGTAGGCGTTGTTGTGCGGCTCCGCGTACGTCGCTGGCGTCGTAGTCGCCGAGATGATGTCGTCGGAGCTACTTAGACGCGCCCAAGCACGCTGACGTCAGTTCTTTCTTTTTCCGCGCCAGCTAGCACAGATCCGAGAGAGAGCGGTACTCATAGTTAATCTTTTAACTTGGTTTTTGAGACTTGTTTCTCTTGTTTTGTCGAGTACTTGACTCCTGGTACAGTAGGGAGGTTCGGGTTTAAGTCCTGTAGGGACTGCCGTTGGACCATGTCGGTGGCGGACCCGCATGACGTGTCTCTTCTGCTTGCGGCATGCCCATGACTCCGAGGCGTGCCCCGATTGTCGGGCCATGGTGCCGAAGGCTTTGCGGGAGCATTCCCAAAAGTTGTTGGAGGCGCGGCAATCGGCTCCGTGCCGCTCAAGGTCCCGCTCCCATGGAAGGTCGAGGGACAGGTCGCGGGGCGACACCATTGTTCGTCGGAATCGGGGACAGGTAAGTCAAGGTGCCATAAGAAGTCGAAGAAGCGACGTCGCTCTTCGTCTACCCCTCACCGGTCGCGGGACGCGGTGGAGGGGGCGGGTGGTCACTCCCCCTCCGGGAGCCTCCGTTGTTGCCTGCGGCCTACCCGCCTTTCCCGGGCCCGCACGCAACTTCGGAGAAGTACAGGTATTCCTGTCGGCCATGCGCCGTTTGTTTCCCACATTGGATCCCTCCGGAGCGCCTTCGGGCCCCGTGGGGTGGTTCTGCCCCTGTACCGCTACCTTTGGCCCTGGCTACGCTGGCACGATACCCTGGGGCGCCGGCGGCTCCGGACTCGGCACCGGGCCGACCCCGGACACAACGCCGTTGCCTACGGTGCCGGACTACATCGACCCTGGATTGGTCTATTATCCTCTGATTCCAATTCTAGGTGGTGAGTTTATTCCCTTTCCCTGGGCCCCTTGTACTTACTGACCTCTTACACGGCCGGTGGACGAAGGGGAGTACTGGGAGGGGTCCGAGAACCCTCTCGCAGCTCAATGCGAGGATGAACCGGAGTGGGAGGGTGATATGGAAGGTCCAGGTGAGCTGAATTTCGCTCCACACCCTGGTACACTGTCCCCTGCTTCCGTGGCTATGGAAGAGTTTGGGACTTTTTCTGTGGTGTTGCTTAGGGAGGCTGAGGCTCTTAACCTCGAGCTCCCATCTGTGCCTATCAGGACCAATCTCCTGCCTGAGGTGCTGCAGCCAGCGACCTCCTCTGCGAAGCCGCTGCTGCCCTTTAATGATGCGCTTACAGATATTCTGTTAAGCACCTGGACCAAGCCTAATACGGGGGGTCCTGTGGATAAGAGTGTGGCACGACGTCATCGCCGGGCACCGGGCGACCCCAGTTTTCTCATGCAACACCCAATGTCTGAGAGTCTGTTGGTCCAGGCCTAGCCCGGTGTTTCAGGCCCACCAGCCGCCAGTGGATGGCAGGATTCACCATCACCTCCCCCACTGGCGCACCATCACTTTGGACAGGTGGGTTCTGCAGATAGTCCGACGGGGCTACTCCCTCCCCTTTGAGACTACCCCTCCAGCCATGCTGCCTCAGTACCACCGCATGTCGGGGGATCACTTGGCACTTCTCCAGCAGGAAGTTTCAGCCCTCTTGGCCAAGGGGGCCATCGAGCACGTTCCGACACCAGAAGTAGGTCGTGGTTGTTATTCCCACTACTTCTTGATTCCGAAGAAGTACAAGGGCCTGCGTCCTATCTTAGACCTCCGGAACATCAATCGCTTCCTCCGGAAGGAGGAGTTCAAGATGCTCACGCTTGCTCAGGTCTTGTCTGCCTTAGACCCGCAAGACTCGATGGTAGCGTTGGACTTGCAGGATGCTTATTTTCATATCTCCATCCTGCTGGCCCACCGGCGTTACCTACCGTTCACGGTAGGCCACAAGCACTTTCAGTTCACCGCGCTCCCTTTCGGCCTTACCAGCGCCCCCCGGGTGTTCACGAAAGTGATGGCGGTGGTCGCAGCTCATCTGCGCAGATCAGGGGTTTCAGTCTTCCCCTATCTCGATGACTGGCTGTTGAAGGCCGGCTCGCCCCCGGCTGTCGTCTCCCACCTCCAGACTACGGCCTCCCTCTTGCATTTGCTGGGGTTTCCATCAACGTGCCGAAGTCGCATCTGATTCCCTCTCAGAAGCTCCTCTTCATCGGAGCGGTTCTGGATACGGCACAATTTTGGGTTTATCCTCCCGAACAGCGAGTCCGGGACATACGGGCTATGATTCCAATCTTTCAGCCCTGGTCCTGGGTTTTGGTCAGGAAGACCCTGAGACTGCTGGGCCTCATGGCCTCATGGCCTCCTGCATCCTGCTGATCAATCATGCCAAGTAGCATATGCAGGCTCTGCAGTGGGACCTGAAGTTCCAATGGACGTAGCATCGGGGAAACCTGTCCGACTACGTCCAGATCTCGGAGGGCACTGCACAAGACTTGCAGTGGTGCCTCACGGACCAGCGTTGGGTCAGCGGCAGATCCCTCTCCCTTCCCCAACCGGAGCACACAGTGGTGACGGATGCGTCCCTCCTGGGATGGGGCGGCCATATAGGAGAGGTGGAGATCAGAGGCCTCTGGTTTCCGGCGGAGTCCAGGCTCCATATCAACCTTTTGGAGCTCAGGGCGATCCTACTTGCACTGAAGGCATTCCTTCCCTCTGTCAAGGGGAGAGTAGTGCAGGTGTTCACGGACAACACCACCGCCTTGTGGGACTGCAACAAACAAGGCGGGGTGGGGTCATGGACCCTATGTCAGGAGGCTCTGCGTCTCTGGACATGGCTGGAACGTCAAGGCATTTCCTTGGTGGTTCAACACTTGGCAGGATCTCGAAACACCAGGGTGGATGAACTCAGCTGCAGGTGCATGTTGGATCACGAATGGCGTCTACACTCGGACGTGGCACAAGGTCTCTTTCAGCAGTGGCCTTTCCGCCTACACCACTTCTACCCAGAGTGCTTAAGAAGATCAGACTCGACCAGGCCCAAGTCATTCTTGTGGCACTGGACTGGGCTCGCAGAGTTTGGTATCCCGAGTTACTCAGTATGAGCGTCGATCCCCCAATACGACTGCCTCTTCGGGAGGATCTCCTGTCGCAGCACCAGGGGACGGTCCTCCACCCGAACCTTTCCAGCCTCCACCTCCTTGCGTGGAGATTGAGCGGCAACAGTTGATTCCATTTGACTTGCCTCCTGAAGTCTGTAATGTGAATCTGGCAGCCAGGCGCCCCTCTACTAAAACTGTCTATGCCTGCCGGTGAAAACAATTTGTGGCATGGTGTACAGCGAAAGCTGTAGATCCCTTTTCTGCCCCTCTTTCTGAGGTCCTATTGTTCCATCTCTCTTTGGCCCAGCAGGGCTCTGCTCTGGGCACTATCAAGGGCTACCTTTCTGCTCTTTCAGCCTTTCTCAGGCTGCCTGATCAGCCATCTCTTTTCAAGTCCCCTGTTGTCAATATATTTCTCAAAGGTATTACTCACCTTTTCCCTCCTATTCCTTTTGTGATGCCTCAGTGGGACTTGAACCTGGTTCTCACATACTTAATGTGCGCTCCCTTTGAGCCTTTTCATAACTGTCCTTTGAGGTGACTAACTTAAAAAACTGTCTTCCTGGTGGCCATCACCTCCGCCAGGCATGTGAGTGAGCTTCAGGCTTTTTCATGTAAACCTCCTTTCCTGGCGATTCATCTGGACAAGGTTGTGCTTCGACCACATCCCTCCTTTCTACCGAAAGTAGTCACTGCCTTTCATCTCGGGCAAACTGTCACTTTGCCCACTTTCTTTCCGCCTCCTTCAAGAGAGGCTCCACCGTCTGTACCCAAAACGTGCGCTTTCATTCTATCTCAACCGCACACAGCAGTTCCGGGTGGATGACCAGCTCTTTGTTGGCTACATGAGTGCCAAGAAAGGTCGGGCTGTGCACAAGCGGACTATCTCTCGATGGGTTGTCTTGTGCATTAAAGCCTGTTACTCTCTAGCCAAAAGGAACCTCCGGTCGGGCTGCGCGCCCATTCTACCAGGGTGACAGCAGCTACTACAGCATTAGGACGCGGTGTCCCCCTGCAAGATATCTGTCAGGCAGCTACGGGGGCCTCGCTGCATACATTCACTAAGCACTATTGCCTTGACAGTCAAGTCCGGAGAGACGGCTTCTTTGGCCGGTCGGTTCTCCGTGACTTTCTGGTGTGATTTCATTTCACAGACCCTCCTCCGGGGTTGGTATTGCTTGGGTATGTATTCTAAGCTAAGGAATCTATCGCTAACGTGTCTCTTTCAGATGCACAAGTTACTTACTTGTGTAACAATATATCTGTAAGAGACATTAGTTAGTGATAGATTCCATACCGCCCGCCCATCCTCCCCATTCTGCGAACTGTTCTCTAGGGTTCGGGTCATCCCTTCCAGGGCCTTAGTTCTATTGCACCAGTAGTCGGTCTCTGGCATAGCTCTGCGTTCCTGGCGCGGATAAGTAATGTACAGAACTGACGTCAGCGCGCGTGGGCGCGTCTAAGTAGCTCCGACGACGTCATCTCAGCGAGTACGACGCCTGCGACATACACGGAGCCGCACGGCGACACCTACTGACGCGCAAGGGTACTGCTGACGAAAACTTTCCGGATCCAGTCTGAGTCCTGGGGATATTCTAAGGTAAGGAATCTATCACTAAATAATGTCTCTTACAGATATATCGTACCACAAGTAAGTAACTTGTGCTTTATGAAGAACCATCTAAAGGATTATAGACTAAAATACGAGGACAAAAAAGAATCAGAAGATGGCTTCCACGCACAGCGACCAACATGGCGCAGTTTGACGTCACACAGGGGATGTACCTGTGAGAAAGTGCATGGTATGCCCCCACTTTTTGCTGAATTACTGAATGTACTTTGACTGAGTGTGCCCTGGACTCCTGCCAATCAGGTGCCCAGGGCCTATGTTCCTTCCCTAAAACCTAAAACCCAAATTGGCAAACCCTGGCCACATGTCAGCCCTTGGTAAATGGTACCCTAGGGACCCAGGGCCCTGTGACCAGGTAAGGCCTCTAAGGGCTGCAGCACTTATTGTGCCACCCTTAGAGGCCCTGTACCCTAATACACACACACTGCCCTGGCAGGCTGAGTGTTTGGGTACAAGACAAAACAAAGAGTCGACATGGCACACATCCCTGTGTGCCATGCCCACCACCTACACTGCCATGACATACATCAGCCACCCCTCTAGCTGGGTGCCCTATGCCAGTGGTGTGGGCACAGGAGCATGAGCCCTGATCCCCTACAGTACCCAGGTCCATTCCTGGGCACTGTAAGTGCAGTGCTTCCATTTAAGAGTATATGGTGCTGGGAGCTTGTCAAACACTGACTCCGCAGCACCATAATGGCAACACTGAAGACTGAGAAGTTTGGTATCAAACTTCTCAGCACATTAAACCCGCACTGATGCCAGTGTGAGATTTAATGTACAAAGCACTGCAGAGGGCATCTTAGAGATGCCCCCTGAAGCCTAACCTACAATCCACGTCTTGTCTGAGAGGCTGCCTAGGCTGCCACACAGCAGACATGTTGCTGGACCCCTGGGTGGAGAGCCTCCCGCTCTCCTGGGCCTGCAACAATGCACATCCTGGGCGAGGTGCTAGGTCTCCTCCCCCAGGGTGGGCAGGGGGAAGCTTCAAAGGCATGCCACCTTTGTGAGCTTCTCCAGGCCACTTGCTGTACTCAGCAACTGGCCCCCACCGGTTCTGACCCCCACTCTGGCGGGAAGACCGGAAAATCCAAGTAAGGACAGGGAATGTGCCAGCCCTGCCAACCCCTCCCCTCAGGTGGGGGAGGCGAGGTGAAGCACGTCTCCGGGCTCTCACCATCTTGAAGATGGGGAGCCCTACCCAATCAGGACTAGGCCACTGCCCCCCTCCCACAGGAGAGTGGCAGGATAGGGGGTGTACCCACCCCAGGACAGGGACCCAGTGGTCCCTGCCCTTTACCTACCTGCAACGCCCCTAAATTTTGTATTTAAGGGCACCCTGAACCTTCCTTCCTTAGATTCCAGATTCTAAACTAGCAAAGAAGAACAAGAAGAAAGAAGATCTGCCATGCAGCTGCTAAGAAGAGGAAGAAACCAACTGCTTGGGCCCCAGCCCTACCGGCCTGTCGACCCTCGAACCTGCTCCTGCTAAATCCCGGCACCTCCTGCGGCCAGCAACCTCACAAACCCCGGAGGACCTGGCTGCCTTGTGACTCTGAGCACCTGGGACTCCCATGAGCAGTGGCTCTGCTCAAAGCAAGTTTCTAACCCCTGGCATCAGCCCGGAACCGCGAACCCTGCACACTCTGCACCCGCCAAGCCTGGCCTGTGCCGGAGTGGACAAAGACCCCGAGGACTTCCCCCCCGGCAACTGTGACCCCGAATCCGGCACCCAAGGACCCACCTCGACGCTCCTGACGACGCCTGCACCCTCAGAACCAGGAACCCCCCCAACCGCGATCAACTGAGGGTAAGATTTCCCGACATCAAAAGGCACCCCTGCACCCGGCGCCCTGCGGCCCCCTGTGCCCGACTCCTGGGTACCTACCTATCCTCCAACTACCCAACTTACCTCTCGAAGTGGTGGTGGCACCTGAAGAATCTTCGTCCCCGAGTTTGCAGCCTTTATTCGTCCTTGAGCATTCCTATTGAAATCCATTGAGCACCCGAAGACTCAAAAGCACCCTGCACCCAGCCGCCCAAGTGGCCCTGGCAGTGCAACTTCTACTCCTACCTACTCCCCATTTGCCCTGAGCAAGTGACCAGGAGCCCAGCTCCCACAGCCGAGTGGCCTGCTATTCAGCAGCCACCAACCAAGGCCCCCCTGCCTCCCATAGGATAACATTGGGCCTAACTCACTCTGCACCCGGCTGCCCCTGTGCCGCTGAGGGTGTAATAACTGTACCTACCTGACTCTGGGAGACCCCTGAGTCTATGCCCAGAACCTTAACTCTGCCAGTCGAGTACTTACCCAAAAGCCGATAACTCACTTTTCTTCCCTAGGGTAACATTGACTGGCTTCTTCTGAAATTTATTCTAAGTGTGGAGTTTCTTAACTTTAAAATATTCACCTAAAATCAACTGAGTAACGAAAGAACAAGTTACTTACCTTCGGTAACGCTTTTTCTGGTGCATACAGTATCTGCCTGTGGATTCCTCACCTTGTGAATATCCCCTGCGCCAGCAACGTTCGGAAACTTTTGTAGCAGTCCACGCCGATGGGGTCGAAGACGACGTCACAGAGACACGGCTCCGCTCGCGACTCCGCTGACGTCACCGGCTCCATAAGAAGACCTCGTCAGCGTGATGACGTCAGTTCCGCCCCTTTTTTCCGTGCCTTCGAGGCACACGGACGGACTGACAGCAACATATACACAGCATACACAGTACATAATATGCAGGGCAACACACACAGTGTGGAGAATAAGTAGAAAGGCAAAAGAAATAACACAATGCCTTTGACAGTAACAAATACATTTAAAAAAATCAATAACAGAATCGTAGGTATAGAAGGATGGACAACGGGGAGGCGGGTGGGTCAGTGAGGAATGCACAGGCAGATACTGTATCCACCAGAAAAAGCGTTACCGAAGGTAAGTAACTTGTTCTTCTGATGTATACATCTGCCAGTGGATTCCTCACCTTGTGAATAGATTCCCACAGCAGTCCCACTCCCGGAGGAGGGTGTCCACCCTTCTATACCAGAAAGTCCTGAAGGACGGAACGAGCAAAGTGTCCGTCCCTCCTCACCTCGGTGTCCAAGCAATAATGTTTTGCGAAGGTGTGAAGGGAGGCCCGAGTTGCCGCCCTACAAATGTCCTCCACAGGAACGCCCCTAGACAATGCAGAAGTGGAAGACTTTGCTCTAGTGGAATGAGCCCTTAAACCCTCTGGAGGTTCCTTACCAGCCAGGGAGTAGCATATCTTGATGCACAAGACAATCCATCTGGAAAGGGTGCGCTTGTGCACCGCTCGACCTTTCCTGCAGCCAACAAAGCCCACGAAGAGCTGGTCATCAACTCTGAAGTCCAGATAGAAGCTCACCGCCCTCTTAGGGTCCAAGCGGTGAAGTCTCTCCTCCTCCTTGGAAGGGTGAGGGGGAGGATAGAAGGAAGGAAGGGTAATGGACTGCCCCAGATGGAAGGGAGTTCCCACCTTAGGCAGAAATGCAGCCCTGGTCCTGAGTACCATTCTTTCAGCATGAATGGTCAAGAACGGGGGTTTTGAACTTAGAGCTTGAAGCTCACTTACCCTCCTTGCCGAGGTAATCGCAATGAGAAAAACCGTCTTAAAAGACAACAATCTCAAGGGACACTTGTGTAAGGGCTCGAAGGGAGAACCCATAAGATAAGTCAAGACAAGGTTTAAGTCCCATTGAGGCACAATAAATGGAGTAGGAGGAAACCTGTTTGTGAGGCCCTTAAGAAAACGAAGAACAATAGGTGATTTGAATAATGACGGCTGATCCGGCAACCAAAGGAAAGCCGACAAAGCCGATAAGTATCCTTTTACAGTAGCCACAGCAAAGCCTTACTGAGCAAGAGGGCAAACTGTAGAATGTTAGATAGACGAGCCTTCAAAGGATCAATTGACTTCTCTCCACACCAAAGTACAAATTTAGACCACCTATAGGAATATATAGATTTGGTGGAATGACGTCTGGCAGACAAAATTACATCTACCACATCAGGTGGGAGAGAAAAAAAAATCAGGTTGCCCCGTTCAATCTCCAGGCATGAAGGTGTAAGCTCTGGAGGTGGGGGTGTAGAACATGCCCCTCTGACTGCGAGAGGAGGTCTGCCCTCAGAGGGAGACGGAGCGGAGGGCACGAGGAAAGGTGGTGAAGATCTGTGTACCACACCCTTCTTGGCCAATCCGGAGCGATCAATATGACTTGGGCCAGGTCTTGGCGAATCTTCCTCAGAACCCGAGGAATCAAGGGGGGAACAACCTTTACAACGCAACTTTTACAACGCACTACACTTACAACGCATTTTTTACAACGCACAATCCATTACAACGCATGACATTACAACGCATGACACTACAACGCATTTTTAAAAACTACCTTTACAACGCATTCCATTACAACGCATACTACCATTACAACACATACCATTACAACGCATAATATAGTAATTTTTACCCCTATACTATCCAACACTTACCCTACTGTTGCACCCCCTGGAGTTAGAATAGTAATTTTTACCCCTATACTATCCAACACTTACCCTACTGTTGCACCCCCTGGAGTTAGAATAGTAATTTTTACCCCTATACTATCCAACACTTACCCTACTGTTGCACCCCCTGGAGTTAGAATAGTAATTTTTACCCCTATACTATCCAACACTTACCCTACTGTTGCACCCCCTGGAGTTAGAATAGTAATTTTTACCCCTATACTATCCAACACTTACTCTACTGTTGCACCCCCTGGAGTTAGAATAGTAATTTTTACCCCTATACTATCCAACACTTACCCTACTGTTGCACCCCTTGGAGTTAGAATAGTAATTTTTACCCCTATACTATCCAACACTTACCCTACTGTTGCACCCCCTGGAGTTAGAATAGTAATTTTTACCCCTATACTATCCAACACTTACCCTACTGTTGCACCCCCTGGAGTTAGAATAGTAATTGTTACCCCTATACTATCCAACACTTTCCCTACTGTTGCACCCACTGGAGTTAGAATAGTAATTTTTACCCCTACACTATCCAACATTTACCCTACTGTTGCACCCCCTGGAGTTAGAATAGTAATTTTTAACCCTGTACTATCCAACACTTACCCTACTGTTGCACCCCCTGGAGTTAGAATAGTAATTTTTACCCCTATACTATCTAATACTTACCTTAAATGCAATTTAATATTATGCGTTGTAATGGTATGCGTTGTAAAGGTAGTATGCGTTGTAATGGAAATGCGTTGTAAAGGTAGTTTTTAAAAATGCGTTGTAGTGTCCTGCGTTGTAATGTCATGCGTTGTAATGGATTGTGCGTTGTAAAAAATGCGTTGTAAGTGCATGCGTTGTAACGACATACATCCGAATCAAGGGTATGGGAGGAAACGCGTAAAGGAGTCGAGAGCTCCAACTCAACTGAAACACGTCCCCCAACGCTCCCTGCATCGGATACTGGAGACTGCAGAATGACGGGCAGTGAGCATTCTCGTGAGTGGCGAACAGGTCCACCCGAGGAGTTCCCCACATTCGAAAGACGTGACGAACCACCTCTGGATGGAGCCTCCACTCGTGGTCGGCGGAAAACTGCCGACAGACTGTCCGCACGTATGTTTAGAACCCCGGCCAGATGATTTGCCATCAGACAAATCTGATGGTCCAGAGCCCAGGACCATAGACGCAGAGCCTCTCTGCAGAGACAAAGAGACCCCACTCCTCCCTGTTTGTTGACATACCACATCGCGGTAGTGTTGTCCGTCAGGACTTGAACAGACTGACCGCGAAGGGAAGGGAGGAAGGCCTTGAGTGCCAAACGAATCGCCAGCAATTCCAGAAAGTTGATGTGAAGCAACCTTTCCTCTGGAGACCAAAGACCCTTGATCTCCAGATCTCCCAGATGAGCACCCCACCCTAAAGTGGATGCATCCGTAATCACTGTGGCCACCGATGGAGGTAGATGAAAGGGCTTTCCTTGAGACAGATTGCCCTCCACGCTCCACCAAGACAGATCCGCCGCAGCTTCTCTGGAGATCCTCACAGACTCCCTGAGATCTCCCTTGTGCTGATACCACTGCCTGCGGAGGCACCACTGGAGAGCCCTCATGTGCCAGCGTGCATGGTTGATCAACAGAATGCAGGAAGCAAACAGACCGAGCAGGCGAAGGACTTTCAGAACTGGAACGACCGCTCCATTGTAAAACAAAGGAATCATCTCCTGTATGTCGAGAATCCTTTAAAAAGGAGGGAATGCTCGACACAGTAGTGTCCAGTACCGCACCTATGAACAGGTTGCGCTGAGAGGGCACCAGGTGAGATTTGGGCACGTTTATCGAGAAACCCAATTTGTACAACAGCTGAGTTGTATCCTGCAGATGATGTAGCACCTTCTCTGGCGACTCCGCTTTGATCAGCCAGTCGTCCAGATAGGGGAAAACGGAAATCCCCGACCTTCTGAGATGGGCTGCCACCACTGCCATCACCTTCGTGAAGACTCGGGGTGCAGCAGTAAGACCAAACGGAAGGACCGCAAACTAATAATGTTGCGACCCTACCGTAAACCGGAGATACTTCCTGTGCTACTTCAGGATGGGGATGTGAAAATACGCATCCTGCAAGTCGATCGACACCATCCAGTCCTCCTGATTCAGCGCCTGAAGAACCTGCGCAAGGGTGAGCATCTTGAACTTCTCTTGCTTCAGATAAAGATTCAAGATCCTGAGGTCCAATATCGGACGCAATCTGCCGTCCTTTTTCGGAATCCGGAAATACCGGGAGTAGCATCCCTGACCCCTCTCCTGCTCTGGAACCACCTCTATTGCACCTTTCTGTAGTAACTTCAGGACTTCTTCCTGTAGGAGAAGACGGTGGTTCTCTGAGTAAGCCCCTTGACAAGGAGGGTAATTTGGAGGGAATTCCCGAAAGGGAAGGGCGTACCCATTTTCTACAAGATCCAGAACCCAGAGATCTGTAGTTACAGATTCCCAATCTTGTAGAAAATGGGTAAGCCGGCCCCCCACAGGACCAGCATGATCCAGAATGGCGGATCTAGGGCTGCTTTGCGGTGGTGGGAGGGGCTGAGGAGGAGGAAGAGGAGGAGGAGAGTTGACAGCCACGTGAGCGACCCCTGATTCTGTTTGGTATCCCGAGTTACTCAGTATGAGCGTCGATCCCCCAATACGACTGCCTCTTCGGGAGGATCTCCTGTCGCAGCACCAGGGGACGGTCCTCCACCCGAACCTTTCCAGCCTCCACCTCCTTGCGTGGAGATTGAGCGGCAACAGTTGATTCCATTTGACTTGCCTCCTGAAGTCTGTAATGTGAATCTGGCAGCCAGGCGCCCCTCTACTAAAACTGTCTATGCCTGCCGGTGAAAACAATTTGTGGCATGGTGTACAGCGAAAGCTGTAGATCCCTTTTCTGCCCCTCTTTCTGAGGTCCTATTGTTCCTTCTCTCTTTGGCCCAGCAGGGCTCTGCTCTGGGCACTATCAAGGGCTACCTTTCTGCTCTTTCAGCCTTTCTCAGGCTGCCTGATCAGCCATCTCTTTTCAAGTCCCCTGTTGTCAATATATTTCTCAAAGGTATTACTCTCCTTTTCCCTCCTATTCCTTTTGTGATGCCTCAGTGGGACTTGAACCTGGTTCTCACATACTTAATGTGCGCTCCCTTTGAGCCTCTTCATAACTGTCCTTTGAGGTGACTAACTTAAAAAACTGTCTTCCTGGTGGCCATCACCTCCGCCAGGCATGTGAGTGAGCTTCAGGCTTTTTCATGTAAACCTCCTTTCCTGGCGATTCATCTGGACAAGGTTGTGCTTCGACCACATCCCTCCTTTCTACCGAAAGTAGTCACTGCCTTTCATCTCGGGCAAACTGTCACTTTGCCCACTTTCTTTCTGCCTCCTTCAAGAGAGGCTCCACCGTCTGTACCCAAAACGTGCGCTTTCATTCTATCTCAACCGCACACAGCAGTTCCGGGTGGATGACCAGCTCTTTGTTGGCTACATGAGTGCCAAGAAAGGTCGGGCTGTGCACAAGCGGACTATCTCTCGATGGGTTGTCTTGTGCATTAAAGCCTGTTACTCTCTAGCCAAAAGGAACCTCCGGTCGGGCTGCGCGCCCATTCTACCAGGGTGACAGCAGCTACTACAGCATTAGGACGCGGTGTCCCCCTGCAAGATATCTGTAAGGCAGCTACGGGGGCCTCGCTGCATACATTCACTAAGCACTATTGCCTTGACAGTCAAGTCCGGAGAGACGGCTTCTTTGGCCGGTCGGTTCTCCGTGACTTTCTGGTGTGATTTCATTTCACAGACCCTCCTCCGGGGTTGGTATTGCTTGGGTATGTATTCTAAGGTAAGGAATCTATCACTAACGTGTCTCTTTCAGATGCACAAGTTACTTACTTGTGTAACAATATATCTGTAAGAGACATTAGTTAGTGATAGATTCCATACCGCCCGCCCATCCTCCCCATTCTGCGAACTGTTCTCTAGGGTTTGGGTCATCCCTTCCAGGGCCTTAGTTCTATTGCACCAGTAGTCGGTCTCTGGCATAGCTCTGCGTTCCTGGCGCGGATAAGTAATGTACAGAACTGACGTCAGCGCGCGTGGGCGCGTCTAAGTAGCTCCGACGACGTCATCTCAGCGAGTACGACGCCTGCGACATACACGGAGCCGCACGGCGACACCTACTGACGCGCAAGGGTACTGCTGACGAAAACTTTCCGGATCCAGTCTGAGTCCTGGGGATATTCTAAGGTAAGGAATCTATCACTAACTAATGTCTCTTACAGATATATCGTACCACAAGTAAGTAACTTGTGCTTTATGAAGAACCATCTAAAGGATTATAGACTAAAATACGAGGACAAAAAAGAATCAGAAGATGGCTACCACGCACAGCGACCAACATGGCGCAGTTTGACGTCACACAGGGGATGTACCTGTGAGAAAGTGCCATCTTTCTTGCATGGTATGCCCCCACTTTTTGCTGAATTACTGAATGTACTTTGACTGAGTGTGCCCTGGACTCCTGCCAATCAGGTGCCCAGGGCCTATGTTCCTTCCCTAAAACCTAAAACCCAAATTGGCAAACCCTGGCCACATGTCAGCCCTTGGTAAATGGTACCCTAGGGACCCAGGGCCCTGTGACCAGGGAAGGCCTCTAAGGGCTGCAGCACTTATTGTGCCACCCTTAGAGGCCCTGTACCCTAATACACACACACTGCCCTGGCAGGCTGAGTGTTTGGGTACAAGACAAAACAAAGAGTCGACATGGCACACATCCCTGTGTGCCATGCCCACCACCTACACTGCCATGGCATACATCAGCCACCCCTCTAGCTGGGTGCCCTATGCCAGTGGTGTGGGCACAGGAGCATGAGCCCTGATCCCCTACAGTACCCAGGTCCATTCCTGGGCACTGTAAGTGCAGTGCTTCCATTTAAGAGTATATGGTGCTGGGAGCTTGTCAAACACTGACTCCGCAGCACCATAATGGCAACACTGAAGACTGAGAAGTTTGGTATCAAACTTCTCAGCACATTAAACCCGCACTGATGCCAGTGTGAGATTTAATGTACAAAGCACTGCAGAGGGCATCTTAGAGATGCCCCCTGAAGCCTAACCTACAATCCACGTCTTGTCTGAGAGGCTGCCTAGGCTGCCACACAGCAGACATGTTGCTGGACCCCTGGGTGGAGAGCCTCCCGCTCTCCTGGGCCTGCAACAATGCACATCCTGGGCGAGGTGCTAGGTCTCCTCCCCCAGGGTGGGCAGGGGGAAGCTTCAAAGGCATGCCGCCTTTGTGAGCTTCTCCAGGCCACTTGCTGTACTCAGCAACTGGCCCCCACCGGTTCTGACCCCCACTCTGGCAGGAAGACCGGAAAATCCAAGTAAGGACAGGGAATGTGCCAGCCCTGCCAACCCCTCCCCTCAGGTGGGGGAGGCGAGGTGAAGCACGTCTCCGGGCTCTCACCATCTTGAAGATAGGGAGCCCTACCCAATCAGGACTAGGCCACTGCCCCCCTCCCACAGGAGAGTGGCAGGATAGGGGGTGTACCCACCCCAGGACAGGGACCCAGTGGTCCCTGCCCTTTACCTACCTGCAACGCCCCTAAATTTTGTATTTAAGGGCACCCTGAACCTTCCTTCCTTAGATTCCAGATTCTAAACTAGCAAAGAAGATCAAGAATAAAGAAGATCTGCCATTCAGCTGCTAAGAAGAGGAAGAAACCAACTGCTTTGGCCCCAGCCCTACCGGCCTGTCGACCCTCGAACCTGCTCCTGCTAAATCCCGGCACCTCCTGCGGCCAGCAACCTCACAAACCCCGGAGGACCTGGCTGCCTTGTGACTCTGAGCACCTGGGACTCCCATGAGCAGTGGCTCTGCTCAAAGCAAGTTTCTAACCCCTGGCATCAGCCCGGAACCGCGAACCCTGCACACTCTGCACCCGCCAAGCCTGGCCTGTGCCGGAGTGGACAAAGACCCTGAGGACTTCCCCCCCGGCAACTGTGACCCCGAATCCGGCACCCAAGGACCCACCTCGACGCTCCTGACGACGCCTGCAGCCTCAGAACCAGGAACCCCCCCAACTGCGATCAACTGAGGGTAAGATTTCCCGACATCAAAAGGCACCCCTGCACCCGGCGCCCTGCGGCCCCCTGTGCCCGACTCCTGGGTACCTACCTATCCTCCAACTACCCAACTTACCTCTCGAAGTGGTGGTGGCACCTGAAGAATCTTCGTCCCCGAGTTTGCAGCCTTTATTCGTCCTTGAGCTTTCCTATTGAAATCCATTGAGCACCCGAAGACTCAAAAGCACCCTGCACCCAGCCGCCCAAGTGGCCCTGGCAGTGCAACTTCTACTCCTACCTACTCCCCATTTGCCCTGAGCAAGTGACCAGGAGCCCAGCTCTCACAGCCGCGTGGCCTGCTAGTCAGCAGCCACCAACCAAGGCCCCCCTGCCTCCCATAGGATAACATTGGGCCTAACTCACTCTGCACCCGGCTGCCCCTGTGCCGCTGAGGGTGTAATAACTGTACCTACCTGACTCTGGGAGACCCCTGAGTCTATGCCCAGAACCTTAACTCTGCCAGTCGAGTATTACCCAAAAGCCGATAACTCACTTTTCTTCCCTAGGGTAACATTGACTGGCTTCTTCTGAAATTTATTCTAAGTGTGGAGTTTCTTAACTTTAAAATATTCACCTAAAATCAACTGAGTAACGAAAGAACAAGTTACTTACCTTCGGTAACGCTTTTTCTGGTGCATACAGTATCTGCCTGTGGATTCCTCACCTTGTGAATATCCCCTGCGCCAGCAACGTTCGGAAACTTTTGTAGCAGTCCACGCCGATGGGGTCGAAGACGACGTCACAGAGACACGGCTCCGCTCGCGACTCCGCTGACGTCACCGGCTCCATAAGAAGACCTCGTCAGCGTGATGACGTCAGTTCCGCCCCTTTTTTCCGTGCCTTCGAGGCACACGGACGGACTGACAGCAACATATACACAGCATACACAGTACATAATATGCAGGGCAACACACACAGTGTGGAGAATAAGTAGAAAGGCAAAAGAAATAACACAATGCCTTTGACAGTAACAAATACATTTAAAAAAATCAATAACAGAATCGTAGGTATAGAAGGATGGACAACGGGGAGGCGGGTGGGTCAGTGAGGAATGCACAGGCAGATACTGTATCCACCAGAAAAAGCGTTACCGAAGGTAAGTAACTTGTTCTTCTGATGTATACATCTGCCAGTGGATTCCTCACCTTGTGAATAGATTCCCACAGCAGTCCCACTCCCGGAGGAGGGTGTCCACCCTTCTATACCAGAAAGTCCTGAAGGACGGAACAAGCAAAGTGTCCGTCCCTCCTCACCTCGGTGTCCAAGCAATAATGTTTTGCGAAGGTGTGAAGGGAGGCCCGAGTTGCCGCCCTACAAATGTCCTCCACAGGAACGCCCCTAGACAATGCAGAAGTGGAAGACTTTGCTCTAGTGGAATGAGCCCTTAAACCCTCTGGAGGTTCCTTACCAGCCAGGGAGTAGCATATCTTGATGCACAAGACAATCCATCTGGAAAGGGTGCGCTTGTGCACCGCTCGACCTTTCCTGCAGCCAACAAAGCCCACGAAGAGCTGGTCATCAACTCTGAAGTCCAGATAGAAGCTCACCGCCCTCTTAGGGTCCAAGCGGTGAAGTCTCTCCTCCTCCTTGGAAGGGTGAGGGGGAGGATAGAAGGAAGGAAGGGTAATGGACTGCCCCAGATGGAAGGGAGTTCCCACCTTAGGCAGAAATGCAGCCCTGGTCCTGAGTACCATTCTTTCAGCATGAATGGTCAAGAACGGGGGTTTTGAACTTAGAGCTTGAAGCTCACTTACCCTCCTTGCCGAGGTAATCGCAATGAGAAAAACCGTCTTAAAAGACAACAATCTCAAGGGACACTTGTGTAAGGGCTCGAAGGGAGAACCCATAAGATAAGTCAAGACAAGGTTTAAGTCCCATTGAGGCACAATAAAGGGAGTAGGAGGAAACCTGTTTGTGAGGCCCTTAAGAAAACGAAGAACAATAGGTGATTTGAATAATGACGGCTGATCCGGCAACCAAAGGAAAGCCGACAAAGCCGATAAGTATCCTTTTACAGTAGCCACAGCAAAGCCTTACTGAGCAAGAGGGCAAACTGTAGAATGTTAGATAGACGAGCCTTCAAAGGATCAATTGACTTCTCTCCACACCAAAGTACAAATTTAGACCACCTATAGGAATATATAGATTTGGTGGAATGACGTCTGGCAGACAAAATTACATCTACCACATCAGGTGGGAGAGAAAAAAAAATCAGGTTGCCCCGTTCAATCTCCAGGCATGAAGGTGTAAGCTCTGGAGGTGGGGGTGTAGAACATGCCCCTCTGACTGCGAGAGGAGGTCTGCCCTCAGAGGGAGACGGAGCGGAGGGCACGAGGAAAGGTGGTGAAGATCTGTGTACCACACCCTTCTTGGCCAATCCGGAGCGATCAATATGACTTGGGCCAGGTCTTGGCGAATCTTCCTCAGAACCCGAGGAATCAAGGGGGGAACAACCTTTACAACGCAACTTTTACAACGCACTACACTTACAACGCATTTTTTACAACGCACAATCCATTACAACGCATGACATTACAACGCATGACACTACAACGCATTTTTAAAAACTACCTTTACAACGCATTCCATTACAACGCATACTACCATTACAACGCATACCATTACAACGCATAATATAGTAATTTTTACCCCTATACTATCCAACACTTACCCTACTGTTGCACCCCCTGGAGTTAGAATAGTAATTTTTACCCCTATACTATCCAACACTTACCCTACTGTTGCACCCCCTGGAGTTAGAATAGTACTTTTTACCCCTATACTATCCAACACTTACCCTACTGTTGCACCCCCTGGAGTTAGAATAGTAATTTTTACCCCTATACTATCCAACACTTACCCTACTGTTGCACCCCCTGGAGTTAGAATAGTAATTTTTACCCCTATACTATCCAACACTTACCCTACTGTTGCACCCCCTGGAGTTAGAATAGTAATTTTTACCCCTATACTATCTAATACTTACCTTAAATGCAATTTAATATTATGCGTTGTAATGGTATGCGTTGTAAAGGTAGTATGCGTTGTAATGGAAATGCGTTGTAAAGGTAGTTTTTAAAAATGCGTTGTAGTGTCCTGCGTTGTAATGTCATGCGTTGTAATGGATTGTGCGTTGTAAAAAATGCGTCGTAAGTGCATGCATTGTAAAAGTGTGCGTTGTAACGACATACATCCGAATCAAGGGTATGGGAGGAAACGCGTAAAGGAGTCGAGAGCTCCAACTCAACTGAAACACGTCCCCCAACGCTCCCTGCATCGGATACTGGAGACTGCAGAATGACGGGCAGTGAGCATTCTCGTGAGTGGCGAACAGGTCCACCCGAGGAGTTCCCCACATTCGAAAGACGTGACGAACCACCTCCGGATGGAGCCTCCACTCGTGGTCGGCGGAAAACTGCCGACAGACTGTCCGCACGTATGTTTAGAACCCCGGCCAGATGATTTGCCATCAGACATTTCTGATGGTCCAGAGCCCAGGACCATAGACGCAGAGCCTCTCTGCAGAGACAAAGAGACCCCACTCCTCCCTGTTTGTTGACATACCACATCGCGGTAGTGTTGTCCGTCAGGACTTGAACAGACTGACCGCGAAGGGAAGGGAGGAAGGCCTTGAGTGCCAAACGAATCGCCAGCAATTCCAGAAAGTTGATGTGAAGCAACCTTTCCTCTGGAGACCAAAGACCCTTGATCTCCAGATCCCCCAGATGAGCACCCCACCCTAAAGTGGATGCATCCGTAATCACTGTGGCCACCGATGGAGGTAGATGAAAGGGCTTTCCTTGAGACAGATTGCCCTCCACGCTCCACCAAGACAGATCCGCCGCAGCTTCTCTGGAGATCCTCACAGACTCCCTGAGATCTCCCTTGTGCTGATACCACTGCCTGCGGAGGCACCACTGGAGAGCCCTCATGTGCCAGCGTGCATGGTTGATCAACAGAATGCAGGAAGCAAACAGACCGAGCAGGCGAAGGACTTTCAGAACTGGAACGACCGCTCCATTGTAAAACAAAGGAATCATCTCCTGTATGTCGAGAATCCTTTAAAGAGGAGGGAATGCTCGACACACAGTAGTGTCCAGTACCGCACCTATGAACAGGTTGCGCTGAGAGGGCACCAGGTGAGATTTGGGCACGTTTATCGAGAAACCCAATTTGTACAACAGCTGAGTTGTATCCTGCAGATGATGTAGCACCTTCTCTGGCGACTCCGCTTTGATCAGCCAGTCATCCAGATAGGGGTAAACGGAAATCCCCGACCTTCTGAGATGGGCTGCCACCACTGCCATCACCTTCGTGAAGACTCGGGGTGCAGCAGTAAGACCAAACGGAAGGACCGCAAACTAATAATGTTGCGACCCTACCGTAAACCGGAGATACTTCCTGTGCGACTTCAGGATGGGGATGTGAAAGTACGCATCCTGCAAGTCGATCGACACCATCCAGTCCTCCTGATTCAGCGCCTGAAGAACCTGCGCAAGGGTGAGCATCTTGAACTTCTCTTGCTTCAGATAAAGATTCAAGATCCTGAGGTCCAATATCGGACGCAATCTGCCGTCCTTTTTCGGAATCCGGAAATACCGGGAGTAGCATCCCTGACCCCTCTCCTGCTCTGGAACCACCTCTATTGCACCTTTCTGTAGTAACTTCAGGACTTCCTCCTGTAGGAGAAGACGGTGGTTCTCTGAGCAAGCCCCTTGACAAGGAGGGTAATTTGGAGGGAATTCCCGAAAGGGAAGGGCGTACCCATTTTATACAAGATCCAGAACCCAGAGATCTGTAGTTACAGATTCCCAATCTTGTAGAAAATGGGTAAGCCGGCCCCCCACAGGACCAGCATGATCCAGAATGGCGGATCTAGGGCTGCTTTGCGGTGGTGGGAGGGGCTGAGGAGGAGGAAGAGGAGGAGGAGAGTTGACAGCCACGTGAGCGACCCCTGATTCTGTTTGGTATCCCGAGTTACTCAGTATGAGCGTCGATCCCCCAATACGACTGCCTCTTCGGGAGGATCTCCTGTCGCAGCACCAGGGGACGGTCCTCCACCCGAACCTTTCCAGCCTCCACCTCCTTGCGTGGAGATTGAGCGGCAACAGTTGATTCCATTTGACTTGCCTCCTGAAGTCTGTAATGTGAATCTGGCAGCCAGGCGCCCCTCTACTAAAACTGTCTATGCCTGCCGGTGAAAACAATTTGTGGCATGGTGTACAGCGAAAGCTGTAGATCCCTTTTCTGCCCCTCTTTCTGAGGTCCTATTGTTCCTTCTCTCTTTGGCCCAGAAGGGCTCTGCTCTGGGCACTATCAAGGGCTACCTTTCTGCTCTTTCAGCCTTTCTCAGGCTGCCTGATCAGCCATCTCTTTTCAAGTCCCCTGTTGTCAATATATTTCTCAAAGGTATTACTCACCTTTTCCCTCCTATTCCTTTTGTGATGCCTCAGTGGGACTTGAACCTGGTTCTCACATACTTAATGTGCGCTCCCTTTGAGCCTCTTCATAACTGTCCTTTGAGGTGACTAACTTAAAAAACTGTCTTCCTGGTGGCCATCACCTCCGCCAGGCATGTGAGTGAGCTTCAGGCTTTTTCATGTAAACCTCCTTTCCTGGCGATTCATCTGGACAAGGTTGTGCTTCGACCACATCCCTCCTTTCTACCGAAAGTAGTCACTGCCTTTCATCTCGGGCAAACTGTCACTTTGCCCACTTTCTTTCCGCCTCCTTCAAGAGAGGCTCCACCGTCTGTACCCAAAACGTGCGCTTTCATTCTATCTCAACCGCACACAGCAGTTCCGGGTGGATGACCAGCTCTTTGTTGGCTACATGAGTGCCAAGAAAGGTCGGGCTGTGCACAAGCGGACTATCTCTCGATGGGTTGTCTTGTGCATTAAAGCCTGTTACTCTCTAGCCAAAAGGAACCTCCGGTCGGGCTGCGCGCCCATTCTACCAGGGTGACAGCAGCTACTACAGCATTAGGACGCGGTGTCCCCCTGCAAGATATCTGTCAGGCAGCTACGGGGGCCTCGCTGCATACATTCACTAAGCACTATTGCCTTGACAGTCAAGTCCGGAGAGACGGCTTCTTTGGCCGGTCGGTTCTCCGTGACTTTCTGGTGTGATTTCATTTCACAGACCCTCCTCCGGGGTTGGTATTGCTTGGGTATGTATTCTAAGGTAAGGAATCTATCACTAACGTGTCTCTTTCAGATGCACAAGTTACTTACTTGTGTAACAATATATCTGTAAGAGACATTAGTTAGTGATAGATTCCATACCGCCCGCCCATCCTCCCCATTCTGCGAACTGTTCTCTAGGGTTCGGGTCATCCCTTCCAGGGCCTTAGTTCTATTGCACCAGTAGTCGGTCTCTGGCATAGCTCTGCGTTCCTGGCGCGGATAAGTAATGTACAGAACTGACGTCAGCGCGCGTGGGCGCGTCTAAGTAGCTCCGACGACGTCATCTCAGCGAGTACGACGCCTGCGACATACACGGAGCCGCACGGCGACACCTACTGACGCGCAAGGGTACTGCTGACGAAAACTTTCCGGATCCAGTCTGAGTCCTGGGGATATTCTAAGGTAAGGAATCTATCACTAACTAATGTCTCTTACAGATATATCGTACCACAAGTAAGTAACTTGTGCTTTATGAAGAACCATCTAAAGGATTATAGACTAAAATACGAGGACAAAAAAGAATCAGAAGATGGCTACCACGCACAGCGACCAACATGGCGCAGTTTGACGTCACACAGGGGATGTACCTGTGAGAAAGTGCCATCTTTCTTGCATGGTATGCCCCCACTTTTTGCTGAATTACTGAATGTACTTTGACTGAGTGTGCCCTGGACTCCTGCCAATCAGGTGCCCAGGGCCTATGTTCCTTCCCTAAAACCTAAAACCCAAATTGGCAAACCCTGGCCACATGTCAGCCCTTGGTAAATGGTACCCTAGGGACCCAGGGCCCTGTGACCAGGGAAGGCCTCTAAGGGCTGCAGCACTTATTGTGCCACCCTTAGAGGCCCTGTACCCTAATACACACACACTGCCCTGGCAGGCTGAGTGTTTGGGAACAAGACAAAACAAAGAGTCGACATGGCACACATCCCTGTGTGCCATGCCCACCACCTACACTGCCATGGCATACATCAGCCACCCCTCTAGCTGGGTGCCCTATGCCAGTGGTGTGGGCACAGGAGCATGAGCCCTGATCCCCTACAGTACCCAGGTCCATTCCTGGGCACTGTAAGTGCAGTGCTTCCATTTAAGAGTATATGGTGCTGGGAGCTTGTCAAACACTGACTCCGCAGCACCATAATGGCAACACTGAAGACTGAGAAGTTTGGTATCAAACTTCTCAGCACATTAAACCCGCACTGATGCCAGTGTGAGATTTAATGTACAAAGCACTGCAGAGGGCATCTTAGAGATGCCCCCTGAAGCCTAACCTACAATCCACATCTTGTCTGAGAGGCTGCCTAGGCTGCCACACAGCAGACATGTTGCTGGACCCCTGGATGGAGAGCCTCCCGCTCTCCTGGGCCTGCAACAATGCACATCCTGGGCGAAGTGCTAGGTCTCTTCCCCCAGGGTGGGCAGGGGGAAGCTTCAAAGGCATGCCGCCTTTGTGAGCTTCTCCAGGCCACTTGCTGTACTCAGCAACTGGCCCCCACAGGTTCTGACCCCCACTCTGGCGGGAAGACCGGAAAATCCAAGTAAGGACAGGGAATGTGCTAGCCCTGCCAACCCCTCCCCTCAGGTGGGGGAGGCGAGGTGAAGCACGTCTCCGGCCTCTCACCATCTTGAAGATGGGGAGCCCTACCCAATCAGGACTAGGCCACTGCCCCCCTCCCACAGGAGAGTGGCAGGATAGGGGGTGTACCCACCCCAGGACAGGGACCCAGTGGTCCCTGCCCTTTACCTACCTGCAACGCCCCTAAATTTAGTATTTAAGGGCACCCTGAACCTTCCTTCCTTAGATTCCAGATTCTAAACTAGCAAAGAAGAACAAGAAGAAAGAAGATCTGCCATGCAGCTGCTAAGAAGAGGAAGAAACCAACTGCTTTGGCACCAGCCCTACCGGCCTGTCGACCCTCGAACCTGCTCCTGCTAAATCCCGGCACCTCCTGCGGCCAGCAACCTCACAAACCCCGGAGGACCTGGCTGCCTTGTGACTCTGAGCACCTGGGACTCCCATGAGCAGTGGCTCTGCTCAAAGCAAGTTTCTAACCCCTGGCATCAGCCCGGAACCGCGAACCCTGCACACTCTGCACCCGCCAAGCCTGGCCTGTGCCGGAGTGGACAAAGACCCCGAGGACTTCCCCCCCGGCAACTGTGACCCCGAATCCGGCACCCAAGGACCCACCTCGACGCTCCTGACGACGCCTGCAGCCTCAGAACCAGGAACCCCCCCAACCGCGATCAACTGAGGGTAAGATTTCCCGACATCAAAAGGCACCCCTGCACCCGGCGCCCTGCGGCCCCCTGTGCCCGACTCCTGGGTACCTACCTATCCTCCAACTACCCAACTTACCTCTCGAAGTGGTGGTGGCACCTGAAGAATCTTCGTCCCCGAGTTTGCAGCCTTTATTCGTCCTTGAGCTTTCCTATTGAAATCCATTGAGCACCCGAAGACTCAAAAGCACCCTGCACCCAGCCGCCCAAGTGGCCCTGGCAGTGCAACTTCTACTCCTACCTACTCCCCATTTGCCCTGAGCAAGTGACCAGGAGCCCAGCTCCCACAGCCACGTGGCCTGCTAGTCAGCAGCCACCAACCAAGGCCCCCCTGCCTCCCATAGGATAACATTGGGCCTAACTCACTCTGCACCCGGCTGCCCCTGTGCCGCTGAGGGTGTAATAACTGTACCTACCTGACTCTGGGAGACCCCTGAGTCTATGCCCAGAACCTTAACTCTGCCAGTCGAGTACTTACCCAAAAGCCGATAACTCACTTTTCTTCCCTAGGGTAACATTGACTGGCTTCTTCTGAAATTTATTCTAAGTGTGGAGTTTCTTAACTTTAAAATATTCACCTAAAATCAACTGAGTAACGAAAGAACAAGTTACTTACCTTCGGTAACGCTTTTTCTGGTGGATACAGTATCTGCCTGTGGATTCCTCACCTTGTGAATATCCCCTGCGCCAGCAACGTTCGGAAACTTTTGTAGCAGTCCACGCCGATGGGGTCGAAGACGACGTCACAGAGACACGGCTCCGCTCGCGACTCCGCTGACGTCACCGGCTCCATAAGAAGACCTCGTCGGCGTGATGACGTCAGTTCCGCCCCTTTTTTCCGTGCCTTCGAGGCACACGGACGGACTGACAGCAACATATACACAGCATACACAGTACATAATATGCAGGGCAACACACACAGTGTGGAGAATAAGTAGAAAGGCAAAAGAAATAACACAATGCCTTTGACAGTAACAAATACATTTTAAAAAATCAATAACAGAATCGTAGGTATAGAAGGATGGACAACGGGGAGGCGGGTGGGTCAGTGAGGAATGCACAGGCAGAGACTGTATCCACCAGAAAAAGCGTTACTGAAGGTAAGTAACTTGTTCTTCTCATGTATACATCTGCCAGTGGATTCCTCACCTTGTGAATAGATTTCCACAGCAGTCCCACTCCCGGAGGATGGTGTCCACCCTTCTATACCAGAAAGTCCTGAAGGACGGAACGAGCAAAGTGTCCGTCCCTCCTCACCTCGGTGTCCAAGCAATAATGTTTTGCGAAGGTGTGAAGGGAGGCCCGAGTTGCCGCCCTACAAATGTCCTCCACAGGAACGCCCCTAGACAATGCAGAAGTGGAAGACTTTGCTCCAGTGGAATGAGCCCTTAAACCCTCTGGAGGTTCCTTACCAGCCAGGGAGTAGCATATCTTGATGCACAAGACAATCCATCTGGAAAGGGTGCGCTTGTGCACCGCTCGACCTTTCCTGCAGCCAACAAAGCCCACGAAGAGCTGGTCATCAACTCTGAAGTCCAGATAGAAGCTCACCGCCCTCTTAGGGTCCAAGCGGTGAAGTCTCTCCTCCTCCTTGGAAGGGTGAGGGTGAGGATAGAAGGAAGGAAGGGTAATGGACTGCCCCAGATGGAAGGGAGTTCCCTCCTTAGGCAGAAATGCAGCCCTGGTCCTGAGTACCATTCTTTCAGCATGAATGGTCAAGAACGGGGGTTTTGAACTTAGAGCTTGAAGCTCACTTACCCTCCTTGCCGAGGTAATCGCAATGAGAAAAACCGTCTTAAAAGACAACAATCTCAAGGGACACTTGTGTAAGGGCTCGAAGGGAGAACCCATAAGATAAGTCAAGACAAGGTTTAAGTCCCATTGAGGCACAATAAAGGGAGTAGGAGGAAACCTGTTTGTGAGGCCCTTAAGAAAACGAAGAACAATAGGTGATTTGAATAATGACGGCTGATCCGGCAACCAAAGGAAAGCCGACAAAGCCGATAAGTATCCTTTTACAGTAGCCACAGCAAAGCCTTACTGAGCAAGAGGGCAAACTGTAGAATGTTAGATAGACGAGCCTTCAAAGGATCAATTGACTTCTCTCCACACCAAAGTACAAATTTAGACCACCTATAGGAATATATAGATTTGGTGGAATGACGTCTGGCAGACAAAATTACATCTACCACATCAGGTGGGAGAGAAAAAAAAATCAGGTTGCCCCGTTCAATCTCCAGGCATGAAGGTGTAAGCTCTGGAGGTGGGGGTGTAGAACATGCCCCTCTGACTGCGAGAGGAGGTCTGCCCTCAGAGGGAGACGGAGCGGAGGGCACGAGGAAAGGTGGTGAAGATCTGTGTACCACACCCTTCTTGGCCAATCCGGGGCGATCAATATGACTTGGGCCAGGTCTTGGCGAATCTTCCTCAATACCCGAGGAATCAAGGGGGGAACAACCTTTACAACGCAACTTTTACAACGCACTACACTTACAACGCATTTTTTACAACGCACAATCCATTACAACGCATGACATTACAACGCATGACACTACAACGCATTTTTAAAAACTACCTTTACAACGCATTCCATTACAACGCATACTACCATTACAACGCATAATATAGTAATTTTTACCCCTATACTATCCAACACTTACCCTACTGTTGCACCCCCTGGAGTTAGAATAGTAATTTTTACCCCTATACTATCCAACACTTACCCTACTGTTGCACCCCCTGGAGTTAGAATAGTAATTTTTACCCCTATACTATCCAACACTTACCCTACTGTTGCACCCCCTGGAGTTAGAATAGTAATTTTTACCCCTATACTATCCAACACTTACCCTACTGTTGCACCCCCTGGAGTTAGAATAGTAATTTTTACCCCTATACTATCCAACACTTACTCTACTGTTGCACCCCCTGGAGTTAGAATAGTAATTTTTACCCCTATACTATCCAACACTTACCCTACTGTTGCACCCCCTGGAGTTAGAATAGTAATTTTTACCCCTATACTATCCAACACTTACCCTACTGTTGCACCCCCTGGAGTTAGAATAGTAATTTTTACCCCTATACTATCCAACACTTACCCTACTGTTGCACCCCCTGGAGTTAGAATAGTAATTTTTACCCCTATACTATCCAACACTTTCCCTACTGTTGCACCCCCTGGAGTTAGAATAGTAATTTTTACCCCTACACTATCCAACATTTACCCTACTGTTGCACCCCCTGGAGTTAGAATAGTAATTTTTAACCCTATACTATCCAACACTTACCCTACTGTTGCACCCCCTGGAGTTAGAATAGTAATTTTTACCCCTATACTATCTAATACTTACCTTAAATGCAATTTAATATTATGCGTTGTAATGGTATGCGTTGTAAAGGTAGTATGCGTTGTAATGGAAATGCGTTGTAAAGCTAGTTTTTAAAAATGCGTTGTAGTGTCCTGCGTTGTAATGTCATGCGGTGTAATGGATTGTGCGTTGTAAAAAATGTGTTTTAAGCGCATGCGTTGTAAAAGTGTGCGTTGTAACGACATACATCCGAATCAAGGGTATGGGAGGAAACGCGTAAAGGAGTCGAGAGCTCCAACTCAACTGAAACACATCCCCCAACGCTCCCTGCATCGGATACTGGAGACTGCAGAATGACGGGCAGTGAGCATTCTCGTGAGTGGCGAACAGGTCCACCCGAGGAGTTCCCCACATTCGAAAGACGTGACGAACCACCTCCGGATGGAGCCTCCACTCGTGGTCGGCGGAAAACTGCCGACAGACTATCCGCACGTATGTTTAGAACCCCGGCCAGATGATTTGCCATCAGACAAATCTGATGGTCCAGAGCCCAGGACCATAGACGCAGAGCCTCTCTGCAGAGACAAAGAGACCCCACTCCTCCCTGTTTGTGGACATACCACATCGCGGTAGTGTTGTCCGTCAGGACTTGAACAGACTGACCGCGAAGGGAAGGGAGGAAGGCCTTGAGTGCCAAACGAATCGCCAGCAATTCCAGAAAGTTGATGTGAAGCAACCTTTCCTCTGGAGACCAAAGACCCTTGATCTCCAGATCCCCCAGATGAGCACCCCACCCTAAAGTGGATGCATCCGTAATCACTGTGGCCACCGATGGAGGTAGATGAAAGGGCTTTCCTTGAGACAGATTGCCCTCCACGCTCCACCAAGACAGATCCGCCGCAGCTTCTCTGGAGATCCTCACAGACTCCCTGAGATCTCCCTTGTGCTGATACCACTGCCTGCGGAGGCACCACTGGAGAGCCCTCATGTGCCAGCGTGCATGGTTGATCAACAGAATGCAGGAAGCAAACAGACCGAGCAGGCGAAGGACTTTCAGAACTGGAACGACCGCTCCATTGTAAAACAAAGGAATCATCTCCTGTATGTCGAGAATCCTTTAAAGAGGAGGGAATGCTCGACACACAGTAGTGTCCAGTACCGCACCTATGAACAGGTTGCGCTGAGAGGGCACCAGGTGAGATTTGGGCACGTTTATCGAGAAACCCAATTTGTACAACAGCTGAGTTGTATCCTGCAGATGATGTAGCACACCTTCTCTGGCGACTCCGCTTTGATCAGCCAGTCGTCCAGATAGGGGAAAACGGAAATCCCCGACCTTCTGAGATGGGCTGCCACCACTGCCATCACCTTCGTGAAGACTCGGGGTGCAGCAGTAAGACCAAACGGAAGGACCGCAAACTGATAATATTGCGACCCTACCGTAAACCGGAGATACTTCCTGTGCGACTTCAGGATGGGGATGTGAAAATACGCATCCTGCAAGTCGATCGACACCATCCAGTCCTCCTGATTCAGCGCCTGAAGAACCTGCGCAAGGGTGAGCATCTTGAACTTCTCTTGCTTCAGATAAAGATTCAAGATCCTGAGGTCCAATATCGGACGCAATCTGCCGTCCTTTTTCGGAATCCGGAAATACCGGGAGTAGCATCCCTGACCCCTCTCCTGCTCTGGAACCACCTCTATTGCACCTTTCTGTAGTAACTTCAGGACTTCCTCCTGTAGGAGAAGACGGTGGTTCTCTGAGCAAGCCCCTTGACAAGGAGGGTAATTTGGAGGGAATTCCCGAAAGGGAAGGGCGTACCCATTTTCTACAAGATCCAGAACCCAGAGATCTGTAGTTACAGATTCCCAATCTTGTAGAAAATGGGTAAGCCGACCCCCCACAGGACCAGCATGATCCAGAATGGCGGATCTAGGGCTGCTTTGCGGTGGTGGGAGGGGCTGAGGAGGAGGAAGAGGAGGAGGAGAGTTGACAGCCACGTGAGCGACCCCTGATTCTACCTCTGTAACCTTTGGACAAAGAGCTTTGCTGCTGTTGCTGCTGCTGCTGCTGGGTCCGTCTGTAGGAACGAAAGGTTGCCCTTCCGAAGCCTCTGTATCTTTTAAAAGACCCCCTTGACTGGGATTGAAGGCCCAAAGACCTAGCGGTAGCCTTGCTCTCCTTAAAGCGTTCAAGAGCAGCACCTGCCTTCTTACCAAACAAACCAGATCCATCAAATGGCAGGTCCAACAAAGTCGACTGTACATCCGGGGAGAACTCAGAGGACTTCAGCCACGCACCTCTCCTGGTGGCAACAGAAGACCCCATGACTCTCGCTACTGAGTCTGCCGTGTCCAGCCCACTTTGTATCACTTGGCGTGCTGCCGCCTGGGCATCAGTCAAAACTTCATTGAAGCCGACTCTATCCTCAGAAAGCTTTGGTGCCAATTTCTTCGCCGAGTCCATGAGCGCATGGATATAGCGTCCCAACAGGCAAGTTGCATTCATCAACTTAAGGGCCATGCTGGCCGATGAAAAGACCTTCTTGGCCGACTGGTCTATCTTTTTAGCTTCTCTGTCCCCTAGAACCTGAGGGAAAGCACCCTTGGATTTACCCGAGCAAGCCGCCTGAACCACCAGGCACTCAGGCGATGGGTGCGACGTTAAAAACGCAGGATCCCCTGGAGCCGCCCTATACCTTCTTGCGACCGTCTTAGAGACTGCGGGAGCAGAAAAAGGCTTACGCCATACCTCCAATACAGGGTCAATAATGGCCTCAATAAAGGGCAACAAAGGCTCCGAAACTGTAGTGGGCGAATGCAGCACCTCAGTCAGAATATTTGATCTGAACTCCGTAGTTGGCAACTGAAGATCTAGCAGCTCTGCAGCCTTCCTGATGACCGCATGATACAGAGCCACATCTTTTGAGGGTTCATCTGAAGGTGGAGTGATTTCCCACTCAGGAGACAAATCCAGTCCACTAGCCTCCTTAAGCTCCTCAAACACCTCATCAGACTCAACCAGCGCTCCCTCTTCAGCTTCTTCCAAAAGGTACCTCCTTTCATCCACCACTCTCTGTGCTTCCCTTCTGGATCGAATCCGCACAAGCGGCGTCGGCGGCGCCGTGTGCGAATCAGACGGCGCCGGCACCGGCGTCGAACGTGGATCTGCAGGAGCAGCCGGTGTCGAACGAGGTCGAGCCGGCGCCGGTGTAGATGGAAGCGGCGTCGACGTCCTCGGTGCCGGTAGATGCCAAGACGGCGTCGCTGGACAAAACGGCATGAAAGGGGCCTGCGGATAGACTTGCGGCACCCCCAAATTAAACGCCATTGGACCCATCGGACCCGCAGGTGCACCAGTGGTGTACATGGCTCTAGCGATTACCCCGTACATAGCATTTAAATAATGTGAGGGGTCCCGACCTGGTCCAGGGAACGCAGGGTAATGGTCAGGCATCACCGGACTCGGGCCAACCTGCGCCGACGGTGGAATAAGCGGCGTCGCAGGCTCAACCGGGACTTGAAGATCCTCAACCGGGGCCGGAGCCGGAGATGAAACCGGAGCCGGAGATGGAACCGGCGTCGGGGATGGCATCGGAACCGGAGATGGAGCCGGCGAAGTCACTGGAGAAGAAGGACCAGGAGAATCCGGGACTGGTGAAGGAGACACGGATTCCTTTTGGCGTCGAGCCGGCGACTTCGACTTCGGAGCCGAACTCTTATCAGAGTGATGATGAGAAGAATGCCTCCTCTTCTTCTTATGCTTCTTGGTTCGCGAAGCATGCCCCGAAGTCGACTTCGACGCCGACCTCGATCGTGACCTCGATCTCGACTTCCTTCTTCCTCTCTTTTCCTTTTTCATCTTAGCGATGAAGAGCTTCGCCTCCCTTTCTTTTAGAGCTTTGGAGCTCATCTTGCGACAGCAAGGGCAACCATCCACATCGTGGTCGGATGAGAGACACCAAACCCAGTCGTCATGTGGATCTGTGATCGACATGTGTTTGCCACATTCCCGACAGGGCTTGAAACCCGACTTCTTCGTCGACATCTTCTTTGAAGAGAAACAGGGAAACCCAGAAGAAAAACAAAGTAACAGTAAAGCTATCAACAGCAATTCCCGAAATCCGTTGGCGTCGACGGCACGGAAAAAAGGGAACTGACGTCATCAAGCCGACGAGGTCTTCTTATGGAGCCGGTGACGTTAGCGGAGTCGCGAGCGGAGCCGTGTCTCTGTGACGTCGTCTTCTACCCCATCGGCGTGGACTGCTATAAAAGTTTCCGAATGTTTGCTGGCGCAGGGGATATTCACAAGGTGAGGAATCCACTGGCAGATGTATCCATCAGAAACGGAAATACTCACCTGCTATTAGGAGAGATCCCAGTGCTGGATCTTGGTGCCCAGCACTGACCCTGAAAAGTACTTACAACCATACTTACCTCTAACTCAATTTTCTCCCATAGGAAACCCTTGACTGTTTTTCTGTGAAATTTCTTCTAAGTGTCGATTTTTGCAAACTACAAATATTCTTTAAAAATCTTACCAACTGTGAAAACACAATTACTTACCTGTTTTAGATACATGCCCCAGTACTGAGCCTAGGAGCCCAGCACTGGATTACAAAAGTAACGAGAACATACTTTACCGGTAACTTGAATTTTCTCCCATAGGAAACCATTGACTGTTCTTCTATGAAATTTCTTATGTGTCGATTTTGCAAACTTATAAATATTCCTTAAAAATCGCCTGTGTAACTTAAACGCAGTCTCTCAACTGCTTACAGGTGGTACACTAGTGCTAGTAATCATAACCCCACTTACCAGCTAAGTGAATTTCCTTCCATAGGATGACATTGGTAATTTGATTAGCAAAAGTTTCTAAGTGTCAACTTTTAAAATAGCAAAATATTGCTTAAAAATCACAACAGTAACTAAAACGAATTTACTCACTTTTTTCCAAATACTGTCCCAGGACTGAATCTAGGATCCAGTCCTGGAGTTAGAAAACTAATCCTGAAAGTAATCAATTGCAAATAACTTAAAATTCACATTCAGCTCAATGTATTATTGTGTTTGAAATTGTTTTGCCTATTGCAACAAAACTGTAACTATTATCTGCAAAAGTCAATTGCCTATTGCAAAGTATTTACTAAAGCATCTCATTCTGAGAAAGTATATTTTGATACCTATTGTTGGTTCTAAAATAAAACCATATATTTTGTAATATAAACCATTGGCCTAGAGATCAGTTCTTGAGTTTGTGAGACCATTTGCTGACTGTGTACAACAAATGCCTTACACTGTCCTCTGATACTGCCTTACTGCTCGACCAAGCTACCACTTTAGAGAGTAAGGTTATATCTAACTTTAACCTCTGCCAAACCTCTGGGGACTGTGGACTCTGTACACCCTGTACCTATTTGGGAACAGTATATACAGAGCCACTTTCTCACAGTACCTGGCACCAAATGGTAATCGACGATGCCCAAAACAGAGGGGAAAAAAACCAAAGACTATTCCGGACCCAACCACTAGATGGCGGAATGATGCACATCGCACAAAGCATGTGAATCCAGAAAGTTCTTCAGGCTGCAAAACTACTCCTACTGGTAAGTAACCATTTCATTATCCTTTTTACTAGTCACCTTTTATATATATATCCTTTTGGTCAGTTAAATTAGGTTAGTTAGCTTTAATACTTTAGAAAAGTAATATGTTCATGTCTTTTACCCTCATTGTGTACCTGTTCTGAACTATCTGATTGACGCTTGGCAGAAACAAAACTAACTTTCTTGTTGTAGGATGTCTGTGCAGATAATGTTCTTCTTCCTCTAGGAAACTTTCATAGGTAATTTTTTCATTCTTGCCCTAGGACACTTGTGTAGCATTACAAGCGCTGTCAGAGTATGCTATACTTTCATATTTTGGAGGAGTGAATCTTACAGTCTCTTTAGCGTCAACTAATCTGGATTATCAGGAGACATTTGAGCTAAACAAGCACAATAAAAAGATTCTCCAGTCTGCTGTGGTAAGTTTCCTCTGTACAGCCTATTGTACACATGACAGATAACATTCTTTAAAGATGATTAAGTATTGTTATTATGAACATTTATGTATAAGTCGCTCAATATAATTGAATTGTCTCTAAGTGCCCAACAGAAACTCATGTATATATTTGCAGAAATCATGCTAAGGTCCTTATTACACAGGACTGCCGTACTTGCGGTGGCGGTCTGACCACTGCCAAACTGCGTGTCTGCCTGCAGTATTACGATTGGGCGGTTGGACCGCCACAGGACCTCAGCGTCCCCTGGGGATCCAGGATCCTGCAGCGGTCGTGCAACTGTCAGGAGCAGAAATATGCTGATGGTGCTCTTGAGGCACCGCCAAGCATATCCTGAGTTACCCTCTCACCGCTCCTGGGGGTGCATGAAGGGGGCACATGATGTGCCCCCTGGAATTGAACCCTTGTTCCTACACAGTTTGGCATGATTGCCACACCATTGAGGAACATGCTGCAGGCGCTGACACGGCAGCGGGCTGCTTGTTAGGCTCTCCTATGAGAGACTGCCTGTTAGACTCTCGTATGGGACTGCCACAGCCAGGGCCGATCAGGATTAAACTCCAAATCAGGGAGGCGGGCGCACCAAAGCTTTGGGGATCCTCCAGCAGATGTCGCGGTGGCAGCGCCGCTGGAGGAACGCCAAAGTCGTAATAAGGCCCTAAGTCTAATTTACAATGATTCCGGACATTGGTTATGACTATTCGGCATTGGTTACAAATGTATGTATTGAGAGTGTTTATATAACGCACTACAGTTATCGATTAGCAGTAGACAGAGCCCCATGAAATACATATTCAGCCCATACTGCAAAAAGCACAACACTACAGTACATGGTATCAGAGAGTTTGACAGAAAAAGTAGAACATGTAATGTAAAATGTAAGAACAGAGAAATGCCTGACTGTTAGTAAATGTTTGAAGGTGGCTGATTGAAGCTGCAGCCTGATGACCTATTTCTGATGTTTACCAGACAGAAAGTTCACTTTAAACTTGCGTACCAGAAATGTATCAAATCGTGATGCTCACTGTAGGCAAGGAAATGGTCCGATTGATGTGACAATCAAAAACAGCTTTTGTGAGAAAAGGATGAGTTACTTTTTAATAAGGCTTTGCTCCCCTCTCTGCAGATTTAACAGCTACTAAATGAGCAAACTTCCACGAAAGGTGCTCTAAATCTGCCTAGTGAATCGGCTCAAAGGAAGGACCCATCAATTTAGAGAGCACTGCATTCAATTCCCAAGTAAGAGAAGGCCTATTATCTGGAGGAAACATTGCCATGAAACCCTCCAGGAAATCCTTAATTACTGGAATTTTGAAAAAGATACCTGAAAATGACACTTATGGTAAGCAGTGATAGCAGTCAAATAAACTCTAATAGATAATGACTTTAAATCGGATTTTCCAAATTAAGAAGATAAGATAGTACCCACCTTATTCTCTGGACTTTCTGCTTGCAAATGCACCATAAGCACAACTTCATACACTTCAGTGCATGTGAAGACCTCAAGGAAGGACACTTCGCCACTCTCAGACAGACCATGCAGTCATCAGGTACATTCCAAGTGTCTCTACTACAAGACCTCAAGAGCTAGTCCATCAAGCTCAGTGCGGAAGACTGGGATAAAAACGAGTTACTTGCCTGTAACTTCAGTTATGCAGTATTGGTATCTTTCATAGATTCACATGCTTGAATCATTCCCCGTCGTTGAAGTGGGAGTCCACGGTACCATAGTGAAGCAGTATGTAGTTGTATAATTGGCTATAATGGCAATAAAAGATTAGCTTAGTAGCGTATCTATGTACTGTTTTAAAAAAGAACCAAACTTGAAATATAACCAATCAGGCGACAGCACCCTCTAGAACCTTCCGAACAGAGAATGTTTTCTTTGAGTGTTTGGTACCAAATTACTCACAATAAACTGACACTAATGCCAGTGTGAGATTTATTGTAACATGTACTCAGAGGGCACCTTTGAGGTGCCCCCTGAAAACCTACCGACCCTGGTATGGGCACTGACTGGCATTAGGCAGCCTGCCACAAATGACATGTTTCTGGACCCCTGTGTGGACAGCCTCTGCTCTCTGGGACAAAAAACAACACACATCCTGGACAGAGGTGTCACACCTCCTCCCCCAGGATGTGCCGCCTTTGTAATGTGGCCCCCAGCCTCTGCTACTAGCAGCAGACAGCAGCCCCCGGTTTACACCTCCAATTCGGGCAGGAAAAACGGTGGGAAAACTCATATAGGCTTGGAGGTGTCCCCTCATTTGCCAGCTCCACCCCTCAGGTGGAGGAGGCAGTTAGGCACACTTTTTAGTCCCCTCCATCTTGAAGATGAGGGGACTCCTCCAATCAGGGCTAGGTCTTTGCCCACAGGAGGGTGGCATAATAGAGGGTATAGTCACCCCAAGTAAGATGCCCATTGGCCCTACCTACTGTTCCCCTAAAACGCCCCCTACATTTAGTATTTGGGTGGCTTCCCTGACCTAGAACTCAGATTTCTGCAACCTACAAAGAAGTACGAAGAAGACGCTGTGCAGCGAAACCTGAAGAAGACTACTAACTCAGGCTCAGCCCTACCAGCCTGTCTCCAGCTTTAAAGAGTCTGCAAAGAAGACAAAGCCTGTCCTGTGGCCAGCGATTTCCAGAACCCTAAGGAAGACTGCCTGCTCTTCAACAAAGACCAGATCAGCTGGAACTGCGACTCCTGCTGCACCCGACGCATGCGGCTCGGATCTGAGTGGCTCACCTGTCCAGTGACGTCTCCCCAGGAGTCCTGACCTGAAGTGCAGTATATGTTGACCTCTCCTGGACCACTCAAAGATGCCTGCAGCCTTAATCCAGTGGCTCCCCTTGACCGCGACCGGCTCTGGTAAGAAGACTCTGACGTGGAAAGGCACCCCTGCGGCCAAAGCCCCTGCCCCTTGGTGAGCTGAATCGGCGGTGCCCCTATGACCCACTACATCTCTACTTACCTCTGCTGTCATTGGTCTCCCTCCTGCAGCCTATTTGTCGAAAGCAGAATCCTCATTGAGAAGCTTTGGGAGCCCGATGCTGAATTTGCACCCTGCACCCGACTGCCCCTGTGCCGCTGGTGGTATATGTTTGGTGCTACTTTGTGCCCCTGTGCTTGACCCGACCCCCACAGCTTGGCCCCTACAACCGATTTACTTACCTGCAAGCAGTGTGGCTTTGAGCACCCCCAGTCTCCACTGAAACGCATTCGGCCGAACTCCAATTTTGACCTCTGCACCCACCCCTGTGCCGCTGGTGGTCCAGTTTTGGTACTCACCTGCCCCTTGCTGATTTTTGGTCCCGAAGACTGGAACTGTGGGACAAGTTAACTGCCTTCGGTGACGCCTTATCTGGTAGAGACATGATCTAGCTGCAGATTCCTTACCTATTAACTTCCCAGGTGTCAGACTGGATCTGGAAGATTTTTCTTGAGCAGTACCCAAACGAACTGATTGGTTGGGTCGGCGACGTAGTTGTGACGTCTGCATCGTCAATATAGGCGCCACCTCAGCACGCTGACATCAGTACTTTTCACAACTTTCCACACCAGTGGCGCTGAACCATGAAGTTGGATGACAGTGGTGTGTTTAGACAACTAGGGCCCTGAAGGGAAACAGCTCTGACATTAAGAACTGATCCGCAGTGCCGTGTGGGGAGGATGGGTGGGTGGGTAAGGAATCTGCAGCTAGATCATGTCTTTACCAGATAAGGCTATACCGAATGTAAGTAACTTGTCCATCTGACAGAGATATCTAGCCACAGATTCCTTACCTGTGAACAGATACCCAAGCAATGCAATCCCCGGAGGAAGGACTGCGAACAAGTTTACCCCAGAAAGTCCTGTAGGACAGAACAGCCAAAGAGGCACTCCCTACGGACCCGATTGTCCAGGCAATAATGCTTAGCAAACATGTGCAGGGATGCCCATGTAGCCACCTGGCAGATGTCAAAAACCTTGACACTACGCTAGAGAGCCGTGGTGGCTGCCTTAGCCCTTGTAGAAAGATTCCTGAGGCCTACAGGAGGCTGTTTCTTTGCCAGAGCATAACATATCTTAATGCAGAGGATAACCCATCAGGAGATGGTCCTCTACTGTACAGCACGCCCCTTGTTTGCTCCAACGTACCCCACAAAAAGTTGGTCTTCCACCCGAAACTCTTTAGTGAGGTCAAGGTAGAGCGATAACGCTCTTTTTGGGTCCAGATGATGGAGACATTCTCCGTTAGAAGGATGCAGAGGAGCGTAGAAGGTGGGCAAGGTGACAGATTTACCTAGGTGGAAAGGTGTCACTACTGCAGGCAAAAAAGAAGCCCTAGTGCAGAGCACTACCTTGTCTGGGAAGACGCTCAGATAAGGAGGCAGATCAGGGAGTGCCTGCAACTCACTCACCCTCCTGGCAGAAGTTATTGCCTCTAAAAAGGCTGTTTTGATGGCGAGCAGCCGGAGAGGGGAATTGTGCAGTGGCTTGAATGGTGCATACATGAGATAAGTGAGGACCAATTTAAGGTCCCACTGGGGCATGATGAAAGGTGAAGGAGGAAACAAATGCGTAAGCCCCTTCAGAAATCTATGTACAATAGGGGAGTTGAAAGGTGACAGCTGGTCTGGCAACCGTAGAAAAGCAGACATGGCCAACAGATAACCCTTCAGAGTGCCCTGAGCAGATCCCTGCTGGGTAAGAGACAGGATGAAAAGGAGAATGTCAGAAAGGAAGGCAGACAAAGAGTCAATAGAACGTTCTGTACAATATTTGCATTTTTTTTACATCTGCAGGCAAATATCAACTTAGTAGAGGGACGCCTGGTTGCCAGATCAACATTGCCTTCTTTGGGAGGAAGGTCGTATGCTGTTAACTGTCGCCGCTCAATCTCCACGCAAGGAGGCGGAGAGTTGACAGGTTCGGGTGGAGGACCCTCAACTTCTGCTGTAACAGAATAACCACCTAAAGGGGCAGCCTGATAGGAGGATAGATGCACATGTGCAGATGCTTGGGATACCAAACTCTACATGCCCATTCCGGAGCCATAAGAATGAGTTTTGCCCGTTCTCTCATCTTCTTGAGCACTCTGGACAGGAGTGGTATGAACGTAAAGGTGTAAAGGAGGCCTGAGCTCCACTCAAGAAAAAAAGCGTCGCCGAGCAAGAGTCGCCTTGGAATCTTCAATGTGCAAAACTGCTGACATCGCACATTCTCGACGGAGGCAAACAGATCTAACCAAACCTTGCGCCTCCTCTGGATGGAGACGCCATTCGTGATCCGATAGGCCTGACAGCTGAGTTTGTCCACCCTGGCGTTCAGGGAACCGACCAGGTGTTGAGCCACCAGGGATATGCCCCGTTGTGTCAGCCAAGTCCAGAGACGCAGGGCCTCCTGCCCTCACCCCGCCTTGCTTGTGGCACCACCACATGGCAGTGGTGTTGTCCGTGAACACCTGAACCAGCCTTCCCTTGAGCGATGGTAATAAGGCTTCAGTGCAAATCGGATCACCAACAGATTAATGTGGAGCCTGGCTTCAGCTGGAGACCAGAGTCCTCTGATCTCCACCTCCCTCAGATGGCCGCCCCAACCCAGGAGTGATGCATCTGTCACCACTGTGAGATTTGGGTGGGGAAGAGAAAGGGGTCTGTCCGTAATCCATTCGCAGTTTGGTAGCCACCCCTGCAGGTCTTGCACAGTTCCCTCCGAGACTGGACCAGGTCGGTGAGATTTCCCCAATGCTGCGCCCTTTGGAACTTGAGGTTCCACTGCAGAGCCTGCATGTGCCATCTAGCATGATTCACTAGCAAAATGCAGGAGGCCATGAGGCCCAGCAGCCTCAGAGTCATTCTCACTGAAATCCAGGATAGAAGCAGAAACATCAGCATCATAGCCTAAATATCCTGGACTCGCTGTTTGGGAGGTTAGGCCTGAAACTGCACCGTGTCCAGAATAGCTCAGATGAAAGGGAGCATCTGGGAAGGAGTCAGGTGTGACTTCGGCACGTTGATAGTGAATCTCAGCGAATGCAAGAGGTTCGCCGTAGTCTGGAGGTGGAAGACGACCGAGTGGGGCAAGCCTGCCTTAATAGCCAGTCGTCGAGATAGGGGAGGATAAGAATGCCTTATCTCTGCAGATGAGCTGCGACCACCACAATCTAATTAGTGAACACACGAGGCACTGATGAGGCCGAAGGGGAGCATGGTAAACTGAAAGTGCTCATGGCCCACCGTAAACCGCAGGTAGTGACGAAGGGCATGCAGTACGGGAATATGGAAGTAAATGTCCTGTAAGTCCAGCCCTACCATCCAGTCTGCTGGGTCCAGGACAGACAGAACCTGAGCAAGAGTGAGCATCTTGAACTTTTTTTGAGAAAGTAGTTGAGGGCTCTGAGTTTTAGAACAGGATGAAGGCCTCTGTCCTTTTTGGAAAGTAGAAAGTAGCAGGAAGAGAAACCACAGACTACATCTGGCACCGGAACCCTCTCTATGGCTCCCTTGGCCAAGAGAGTCGTGACTACCTCTCGCAGTAAAGCAATGTGATCCTCCGTCAGCCAATCATATGTAGGAGGCATGGATGGAGGGGTAGTCTCGAAGGGGAGGGAGTAGCCCGTACTACCTGTAGAACCCACCTGTTGGAGGTGATATCCCATCAGTGGTGGAGGTGATGGCATATCCTGCCACCAAGTGGACGCCCATGATGTGGGAGGATGGGACTAGCACGGCTTGTTGGTTGAGAAGGAAGGGGGGTTTGTGGCCTAACCTGACTTCTGGCTGCCCGACCCACGGGGTTGGGGCGAGCTGCGCAGAGGCTGCAAAATTTACGAGGTCCTCTGGCTAGGATAAGGCTGATGCAGCTGGAAGGCCCTTCTGTAGCAACGAAAGGCTCACGCAGGCTGGGAGGACATAGAGAAGCCCAAGGACTTGGCCGTAGCCCGCGACTCCCGGAAGCCCTCTAACGCCACATCCTCCCTATCTCTGAAAAGACAAGAGCCATCAAAGGGCATGTCCATTAGATTGACTTGGATATCCGTAGAGAAACAAGATGTTTTCAACCAGGTGTGGTGCCTTATGGCAACCGTCAAGGAAATCGCTCTGCCCAGCGAGTAGGTTGTGTCAAGGCCACACGTATAGTAAACTTTGCTGCATCTCTCCCGTCTGCAACAGCTTGGGAGAGGACAGCCCGGGCCTCCCCCGGGACTTGTGGCAGCACTTGCACAACCGTCTCATACAAGGAATGGGAGCAACGGGCCAAGAGGCATGCAGTGTTTACTGACCACAATGCTAGGCTAGTGGAAGAAATAAATTTAGTTCCAAAGCTATCCTGCCTTTTGGATTCCCTATCCAGCGGTGCGGAAGAGAACACGCCATGGGAAATAGAGCTTTGGACCACCAAGCTCTCAGGGGTTGGGTGAGAGATGATGAAAACTGGGTCGCCAGATGCAGGGCGTTGGTGCAGTGCTGGGTGTGGACCAGATCCCCAGAAGAACATCAGTCAAGGCCTCATTAAATGGCAGCAAGGGTTCCGTAGTGGAGAAGCCAGGCTGCTGGACTTCTGTCAAGACATTGGTCTTGACTGCCACAGTAGGAAGCTGCAGGTCCAGGACCTCATCAGCCTGACGCACCACCATGACGAAGGAAGCTCCCTCATCCGTAGCCAGGTTAGGAGGGGAAAGCATGCCAGGCTCTGGAGAGATATCCAAGCCATTGACATCACCCAGTTCCTCATACCAGTCTATTCTGTATAAGGTGGGACTTCTAAGGGGTTCTGCACCCACTCCCAATCTTTCTCCAGTCCTAGCCCTTCCGAATAAGGCTGAGGATACGACAGAGAGCCCAAAGGTTCTGTTAGCGCTGGTCTCTGCATCGGTGGACGCCTGACCGGCTCTGTAGCGCCGCCAATGGGTGCTGGGAGTCTTGGCGTTGAACGCAGCATCAAGGAAGGTGGAGGAGGTTCGATGGGCGGTGGTCCGGATCCAGGAACTGATCTATGATGAGCCATGGCCGGAGCCGCCAGTACGGAACCCAATGGGACTCTTTCTGCTGACCCTGCGGGACCCAAATGCATGCCGGCAGGGTCAGGCCTTCCAAAAATGGCACACATGGCAACATAAAACTCTTTTAATTGGGAGGGAGTCGCTCCAGGTCCCGGAAAGGGAGGGAAACGCAGAGCCAAACCCGGCACACGTTCCGCAGAACATGGCCTCGAACGTCGAGACTTCTCCGTCGTGTCGGTTGACCAGCTGGGTGAAGTCGAAGCATGATTCGACTTCTTGTGGTGCTTCTTACCAGACCTCTTCGAGGACTTTGAATGGTAGGACAAAGACTTGGAGCCCCCGGAACATTGCTCGGACCTTCCTCTCAATGGAGACTGGGACTAGGAACGGGAATAAGACCTCCGAGGAAACCTCCGAGGTGCCTGATGCCGGGCCTTAAGCAGCTTTAGGGATCACTCCTTCAAAGCTTTAGGAGCAATGGCCCGGCAGTCGGAGCACGACTTCAGGTCGTGATCACGCTCAAGGCACCAAAGGCACATGAGGTGGGGATCTGTTACCGACATGGCGAGGTGACATGCACTGCACGGTTTGAATCCCGAAGCCTTTTTAGACATGAGGATTCCTACACACTAAAAAAGGTCAGATAAAAAGTAAAGAAAAACTCTGTCAAAAATGACAGGGGGTAGCTCTCTTCAACAGATCTGCGCTGGCTGGCGCGGAAAAAAAAGAACGTGTGGTGGCGCCTATATTGAAGACGAGGACCTCACAAACGAAGCATATTTTTCTAAAATTGGTGTGGATCTCCTTTTTGAGTCATGCGTCCATTATTGGTCAATGTTATGCAATAAATGTCTTACACTCCTCTGTGTCAGGTTAAAAGCTGTTTGTCAACGCTACCACTAATAGGGCACATTGGGTTTTACATTGAGCCCTGTACACTTTTGGGGAACCCCTGAACTCTGTGCATGGTATAACCACCAAGTGGCATACCATATACAGAGCCAGCTTCCTACACTATGCATGTCCTGATGAAGGCACCAAGGGTTACAATGTAAGTTCGTCAACATGGCACTTTTCTTCAGGGAAGAATGTAACTAGAACCACCCACAGGGTCTAACAGCACCTTCAATGACAGGAAGGAACATCCGTTGATGTTGATGAGCAGTAAGTTTCCTTCTCTTGAGAAGATGCCATGGATCCCCTTGTGCTTCAAAGCGGTCAGACAACCACAGCTGTCTGTTACAGGTCATCACAGCTGGTTGTGTGCAGGGATGCTGCAAAGTCCTTCACCTGGTGAGCTGAAGCCCAACTCCTTCCACCAGACTGGCAAATTAATTTCCACATGCAAATCAATCAGAGAAACATGTTCTCAAATACAGACCCTATTCCCGGGTCTGGCTGGGGGAAAGGCAATTCAACCTAATTCCACTACTGAATTTCAGCATACTCACCCACTCAGGTTCCTGGCCCTTCTCAGAAGACAAGTGAAACCCTGAACAACCTACTGGCCGATGAAGGCAGTCTTTTCTCACTCCCTGATGGACAAGCTGATCTAATCAGGGGCCTGTTACTTTTGAAACCTGTGTGTCCTTCAGTCCTAGGGATATATTTTCTTCAAAACTGATGAGATGACAGTAGATCTGCAATTGGTGAGAGATGGCCAGCACAAGCTAGCAGAGACTGTAACACACACCGAAGACAAGCTGCAGGATCCCCACCTTTTAACAACAGACATGTAACAGCAGATAACACACCTCACTGACAGAGTGCGCTTTTTGGAGGGAAGGGTGGAGGATGTAGAGGGTAGGTCTAGCTGTAGTAACATTTGTATAGTGGGCATGCTAAAGGGCATTGTGGGCCAAGATTCATCTGCCTTTGTTGTACCAACATTGTTGCTGGGACAGGCTTTTCAATGTACTAATCAACTGAAAGAGCACATTGAATACCAGTGTGTAGGAAGCTTACTCTTTTTATGATATATCATAATGGGATATATTGTGTAAAGAGCCCAGGGGTTCCCTTAAGAGAAGACAGGGGCTTGCTAAGGCAATCCCAAAGTGCGCTGTTAGGGGGCAGTGTGATCAAGCAGCCTTAGGCTTAACACAGAGGAGTGCAAGACATCTGAAAATACACACAATGGTCAATAAATGGGACACAGGACTCAAAAAAGAGATCCACACCAATTTATAAAAATAGCAAGTATCTTTATATATGTTTAAGAATCAGAAGAAAATCGTTCAGGTAAGTACGTTTTTAATAACGTCGACAGTGCAGTTTCTGAGTTCAGCAATGTTAACCTATGGGAGGAAAATCATATGTGATTTATCGGCTCTTGTCAGCAACTTATGGGGCCCTTCTCCAGGAGTTAAGGTGAGTGGTGGGCAAGGTCCAAGGCAGCACCAGCAGAACACCACCAGCGGCACTAGGGCGGCAGGGTGCAGAGGTGCAAAGCAACGTCAGGTGCCCATTGTTATCCAATTGAGAACGGTCGCGGTAAAAATAGGCTGCATGAGGGGACTGTGTGACCAGACTGGTGAAACCAACGGATGGCTTTGGTTCCTGCGATATTGGGGGATGTGGGGACACCTTTGGTCCTCTTCTCCTCGGGACAGGGCACCTGCGTGCAGAAGGTCTTTGACATGTCGGGCTTCTTCATCCGGCAACACTCGCGGTTGAGGGGGCGTGCCAACAGAGGCTACAGGTGATGTCGGGGAGTTCACAAGGAGTCACTGAGGGCTTGGGGACCACACTCTCGCAGTGTTGTCCCACTTCGACACAGGCTGGGGGGGCTCGGATGCAGTGGTGCTTGGCGGCGTTAGGGTTTGGCGGGGCTGGAGTCCTCTTGGTCTTTCTTGTTCTATCTGCAGGATGCAGGGGACAGGTCTGCTGTCCCTCTGGAGGTCTTGCTTTATGGGAGAAGGCTGGCAGGTCTCCCAGGCTTCAGGGACCCAGCAGTTGCAGGACAAGTTGGCTATTGGTGCAATAAGCGAAGTCAACAGGAAGGCTGGCAGGGTTGGCGTCAAGTCAGTTGCTGGGTCTTCTGTTCTTGCTGTGCAACTCCTCTCATCCTCTTCTTTCTGCAGGTCATCAGGATCTGGTCTTCTGTTGCCAGGGGCTCCCCTAAATACTGAAATTAGGGGTGTTAGGGAGAGTAGGGTAGTAGTCAATGGGCTACTCACTCTTGGGGTTGCTACGTCCCCTAAATGACCACTTCCTGTTGGAAGAGGGCATAACCCTGTCCCACAATTCCTAAGTATGCCATCACAAAGATGGCTACTTCTGAAAAATCATGTCCACCGCAGTTTAGCCCACCTTAGGAGTGGTACTAGTCTGAGGGTGGCACACCTACCTGACTAGCATATTTCCCACCAGTCCACATGCCAGAGGGGCTCCGGACATGTGAGTTGACTTCCTTTCCAGTGAAGGGAGCCAGATTAGCATTTTAAAGATGAAAGCTCTTCGAAGCTTGCCGGTTAAGGAAGGCTAATCAGCAGTTCATCCTGTGGGAGGGGGTGTTACACACACTTCCTGGACAGGCTTCTGTTCTAGGCCTCCTAAGAGCAGTGGCTCTCACCCTAGGAGGTCAGAACAGTGTCTCAGTGGCAGCAGGCTGCCAGAAACCAGTCACAGAGCAGCATGCCAGAGGTTGGTAGGTTTTCAGGACACAACTCTAAGGTGCCCTCTGGGTGCATGTATATAATAATAATACATATTTGTAAAGTGCAAATATATCACCCCTTAAGGTTTCAAGGCACTGGGGGCCGTCGGGGAGATTAAGTGAGCTATTGCCCTGAGTCACATGGTGCTGAGCTGCCGCCTGCGCTGGGGATCGAACCGCGAGCCCGGCACTCCAGAGTCAACCGCTCTGGCCGCTGCGCCACACCTTTCTCACCTCTCTCAATTGGTAAATCAATCACTGGAATCATTGTGGCGTTATCAATATGAGATGTCTGATACCGAACATCCCTATTTTCAGTGAAGCTATCATGTAGCTGGGGAACTCGTTTTCACCAGGGTCCTGTAGATGTTTTAAAATGGCTTCCCTGGTCACTTGTACTGGCAGTAATAGGACTGCCAGCACAGGGGCATATCTGCTCATGCTGATATGCCCTCACATGTAATATTCAGCAGCCTGCATTAGGGCTGGCAGGCCTGCTTTAGGGGTGACTTACAAATATTACATGCAGGGTTAGGCGACATGGCACACAAAGATGTGTGACATGCTGTGTTTTCACTTTTGTCTGCGCCAAGAAACACAGCCTGCAATGGCAGCCTTCCATGTCCTTGGTGAGGGGTCACTTAGGGTGGCACAATTTGTGCTGTTGCCCTTAGGGACCCTCTTTAGTACCTCAGGCCCTAGGCACCAGAGGTGCCTTTTACTAGAGACCTACAGAGGGTGCTAAAGGTTTTGCCAATTGGGGGAAAAACTGTACAGTTTTGGGAAAGAGCTCTGGCACTGGGGTCCTGGTTAGCAGGAACCCTGTGCACTTTCAGTCAAAATCACATCAGTTACCAGGAAAAAAGTGGGGTGACCATGTCAAAAAGGGCTACTTTCCTTCATAGTGCGACACCTTCTGCCCTAGTATGCCTGTTGTGACCAAGTTTCTCCACTTCAAAGATAGAGATGTTATTTTGCAAGCAACAGGGAGAGCTGTTTTTCGACAGACGATGACGAGGGAAAATGTATTCTTTATTTTATTTTCCCTCGTCATCGTCCGTCTAAACCCCCCCACTGGGCCTCACTGCTCTTACCTGCACTGGCCTGGGCTGAGTGTAGCATGTTCTTATTCACAGCAGTTCAAAAGAAAGCGTGGGCTCTAGCGCTGCAACTATCACACCTTTTTCCTGCCAAGTGGAATATCATGCTGGGGTGTTCTTGACTGAATCTGATGCAGCTTTGGCATGGATTGAACAAGATAGCTCAGGTAGTAGTGCAGTTGTTCTGAGTAATGGGAGTGAAAGAAGAAAAGGAGGCAGCAGAAACCAAGAGTCGACGGCTCACCCAAAGTGGTTTCAATACCAATACAATATCAATGCAAAAGAAGATACACTCACTACTGCAGCAGCCTTCAGCCCATAGCAACGGGACAATTTGTCGGATGGTTCGGACAGTACCGATAGAGATGGCTCACTCTCTTTCTCCTTGAGCTCAAAAGATGAGACCTTAACCAGAAATATTCTTCAAACAACCAACAATATCTTTTGACTGAATGTGATGTGGTGGGATGAAAATGGGTTATTGTAACATATTGTGGTGCAGAGGTTGGAACAGGGGGCTTTGTTTAGAAGTGAATTCTATGCTGACTTTGGACTATGCCACATTGCTTTCATACATGTATTGTATCCTTTCCAGTCATGCTAATAGGGTAAAATCCTTGTCACAGATGCAATATCTCCTCATGAGCCAGTACTGATATGAGTCCTAACAGGGAGGTTGAAGCCTTAGGCCTGGATAGTAAATACATGCACGATCAATACAAACAAGCATTGGGTCCAAGTGAGCTCCAAGATAACTTGCTGTAAGCTGGCTAACACCCTATTACATGGTTTATCATGTACTGACCTTGAGGTACTTTGCAACTCAGCCCTGGGTAGAGAGTTGGGGATATTACAAGATTTTTCTCTTTGGACGGGAGGTAGAAGACAGAGCAGGGGATGACCCTGGATAATTAGCCAGGACCACTGAAGATAATAAGGTGCAATACGCTTGTGATGGCTATTGCCATAGAGGTGCTCCCACTCCGCTCCTCTAAGTTATCCTCTAGACTGATGCAGGCACATCACAATGGGGCATCAGATTTATAGTTTCCTGAGGAGGGGGATGGTCACTGTGCATTCCTTCAGGAGAGGTACACTTTTCAGCCACAACACAACGGATAGATCCGAAAGGTGGGTATGTGTATGTGGAAGGCCAATTAGACAGCAGGAATCACCAACTATTAGGTTTGTACTTACACAACGCAGGACAGGCAGCATTTCTCGAAGATGTTTCAACAGTACTGACAGAGATTCCTTGTGATCCTCTGCCAATAGCCGCAACTTTAATTGTGTCCAGAACACCGAGATGGATAGGTTGCACCCTTCCGTACCTAATGCACCGTCTATACTATACTCAGAGAGATTCCCGCCAATTTCACAGCTTATTACAGACGGCTTTATGCACTAGAACAGGTTGCTGACACTTTGCAGCAGGAGGCTCAAGGTTTAGCAGCCCGAAAATAGCAACTAACACCAGAAGCGAAGGCAAATCTGGATGCCCCTCTAACCCCAGGGGTGGGTTAAACTAGCATTGGATCATTTAGCTATGGGCACAACACCTGGTAGTGATGGCCTTTAGAGTTTTATAAAACTTTCTGAAAACAATTAGGATGACTCCTAGATTTGTACTTATCAGCCCGACAGAGGACTATGCTTCCTCCCATGGCTAAAGAAGCGATCCTCGCAAAACTACCTACAGCAGGTCGTGACATTGGACCTGAACCCTCACCGGCCCCCTTCGATCTTAAATTTAGATTATAAGATACTCAGTTAGATTTTGCCCAATAGACTTTGCATGCTCCTTCCTCAGCCGGTGCATCCTGAATGGGAGAAATATGGCCTTTTTAACTCTTGCAGGCTTTGCATGTGATGGAGAGAGAGAGAGAGAGAGAGAGAGAGAGAGAGAGAGAGAGAGAGAGAGAGAGAAATATTTGGGCCCGGTCCTCGTGATCTAGTGCTGAATTTCCATCTTGAGTGCGGCTCATATATATAGGCTCTACCGAGAGAATGAAGACAGGTAAATTCTTCTCCCTCGAGTATCTATGCTGAGAGACATGAATTGAGGCTGCTCCCTCTCCCCTTCATTGTTCTCCCTCAAGTATCTATGCTGAGAGACATGAATCAGGGCTGCTCCCTCTGTCGCTCATTGTTCTCCCTCAAGTATCTATCCTGAGAGACATGAATTGATGCTGTTTCCTCTCCCCCTCATTGTTCTCCCTCAAGTATCTATGCTGAGAGACATGAATCAGGGCTGCTCACTCTCATTGTTCTCCCTCAAGTATCTATGCTGAGAGACATGAATCACGGCCGCTCCCTCTCCCCCTCATCGTTTTCCCTCAAGTATCTATGTTGAGACATGAATCAGGGCTGCTCCCTCTCCCCCTCATCGTTCTCTCTCAAGTATCTAGGCTGAGAGACATGAATCAGGGCTGCTCCTTCTCCCCCTCACATTGTTCTCCCTCAGGTATATATGCTGAGAGACATGAATTGAGGCTGCTCCCTCTCCCCCTCATTTTTCTCTCTCAAGTATTTAGGCTGACAGACATGAATCAGGGCTGCTTCCTCTCCCCCTCATCGTTCTCCCTCAAGTATCTATGCTGAGAGACATGAATTGAGGCTGCTCCCTCTCCCCCTCATTGTTCCCCCTCAGGTATCTAGGCTGAGAGACATGAATTGAGACTGCTTCCTCTCCCCCTCATCGTTCTCCCTCAAGGATCTATGCTGAGAGACATACATTGAGGCTACTCCCTCTCCCTCTCACATTGTTCTCCCTCAAGCATCTAGGCTGAGAGACATGAACTGAGGCTGCTCCCACTCCCCTCATTGTTCTCCCTCAAGTATCTAGGCTGAGAGACATGAATCAGGGCTGCTTCCTCTCCCCCTCATTATTCTCCCTCAAGTATCTATGCTGAGAGACATGAATTGAGGCTGCTCCCTCTCCCCCTCATTGTTCTCCCTCAAGTATCTATGTTGAGACATGAATCAGGGCTGCTCCCTCTCCCCCTCATCGTTCTCCCCCAAGTGTCTATGCTGAGAGACATGAATTGAGGCTCTTCCCTTTCCTCCTCATCATCCTCCCTCAAGTGTTTATGCGGAGACATGAATCAGAGCTGCTCCCTCTCCCCCACACTGTTCTCCCTCAAGTATCTATGCTGAGAGACATAAATTGAGGCTGCTCCCTCTCCCCCTCACTGTTCTCCCTCAAGTATCTAGGCTGAGAGACATGAATCAGGGCTGCTCACTCTTCCCCCTCACATTGCTCTCCCTCAAGTATCTATGCTGAGACATGAATCAGGGCTGCTCCCTCTCCCCCACACTGTTCTCCCTCAAGTATCTATGCTGAGAGACATGAATTGAGGCTGCTCCCTCTCCCCCTCACTGTTCTCCCTCAAGTATCTAGGCTGAGAGACATGAAACAGGGCTGCTCCCTCTTCCCCCTCACATTGCTCTCCCTCAAGTATCTATGCTGAGAGACATGAATCAGGGCTGCTCCCTCTCCCCCTCATCGTTCTCCCCCAAGTGTCTATGCTGAGAGACATGAATTGAGGCTGCTCCCTTTCCCCTTCATCATCCTCCCTCAAGTGTTTATGCGGAGACATGAATCAGAGCTGCTCCCTCTGTCGCTCATTGTTCTCCCTCAAGTATCTTGGCTGAGAGACATGAATTGAGGCTGCTCCCTCTCCCCCACACTGTTCTCCCTCAAGTATCTATGCTGAGAGACATGAATTGAGGCTGCTCCCTCTCCCCCTCACTGTTCTCCCTCAAGTATCTAGGCTGAGAGACATGAATCAGGGCTGCTCCCTTTCCCCCTCATCGTTCTCCCTCAAGTATCTATGCAAAGAGACATGAATCAGGGCTGCTCCCTCTCCCCCTCACATTGCTCTCCCTCAAGTATCTAGGCTGAGAGACATGAATCAGGGCTGCTCCCTTTCCCCCTCATCGTTCTCCCTCAAGTATCTATGCAAAGAGACATGAATCACGGCTGCTCCCTCTCCCCCTCACATTGCTCTCCCTCAAGTATCTAGGCTGAGAGACATGAATCAGGGCTGCTCCCTCTCCCCCTCATTGTTGTCCCTCAAGTATCTATGCTGAGAGACATGAATCGAGGCTGCTCCCTCTCCCCCTCATTGTTCTCTCTCAAGTATCTAGGCTGAGAGACATGAATCGAGGCTGCTCCCTCTCCCCTTCATTGTTCTCCCTCAAAGTATCTATGCTGAGAGACATGAATTGAGGCTGCTCCTCTCCCCCTCATTGTTCTCCCTCAAGTATCTAGGGTGAGAGACATGAATCAGGGCTGCTCCGTCTCCCCCTCATCGTTCTCCCTCAAGTATCAAGGCAGAGAGACATGAATTGAGGCTGCTCCGTCTCCCCCTCACATTGTTCGACCTCAAGTATCTAGAATGAGAGACATGAATTGAGGCTGCTCCCTCTCCCCCTCATTGTTCTCCCTCAAGTGTCTATGCTGAGAGACATGAATTAAGGCTGCTCCCTCCCCCCCTCATTGTTCTCCCTCAAGTATCTAGGCTGAGAGACATGAATCAGGGCTGCTTCCTCTCCCCCTCATCGTTCTCCCTCAAGTATCTATGCTGAGAGGCATGAATTGAGGCTGCTCCCTTTCCCCCTCATTTTTCTCCCTCAAGTATCTAGGCTGAGAGACATGAATTGAGGCTGCTCCCTCTCCCCCTCATTGTTCTCCCTCAAATATCTATGTTGAAACATGAATCAGGGCTGCTCCCTCTCCCCTTCATCATTCTCCCTCAATTGTCTATGCTGAGAGACATGAATTTGGGCTGCTCCCTTTCCCCCTCTTTGTCCTCCCTCAAGTATCTATGTTGAGACATGAATCAGGGCTGCGCCCTCTGTCGGTCATTGTTCTCCCTCAAGTATCTAGGCTGAGAGACATGAATTGAGGCTGTTCCCTCTCCCCCTCACATTGTTCTCCCTCAAGTATGTTGGCTGAGTGACATGAATTGAGGGTGCTCCTTCTCCCCCTCACTGTTCTCCCTCAAGTATCTATGCTGAGAGACATGAATCGAGGCTGCTCCCTCTCCCCCTCACTGTTCTCCCTCAAGTATCTATGCTGAGAGACATGAATCAGGGCTGCTCCCTTTCCCCCTCATCGTTCTCCCTCAAGTATCTATGCAAAGAGACATGAATCACGGCTGCTCCCTCTCCCCCTCACATTGCTCTCCCTCAAGTATCTATGCTGAGAGACATGAATCAGGGCTGCTCCCTCTCCCCCTCATCGTTCTCCCTCAAGTATCTAGGCTGAGAGACATGAATTGAGGCTGCTCCCTCTCCCCCTCATTGTTCTCCCTCAAGTATCCATGTTGAGACATGAATCAGGACTGCTCCCTCTGTCGCTCATTGTTCTCCCTCAAGTATCTATGCTGAAAGACATGAATCGAGGCTGCTCCCTCTCCCCCTCATTGTTCTCCCTCAAGTATCCATGTTGAGACATGAATCAGGACTGCTCCCTCTGTCGCTCATTGTTCTCCCTCAAGTATCTAGGCTGAGAGACATGAATCGAGGCTGCTCCCTCTCCCCCTCATTGTTCTCCCTCAAGTATCCATGTTGAGACATGAATCAGGACTGCTCCCTCTGTCGCTCATTGTTCTCCCTCAAGTATCTATGCTGAGAGACATGAATCGAGGCTGCTCCCTCTCCCCCTCACATTGTTCTCCCTCGCCGTGCAGCCCTTGATAGGGGGCAGCATGGGCTGACAGTACACAATTAAGCCCACATTACCTGCGGACAATGTCCTCTGATTTTTATGGGATGTGCGCTATGGCTGGCCGCATCCTTTGCATGGTTTATTATTTCTCACGGGCAGAAACCGTTTGTCTTATATAAAAGTAATTCCTTTGCTCATTGTGATCTCAAAGTTCATGGTCCTTTTTTTCATCTTACATTTGTATTCCTCAACTTTAGATTCCCAGCATTCCGACTGGATTATTTGTGAGTGCAAAAGGCGAAGGCTGCTGTTTAATGCAGGTAAGAGCAGTAAGCAATGACCGTACATTCATTTGAAATGGCTGGCTGGGGCTTATTAGTCATAACTGAGAAGATTTTCGTGCTGATAGGCAGGAGATCCTTCTGCTTTAAGGCCAGTTAACTGGTGTGCATTTCTGTAGCGCATTCACCCCATTTAGATGGTCGTTAAGCACTATGAAGACATCACCAGGAATCATCATTATCTGGGTTATAGTTGAGGGAATCGGCTACAATAAAGTGTTTAGCGCCTTCTAACCCTCAGGGAACCGCAGGTGTATTATAAACGGTAAAGGAAGGGGAATGAGAGTAAAACCTACTACAACTGAAAAGAGTGGAATATAAAAATACCTGGAATGCCATGCAAAGATGAACTGTGTCAGTGAATAAGATTAACGATTGCCTTTGATGTTGACTGATTGGCATTGGAGTATGCACACAGCCCTGAGTTTCTAGAGTGCTGTTTCATGTAGACGGGCTGCTGATGCCTGCTTTTCCAATCTTACAGTGCTGTATCACGGGCTTCATTTTGCTGATTTTCTGCCTGATGGAAACAGAAAGGCTTGATTAAACTGAGATGGAAGGCACCAGTGGAATAGGACACGTTACAACACAAACGTTTACAACGCATGCCTTTACAACACGGTTTTTACATCGCAACATCCATTACCATGCATGATTTTACAACGCATGCCATCACAATGCATTTTTAGAAACTACACTTACAACGCATTCCATTACAATGCATACCATTACAACGCATAATACTTGTAGGGCAACAGTAGCGTAAGTGTTGGATAGTGTAGGGGTAAAAATTACTGTTTCCCATTCCTTACCTTATAATGCGTTGTAATGGCATGTGTTGTAATGGCATGCGATGTAAAGGATGTTGCGTTGTAATGACTGCGTTGTAAAGGTAGTGCGTTGTAATGGTTGTTTCCCGCGCCAGTGACAGGACAGGTTAATCCACACTTCAAACCATGCTGACCCTGTTTGGCACAGATCAGGATCAAGTAACACTGTATCGGAGGACGAACCCTGATGTAATGATAATGTTTTCAGAGTAATCAGATGAGCGTTGAGCTTGTATCATGACACAGGTATATATTTCCCAAATACTGATTACAACATTTGACTCATTCCATATCTGGTATATTTTTAAACCCCATAAAGGGTTAGCTGCCTAGCTCCCGCTTCAAATAAAGCAGTTATGCTCCACTTTAAGGCTCTGTTTTCGACCAGAACCCCACTTTTTAGAGAAAACAGAGGCCGAAGCCTTTCTCTGAACTTTAGCCCATGCAGACAAAATGCCCTGGTCTCTGCAGCTGGCCTACTTTTCCTGCTAGATTTCTATTGACCTCTCACCTGAGTTGACAGCCAACTAGGAGCATTTTTTATCATACTGTACACAACTCTGAAAAAAGCATATCAGATTACAGTCACTGCTGCTTACAGAATAAGGACCTCAGTGCTTAAGATGTAAAAGCATTAGTGCTTGGGTCCAGGGTATTTCATGAAAGGCCACTTCACCTTGAGCCCCTCCTCTGACACCCCCCAAATGCCTCTGGGGGCGCTGCCTAATGCCAGTGCCACTGTTACCCTCTTGCCACCACACTCCAACAAATGTGACCGTTTGGACTATTCCATGTCATTCAAAGCTGGGAGAATTACCTGGACGGTGTATTATTGTTATTTTAATGTATATTGAAATGTTAAATACTCGGTTGATGTGCTCTGATCAAACATTGACAGACAGGGCCCCCTTCTGGTGGACTGTTAGAAATGAGTGCCAGTGTTATGAGATAAGCGCCAGTGAAAAACACCTTCAAACTCTTGTATAAAATAAGCACTGATCCTATTACTTTTGCCTCAATCTAAATCCAAGCTTTAATATATTTAAAGTGGAGCAAAATAATGTGCTCTATTCCATATCCTGGAAACCACACACAATAATGACTATGGCCCTTATTTTGAAATGGATGGTATTGGAAAGTCGTATGATTTCTGGCAAAAGTACTCAATCTGAAGGAGAATCCTATGGTGGGACATGCTCCTCCACTCTCTCCCTGTTGTCGATTCTCCTTATTTACTATTTGCTCCAGAATCAGAAAAATTTCCATTACCATCCAATTCTACACTTGGCCTACGAATTTTCCTGATGATAAACCTTTTGGAATATTGCACCTTTTGTCAATAGGATTACCATAACATGTACAGATAAGTATTTGTGCCTAATTTAAAGTTTAGCAAGTGGACTACCATGCCCCAGGGGAGTAGAGGTAGTAAGAACAATAGTTACTTACCTGTAATCTGTGGTTCTCCAGTATTGGTGTCTTTCATAGATTCACATGCCTGAATCATTCCCCGTCGTCGGAGTGGGAGTCCCACGGTACATAAAAAAGCAATAATTATGCATATAACAACCAAAAAACCCTGGTAACCTGAACCAGGAAGTAAAGTAGCCTAAGCTACAAGGGAAAAAACTTCCACAGCTATGACTATCACTGTCATTATATACAGTCCAAACTGCAGCCAATCAGGCAACAGCACCCACCAGAATGTTCTCCTCAGAGGCTCAGGCTGTCAGATTTTCTCGCACAGGAGTGAAGCAATACATAATAGCCTAAAAAGCCTCTGAGGGGAGGTGGGCGGGTTGCATGTGAATCTGTGAAAGACACCAATACTGGAGAACCACAGATTACAGGTAAGTAACTATTGTTCTTCTCCAGTATTTGGGGTGTCTTTCATAGATTCACATGCCTGAATCAGAATAGATAGCAGTCCATCACCTTATGCTCATAAGACGCTACTTTGTATCATAGACCATATACATTATGAAACAGTATAACCATAGAGAAATTCATGTGTGCTTCAACATATGCAAAACAATTTCAAGCCACAAATAGTATGGAAAAGTCGTCTTATAAAAGCATAGCGGAGGAGGGAGAACAGAGGCTCACCTTATTTGAAAAGATTACGTAGAACAGCTTGTCCCTCTGACCCATCCGCATCACTTGCAGCTTCCAAACAGTAGTGTCTGGTAAACGTATGGCAGCTGGACCATGTTGCCGCTTTACAGATCTGGTGAAGAGGCACACCGGCAAAAAGAGCTGTAGATGACGAGATTGCTCTCGTAGAGTGTGCTCTTGGGGTCGCTTGCAATGGTCTTCCAGCTTGATCATGGCATAAACAAATTGCAGCCGAGATCCAGCGCGCTATGGTTGGCTTTGATACTGAATGGCCTTGACGTGGTTTGCCATATGCTACCAAGAGCTGGTCCGATTTGCGCAGTGATGCTGTCCGCTGTAAGTAAAATTTCAGACATCTTTTGATGTCTAAGGAATGCAAGACCCTTTCTGCAGCTGTTTGCGGATTTGGGAAGAAAGTTTTCAAAACTATGGGTTCATTAAGATGGAAATCCGTCGGGACCTTTGGCATAAACTTTGGATTAGTGCGCAGCACCACAGAATCAGATGTGAATTGCAGAAAGGGTGGATGAACAGTGAACGCTTGGAGATCACTAACCCTTCTTGTAGAAGTTAGAGCCAATAATAAAGAAACCTTCCAAGAAAGGAACTTTAGATCCGCCTTGTGGATGGGCTCGAAAGGATGCCGCATTAGTTGTGAAAGCACTATATTAAGGTGCCAAGAAGGAGGTGGACGCCGAATAGTCTGGAACATCCTAAATAATCCCTTAAAAAATTGTTGGATGACTCTATTGGAATAGAGAGAGGTAATACCATCCTGCCGAAACCTTGAAATTGCAGCTAAGAACACCTTCAAAGTAGAGTGGGAAAGACCAGACCTCGCCAACTGTAGAAAGAAAGGTAGAATTTGTTCCGGTCTTGCGTGGATCGGATGGAGATTAACGGACTGACACCACATGCAAAACCTCTTCCACTTTAGTTTGTAGGTTTTAACAGTTGCTGGTGCTCGAGCATTGGCCAAAACCTCTTGGCAGTCTGGAGGGATATCTAGGTGTGCAAATTCAAGTTGTTGAGGAGCCATGCCGCTAATCTCAGCGATGCTGGGTCCGGATGACAAATTTGGCCGTTCTGAAGGGTCAGAAGATGTGGAATTGGTCCAAACTGTATGGGCTCGGCCTCCGAGAGGAGGAGAAGTTCTGTGAACCAGTACTGGCGGGGCCACCTGGGAGCAATTAAAATCATGCGGCAAGGCTGTTGTTTGATCTTGCGCAGAACTCGTGGAACCAACGGGATCGGTGGAAAGGCGTAAGCATATATTTGCGACCAAATCATCGAAAAGGCATTTCCCAGCGAGTCCTTGTGGGGAGCCCAACTTGCGAAGAATGGGCATTTGCGGTTCTGGCTGGTTGCAAAGAGGTCTAGAACGGGATGCCCCCATTCGTGAAATACCCCGTCTAGGAATGGTTGGTGTAACTCCCATTCGTGATTCGACGTTGTGGTTCTGCTGAGGGAATCCGCCAGAACATTCGTGATTCCTGGGACGTGAATGGCTTTGAGGTTGATCTTGTGGCGAATCGCCCAATCCCAAATCTCTTGCGCTTGCTGAGATAGGAGGGCTGACCTCGTTCGCCTTGTTTGTTCAAGTAATGCATACTTGTTGTATTGTCTGTTCGTACAAGTATGCATGCTCCTCGGATGATGGCCTGGAAGGGTTTTAGAGCCAAGAATATGGCTCGCAGTTCTAGCAGGTTGATATGCCACTTTCTCTGTTCTAGAGTCCACCTGCCCTTGACTGTCATTCCTTGAAGGTGTGCTCCCCAACCTTCGAGGGATGCATCTGTGGTGACTGTGAAATCCGGCATTTCGACCAGAAATGGACAACCCTCTTTCAAGTGTTTCATCTGACCCCACCATTAAAAGGCATCCCGCATTCGCGAGGTGATGTGAATGATATCCTCGAATGATCCTGTGGTCTGAAGCCATTGCAGATTGAGCTCCTCCTGCAACGGTCTCATTCTGTACCGACAGTTGGGAATGAGATGAATGCAAGATGAAATCATCCCTAGGAAGGATTTGTACACACAGACTGAAACGCACTCTTTTGAAAGTAGTGAGCGCGCAAGATTGCACATCTTGATTTGCCTTTCTTTTGACACAAAGGCTTTGGCCAGATCCGTGTCCAATGTCGCTCCTAGGAACGTTCTTCTTTGCGAAGGAGCTAGATGTGATTTCTCCAGATTTGTTGACAGACCCAGGGACTGGAAGAGTAAGAGGCATTTTTGAACATGCTCGGATGCTACCTTGGCTGAACTCGCCTTGATAAGGCAGTCGTCCAGTTACGGGAATATTTGAACTCCTTGCAGACGGAGATGCGCAGTCACTGGCGCTATGACCTTTGTGAAGACTCTGGGTGCGGAACGGAGTCCAAATGGGAGGACTCTGAATTGAAAATCCCTGCCAGCCACTCTGAACCGTAGAAATTTTCTGTGCCTGGGTAGGATTGGTACATGAAAATAAGCGTCCTACAGGTCGAGGGTGGCCATGTAATCTCCCATCGAAAGCAACTGCAGAATTTCTTGGAGCGTCAACATCCGGAAAGACATTTTCTTTAAAAATTTGTTGAGAGCGCGGAGGTCGAGAATTGGACGCCACTCTCCTGATTTTTTCCGGATGAGGAAAAACCTTGAATAAAAGCCCGTTCCCTTCTGTAGGATAGGGACTTTTTCGATTGTTCCTTTTTGAATCATCAAATTTATTTGGGAAAAAAGCTCTTTGAGATGAGCAGGGGGTGGGCCTTTGGGAGGAGAATTTGGCGGAATTTTCGTGAATTCCAGAGCATGGCCTCTGGATATTATATCTAATACCCACTTGTCTGTGGTAATCTTGGACCAATTTGAATAGAAGTGGGATATTTGACCTCCAATTCTTGTACGTGCTAACGGTAGAGATGGTGGCAGGTGGCTGAACTCATTGCTTCTTACCGGACTCTCGTCCGCGAAAGGACTGTTTCCTACGAGACTGCGAATATGGTTGATTTCGCTGTCCGTAATATTGCTGGCGATAATTCTGAGATCTTTGGCCAGATTGAGAGGTCTGAAAGGAACGCTGTTGGTTATAACCTCCCCTGCTAGAGAAGGATCCACGTCCTCTGGCTCCATGGAAGGTAGATTTTCGAAATTGTAAACTACCCAGAGACCTTGCCGTCTCCGTATCCTTCTTAATCGCCTGTAGTGCTTCATCCACATGTGCACCGAACAAGGATTCACCATCAAATGGCATGTCTATAATTTTTGACTGCACCTCCTGGCGAAAAGATGTTGACTTCAGCCAACCCTGCCTCCTCAGCACTGCAGCTCCTGCCAACTGCCTGAACCCAGTTGATGCCACATCCACTGCCGCATCAATGATCTCCGCTGATGCATACTCTCCTTCCTGCAGGATTTTTATGGCCTCAGATTTTGAAGGCTCCGGTAACATGTCGAGGAAAGGAGAGATGTCTGACCACATCTGACGGTCGTATCTCCCTAAAATCGCCAGGGAGTTTGCAGCCCGAACTGTGGTTGCTGCCATCGTGGACACCTTCTTTCCTATTGCGTCCAATCTTCTACCATCTCTATCAGGTGGAGCTGATATGGGCGTTGATGGATTTCTAGCCCGTCTCTGAGCCGCTTGCGCTATAACAGAGTCCGCCTTAGGTTGACCAATTAGGCATGCTGGTGAATTACTTGGGGCTCTATATTTCTTGTCCAGCCTTGGTAACACTGCTGGAAGAGAATTAGGGGTAGCCATTAGTCTCAATCCCTCCTTCCAAATAAAATCAATGATTGGGATTGCCCGAACCTGCTTCCTTGGTTGGTCCTTAAAGTCATACAGGAAGCAGTCATCCTCCTTTGTTTCCATGGGGATCAGGAATCTCTTGGTCGCTCTTTCCATAAGTGAATGGAAATTCCCAATGTCCACCGGGGGAGAGTCCACTGGAGCCGGAGCACTTGGAGAAGGAGTTTGTACCTGATAATTATCCCACTCCGACATGATAGACTGATCATCTACCTCTCCTTCCTCCCTTTCATCGTCTGTAACCTGCGATTGACGAGATGGCAACGGAGAAGGTGGTCTTGGTGACTGTAACGACGACAACTGTACTCTTGGCCTGGGTGTCGACGGAAGAGATTCCGCCGTTTCCGAAGGAGGGAAACGTCTATAGTAATCTTGCAACATATACTGCAGATTATCAAGCAGTTCTAATGGCATTTGACCAGACGGCACTGGTGCAGGAGGTGTCGGCTGTGGTTCCATATTAGGATCTTCGTACTGGTCCTCATCATCATCGTCATCATCTTGATATTTGATGAGAAGCTCCGATGGACTCCTTGCAGTCCGAAATCTCTCATCTTCTTCGGAATCGTTATTCTCCGATTGTAAAAGTTGCGCCGGCAATTTTAGAGGCGATATAGCTTCTAAAGACGATCCTCTGCGCTGAAGAAGCGTAGTCGCTGTTGCCCTTTGATCAGACACGACAGACGACGGAGTCGCAGTCCACACCTGCATATCCATGCAGGTAGATAGAGGAGGTGGTGACAATCGCGTCGACGGAACCGACGACGGTGGTAATCCTGACGTTGAAGCCATTTTCGATGACGAGGCTGTTTTCGTCGACGAGATGGCAGTCGTCGACGACGGGACAATCTTCGTCGACGAGGGCGCCGACGATGAGGTAATCTTCGTCGACGAGGGCGTCGTCGACGGGGCACTCTTCGTCGACGGGGGCGTCTTCGTCGACGATGGCGTCGACGCGTCCATCTTCGTCGACGCATGGATCTTAGTCGACGAGGCATTCTTCGTCGACGGGGCAACTGTCGACGGTACCACAATCTTCGTCGACAGAGTAGACGTCGACGAGGTAGTCTTCGTAGATGGAGCAACTTTCTTGCTTCTTACCATCGACGGAACGGAGACGAGGGATGACACCTCCTTCGTCGACGAGATGGGTTTAACACTCACCAAAACCAGCGTCGACGGCGATGAAGCTGATGACATTATCATTGCAGGTCTCGGCGACGAGAATGTAAGCGTCGACGTTGAAACCGCGTCGACGATATTAACCGTCGACGCCACTGCCGTCGACGGCGCCGTCGACGACGGCAATCTCACTTGAGGTAAATTCCTCTCAGGAAAACTTTTAGCTGGCAGAGTTTTTCCTGATTTCCTCGGGGGCGTAGAAGGCTTGGATCCTGAAGGTGGAGACGTCTTCTTAGATGAAGACGAAGACTGACCCGAGCCCTTAACAGACTGGACTCTCCTCGACACCTTCGCCCCAGTAGAAGAAAACTGTTCTTCAGCCACCCTTTTCCTGGAAGAGATAGAGGACCCAGAGGCAGTTTCTATCCCTGACAAAGGATCATCTTCATCCTTAAGCTTCTGTAGCCACAGAAGAAGACGTCCTTCCCTATCCCTTAAGGTCTTCTGAGGGAAAGTCCGGCAAATCTTGCACTCCTTCACTTCATGATCAGGATAGAGGCAATAGATGCATTTTTTGTGAGGGTCTTCAGAAAAAAGCCGAAGCTTTCCGCAGGACTCACAAGGTCTGAAGAGGGATCTTTTTGTAGTTGAAATCCTAGAAGTTGTAGAAACAGTAGAAACTTGAAGACAACTGAGCAGAGCTCAGGGAGACTCCCTTCACACGACGTGCGGTAGAAAATCTGACAGCCTGAGCCTCTGAGGAGAACATTCTGGTGGGTGCTGTCGCCTGATTGGCTGCAGTTTGGACTGTATATAATGACAGTGATAGTCAAAGCTGTGGAAGTTTTTTCCCTTGTAGCTTAGGCTACTTTACTTCCTGGTTCAGGTTACCAGGGTTTTTTAGTTGTTAAATGCATAATTATTGCTTTTTTATGTACCGTGGGACTCCCACTTCGACGACGGGGAATGATTCAGGCATGTGAATCTATGAAAGATACCCCAAATACTGGAGAACTTCTGCTGCACTGGCTGAGTACCGCTGCCATATTTAAAGATCTCTGCCTTCCTGGCAGAGGTCTCTATGCCTTCAGAGAAGAGCCTACCACAGCTGCTCTTCTGAAGGCACAGAATGTTTGCTGAGTGACGGCCATGTTTCATGCGGTCATACATCAAACTTTTTTTGTTTTACAAAAACAAACTACCAAAGCAGGTGTTTGTTTCTGCAAAATAAAAATCTAATGACCCTGATATGCTGTGAGCTTTCTCTCAGGGTATAGGGGCCATATTTATTGCTTTCTTTTAAGAACCACCAGGCTTTTCCTGGTGGCACAAAAGTGAAAAATAAAAATACATCAGACTGTGTGTGTAGGAAAGTGCCCCTTTTTGCATGGTTACCCCCCACTTTTTTCCTAACATCTGATGCAACCTGACTTGCTGTGCCCTGGGTCCCTGCCAACCATGTTCCCAGGGCCTGTGTTCTTTCCCAAAACTGTACTTTTGTGCCCACAATTGGCACATGCCTGGCCACTAGTAAGCCCCTTGTAAAAGGTACCATGGGTACCAAGGGCCCTGTGACCAGGGAAGGCCTCTTAGGGCTGCAGCACCTATTGTGCCACCCTTAAAGGCCCTGTACCTTAACACCCACACACTGCCATTGCAGGCTGTGTTTTCTGGTGCAGAGAAAATGAAAGAGTGGACATGGCACACATCTCTGCAACCCACTGCCTGAGGCCTAGGTAAGTCACCCCTCTAGCAGGCTGCACTAGCCCTCAGGTGAGGGTACAGTGGCATGAACCCAGTGCCCCTACAGAGTCCATTATTAGACATTGTAAGTGTAGTAAAGCCATCAAGAATATATGGTCTGGGAGCTGGTCATTACAAATTCCACAGCTCCATAATGGCTTTACAAAAAACTGGGAAGTTTGGTAGCAAACTTCTCAGCACATTAAACCCACACTGACGACAGCATGGAATTTAAAGTAAAATGGACCCAGAGGGCATCTTAGAGATGCCCCCCTGAAAATCGACCGGCCCTGGTGTGGTTCCTGAATGGCTGCCCACCATTTTCCACCACCAGACAGGTTTCTGGACCCTTGGGTAGAGAGACTCCGCTCTCTGGGTCCAGAAACAAAGCCCATCCTCTGCAGAAGTGTCATGCCTCCTCCCCCAGGATAGGTTGGGTCCACAAAGGGGAACCTTAAAAGACCAGCCGCCTTTGGAAGATGTCCCTACTTTTTGCTGCCCCCAGTAACTGGCTTCCACTGGTTCTTGCCCCCACTGTGGGCAGGGAAATCGGTGGGAAAACCAAGCTAGGAAGAGAGGTTGGCCCACCTTTGCCAACCCCACCCCTCAGGTGGGGGAGGCAAGGTGAAGCACACATCTCAGTCCCCTCCAACTTGAAGATGAGGGGACTCAGCCAATTAGGGAGAGGCTCATGCCCCCTCCCACTGGAGGGTGGCATAATAGGGGGTGTACCCACCCTACGGAAAGGACCCATTGGTCCTGACCTGCACACCCCTTTAAAGCCCCTAAATGTAGTATTTAGGGGCAACCCTGAACCTTCCCTCCTCAGATTCAAGGAAAAAAGTAGAAGGACCGAAGAGCCGTGCTGACCCAGGAAGAAGAGGACACCTACTGCTTTTGGCCCAGCCCTACCGGCCTGTCCCGACTACGACCTGCCTAGAGCGAAGAAACCGGCATATCCAGCAGCCGCCCAGAGGACCTGCCCTGAACTCACCTTACAGACTCTGTCTCCCATGAGCACTGGATTTGCTCCATGAAGACTCCAAGACCAGAAATTGGATTGCGGCAACTCTGCGATTCTGCACCGCTCGTCACCCGACGCCCACAGCCTGAGTTTGAGTGGCCTAACACCACAAGGAGGTCTCCCCAGCGATCCTGACATGGGACCTGGTCGTCCCTCCCTCAAGCTCCAAGACGACGCCTGCAGCCTCATTCTGAAGGGACCCCCAACCGCAACCAGAGTTGGTAAGAAAACCCAATGCCAGAAGACACCCCTGCACCCAACTTCCCACGGCATTGGGTGGCCCAACCGACGGTGCCCAGGCATCCTCCAAGAACCCAACTTACCTCTCCAGCCAGTGGTCGCCTTCAAGAAGTCTCCCTGCCGAGCCTGCAGCAACTTTGCCAAACCAAAGGACTTCATTGAGAAGCACAGGGTCCCCACTGTCTCCTTGGCACCCGGCCACCCTAGTACCGCTGGTGGTGCAGCTCCTAGGTTGACTGTTGACCCCTGCAGTGTTGACCTTAAGCCCAGGAGCCTTGCTCCCACACCGGAGTGGCCTGCTCGTAGGCAGCCCCTCACTGATTGATCCCCTAGCCCCATTGGCTAACGCTAGGCACCTGCACTCTGTACCCGGCTGCCTCAATGCCACTGGTGGTGCAACTCGAGTGTCCAACTAGACCTTGGGGAACCTTGGTCCTAACACCCAAAACTCCCACTTGTAAGACGTTTACTTACCTGTGTAACCGATAACCGGTTTTCTCCCATAGAAACCCATGTTATGAGATTTTGGGACTAAAAATGCTCTGTGTTGAACTGTTGTTTTGTATGGAAAAACAGTAACTATAACTCAAGCCAAGAAAAGCCCTCCTTGTCATGTATTGTGAGATCCTTAAGTGTTGTATCAAGGGATACCAACCCCAGTACTCTATCTAATCTAACAGTAATCAATAAGTATCCTAAAAGTAATTACTATGTTATTTAAACTGCTTTTTAAAGTCTTACCAACCTGTAACAACTGCAAATTAATTCCCAATTACATTTCTGTGTAAATGTTTACTATTGAAAGTATATATTACCTACCTGTACCAAGTCCTCCTTGGTTCTAGAAATAAAATACAAGTATACCTTTTTTATACTTACCTAATTGGTCTGGATTCAGTCTCTGAGTGTGTGCATCAGTCTTGATTGAGTGAATACAATAAATGCTTAATACACCCTCCGAATAAGCCTAACTGCTCGCCCACACTACCACAAAGAGAGCTCCTGGTACTTACCTAATTTAGCCTCTGTTACACCTTTGGGGACTCCCTGGACTCTATACACACTATACCTTACTTTGGTACAGTATATACAGAGCCAGCTTCCTACAGTGTGGTCTAAATAGGGTGGGGGGCTAGTTCATGTATTTACGTTAACGGCTTAAAGTCCATCAGGCTGTCAGTATAGGCTTTCACCGGCAGAGCTAGCAAGGGATACACCAATGGAAACACGATGGTCCCCCAATTCTAAACCGAGTGGGCATAATGTTGGTAGGGTGGACAAGGTACTCAACTACACTAATGGTGGAATACCCTGTCTGCATACTCTAAATCAGCCGGTGCTCCTCAAAAACTCCATGTAAACATTTTTCCTGGTCCACAGTATGTGGTCGTTCACACTATACATGTTTGGGACTCTCCTCTGCAGTTGTCTTTGCACTAGATGATAGGTGTACTTATTTGTTTAATTTTTTGGGGGTTTTGCTATTGTCTAAGGGCTGGACTCTGTGACTTACGAGCCAATACTTTATTGTAAAAATCACAGGTTCCCATTTTTCTAAAGCCAGATTGTGCATGCCAGTTAGAACCTTTGTGGGCACAGTTCACCACTGATGTCACACAAGGTTTATGTATGGATGCTGAAATATTCTGTTCATATACATATATATTTTGACTCCTATTTTCCTACCATAGATTGATGTGACATACAATGTTCCAGACCCTGTTGCTAAACCAGCTTTTCAGCTGTTAGTCAACCTGAAAGAGCCAAAACCGAAAAGGCATCGCAGGCACCCACACCAACTGAGGTCCCACTCTCTAGAAGACAATCGCCCCGAATCAGCACATAGTAACCGCGCATTAGCTGATGACGATGACCCAGCATCTGATGAGGATCGTCAAGAGTACAAAGTGAGCCTCGAGGCTTGCATCAGGTAAAGAAAAGATGCTGTTTATCGACAACCTAACCTGTACAGATAAATTAATGTAATTTTTCCAGTCGTCTGCCACTTTTATTTTGTTATCTTCACAAACTGGCACCACCGACTAGTACCTGGAGTATTTAGAGTGATGGATTACAGAAGTGCACAAAATATGAAGGAGTTTGCTCTAATTGAAAAATTCCTTTCCATCACAAATTTTAAGACTCGTGATATACTTCAGCAGGTCACTGTCTCTTGTCCTTATTGATGTACAGACATGTCACCAGGCAGGGCATGTAGTGCTACTGCTTTGAGAGGTTAAACACAACTTTTTCATTAAGCATACAAAACGGGAAACAACCCTAACAACGCGGGCATCATATCGCGATGCCGTTACAACAACCGCGTTGTAACCACGCAATGCCATTACTACGCAAGTCGTTACATCGACTTGCGGTAGATGGCGTGCTAACATTAGAAATAGTATAGTTTACTATTCCTACACCTTCCCTACTGTTACGTAGGTTGGAGTTGGAATAGTAAATTATAAATTTCTAATGTCCGCGCGCCATCTACTGCAAGTCGATGTAACGGCTTGCGTAGTAATGAAATTGCGTGGTTACAACGCGTTCGTTGTAACGACCGCGTTCTAATGGCACGCGGAGTAGTAGCTCGCGATGTAACGAGTCATATTCATACAAAACCTCTTTTCGAAGTGAGTTTGGTTGCTTGGTGCTGTAACACTCTGTTTATTAATATCTACATGTTTAATGCTATCTGTAGGCACAGCATACGAATAAAGAGTTGAAGAATGAGAGGTGGGTAGTAATTGCTGTTATTAGCCCACCACATGAGTTATGTCATTGAGGCAAAGTCAGGAGAGCATACAGAGTGCTACATCCCCTAGTGAGCCCCTCCCACTCATGCTGATTAAGTCATCCCTTCTTTTACCCACACTTGGCACACTCCTGAGCAACTTCCTCCCCCCACGGCAGGATTCTGCAAACTGAGGAGAGAAGTGTGGAGGCTGCTTGGCATTCAGTTGCACAAAGCCAGAACTTTACATGTACATTTTTAATGTTACCCTATAGGTTACGAGACTGTGTTAGCATTCATAATTGCGTGAAGTTGTTGCTTTTATAAGGATTTTGGGAGGAATATTATGTTTTGTCTGATGCTCCTAAGTGTCCTGGGAGTCAAGTATGCAAGCGCTGCACACTAGAGTGCTTATGCTAGTGATAAGAGCTAGAACACTGATACATATACCGGACCAGAGTTCACAGACACACTAAAGATACGGTGGAGGCACAAAGAGAACTCAATGAGTAAGATCTCGAAGACATCACATAGAAATTGAGGTTCTTTAAATACGACCAAAATATATTCTTTCAACGTCGGGAAAAAAAAGTATACAGTGCCTCATGAGCATAACTCTTCAGAGCCTAAAACATTAAATCCAAAGGGAAAAATGCCTGTCATTAAAAAAAATGACATTCGAAAAGCTACAAAATAACATATGTAGAAAATGTTTAACCCCTCTAGCTTGGTCGAGAAAGAGGATTGAGACCGGAGAAATCAAATTATTTAAATTAATTTAACATTATTTCCTATGGGGGTTTCATTTTAAGTACCTACCTCAAATATTTTCTATGGGGAAGTGTTGCAGTACCACTGGTTGGCCATTTGTAGCGCTGGATTTACTGCAAAAGTGTAAGTTACTCCAAAATGTAGTTTGTGAATGCTGAAAAGTATTAAATTGCAGTTTGTGAATTAGGCCCAGAGTTTGTGAATACCGAAATTAGTAAACTTACTCAAAAATATATATTTACTTAAAAGTGTAAGTTACCTTTGTGAATCAGACCCTCCATGTGCTGGTTAAGGAGAGTATATTTAGAATATGGTTTCAGAGTTATAGTGTTTAGTGTAATTATTTGACGTTGTACCTTGAACTCACATCCTGGGAGGAGGTAGCATGCATGTGAAATTACAGCACTGCAAGCTGCAAATCAATTGTTAAAGTAAATAAGGTTTTCGGTTTGCAGCTGCCTGTAGATCACAGCTGTATTTAGACAGAAAAGCGGTACCTATCTCCCTAAATTGGTGGCTTGCGAAGCAGCAACAGACATTTGCAACAGATCTTTAAGTACAGCTGGTCCGACTCAATCTTCTTTTCTGGCATGAATGTCCACACAGTAATGTTTAGTGCATGTGTGGGTATTAGACAAAGTCAAAACTTTACACATGTCTGTGAGTGAGATGTTGCCTAGGAAATGCCATAGTGGTTCATTTTACACGACCTAAATGAGCACAGAGTGTGTGTTTGACTTTGGCACAGCTAATTTGGATGCATTTGAAAATACATCTGGCTAGGCCTGCTTTAGAATTTATTTTTCCTAGGTAGGGCTTGCCAAAAGCTACAAAGAGCAGCTTGGTTTTCCTAAAGGATTTGGTGTGACTCTTTTAACATCTAAAGTGTGTAGAGCTCTTTCAGTCAATGGGACAGGAAAAAGGAAGGATAAAACACAAGTCTGATTGATGTTGAAAGGGGAGATGACTTTTGACAGAAAACAAGGGGGTGTTCTAAGGACAACTCAGTATTTGTGCACCTGTATATGTTTCAGTGACAGAATATCGAAACCATAAATACTGTGATAACAAAATGTTGTGTGAAAAAAATCTTAATCACGAAAATATTGTTTTTCAATAAATATAATTGTAAGTACAAAAATATCAGCAAAAAAAATATTGTTATACACTAATATCGAAAACATATACAAAAATATAACATATATCTATATATATATACATATATATAGTTAAAAAATAGTAAATATATATTTTTTAACTTATAACATTAATATAATGTTAATTAAATGTTTAAATAATATTTAAAGATATATATATTTAAATATAGTTATTTAAATACGCACATATATTTATACATGTATGTTAATGTACACATATATCAATTAAAATTAAAATGTAAAATATTAATTATAATGTATATATGATAGTTTTCGTTTTTTTACTTTACTAATATAACACATATATATGTATTACATACAAATACAAATTTAAAAATAAAACTATAACAAATAAAGTAGAAAACACTTCAAAAACATTACAATATAATTCTACATAAAAAGTAAGCAATAGGAAAAAATACTTTTTACTAAAGAGAACTTAAAATTAACATAGATTTCTTAATATAAAAAATATATAATTAAATACACAAACAAATAATAATACATAATTAAACACAATTCCCACTCCAGTCTATGCAACAATAAGGAAAGTGTTGGACACAGCAGGGGCAAAATTTACTAGTCCTACTCCAGTCATTGCAACAGTAGAGAAAACGTTGGACTCAGGAGTGGTAAAATTTACTATTCCCACTCCAGTCAGTGCAACAGTAGGAAAAGCGTTGGATTGCGGAGGGGTAAAATTTACTATTCCCACTCCAGTCAGTGCAGCAGCAGGGAAAGCGTTTGACTGAAGAGGGGTAAAAATTACTATTCCCACTCCAGACTGTGCAGCAGTAGGGAAAGTACTTCACTTCAAATACATCCCATATTTTAAAACATGTATTAATTTAACAAAAATAAAAACTATTAATATGAAAAAGTAATACACACAGCTGATGTAGAAAATATTGACCTGCCAACATGAAAGGGGCCTACTATAGGTATTTTAAAGTTTGAAGAGCTGTTTAAATGAAAGGATGTAGCATGGGACCCACTATGGGGAACAATGAAACCTCTAACGAAAACTACACATTCCAGCATGCAACAGAAACACTAACGCAAGTCAGCGTAATCCCACTAATAGGCAGACATATAAAAGGATGCATGCCGTGTTGGAAATCTATGCCGCATCTTACCAGCTGCCAGATAAAGTGGCCGGAGACCCGAAATGCGTTGCAGCAAAAGAAACGAAGCCCGGAAATGTTGTAGCTGGTTTTTCTGCTTTACTGAACCAAAAGGCTCACATCGGTTGTGAGTGCTCCCTTCAAAGCTTCGAGCAATTGGACAACATAATCATACACACGGCTGCTCTGCCATGGAAGGTTGCACCGTTTCAGAAATGAAAGGCTGCGCGGGAATGGAACTTTGCCAACACCGCGGTCAGTACACCTGATGTAGAAAATATTGCCCTGCCAACATGAAAGGGGCCTAATATAGGTATTTTAATGTTTGAAGAGCTGTTTAAATGAAAGGATGTAGCGTGGGACCCACTATGGGGAACAATGAAACCTCAAACGAAAACTACACATTCCAGCATGCAACAGAAACACTAACGCAAGTCAGCGTGAGCCCACTAATAGGCAGACATATAAAAGAATGCATGCAGTGTTGGAAATCTATGCCGCATTGTGAGAAAGTGGGTTTCTGTTGCAGTAACCCCCCCCCCTTTTTTTTTTGTTGCCAGACTACTGATGCTCTTTGACTTGATGTGCTCTGGGTCCCTGCCTATCAGGACCCCAGGGCCTGTGTTCTTTCCCCAAAACAAAACTCAATTGGCATCTCTGACCACATATCAGCCCCTGGTAAATGGCACCATAGGTACCCAGGGCACTGTGAACAGAGAAGGCCCCTAAGGACTGCAGCACTTATTGTGCCACCCTTAGAGGCCCTGTACCCTGACACACACACACACTGCCTTTGCAGGCTGAGTGCCTGGTTGCAGAACAAAACAAAGAGTCGACATGGCACACATCCCTGTGTGCCATGTCCACAAACCACTGCCCTGGCATACATCAGTCACCCCTCTAGCTGGGTGCCCTATGCCAGTGGTGAGGGTACAGGTGCATGAGCCCTGTACCCCTACAGTGCCCAGGTCCATTCCTGGGCCCTGTAAGTGCAGTGCTGCCATTAAGAGTATATGGTGCTGGAAGGTTGTCATTACGAACTCCACAGCACCATAATGGCTACACTGAAGACTGGGAAGTTTGGTATCAAACGTCTCAGCACATTAAACCCACACTGATGCCAGTGTGGGATTTAATGTAAAATGCACCACAGAGGGCACCTTAGAGATGCCCCCTGAAAAACAACCAACTACCAGTGACCTGACTGAGTGGCTGCGCATGCTGCCACCACCAGACATGTTTTTGGACCCATGGGTCGAGAGCCTGCTGCTCTCGGGGGCCTGAAACAATGCACATCCTGGGACGAGGTGCCAAGCCTCCTCCCCCAGGATGGGCAGGGTTCACGAAGGAGAAGCTTCAAAGGCATGCCGCCTTTGTGAGCCTCTCCAGACCATTTGCTGCTTTCAGCAACTGGTCCCCACTGGTTCTACCCCCCACTTTGGGCGGGAGGACCGGTGGGAAAAACAAATGAGGAAGAGAGGTGTGCCCACCTCTGCCGACTCCACCCCTAAGGTGGGGGAGGCGAGGTGAAGCACAACCTTGAGTCCCCGCCATCTTGAGGATGGGGGACCCAGCCAACCAGGGACAGGCTCCTGCCCCCTCCCACTGGAGAGTACCAGAATAGGGGGTGTACCCACCCCAGGGAAGGGACCCATTGGTCCCTGCCCTTTACCTACCTGTAACGTCCCTAAATTTAGTATTTAGGGGCACCCTGAACCTTCTTTCCTCAGATCCAGCAACCACAAGAAAAGAAGGACGAGAAGCCGTGCAGAGCTAATAAGAGGACGACGCCCACTGACTTGGCCCCAGCCCTACAGGCCTGTTTCCCCTCGAACCTGCTCCTGCGAAACCCCGGCGTGTCCAGCGGCCAGCAGCCTCATAAACCCTGGAGGACCTGCCTGCATTCATTTTCCAAGCTGTTTCTCCCGTGAACACCGTACATATTTAAACTGCAGCTTCTGGTGCCAGCCAGAAACCGCAAATCCAGCACACTATGCACCTGCCCCGTGTTTGAGTGAACAAACACCACGAGGAGATCCCCCTGTCGATCCTGACCCGAGATCCGGCGAACCCTGATTTGCCTCAAGCCTCCAGATGACGCCTGCAACCTCAATCCAGAGGACCCCCCTACCGCGACCAGAGCGGGTAAGAAAATCCGAGGTCCAAAAGCACCCCTGCACCCGACGCCCCATGGCCTTGTGTGCCCAACCCAGTGGTGCCTAACCATCCCTCTACATCCCAACTTACCCCTCGAAGTGGTGGTCACTCCTGGAAGATCCTCGTCCCCGAGCCTGCAGTGTTTCTTTGTCCCGGAAAATCTCCATTGAAATCAACAGGGCACCCGACCTCAAAACAGCACCCTGCACCCGGCCGCCCTAGTGCCGCTGAGGGTGCCCCTTTTGTGTTAACCTGGTCCCCAACTTGCCCTGAGCTTAATCCTAGGAAGCTTTGCTCCCACAACCCCGTGGCCTGCTTGCCAGCCGCCACCAACCGGAGCCCCCCTATCCTCCATAGGATAACATTGGACATCAACACTCTGCACCCGGCCGCCCTAGTGCCACTGGGGGTGCAACAACAATGCATCACTGACCCCGGGAGACCGCTGAGTCTAACCCCAGAACCCTAATTCAAAAGACCGATTGCCTACCTGGAAACCGATAAGCTCTTTTTCCTCTACATTGACACTTCCCCCCCCCCCCCCAAAAGTTTCTTAGTGTCGACTTTTGAAAACTAAGAATATTCCTTAAAAATCGCTCAAATAACCTAACCGAATTTTCTCAACTGTTTGCAGGAAAGGTCCCAGTGCTGAATCCAGATGTCCAGCACTAGTAAGAAAAGTAACACCTGTGAATTGAATTTCCTTCCATAGGATAACATTGGGGGTTCTTTGTGAAAAAGTTTTTAAGTATCAACTTTTGAAATACAAGAATATTCTTTAAAAATCATACAAACTACAAAAACGTAATTACTTATCTGTTTTAAGTAGATGAAGTAACGCAAAAGTAACTTACCTGCTAAGTGAATTTCCTCACATAGGATAACATTGGTGATTTTATGTGAAAAAGTTTCTAAGTGTCAACTTTTGAAATACAATATTATTCTTTAAAAATCGTACCTCTAACAAAAACGCATTTACTCACCTGTTTTCAGGAAATGTCCCAGGGCTGAATCTCAGATCCAACCCTGTGTTAGTGAAAGTAATCTGAAAAGTAATTAACTACATTTTACTTAAAAAGTCCATTCATTTGAATGTACTATACCTGCAATGTGTTGCAAACTGCTTACTTAAAACTGTAACCAAAACTAGTACAAGTTATACTGCAATTTGTAACTGTGTTCATACAAGTAATTTACTACTGCAAAGTATTTACATGCTTGCCTGTACCAGGCTTGCTTGGTTCTAGAAATAAAACACCAGTATATGTTTTATACAAAAGCAATTGGCCTAGAGTTCAGATCTTGAGTGTGTGAATTCATTTGCTGACTGACTGTGTACATCAAATGCTTAACACTGTCCTCTGATACCGCCTTACTGCTCGACCAAGCTACCACTTTCAGAGAGTAAAGTTCTATCTAACATTAACCGCTGCCAAACCTCTGGAGACCCTTGGACTCTATACACACTGTACCTCGCTTTGGTGCAGTATATATAGAGCCAGTTTCTTACACACATCTTACCAGCTGCCAGATGAAGGGGCCGGAGCCCCGAAACGCGTTGCAGCAAAAGAAACGAAGCCCGGAAATGTGGTTGCTGGTTTTTCTGCTTTACTGAACCGAAAGACTCACATCGGTTGTGAGTGCTCCCTTCAAAGCTTCGAGCAATTGGACAACATAATTATACACACGGCTGCTCTGCCGTGGATGGTTGCACTGTTTCAGAAATGAAAAGCTGAGCCGGAATGGAACTTTGCCGACACCGCGGTCAGCACAGCTGAAGTAGAAAATATTGACCTGCAAACATGAAAGGGGCCTACTATAGGTATTTTAATGTTTGAAGAGCTGTTTAAATGAAAGGATGTAGCATGGAACCCACAATGGGGAACAATGAAACCTCCAATGAAAACTACACATTCCAGCATGCAACAGAAACACTAACGCAAGTCAGCGTTAGCCCACTAATAGGCAGACATATAAAAGGATGCATGCATTTTTCGAAATCTATGCCACATCTTACCAGCTGCCAGATGAAGGGGCCGGAGCCCCGAAATGCGCTGCAGCAAAAGAAACGAAGAACGGAAATGTTGTTGCTGGTTTTTCTGCTTTACTGAACCAAAAGGCTCACATCGGTTGTGAGTGCTCCCTTCAAAGCTTATCTATATATATATATATATATATATATATATATATATATATATATATATATATATATATATATATATATATATATATATATATATATATATATATATATGTATGTTATAGTTAGCGGGACATTTCACTCGTAAAAAACCAATGAAATTCCCCCGTTATAGTTACTGCAGGCAACTATAACTCACGCGACCGCAATCCTCTGCTGATGACGTCAGATATTACATCACTGTATTTAGACACTTATTTACCCATGTCTTCTTGCATTAATCTTTAGCTATACATATATTACAAATATTTATTTTTCAGAAAGACACATATGTCATCAGTGATGTAATATCTGACGTCATCAGCATAGGATTGCGGTCGCGTGAGTTATAGTTGCCTGCAGTAACTATAACGGGGGAATTTCATTGGTTTTTTACGAGTGAAATGTCCAGCTAACTATAACATGTGTGAAACCTATGGTTTTTTAAGTGAATTTGCAAGGTTTTTTAAATGCTAATTCGTAACTATAACGTGTGTGAAACCTATGGTTTTTTCAGTGAATTTGTACGTTTTTTTAAATGCTAAGTTATGTATTTATTTATTTATTTATTTATTCAGGTTTTTCACCGTGCGCGCACGGTGTGCGCACTGTGTGCGCGCTGTGGGCACTCGGTGCGCGAGCACCCACGGTTCGCAGTTCGTGCCGGACCCCCAAGGGAGAAAAAAACATTTTTAAATTTTTTTGAAAATCTCGAGGTGCGCGCTCCGCGCGCTTACGTTTCGCAGTTCGTGCCATGCGCTCACGGTGCGCGCACCTCGCGATTTTAAAAAAAATTAACAATTGTTTTTTTCTCCCTTGGGGGTCCTTCTGTGACCCCATGACCAAGGCTAGGGGGTCAGGAACTGTCCACTCTGCCCCCTTTTCTCGTTCTCCATCTTTGTTTTTGACCCCCTCAGACTGCGAGAGACAAAATGGTGGCCGACACTTCCTGGTTTCGACCGATTCGAATGTTTACCGACATCTAACAACCAATCAGAATTGCGCTCGCGCACGGCAAGGTGCACGCACGGTGCGCGCGTATATATATTGATATGCTTTTAAATGCTATTTTTTCAGGAAATACTGAACAGATTTACACTTCCTTGACCTTATGGCTACCTCTCTGCCAAATTTCACGTAATTCTGTTCAGCCGTTCAGGCTGTAGCTGCGACTAAAGGTCCTATGGAAAAATGCATGGGGAAAACGCGTTTTGGGACCCCCCCTTTTTCTCGGCCCCGCTTGACGAATCACCCCGAGACTTTCAGGGTAGGAACTGAACGGAGCGCCCCATTAGTTTTGAAAATTTCGCGAGGATTCGTCAACCGGCGCCAAAGTTATTCAAAATAGAATTTTGAGATTTCCTATGGAAACTAGGTTGTAACTATAACTATCTACTGGCGACCGCCAGTAGATAATATATATATATTCTTCACAAAAATAATAGCGCGGCACTCCTCTTGGTGATTAGATGTTATTTATTTCAAATCGTGTCTTTCTCCTACGCGTTTCGAACCGTAGTTCCTGATCACAGCAGTGTGTTACATTGGTCCTTTTATGATTTTTACTTTATATACTTGTGCACGTTGATACCTCTCATGGTGCATTCTGTGCATGGTAGTGTATATTTCACCATTTTCAACAAACTTTATTCAACAGCTAGCTGTGTTTTTACCCTAGCGTGTCCAGAGGCTGAGATGTCACACCGCAAAGGCTGTTATGATCATTACATCCATGTTGCGCTTGTCCTTTAATAGAAACAGCGCATTTGATTCCTGGCTGAGCCACGAATTCAACAATCAACACTGCATATTTAAGCAGTTGATCGTATGTGGAATCTAATACAGGACTAAGTGTCTTTATCCGAATACAAGGCTGAGTGCCCTTGGCCTTTGCTATGGCATCTCTGTCTACAGGACAGCCAGATTGATATCATACATCTCGACATTTCGATTATTCTCGATTAGTGGGCTTAATCTGTTGCATATTTCTAGACAATTCAAAATCTCTTTTAGTTAATGTATCATTTAAGTGATATTTCATTTTGATCATGAAATTTTTTAACCTAGAGTTTTTTTAAAGCTTTTTTTGGCTTTTTTTTGACCAGCAGTGGCAAATAGTTCAAATTTCCCAAGTTGGACCAATTATTAAACAATTACAGCTTCACCCATTATCAGCATATACATCCGGTTTGTACAGTTCTGAACAATGGCAGTGTCACTCATTTGTATTGTTCCTTCATTATTACAGATGAACATACATCTCCTTGTCCCCGTTCCATCCCGAGGGATGCTTGGTTTTGAATCTCATTATCATCCGTGATTCCAGCCTTCGTCATTTTCGTGTTCAACTTCCTCCTCGCTCGTTTGGAGGAACTGTTATCAAACCTGAGTATTTAATATCCAACCAGGTTTTTCCTCTGTGGGTAGTCATGTTTCGCAATGGCGTACGTATTATCCATATTTTGTATTGCACGTGTATGTTCCAATATGCGCTTTTTTAGGGGACATACCGTGCCCCCTATAAATTGTTTTCCACAGAAGCATTGGAGCATATATACCACAAATGTTGAGCCGCACGTTATGGTTTCCTTTACTTCAAATACCTTTCCAGCAGGGTCTTTTAGGTTCTTCAGATTTTACCAATTCTGCAGGCTTTACACGTTGTGCACTTTGAAAAGCCTTTAGATCTTGACTGTAGCCATGATTCTGTTTTTTTGGCTTCGAAGTGACTCCTAACCAGATGATCTGAAAGATTTGGTGCTCTTCTATAGGATACCAGTGGCCGGGCTCCTATGGTGTTGCCTATATCTGGATCTTTTTTCAACACATTCCAGTATTTAGTTAGTGTCTTCTGGATTTTATAACTCTCTTTGCTGTAGGTAACTATCAGTCGTCGCTGATTATCATTAGACTGTGTTGTTTCATTCCTGTTTCCTGTGTCATGATCTTTTCCTTTTCCTTTTTTGTCTTCTTTCTCTTTTTTGTTCACCAATGTCTCTGCTCTTGTTTTCTCTCTTGCTTTAAGTTCTCCTCGTTTGATGTCTGTATATTTATATCCACGTTGTAGGAAACGCGTTTTGGTGTTTTCAAATTTCTTCTCCATTTCCTGGTCTTCCGAGCAGTTTCTTTTCATCCGTAGTAGTTCTCCATACGGTATGCTTTTCTTTAATGTTTGAGGATGAAAACTTAGTCCATGTAGCAAGCTCTTTGTTGCTGTCTTTTTTCTATGCACTGTTGTGTGCATACGATTGTCTTTAATGTAGACCTTGGTATCAAGGAATTCAATCTCTTTGGGACTTAGATTATATGTGAATTTCAGGCCCACGTCATTTTCATTCAGCACTGCAAAGAAAGCCTGAAATTCTGTTTCAGTTCCCTTCCAGAGTAAAAACAGGTCGTCTATGAAACGTAGCCAAATGGCTACGTTCATCATGTGATGGTCGTTTTCTTCTCTCCAAGCTATGTTCCTCTCCCACCACCCCATCATGAGTTTCGCATAGTTTGGAGAGAAGGAAACTCCCTTCGCAGTACCACAGCATTGCACATAGATCTTCTTGTTAAATAGGAAGACATTATTGTATAGGCACATAGTTATCATGTCGATCAGCATCTTGGAATGCTCCAATTCATAAATTGGTCTCTGCTTCAAAGAATATTGAATGGCATGCAGCCCCATGTCATGGTCGATTGAGGTGTACAATGACACCACATCAATCGTTACCAGCAGGTAGGTTGGTTGCCATTGGGTGTCCATTAGTATGCGCAAAAAGTCTTCAGTGTCTTTTATATAAGAACTGAGCGTTGGGACAATTGGTGCTAAAAAATGGTCCACATAGGTTGACACGTTCTCATACAGACTTCCACAGCTTGAAATAATTGGGCGCCCTGGCGGTTTGTTTAGTGTCTTATGCACTTTCGGAAGAAAGTAGATTGTTGGCATTATTGGGTTATCCACCATCAAGAATTTCTTCTCATCCTCTGTTATTAGTTCCTTCTCTTGCCAAATGTCCAATTTGTTACTCAGATCTGACATTAGCTCATTGATAGGATTCTTTGATAAAATCTTATAATGTTTTCCTTCTTTTAGTAGGCGCATTGCTTCTTCAATGTAGTGTTGTTTGTCCAACACCGCAATATTACCGCCTTTATCGGCCGGTTTGATTTCAATCTCATTGTTGTTCTTTAATGTTTGCATGGCCATGTGTTCTGTTTTAGTTAGATTCTCCCGGTTGTTACTACTTGAAACAATTCGCATTGTCTCTAGAACTCCCAATACTAAATCATAAAAGATATCAATTTTATTTCCAGGATGGAGAGCAGGGAAAAACTTTGATTTCTTTTTTAAATGGGTTGGTATCCGTTTGTCCAGTTGTACCCCCATTTCCTCCAGGATTTGACTATCTGTTAGCTGGGAGGCATTTGTTTCATTTGCCAGTTCATATGCAACATGAAGATGTGGTGCCTCTGCAATCCTGTAGGTTTCAGAATCCTCCATGTCCATTGTTTGATTTGGAGCATTTATTGCTCTCAGTGGCTGTTTGGCAAATAATTTTTTGAGCTTTAATTTTCTTACATATTTATACGGATCTATTTTCGTTTCAATTGGATCCTGGTGTTTTTCGGGACAGAATGAGGGTCCTTTATTGAGAAGATCATTTTCAGCTTTTGTTAAGGTGTATCTTGATAGGTTGATGACTAGATTAGGGATCTTGAGGCCTGTTGATTTTATTTCCTCATCACTACGCGGTTTCTCAGGGTTGTACCTTCCGCTTTTGCTGCTTGCTTCTTCTTCTTTTCCTTCTTGGTCTTTTGAGGGAAAGGATCCCCTTCCTCTCGCTCTGGTGCTCCCTGAGCCTCGGACTCTTGTCTTGTCTCTGGGTGTTTGCTGCTCCTGGTAGAGCAGCTTTATCTCTTTTAAAAAAGAGAATTTTCGTGGGCCTGTTGATCTTTGTTCCCCTTCGCTTAAATCAGATTCAGACTCACTTGTTAGTTGACCAGTAAGAGGATCAATATTTACTTTCTTTGTTTCCCATTGGTGTTTGAAGATTTCAAACCTTTTTGCAAAGGTGAAGATGGTTCCGAATTCATAGTCATCTTTGTAGTAAGGAATCCCTTAATACGCACATACATTGTTAAGTTAGCATAACCACGTTAGATGTTAGAAAGCCATCTTGCTGCTTTTGCGCACGACACTGCGTCTACATGTTATTGTTTAAACAAACTGCTGACTCGCGCTTTGCCTCACACGAGAGCAATCTGTTGTTACCATCCCGAGCTCTGCGCAGCGACCTTGGTCTGTACATGGTGTAACAAACAGTCTGGGTCGTTAGACAATGCATGTTTTCCACTCTAGGTTGATCGACCCACTATTTAGCCATAACACACAGGCAGCTGCGAATACCTGAAAGTTGGTGCTTTTAATATTGCAGACATCATGTTTAATATTCAGACCGAAGACGAGCCTTCCTGCGAGAAGACTTCTGATGCTCCTGTGATGTGATTTCACTAAGCTGATCTTTGAGGTATGGGGTCCCCCTGTTCAAGCCTAAGAGACCTTTTATTAGCATAATAATAATATTAGCTTCTTAGTTAAGGGAAGGTGGTAGTATCCACTGTCATTTATAACATGATCACTCCCTTTATATTCTATGGTATTGTAACGATGCTGATGGTTTTGATTATAATCATTTGTCTTCTTGTATTAGCCAAAGTACTGCATCTTAGGACACGTGGTCTATAAAAATAAACTCTTTTTATTTTCACCGTGTCTCTGTTTATTCTTGTTGTGGACTGATGTGAGAATAATATACGAACAGGTTTTTCCGATTCCCACCATTCCTGAGAGTACACTGAGTCGCTTGTTCTGGGTTGTCTTTTCATTGGGAACGCCGAGCTAAATCTCGGATAACGAATGGGACACTTATGCTAGCCGGATACTGGGTTCTGGGTTCTGAGGTGAGTTTCTGGTACACCACAATTCACTGAGGTCCTGGGGTTCTACGCATAGTTCTGTGTATAAGCAGAATCCCTGCAACATCTTCATCCCTACGAAATTTTCGCTGTTTTCGTTCTTGTACTTCATCCTCGTGTTTATCTAAATTCTGTTCCATATCAGCTCGCAGTTTCTTTATAACCTCACTATTCTCATTGGTTGCCAAGATCTGAGTTTCAATTTCCATTATCTTTTGCTACAGCTCTTCTGCATCCTTCCTTGCATATTTTATGATAATGAGCATTATATTTCTAGAGCAATCCATATTGTTCCTGCCCCACTCTACCAGCATTTCCGGTTTAGTGTCCGGATGGTTTGGAAGGGTAACTATGCGGAGTCCCCTTGGCACCATTCCGCATTCCACATATTTTTAAGCGTAATGATTTCCCAGCCTCGGGATGTTTCCTTGCACAGTAATTTCTCTAGCTGTATAAAGAGCTGCTTGATTGTGGTAATTTGAGGTTGCATTGCCCTGCCCTCTTCATTTGTATTTTTGGATGTTGTCACTCCCCTTTGGAACATATTCTCTGCTTTGGATATCCGTTTCGCCGCTCTTTCCTCCATTTCTGGAGATGGCGCACGTATTATTTATAACCCAGGTCTTATGTTGTAGTGTTTGTTGCCCGCTTCTGTTCATTTCTTAATTTCCAGTTTTTATTTTTTTAATATTAGGGACCAAATAACACTACTTGAGGTTCTATTTGAGAGCAGGGGAGTTTTGTCATTGACCCTGAGACACGATCTTCTTTGAAACACCATGAGAGTATACTCGGAGACAATGTGTTTATCTCCGTTAGCGTGTGGCTTTGAAGTAGCTGTTAAGTGCGCTTTTACCCTTACTGCAGCATACGCGATATTAGTCCACAGATATTTCAATGCTCTTACCTGGGAGACTCCCGACGTATCAGCGTCCTCCGACCCCGCACGCCGGCGCTCTACCCGGTATCTGTGGAGCGTTGTGTCACTTTTCTCCTTCGTTTTACGCTGTCTTATGAGTTTCAGGGTCGGTCTGTTTAGAACTCCTTCGATGCGCGCCTGTAATGGCCACAGAACGCCTTCCTCACAGTTACCAGTCCTTAGTGCAGGGAAACCGAGTTCCAGTGCTGGGCTCTCCTCTGTTCCGATAATAATCTCTACTCAATTGTCCTGTTACAGTGGGAGCACTTTCCAGTCGGTGCCCGCGTCGAGACCAGGGCAAAGTCTCGCAAATTTGTCTCTTCACAAAAATAATAGCGTGGCACTCCTCTTGGTGATTAGATGTTATTTATTTTAAATCGTGTCTTTCTCCTACGCGTTTCAAACCGTACTTCCTGATCACGGCAGTGTGTTACATTGGTCCTTTTACGATTTCTACTTTATATACTTGTGCGCGTTGATACCTCTCATGGTGCATTCTGGGCATGGTAGTGTATCTTTCACCATTTTCAACAAACTTTATTCAACAGCTAGCTGCGTTTTTACCCTAGCGTGTTCAGAGGCTGAGATGTCACACCGCAACGGCTGTTATGATCATTACATCCATGTTGTGCTTATCCTTTAATAGAAACAACAGCGCATTTGATTACTGGCTGAGCCACGAATTCAACAATCAACACTGCATATTTAAGCAGTTGATCGTATGTGGAATGTAATACAGGACTAAGTGTTTTTATCCGAATACATACCGTATGGAGAACTACTACGGATGAAAAGAAACTGCTCGGAAGACCAGGAAATGGAGAACAAATTTGAAGACACCAAAACACGCTTTCTACAATGTGGATATAAATATACAGACATCAAAGGAGGAGAACTTAAAGCAAGACAGAAACCAAGAGCAGAGACATTGGTGAACAAAAAAGAGAAAGAAGACAAAAAAGGAAAAGGAAAAGATCATGACACAGGAAACAGGAATGAAACAACACAGTCTAACGATAAGTAGCCACGACTGATACTTACCTACAGCAAAGAGAGTTATAAAATCCAGAAGACACTAACTAAATACTGGAATGTGTTGAAAAAAGATCCGGATATAGGCAACACCATAGGAGACCGGCCACTGGTATCCTAGAGTAGAGCACCGAATCTTTCAGATCATCAGGTTAGGAGTCACTTCGAAGCCAAAAAAACAGAATCATGGCTACAGTCAAGATCTAAAGGCTTTTCAAAGTACACAACGTGTAAAGCCTACAGAATTGGTAAAAATCTGAAGAACCTAAAAGACCCTGCTGGAAAGGTCTTTGAAGTAAAGGAAACCATAACGTGAGACTCAACATTTGTGGTATATATGCTCCAATGCTTCTGTGGAAAACAATATATAGGGAGCACGGTATGTCCCCTTAAAAAAGTGCATATTGGAATATACACGTGCAATACAAAATATGGATAATACGTATGCCATTGCGAAACACATGACTACTCACAGAGGAAAAACCTGGTTGGATATTAAATACTCAGGTTTGATAACAGTTCCTCCAAACGAGCGAGGAGGAAATCGAACACAAAAACTACGAAGGCTGGAATCACGGATGATAATGAAATACAAAACCAAGCATCCCTCTGGATTGAACGGGGACCAGGAGATGTATGTTCACCTGTAATAATGAAGGAACAATACAAATGAGTGACACTGCCATTGTTCAGAACTGTACAAACCGGATGTATATGCTGATAATGGGTGAAGCTGTAATTGTTTAATAATTGGTCCAACTTGAAAAATTTGAACTATTCGCCACTGCTGGTCAAAAAAAAGCATCAAAAAAAGCTTTTAAAAAACTATATGTTAAAAAATTTCATGATTAAAATGAAATATCACTTAAATGATACATTAACTAAAAAGAGATTTTGAATTGTCTAGAAATATGCAACAGATTAAGCCCACTAATCGAGAACAATCGAAATGTCGAGATGTTGTATGATATCAATCTGGCTGTCCTGTAGACAGAGATGCCATAGCAAAGGCCAAGGGCACTCGGCCTTGTATTCGGATAAAGACACTTAGTCCTGTATTACATTCCACATACGATCAACTGCTTAAATATGCAGTGTTGATTGTTGAATTCGTGGCTCAGCAAGGAATCAAATGCGCTGTTGTTTCTATTAAAGGACAAGCGCAATATGGATGTAATGATCATAACAGCCTTTGCGGTGTGACATCTCAGCCTCTGGACACGCTAGGGTAAAAACACAGCTAGCTGTTGAATAAAGTTTGTTGAAAATGGTGAAAGATACACTACCATGCCCAGAATGCACCATGAGAGGTATCAACGTGCACAAGTATATAAAGTAAAAATCGTAAAAGGACCAATGGAGCACATTGCCGTGATCAGGAACTACAGTTCGAAATGCGTAGGAGAAAGAAACTATTTTAAATAAATAACATCTAATCACCAAGAGGAGTGCCGCACTATTATTTTTGTGAAGAAACACATTTGCGAGACTTTGCCCTGGTCTCGACGCGGGCACCGACTGGAATGTGATATATATATATATATATATATATATATATATATATATATATATATATATATATATATATATAAAATTATAGCTAAATAATATAAAATAAAAATGCTAATAATTAATTGTTTAATTAAATTCTCACACTATTCCCCCACATACCTAGCAGCCCAAATTTAGAGTATAATTAAAATATAAAAGTATAACAATTAACATTAAATAATAAATAACATAATAAATGAAGAATTCATTGTTAATTATTACTTAAATATCTTCCCACCCTACCCCCCTAAAAGCACAACACACACCTAACATAAAAATATATTTATTAAATAATTTACATGTTTATAAATGAATTAAAAATGTTAATTCATTATTCATTAATTTAAATTTCATATTTAATGAACTTGCGACTTTATATCCCTACAAACCTAACAACCCGCACCTAAAATCTAACTTACATAATAATTACCCAGTTTACATAATTAAATATCAATTAAATAATTATTACTTAACTACCCACCCTATACCCCTACAAACCCATCAGCCCACACTGAAAACATAACTTAAAAAAATAATAGTTACACAATTTACATAATTATCAATCAAATTATTAATAATTAATTAATCAATTATTACTTAATTAACTACCCACCCAATACCTCTACAGACCCAACAACCCGCACCTAAAATATAAATAAAAAAAAATAAAAAAACACAATCAACATAATTATCAATTAAATAATTAGTATTAATTAAATAAAATCATTAATTATACTTATTTTACATCCCACGCTGTACCCCTATAACCCTCACAACCCACTATGACACTATAAATTATTATAAAAAATGTAATTACAATTATAAATAACTTAAAATTACAAACTATATTCAAAAACATTAATAACTATACAAACAATATATAATATATACAATTACAGTATTATTTAAAACACAAAGATAATTAAAAACCGATATTCTATAAAAACAATATTATTGTTAACGATATTAGCAACAACGATATTGTTGAAAACGATATTACTTACCTTAAAAAACAATATTTTTGTCAACAATATTCCTGGATTACGATATTTCTGTGACACAATATTAAAAAACTCGATATTAGTATAATTCGATATTTATGACTCAATATTTTATCCGAATACCCTTGTACATATGGCTCCTGGACTGTAATGAGTTGCATTTCAATAATACTACATAGGAAAGTGTTGCAATGAGGAAGGCCACTTTTCAGGAAAGGAACTGCAGTGCAGCAGCTCAAATCAAGGCCCCAATAAGTCATGTAAGGACAATGTTATGGTCCCAGAAAGGGACTTGTGGCATTTGAATTGACAGGACCCTTTTGAGGCATTCCAAAATGGTTTTAATAACAGGGAATTTGAAGATGGTCTGGTGTTCCCTGTTTTGCAGGTACATTACTACAGTAGCTGTGTACCATCATGGAAGAGTAAGCTATTATTGACTTTTGTATGTACAGAAAAAACTCATGATGTCTTGTACTGTGACTTCTAAGGGCTATTTGTAAAGGCTGTTACAATAACAAACAAATTCTTACCATGTCGCTGTGTACCATGCTACTTTGGTGGGCCTTGTGGCTTCTTTAATGGTTAAAGTGTTATCCTCTGGAAACTGTTGGTAGACAGACATGGCGCTCAGCCAGGGGCTGGAGGGGTGGGCATGTTTTCCACGCAGGCTCTAATGCACTTCCTCTCTGGCGCCGGGGCTCCCTCTTCACCACGGGAACCCCGGAAGGGGACAGGCGCTGTCTGCACCGGCTGCACGCGCCGCCACTGGGCATGCGAAACTTACTGGTACCGCGCATGCGCGGGCAGCCCTCTGTAGCATTTGTAATTGCATTTCACCTTCCGTCTGTGATCTATCTGAATGCTATCCATGAAACCGTCCTTAAGCCTCATTTCAGCTGTCTATTCTTTCCAGGCTATTTCAAGTTATATTTCTAAGCATCTGATCTTCAGAACAATCATGTCACCACACCCCCAACTCCTCCCACTGGCCTGTTTGTCCTGAATATCAAAGTCAACCCTCCTGTAACACAGAAATTGCTAAAAACTTACCTATATTTCTCATACGTTTATTCCTACATAATATTACTATATTTTATCATAATACAAGCACACACAATCCCACTCTATAAACTTTCCACCACTTTACTCAACACAACACCACTCCACGCTAAAGTACTGCACTCCACTACAACCTCTAATAATTTCCTCTAGTCTATACTACACCACTTCACTGTACCACACTACACTCTATAGGTCTACATTAATAACATTTGAGCTAGTAATGTTGCATTAATATTTGCTACGCCAAAAACTCAAACTTTTACTAATGCGAGACCTATTGCATTGCAAATGCTTGTTTTTAACATGTGTGAGTTTGGGAGATGCACAATGTACGACTCTAATGGATCCCTTAACTATAGCCCTCTCTCTTATATTACGTTTGATTCACCCCATTCCATCACTCAATGAGGCCTGAACTCTGGATAATGGTCTATTTTGTTTTACTGGTCGAGCACTGAGATTTTGTCGCCATTTAAAGCGTGTTGTAAACCAGCACCCCTTTGTGGTTCCCTTGCACCATTTAGTGGAGGGAGAAGAGATGACTGCCGGTGGAGCCCACCGCAGTAGGACGAGCCTACATTGACACGTATACAGGCTTGTCATATTTTGCACGGGCTTGCTAATGCAGGTTTTCCTTTACCAGGAAGGGAAAATCAACACATGGAGAAAAATCCTGATGCGTCGGGGCTGGAGATTTTGCGAGATCAGTGGGTTGGATCCTTAGAAACAAAAACTGCTGGGCAGGCCACCACATTGATAATTGCGGTCGAGTTTCTCAGAAATGAACCACCTATACCACCTATACGCCAAATCTCGATTTCCAGAGTGGTTATTCTTGGTATACCTTCTTAGAAGGGGAACTGTATTGTTTTGTCAAATTTAATATTGTATTTTTGCAGTTTTATCAAACATATGCCCGGTGGTTGCCTATGCTCAATTCAGCAGGTCTGAGGTGATTATGGGGCAAAGCCATAGATAGGGCCATGGGCATAATTCGTTCACTGTGGAAACATGATGTCAGATGCCGTAGGTATAATATGATTATGTGAGAACTACACTTTAAAGTCAATAGGACTTAAAGAGTTATATGGAATCTCACAATTTACCTCAGTAAGAAAGGATTCTGGGGTTGGTTGCCCCTCTGACAACACGCCGGTGTGGAAAATTTAAAGGCCGCTATAAGAGGGGTAGTGTATTTTTTCCATCTGTAATATTATACATATTTATTATTAAGAGCTTCCATGGCTAAACCAGCACTGTGCGGAAATGAACCGTAAAGATGCCATGACAAATGCGTCATTGTTACAAGCAAGCACTGCGCCATTGTGAAGGGTGTTTCACATCGGGGTAATCAGTGTTTAAACACATTCACAAGTTCAAAGAGGATAGCATAGAGCAATGTATCATATTCTAGCAGTATGCATGAAACTCCAAGGGAAGGGTCAGACGTAGAAAAAATATCTCTGAAAACAAAAACAGGGAAAGAAAAGTTAAGTCATCTCAATTAAGGGTTTAAACTGTAAACATCTGTGCCTGTGTTAATAGTGTTTACATACCCCCGGGTCTCTTGTTTATTCCGGTTTCTTGAGATAATCTCTTATAATAGACTCCGCTGCCATAAATCACTGCCTGAATGCTGGCTGCTAACATATCACGTTCTGGAATCTGATTGTATCATTCCAAAACTTTTCTTTCACCATGGAGACAGTGGTCTTGTTTGAATGTGGGTGGTTGTTAGTTTGCTCCAGGGAGCTTTAAGTCTCAACAGGCAACATACCTGAACTAATTCCATTAGACAGCTTGTAGCGGGAAAGGCACGTTACTTCTGTGTGTAGCTCCCCTTTATACATGGGGAGCCTCTAAACCACACATGCACCTTTTCGGTGCTTCTTGTTAGCATCTAGAGAAAATAGACAGATATAACATGTATGAAAACCTATTGGAAAAAAGGCTCCCCCTTACATATTTTAATATGCAGTAGCTTTAAAATTGTAGTCTGGCAATTTTTCAGAGTCTTTCTGAAGACAACAGCATCCCCAAGCTCAGCATCCCACTAGCAGCCTGGCCTGCTGTGAATAAATGCTCAACCCTGCTGAAGTGTTCCCAGATGTGATGTTCAGCTGAGTGCTCAGTTGCTACAGTGTCACAGCCACGTGGGTCTGAGTGGCACAAACCTTTGGATTGAGGTGAAAGTAAGGCTTGGGACTGTGAAGACAGGTGACAAGAAGAGTCAACTGCGCTGTGAGCTGAAGGCGCGAGGCCGCCAGCCTCAACTAGGAGCCGAATGATCCTCGTGTACGGCAGCGCCTGTTTGACACTTTCAAATGTCCACTTTTTAAGTGTCTGCATCTCTTTGTTTACACTCTCTTGTTCTGAATGAGCCTATTTCTTACATGTTGTCTGTATCTTATCGTGCCAGCATTTCATACAGATGCTTCCTCAGAATATTTTGGCTTCCCTGACACTTTTATATGTAGCTATTTTTCTCTAGTTAGTGTTTTTTCGACTGTTCTTCTCACATCTCCTACTTTTTCTCCTTTGCATGAATAATTCTTAACGGCTTAGTCTGCTTTTTAGAACAATGTCTATGATAGTCTAACTTTAGAAGTCACTTTGCTGGCATGAAGCTTACTTCTGAAATGTAATCCTTCATTCCTCTCAAAAGCGCTTGTTTCCAGCCGATGGGAGGGTGGCGGCAGGGGGAGGCGGGACTTTAATGACACTCACTAGATTAGGTCCTCATCTAGGTCTAGCGGTGACATACAAATGGCCCTGGGAGTCTGTTAAGAACAGTAGGGGTTAGAAAACACCAGCATCTTTGTTGACACCTCCCTCGCAGTGTCTTGTCTGTGGCTTCCGCTTGCACTTGGCTCTTTCCCTGTTTTCGATGGCTGATCTCCAACCAGGATAGTAACACCAGGGTCAGCTGCACATTCAGCAAAGGCCCCGCAGTGCAGTATTAGTTGATACATATGTTCTGCCCGTGTCCCACACATGAGCCGGCTGCTGAGCCCTAATATGGGTTCCTCATATGTTCTGCCTGTGTCCCACACATGAGCCAGCTGCTGAGCCCTAAATGAGTTTCTCATATGTTCTGCCTGTGTCCCACACATGAGCCGGCTGCTGAGCCCTAATATGGGTTCCTCATATGTTCTGCCCGTATCCCACACATGAGCCGGCTGCTGAGCCCTAAATGGGTTCCTCATAGGTTCTGCCCGTGTCCCACACATGAGCCGGCTGCTGAGCCCTAAATGGGTTACTCATATGTTCTGCCCGTGTCCCACACATGAGCCGGCTGCTGAGCCCTAATATGGGTTTCTCCCAGGTTGTGTAGAGAACAGTGATGCTCCGGTCCATCTGAGCAGTGGCATGTGTTTACTTTACAAAAGCACGTCAGGTGTACTTCAACTATTTGAGGCCATTATATGAATGTAAGTGAGTTGAACGTGAAATAAATGTTTTCACGGAGAAAACAGCTTTTTATCTCATAATAAAGCGTTGTTTAAGTGTGACGAATAAGATACCGAAAAATGACACATAAGCACAATAAAACATGGAATTTCACACAAGCACACAGACACAAAGCTTGAAACTAAGCCCTAACCATTTTTGGGACTGCTAGACCCCATTCTGCAGCAAAGGATCTTTCGTAGATGCTTCAATTCTCGTCGGGCTTGGAATCCCGGGTAGCCAATATTAGTACATCAGTATAACACTACACCAATAAACATTGATAACGATAGCCAAGCATCAGTAGATCATCTTCATACCATCCACCTCATTATGTGACCTGAACTCTAGCCAATCAGGTGAAAAGGCTTGTGGTTCCAACCCTCCACAGAGGCTCCAACTGCCAGATTTGCTTAGTTTTCGTCAAAAATAAATCCCTTGGGCTCTACTTAGGACTCTCTCTCTCTCCTAAACATTTGACCAGGAAATCATCTGAAAATCATCACAAACGGTGCCTACTTCATATTCCTGAAGACCTGCGGCTAATTTGATGTTTTGGGGAAAAAGCCATGGGAGAATCCACTGAGCCAAAGACACACATCTAAAAGAAACAGTTCGTTATCAATTCCTTACTTTAGAAAAGTTAGTTATAGATTCCTTACCTTAGAATTACCCCCAGGCATCAGACTGGATCCGGAGAGTTTTTCATCAGCAGTACCCCTGCGCTTCGGAAGAGGGCGTCGGTCAACTCCGCGTTCGGCGGCGTGGTCGCCGGGATGATGTCGCGGTAAATACACAGACCCCGCCCTGGCATGCTGACGTCAGTTCTCTCTTTTTCCGCGCCAGCAAACGCAGATCCGGAGAGAGCGGTACCTCCAGTCACTTTTTGACAGATTTTTTTTCTTGACTTCAGTCGAATTCGTCTTTTGAGTCCATCTACTCCTGCAGCACGAAGGATGCCCAGATTCAAGGCCTGCGGTTCCTGTAAGCGACTGATGTTGGTGACGGACCCACACCGCGTGTGCCTCTATTGCCTGGAGCGCGACCATGACCCAAGTTGTGCTCCGACTGCCGAACCATGGCCCGAAGTCTGTGCGGGAGCGGTCCCCAAAGCTACTCGAGGCCTGGCAGTCGGCTCCGTGTCGCTCGAGGTACCAGTCAGGGAGGAGGTCGAGGGATGCACTAAGTCTAAGTCTTCGCACTCGGGGTCAGGTAAGTCGAAGCACAAGAAGAAGTCGAAGAAGCATTGTCGCTCTTCAACTTCTCCCCGTCCGTCGGCTAACGCGACGAGGGATGCGGGTGGTGCCCCTCCTGCGGCTTCGCATGCGCAGCCCGCTGGGTCTATTTCGGGTTTCCCTCCCTTTCCGGGACCCGGTGCCCAGCTTCGGAGTTTCTACGAAGCGATGCATGCCATCTTAGGGCAACCCGACTCCACCGGCGTGCCTTTGGGCCCCGCAGACTCGTCTGGGGGCCCTGGGTCTTCGGCGCCAGAGGCTTCGGCCTCGGCGCCGCAGGGTCCCCTTGGATCCAAGTTTGGATCCAGATCGGTGCCGGTAGACCTTGTTATGCTTCCCCCGGCGCCGATTCCACTGGCATGACGTCCGCAACCGCCGTCAGCTGTGTCCCCAGCAGACGTTGACCCCGGCCTTCACCTTGAGGTAGACACGGAGTCGGACCGGCCAACAGGTAGTTTTGTGCCCCAGTTCTACCCTGGCTCTTTGAGACCAGATTGGGAGCCAGAGGAGGACTGGGAGGGGTCTGGGGACCCTTTGACCGACCAGTTGACTTATGAGCTGGACTGGAGAGAGGAACTGGGGGAAGCCAGTGGTCTGGATACCTCACCAGACCTTGGCATACGCAGTGGTGTTGAGTAGGGCGGCCGAGGCTCTCCACCTCGGGCTACTTACGGTGGCAGTCAGGACTAACCTCCTGACAGAGGTCCTTCAACCGGCAGCGAGCTCTTTGGAGCCCCTGCTGGCGTTTAATGAAGCCCTCACTCACATCCTTTTTGGCACCTGGTCCAGGCCCAACACAGGGGCTCCTGTGGACAGGATGATTGCCCGATGCCACTGCCTGGCCCCGGTCGACCCCACTTTCCTCTCCCAACACCCCACCCCTGAGAGCTTGGTGGTCCAAGCGTTCTACTTCCAAAAGCGCATTCCCTAACGCACCACCCGACAGGGAATCCAAAAAGCTGAACCACCTTGGAACAAAAATGTTTTCTTCCTCCAGCTTGGGACTGCAGTCGGTAAACACCGCATGTCTGTTGGGCCGTTATACCCACTCTGTGAGGGATACTGTAGCACAGGTACTGCCCCAGTGCCTTGAGCAGTGCCTGGAAGAGGCCCGTTCAGTTGCCGAAGGGAGAGACGCAGCGATATGTACCATCCGCTGTGGGCTGGATACCGCCAATGCACTAGGAAGGACGATTTCCAAGTCAGTAGCCCTTCGACACTACGCCTGGCTGCTGTTGACTGTTTTTTCCAGGGATGTCCAATCCACCCTTATGGACATGCCTTTTGATGGCCTTCGCCTTTTCGGCGACAAGGCAGACAACGCGCTGGAGCGCTTTAAGGACTCTCGGGCTACGGCCAGGTCCTTGGGCCTCTCCACCACCCGCCCTGCGCAGTCTGCCTTTCACCCCTTTCGTGGCTACGGAAGGGGTGCCCCACCACGTCCCACCCAGTACCACAGGCCGGCACAAGCTGTTCAGCCTCTGCACGGCCGGGGACGTGGGAACCAGCGCCGTGGTTCTGGGGTCCAGCGGGCGGGCCAGTCCACCACAGCCCCCTCTGCAGCAGCCTCCAAACCCTCCTAGTCCAACCTTTCAGGGCCACCAAATGCCAGTGGGCGGCAGGATTCGCCATCACCTCCCCCACTGGCGCACCATCAAGTCAGACAGATGGGATTTGCAAATAGTCCTAAGGGGCTACTCCCTCCCCTTCAAGACAACCCCTCCATTAATGCCACCTCAGTACCATTGCATGTCGGAGGATCATCTGGCCCTTCTCCAACATGAACCTTCGTCACTCTTGGCCAAGAGAGCCATGTGGCGCGTTTCTGCCCCAGAAATAGGTCGTGGTTGTTATTCCCACTACTTTCTGGTGCCCAAGAAGGACAAAGGCCTGCGTCCTATGTTGGATCTCAGGAACGTCAACTGCTTCCTCCGGAAGGAGAAGTTCAAAATGTTGTCGCACGCTCAGGTCTTGTCTGCCCTCGACCCTGGAGACTGGATGGTAGCGTTGGACTTGCAGGACGCTTACTTTCACATCCCCGTCCTTCCGGCCCACCGGCGTTAACTGTGGTTCAAGGTAGGCCACAAGCACTTTCAGTTTACCGTGTTCGCCTATGGCCTTACCAGCGCCCCTCGGGTGTTCACGAAAGTGATGGCGGTGGTCTCAGCTCAACAGCACAGATCAGGGGTTCCAGTCTTCCCCTATCTTGACGACTGGCTGTTGAAGGCAGGCTTGCCCCAGGCAGTCGTCTTCCACCTCCACACTACAGCCAACCTCCTGCATTCCCTTGGGTTCTCCATCAACGTGCTGAAGTCACACCTGACCCCCTATCAGAAGCTCCTCTTCACCGGAGTGGTTTTGGGCACAACGCCGTTTCGGGTTTTTCCTCCCAAACAGCGAGTCCGGGATATTCGGGCTATGATTCCGATCTTTCAGCCTCTATCCCGGGTTTCGGTCAGGATGATCCTCAGGCTGCTGGGTCTGATGGATTCCTGCATACTGCTGGTGGACCATGCCAGATGGCATATACGGGCTCTGCAGTGGGACCTGAAGTTCAAGTGGGCACAACATCAGGGGACTCTGTCCGATTGCATCCAGATCTCGGAGGGCACTGTGATGAATACCCCTCTCAGGACCAGTAACAGAAAGCTACTCTGCACATGTCTGTGGAAAAAAAGGTGTAAAAACACCTTTCAAGATTTATTGAAAGTAAAAGTCATGTAAGGCTTTAGCCTTAAGGAAACTGGAGCAATGTATGACTATGACCAGAACAACACAAAGCAGTTCATCCTTCCAATCCCTGGGGTCTCCTTGCTTCTTCAGGCAGCTTCCTTTCAACTCCTTGTCGGTCCCCCAGTGGCTCGGTGTCCACAGAAGAAAACATAAGACACAAAATAACCACAAGTTAGTCCTGTAGAACACTGTGCTCAGTGTAGTGTGCTGACCCTTCACCTTTACATTATATCACCACGGCCTGTGAGGGAATAGGGGTGTTTGACGGTATGGTCCTAGACAGTGCCCAATATTCATGCACAATCCCCTGTCTTTCCCCTCCCAGCCCACCTCTTCCAGAACTGTAGAAATGGCACTTGCCTGGCGCTATGGTCCTCCTGGACCGTAGCGTAGGGTATCTCGGCGTCCTGTTTCTCCTGGGGACGTCCGGATACGTGCGCAGTTGGCGTTAGGGAAACCTCCCTCTTCGGTTCCTTTTCTCCTCCTGTCTGTTCTTCCCAGGTCCTCTGAATCAGGTCTTCAGCCGTGTTACCGGTTGTCTCTCCTTCGCCATGTCTCTGCCTCCTCTCCTCAGGATTTCCCGCCACTCTCCCACACACCGGGTCTGACTTATCTTCCTCTGTTGCCGATTACGTCAATCCTGCACCGCCCGTTGTGGCTGCCCCGCTGCCTTCCTTCTTTTCAAGTTCCTGCTTGGGCACCATCTTGGAGTGCACGGAGGTCTCGTCCTCCGATGTGTCCCTATTACAGGCACTGCACACCAATTGCAGTGGTGGCTTACAAATCAGGATTGGGTCGACGGCAGATCCCACTCCCTTCCTCAACCAGAGTTCACAGTGGTGACCGATGCATCACCCCACCTCGCTAATTCTGGCATTCAACTTATCCCTGGTGTCGTTTATCGCTGTTAGAAGGGCCGCATTGTCTGGGGTTGAGCCCGCTTCATCGCCTCCTGTGGCCTCCCCGGCGGGTGTGGTAAAGTGATCCAAGGTGCCCCGTTTGGGGCCAGCGCCACCAGGTTTGTCTCTACCCATAGCGGTTGATTCCGTGGAGCAGGCGCAGGAGTCTTCTGATGTTATAAATGCCAAGCTCGTGCCTACGCTGGTGTAGGCGGGGGCATGACCCCAATCACGAAGAAGCCCAAGGGCAATGCCTGGCCCCACAGCGGGGACGCACCGTCGGCAGGTCCTCACGGATTCAGGAATGTCCTGGGCCACAGGCCGCACCGAGCCTAGCTCAGCCGCTTCTGCCGCCCACAACCACCTGCCGAGGAGGCCCTGTAAGAGGCCTCCTCGCCTCTTACAGCGGCCATCCTAATACATCGTAGAGTCCCTTTTCAGCACACAAACCACTGGGTGGATCCAGGGGGCAGATTTGTTATTGTAACACACACATTGCAAGGAGAGCACACCACGATCGGTAGTATATATGCTCCCCCTCCGCTAGGGGTGACCTTTGTCAACAGGATCTCCAGGATCTGGGGAGAACTGCCAGAGGGCTTAACCCTCCTAGGTGGGAACTGGAATGACACTATGGGGCTAGTAGATAGACAGCATAATACCAACCGTCCACCACCAGTGGGTCCCTCTAAACTGAACACGTTGGTATCCACCTTAGGCTGGGTGGACATCTGGAGGGAATGTCACCCCACAGACCTCGACTACGCTTTTATGTCCGCGGTCCACAATCCAGATTAGATTACTTCTTCACACCTTGCATATATCTCCATAGGTTTTCCCAAGTAGCCCACCTCCCCTGAGGGCTCTCAGACCATTCCCCGATCACCCTTAAACTCCACACTTGCTCTCGTAGACCTCTCTTTAGGTGGTGGATCTCCCCTTGGCACATTCGAAGCCCGGACTATCAGGACATGCTACACACGGCAATATCCAAATACTTGGACGTTAATGTTGCTTCCGCCCCGTCTCGGGGCATCCTATGGGAGGCCCTAAAGCCCACCATATGTGGAGCCGAAATTAGCTATCGCACCAAAGAGAAACGTGCGCGGCAAGAGCAGCTGACAGACCTAGAGTCACGCCAGGCGACCCTGGCAGCACAACTTAATAGGGACCCCAGCCCTACTCTCCAACGCAACTTGTTGCAAGTGCAACAAACCATACAGCAATATCTAATGGGGGAAGCGAAAGAGATATGGGAGGCATCGCAACATTGGATATACCAATGAGGTGATAAGTCAAGTAAAATGCTCCACAGGCTGTGCCAAGTTGACAAATCCCCCGCCGTTGTCCCCACCATCCGTGATGCTGAGAGGATTCTATGCTCATTGCCGGAACAGGTGGCCCGTGAATTCGCACAACACTTTTCCTCTCTCTACGAGTGTCGCAAACAAATCTCAGAAGCCCAAATAGCGGAATTCCTGGTAGATATTCCACCTCCGAAGCACACGGACCACATGCGTGACCAATTAGAAGCCCCTATTACAATAGACTAGCTGAGCGGGGCCCTGCCTGTTCTACGCCCAGGGCGGGCCCCTGGACCCAATGGATTCCCTATGGAAATCCTGAGGCCGAATATGCACGTGTTAGGCCCCCACCTATTGGCTGCCATACAGGATGCCCAGGAACAAAATATCTTACCCCAAAATTGGCAACATGTGGAGATAGTCTTATTCCTTAAGCGGGGTTGCCCTCCGGAAGACCCCTCATCATACCGTCCTATCTCACTCATTAATTTCGAGCCTAAATTACTGGGAAAGGTCCTGGCGGATCACCTACGGACATGCGTGTCCGACTTAATCCACCCAGACCAATCAGGCTTTATGCCCCAATCGGGCTACCCACCACAATATACGAAGGGTACATAACGCCATGACGGCGGCCCCGGCGTTGGGACGCCCTGCTGCTATACTATTGGCGGACATAGATAAGGCATTCAATTCACTTAGCTGGATCTACCTATTTCAGTTGCTTGAGGGGTACATTTTGGTCCTCGCTTTATGGCATATATCCGTTTATTGTAAACTGACTGAACAGTGTCCGTTCGTATAGCCGGACACCACTAAGACCCCTTCCCAATCCACAAGGGCACTAGACATGGATGCCCCCTGTCTCCAATGTTGTTCGCCCTAGCAGTGGAACCTTTGGCGACATGGGTTCGGAGCGACCCAGTGCTCCGTGGATTTGAATTGTTCCAGTTGAGATCGGACCGCATCGCGTTATATGCGGATGACGTCCTTTTCTTTATGACAGACCCATGGTTTTCGGGGCCACGCATCTTACAAATACTTTGAGTGTTTGGGGAAACTACTGGTCTACACACCAACCCTGCCAAATCCATGCATTTTTCCCAGTTTGCGGCAACCAGGGGCGCGGTACCTGGGCGACACAGCTGTCGCATCCAACGGGAGGCTTAAATATTAGGGCATCTTTGTGTCCCCATGCCCTAAGATCTCATGGGCAAATAACATCAATCCATTGATTGTGAGTCTCACTTGTGAAACGACAATATGGTCCTCCTATTGTCACTATATGGACGTTCCGCCATCTTTAAGATGGTTTCTTTACCCAGAAGTTTTGTACAGATTACAAAACTTCCTCTACAAAATTCCACGATCCTGGTTTGCACAAGTCAATGCCATACAGAATATATTTCTTTGGAACGGAGGAGCGATTAGGGTTGCACTTCACACCTGTACACAGACTACGTACTGTGGGGGTATAGCAGCAGCCGATATCTATGCATATTATGTAGCCTCTAATTTACTAATAATAAATGAATGGTGTTATAACTCCCCAACCGACCGGGATTTTGCAATTGAGCACACGGCAATGGAGGGGGCCCTCCTTCTCCAGCTCCTCTATAGTACTAGGAACCTAGATGCTCTACCCCCAGCTAGTCGAGTGGTGATACAGCTTTGGCGGACTACGGTCCGACAGATAGGATGGAGCGGGACCCTCACCCACACTACCCCATTGTGGCACGGTACATACCTCCAGCTGGTGACCGCGCTGAGGGGATTTCGCGGGTGGGACCTAGTAGGGATATCGACCCTGGGCGATGTGATGTGAGGCACTACATTGAATTCTTTTCAACAAGTACAAGTAGAATTCCAGCTACATAGGACACAATTCTACAAATACCTCCAATCCGCCATGCTTTGACCCCTTGGTTCATGCCTTAGAGACACTACCAGAGTTTCACCCTCTTGAGGGCTGCCTATTGTTGGGGGACTTGGGCCTACATAAAATCAGGCAAATATATAAAACCTTGATGACTCATACACAGACTATGCTTGATAAGACGAGAAGAGCATGGCAAGAAGATATCCCTGACATGACAGATGATGACTGTAAGAGGCCATTGTTAACCCCCGGGGCGCTGCTGTGTCCACACGATACCGCCTTATACAGTTCAAGTACTTACACCGCGCATACTACACATGGGTTAGGCTCTGGAAGATGGGCGTTATCCAGCCCCCTAAATGTTTACGATGTGAGAGCGAGGATGGGACATTTTTGCATACAGTCTGGAGCTGCACTGCGTTTCAGCCCTTTTGGCGCAGGGTAACATCATGTTTAAGGGAGGTGTTATCATGGGAACTCCCACTTGACCCGCAACTCTTCCTATTGTACAGTACCGACGACATTGGGGGAAATAAGTACAATCAACATTTACTCTTCCTAGCCCTTACCATCGCCAAGCGCAATATTGCCCAGATGTGGAAGGGGACCTCTACCCCGAATACAGACAAATGGAAGATCGAACTTGACAGATGTATGGGTGCGGAGATTGTGGTGTTTCTGGTCGTGGCTGCCCCCAAAAACATAGAAAAATTTGGACCCGATGGGCGACATATCGTGGGATTGATCTTCCCCCCCTTACCATCCTCTGACCCCTAACAGCAACTACTACCTATGTACATATCCACTGACCAGTGTTTTACATATCATGCCATAGCCCACCATTCTATGAATGTACCACTTACACTATTACTGGGATCTAGCGCAGTCTGCATTTTATATACATTATGTCACCTGCATGTTTTGCAGGTATTGCAATTGTTGAAAAATGTTGGTATTTCTGATGTATTTTGCTTCTTGCAGGTACTTGTAGGGCTCCGGCCCAAATCTCACTGGAACAACCAAATAAAATGTCTTTTAAAAAAAGAGGAAGAGAGGCTCCGCCGTCTGGATCCAAAACGTGCGCTTTCCTTCAACTTGGATCGCACCAAACAATTCCGGGTGGACTACCAGCTCTTTGTTGGTTACGTGGGCGCTAAGAAAGATCGGGCCGTGCACAAATGAACCATCTCCAGGTGGGTCATTATTTGAATCAAAGCCTGCTACTCTTTGGCAAAGAAGGAGCCTCCAGTGGGGCTGCGTGCCCATTCCACCAGGGCAACGGCAGCTACTACGGCTTTGGGACAAGGAGTCCCCCTAAATTACATCTGTCAGGCAGCTACGTGGGCATCACTGCACACATTCACCAAACACTACTGCCTAGACAGCCAAGTCCAGAGAGACGGCTTCTTTGGCCATTCTGTTCTCCAGGACTTTCTGGTGTCAACTTGGTTTGCAAACCCACCTCCGGGGTTGGTATTGCTGGGGTATTTATTCTAAGGTGAGGAATCTATAACTAACTGTTTCTTTCAGATGAGCGAGTTACTTACCTTCGGTAACGATATATCTATAAGAAACATAGGTTAGTTATAGATTCCTTACCGCCCCACTCATCCTCCCCGTTCTGCGAACTGACTTCTAAGGTTAAGAACTTCCTTTCAGGGCCCTAGTTTTGTGCACCAGTGGTCAGTGTCTTGCATGGCTCTGCGCTTCTGGCGTGGAAAGCCGTGTACGGAACTGACGTCAGCACGCGAGGGCGGCATCTATGTAGCTACCGCGACATCATCTCGGCGACCACGCCGCTGCCGATGAACACGGAGTCTACTGGCGCCACCTTCCGAAGCGCAGGGGTACTGCTGACGAAAAAAGTTTCGGATCCAGTCTGATGCCTGTGAGTAATTCTAAGGTAAGGAATCTATAACTAACTGTTCTAAGGTAAGGAATATATAACTAATCTATGTTTCTTACAGATATATTGTTACCAAAGGTAAGTAACTTGTTCTATAGGCCATGTGGAACATGGAGGGCCAAAAAGGTTTTTGCCTCTGACTCAAATAATAATGTTAAAAACAATTAAAAAAATGAAATGATACATATATGGCGGTTGCCAGTATGTAGTTGTAGTTAGGATCTAGTTTCCATAGGAATAGTGTTTTTTGTTTTGCCAATAACTTTGGCGTGGTTTGATGAATCTTCACAAACTTTTCAAACTAGTTTTCCACTCACCTCAGCTGCTGTCTGGAAAGTTTCAGGGTGATTCGTCAAGCGGGAGCCAAGAAAAGGGGGGTGGGCGGGGTTCCAAAACGCATCTCCCCATGCAATTTCCCTTATAGATTTTAGACATGACTACAGCTCGAACCGCTGAACAGAATTGCACAAGATTTGGCAGAAAGATAAATCTTGGTCCAAAAAGTGCTTTTTGTAATTTGGGGCAAATCTGTGCTGTAGTTTTGAAGCTATTAAAAAAAAAAGATTTATGCATATTTAGAATCCACGTGCCACCAGCAATGCCGTGACTGGCTGTCATCACTCCAACCAGGAAGTGGTGGCAGTCATCATGGGACTCCAGACTCAGCCGCCCCCCCATACCTCCATCCGCCGGGGGCCCAAAATATTTTCAGTTTTATAAATGGTGCCCTGAATTAAAAAAAAAATGCAGTTACCTGTGCTTGTTTTCTTTTTTTTACCCCCTGGTGGGCCAGGTCCCAGGAGGAATTAATATTATTATGGGTGAGAGCGGCGCATGTGGCTCTCATCCCCAGGCCGATTCCTCCCCAGGGACCCCATCCCTCTGGGCCTGGCCAATATTGATATGGGGAGGGGGGCTGCGTGGCCCCTCTCCTCGGGCCGATTTCGGCTAAGGACCCTATCCCACTGGGCATGGCCTTATTGGGAAGGGGTCACACAAACCCCCTCTTGGGCCGATTTTGGTCCCAGGGACTCCATCCCCCGGGGCCTGGCCCGTAAAATTAATTCAAAGGAGAGCACGTGGCCCCCCTCCTGGGTCGATTTCAGCCCCGGGGATCCCATCCCATGGGACCCAGCCTAAGTTGAGTGTAGGAAGGTGGATATCTGACTATGGTTACCCCCAACTTTTTGCCTAGTGTCTAGCTGGTTTTTCGACTTAGTTGGCCTGAGATCCTGCCATTCAGGGTCTCAGGCTGTCTGCTCTCTCTTTAAAATGGACTCCATGTACCCTAGGTACATAACCAATTGGTAAGGATCACCTTATTGGACCCTGTACAGTGTACCCTAGGTACCCAGGGCATAGGTGTACCCTAGGCCTCCCAGGGGCTGCAGCATGTATTATGCCACCCCTGGTCTGGCCTTCCAATCAGACACAACTGGCTGATCACTCAGCTGGGGCAAGGTCGTGTAATCACCCCTTGCTTAGATATAGTATGCCTATATCTACCCTTATATATAGACACATGTGTACCTATCAGTCACTCCTATGGCAGGCCTTAACAATCCTGGAGGCAGAGTGCTTGGTAACATGTGAGATGGTGCTCTAGCATGAGCTGAGCCTGTCTGCAGCTTTCGGAACCATGTCCTTATAGCTGTTCTATGATATAGCCTACCATATACTCTTAAAGTGCCTTATAATCTTAAACGGTTATGGTAACTATGGTTTGGCTTTATCAAAACATGTCGTGTAAGGTGTCTAACACTTTGGAATAATACCCCCATACCATTTCTGGTGATGAGGATATTATTCCTCCCTTCTAGAGGGAGAGACATGTTAAAATCCTACTTTGCTGTTTAACTCTAACCAAAGCCTCAGCATCACAAAATAGATGCTGCTGCCACAGACACAAGTCTGACCTCCTGCTGCTGGGAGTGATCCCAGCCAGGGAGGCCTGGACAATAGGTTTCCTGCTTGGGGAGGTGCTAGCACCTCCCCAGACAGCCTTTAGTGTATTGGGGCAGGGTGGGCTGAAAGGAATGAGACATGCCTGGGGCACACAGGGTGTTCCTTGCATAGTCCAGTTCTAACCGGCGCTGGGGCACTCCAGCCCCAGCTCTGGCGCGAAACTGGACAAAGGGAAGTGGGTGTAACCACCCCCTCCCAGGTCCCACCCATAAGGCGTGACCTAGCAGGTATCCCAGCCCCCCAGATTAGTATAAGAGTGGGAGTTGGGCCTCAAGACTTTAGATTATCCTGAACCTGCAAAACTGAACAGAAACTCTGGACCTTCGACATTCGACGAAAGAAGAAGACTGAAGAATCTCCCTTGTATCCAAGGAGTGGCTACCCTGTGCAAACAGGCACCATCAAGAGACTACCCTTTGCTTTGCGACCGTTCTACGAGGAACCGACTGCAGAGCCCGACCAGAGCCTTGACTTCCAGACTTCTCCGACCCTCATCCACATCTGCAGCAGAGCTGAGATCCGTGGAGGCGACGAGCGACGTGGGACCGGCTACCTGGAAAAAGTGGCTAGTAACTTACAGCGCAGCTTCTGAGGTACCCTCGAAGTTGTGCACCGGGGATTGAGAAGCCCCAAGCACCATCTGCACCGAAGATCAGCCCCCCACACTCCACGAGTCCTGCGTGGGGCCCTTCAGCATTTTCCTGCTTGCCGCGTCTGTCCGGTTGCTTGCCCGCTGGCTAGTGGCCTTCGTCCTTCGTTCTTCGTGGGTTCCGCTTGCCAAGGCTTGGTGAGTCCTAGTCCAACTTCGACGCCGCCGACAGCAAGAGCCTTCGCGGGACAGCTCGCCTCCTGGTCCTGGTCGTCCTCGACGCTTCCTGGTCCTCCTGGCTGCAGCGACAAGCTTCACCTCCACCTGCAATCTTCACGACATCGCCTGGTTCCTTCCTGGTTCCACGTGGTCACTGGCTAGTGACCTTGACTCTGTCCCTTCTGCTTGCAGGTTTCTTCTCTTCTTGATCCCAGCCTTGGGATCCACCGGACACTCTTCACTGACTGCCTGTCAGCATCTTTCTTCAGGCATCCATAGGAGTCGACGACGAAAACGACGCATCTTCACCCCTATGCACCCGCAGCCTGTGGGCTAGGTAACTTGGGTACTCCGGTGCTCATCAGGATAGTGACTATCCTAGTGTCTAGTTTTCAAGTCTCAACTTCCTAGCTACTCCGGAAGTGTCCTAAATCTACCGTTTTCTAAACTGTACTATTGCTATTGACTTTTACGCATTACGCGTGAGTGTTTCCACTCTGCACACGAATCCCGTGGGCCTCCCACTTCCTAACTAACGCTAGTGTAGTGTAGCCCCAGCGATTCCCTAGGCCTAGGCCTATTCTATTTCCGTGACAGTGGTTCTTATACCACTTACTTAGTATATGGTTTGCATGGCCCCTAGGGCCTAACTGTATTACTTACCTGTGTGACTTAATGTATGCTTAAATAAGACTGTGTTGTACTTACCTCTAATCTCATAAAGAGTGCTGAGGGTTTGCTTAGAATAAATACACTTTATTTTATATATATATCTGTTGTGGTGTCCTTTCATTTGGTATTCAAGGGATTATATATGGTATCACAGCTGGCTTCACATGCCATTCAGAGTTTAGCCTAAGACTGCTCTTGTCCATGTACCACTAGGATAGCTGGTCTATAAGGTTGACTTTACAACCAATCACCATAAGGGTATTTGGACTGATATAAGGTGTACACTAGAACTAGTGACATCATACATCAGGCCAACTTCTCACATTGGTGAGCAGCGGTTGGGATCTGAGCTTGCTGTTGTAATACCATTGTAATCTTGAGATACTAAATTGAAAGATCACACAGATATTGTCTAGGTACATATAACATAGATTATAATACTTAAGTCCTACTGGACTTTGTAGTTGTAGGTTGAAGGGAGTAACACACCCTGACTACAACTACTAGAGAGGTTTAGTATATACAACTAGTGTAGGTAGGTGCACACACCACACCCTCACTAGATCATGTCTCTGAGAGGAGATCAAGTAGATGCTCTCTCAGGAGGATCAGGTCTGCAAAAGACCCCCTCTAGATATGATACCTTGACATTCCAGGAGATGAGACACTTGTGTACCTCCAGAGGAATAAAACAGGGTGCAAACCCTACCCTCCTTCAGTTAAGACAACTCCTAGAGGAGTATGACATTCTTAGGGCATCTCAGGCAGGTACCCTAGGTACAGAGGAGGGTCTACCCACCACAGAGGAGTCAGAGGAGACTTCAGATGAAGAGGTAGACAGCCAGGGCCAAGTAGGAAGACTTAGCCAGGCTAACCTAAGCTTACATGGGAGTTTGCATGGGGTCCCCCCTTACAGACCCCCAAGTAGGCTTACACAGAGAAGCAGGAGGGACAGATCCCCTTCAAGGGAATCCATCCACTCCCATGTCTCTAACATCTCTAATGCTTCCTCTCACAGGGGAATGACTTCCCCTGAGAGAAAGGAGCATGAAGCCAGAATGAGGGAAGCTAATCTGAGGATTCAGAGGGAAGAACTTGCCCTTGCCAAAGAGAAGCTTGCTCTGGCTAAAGAACAAAAGTTAAGTGGGTTAGAACCCACTGGTGGCAGCAACATTCCTAGAGATAGGGATAGGTCTTATGACCATAGAAACCTAAGCAAGATAGTCCCCCCATATCAGAATGGGGATGACATCCACAAGTGGATGACTGCTTTGGAGAGGGCCTGCAAAGTACAGCAGGTACCCCAGAGTCAGTGGGCAGCTATCTTGTGGCTCTCCTTTTCTGACAAAGGTAGAGACAAGCTCCTCACAGTCAGTGATGAGGATGCAAACAATTACAAAGTCCTGAAGAGTGCTCTGATAGATGGGTTTGGCTTAACCACTGAGCAATATAGGTTGTTGTTCAAAGACACCCAGAAGACACAGACACAGGACTGGTCTGATTTTGTGGATTGTGCCACTAAGGCTTTGGAAGGTTGGTTAAATGGCAGCAAGGTGCAGGACTATACAGGATTGTACAACTTGATTATGAGGGAGCAGATCCTTAGTAATTGTCAGAACCAGCTTCTCCATCAACACCTGGTAGACTCAGATTTGACCTCTCCCCAAGAATTGGGAAAGAGGGCAGATAAATGGGTCAGGACCAGGATTAGGCTTAAAAATCAGGGTGGTGACCAAAAGAAAGATACCACCAAGCCTCAAGAGAAGGGTGGGGATAAAACAAAAGAGAAATCTTCCTCAGGGCCCCAAAACTCCACACAGGGTGGTGGGTCCCAAGCTCCCTCCTCTACCACAGTTAAAAAGCCTTACTGCCATGTGTGTAAAACTCCTGGGCATTGGAAAACTGACAGCAGTTGCCCACAGGCTAAAACCAAAACTGTTCCTCCAACTACTCCTGTCACACCACCTATTACTGTCAGCAGTAATCCCCCAGGTGGTGGGAGTGCCCCCAAAAATTTGGTTGGGTTTTCTTGGGGAACACAGGGGGACTCTGGCTTAGCCAATTCCCCTACAGCAGCTACTCTTGTCTGTGATGGTGGCATGGGGTTTGCCAACTTCACTGCCTGCCCCAACACTTTGGGTAGGTACAGACAGGAACCCTACATCAATGGTAGAAAAGCTGAGGCCTACAGAGACACTGGAGCTAGCATCACTATGGTGGCCCATAGGCTAGTTCCCTCTGAGCAGCTTTTGCCTGGTTTCTCATACCAGGTAACTAACATTGATGGCAACCAGAACAGTCATCCCATGGCAGAGGTATGTCTCAGCTGGGGAGGTGTCACTGGCCCCAAAAGGGTGGCAGTGTCTCCAACCTTGCCTGTGGACTGCTTACTGGGGAATGACTTAGAACTCTCAGCTTGGGCTGGAGTTGAACAAGACACCCATTCCAAAATGGTAGGCCTTTCACAAAAGGGTAGTGGGGTTGTGCCAGTCACAACCCCTGTCCAAGTAGATTTCCTCCCTGAAAAGGTTGGAAGGGCAGTGGTAGCCACAGCCCAGGCAAAGACAGACTTCCCTGTAGAGATTGGCAGAGCTGTGACAGTCACAGCTCAAACACAAACTGAGTGCCTTCCTGAAAAGGTTGGCAAGGCTGTAATGGTCTCAGCCCATACTCAGACTGACTTAGGTGTAGTGAAGCCTGAAACTATGGATCACTCCACACAAACAGAGAGTAGTGGGGAGGAAGAAAAGTCTCCCTCTCCCCAGACATTAGGAAAAGGTCAGCCTCCTCAGGGATCTGACCTCACCCCTTGTGAAGGAACTGCCCCAGTGGTAGCCAGGCCTGGCCTGGCAGGGCCTCTGATGTCAGTGGCCCCTTCCAAGGTGGGACCCAGTCTGGTGCAGGTAGCCTGCCTCTCTCTACCCTGCCTCAGTCAGCCCAGGGCTGCAGAGGTCAGGGAGGCCAGTGGACCCCAAGAGGGCCCCTGTCCACAAGAACCCCCCAATCAAAAGAATGAGGATTGCCTGGCTAGTAGCCCTAGCCAGGTGATGGGTAAAAGCATTCTTGAGGGATCCCCTTTACAGGTAGTTAGGGACCTCCCCCAGAGGTATTCTGTTGGGCACAGGCAAACCTGGGACCTTAGGGCCCCAAACCTGACCTGTCCCTCCAGTAAGCCCACAAAAGGGACCCAGCCTCCAGCTTTAGGTAGCCAGAGGCCGACCCTGAGAGCACAGTGCAACTCAGTTAAAGAAAGAAAGGCATCCATGGTGGAGGATGATTGGAGGAAGCTGAGGCCTCACTTTGAGGATACTCACTTCAGTACTCCATCTCAACACCAGCCTTTTACTTTGCAAAGACACACCCAAGGTAGAGATTCCCTATGGTGGAGACCCTATGATACCTTTAGGATGAGGGATTGCTTAGTGGACCATGAGACAGGGGGTAACCATGCCAGTGCTGGTTCTTCCTTATATGGCCACTTAGGCAATAGAGGCTTACCTTGTCAAGGCCAGCCTTATCTCCTTTCGTTTTGGGGGGGGTTGTGTAGGAAGGTGGATATCTGACTATGGTTACCCCCAACTTTTTGCCTAGTGTCTAGCTGGTTTTTCGACTTAGTTGGCCTGAGATCCTGCCATTCAGGGTCTCAGGCTGTCTGCTCTCTCTTTAAAATGGACTCCATGTACCCTAGGTACATAACCAATTGGTAAGGATCACCTTATTGGACCCTGTACAGTGTACCCTAGGTACCCAGGGCATAGGTGTACCCTAGGCCTCCCAGGGGCTGCAGCATGTATTATGCCACCCCTGGTCTGGCCTTCCAATCAGACACAACTGGCTGATCACTCAGCTGGGGCAAGGTCGTGTAATCACCCCTTGCTTAGATATAGTATGCCTATATCTACCCTTATATATAGACACATGTGTACCTATCAGTCACTCCTATGGCAGGCCTTAACAATCCTGGAGGCAGAGTGCTTGGTAACATGTGAGATGGTGCTCTAGCATGAGCTGAGCCTGTCTGCAGCTTTCGGAACCATGTCCTTATAGCTGTTCTATGATATAGCCTACCATATACTCTTAAAGTGCCTTATAATCTTAAACGGTTATGGTAACTATGGTTTGGCTTTATCAAAACATGTCGTGTAAGGTGTCTAACACTTTGGAATAATACCCCCATACCATTTCTGGTGATGAGGATATTATTCCTCCCTTCTAGAGGGAGAGACATGTTAAAATCCTACTTTGCTGTTTAACTCTAACCAAAGCCTCAGCATCACAAAATGGATGCTGCTGCCACAGACACAAGTCTGACCTCCTGCTGCTGGGAGTGATCCCAGCCAGGGAGGCCTGGACAATAGGTTTCCTGCTTGGGGAGGTGCTAGCACCTCCCCAGACAGCCTTTAGTGTATTGGGGCAGGGTGGGCTGAAAGGAATGAGACATGCCTGGGGCACACAGGGTGTTCCTTGCATAGTCCAGTTCAAACCGGCGCTGGGGCACTCCAGCCCCAGCTCTGGCGCGAAACTGGACAAAGGGAAGTGGGTGTAACCACCCCCTCCCAGGTCCCACCCATAAGGCGTGACCTAGCAGGTATCCCAGCCCCCCAGATTAGTATAAGAGTGGGAGTTGGGCCTCAAGACTTTAGATTATCCTGAACCTGCAAAACTGAACAGAAACTCTGGACCTTCGACATTCGACGAAAGAAGAAGACTGAAGAATCTCCCTTGTAGCCAAGGAGTGGCTACCCTGTGCAAACAGGCACCATCAAGAGACTACCCTTTGCTTTGCGACCGTTCTACGAGGAACCGACTGCAGAGCCCGACCAGAGCCTTGACTTCCAGACTTCTCCGACCCTCATCCACATCTGCAGCAGAGCTGAGATCCGTGGAGGCGACGAGCGACGTGGGACCGGCTACCTGGAAAAAGTGGCTAGTAACTTACAGCACAGCTTCTGAGGTACCCTCGAAGTTGTGCACCGGGGATTGAGAAGCCCCAACCCCAAGCACCATCTGCACCGAAGATCAGCCCCCCACACTCCACGAGTCCTGCGTGGGGCCCTTCAGCATTTTCCTGCTTGCCGCGTCTGTCCGGTTGCTTGCCCGCTGGCTAGTGGCCTTTGTGACGACGCACCCTGAAATCTTCTGCGCTGGTTTGGCTCCTCCAGACTGGCTCCCGCTTCTCTGCAAAGAAGAAGCACCCCAGACCTTCCTGGTCTGCACCAGAAGCAAGTCCTTCGTTCTTCGTGGGTTCCGCTTGCCAAGGCTTGGTGAGTCCTAGTCCAACTTCGACGCCGCCGACAGCAAGAGCCTTCGTGGGACAGCTCGCCTCCTGGTCCTGGTCGTCCTCGACGCTTTCTGGTCCTCCTGGCTGCAGCGACAAGCTTCACCTCCACCTGCAATCTTCACGACATCGCCTGGTTCCTTCCTGGTTCCACGTGGTCACTGGCTAGTGACCTTGACTCTGTCCCTTCTGCTTGCAGGTTTCTTCTCTTCTTGATCCCAGCCTTGGGATCCACCGGACACTCTTCACTGACTGCCTGTCAGCATCTTTCTTCAGGCATCCATAGGAGTCGACGACGAAAACGACGCATCTTCACCCCTATGCACCCGCAGCCTGTGGGCTAGGTAACTTGGGTACTCCGGTGCTCATCAGGATAGTGACTATCCTAGTGTCTAGTTTTCAAGTCTCAACTTCCTAGCTACTCCGGAAGTGTCCTAAATCTACCGTTTTCTAAACTGTACTATTGCTATTGACTTTTACGCATTACGCGTGAGTGTTTCCACTCTGCACACGAATCCCGTGGGCCTCCCACTTCCTAACTAACGCTAGTGTAGTGTAGCCCCAGCGATTCCCTAGGCCTAGGCCTATTCTATTTCCGTGACAGTGGTTCTTATACCACTTACTTAGTATATGGTTTGCGTGGCCCATAGGGCCTAACTGTATTACTTACCTGTGTGACTTAATGTATGCTTAAATAAGACTGTGTTGTACTTACCTCTAATCTCATAAAGAGTGCTGAGGGTTTGCTTAGAATAAATACACTTTATTTTATATATATATCTGTTGTGGTGTCCTTTCATTTGGTATTCAAGGGATTATATATGGTATCACAGCTGGCTTCACATGCCATTCAGAGTTTAGCCTAAGACTGCTCTTGTCCATGCTACCACTAGGATAGCTGGTCTATAAGGTTGACTTTACAACCAATCACCATAAGGGTATTTGGACTGATATAAGGTGTACACTAGAACTAGTGACATCATACATCAGGCCAACTTCTCACATTGAGAAATAGTTGGAGGGCCTCACGGCCCTCTACCGAGGCAGATTTCAGTACTGTGGCCTCCATCTGCTGGGGCTCGGACGCAAATTGGAAAGGAAGGGGGCTGCACAGTCCCCTCTCCCGGAGCCATTAACGGCCTTTGGGACCTCATCTACCTGGGCTGGCTCCTGCTATGTCTGGGGTTCCCACCCCGGGATACAGCAGTTTCCCTGACTGCACTGGTGCAGGCAGAGAAACCTGTATTTGCTCACGCTTGGCGGGAGCAATTTCAAAGATCCCGTTAAGCGAGAGCAAACACAATCCGCTCCTAACTGGCGGGAGCTTTATAAATGCTCCCGCCAGTTGGGAGCAGACTTCAGATGTGTTTGGGCCACAAATCTGAATATTGCTCTCACCTGCAGGAAGCAGCATTTTTAGCTGCTCCCTGCGGACGGGAGCAATGCCTGCTCTTGCTAGATGCAGTGAGCTGGCTGGGGCTGTGGGGCTCCCCCACGGCCCAATGAATAGATGTCCGAAATCAGCCCTGGGACGGGGGCTGCGCCCCACCTCCCCAGTTACAAAAGTTGTTAGGCCCCGGGGGATGGGGTCCCCAGGGATTAAATCGGCCCGGGGAGGGGGCTGCGTGCCCACCTCCCAGATGACAATATGGCCGGGCCCCAGGAGATGGGCTCCCTGGGGCAGAAATTGGCCCGGCGGGGGTGCTGCGTACACCCTACCCTATAATTAGATGGTGGGCCCCAGAGGATGGAGTCCCCGTGGGCAAAAATATTCTTCCCCACAAAATATGTTGGGAACCTGGGGGGTGGGGTCCCAGGGCCGAAATTAGCCCAAGAAGGGGAGCTGCTAATCACACCACATATTACATTACTCATTACATCATTGATAATATCACTGCAACATTTGCTGTAAAACTATTGATGAGAAAACCGTGCACAGATTATAGTTACTTCAGTTCACCTCAAGTGGCTAAGAATCACGAGACACTCCTACTACAGAAAGATCAGACAAGCAAAAGCAATCTTTTTCAGTAACCAATTAGACCAAGCCAAGAACCACCCCAAAGAACTATATGAACTTATCAAAGTACAATCTAAGGGCATATCTCACCCCCCCCCCCCAAACTAACTCAAACTCACTACCCACTTGCAAAGATTTTGCCTCCTTCTTCATGGTGAAGGCAGAAAACATAAAAGCGGACCTGCTCAACGACTTTGTGGTAAATTTAAATTACCTAGACTTAATTTATGCGGTAAAATTCAATACGAATAACTCAGTAAAAATAAGAGGCAGAATCCGTGGTATTCGAGGGTATAATAGGGAATTTATTCCTTACAAAGGAATGATGGTTCGAACCAGGCAATCGAGTTCCGTCACCACGAAGGTTCAGGAAGGGATCAGCAATACATTATTGACAGGTTATAATATATATAGTAAATGCATTACAGTAAAGACAGATGCAGGAGGCGTAACAGCTGATAAGAATACACATACGTAATGAAAAAGGCGTTACAATAGGCGTGCATAGAGGCGTATACTAGAAACGTCATTATGATGATGACACAAGTGGGTGGATCCATAAGAGAATCCTGCAAAGTCAGCAAAAATATATGGCAGAGATGCGCGCGCAGCCGCATGACGTGTGATTGACGTGTAACTAGAGGGTGAAGGGAACTTGACATTTAGCCCTACATGAGGAGACAGAAGTCTGGGATGTCAGGACAACCTAATCCTAAATCATATCTAATATCTTGTGTTTAAGGAACTATATTATCTGGAAGGAAAGGTCTTTTCGGACAGAGTCTATTCTATACTGACTGCTAGTGCGTGTACAAGCGTCTAAGTGTCTACATGAGATGCGAGGGGGCATGGGCCTACCATGGTAACGAAAGTCATGAATTACTTGCACGGGGACAGTAAGGCCGGGCCCTTTGCTCTGCAGCTGGAGGGATGTTTACCTAAGCTACTAGACAGGAATGCATTTCTTGAGGAGCGGAGCAGATAACTTGAAGGCTGAATACAGTTTTGGCAGTCAACAGGCCGGGCTAGGCACCGTTAGCCGCGCAGGAAGTAAGACAAAGTTCATGGATACAGATGCAGGCCCAGGCTGGAGCATTCAGAGGCAGAAGCAGGAAAAGCTCGATGGCAGAATTCAGGGCCTACCTTGCCAGAGCTGGAAAACGTGAAAAGTATACCATATAAAGACGGTGGCAAGGCATACTTAGGAACGGAATATCTGACCCATTCATGGCAGATCTGAAAGAGGACATATTAACGTTGGACACAATTGTATTTGCGTCTTCATAGCTTGAAGTGGAGGGAACATACATGTACTTGTAGCATGTACATGGAGCCGTTGGGGTCTAGATAGGGGACACAATTGACCATAAAAATTCATATTTCCTCATTCCCTCCTTGTCCCCTACGGACCCTTCATGAAATATCGATCTTCAGGAATCCATCAATCTGTTCATGTAACATCATTTGCTCTTCTTTCTTCCGGGATCTTGAATGAAAACTTGAACGTGGAATACACGATGTTGCACACAGGCCGCAAATCGCTGGTCCACATTGTAGACACAGGCAGCAACTGAATACTATGAGAAGGCCAATACCTAGGAAGGATAGGACTTTCCATCCCCAGGCTGACAACACGCTCCAGAACCAACCGGACCACGTCCAGGTGCCTGGATTCTGATGTATCTGGTTTGCAATCTTGTGAAGACGAGTTATGGCTTTATATACGGATGGCGCGTTTTCTGGGATGAAAACACAGCAACTTGATCCGATGACCCTACAAGCTCCGCCCCTATCGGCTAGGATGACGTCAAGGACAAGACGATTTTGGAGAACAACAATCCGCATCGCAGACTGCTCCTCTGTTAAGTTGCCTAGGGCAGAAGTAGTTTCATTCACTACTGCTTCAAGGGTTCTGGTTAATCTGCGTATCAGTTTACTATTAGAGACAACACCTATGTAGGGAAAGAGACCTTTATTGAAGTCTGTATATTGTTCCCATGCTGTTTCAGTGTAGTCTACAATCGGGATATCTCTCTGGGGTCTATGGTGTACTAGATTGGTATTTCTATGATAATCAGGAGGGGCTAGGAAAACAGGTGGCAAAAGGAATGCAATATAACAGGTACCATCCCAATCTAGAGGTAGGCGTATATATGCGGTATGACCACATATGAAGTAGGAGTGACGGGAAGCTCTAAATGTAGACTTGCCTTTATCACTGAATTCGATCACAGTAGTACATTTACTATGACCCAGGTGTACTGAACCATTCTTTCTTACACATAATTCACCTTTGACTGGTAATACGGACATAGTAGGCAAGACAAGTGCAGCTTCGGATTCAACATTCAGAATCATGAGGTTAAGTGTAAAATTACCTAATCCATATACTTCATTTTCTAGATCAGTTCCTGTTCTTTTGGGAAGTCCCTCCTTGTTAGGATAACATGCTTTAAGCAAAACTAAGTTCAGGTTTCCCCATACCCAGTTGCTCTGGTAAACTACAGTGTTTGAATCTAAAGAGTTAATCAAACTAAACCATGCTCCACAGGAACCATTGTGTGTGAACGGGTACGGAAAGAGAGGCAGAACTCCTTTGTATTTCTGATAGGGAGGGAGTCAGCCACATATCCAACAATTTGTAGCATTGCTGGTCTGATGGGAATGATGTAACATACTAATGAATGTGTTGTTGCGCAGCGCAAATCTATAGGACAACTCATGTGGAGGTAGTTCACTAAAAGAATGTTCGGCAGTAACATTGTAAGCAGAATGAGCACGCTTGAAAATAGGATAGTACATGTGCAACAGTATACTTGCAGCAATAATAAAAAGACTTAGAAAAAACATAATCAACAATGTCACTATACAGTGACTATGAAGTGATTTACAGTATGCATGTTTCTTGAGCTGTTTCTGTCTATTTCTCTCTCTAATTCGGTCTAGAGGATACATGTCAAAGACTTAATTCAACCGATTCACCTTGGAGGGGACTTAAACAATCGAATTGTCTGACTTGCTAGACCTTAGTTTCAGTTTATAGTTTTGAGATTCGGTCTTTTCAACCAGGGGGAGTTTTGAATCAGTCTCTGCAAGGGGGCAGGGCTGAGAGTTCAGATCAGACGGTAGTCCATGAAATTTCTTGATATGGCTCGAGTGTAACCAACCCTTGCGACCCTCGACCTTCACTGCAGTCCTCGTCGTTAGAAGTACCAGTTTTGGTGTTTGCCAGCGAGGCTCCAACGGGCTCCTCCTGTCGAAGTTTCGTATGAAAACTAGGTCTCCAGGAACCACTTCATGGGGCTTTACCTCGGTGTTGTCGGGAAAGGCTGCAGCTACCTGTGAACGGCAAGATTGTAGTGCAGACATCAAGGAAGCAAGGTAATCTGTCAGCATATTACAATCAACATCAGTGATTTTACGAGGTATAGGCGTCCCCCACATATTTGGTGGCCTACCGAAGACCACCTCGTACGGGGATAGCCCTGTGCGAGAATGTGCTACCATTCTCATGTAAAATAGTGCAACTGGTAAGGCTACTATCCAGTCGACACCTTTCTCTCTACAGATTTTAGAAAGTAGAATTTTCAGGGTCTGATTATAGTGTTCCACGAGACCTGCTGCCTCGGGATGTCGGACACAGTGGAATTTCCATTGATAGCCTAACAAGAGTGAAATATGTTTCATTAGCTCGGATGAGAACGGCTGGCCATTATCTGAGTACACGATACGGGGCAAACCATACCGTGGGAAGAATTCACGAACTAATTGTTTGGCAGTAGTCGGGGCAGTGTAATCTGAGACGGGATATGCCTCTGTCCAACGGGAAAGAGCGCATACAACTACGAGGACATATTTGAATCCTCGACATCGTTCCATCTGGATATAATCCATCTGGAGGACTTCAAAAGGGTGATCGGGAGGTTGAAATCCACCCTGCTCTACAGGTACGCCTTTACCTGGATTGAACTGACAACAAATCATACAAGTTCGGACTTTCTGTTTGGCTGCAGCTCGTAAGTGTTTGTTGAACCAAATGTGTTGAATACTGTCTAACATAGCTTTTTCTCCTAGATGTGCTGGACTATGTATTGTGTTAATGATAACTTGAACCATTGAGTCGGGGAGAAACCATATAGATTTTCCCTTCGTCATCCATCCCTGATCTGTTTGGATCCCTCCTAATTCAGTCCATTTCTTTATTTCCTCTGGTGTAGCATGTGTCTGTATGTCAATTACATCAAGGGCGGGATCCCTAACTGTCATGCAGTGTGTCGGCGTCTGAACTATTGTCTTTGTCAAGTCAGTTGCATGAATCCTATTCTGTGCTGTGTGCTTAGCTGTTCGGTCTGCTAGGTCGTTACCCTGGGAAATAATATCGGTGACTTTTGTATGGGCTTTGCACTTCATGATAGATTTCGAAGTAGGTAGGTGTATTGCATCTAATAGAGCTTGAATGAGGGGACCGTGTTGAATGTTGGCACCGTGAGAAGTCAAATAACCTCTCTCTCGCCAAAGGACTCCGAAGTCATGTACAACTCCGAATGCATAACGTGAATCTGTGTATATGTTAACTTTTCTATTTTTGGCTTGAATACAGGCTTGTGTCAGAGCAATAAGCTCTGCTGCTTGAGCTGATAATGTGTCAATACAATTTGTTTCAATGACTTCGGTGTCTGTCGTGACTGCATAAGCGGCCACTAACTCTCCTGTACTTGTTCTCATACATGAACCATCCACATAAAGTTAACACTTTTCAAATGCTTGTGTATGTTCTGGGTCTGGTAATGGGACGTCTGTCAAGTCTTGTCGGGGTTTTGTCGTAATAGTAATGACTTCAATACAATCATGTGCCAGTGGGTCTGTTCCACTTAATGGCAAAAGTGTGGCAGGATTTAATGTACTACAACGTCTGATTTCTATGTGTGGCTGAAACAATGTGAGTTCGTAACCTGTCAGTCGTGCTATAGTCAAGTGTTGTGTTTGTGTCCGGTTCAAAAGAACCTCTTCTGCATGTGGTACTTGTACTGTTAATTGATGCCCTAATACTATGGAATCGCTTTGTCTGATCGCTAGAGCTGTCGCTGCAACTGATTTCAGACACGCAGGAAGAGCTTGAGCTACGGGATCTAATGTGCTAGAAAAGTAAGCACATGGCTTGTGTGATCCTGCTTGTTCCTGAGTGAGTACTGACAAGGCAGTACCTTCACGTTCTGTAACAAAGAGTGTAAAAGGCTTACTGTAACATGGTGTCGCTAAAACAGGTGCTTGGCATAAAGCTTTCGTTAAGTCTTCAAATGCTTGTGTATGTTCTGGAGTCCAAGGGAGGACAGTCGACGTCGCTGCCTCCTGTGTTGTCAACTGAATGAGTGGTTTTGCTAGAAATGCGTATTGGGGAATCCACTGCCTGCAGTACGAAGTGAGGCCTATAAAGGCCCGTACCTCCTTTTGTGTTTTGGGTGGTGGCATGTTTACAATTAACTGGATGCGGTCAGGTGTGAGCTGTCTCCCCCATTTGGACAGCAAGTGCCCTAGGTACACAACTTGCTGGGCACAGAATTGCAGCTTTGAAGGGGACACCTTGTGCCCCTTGTCGGCCAGAAAATGTAAAACCGTCAGTGATGCTTTTTCACATTCGGGTTCGCTTCGGGCGGTGATCAGCAGATCATCGACATACTGAAGCAGTGCAGTGTTAACTGGCATGTGGATACTGTCAAGTTGTCTTTTCAGTGCTTGGCTGTAGATGCTAGGACTTTCTGTAAATCCTTGAGGCGCGCGTGCGAATTTAAAACTTCGTCCATTTAAACTAAATCCGAACAAATATTGGCTTTCCGGATCGATTGGGACGCTAAAGAAGGCGTTCTTGAGGTCAATTACAGTAAAGAACGTTGCCTCTGAATCAATAGCTGTCAGTAATGAAGAGATATCTGGGACCACGGGATATTGTGGTACAATGCATTTATTCAATTCGCGCAGATCAATAACTAATCGATATACTGGGGGTGCTTTTGGATCCGTTCGTTTAAGAATCGGAATGATCGGAGAATTACATACATTGGAGTCGGTTTCTACAACCACTCCTTGTGCAATGAGCTCGTCAATGATTTGCAGTAAAGCCACTACAGCATCTGGAGGTAACTTGTATTGTCGCATTCGTGGTAATACCACTCCTGCTTTGAGTGTGACTCGATATGGTGTAATGTGCATACAACCTACATCAGTGGGGCCTTTTGCCCATAAATGTGCAGGTAGATTCTGTAACCGGTGATCCATGTCTCTTGACACGTAGTGACCTTTGAAGTCACGCAAAAATAGTCGTACTCCGTCCGGAGAGCAACATATTATAGCTCCTAGAGCTTTCAATGTTTTTATACCTAACAAGTTTTCTGGGCAAGATTTTGTAAGCAATAGATCTGTAGTCCGTGTCAATGGACCGACTGTAAATGCAAGCGGTTGCGATACTTCGTTAATAGTAGGCTTTCCTGAAAAACCAAGGGAAATATTTTGGGAGCCTGAGAGGGGTGCCCCTGGGACTTCGTCGTGACTAATAGTTGTTCTGCTTGCCCCTGTATCAAGTAGAAACTTTCTGTCTTTCCCTAATACTTGACTCTGTACATAAGGACCCTCTTGATCTACAGGAACCTCAATAAGGGGTAAGCCAACTTCCCTCTCTAGGCTATTTCATGTGTATCGCTGATACTCTGGATAGTCATTTTGTGCATACTGGTACATCTGTTGTGTCGTATTTTGTGTTGCGGCAATAGGCTGTGACTGTGGCTGTGGCTGTGGTACCACTATGGTCTGTTGTGGAACCGGCATAGACTGTACATGTTGAGGTGCTTGTTGTTGGATCTGATCCTGTCTAGGCGGACGTGGTCTCTCCTTGGTTTTACCCGTAGAGATATTATGTTTCAGAACTGCACAGTCGTTTATATAATGACCTGGCTGTTTACAATAGTTGCATGTCCCTTTAACGGGAACCGCTGAATTACTGGACTGTGTCGCACCCTTTTTATGACCGTCAGCTGGAACTGACTGGGCGACGAGCATTTTCATTTTCGTGTCTTTCATACGTCTTTGTTCGTGTTCTTGTTCTTCTCTAATTCTATTCTGGTGGTACTGTAACATTTGTAACATTTGTGAAGGAGTGTTAGCTTGCCAAGTGCTCTCAACTTTCAATACTCTATTTTTAACCTGTGGCAGCGAATTCTCGACTAGTTTTGTTACAAAAAGATGTGGATATGACTCGCTACTTGCTTTCAGGCCGCTATTAATACCAAAACATTTTTCAAATCGGGAATAAAAATCATTAGTGTCTTCATCGGGTTTCTGTTTACAAGCTGAGATTGCTCCCCAATCTTCCTTTTTCGTAGTTAATAAACGTGGCAATACTTGTACTAATAATCTTGGCAATGCTTTTGTTCTCTCCCCAAGCCCTACGCCTGCGGTTCGGGCAGTTTCTTCGTTTTCTAATACTGTCCAATCAATCTTTTGGTCTCCCACTTCCCACTCTTTTTCTTTGAGTTTCTCGTAAATACCGGCAGGCAATAATACTTTCAATATTTTCATAATGTCAGGATAGGTATAATCACCCATGAGTAACATGTCCTTTAGTTCACGGTGAAAACCTGCTGGATCTTTGTCATGGCTGGGCACTAATTTTTTCATTTCCAATAGTTCTATTTTAGTTATGGGTGTGTACACAAACACGCGTCTAAACGTATTGTCATCATTTCTAACTGGGTGTACTTCGCGTAAGGGATTCTGTCTGTCTATGTAATACGTTTTTCTCTTCATGGAAGGAGCTGGATCATGTTCTGGACACAAAAAGGCACTATATCTATGTCGGTATTCTAGAATTACTTTAATTAGATCGGTACCTAGACCTCTCCATTTGTTCATGAGTAGTTCTATCAGTATATCAGGTAGGGGACCAGGATCGGAGTGTTGGCCTTTATATAATATAAGGAGATGTTGTATCATGTATATACTAGCTAAACGCTGTTCATCTGGGGCGAGATTCAGAAACGTGTGTGCTAGCGCATCATCACTGTATTTTTCAGAGCTGTCAGCCCATTGTACTGCTGATCTGGCTAATTCTTGTTCATCCATAGAATCGAGCACATGGTACCCCCTTCGTTCTCGAAGTAATTTATCAGTAGCCTGGAATAAGTGTTCAGGGGTCCTTGGATTTGAGATAGCTGTTTGAAAAATTCTGTTACATTCTGGATGTATCGGACGTATTGTTTTATTAAAAGATCTTCCTTTTCCTACATAAGCTATCGTTTGTCTAGCTGGTAATTCTAATTGTCCTGTGTTCATTTCTGACTGTTCCTCCTCCTCTTCCTCTGATTCAGTTTTATCTGCTTCTAATCTTCTTTCATGTATTCGTTCTACTTCTTTTCTGATCCTTCGGCACATGACTTCTATACACTTCTGTTTATCATGTTTCCCGTCTGTTATATTCTGACCCCATCTGGTAAGTACTTGCATTTCCTCCGAATCTACCTCAGGCCTATCTCTGTTTCTGATCAAGCAGTTTATGAAAAAGCATAACAATAATTTTTGCATGTCTACTTTCTGGTATTCCATGGCCTCGCCAATACTTTCAGGACCTTGCCCTGTTTGGACAAAGCGATATATTTTGTCTAGATGTTCAACCATTCCTGGTAACGTCATTAAATAGTTTGCAGCTCGTCGTAAACGTACTGAAGATAGCAACATTCTGTCGTGTTTACCTGGCACTGGATCATATCTACAATCTGTAAGAGGCTCATTTAATATATTGTCATTAGCTCTTTGGGGTGTACGTTGGTGTGCTAAATCCCTATAAGTCAATCTAGTTGCTGGCGGTGGCGTGGAAAAACCTCCTGTCGCACCTCCTGAGGTGCCAAGTCCAAAAGGATTTGTTGGGTGTAGGGTAGAGAGTGTGGGTGCAGGAAGGACTGTAGAAACAGATGGAACGGTCTGAACGTGAGGAGGAGTTTGTTGCTGCGAGGGTGGGTGCAGCTGATCTTGGGGTTGAGTGTCGTTAACAGGTGGTGTGCGTTGCTGCGCACCATTAGCATATTCGGGGGCTGCATCATCTAAATAGGAAGAAAGAAAAATGTCCTTTGCGGTCTTGGGATGTACTTTAATCGGGAGTAATGGAGGTGGCAGATCCTTTGGTACCTCCAAGGTGGCCTTAGGCAAGCCCTCGGCCAGAAGAGGATACATACCATTCATAAGAGTGTTTCGTTGTCTGTCTACTTGTTCTGTTTTTACTCGGATACCTTCGTCGATTAATATGTTTTCTCGGGCTCTTTCTGAATCTTCCCTACTTTTCTCTTCCTTTCTGAGCGCTTTCTCTGTGCGTCTATGCGATTCTTTACGCCATAGTTCAATGGCATCTTTCTGTGACTGTCTGGCTTTCTTTTTCCATAATACTTCTTCTATTCTCATGATGCAATCTGCATCCCATGTTCCAGTAGAGGGCCATCTCTGACTCTCTGCTAAATCCTTGGTGTAGTCCACCCATAGGTCAAGATATAATACGGCATCTAGGCCATGTTTATGGTACATAAAGTACCCTGGAGTGTCCCTAGGTGGAATGGGAACAGCTTCCTCGAGTATCCCTTTCCTAGTTTTTATCTGTCTTAATTTTGAAAATAACGGCATCTTGAACCTTGCTACTTAATTCTTACTCGGTCTTGAACACAATAATTACAATAAACACAATAATGAAGATCGAACAATCACTCATACCACGACATTTAAAACATATCACAAACTTTTTTAGAAACGAACAATAATAATTAGAATAAAACTAGTTAACTGCATAATACTAAATATACTATATGTACTGCTAAACAGTACAGATACACTGCTAAAACAGTGCAGACCAGGTCTGTGTACCCAAACCCGTCTTGACCGGCACAAACTAATGTGCACGTCTAGATGCGTCCCCAGCAACGGTACTCACCGGGAAGCACGGAACGGAAGGCCTCGGAAGTCTGGGCTGGACTAGACCAAACTGGACTGGACTCGACTCGTGACTTAGATACTTCGGAACTTCGGAATCTGGTGGGCCTCTGTATACCTCGGATCTTGCTCTCTCAGCTAGGCTCTGGTCGGGATTCTCCGCACTCCTCACCGCCTCGTCTGGGTGTTGATCGCAGCCTCAGTCGCCCCCGTTGGCCTGAGGGAGATACAGGAAATCCTGCGGGTACGCGTAATTGTCCGTCCGGCTGTGGCAGGAGACCGGGTCTGCAACGCACCTCCGGCGCGTGGGGTGTGAGAGGTGTCCCTGTTCGGGCGCCAATTATGTGGTAAATTTAAATTACCTAGACTTAATTTATGCGGTAAAATTCAATACGAATAACTCAGTAAAAATAAGAGGCAGAATCCGTGGTATTCGAGGGTATAATAGGGAATTTATTCCTTACAAAGGAATGATGGTTCGAACCAGGCAATCGAGTTCCGTCACCACGAAGGTTCAGGAAGGGATCAGCAATACATTATTGACAGGTTATAATATATATAGTAAATGCATTACAGTAAAGACAGATGCAGGAGGCGTAACAGCTGATAAGAATACACATACGTAATGAAAAAGGCGTTACAATAGGCGTGCATAGAGGCGTATACTAGAAACGTCATTATGATGATGACACAAGTGGGTGGATCCATAAGAGAATCCTGCAAAGTCAGCAAAAATATATGGCAGAGATGCGCGCGCAGCCGCATGACGTGTGATTGACGTGTAACTAGAGGGTGAAGGGAACTTGACATTTAGCCCTACATGAGGAGACAGAAGTCTGGGATGTCAGGACAACCTAATCCTAAATCATATCTAATATCTTGTGTTTAAGGAACTATATTATCTGGAAGGAAAGGTCTTTTCGGACAGAGTCTATTCTATACTGACTGCTAGTGCGTGTACAAGCGTCTAAGTGTCTACATGAGATGCGAGGGGGCATGGGCCTACCATGGTAACGAAAGTCATGAATTACTTGCACGGGGACAGTAAGGCCGGGCCCTTTGCTCTGCAGCTGGAGGGATGTTTACCTAAGCTACTAGACAGGAATGCATTTCTTGAGGAGCGGAGCAGATAACTTGAAGGCTGAATACAGTTTTGGCAGGCAACAGGCCGGGCTAGGCACCGTTAGCCGCGCAGGAAGTAAGACAAAGTTCATGGATACAGATGCAGGCCCAGGCTGGAGCATTCAGAGGCAGAAGCAGGAAAAGCTCGATGGCAGAATTCAGGGCCTACCTTGCCAGAGCTGGAAAACGTGAAAAGTATACCATATAAAGACGGTGGCAAGGCATACTTAGGAACGGAATATCTGACCCATTCATGGCAGATCTGAAAGAGGACATATTAACGTTGGACACAATTGTATTTGCGTCTTCATAGCTTGAAGTGGAGGGAACATACATGTACTTGTAGCATGTACATGGAGCCGTTGGGGTCTAGATAGGGGACACAATTGACCATAATAATTCATATTTCCTCAACTTTACAACCCACTGACACTCACATGGACACATCATCTACTCCGGGAGCCCAACCTATATGCCCCCCTAAGTTTTACCTCAAAAACAATGCCTCATGGTCATCCTTCACCACATACAGTTAAGAAGCGATATCAAAAATGCTTGCTACTCTGAACCCCTACACAGACCCCCTTCCCGCAAACCACGTAAAGGACTTCACTCCACTATTATTGCCTCTATGGACAAATACCTCTCTCCTGCAATGAATCATCCCAGATATCCCTAAATCTGGGCAGGTATCCCCCATCTTAAAGAAGCCAACGTCCGACCCAGAGGACTTAAATAACTACCGCCCAATATCCAACATCCCTACGCTGGCCAAACTATTAGAAAAATGCGCTCACACACAGCTTAGCAAACACATTGACCATTTCAACTTGCTTAATCAATACCAAGCCGGCTTCCGCTCAAGACACAGTACTGAAACAGCCATGACCCACCAAATAGATGACGCTTTAAGAATCATTGATCAAAATGAAGTCTGTCTGCTAATCCTACTTGACCTATCCTCAGCTTTTGACACAGTCAAGCAAGACAACTTACTAGATCTCCTGAAAAACAGAATGGGATTATCTGAATCAGTTCAAAACTGGTTCTCTTCATTCCTACAAAATAGATCACAAAGAATCAAGGTAAAGCAATCCTTGTCCAACCCCATCCCAGTCACTCTAGGAGTCCCACAAGGATCGTCCCTCTCTCCTACACTCTTCAACCTATTCATGGAGCCACTCACGACATCCTCAGCTCCACTAATGTATAATATCACATGTACGCGGACGATACACAAATATGTTTAAAAATAAATTCACTAGAGGACATCATATCTCTCAACGTAACACTACAAAAAACTCCGACCTGGCTGGCTGAAAACTATCTGAAACTAAACACCCTCAAAACCGAATTCCTCCTCATCGCTCCCCCCAACCAATCGACAATCGTCCTTGACTGGCTGAAACACCTCACAGCACTCAATTGCCAATCTCTTATTATTGATTCAGCGAAATCATTGGGAGTAACTCTCGATAAAAATCTCAACATGCAGAAACATATCAGCAATGCAACAAAAGGAGCAAATCCTCAAATGAACACCCTAAGAAGACTAAAACCCTTCCTACCAGCAAATGACTTCAAACTTGTAGTTTAAGCTCTAGCAATCCCTAGAGTTCGAAATGCGTGTGCCACCCTTTGCGGGCTTCCCAGATTCACGACGGCACTCCTCAGAGCCTCAATCAACTCAGCTGCTAGACTCATCATGGGCTCCAAATCAAACTGCCACATCTTCCCTGACCTTAGGGCCCTCAACTGGCTACCCTTCAAAGCCAGAGTTCAACTAAAAATCGCTTGCATGACGCACAAGGCCATACACCACAACACTCCGAACTACCTGGCACAGAAATTGGTACTTTCTTGTGGCAACAGATCGTCCTGAAGCGCCAGTAACCTTTTACTGAAACCACAATGTTTGTCCAAGAAGAAAACATACAACCGGGCCTTCTCCATGATTGCTCCCAGGATTTGGAACTCACTACCTCCAGAAACCAGACTGAATCCCTCTATTATATCGTTCAAAAAAGAAGTGAAATACATTCTCTTATCCAAATTCACATGAACTATGTGTATAAGTTGTAATACTATTGTATGATATGCTCTGAACAGAACTATTTCTTGTAATACGGGTTTTGTCTACTCTTTCTGCTTGTAAATCGCTCTGATACCTGCAAGGGTCTTGTCCGCGCTATATAAAACCTTCAAAATAAATAAATAAATAAATAATATTAACTTCTGAATTTCTATGGTTTTGTGGGTGTAAAGTCTGAACCTAACTATAACGTCCCTGTAAACTTGGGATTTTTAGTAAATGTACCACACACATGCACATACATATTTATATATACACGTAGTTACTATATTTGCTTATTCAAATATTAAACATTTAAATTGCGACTGTGCTGTAACTTTTTTTATTGGGAGGTTAAACTTAAATTTTTTGCTTTATATTAAAATATTTTTACGATTTTTTCAATGAATATTAAACTGTATTATGTTTCCCTATACATAACATTAGGAAGATCTCCACCCAGGTGGTGATGAAATCCACCTACATGTGAAATGTTACTAATAGGAACACTAGACTCATAAATCCTGTTCTAGCAGGCTCTAATCCGTTTTGCGAGAGTGGAGACATGTAAGTCAGCACCTAGTAGTAGATTTACACTCTGAATGGTGAATTGCAAAAAACTCTAAAGTTACTACTAGGTGCAGTTTTAAGTTTACACATGACTAAATTTACATGTGTATATTTACCTTTGCGAATAGGGCCCTAAATGTATCTATTGCCTAAATAAATCTGATCATAAACCCACAAATGGTGATATATGTATAATTTTCATTTTTAAAATCTTGAAAGGAGAAAGAAGGTAGGCTTCTATGCCTCATCAATGCCGAATCACCAGGCGCTTATTCAGAAAAAATGCTCTGAAGTTTAAAAAGAGCAAGCAAGAAGAACATGAATCAAGAAGACCCTCTGTTCCTGTCTTGAAGGGAAAGAGTTTTGATTGTGGTGAGGTCACACCTATGACTCCAGGAGTTTCACTTGCAAAAAAGAAGGCAACATGTATGCCTTCATCCACGGGTATGGATTATCCATTAACTGAAAAAGCATCGACAAAAGTTATATCAACGAGTGCTTCAAGCGTATGGACAGAGGCCATTGCAGCAGGGCACTTTATCTACTTTTCGTCCCTATGATATTGATGCAGTCCTCAATCGCTTTGGACGTTGTACTATGACGCTTTAGTGGCACTTGTGAAAAGTAGTCTGCAGAGTTTTGATCCTCCTCGGTTTGTGCACAATAGTGTAATCATACTCCTGCAGACACAACCCATACATCTCGATGAAAGGGGGCATCTTGGCTTTCGGATTTCCGAAAAATGGTGAGCAACACCTGATAATCTGTCACAAGGGTGAAATGCTTTGCGTACAGAAACACATGGAAATATTCATGCACCCATACTACTGCTGAGCTTTCTTTCTCAGGTTCAGAATAAGCATGTTCGGCTAGCATAGACCACAATGCATCTCTGAACATCAGGCTGTCCATTGTGCTGAGCAAGGATTGCGCCCAATCCCACCGAGTTTGCATCTACCACAATCTCGGTATGCAATTTTGGATCAAAGTAAGCCATTTTAATTGCATTTTCAAATGTGTGTTGAATTTTCCTGAAACTTTGGTCACGTTCAGATGACCATTCAAATGGAACATCCCGCTTTGTTAGTTCTCTTCGAGGGGCCCTCACAGTGGCAAATTCACGAATGTACCTGTAACGGTAGCTGGCCATGCCTAAGAAGGATCGCAGCATGGTTACATCCTCTGGAGGGCAAGTAGACGACAATGCTTGTACCTTTTCGGGGTCTGCAGTCATTCTCTTTTCATAGAAAACATGCCCAAAGAATTTAAGTCTGTTTTTGCAAAACTCATACTTCTTCTCTGCATTTAGTGTGAGACCTGCATCCGCAAGCAGACAGCATATTTGTGTGCGTGCTTTATTATGTTCCTTTCCTGTAGCTCCAAACCCCAATATATCATCACTGTAGTTTAAAGAATGTGTGACAGGCTGAATTGTGCGACAAATCACATCTTGAAAGATTTCTGCAGCTGACGACACACCAAAACTGAGGTTTGTTTATATCTGAACAAACCAACATGAGTTGAAAAAGTAGTATTGTACTTACAGTTTTATTCCAGTTCAAGTTGATGGTAGCATTTGTTCAGATCAAGCCAGGAGAAAACGTTAGTGCCAATCAGCTGCGTGATCATGTCCGCAATGTGGGGACCTGGGTGTCTTTTTATTTTGATTGCTTTGTTGGCCTGTCTCATTTCAACACAAATGTGCACTGAATCACTATTGTCCTTTTCTGGCAACAGGGCGAATGTCTTTATTATTGTAAAACTACACCTTCATTGTCTTAAGTTTCCCAAGTCCATGAAGCAATGTCTGGCATTGACTCGTTATTTCAGAATGGGCATTTAAGTTGTAGTTAATAGAGATCTTTCCCACGTCAGCAGCAATATCGAAACTTAAAAAGCATGCACTTGACGACATACCTTGGATGACATGAATTGGTGATTGTCCTTTCCTTGTGCCACATGGTCACTACAAAGGATCCTTGATTCTGCAAGGGCATAGAAGCTGCCCAGGTGCACACCTTTGTTCTCCATGATGTGAGAAATGGTATTAGCGATAGTTCTTTGTACTTTTCCGCTGCCGTGATGTTTATAGATGCACCACAGTCTATAATAAAAGTTGTAGGGCAACCATTCATCTTGGGCATAATTTTAGGACAATGTGCAAATGAACTTAGTTGCTTCATGTGGAGATTCTTTTTAGAGTTATGTTTTTCTTTGCAAGCGGCCAATCCTACATGTGACTGACATCATCATCCCACATCCATCTTCCTCACTGTCACTCGATGATGACTTTAATGAACCTCTGGAAAATGAATTTGATAACGATTGACTTTGTTTCGTTTCCACTTGCCGTAGTCGATGGTGCCGTTTGGCTTTGTGGGAATGGCCAGAGTGCTTCTGGAACTTTCTGGCGTCTATCTTCTTGTCTCTCCATGTCACACTTAGTTTCTCTTTCGCTGTACAAACTGTTATGAAATGGTTTTGTTTCTAGGAGCCAGTGCATTCAGTCTGATGATGGGGCATTTACCTTCATATGCAAAGGAGAATCCACAGCGGAAACACAATTTCTTTTTCTTCTGAGACATCACTCTGTGGTCCTCTGCTTTGCGTTTTTGCTTACTTCTCATGTTCAATTCTGATTTATTTTGGTTTGTTCCAGCTTCCATGTTAGCAGCCTATTGACAGCACTTTCCTTCACTCTTGCAGCCATGAGCGTTTTCTCCAAACTTAGAGTTTTTCACAGCAAGCATCATCGGTATGAATTGGAGAGGCAACCATCGATAACTCTAAGAAATATGGCTTCTTGATCATTGAATTCACTGAACTTGCAGTGCTTTATGAGCATATCAAGTCTCTCAACAAACTCATCTATCATCTCACCAGGTTGCTGTCTTGCTTGGTTGAAGATGTACCTTTCATAGTTGACACTTGGCATTGGATGGAACTTGGCTTCCAATGTCTTCTTGATTTAATGATACGATACTTCATCAGCTTGTGATATCTTTTTTATTACTTCTTTTACTCCGTCACATGCAAGTTTCTTGAAGTATTTGATCTGTTTATCATCTGCTTCTTTTATAGCATCTATGAAGTCATAAAACGTTTTGATCCAGGCAGTCCATTTGGTGCCAATATTCAGCTTTTTCGCTGCATATTTGGCGCTGTTTTCAACAGACATTGGAGAGCTTCAAAGCTTGAAGACATTTTGAGTTGTGTGGAGTGCAACCAGCCACCTCTGTGGTCACTTCTGGGGGGCCTAAAGACTTTCTAGGCACAAACCCCGTGCTTATGCTTGGGTTGTTGTAGATGCCACATCTACTTGGAGCTCAATGGCTCTTTACCAAGTCTCCATTGGAGGCCAGTTGGTGCTTTTCCTGTTCACTCCAGTGAGTACAGTTTTACTTTTTGTACATGGTTGTATCTGCCTTTAGTGTTTTCTTGCGCCTGGCTGTGACTGCCTTTAGCGTTTGTCTGTGCCTTGTTGTCTTTGCCGTTAGCGCTTTCTTGCACCTGGCTGTCGCTGCCTTTAGTGCTTCTTTGTACCTGGTTGTCACTGTCTTTAGGGTTTGTGCTTTGTATCGGTACTGGCTTTGTGTTATGCTGTGGTGCAGTATCTCTTCTTTCGGCCTTATCAGTAGATTTTTGGCAGGCTTACTAATTGTGCTCCTCCATATGGCCTGCACCTTCTCCAATGGCCTTTCAAAAGTTGGACTTGCGCTTTGACTCCACATATGTCAACTGTAGACTGCTTCTTGGGGCACACATGGCTCACACGCAGTTTGCTGGACCATGGCAAACTCTCAGGGAGAACAGTTTTGTATTCTTGGGAGAACGTATCCCATTCTCGTCGCCAGTTGTAGCTTCCTCCCCAGTCCATGACCACACCACACATGGAGCTCTGATTTGCACATTTTTATTCTTCAGCATGCAACCATTAACTTAATTCACTGCATCACAAACTTTATTAACCACACCCTGCCACACCCAACAGATTACATAATACTTGTAAGGAGTCTGCCAAGGACAACTAGAGGCCTCATACACACATGCACAGGTCCTTTTGTCTTTTTACCGTCGTTATGTTATTGTGTTGCAGTCCTCCTTCTCCAAAAGCGCCGGGACACTCTTTTTGAGTAGCCGTGCGCTATACAAAAGAATAAATAACATAACATAACATAACATAACAACATATCCCAGGATGGCTGCACAATAATAAGATCAAACTGCGTGCATTGACAGTGAGGTAATGCATCTCATGACTAAAAGGATTAATCGGCTGTGGAGAAAACATGAGTCTGAAAAGTCATGTACACGTACGGAGGAAGGCAGTAGTAGTGTGGGTTAATGTAGCATGTTTCTCTGGAAGTTAGTGCTAATACTGGTTCAGTCAAATGGTTATGGAAAACCCTTTTTCCCTACTGACTACTGAGCAGTGGAGAGGTAGAGTGGAATGGAATATCCCCCAAGGGAGAAAGTGATTCTGTTGGAGAGACCAGTAGGAAAATGGGAAGTATGAGCGCGGAGAAATGGGTATCGAAAGAGCGTATTAGGACGACTATGTTCAGCAGAGGATGAAGGGGCTCCCTGAGGCAGAACTCAAAAGCGGCAATAAGGGTGCAACAAGCACTCTTTTTCATGGCAGTACATAGCATCTGCCTAATCAAAGCTTGAACTCGGGGTATCCAAATGGAGAGTGGTCCAGAGCTGCCATTGTTTGTCCACTGGGCATTCCCTGGTGGGCTGGAGTTTTTGGTGATCACTTCTTTAGATCGGGTAGTGCTGCTAGCTCTCACTCTCTTCAGCCTCCATGGGTAATTACAGCAGTCACAGGAAGTTGTGGGGGTTAGTGCCTCAGGAGAGAGAGAGGAAAAAGATACAGAAGAGAGACAGAATGAGAGAGATGAGAGAGGGAGGAGGAAGAAAGCAGGGATAGTTTGAACATTTTTGCCAGGGCTGCCTGTCCCACTTGTCCTCTTTAATTGTTTATGTATTGAAAATTTGCAGGGAGTAGGAGGATGGTCAAGGGGGCAAGATTAAGGACCGCCATGGAAATGAAAAACAAAAAAAAAAAAGCAAACCAGGACACCAGCAGTCTTCAAAAAAAGAGTTAAAACACACTTTTCTTTTTACCTAAGTTGAAGGGAGACTGCTGCAGGGAGCTCCAGTGCCCCTCTTCCCTAAGCATGTGCTCAGCTCGTATATGCTAAAGGCTAGCCATGGTGGGGGGAGCACAGGGCTTTCTCTCCTTCGTACCTCTTGAACCTCTTTTTCAGGTGATCCCAAGAGGTCTGGTGATAGCTGTGCTTTCAAGACTGACCTAAGAATTGTTTACTACATATTAGCCTGATCTTCACCCAGAAGGTTCAAAACCGAACCCAAGCACAGGAGGAGAGGGTCCCTAGTGGCTAATTTTGTTGCTGTGATATTGAGTTACGTGGATTTTAATCCTGACCTTTATACTTGACCATGGTGTGTGATCCTGGTTTGAGGGTGAAAACTAAACTGTGTGCATCGTACCTGGTGCTCAAAGTTTTTCACTCATGTTTTGTGCTTCGCCAGATGGATGTTAAGAGCAGAAATTGAATGTACCTCCTCAAAACAATGATAAACTCCTGTGAATCCTCAAACATGTCACCTGTACAGAGGCAAATTTTACCAGATGTTTAATTGCTTTTACTAAGAAAAAACAAAACCTTGGTAAAGAAATTCCACAATTCAGGAGTGATTCCTGAAGTAACATTTAAGCCCTGCTGTAAGGACCCGCATTTCATGAGATAAGCATTGGGATAGCTAATCGATCTTGCTTGTCAATGTTCAGAGAGTGAGGAGATCAGCTTTGCCAATGTCTGAGTGGCGATAGCAAACAATGAAAACATTGTTTTCTATACTTTCAAGATGGTCACTGCATTGCTTGATGGAGCGCGTGTTTCATCATCATATTCATTGCCACAACATTATGGAGCAATGCACATTGCATCACGCAACATGCCCACCTTCTAAAACATATAGAGAACAATGATACCATAATTTTCTATACTTTTAACATGATGGATGCTGCCTTGGTCTTTTCCAATGCCAGTGGAGTTTAAATGATTTTATCTCCACCAGCACTGGCAAAGCCAAAAGCATCTACAACTGTGAATCAGTAAGGGCATTGCCAATGTTACCATTTGGCATATAGTGTGCTGTGGAGGAGCACTTGAAGGGTGGTGTAAGAAACTGGCTCTATATATACTGCACCAAAGTGAGGTACAGTGTGTATAGAGTCAAGAGTCTCCGGAGGTAGGCAGAGGTTAAAGTAAGATAGAACCTTACTCTCTAAAGTGGTAGCTTGGTCGAGCAGTACAGCAGTAACAGAGGACAGTGTTAAGCACTTGATGTACACACTCAGTCAGCAAATGAATTCACACACTCAAGAACTCACTCTTGTTCGTTAGCTTATGCATTAATCGCCGCGCCGAAATTGTGTTTTTAATATGTTTTATAAAAAAAGCTGCTCTCACCACTTGATCTTTCACTTCCCCGGTCCACCGCTGAACAGTCAGTTTGTGTGGAGAGAAGACTGAAAGCATGCACGCACCGGAGGTGATTACTACTTCCGATTTGCAAACGGCGCAGGGGTCAGCTGACCAGTTGCTCTCTCTCCCTCACCTTATAAGACTCATGCCATTCCATACGCACAGTGCGCCAAAGGCAAGCCCGTCCGCGCCTGAACGGGGCCCAGGGCCACCCACCCTGATCCTTCAACCAGGGCTACCCATAATAAGACATTAACCTATACCTCTGAACAGCTCAAAACAATACTCACCGCCAGCAAACATTCACATAGCTGCCCCACTCTCAACCTCGAGACAACAGCTCCTCACCCCACCACCTGTTGCCCCACGTGCCCTTTCTCGTTAGACATTCTCCACCCACACCCTCCATCACTCACCAAGGACCACCCCTCTTCCCAGGCGAAAATTCACTCTACCCTCATAAACGCCTGCACCCTGCCCAAACACAAATTCGAAATCCTGAATCTCCTGGAAGACGACAATATGGACCTTCTTTTCATAACTGAAAACTGGGGTGATCCTGCCTGTGGGCCTGATTTTTGCACAGCAACACCAGAGGGCTACTCCGCTTGCAGATTCGATAGAACTCGAAAAAAAGGAGGAGGCCTTGCACTCATCCATCGTGAAAACTACTCGGTCAGGACGGCGCTAATCCCCACCAAGATCTGTGAAGCCTTTAGCTTCACGATTACAGTCACCCACTTTCCTCCTTTCAAAGGTATCCTTCTATACCGTCCCCCTGGATCACGCTCAGAATTCCTTTCCTCCATGGGCTGCCTACTAGAGCTAGTAGCAGGAGAAAGCAACTTCTCCATCCTAGGAGACTTTAACTTCCATCTTGAAGCACATGATGACCAAGACACTACAGCCCTTCTAGCCGGATTGGACGCGGTAGGCCTCACACATTTAGTCACGTCTCCCACACATTCCGCCAGACACACACTTGACGGATTATTTTCCAACCATGAGCACCTCGTCCTAGATGGTCCCATTGTCTTGGACTGATCATCATGCAGTCCTGTTCGAAATTCAAACTAAAACCACCCCCCCCCCCCTCACTCCAACCTCTCAACCCCCCAGACAGTTCAAAGCTTGGAGCAACATTGCACCACTAGAGTTTAAATCCAATTTACTCTCAACTCAGCAAGACCTCCCTTCCGACCCCGATCTCGCAGCCAAACACTACACACAATGGTTTTTGGATGCTGTTAATTTGGCGGTCCCCACCAAAAAAGCTCTAATTATAGGAAGACTCTTTCCGCACCCTGGTTCAGCGAGACACTCAGGCTCGAGAAACAAAAATGCAGACACCAAGAACGTCGTTGGCGCTAAATAAAAAACCTCTACAAACAGGCTTTAGCCAAATACAAACATTTCCTGATCATGGCGAAAAGCAATTTGTACCTTAAACAAATCAAATCTGCACAAGACTCTGCCAAGCAAATGTTCCAGGTAGTCACTAAGCTTTCCGGACAAGGCTCTACCCCTCCCATTACTGCCTCCCAATCACTCTGTGACTCGCTGGCTAGCTACTTCCAAGAAAAAGTCAGTACCATCTATGCCAACTTCACATCCCATAACTCAACTGATACATATGCAGTAGCTCCCAGCGAATCCACAATCTCCCCTGACCCCCGGGAATCTACCCCTATTAACACTCACCACTCCCCCTCACTAGAGGAATTTAGTCAAGTCTCCCCTGATCATATCTCTCATCTTCTCTCCACAATTAAATCTGGATCCCCTGATGATCCCTGTCCCCCGGCCACCCTCAAACTGATCCCTGATATCATAGGCACCAACTTAGCCAACATATTTAACTTAATGTTCAATACAGGCATATACCCCTCTATCTGGAAACAATCGGTCATCAAACCCCTTATAAAAAATAACAACCTTGACACCACAAGCTACAGACCTATCGCATGCCTTCCTCTACCAGCAAAAATCGCAGAGAAAGTTATGAACATCCAATTAGCACACTTCATTGACGAAAACCACTTACTGGACGACACCCAATTTGGCTTCAGAAAGGGACATGGTACAGAAACTGCCCTTATCAAAGCACGACGAAATTAGAAAGATTCTTGATGGAGGAGGGGCTGTGGTCCTCGTCCTGTTGCATCTCTATGCGGCGTTCGACCATGCGATTCTGATCGACTGTGTCGCTGCCGTGGGTATTTCTCATAGGGCCAGGGCCCTCCTTGCATCCTTCCTCTCTAACCGATCTCAATCAATCACGCTTGGCAACTTTAACTCCCCCCCCGTTCGCCCTCCCTTGTGGTGTGCCTCAGGGATCCTCGCTAAGCCCGACCTTGTTTAACATCTACGTGTCGTACCTAGCGAGGGTCATCAAATCCTATAACCTGGGCATAACAGCATACGCCGACGACACCCAACTGGTGTTGGCAGTCCACTATGACGGAGCTAAGGTGGCAGCTAACGTCCAGCAGGGAATGCTTGCCATCAGTACCTGTGGCAAACAACTGCCTTAAATTGAACTCCAACAAGACGGAGGTGATGATCTTTGGCAATCTTTCCCCCGCATGGTCCCCTTCCTGGTGGCCAGCGAATTTAGGATCACCTCCGTCACCAGTTTAAAAGGTGAGAAACGTAGGGGTTATCTTTGACACCAAGCTGTCATTCATGTACCACGCAAATGCAGTTGTCTCCGCATCCTTCTACACCATCAAAATGATAAAGAAACTTCTTCCCTACCTTCCAACTACCGTCGCTAAGTCCCTTATCAGCACACTAGTCATGTCCAAAGTAGAATATTGTAATGGCCTATTCATCAATGCCCAAGAAAGAGTTCTTAACAAACTGCAACTAGTGCAAAATGCAGCAGCTAGACTGCTGACAGGTACTCCCAAATCTAAACGAATCTCTAACGTGGTTCGACAGCTGCATTGGCTGCCCGTCAGAAACAGATCCAAGTTTAAGGCCCTATGCATCGCCTATAAGGCAGTTCACGCCAGCGGACCCGAGTACCTAAAAAAATCCCTCTGTCCATACAATCCCCCAGACGTCTATTCTCCTCCACAGCAAACCTTCTCATCGTACCTCGGACAAAAAAAGCATCCAGGGGCGACAGATCATTCTTGTTCGCCACCGCCAAACTTTGGAACAGTCTCCCCCTCCATATCAAGACAAGCCCATCCCTACTTACCTTTAGGAAACAACTAAAGACTTGGCTCTTTAATCAATAGTCAGTCGTGTCAGCCCCCTCGGTCCAGTCCACAGCGCCGAGACACCCACGGGTATTTGTGCGCTTTATAAATTGCATAAATAAAATAAACTGAACTCTAGGCCAATTGCTTTTGTATAAAAAATATACTGGTGTTTTATTTCTAGAACCAAGCAAGCCTGGAACAGGTAAGCATTAAATACTTTTCAGTAATAAGTTACTGGATATAGAACTGTTTCAAAACGCAATAGGAATGGTACTATGTTTGATTTACAGGGGAGCAGTAGTAAGCAACACTTAGCAAATACAGTACATTGGAATGAATAGGCTTTTTCAATAAATTGCAGGTAATTTACTTTTCAGATTACTTTTTCTAACACAGTGCTGGATCCTAGATTCAGCACTGGGACATTTCCTGAAAACAGTTGAGAAAATACGTTTTAGTTAGATGTACGATTTTTAAAGAATATTCTTGTATTTCAAAAGTTGACACTTTTGAAAAAGTCAGTACCATCTATGCTAACTTCACATCCCATAACTCAACTGATACATGTGCAGTAGCTCCCAGCGAATCCACAATCTCCCCTGACCCCCGGGAATCTACCCCTATTAACACTCACCACTCCCCCTCACTAGAGGAATTTAGTCAAGTCACCCCTGATCATATCTCTCATCTTCTCTCCACAATTAAATCTGGATCCCCTGATGATCCCTGTCCCCCGGCCACCCTCAAACTGATCCCTGATATCATAGGCACCAACTTAGCCAACATATTTAACTTAATGTTCAATACAGGCATATACCCCTCTATCTGGAAAAAATCGGTCATCAAACCCCTTATAAAAAATAACAACCTTGACACCACAAGCTACAGACCTATCGCATGCCTTCCTCTACCAGCAAAAATTGCAGAGAAAGTTATGAACATCCAATTAGCACACTTCATTGACGAAAACCACTTACTGGACGACACCCAATTTGGCTTCAGAAAGGGACATGGTACAGAAACTGCCCTTATCAAAGCACGACGAAATTAGAAAGATTCTTGATGGAGGAGGGGCTGTGGTCCTCGTCCTGTTGCATCTCTATGCGGCGTTCGACCATACGATTCTGATCGACTGTGTCGCTGCCGTGGGTATTTCTCATAGGGCCAGGGCCCTCCTTGCATCCTTCCTCTCTAACCGATCTCAATCAATCACGCTTGGCAACTTTAACTTCCCCCCGTTCGCCCTCCCTTGTGGTGTGCCTCAGGGATCCTCGCTAAGCCCGACCTTGTTTAACATCTACGTGTCGTACCTAGCGAGGGTCATCAAATCCTATAACCTGGGCATAACAGCATACGCCGACGACACCCAACTGGTGTTGGCAGTCCACTATGACGGAGCTAAGGTGGCAGCTAACGTCCAGCAGGGAATGCTTGCCATCAGTACCTGGATGGCAAACAACTGCCTTAAATTGAACTCCAACAAGACGGAGGTGATGATCTTTGGCAATCTTTCCCCCGCATGGTCCCCTTCCTGGTGGCCAGCGAATTTAGGATCACCTCCGTCACCAGTTTAAAAGGTGAGAAACGTAGGGGTCATCTTTGACACCAAGCTGTCATTCATGTACCACGCAAATGCAGTTGTCTCAGCATCCTTCTACACCATCAAAATGATAAAGAAACGTCTTCCCTACATTCCAACTACCGTCGCTAAGTCCCTTATCAGCACACTAGTCATGTCCAAAGTAGACTATTGTAATGGCCTATTCATCAATGCCCAAGAAAGAGTTCTTAACAAACTGCAACTAGTGCAAAATGCAGCAGCTAGACTGCTGACAGGTACTCCCAAATCTAAACGAATCTCTAACGTGGTTCGACAGCTGCATTGGCTGCCCGTCTGAAACAGATCCAAGTTTAAGGCCCTATGCATCGCCTATAATGCAGTTCACGCCAGCGGACCCGAGTACCTAAAAAAATCCCTCTGTCCATACAATCCCCCAGACGTCTACTCTCCTCCACAGCAAACCTTCTCATCGTACCTCGGACAAAAAAAGCATCCTGGGGCGACAGATCATTCTTGTTCGCCACCGCCAAACTTTGGAACAGTCTCCCCCTCCATATCAAGACAAGCCCATCCCTACTTACCTTTAGGAAACAACTAAAGACTTGGCTCTTTAATCAATAGTCAGTCGTGTCAGCCCCCTCGGTCCAGTCCACAGCGCCGAGACACCCACGGGTATTTGTGCGCTTTATAAATTGCATAAATAAAATAAACTGAACTCTAGGCCAATTGCTTTTGTATAAAAAATATACTGGTGTTTTATTTCTAGAACCAAGCAAGCCTGGAACAGGTAAGCATTAAATACTTTTCAGTAATAAGTTACTGGATATAGAACTGTTTCAAAATGCAATAGGAATGGTACTTTGTTTGATTTACAGGGGAGCAGTAGTATGCAACACTTAGCAAATACAGTACATTGGAATGAATAGGCTTTTTCAATAAATTGCAGGTAAGTTACTTTTCAGATTACTTTTTCTAACACAGTGCTGGATCCTAGATTCAGCACTGGGACATTTCCTGAAAACAGTTGAGAAAATACGTTTTAGTTAGATCTACGATTTTTAAAGAATATTCTTGTATTTCAAAAGTTGACACAAACTTTTTCACAGAGAACCACCAATGTTATCCCATGGAAGAAAATTCAATTCACAGGTAAGTTACTTTTACGTTACTTTTTCTACTCAGTGCTGGATACCTAGATTCAGCACTGGGACATTTCCTGAAAACAGTTGAGAAAATGCAATTTGGTTATTTGTGCAATTTTTAAAGAATATTCTTAGTTTTCAAAAATCGATACTTGGAAACTTTTTAGGAGAAAAAGTGTCAATGTAATCCTATGAGGAAAAGCAAGTTATTGGTTTCGAGGTAAGTACTCGGTCTTTGGAGTTGGGGTTCTGGGGTTAGACTCAGGGGTCTCCAAGGGTCAGTGATGCACTGTTGTTGTACCTTCAGCGTCACTAGGGCGGCCGGGTGCAGAGTGTTGAGGCCCAATGTTATCCTATGGAGGATAGGGGGGCTCCGGTTGCCACGGGGTTGTGGGAGCAAAGCTCTTAGGGTTTAGCTCAGGGCAAGTTGGGGACCAAAGTAGCACCAAAGGTGCACCGTCAGCGGCATTAGGGCGGCCGGGTGCAGGGTACTATTTTGAGGTCGGCTGCCCTGTAGATTTCAAAGGAGATTCTCTGGGACAAAGAAACACTGCAGGCTCGGGGACGAGGATCTTCCAGGAGCGACCACCACTTCGAGGGGTAAGTTGGGATGTTGAGGGTTGGTTAGGCACCGTTGGTTTGGGCACACAAGGCCGTGGGGCGTCGTGTGCAGGGGTGTCTTGGGACGTCGGATTTTCTTACCTGCTCTGGTTGCAGTAGGGGGGTCCTCTGGATTGAGGCTGAAGGTGTCGTCAGGAGGCTTGAGGCAGGTCAGTGGTCGCCGGATCTCGGGTCAGGATCGCTGGGGGGGTTCTCCTCGTTGTGTTTTTCCACTCGAGCTCGGGCCGGGTTCGGCGGGTGCAGAGTGGACTGGATTTGCGGTTCCTGGCTGGCACCAGAAGCTGCAGTTTAAACATGTCCTGTGTTCACGGGAGAAACAGTCTGGAAAGTGAAGGCAGGCAGGTCCTCCGGGGTTTCTGAGGTTGCTGGCTGCTGGACACGCCGGGATTTCACAGGAGCTGGTTCGAGGGGAGACAGGTCTGTAGGGCTGTGGCCAAGTCAGTGGGCATCGTCCTCTTGTTAGCTCTGCATGGCTCTTCGTCCTTCTTCTTACCTTCTTTTCTTGTTGTTGCTAGATCTGAGGAAGGAAGGTTCAGGGTGCCCCTAAATACTAAATTTAGGGGTGTTACAGGTAGGTAAAGGGCAGGGACCAATGGGTCCCTTCCCTGGGGTGGGTACACCCCCTATTCTGCCACTCTCGAGTGGGAGGGGGGCAGGAGTCTGTCCCTGGTTGGCTGGGTCCCCCCATCCTCAAGATGGCGGGGACTCAAGGTTGTGCTTCACCTCGCATCCCCCACCTTAGGGGTGGAGTTGGTAGAGGGGGGCACACCTCTCTTCCTCACTTGTTTTTCCCGCCGATTCTCCCACCCAAAGTGGGGGGTAGAACCAGTGGGGACCAGTTGCTGAAAGCAGCAAATGGTCTGGAGAGGCTCACAAAGGCGGCATGCCTTTGAAGCTTCTCCTGCGTGAACCCTGCCCATCCTGGGGGAGGAGGCTTGGCACCTCGTCCCAGGATGTGCATTGTCTTAGGCCCTGAGAAAAGCAAGCTCTCGACCCAGGGGTCCGTAAACATGTCTGGTGGTGGCAGCCTAAGCAGCCACTCAGTCAGGTCACTAGGAGTTGGTCGGATTTCAGGGGGCATCTCTAAGATGCTCTCTATTGTGCATTTTACATTAAATCCCACACTGGCGTCAGTGTGGGTTTAATGTGCTGAGAAGTTTGATACCAAACTTCCCAGTCTTCAGTGTAGCCATTATGGTGCTGTGAAGTTCGTAATGACCAACTCCCAGCACCATATACTCTTTAATGGCAGCACTGCACTTACAGTGCCCAGGAATGGATTTGGACACTGTTGGGGTGCAGGGCTCATGCACCTGTACCCTCACCAATGGCATAGGGTACCCAGCTAGAGGGGTGACTGATGTATGCCAGGGCAGTGGTTTGTGGGCATGGCACACAGGTATGTGTGCCATGTCGACTCTTCACTTTGTTCTACACCAAGGCACTCGGTCTGCAAAGGCAGTGTGTGAGTGTCAGGGTACAGGGCCTCTGCGGGTGGCACAATAAGTGCTGCAGCCCTTAGAGGCCTTCTCTGGTCACAGTGCCCTGGTTACATGTGGTAACATTTACCAGGGGCTGACATGTGGCCAGAGATGCCAATTGAGTTTGTTTTTGGGGAAAGAACTCAGGCCCTGGGAACCTGATTGGCAGGGACCCAGAGCACACCAAGAAAAAGTGTATCAGTAGTCTGGCAAAAAGTGGGGGTGTTACTGCAACAGAAACCCACTTTCCTACAGTGGGTGGAATGAGACATCCAGGGCATGAGCAAGGCAGCCATTGGTATCTGTCACACCACCGAGTATCACCAGGAAGGGCGAGGCAGGGGAATTGTGGGGTTTAAAGTAAAGAACCCAAGTGCGCTTTGAAAACAAAGGCTTGCACTCTCATGGACTGCCAAATAAGTAATGGCATGAAAAAATATGGTCTTCATCCAGTCAGTGATGCTCGTCATGCAGTTGTGGAAGTAGTATCTGGTGGTGGCAGGGTCTTCTGTGTAGGAGATGATCTTGAGGCTGTGGGTTCTGACGATGTCAGCCAGAGGCATCATGTAGGTGTTGAACAGGGTGAGACTGAGGGATGAATCTTGAGGCACGCCGCAGATGATGCTCTTAGGTTCAGACCTGAAGGGAGGTAGGCAGATTCTCTGTGTTCGTCCTGTGAGAAAGGATGCAATCCAGTTGAGGACATCTCCCTGAATCTCTATGTGGCAGAATCCCTTGATGGGGGTATGGTGGGCTACTGTGTCGAATGCTGCTAAGGAGTCGAGGAGGATCAAGGTCACTGTGTCTCCTCAGTAGAGGAGAGTTCTGATGTCATTGGTGGCTATGATCAGAGCGATCTTGGTGCTGTGGTTTGCGCTGAAGCTTGTCTGGGAGGTATCCAGCAGGTTGTTGTTCTCTAGGCATTCAGTGGGCTGTCGTTTGATGGCCTTTTTTGGGACTTTGGAGGGAAACGGGAGCAGATAAATGGGGCAGTAGTTCTTGAGACCACTGGAGTCCGCAGAGGGTTTCTTGAGGAGGGATCTGACTTCTGCATGTTTTCATTGATCGGGAAAGGTGGCAGTCATGATGGATGCGTTGATGATGGAGGTGAGCTTGCTGCTGATTTCCTTGCTTCCAAGGTTGAAGAAGTGGTGGGGGCAGAGGTCCGTGGGAGCTCCGGAATGAATGGAGTTCATGAGGGCCATGGTGCTGTCTCTGGTGAGCTGCTCACAAGTGGTGAGTGGAGGCATGTGGTTGGGGTCAGTCGGCGTGAGGAGGCTGTAGATGTCGATGGGTTAGGGTTCCAAGTTACTGTAGATGGTGGATAACTTGTGGACGCGGTCCGCCAAGGTGTTACAGTTCCTGGGATGGGGGGATTGCGTTCTCATGACAAAAGGAGTCAGTAATACTGAAAACCTGGGAAGCTCCTCGTTGAAGGCTTAGAAAGAAAGGAACTGACATGGGCATGCAGGGGTGGCATTTTTAAGTGGCTCTGCTCTGTCGCTACCGTAGGCACTGCAAGGCTGCGACAAGGTCCAATGGCGCCACCTACTGGTGGGCAGGGGCAATTACTTGAAAAAAGAAGGATCCAGTCTGGCATCAGGCAATGTTTAAAAGGTGAGGAATTTGCTGTTAAAAGTATCCTTCATAACAGCGGGTTATTGCTGCATATGTATGGGATTTGGAAAACATTTAAAATGAGGAACTTATCACTGTTCAATTTAACTCTGCACAGAAAATGCTCATCTAATGGTTGTAGTTTCTTATTTTTTAAAGTAATCAAATTTATTTAAACTGTTGACATAAGAAGCCCTTTGATTGCTAAACTCCTTTTTTAATTAACCCTTAAAAAGGAAAAAACAAAGAAGGGAAATATTGAGGTAGGTACTTATCTCAAATGTGGAAATGGGATTTTGGCACTGTCAGTTAAAACTCCTATTGCTTCAACTGTCCCAGGATGCACAGCAGTATCAGCTAGGGCAATTCATTTTAGTAGAAATATCACAGTAAGAACCTCAAAATATGTTTCTATGGTTCTTGTTTAACGGGGAGTGGGGAGGGTTGTTTGTGTCTTTAGTTAAGTTACCCTTGGTGGAAAATTAGTCTTACAAATAAACAACATCCTTCTCTATCCATTCAGAGATTCATAAACAGTGGATTACAATATCAAGTACATCCATACAAAGGGGAGGGGGGACAAACAAGAAGCTTAGGAAAAAGATAACAAATATGAAATCAGCTAAGCAATCAAGATGCACAGAAAGGCGTGGTCTACTAGTTTAACATCGTAAATTCAGTGCCAGTCTACAGATCACACCAAGAGGGACGATCCTAAACATTGCGCTAGGGGCTTTATTAGGTAATTGAACTCTAGGTTTACTTGGAAGGGGTCTACTGTCCACTTGACAACTAGTTGTAATGCAGGGCACTACTCAGCTATCCTAGACTGTTTTCATCAGACCACAGTCGTATGGTTTACAAACTACAATTTTGGTTTACTTATGTCTGGGGTGTCATCTAGGTAATATCTAGTTGCTCTTTTTACATCTAATGTTTGAAATGGCCTAACAGCTAGGGAGGATGGGCTTCTGGAAGAAATTAAACAGTTTAATTTATGTGGAAGTCTGAAATTACTTTTGGAATTTAGGAGACATTAGTTTTGAGTCTTCAACAAAACCTTATTTTGATGGAATAAGACGTAAGGAGCTTAAGGACATAAACTTGCTCGTGCAGTATGAACTTATTCTAGATTTACTTGTTCGTTATTCTGACATCTAGTGGCTGGAAAAAGTTTTGACTTTGAGTGGCGAGCACTAACTGTGTAAAAAATACACAGTGGCAAGCTTCTTTAGAAGATGTAGAATTCGTGATTGAGGCGTCAACAAGAAGGTCGATCGCATCTGAGAGGAACATCTGCTTTGGTTTGTTTACTTGACGTCTCATTTAGGTTTTTCTTCAAAGGCTACTTGCAAAAATCATTGTTTAAATTATGCTCAAATAACGCTCAAAAGTTAGTCCTAAACAACAAGCATGCAGTGTGCATGCTAAGTCTGCAGAGCCACTTTAAATCAGCAGAATGCTACGTGTGTTTTTTGCTTATGCTGGGGACTCTAAAAATAGACAAAAATAATCTTGGTATATTGGGCTAAAAATAGTGATGTTGGGGGAGGATCAGGTTTTTAAAACATAAACAATAAATTGTTTCAGAGAGGTTTCTCTGAAGTAATGGCAACAAAACAGACTCAATGAGGTACACAGTCATTCTAAACCTGAGGATCCGTACTGTTATACGATTGAAACTTCTGAATCAATCTCAAATGTGATTATTCAAATACTTATGGCAGTGCCTCAAACAAACAGCTTATCAGAGCTGAACGAAGGGGTATCCAAGTCTGATGTAAAATGCCAAGCAACAGAACAGGAAAAAAGGGCATCGAGGTCAGTAAAAATATCAGCAATGAGCTCACCACGGATCACAGATCTCCACAGCCATCTTCCCCAATGACTGGAAACACACAGAATTCAAACCCCTAATCAAAAATCCTTTTGCCGACCCCAGAAACCTCAAGAACTACTTTCCATCTCTCTGCTCTCCTTTCAAACTATAGTCCTCAAAAAGACCATCAAACGCCAACTCACAGAACCCCTGGAGAACAACAGTCTTATTGACACCTCCCACTCTGGATTCCACACCAACTACAGCCCCGTAACCGCTGCAACAACAACCGAAACCTCCTGGACGGGGGAGAAACAGCTGCCCTGATCTTCCTCGACCTCTGAGCTGCATTTGATTTGATTTGAATAAAATGTATAAAGAGCAGCAAATGCACATAGGCATCAAGGTGATCTGAAAAACCTGGGGACAATTACACATGCTGAAAAGATCATCCTATAAGGTGAACAACCAGGTCTTTAAAGATTTTCTGAAGAGAGAATGCATTTTAATACTAGTCAGGTGATGAGGGAGAGAGTTCCACAGTCTAGCTGCAGCAACAGAGAAGGTTCTCCCTTTCCATCTCTTCTTCCGGACTCAGGCACAGTAATCCAATTGAGATGGGCTGAGTGAAGATTTCTTCTAGGCGATTGCCACTGGCACAGCGCCTAGATTCTTTGCAGGCTGGTCTGGTGGAGGGCCTTTTGTACAATACAGAGGCCCTTGAAACTAATACGTTTTTTAATAGGCAGCCAGTGTAGATCAAATAGTCCTTTGGACACTGACTGACGTCAAGGAATGTGCAGGGTGATCCTAGCCAGCATATTCTGCAGTAGCTGAAGTTTGGCTGGGAGTCTATTTTTCATACCCAGGTAAAGCGCATTACAGTAGTCAATTCTTGACATGACCAGCGCCATACTAACTTGTTTCTGTGCTGACAGGGTAATTAAAGGAAAGATTTTCTTTAACATTCTTATTAGCCAGATACATGTTGATTTAGTGCGCTTGACCTGGCAATCCATAGACAATTCACGGTCTAAAAGTACCCCAAGATTCTTGACCTTTTTTGTTGGAACCAGTAAGGTACCCAATGTGTCAGGCCACCAGTTGTTGTTCCAAAAGGGGGCTTGAGATCCAAAAAGTAGCACCTTAGTCTTTTCCCCATTAGGCTTGAGGACGTTTCTTTCTATCCACACTGCTGTGATATAAAGATTGAAGTTGGCTGCAGCGGTTGCTATATCCTTGGGAACTGTAAAAGAAACACAAGGGCACCCAAAGCAATAAGTCAGGGACCTTGGGAAGTAACGTATTATAAGAGACAATGGTCCCTGAAAACGAGAAATATTCGCAAAAAACAATGAATATAGCCAAAATTGGTGCTATATTATAGCCTATGTCCAGCCGGACAAGGCGACTTTAATAAGAAACAATAGTTTAGCGGTGATCAAAGGGATGTAAGCAAAATGTTGGTGGGACACAAGCCTGTATCCTGTGGCTTACATATCAAGAGGACATAGTATTTTGGAAAAACATACAGGCAATTGCAGTGATGTTTCTATGTCGGAGAATACTCGATAGTGAAACATCTTAGTATACAGTTTGTCACCTTCACCACATTTTATACACATAGATTGTTTTGGTGTAAGGTGAGCCACATAGTCGACGACGTTTCGATCCTTAACGGGGGGATTTTAGGATCATCATCAGGACTAATTAGTATGAATTGCCAATTTAAGAAATGCCTGAATTTACACAATTAGTACAAAAAACGACATGAACAATGAGGCAGGGAAAAAGATGGGGAAAAAGGAGAAAAGGGAACATGGTGATTAACGATTGATTTAAATTAATTTATACAACATAAGACTCAATTTGTCAGAACACGGACCAGACCAGTCTCTATATAAATACAATCTAACTGCATTGAGGCGTTCAATTTTCAGTAGTAAAAGAAAAGAGAAAGAAGAATAAGTGGTGATGAACATGCTCTCAGGGTGAAGCAAGCTGGAGGGAATCTACCAGCGTGTGTGGAAGACGGTGAATAAAAAATATTTTTAAGTGCGTCACGAAGGTATCGGTGAGTGGAGCGGGGGTGTTGTGAGTGTGAAGGGAAAAGTTACCTCGGGTGGAGACGAGTACAAAAGTATATTGATTCGTCTGGGTCCAATGACAAGAACGAGTCAAGGTTCCGAAGGAACGGCCTGCGAAGGGAATGCTAAGAAGTAAAAAACCCAAAGTGGGAATGGTGAAACGGTGGGGCGAATAAAAAGCAGGAATCATTTACCTCGAGTATCCGAGTTTACGAGGCAAAATGGAAATTCGTCTTGGTTCGATGGCCTGAGCGAATTTAGGGAGTCCAAGAAGTGAACCTGCGAACGAAATACGAGTCGTAAAAAATCGAAGCAGGAAATGTGAGAAGGACCGTGTCTAAGGGGTGACAGGCTTACCTTGGGCAATGGAGGTACAATCAAGTCAACACGGTGATGCGGTATCTATCGAGGAAAAAGGGGGGGAAAATGAGAAGGGGTCTCATACTGTGACGGCGTGGTGCGTGGCCGGCATAGAGATCGGGGTGGACATACCTCGTTACAATGAAGGAGATGCGTTCCGTGGGGGTCTGCAGGACAGCGCGGTCGGACAATCCCGGATAGGCTGTGAGGAAGGAGTTGGTGTGTGGCTATTTTGTGAGTGCAGATAGTCAGGTGATTAGTCACATGGCAGTCATGTGATCGATCCAGGAAGTGAAGTGAGAGCAAGTGAAAGAGAATTGGCGAGTATTGAGCGCCATATTGGGTGAGTGAAAAGGACCGCCGATGCCGAGAAAGAAGACCGATATTGTAGCATGAATAGACAGTCAAGCAAGCCACATGAAAAAGGGAAATTCAGGGAGCATCCATATTCTGTACATGAACATAAATAATAATTCAGTTGTTTAACACAGTTAGCGCGTCTTTTCATTAGTTCAGCTAGTGCGGACGGCAAAGGCATAGTTTTTCATATGAGCAGAGGCTCTGTGTTTGCTTCAAGTTTATAGGGAGAGGACTGTGAGATCAAAGCAAGGATGTCCAATCCTCTAAGCGATTTAATCCTTTGTGTATGCTTTCCGTCTTCAAAATCCATTTTAATTCTTCTTTGTTCAGTAATTGGGATATATCCGCACCTCTTGGTGGAATTTTAACAACTGAAACGACTGTCCAACAAATGTCATCCTCAGTATGGCCAGCACTCTCAAAATGTTCCACCAACGGTGCATTAGGTGTTTTGCACCTCAGTCTGCTTCTGTGTTGGCAGATTCTGATCCGGATTTTTTGTGTTGTTTGACCTATGTAAATCATTCCGCATGGACATAAAATAGCATAGATGACATTACTGGTGTTACAATTGCTGAAGTGATTATGAGGTTTACGTATGGTGCCAAAAACAAACTCCTTACAATCAGCAGTGAATTCACAGACAGAGCAATTGCCACATTTATTATGCCCAACAACTGCCGGTAAGGACCAATAATCAAGCAATGTGCCGGTGCTTTTGGGGTCAGGGAGTGCTGCTCTGATCAGATGGTCTTTGATATTTTTGCTTCTCTTAAAGGCAAAAAGAGGTCTCTCAATGTTCAGTATTCCTGCATTCAACACACCCCAGTGTTTGAGAATACTTTTACGTACTTTATTGGATGAGGGACAAAAAGTCGTGACGCAAACTATGCGATTCTCCCTTTTCTTAGTTTTGGGTTCCAGAAGGACATCCCTTGGGCAGTACCATGCTCTCTTCAAGGCACTGCGGACCAGCTTTTTAGGGTATCCCCTAGAAGTTAGTTTACTGCTTAGAGTTTTAGCCTCCCTGAAGTAGTCCTCTTTAAGGGTGCAATTACGTCTGATCCGTAAGTATTGTGAGTAGGGAAGGGAATCTCTTAAGGCCCTAGGGTGATTGCTATTGTATTTTAACAGTGTATTTCGCTCTGTAGGTTTCCTGAAGAGGCTAGTAATCAGGTGTCCATCATCATGTGTTATGTTCAAGTCCAAAAATGGTATAGATGTGTTGTTGTGTGTGAGTGTGAATTTGAGACCTCCACAGTTATTGTTGAGCCAGTGTAGAAAGTTCTCAAGCAAGGTTTCAGTATCATGCCAAATAAAAAAGATGTCATCTATATAGCGTTTCCAGTGTGTTATTGCTGAGTGGAAGGGATTGTCTTGGACCATTATGTGATTCACCTCTAGGGCATTCATGTATAAAATGGCCAAATTCGGTGCAAAAACTGCTCCCATGGATGTTCCCTTGGTTTGTTGGTAATAGTGGCCATCAAATAAAAAGAAATTTCTAGTGAGGCAGATCTCTAGAAGTTGTAAAATGAAAAAAGTGGGAACAGCGTGTGGTCTGGTGCGGCTATCTAGAGTTTGCTCAATGATAAGTAGTGCGTCTCGTTGGGGGATGTTTGTGTATAGTGATTCTACATCTAAGGTGCAGAGAGTGTCGGTTGATGGATTGAAACTCTGATTTTCTACTAGGGTGATCATCTGCATACTGTCTCTAACATAGTATGGAGTGGATGGGACAAAATTTTTAATGAAGTAGTCCACATATAGACCCAGTGGCTCTAGGATAGACCCGCAGCCTGATACAATGGGCCGTCCGGGTGGATTTGAACAGTCCTTGTGGATCTTAGGTAGAGTATAGATGACTGGTATGCGTGGAGCCTTGGCATTAAGAAAATCATACTCATGTTTGGAAAGGAAGCCTTCTTCCAGACCTGATTTAGTTGTCTGCTGTATAATCCGTTTAAGTTCATTTGTAGGATTGGTGGGTAGTTTGCAATAGTGATCTGTATTGCCTAGTTGTCTCAGAATTTCGTTTTTATAGGTGGTGGTATCCTGTAATACTATTCCACCGCCTTTGTCGGCAGGTTTGATGACCATCATGTCATTGGCCTTGAGAGTTTGCAGTGCTGTTTTCTCTTCCAATGCAATGTTATAAGGAATGAACTGGCGTTCTGTCGCCAGTTGAGAAAGGTCCTTTAGGACCAATTTCTCAAAGGAGGAAACCTCAGCTGGAACCATGCTTGCTGATGGCGAAAAAGTGGATGGAGGTCTCAGGGGAGTATTAGATGTTTTAGGTGGAAGAGGGTTAAGTAAGAAATAACTCTGTAGTCTAATCTTCCTGAAGAACCTGAGTACTTCAGTCTGCAGGTCGAGAAAGTTGGTCCTAGTTGTGGGTACAAATGAGAGTCCCTTGCTAAGTATGGATAGTTCGTAGTCATTCAATTGCTGCTTAGTAAGATTAAATATGGGGAGTAGAAGATTGGTTTGTGTCTGATGAGAAGAATTACTACTATATAGTACTGAGGTGTAATTTAATTCAGAGGGACAATTTACCAACGGTAGTAGTTGCGTCGGGTTTGTCGTTCTCCTGGAGGGTTCTGCCAGTGAGCACGTTTCAACCCACCTCTTCTTGGAGGTTCGTTGGGGCCGCGGCCTAAAAAAGAGGGCGCTGAGGATTGAGGATTGGGGAGTGCCCTGTTCCCACTGCTAGTCCCTTCACCGGGATCTGAATTGTCTGACGAATCTACAGAAGTATCCGAAAATCCGACAAGGGTATTACCTCTGTTGAATCTACCCCAGGGGCGATTGTAACGTTGATTGTTGTAAGACCTGTTGGTATAATAATCCTTAGTCAGGTAAGGGTAAGTACGTTCGGTGGAATAGGATTTTATGTCTTTCTTAACTTTAGTTGATTTTTTGTTCTGTTCTATTCTGTAGAATTCGTCCACTGTTTTCTGTATTTGTTCTAGCAGTTTCTTGCTATCTGATATAGTGTCACTGGTTGCGATTTGTCTTTCAAGGTCTGTTATCTCATCCAGGGTTTTTTTGAGTTCTTCTGTCGCTGTGTCTATGCCTAGAACTAGCCAATGTCTGGAGCAGGTTGTGCTAATATAGCTAAAGTTAGTGATGTATTTCGGGATATCTGTGAAAATACCAGGTACGTTTCTAACTTGGAGGCCGGTAGGAATGATATTTGCTTTTAGGTACTCTGTAAGCATCCGTATCATAAGTTGCAACCTAACAGACTTTTTCTTGATTTTTTCCAGTTGTTCTGATAAGGTGGAACTAATTTCTTGGGGGACATTAGTAGAGTCAGTAAAGAGGGAAGGGCCTTCTAGAATTCTTTTAATGTATTCATCTGTGTAGAGTGGTGCGTGATCTGACATGACAAGGAAAGGGGAGGGAGTGGGGGGAATCCGGATATGGTAGTCAAAAGGAGAGGAAAGTGACCCACTTTCTAGAAGAAGAGGGAATAAGAGCGTGAGCCCTTGCAATCCAGCGATTGCGCTTAATCAGTAAAAGAAACACAAGGGCACCCAAAGCAATAAGTCAGGGACCTTGGGAAGTAACGTATTATAAGAGACAATGGTCCCTGAAAACGAGAAATATTCGCAAAAAACAATGAATATAGCCAAAATTGGTGCTATATTATAGCCTATGTCCAGCCGGACAAGGCGACTTTAATAAGAAACAATAGTTTAGCGGTGATCAAAGGGATGTAAGCAAAATGTTGGTGGGACACAAGCCTGTATCCTGTGGCTTACATATCAAGAGGACATAGTATTTTGGAAAAACATACAGGCAATTGCAGTGATGTTTCTATGTCGGAGAATACTCGATAGTGAAACATCTTAGTATACAGTTTGTCACCTTCACCACATTTTATACACATAGATTGTTTTGGTGTAAGGTGAGCCACATAGTCGACGACGTTTCGATCCTTAACGGGGGGATTTTAGGATCATCATCAGGACTAATTAGTATGAATTGCCAATTTAAGAAATGCCTGAATTTACACAATTAGTACAAAAAACGACATGAACAATGAGGCAGGGAAAAAGATGGGGAAAAAGGAGAAAAGGGAACATGGTGATTAACGATTGATTTAAATTAATTTATACAACATAAGACTCAATTTGTCAGAACACGGACCAGACCAGTCTCTATATAAATACAATCTAACTGCATTGAGGCGTTCAATTTTCAGTAGTAAAAGAAAAGAGAAAGAAGAATAAGTGGTGATGAACATGCTCTCAGGGTGAAGCAAGCTGGAGGGAATCTACCAGCGTGTGTGGAAGACGGTGAATAAAAAATATTTTTAAGTGCGTCACGAAGGTATCGGTGAGTGGAGCGGGGGTGTTGTGAGTGTGAAGGGAAAAGTTACCTCGGGTGGAGACGAGTACAAAAGTATATTGATTCGTCTGGGTCCAATGACAAGAACGAGTCAAGGTTCCGAAGGAACGGCCTGCGAAGGGAATGCTAAGAAGTAAAAAACCCAAAGTGGGAATGGTGAAACGGTGGGGCGAATAAAAAGCAGGAATCATTTACCTCGAGTATCCGAGTTTACGAGGCAAAATGGAAATTCGTCTTGGTTCGATGGCCTGAGCGAATTTAGGGAGTCCAAGAAGTGAACCTGCGAACGAAATACGAGTCGTAAAAAATCGAAGCAGGAAATGTGAGAAGGACCGTGTCTAAGGGGTGACAGGCTTACCTTGGGCAATGGAGGTACAATCAAGTCAACACGGTGATGCGGTATCTATCGAGGAAAAAGGGGGGGAAAATGAGAAGGGGTCTCATACTGTGACGGCGTGGTGCGTGGCCGGCATAGAGATCGGGGTGGACATACCTCGTTACAATGAAGGAGATGCGTTCCGTGGGGGTCTGCAGGACAGCGCGGTCGGACAATCCCGGATAGGCTGTGAGGAAGGAGTTGGTGTGTGGCTATTTTGTGAGTGCAGATAGTCAGGTGATTAGTCACATGGCAGTCATGTGATCGATCCAGAAAGTGAAGTGAGAGCAAGTGAAAGAGAATTGGCGAGTATTGAGCGCCATATTGGGTGAGTGAAAAGGACCGCCGATGCCGAGAAAGAAGACCGATATTGTAGCATGAATAGACAGTCAAGCAAGCCACATGAAAAAGGGAAATTCAGGGAGCATCCATATTCTGTACATGAACATAAATAATAATTCAGTTGTTTAACACAGTTAGCGCGTCTTTTCATTAGTTCAGCTAGTGCGGACGGCAAAGGCATAGTTTTTCATATGAGCAGAGGCTCTGTGTTTGCTTCAAGTTTATAGGGAGAGGACTGTGAGATCAAAGCAAGGATGTCCAATCCTCTAAGCGATTTAATCCTTTGTGTATGCTTTCCGTCTTCAAAATCCATTTTAATTCTTCTTTGTTCAGTAATTGGGATATATCCGCACCTCTTGGTGGAATTTTAACAACTGAAACGACTGTCCAACAAATGTCATCCTCAGTATGGCCAGCACTCTCAAAATGTTCCACCAACGGTGCATTAGGTGTTTTGCACCTCAGTCTGCTTCTGTGTTGGCAGATTCTGATCCGGATTTTTTGTGTTGTTTGACCTATGTAAATCATTCCGCATGGACATAAAATAGCATAGATGACATTACTGGTGTTACAATTGCTGAAGTGATTATGAGGTTTACGTATGGTGCCAAAAACAAACTCCTTACAATCAGCAGTGAATTCACAGACAGAGCAATTGCCACATTTATTATGCCCAACAACTGCCGGTAAGGACCAATAATCAAGCAATGTGCCGGTGCTTTTGGGGTCAGGGAGTGCTGCTCTGATCAGATGGTCTTTGATATTTTTGCTTCTCTTAAAGGCAAAAAGAGGTCTCTCAATGTTCAGTATTCCTGCATTCAACACACCCCAGTGTTTGAGAATACTTTTACGTACTTTATTGGATGAGGGACAAAAAGTCGTGACGCAAACTATGCGATTCTCCCTTTTCTTAGTTTTGGGTTCCAGAAGGACATCCCTTGGGCAGTACCATGCTCTCTTCAAGGCACTGCGGACCAGCTTTTTAGGGTATCCCCTAGAAGTTAGTTTACTGCTTAGAGTTTTAGCCTCCCTGAAGTAGTCCTCTTTAAGGGTGCAATTACGTCTGATCCGTAAGTATTGTGAGTAGGGAAGGGAATCTCTTAAGGCCCTAGGGTGATTGCTATTGTATTTTAACAGTGTATTTCGCTCTGTAGGTTTCCTGAAGAGGCTAGTAATCAGGTGTCCATCATCATGTGTTATGTTCAAGTCCAAAAATGGTATAGATGTGTTGTTGTGTGTGAGTGTGAATTTGAGACCTCCACAGTTATTGTTGAGCCAGTGTAGAAAGTTCTCAAGCAAGGTTTCAGTATCATGCCAAATAAAAAAGATGTCATCTATATAGCGTTTCCAGTGTGTTATTGCTGAGTGGAAGGGATTGTCTTGGACCATTATGTGATTCACCTCTAGGGCATTCATGTATAAAATGGCCAAATTCGGTGCAAAAACTGCTCCCATGGATGTTCCCTTGGTTTGTTGGTAATAGTGGCCATCAAATAAAAAGAAATTTCTAGTGAGGCAGATCTCTAGAAGTTGTAAAATGAAAAAAGTGGGAACAGCGTGTGGTCTGGTGCGGCTATCTAGAGTTTGCTCAATGATAAGTAGTGCGTCTCGTTGGGGGATGTTTGTGTATAGTGATTCTACATCTAAGGTGCAGAGAGTGTCGGTTGATGGATTGAAACTCTGATTTTCTACTAGGGTGATCATCTGCATACTGTCTCTAACATAGTATGGAGTGGATGGGACAAAATTTTTAATGAAGTAGTCCACATATAGACCCAGTGGCTCTAGGATAGACCCGCAGCCTGATACAATGGGCCGTCCGGGTGGATTTGAACAGTCCTTGTGGATCTTAGGTAGAGTATAGATGACTGGTATGCGTGGAGCCTTGGCATTAAGAAAATCATACTCATGTTTGGAAAGGAAGCCTTCTTCCAGACCTGATTTAGTTGTCTGCTGTATAATCCGTTTAAGTTCATTTGTAGGATTGGTGGGTAGTTTGCAATAGTGATCTGTATTGCCTAGTTGTCTCAGAATTTCGTTTTTATAGGTGGTGGTATCCTGTAATACTATTCCACCGCCTTTGTCGGCAGGTTTGATGACCATCATGTCATTGGCCTTGAGAGTTTGCAGTGCTGTTTTCTCTTCCAATGCAATGTTATAAGGAATGAACTGGCGTTCTGTCGCCAGTTGAGAAAGGTCCTTTAGGACCAATTTCTCAAAGGAGGAAACCTCAGCTGGAACCATGCTTGCTGATGGCGAAAAAGTGGATGGAGGTCTCAGGGGAGTATTAGATGTTTTAGGTGGAAGAGGGTTAAGTAAGAAATAACTCTGTAGTCTAATCTTCCTGAAGAACCTGAGTACTTCAGTCTGCAGGTCGAGAAAGTTGGTCCTAGTTGTGGGTACAAATGAGAGTCCCTTGCTAAGTATGGATAGTTCGTAGTCATTCAATTGCTGCTTAGTAAGATTAAATATGGGGAGTAGAAGATTGGTTTGTGTCTGATGAGAAGAATTACTACTATATAGTACTGAGGTGTAATTTAATTCAGAGGGACAATTTACCAACGGTAGTAGTTGCGTCGGGTTTGTCGTTCTCCTGGAGGGTTCTGCCAGTGAGCACGTTTCAACCCACCTCTTCTTGGAGGTTCGTTGGGGCCGCGGCCTAAAAAAGAGGGCGCTGAGGATTGAGGATTGGGGAGTGCCCTGTTCCCACTGCTAGTCCCTTCACCGGGATCTGAATTGTCTGACGAATGGTAAATAAAATATCACGCTCTCAGACTTTTAAATATTATCAATAGGATCATGCATAAAGCAAGAGGCTGAGTCTGTGGTATCAGATACATAAAGGGCTTTATTCCAATAACTCGAGTCAAAGGGAGAATATCTCCATCACCAAAAAGGATCTGGACGGGGCTGAAAAGTATTCTCAATATTCCCTGCCTCATTGTTCATGTCGTTTTTTGTACTAATTGTGTAAATTCAGGCATTTCTTAAATTGGCAATTCATACTAATTAGTCCTGATGATGATCCTAAAATCCCCCCGTTAAGGATCGAAACGTCGTCGACTATGTGGCTCACCTTACACCAAAACAATCTATGTGTATAAAATGTGGTGAAGGTGACAAACTGTATACTAAGATGTTTCACTATCGAGTATTCTCCGACATAGAAACATCACTGCAATTGCCTGTATGTTTTTCCAAAATACTATGTCCTCTTGATATGTAAGCCACAGGATACAGGCTTGTGTCCCACCAACATTTTGCTTACATCCCTTTGATCACCGCTAAACTATTGTTTCTTATTAAAGTCGCCTTGTCCGGCTGGACATAGGCTATAATATAGCACCAATTTTGGCTATATTCATTGTTTTTTGCGAATATTTCTCGTTTTCAGGGACCATTGTCTCTTATAATACGTTACTTCCCAAGGTCCCTGACTTATTGCTTTGGGTGCCCTTGTGTTTCTTTTACTGATTAAGCGCAATCGCTGGATTGCAAGGGCTCACGCTCTTATTCCCTCTTCTTCTAGAAAGTGGGTCACTTTCCTCTCCTTTTGACTACCATATCCGGATTCCCCCCACTCCCTCCCCTTTCCTTGTCATGTCAGATCACGCACCACTCTACACAGATGAATACATTAAAAGAATTCTAGAAGGCCCTTCCCTCTTTACTGACTCTACTAATGTCCCCCAAGAAATTAGTTCCACCTTATCAGAACAACTGGAAAAAATCAAGAAAAAGTCTGTTAGGTTGCAACTTATGATACGGATGCTTACAGAGTACCTAAAAGCAAATATCATTCCTACCGGCCTCCAAGTTAGAAACGTACCTGGTATTTTCACAGATATCCCGAAATACATCACTAACTTTAGCTATATTAGCACAACCTGCTCCAGACATTGGCTAGTTCTAGGCATAGACACAGCGACAGAAGAACTCAAAAAAACCCTGGATGAGATAACAGACCTTGAAAGACAAATCGCAACCAGTGACACTATATCAGATAGCAAGAAACTGCTAGAACAAATACAGAAAACAGTGGACGAATTCTACAGAATAGAACAGAACAAAAAATCAACTAAAGTTAAGAAAGACATAAAATCCTATTCCACCGAACGTACTTACCCTTACCTGACTAAGGATTATTATACCAACAGGTCTTACAACAATCAACGTTACAATCGCCCCTGGGGTAGATTCAACAGAGGTAATACCCTTGTCGGATTTTCGGATACTTCTGTAGATTCGTCAGACAATTCAGATCCCGGTGAAGGGACTAGCAGTGGGAACAGGGCACTCCCCAATCCTCAATCCTCAGCGCCCTCTTTTTTAGGCCGCGGCCCCAACGAACCTCCAAGAAGAGGTGGGTTGAAACGTGCTCACTGGCAGAACCCTCCAGGAGAACGACAAACCCGACGCAACTACTACCGTTGGTAAATTGTCCCTCTGAATTAAATTACACCTCAGTACTATATAGTAGTAATTCTTCTCATCAGACACAAACCAATCTTCTACTCCCCATATTTAATCTTACTAAGCAGCAATTGAATGACTACGAACTATCCATACTTAGCAAGGGACTCTCATTTGTACCCACAACTAGGACCAACTTTCTCGACCTGCAGACTGAAGTACTCAGGTTCTTCAGGAAGATTAGACTACAGAGTTATTTCTTACTTAACCCTCTTCCACCTAAAACATCTAATACTCCCCTGAGACCTCCATCCACTTTTTCGCCATCAGCAAGCATGGTTCCAGCTGAGGTTTCCTCCTTTGAGAAATTGGTCCTAAAGGACCTTTCTCAACTGGCGACAGAACGCCAGTTCATTCCTTATAACATTGCATTGGAAGAGAAAACAGCACTGCAAACTCTCAAGGCCAATGACATGATGGTCATCAAACCTGCCGACAAAGGCGGTGGAATAGTATTACAGGATACCACCACCTATAAAAACGAAATTCTGAGACAACTAGGCAATACAGATCACTATTGCAAACTACCCACCAATCCTACAAATGAACTTAAACGGATTATACAGCAGACAACTAAATCAGGTCTGGAAGAAGGCTTCCTTTCCAAACATGAGTATGATTTTCTTAATGCCAAGGCTCCACGCATACCAGTCATCTATACTCTACCTAAGATCCACAAGGACTGTTCAAATCCACCCGGACGGCCCATTGTATCAGGCTGCGGGTCTATCCTAGAGCCACTGGGTCTATATGTGGACTACTTCATTAAAAATGTTGTCCCATCCACTCCATACTATGTTAGAGACAGTATGCAGATGATCACCCTAGTAGAAAATCAGAGTTTCAATCCATCAACCGACACTCTCTGCACCTTAGATGTAGAATCACTATACACAAACATCCCCCAACGAGACGCACTACTTATCATTGAGCAAACTCTAGATAGCCGCACCAGACCACACGCTGTTCCCACTTTTTTCATTTTACAACTTCTAGAGATCTGCCTCACTAGAAATTTCTTTTTATTTGATGGCCACTATTACCAACAAACCAAGGGAACATCCATGGGAGCAGTTTTTGCACCGAATTTGGCCATTTTATACATGAATGCCCTAGAGGTGAATCACATAATGGTCCAAGACAATCCCTTCCACTCAGCAATAACACACTGGAAACGCTATATAGATGACATCTTTTTTATTTGGCATGATACTGAAACCTTGCTTGAGAACTTTCTACACTGGCTCAACAATAACTGTGGAGGTCTCAAATTCACACTCACACACAACAACACATCTATACCATTTTTGGACTTGAACATAACACATGATGATGGACACCTGATTACTAGCCTCTTCAGGAAACCTACAGAGCGAAATACACTGTTAAAATACAATAGCAATCACCCTAGGGCCTTAAGAGATTCCCTTCCCTACTCACAATACTTACGGATCAGACGTAATTGCACCCTTAAAGAGGACTACTTCAGGGAGGCTAAAACTCTAAGCAGTAAACTAACTTCTAGGGGATACCCTAAAAAGCTGGTCCGCAGTGCCTTGAAGAGAGCATGGTACTGCCCAAGGGATGTCCTTCTGGAACCCAAAACTAAGAAAAGGGAGAATCGCATAGTTTGCGTCACGACTTTTTGTCCCTCATCCAATAAAGTACGTAAAAGTATTCTCAAACACTGGGGTGTGTTGAATGCAGGAATACTGAACATTGAGAGACCTCTTTTTGCCTTTAAGAGAAGCAAAAATATCAAAGACCATCTGATCAGAGCAGCACTCCCTGACCCCAAAAGCACCGGCACATTGCTTGATTATTGGTCCTTACCGGCAGTTGTTGGGCATAATAAATGTGGCAATTGCTCTGTCTGTGAATTCACTGCTGATTGTAAGGAGTTTGTTTTTGGCACCATACGTAAACCTCATAATCACTTCAGCAATTGTAACACCAGTAATGTCATCTATGCTATTTTATGTCCATGCGGAATGATTTACATAGGTCAAACAACACAAAAAATCCGGATCAGAATCTGCCAACACAGAAGCAGACTGAGGTGCAAAACACCTAATGCACCGTTGGTGGAACATTTTGAGAGTGCTGGCCATACTGAGGATGACATTTGTTGGACAGTCGTTTCAGTTGTTAAAATTCCACCAAGAGGTGCGGATATATCCCAATTACTGAACAAAGAAGAATTAAAATGGATTTTGAAGACGGAAAGCATACACAAAGGATTAAATCGCTTAGAGGATTGGACATCCTTGCTTTGATCTCACAGTCCTCTCCCTATAAACTTGAAGCAAACACAGAGCCTCTGCTCATATGAAAAACTATGCCTTTGCCGTCCGCACTAGCTGAACTAATGAAAAGACGCGCTAACTGTGTTAAACAACTGAATTATTATTTATGTTCATGTACAGAATATGGATGCTCCCTGAATTTCCCTTTTTCATGTGGCTTGCTTGACTGTCTATTCATGCTACAATATCGGTCTTCTTTCTCGGCATCGGCGGTCCTTTTCACTCACCCAATATGGCGCTCAATACTCGCCAATTCTCTTTCACTTGCTCTCACTTCACTTCCTGGATCGATCACATGACTGCCATGTGACTAATCACCTGACTATCTGCACTCACAAAATAGCCACACACCAACTCCTTCCTCACAGCCTATCCGGGATTGTCCGACCGCGCTGTCCTGCAGACCCCCACGGAACGCATCTCCTTCATTGTAACGAGGTATGTCCACCCCGATCTCTATGCCGGCCACGCACCACGCCGTCACAGTATGAGACCCCTTCTCATTTTCCCCCCCTTTTTCCTCGATAGATACCGCATCACCGTGTTGACTTGATTGTACCTCCATTGCCCAAGGTAAGCCTGTCACCCCTTAGACACGGTCCTTCTCACATTTCCTGCTTCGATTTTTTACGACTCGTATTTCGTTCGCAGGTTCACTTCTTGGACTCCCTAAATTCGCTCAGGCCATCGAACCAAGACGAATTTCCATTTTGCCTCGTAAACTCGGATACTCGAGGTAAATGATTCCTGCTTTTTATTCGCCCCACCGTTTCACCATTCCCACTTTGGGTTTTTTACTTCTTAGCATTCCCTTCGCAGGCCGTTCCTTCGGAACCTTGACTCGTTCTTGTCATTGGACCCAGACGAATCAATATACTTTTGTACTCGTCTCCACCCGAGGTAACTTTTCCCTTCACACTCACAACACCCCCGCTCCACTCACCGATACCTTCGTGACGCACTTAAAAATATTTTTTATTCACCGTCTTCCACACACGCTGGTAGATTCCCTCCAGCTTGCTTCACCCTGAGAGCATGTTCATCACCACTTATTCTTCTTTCTCTTTTCTTTTACTACTGAAAATTGAACGCCTCAATGCAGTTAGATTGTATTTATATAGAGACTGGTCTGGTCCGTGTTCTGACAAATTGAGTCTTATGTTGTATAAATTAATTTAAATCAATCGTTAATCACCATGTTCCCTTTTCTCCTTTTTCCCCATCTTTTTCCCTGCCTCATTGTTCATGTCGTTTTTTGTACTAATTGTGTAAATTCAGGCATTTCTTAAATTGGCAATTCATACTAATTAGTCCTGATGATGATCCTAAAATCCCCCCGTTAAGGATCGAAACGTCGTCGACTATGTGGCTCACCTTACACCAAAACAATCTATGTGTATAAAATGTGGTGAAGGTGACAAACTGTATACTAAGATGTTTCACTATCGAGTATTCTCCGACATAGAAACATCACTGCAATTGCCTGTATGTTTTTCCAAAATACTATGTCCTCTTGATATGTAAGCCACAGGATACAGGCTTGTGTCCCACCAACATTTTGCTTACATCCCTTTGATCACCGCTAAACTATTGTTTCTTATTAAAGTCGCCTTGTCCGGCTGGACATAGGCTATAATATAGCACCAATTTTGGCTATATTCATTGTTTTTTGCGAATATTTCTCGTTTTCAGGGACCATTGTCTCTTATAATACGTTACTTCCCAAGGTCCCTGACTTATTGCTTTGGGTGCCCTTGTGTTTCTTTTACTGATTAAGCGCAATCGCTGGATTGCAAGGGCTCACGCTCTTATTCCCTCTTCTTCTAGAAAGTGGGTCACTTTCCTCTCCTTTTGACTACCATATCCGGATTCCCCCCACTCCCTCCCCTTTCCTTGTCATGTCAGATCACGCACCACTCTACACAGATGAATACATTAAAAGAATTCTAGAAGGCCCTTCCCTCTTTACTGACTCTACTAATGTCCCCCAAGAAATTAGTTCCACCTTATCAGAACAACTGGAAAAAATCAAGAAAAAGTCTGTTAGGTTGCAACTTATGATACGGATGCTTACAGAGTACCTAAAAGCAAATATCATTCCTACCGGCCTCCAAGTTAGAAACGTACCTGGTATTTTCACAGATATCCCGAAATACATCACTAACTTTAGCTATATTAGCACAACCTGCTCCAGACATTGGCTAGTTCTAGGCATAGACACAGCGACAGAAGAACTCAAAAAAACCCTGGATGAGATAACAGACCTTGAAAGACAAATCGCAACCAGTGACACTATATCAGATAGCAAGAAACTGCTAGAACAAATACAGAAAACAGTGGACGAATTCTACAGAATAGAACAGAACAAAAAATCAACTAAAGTTAAGAAAGACATAAAATCCTATTCCACCGAACGTACTTACCCTTACCTGACTAAGGATTATTATACCAACAGGTCTTACAACAATCAACGTTACAATCGCCCCTGGGGTAGATTCAACAGAGGTAATACCCTTGTCGGATTTTCGGATACTTCTGTAGATTCGTCAGACAATTCAGATCCCGGTGAAGGGACTAGCAGTGGGAACAGGGCACTCCCCAATCCTCAATCCTCAGCGCCCTCTTTTTTAGGCCGCGGCCCCAACGAACCTCCAAGAAGAGGTGGGTTGAAACGTGCTCACTGGCAGAACCCTCCAGGAGAACGACAAACCCGACGCAACTACTACCGTTGGTAAATTGTCCCTCTGAATTAAATTACACCTCAGTACTATATAGTAGTAATTCTTCTCATCAGACACAAACCAATCTTCTACTCCCCATATTTAATCTTACTAAGCAGCAATTGAATGACTACGAACTATCCATACTTAGCAAGGGACTCTCATTTGTACCCACAACTAGGACCAACTTTCTCGACCTGCAGACTGAAGTACTCAGGTTCTTCAGGAAGATTAGACTACAGAGTTATTTCTTACTTAACCCTCTTCCACCTAAAACATCTAATACTCCCCTGAGACCTCCATCCACTTTTTCGCCATCAGCAAGCATGGTTCCAGCTGAGGTTTCCTCCTTTGAGAAATTGGTCCTAAAGGACCTTTCTGTGGTAAATAAAAGGACCTTTCTCAACTGGCGACAGAACGCCAGTTCATTCCTTATAACATTGCATTGGAAGAGAAAACAGCACTGCAAACTCTCAAGGCCAATGACATGATGGTCATCAAACCTGCCGACAAAGGCGGTGGAATAGTATTACAGGATACCACCACCTATAAAAACGAAATTCTGAGACAACTAGGCAATACAGATCACTATTGCAAACTACCCACCAATCCTACAAATGAACTTAAACGGATTATACAGCAGACAACTAAATCAGGTCTGGAAGAAGGCTTCCTTTCCAAACATGAGTATGATTTTCTTAATGCCAAGGCTCCACGCATACCAGTCATCTATACTCTACCTAAGATCCACAAGGACTGTTCAAATCCACCCGGACGGCCCATTGTATCAGGCTGCGGGTCTATCCTAGAGCCACTGGGTCTATATGTGGACTACTTCATTAAAAATTTTGTCCCATCCACTCCATACTATGTTAGAGACAGTATGCAGATGATCACCCTAGTAGAAAATCAGAGTTTCAATCCATCAACCGACACTCTCTGCACCTTAGATGTAGAATCACTATACACAAACATCCCCCAACGAGACGCACTACTTATCATTGAGCAAACTCTAGATAGCCGCACCAGACCACACGCTGTTCCCACTTTTTTCATTTTACAACTTCTAGAGATCTGCCTCACTAGAAATTTCTTTTTATTTGATGGCCACTATTACCAACAAACCAAGGGAACATCCATGGGAGCAGTTTTTGCACCGAATTTGGCCATTTTATACATGAATGCCCTAGAGGTGAATCACATAATGGTCCAAGACAATCCCTTCCACTCAGCAATAACACACTGGAAACGCTATATAGATGACATCTTTTTTATTTGGCATGATACTGAAACCTTGCTTGAGAACTTTCTACACTGGCTCAACAATAACTGTGGAGGTCTCAAATTCACACTCACACACAACAACACATCTATACCATTTTTGGACTTGAACATAACACATGATGATGGACACCTGATTACTAGCCTCTTCAGGAAACCTACAGAGCGAAATACACTGTTAAAATACAATAGCAATCACCCTAGGGCCTTAAGAGATTCCCTTCCCTACTCACAATACTTACGGATCAGACGTAATTGCACCCTTAAAGAGGACTACTTCAGGGAGGCTAAAACTCTAAGCAGTAAACTAACTTCTAGGGGATACCCTAAAAAGCTGGTCCGCAGTGCCTTGAAGAGAGCATGGTACTGCCCAAGGGATGTCCTTCTGGAACCCAAAACTAAGAAAAGGGAGAATCGCATAGTTTGCGTCACGACTTTTTGTCCCTCATCCAATAAAGTACGTAAAAGTATTCTCAAACACTGGGGTGTGTTGAATGCAGGAATACTGAACATTGAGAGACCTCTTTTTGCCTTTAAGAGAAGCAAAAATATCAAAGACCATCTGATCAGAGCAGCACTCCCTGACCCCAAAAGCACCGGCACATTGCTTGATTATTGGTCCTTACCGGCAGTTGTTGGGCATAATAAATGTGGCAATTGCTCTGTCTGTGAATTCACTGCTGATTGTAAGGAGTTTGTTTTTGGCACCATACGTAAACCTCATAATCACTTCAGCAATTGTAACACCAGTAATGTCATCTATGCTATTTTATGTCCATGCGGAATGATTTACATAGGTCAAACAACACAAAAAATCCGGATCAGAATCTGCCAACACAGAAGCAGACTGAGGTGCAAAACACCTAATGCACCGTTGGTGGAACATTTTGAGAGTGCTGGCCATACTGAGGATGACATTTGTTGGACAGTCGTTTCAGTTGTTAAAATTCCACCAAGAGGTGCGGATATATCCCAATTACTGAACAAAGAAGAATTAAAATGGATTTTGAAGACGGAAAGCATACACAAAGGATTAAATCGCTTAGAGGATTGGACATCCTTGCTTTGATCTCACAGTCCTCTCCCTATAAACTTGAAGCAAACACAGAGCCTCTGCTCATATGAAAAACTATGCCTTTGCCGTCCGCACTAGCTGAACTAATGAAAAGACGCGCTAACTGTGTTAAACAACTGAATTATTATTTATGTTCATGTACAGAATATGGATGCTCCCTGAATTTCCCTTTTTCATGTGGCTTGCTTGACTGTCTATTCATGCTACAATATCGGTCTTCTTTCTCGGCATCGGCGGTCCTTTTCACTCACCCAATATGGCGCTCAATACTCGCCAATTCTCTTTCACTTGCTCTCACTTCACTTCCTGGATCGATCACATGACTGCCATGTGACTAATCACCTGACTATCTGCACTCACAAAATAGCCACACACCAACTCCTTCCTCACAGCCTATCCGGGATTGTCCGACCGCGCTGTCCTGCAGACCCCCACGGAACGCATCTCCTTCATTGTAACGAGGTATGTCCACCCCGATCTCTATGCCGGCCACGCACCACGCCGTCACAGTATGAGACCCCTTCTCATTTTCCCCCCCTTTTTCCTCGATAGATACCGCATCACCGTGTTGACTTGATTGTACCTCCATTGCCCAAGGTAAGCCTGTCACCCCTTAGACACGGTCCTTCTCACATTTCCTGCTTCGATTTTTTACGACTCGTATTTCGTTCGCAGGTTCACTTCTTGGACTCCCTAAATTCGCTCAGGCCATCGAACCAAGACGAATTTCCATTTTGCCTCGTAAACTCGGATACTCGAGGTAAATGATTCCTGCTTTTTATTCGCCCCACCGTTTCACCATTCCCACTTTGGGTTTTTTACTTCTTAGCATTCCCTTCGCAGGCCGTTCCTTCGGAACCTTGACTCGTTCTTGTCATTGGACCCAGACGAATCAATATACTTTTGTACTCGTCTCCACCCGAGGTAACTTTTCCCTTCACACTCACAACACCCCCGCTCCACTCACCGATACCTTCGTGACGCACTTAAAAATATTTTTTATTCACCGTCTTCCACACACGCTGGTAGATTCCCTCCAGCTTGCTTCACCCTGAGAGCATGTTCATCACCACTTATTCTTCTTTCTCTTTTCTTTTACTACTGAAAATTGAACGCCTCAATGCAGTTAGATTGTATTTATATAGAGACTGGTCTGGTCCGTGTTCTGACAAATTGAGTCTTATGTTGTATAAATTAATTTAAATCAATCGTTAATCACCATGTTCCCTTTTCTCCTTTTTCCCCATCTTTTTCCCTGCCTCATTGTTCATGTCGTTTTTTGTACTAATTGTGTAAATTCAGGCATTTCTTAAATTGGCAATTCATACTAATTAGTCCTGATGATGATCCTAAAATCCCCCCGTTAAGGATCGAAACGTCGTCGACTATGTGGCTCACCTTACACCAAAACAATCTATGTGTATAAAATGTGGTGAAGGTGACAAACTGTATACTAAGATGTTTCACTATCGAGTATTCTCCGACATAGAAACATCACTGCAATTGCCTGTATGTTTTTCCAAAATACTATGTCCTCTTGATATGTAAGCCACAGGATACAGGCTTGTGTCCCACCAACATTTTGCTTACATCCCTTTGATCACCGCTAAACTATTGTTTCTTATTAAAGTCGCCTTGTCCGGCTGGACATAGGCTATAATATAGCACCAATTTTGGCTATATTCATTGTTTTTTGCGAATATTTCTCGTTTTCAGGGACCATTGTCTCTTATAATATATCCTTGGGAACTGACACAATGATCTAGGCGTCATCGGCACCGTATCCCTCCACACCCTCATCAATAGACTCCGCCACACGGGAATCGAAGGAAAGGCCCTCAAATGGATCACCTCCTTCTTCATAGGAAGAATTCAGAGTCTGCTTACCTCGTTTTTCCTCAGTATTCAAGAACATTATCTGCGGCGTCCCTCAAGGGTTATCCCTCAGCCCTACACTGTTCAACACCTACATCACCCAAGTAGCCAACATCATTAGAGCCCATAGACTAAACATAAGATCCTATGCCGACAACATCCCAGCTCATCCTCTCCCTATCGGAAGACCCCTCCTCCACCAGAGCCAACTCCTGCAGTTACATGACATGCGTCGCCAACTGGATGAAAGACAATTGCTTTAAACTCAACACAATCAAGACAGAAGTATTGATCTTTGGGAACAATGCCTTATCGTGGAACAACTCATGGTGACTTTCCGAACTTGGACCCTCACCAACTCCGACTGACCATGCCTGCAACCATGGCATCATCCTTGACAGCAAACTCACCACGAAAAACCAAATCAGCGCAGTCTCCTCTGCCTGCTTCCACACCCTTTACATGCTGCGTAAGATCTTCAAATGGCTCCCCAATAAAACTAGAAGAACCGCCACTCAAGCCCTAGTCACCAGCTTGCTTGACTACTGCAACGCACTGTACGTAGGCAGCTTTTGGTGTTCTTGAGTATGTGGTTCAAGACTCAACCGCACCCTGGTTTTTTTTTTATGTTACTTGTGGCCATTTATCTTTATGTTTTTGCCATTCTTTTTCGATGTCGATGACCTCCTCTTCGATGTCTGCATCCTTTTCCTCAGCTCCTTCAGCAATGCTGTCTTCCTCTTTCCTCGACAACACCAGGTCTCTCAACAACAGTCTCCCTCTGCCCCCACATGGTGTAGTGTGCTTGCCTTTGTTACTCTCTTTCTTTAAGGTCTTCAGTTTGAATTCTCCACAGGCCTCACGGTTGTCGGTACTGTGGTCACTTGGTAGACAAAGGTTGCACACATGGTGGTTGTCCTGCTGGGCAAACTTGTGATGGCACTTTGGGCAGAATCGAAAAGGTGTGTTCTCCATTTCACACGGAACAAGGGACCCCCCGCTCGTACATTCTTCGGTCTTTCCTCAACGTAAAGTCTCATACTTCTAATCGGATCATGGTGTCTACAGTTTTTCTCTGAAATTTTGGCGTTTTCCTTGATTATCTTTCGGGATAATCTTCTATCGGCGATTGGAGAGCCTTCAGCGATGCTTCCAGACACCCCAGCAGGGAAAAAAGAATCTGAAGATGGCAACCAAGAGTGTAGATTTCCGGGGAGAGGTGTATGACGTCAGGAGAGGTTGGACTAAACACCAAATTGTGGGGACAGTCGGCGCTCAACAACAAAACCAAACAAAAAAAAGAAGAAAGAGAAAAAGTACTAATACACAATAGGAGTGTTTCAGACCCAACAACTAGTTGGTGGAATAATGCACAGCATGTTAATCCAGAACATTCTTCAACCTGCAAAACTACTCCTACAGGTAAGTGACAGTTTCATTACATGAAGCGTATAGATGTGGATATCTCATGCCCATGTGAAGCTGTGTGGAGCTGTGGTATTTGCTTTTAAAAAGCTTATCCAGACTCATAGGTGGGCCACCTCAATTTACCCAATACTCCTCACACAAATTACAATCTAGCCAGCTGGACCCAGTGGGAGAAAATGTTAGCTTTACAGTCAGATGAGGGCAATGGGATTAGATACTGTGTAGTCTAAGCGACTATATCAAGCACGTTCAGAACATTAAAGCACTTTAAGATCATATGCATCGGGCACAACAACAAACCTGTTAGTTGGACCAGTCCTGCACAGACATTTGCTGAAAGGGCTGCATTGAGAGAGAGTGACAATGATACATTCTCAGGGTATGCCCGATGATAACTACGGTTGGAACCCTGTTTTAGATAACAAACAACCAGCTTCAGGATCTGCACTGACAAGGTGTCTGCAGGTAGAACTGTTGAGGAACCCACAGAATGTATCTTAGCTGTGCATTCCATTTCAGTCTCTTATGTTTGGTAAGTGGGAAAAAATGTTTTTCACTATCTGAATACTCCATCACATGTATTGACATGGTTTTTTAGGTCGAGCCTAGAGCAATGCACATGCGCTGCTCTGGTGAGACTTATAGTAAGGGGGCTTCAAAAAGCTCACCACACGCGTGTGGCCTATTGCTTGCGGTTACCCGCACAGGCACCATCTGTTTTGAATTATCGTGCCCAGACGTGTGCGCGATAATGCAAAATAGATGGCCTGGTGCTCGCTCTCGCGCGCACCACTCGCGGGATGCTGCATTCATTTTTTTTTAAACTTTCAGCGCGAAGCGCGCGCGCTTTTTTTTCTCTCACCCCGACCCTGTGTACATCACCGGCTGCTCAACCTTATCCACCCCACCATGCCGAAGTACACATGCATTTCGAAATTCAAAGTGTACCTCGTGTATAAATGATTGTAGTCCTAAAATCGCAGTTAGGAGGTCGAGCTTAAAGGGGTGGGATCGCTCCACTTCCGGTTGACCTCTCTGTGGCACGCACCCCTCCCCTGCTAAATAGTACATTCCAGTAGTTGCGCCAAGGCACTCTGCCACCCTGCTGTTCAGTAAAGACTGGGGAGCCCTTTTATGGTGCTTGGTTCTTCATAGCAGCGACATTTCGCATTGGACTGATAAGGCGGCCGCGGCCCGGGTATCGGGGCTGGAGCCCATGAGTCCCTCATTATCTGTTGTAATACAGGCGAGCCTTCGTGGCATTCACAATGACAGGAACCCATACGGAGTGAGGACTTCCAGAGCGCAGGCTGCAGATACCGAGACGGGTTCCTTCCTCTGGCCTCAAGGCAGGGTTAACCCAATTGTTTTCAGGACAAACAGGGGGCCTCCAGACCGCCCGAGCCATCATGTGCACTGTGCAGAATGCGCGCCTTCGGACAGCCTCATTATATTTAGCCTGTTTCCTTCAAAGTCTGCAGGAAGAGGAAGCAGCTTTGCTGCAGTCTTCCCAACAAGCCCCAGGAGCTCGAGGAAGAATTGTAACCCATTTCAAAACAGCATTTCCGTAGCTAATGTCAGCACTGAGTCTTAACGACCCCGCACGCAGCGAAGTTAGCCTTTTGTTGTAAATAATGGAGTGCGCGGAGAGGAGCGCTATTCCTGTTTAGATGAGAGAGTCCAGAAAACAAGCCTGTTAGCATTTTTTTTGTAATCCTTCTTCTTCTCCTTTCTACTCTCTACCGCTCCCTCTCGGACCTCCACGAGCTCTCTCCATCTCTCCACTCCTCACCCGTCTCAAAGTGGTATTTATTTTTTGCAGTTTTATATAGCACAAACTCGGCCCGGAGGTATTGGAACTCTTTAGATGAGCAGAGCAGCAGTTACATCACAACATTTTTGTTTGGCACGGGCACATTAAGTGATATGCCCCGAAACACAGGATGTTGAACCGACGCCTGAGACTCGAGCCCGTTTTTCCCAGCTCCCAAGTCTGCAGCGCTGGCCGTTAGACCACATCCTCGCCCCTTAAGGGGCGGGGGCCGGGCTTGATAAGAGTACGCACGAACCCGTCACCAGAGGCGTGGTACTTACATGACCGCATGGTACGCCTGGTACATGTCAAGTGCTATTGTGTGCTTGACCAATCACGAAATGGTCTTTTTGGGCAAAGAAAACTTCATGTAGCTGGCAACAAGATACTTTTAAACAGTTGACATTGCCCCCGTGTCCTGCACCGTAATAAATAAAACACTTGACATTTAAAAGTAAGCTTCTTCCTATCGCGACCTTGGTTGTTCCATTGTAATAAAATAGTATCTCGGGTACTGGGACATTTTAAACCGTATTCTGCACAGATATTGTTTCTGAAACAAGCTACTGCCACTTACTCCAGAGGGGAGGACACTGCAACAGTGGGAATGCCTAGAAACCAGCGTAGCGCTTACTTCAGGTAGTGAGTGCTCTAAAATAAAACCTCATTACAACCTCAGTAAGGTGGGTGTTTCACTAGGATGGTTTATCTTACTTTCAGAGTTTAGTGGATGAGGTTGCAATCACCAACAAGTAACTATCTGAAAGAGACACGTTAGTGATAGATTCCTTACCTTAGAATACCCCAAGGCGTTAGACTGGATGCGGAAAGTTTTTCATCAGCAGTACGCCTCCACATACGTCGCTGGCATCGTAGCTGCCAAGATGACGTCGTCAGAGCTACTTAGATGCGCCCACGTGCGCTGACATCAGTTCTTTCTTTTTCCGCGCATCAGCGCAGATCCGAGAGAGAGCGTTACTCCAAGTCAATAATTTTGACTTGTTTATGGGACGTGTCTCTTGGGGCACGCCATCTCCCCGAGACGTGCCCCGATTGTCGGGCCATGACGCAGAAGGCTTGCGGGAGCGTTCCCGGAAGTTGTCGGGCCCGGCACTCAGTACCGCACCGCTCAAGGTCCCGCTCCCGTAGGGAGGTCGAGGGATCGCTGGCGCAGCCGACCCCATCGTTCATCGGAATCGGGGACAGGTAAGTCAAAAACAAGCGCCATAATAGGTCGAAGGAGCGGCGTCGCTCTTCGTCTACCTCTCACCAGTCGTGGGACTCGGTGGAGGGGGCGGGTGGTCACTCCCCCGCGGCTCCTTCGGGCCCTCCGATGTTGCCTATACTTCTGTCAGCAACATGGGCCGTTTCTTGTCCCATCCGGTCTCTCCGGAGCGCCCTTGGGCCCCGCGGACCCCCTTGGGTGGTTCTGCCCATGTGCCGCCGCCTTTGGCCCCGATTACGCCGGCAAGATACCCTGTGGCGCCGTTGACTCCGGCCTCGTTGCTGCGCCGCCGTTGGCTCTGGCCTCAGCACTGCCATTGGCTCTAGCCTCGACGCCGCTGTTGGTTCCGGCCTCGGCGCTGCCGTTGGCTCCCACCTCGGCGCCGCCATTGGCCTCGGCCTCTGCGCTGCCTTTGGCTCCGGCCTCGGCGCTGCTGTTGGCTCCGGCCTCGGTGCAGCTGTCGGGACTGGCCTCGGCGCAGCCGCTGGCTCCGGCCTCGGCACCGCCGTTGGCTCCAGCCTCGGCGCAGCAGTTGGCTCCGGCCTCAGCAAAGCCTTCGGATCCGGCATCGGCTCCGGCTTCGGCGCCGCCTTCGGATCCGGCATCTGCTCCGGACTCAGCGCCGCCTTCGGATCCAGCATCTGCCCCAGCCTCGGTGCAGCCTGCGGTACCGGCGCCGGCCTCAGTGACATAGTTGCATCACAGCCTCGGCGCCATCAGCGCCGGCAACGGTTTTGTTGCCTCTGGGGCCAGTTTATATCGAGCCTGTCTTGTCCTCCCTTCAATCCCTGATCAAAGGGGGTACTAGGAGGGGTCTGAGGACCTTCTCGCAGCTCACTCTATGGATGATCTAACCTAGATTGACAATATGGAGAATCCCAGCAAACTGGAATTCTCTCCACACCCTGATACACTGTCCCCCTCCTCCATAGCTAAGGGGGTGGTGGGTATGTTATGTGATATGGCGTAGGGGAGGCTCCTACCCTCACATTCCCTACAGTGCCTATCAGGGCAATCTCCTCACTGCAGTGCTTCAGCAGCGGCCGCCTCTACAGAACCGCTGCTACCCTTCAATAACGCACTTTAAATGTAATAGGGGCGCCTGTGCATACAAGGCATCCCCAGTTTAATCGCACAACAACCTACCACCACAGTGTCTGGTGGTCCAGGGCCCTGCTTCACAAAGGACCTTTTAGCCCTCTATTCCACCTCTGTGTAGGACGCGGTGGCGCAGGTGCTGCCACAGTGTCTGGCGGAGGCTTGGAAGGTGCCCTTCCACGCAATAGCCCAGGGCAAAGATGCAGTGGGATTCCCCGCATCCTCCATGGACAGATAAGCCACTGTTTCAGTCCCACCGCACGCCAGTGGGCGGCAGGATTCGCCGTCACCTCCCCCACTGGCGCCCCATCACATTGGACTGGTGGGTTCTGCAAACAGTCCGAAGAGGCTACTCCTCCCCTTCGAGACTACTCCTCCTGCTATGCCACATCAGTACCACCGCTATCGGGGGATCACTTGACGCTTTGCAAACAGGAAGTTGCGGCGCCCTTGGCCTAGGTGGACATCGAGTGTGTTTTAGAGCTTTGGAACGTCAATCGTTTCCTAGACCCAAAAGGCGGAGGGTAGTGTTCCACTTGCAGGACGCCTACTTCCACGTCCTGCTGGCCCACCGGCGTTACCTGCGGTTCACGGTTGGCCGCTAGCATTTTCAGTTCACCGGGATCCCCTTTGGGCCTTACCAGCGCCCCTCGAGTGTTCACTAAAGTGATGGTGGTGGTCGCAGCTCGTCTGCGCACATCAGGGGTTTGTCTTCCCCTATCTCGACGATTGGTTGTTGAAGGAGGGCTCGCCCCTGGCAGTCATCTCCCACCTCCAGACTACGGCCGACCTCCTGCATTTGCTGGGGTTCTCCGTCGACGTGCCGCAGTCGCATCTGCTTCCCTCTCAGAAGCTCCTCTTCTTCAGAGTGGTTCTGGACACGGCGCAGTTTCGGGTCTATCCTCCCGAACAGCACGTCCGAGACATTCGGGCTATGATTCCGATCTTTCAGCCCTTATCCTGGGTTTCGGTCAGGAAGACACTGAGGCTGCAGGGCCTCATGGCCTCATGCATCCTGCTGATCAATCATGCCAGATGGCATATGCGGCTCTGCAGTGGGACCTGAAGTTCCAGTGGGCGCAGCATCAGGGACGCCTGTCCGACTACGTCCAGATCACGGAGGGCACTGCACATGACTTGCAGTGGTGGTTCACTGACCAGTGTGGGGTCAGTGGCAGCTCCCTCTCCCTTCCTCAACCGGAGCACACAGTGGCAGCCCTCCTGGGATGGGGCAGCCACATGTGAGAGGCAGAGATCAGAGGTCTCTGGTCTGAAGTGGAGTCCAAGTTCCATTTCAATCTTTTGGAGCTCAGGGCGATCCTAATTGCACTGAAATTCCTCCTTCCCTCTGTCAAGGGGAGAGTAGTGCAGGTGTTCACGGACAACACCACCGCCATGTGGTACTGCAACAAGCAAGGCGGGGCGGGGTCGCGGACCCTATGTCAGGAGGCTCTGCGTCTCTGGACATGGCTGGAACATCAAGGCATTTCCTTGGTGGTTCAACACTTGGCAAGTTCTCTAAATGCCAGGGCGGACGAACTCAGCATGTTGGATTACAAATGGCGGCTTCACTCGGAGGTGGTGCAAGATCTCTTTCAGCAGTGGGTAGAACCTTGGTTAGATCTATTCGCCACCGAAGAGAACGCGGAATGTCAGCAGTTCTGCACGCTGGAGTTTCCAAGGCAGCACTCGCTAGGCGACACGTTTCGTCGCGAGTGGAGCTGCGGTCTGTTGTACGCCTTTCCGCCTATACCACTTTTGCTCAGACTGCTAAAAAAGATCAGGCGCGACCGGGCCCAAGTCATTCTTGTGGCACCGGACTGGGCTCGAAGAGTTTGGTATCCCGAGCTACTCAGTATGAGCGTGGATCCCTCGATCCGACTGCCTCTTCGGGAGGATCTCCTGTCGCAGGAACAGGGGACGGTCCTCCACCCGAACCTGTCCAGCCTCCACCTCCTTGCGTGGAGATTGAGCGGCGACAGCTGATTCCATTTGACTTGCCTCCCGAAGTCTGTAATATGATTCTGGCAGCCAGGCGTCCCTCCACTAATACGGTATATGCCTGTCGGTGGGGAAAACATTTGTGGCATGGTGCACAGCAAAATCTGTTGATCCTCTTGCTTCCCCTCTTTCTGAGGTCTTATTGTTCCTCCTTTCTTTGGCCCAGCAGGGCTCTGCTTTGGGCACTAGCAAGGGCTACCTTTCTGCTCTTTCAGCCTTTCTTAGGTTGCCTGATCGGCCCTCTCTTTTCAAGTCCCCGGTTGTCAATAGATTTCTCAAAGGCATTACTCATCTTTTCCCTCCTATTCCTTTTGAATGCCTCAATGGGACTTGAACCTGGTTCTCACATATCTGATGTGCGCACCATTCGAGCCTCTTCATAACTGTTCTTTGCGGTTATTGACTTTGAAAACTGTCTTCCTGGTGCCCATCACCTCCGCTCGGCGGGTGAGTGAGCTCTAGGCTCTTTCCTGAAAACCTCCTTTCCTGGCTATTCATCCGGACGAGGTTGTGCTTCAACCGCGTTCCTCCTTTCTACCAAAAGTAGTCTCTGCCTTTCATTTCGGGCAAACTGTAACTCTGCCCACTTTCTTTCCGCCTCCGCACCCTTCAAGAGAAGAGGAGAGGCTCCACCGTCTGGACTCAAAACGTGCGCTCTCGTTCTATCTCAAACGCACACATCAGTTCCGGGTGGATGACTAGCTCTTTGTTGGCTACGTGGGCGCCAAGAAAGGCCGGGGAGTGCACAAGCGAACTATCTCCCGATGGGTTGTCTTGTGCATTAAAGCCTGTTACTCTCCGGCTAAAAAGGAACCTCCGGTTGGGCTGCGCGCCCATTCTACCAGGGCGACGGCAGCTACTACAGCATTGGGGCGCGGTGTCCCCCTGCAAGATATCTGTCAGGCGGCCACTTGGGCCTCGTTGCATACTTTCACTAAGCACTATTGCCTTGACAGTCAGGTCCGGAGAGACGGCTTCTTTGGACGTTCAGTAGTCTGTGACTTTCTAGTGTAATCTCACTTCGCAGACCCACCACCGGGGTTGGTATTGCTTGGGTATGTATTCTAAGGTAAGGAATCTATCACTAACGTGTCTCTTTCAGATGCACAAGTTACTTGTGTAACAATATATCTGTAAGAGACATTAGTTAGTGATAGTTTCCTTACCACCCGCCCATCCTCCCCATTCTGCGAACTGTTCTCTAGGGTTCAGGTCATCCCTTTCAGGGCCCTAGTTCTATTGCACCAGTAGTCGGTCTCTGGCATGGCTCTGTGCTTCTGGCGTGGAAAAGTTGTGTACAGAACTGAAGTCAGCGTGCGTGGGCGTGTCTTAGTAGCTCTGACGACGTCATCTCAGCGGCTACGACGCCAGCGATGTACGCGGAGCCGTACGACGACGCCTACCGACGTGCAGGGGTACTGCTGACAAAAAACTTTCCGGTTCCAGTCTGACGCCTGGGGATATTCTAAGGTAAGGAATCTATCACTAACTAATGTCTCTTACAGATATATCATTACACAAGTAAGTAACTTGTGCTTTTAGTCTCAAGTTCTGCCTTTGTTCTCACATTAGAAATACAATAAAAATGTGAAAAATATATTACTGTCAAAGCATACCTAGTAGTGTAAAATTTATTCCAAAAATCCTTGTAGTTAGAAAGCTGTACTTGTTGACGTAATGCAAGGCTAATTAAGGAACACATCTTCCTCTCCCAGGACTGAGGCACTCACTCTGTGCTCTGAGGACTTACACTCATTAAGTATCTAACAGTACAATATAATGAAATACAGTGCCATGTGCCCAGCATGAATGATTAGTTTAAAAAAACCTCCAATCTCTTTAAGAAGTATTAAAAGAATGATGGATAGAATGCTTGAATTCATCATCTTGCCCATTCACCCGCATATTCACTTTCATGCATTAGTCTTTTATCAGTTCATGCACTCACTTTGCCATTCTTTGTTTTTCACAGTCATCTGTTCATCCTACCAACAGTAAATGTATTCACGCATCCATTTACCCATTTGTAAACTCGAGGCGCCACTGTGGTTCATAAAAAAAGCATGTTCCCCACTACTATAATCCCACAACCCTCAACAGTTATTAGCATCGTGTTCATTTCATGAGCATGATAGTCACCCACATAAACAAGCATTGGCATAGCCAATAGGTCTCGCCTTTGGGACCTTATAAGTATTTAGTTATGCAGCACAATATCCTTGGTGCAACAAAATCAACTGTTGCATGGCTAAACACTTATACGGTCCCAAAGGCGAGACCTATTGGCTATGCCAATGCTTGTTTGATTCAGTTTTGTATTTCTCCCTTCTTACTTTTGAATAATTCCAGTAAACCAATTCATACATACAAAAAAGGATTCAGCATAGTACCATTCCTTGCTCACATGTAACTTTGACATTGTTGCCCGAAGAGCAAGTGACACTAATACTTGCTGTTATTAGTCTGAGGCACCTCAGCATTGGGAGATTTTAGCCCCATGTACAGGCGAGAGAGAGAGACACAAACCTGTTGCCCAATTTCGATGGGCTAATCTTCCATGGATTTTCTTTTTGACTTGTGCACTTTTTTTGTTTTCAATTTTTTGTAAAAGGTATGAACAAAATATTGCCTTCAAAAGGGCATTACATTCTTATCATTAAAGACTTTTCATCCCCTTTACCAAGTGCTCTGTAATTCCACACATGCATGAAGATATTCAGGGCCCCACTCACCAATGAAAACATAAAAAACAGTGCCTTGAGGAGTTTTGGAATTCAGCTGCATTCCAAGTAGTATGCCACTAACCTAGGTGTTGGTTCCATACATACTATTGGGAATGTCATGACTATTCAGTGTGTGGATTTTTATACAGCATAGAAATAGCAGAAATTCTGCCTCCTGTGCAAATGCATGTTTTTTTATTTTGCAGGGAAAACTTGTTTTTACAACCCTAGCAAATCTAGGGCTGACCCTTTCCCTCTTCCCATGTTGGAAAGGGAGTTACTCCCACCCTTGACTAGAGTCGAAATGGGTCTGAGGTGTGTTTGGGAACGTCCACAAACATACAGATTTGGGGGTGTTCCCAAACATCCACGGCAAAATCTGCCTTGGAATGCCCACTTCCCACCCCTTCCAATTTCTCTGTATCTGCGGTGAATAAATCCACAGCAGTAAATGCATTTACATCAGCCAGAATCCCTTTGTTAATCCTTGATGAATTGTAATGATTGAGCTTCATTGGGCATTAATAACTAGATCAAGAAGAATGCAATGTAGCAGAGACAAGAATCAATATTAAGAGATACAGATTTACAGTTTAAAGATTTAGAGACTTGTGATAATATTTAATGAGTTTATTTCAAGTAGAGGCAATACATCTACCACTGGCAGGATTACTTCTAGTTGCATTACCAATGCTGTACTACAGCTGGGTTGTAGTAATTCCACCAATGGCACATTCACCTCATCTACAGTGAATTGTTCACCGCCTAAAGTATTTCTGCTGATGGTCAACAGTGCATTTGTGAACTGGAGAGAAAGGTCTTCAAGCTGCCCTGATCTTCCACATCACTTCACGTCAAATAAACTAGAACCTACAACAGTGATTAAACTCAGTGATTTTTGTGTTTGTTCTAAAGGCTTATTATTCTTGTAAGAGAATTTGTCGCATTGCTATGTTAAGAAAGAGTGTGCAGAAATAACTGGATGAACAGCAAGTGTTTATGTTAAAGTCTTGGCGGTCTTCTTCTGTTAGGTGGCTTCATTCAGGGTCTTCGAACATGGCAGTCCTCGAAGTGCCTTTGCTGTCTGGCTTCCGAGCAGATATTGAAAGCCTTGAACAGGTAAAGTAGTCATAAACTCATTTTCTTTATGTACAAATGTGTTTTCATTATTTGTATCTTAATGGAAAGTGTTACTAAATTAGACGTCCAAGAAATACATTTTTATGTTTTAGAGAGTAATATTCCTTAAGTTTACAGAAAAATGCATATGCAGTGTTGCACAGTTATGACCACCAGTAAAAGATAGGAACATCAAATGATTCATTACACGGACCCAATTCCTGATCCCATGACTTTGCTACCATCAAATCCCCAACAAAGTAAAAAGAAAAAGAAGCTAACAAGAAAAAGCCAATGATGGTGTTCCAATCCACCTTTCAACCCAGACCAAGATCCGATGGAATATTTGGGACTAAAGAGCCAAAGGAGAGGAAAGAAAGAGCATAGGCTGAAAATAAACAAAATAAACCCGTGTGATCCTCTGTCGTCAGTCCCATAAGACTGAAAACACAATTTCAAGTGCTCTAACATCTGACTCAAGGTTTTCAGATGTGAAATGTAGAGCTGTCTGTAACAGTAGCAATGTGTGATTTGTCTCTCCAAGAATGTATTTCTCTTCAAATGTGCTGACATAGTCCTGTCAGACTGGGGGCAAATGAACTCCCTATCGATGTCGCATGGGTTTGGAGGTACACTATGCCTTCAAATTCGAAGATGGTTTCTGTCAAAGCTAGGTGGCAGCATTCTAAGACAAAGTATCTAGGAGTGATAAATGTCCAGACTTGTTTGAAGAGGAGGTCTTCAATTGTTGTTAGAGTGCCTTCTTGTGGGAGACTGGTGTATAAGCTCTCTACGTCTAGCCCGACTAAGATGTCTGTGCCTTTTTCGCAGGAGATATCTTTCAGTTGGTTAAGTAGATGTCTGGTGTCCTTTAGATATGTTGATATTTTTTGGACTAAAGGTTTTAGGTAATGGTCCACAATTTGGGATAATGGTTTTAGTATAGAGTCGATTCTAGACACTATTGTGCGGCCCAATGGTAATGTTCTATTTTTGTGCATTTTTGGCACTGAATAGAAGTGAGGTGTCCTGGTTTCTTAGTTCTGAGGTATTCTGCTTCCTTTTTTGATATCCAAAAGTTGGTTTCTGCTTCCTCAACCATCAAATTGACAGTGTTCTAGTCCTGGTGTCGGGTCTGTAGTAATTACTTTGTAAATATTAGTCATCTGACGGTAGGGTGATACTTTTCAAGTGCCTCAACATCTAAAGGTTTTCAGATGTGAAATGCACTCTTAACTATTAACTTTTCAGCAACTTTTGTGATTTTTATCTTTTGGTGCTACCCTGAAACGTGTGCTGTCAAACATACATGGGCAAGACTCAGTTGAATTATCAAGTGGTTACACTTGAATACAGTGTGCACTATACAGTATTATATATCACAAAATTTAACAAATTGCATCAGCGCACGCTGGGGGCATTCGAGTAGCATGATGACTGAGCATGATGACTGAGAGATAGAATAAGATTTGCCGGTATCCAAGAGGAACATCCGCATTGATGAATTTCAGTGATTTCGAAAACAGGCCAATTCAACTGATCGCGAGGTATCAACAGACTCTATCCTATAGCACGTCTAGTAATTACTAAAATTTCCCCTGAAGAAGGGACAGAGTCCCGAAATGCATTGGGCTTGAAAATTGAGATTGCTTGATTGTTTTATTTGTTTAAATTTTGCGTACATAAAGAAGATTGTGTTTGTAATGTGACATTTATTTTCATGTATATTTATGAATGTTAATGAATTACAATAAGAATCATGGAAAAATTTCAGAAAATACATAATGGTAAATAGCATGATGATATTGATGCAATTTGTTTAATTTTATGATATATTATACTGTATAGTGCACACTGTATTCAAGTTTAACCACTTGATAATTCAACCAATTTTCACTTTATCGACAACATACTCATCCTGTGGCAAGGCACTGTAAAGACATGCCAAAGATTCTATGACTGGGTCAACACTCTTAACCCATACCTGAGGTTCACGAAGAACATTTCAGCAATGAATTTACCATTCTTAGATCTGTTGAAATCCCTCAGAGATGGGAGGTTACACACAACGACATATAAGAATCCAACTGATTGCAACAGTCACCATGCCAACCATCTTAAAGACAACTTACCATCTGGGCAATTCTTGCCACTACATCGCAATTGTAGCTCCATAAATCACTACAAACAACAAGCAGAGGTCTTGACCATCAATCTGGCAACAAGCAGATACCTCCCTCATGTGGTAAAGACAGCGTGCAAGAGAGCAAGAATAAGCAATAGAGCAGAACGGTTGGAAACACACATAACCAGAAAATGATGACTTGGCCAATACTACATATTGGGTCCTTGACATTTGCTCCACCACGTTTTGCTTTCAAACAAACTAACAACTTGAAATACACTATTGTACATACTAGGCCCAAAACCAACAGAACAGTACTCCAAAAATCCCTCTTGGGTCTCCCCCCCAGTGACAGGCCACTAGCCGTACAGATCATGTAGTGTCTGCAAACTGACTCAGCCTTCTAAAGAGATTCATCCCAGTACTACAAGCACCTACACCCATAAATACCATACCAATTGCAATACCAAAAATGGCATTTACATGATCTCTTGCCCATGTCAGAAACACTACATAGGCATAATGACCATGGAGGTGAACCAGGGCAATGTCAGGTGCAGAAGTATAGCAACTAAGATTAGCACCCACTACATGGAGTCAGAACACACACCTGACGATTCAACATTGGACCGTCCTTTAGACCCATACATACCTACACAAAGATGCACTATTCTATAAAGAACAGCAATGGATTTTCCGCCTTTCTACACACCCAACAGGGCTAAATGATGAGATTCCTTGGGGTGTGGTGACTTTATAAAAACCATGTCTGTATACTAACGGTTTGGAATCTATCCCTTCTTGTGACATGAATATCCACATGATTTGTCAGCCCCTTCTCCATCACACATTCTATCCACACACCTATTAGGGTAATCACTTGGCCTATGTATTACCATCCGGAATACCTTTTAACCACATTTTTGTCAACCTCTACCACAGAGTCCACACCTGTTTGTGGCTCTACATCTCAATGACCCCACCCTTTGCGGCAATATGTTACGTAATAGGATGTGCGTTTTCACCGCTCCTTTAAAAAAGCAGATCCATTCTTGGGGTCATGCCCGCCTCTCATAAAGGCTCACAGAGTCCTTAAGTAGGGGGACATTGCCACCGTGATATTTAATGTGAGACCGATGGTCCATGAACAACTTACGCCGTACACCTTCGGTGTCAGCAGAAAAACAGCCTTCCTGATTATATGTTAGTAGTCCCATTCCCTTCAGCGCTAAACAATTCAGAATGCACACCCTCACAGTGATTTTTCACAAAGGACTCATTCAAGCAGGATAATTGCGTTAATGTCATTCTGCCAGTCCTACACAGGTTCACCGGGTGCCTTGCTGCACCCAAGATGGCGCCCATCATGGGATCCATCTATCCATAATACCAGCTGCAGTCTCCGGTCTCTCTGAACCGGAAGTCCACTGAAATACCCTGATGTCATGGGAATGCCACTTCCATATCAGCAGAACGAGGGGTAGGTCGGCTGCTAGAAGTGATCACAGACAACTGTAAGTAACTTGTGTTTCCTACGGGACCGGTCCCATAACATGCGCTCCATCCTGGACTGGAGCATTGCAACAATCTTTTCTTCATTTTATTTTACCTTATTTTATTCAGATCTCTCATATAGGGCCTTTGGTACGCCACAGAGCGTCCGTTCTGGCCCATACGATTGGGGTCCCTCTTCACTTGTGATTTAGAAGTCCTGTTTATGGGATCCTCAGGCATTTGATGACATCCACTTTGCGCTCAATCATCTGGGCATACGCTACATGTGACATGTGTGAGTGGTTGACACAATGTTTTGAATTATCGGAGCAAACTTCTCAGACCCATAATGCTTTAATGGTGAAAATGACTTTCATGCATGTATTTTGGGCTTTTACTGTGGTTTTAATCATTGAGGTGTACATCCCAGACTTGCATTGGTGGGGATTGCGACCTGCATTCCCCTGTTGACAAATGGTACTGCATGATGAATTTTAACGTTCTGTTTCCCTATTACCTTTTCCTCTCTAGGTCTCCCCTCTGAAGGCATATTATATATTTGTGTTATTTATTTAGGGTATGGTACTATCTACATGCATTGGTCCACCATCCCTATATGGGTAGATAAGGATTATTGGTCCTGATAAAATGCCATGACCTTTTGGAAAATAACAGGTATAATATATGTTGACCCTGGATTTCAGGATTACATAAACTTTTTAGAGCTGCAGTGGACCATTATATCCATCTTTAGCCTGAACCCATGTTTTTAACCAAAACAAAGGAACCCAGAGATTAAAAAGCATCTTGGGCTCCTTTAGTTTTTATTGCACATTCTTTCCAATCTACTCACATCCAGCCACACATTTCACCACCTCACCTCACTCTTCACATCGATAAAAAGCAAAGAACTCTGCCAAAGACCCCCTCAAGGGGCCCGTTAAGCATTGCAGCGCCGGCCCAATGAGGAACTGCCCGATGATGAAGCATGACACATTGGGGTGTGTAAGGGCTCTTGATTCTAAGGAGGCACTCCCCCACCTCACCTCTTGGTAGACCTTGATCCCCCCCCCCCCCCCTTACAGGAACTGCATGCCTCTTTTTGACAACGCAACTAGCCACCACCAGACATGCTTCTGGACCCCTGGATTGAGAGTCTCTGCTCTCTGGGACCAGAAATAATGCATATCCTGGGCGGAGGTGTAACAACTCCTCCCCCAGGATGGGCACAGTGCCCGAGAGGCTACCTTCCAAGGCCTACCATCTATGTAATGCGAAACCCTGCCTTGGCTGCTAGCAGCAGATGGCAGCCACTGGTTTACACCCATACTTAGGGCAGGAAAACTTAGGAGAATCGGAGGTGATCCCACCTCTGCCAACTCCACCCATAAGGTGGGGGAGGCGAGGTGAAGCTCATCTTTCACTCCCCAAAATCTTGAAGATGGGGAGATTCCTCCAATCAGGGCTAGGTCTATGTCCCCTCCTACAGTAGGGTGGCATAATTGACGGTGATAGTATAAGTAGCAAGGGAACCCGGAAAAGGTAGCTAAGGTCCACGGGTTAATTCGTATTTTTGTTAACAATAGTCCCTAGCGTAATCTTGGTTAGGAAAACTAATTCTACATAGACTTCAATGAGACCTATGTGAGTTCCTCCTGGGTCCAGCCGGACAGAGGAGCATTTAATCTTGAATATCAAAAAAATCAGAAAAATATTGAAGACTGATGAAACAAGGGCACAATCCTGTACCGAGTTTTCAACAGAGAGGAAAGGGAGGATCAAGAAATTAGAGGAAAATACAAAGTTATAACAGGCAAAAAGGCTTTGGAGCGATCATGGGGGCTTACAAGACATTGATCAACTTAAAGTAAGCTCTACCAAATAGTAACCACAAAACATTTACATATTCAGTACAGTGTGGAACTATTATAACAAGTCGACGTGACGTTTCGATCCCTGGCTCCTATTATAATGGGATCATCATCAGGACTATAGGATATTTCAGAAATGCCTGGTTTGATTAATAAAGCCTGTGCACGTAAATTGAAGGAAGAAAGGGGAGAATAAAATACATAAAATCAGCATAAGGTATGATAGTACTCAAAAAACAACAAGAAAACAGTCAAACGGCAATTCTGTGCTCAGGAGTAGTGCCGCATGCGACAGAAGGTGATGGAAGTAATAAGTGACGGTGCCATAATTTGTGGTGTATATGGCAGTAAGGGAGTAACAGCACGAGGATTTCGTGATGGATGATATCATGCTGGGGGTTGGCCCACAAGTATCGGTTGCTAGAAGAGCAAGAATCGTGAGTTCAATAATCAAAAAACCTTTTGCGACATAAAGAAAGGTTCATGCGTCGGTGTGGTAATTGTTGTGAGAGGCTGCGGTCGTGCTGTGATGGAGTGCGCGGCAGGAGTGTGAATTGTAATATTGTGAATTCCGCTCTTGTGGGAGAGCTGACGTAAAACGAGGCGGCGAGATAATTACGTAATAGGAAGTGCCTAAGTTGGTGTCCGATTACGAGATAGTCAAGGAATAGGTCATGCTTACCGATTGGTAGGTGGGAGGGGGGGGGGGGGAAAGAAAGAAGCACGCTTGATTGTAGGAGCCCGTCTGGTGCGATGTCTGGGCGGCAGCTAGATAGGCTGTCTGTAGTACATCAAGGGTAAATTGGCTGACCGTGGAAAGTTTCACCAGCGGTATTGGATCTGTAATTGAGTCACAAATTAGAAGGTGCCTGGGGCGGAGACCGGGCAGGAGACAGTGAAGTGTGGAGGTTAGGCTTACCAGATAGGTAAAATGGGGGTAGCGCGCTTTTGATTCAATCGATGCAGGAGTGCGTCTGCGGCAATGATGGGGCGGAAGCTGGATAGGCTGTCCGTAGTGCATCGGAGGCTAAAATGGGGCGGGAAGATAATCTCAAAATTGCACGAAGGAACAATGACATAGACCGCACTGAGCACATGGCTTGTGTCAGGAGTTGTTTTTGTTAAGGGCCGGCCCATGGTAAGTAAGGGAGAGAAGTAAAAAATGCTTACCTCAACAGGAGGTTGTGGCGACACGCGTTCTTCGATGGGAATAGCGAAGCGCGTCTAGTGCATTAATCCAGCGGCAGCAGCAAGGGCTGTCCGCGTTCTAGGTTGGAGCTAAATAAAGGGGAAGGATCGTTAGTTGACGGGAATTGGGGCGGTGTGTAGCAGGGGTGGTGCAGGCTTAACGCTTACCTCGTCCGAGTCTCGCAGCCACAACGAGGAGTCCGAGTCAACCGGCAATGGGGACTGGGCTGGAGGCTGTGATGTTTGGTATAAATAGTGAAAATAAAGGTAGGACAGTGTCAGGATGGTGCCAGAACCGGCGTGACTGTGGGGGTCATTTTGGAGTGGGGAAAGAGGTGATCATGTGACTTGATAAAATTGAGACATAAGCATTAACAGCTAATTATCAGTCACATCGGTTATAAAAACGGTACAAATGCAAAGCAGTTATAATTAGCGAACAATTAGCATGTAAATTGTATGTTTAGGTTGTTTCAGTTTCAGCCATTTCAAAGGTGAACACAGAGAGAAAGTCTCTTCGTGAATAAAGTATTAGAGGAGCATTGTCCAATCTTCGGACCTGTTCAGGCCTTTTCTAATTGAATCATAGGTGATGATTGCTTTTAGTTCCTCTTTGTTTAAGATCTGGGCCATGTTGCCTCCACGTTGTGGTAGTTTCAACACTTTCAACACTGTCCAACGAATGTCATCCTCATTGTGATTGGCCTCTCCGAAATGATCGACAAGTGGTGCATTTGGAGTCTTGCACCGGATTCGGCTTCTGTGTTGGCAAATTCTGGTTTTTACTCTTTGTGTTGTTTGGCCAATATAGACCTTTTGGCATGGACACATGATGAGGTAGATTACATTCGCAGTGTTACAGTTGGAAAAGGAATTGCTGAGAGAAGTGATGTTATTAAACGTGAAACTTTTCCCTTCCATTGAAAAAACACAAACATTACAATTTCTGCATTTGAAATGCCCTAGAATGGGCGGAAGGCCCCAAGTTCCCTCTAGAGTGGAAGTGTTGACAGTAGAGGGTAGAGCAGCACGGATCAGGTGATCCTTAAGATTTTTGTTCTTTTTGAAGGCAAAAAGTGGTTTGTCTAATGTGAGTGTTCCTACGTTCAAAATTGGCCAGTGGTGGAGTATCATTTTTCTCAGTTTATTAGAGACTGGCGAAAAAGTAGTTACACAAGCTATTCTTTGTGTTTCTTTTTTGGGTTTGGGGGTCAGCAGGATTTCCCTTGGGCAATACCATGCACGTTTTAAGGCATTCTTCACTATTCTCTTTGGGTAGCCTCTTGCTTTCAGTTTTGCTGAAAGATAGTTTGCTTCTCTGAAATAGTCTGTTTTGCAAGAACAATTTCTCCTTATTCTAAGGAACTGAGAGTAGGGCAGGGAGTCTCTGAGGGCCCTTGGGTGATTACTGGTGTAATTCAATAGAGTGTTCCGCTCTGTTGGTTTGCGGTACAGCCGTGTGAGTAATTCACCTTCAGAGTGGAAGATTGAGAGATCTAGGAAGGCAATAGATTCTTTGTCAGTTGTGACAGTGAATGATAGGCCTGAACAATTATTATTCATCCAATGTACAAAAGAGTTTAGGGACTCGGTGTTCTCTTGCCAGATTATAAAGATGTCGTCTATATATCTGCGCCAGAAGCAAATACACGGAAAGAACGGATTTGAATCATTGAGGATGACATTGGATTCTAGTTGGTCCATAAACAATACTGCCAGATTTGGGGCAAAAATTGCGCCCATTGAGGTACCTTTGATTTGTTGGTAGTAGGTGTTGTTAAAAAGAAAGAAATTGCGTGTGAGGCAGATTTCAAGGAGTTGTAAAATGAAAGTAGTTGGAATGGCATGGGGACGTGGTCTCAAGTCAAGGATCTTTTTTATTGCCAACAAGGCAGTTGTCTGTGGAATGTTGGTATATAGTGATTCGACGTCCATAGTACATAATGTTTCAGATACAGGATTGTATGGATGGTGTTCAATGAGATTGATCATAGCCATTGAATCCCTAACATAGCATTGTGTGTTGGGAACAAAATCTTTGATGAAGAAGTCTACATAAGCGCCTAATGGTTCTAGGATTGAACCACAAGCTGAAACAATGGGGCGGCCTGGGGGGTTGGTTGTGTTTTTGTGGATTTTGGGGAGTGTGTATATGACTGGGGTGCGTGGTGTTTTTACATTTAGAAAGGTGAATTCTTTTTTAGAAAGAAAACCAGTCCGGAGGCCCTCTGTGGTTATCTTATGAATTAGTTCCTGAATATCTTCTGTGGGATTTTTTGCCAGTAACAAGTAGTGATCTTTATTGTCCAACTGTCGTTGTATTTCAGCTATATAGGCTGCCTTTTCCTGAAGGACTATACCACCACCTTTGTCTGCACTTTTGATGATTAACGAGTCATTCTCTTTAAGTTGACTGATTGCCAATTTTTCTTTCAATGTAATATTGAAAGGAATGAAATGTTTGTTGTTCTGAATAATGGCGAGATCTTTTAGGACCATTTTTTCAAAGGTGATTATTTCACAGAGGGGATCATTGCCGCTGAGGGTGAGAAAGTGGATGGTGGACGGAAGGGAGTGTTTCGAATTTGTTCTGGGGTGGGGTGTAGCTGAAAAAATGCTTGGAGGCGAATGCGCCTAAAAAATCTGAGAAGTTCCGTATGTAATTCCATAAAGTTGGGTGGCACTGTAGGGACAAATGATAGGCCTTTTTTGAGGAGGGAAAGTTCGTCAGTGGCGAGTAAATGGCTTGATAGGTTGAAGATGGGAATGGTATCAATGTATTGGGTGGGAGGATGATTGCTGGTTACCATTGGTAGAAGTTGTTGCGAGTCCTGCGTTCTCCCGGCGGGTTGTACTACCTTTGGTTTCTCTTGCCCCTTCCACGTTGTGGGGGGTCTTGGGGGCCTCTGGCTAAAAAAGGCAGTTGGTGGGCGCCTCCACGTCTTGTGGTGCTGGTGCCTTCACCTGGGTCGGAGCTGTCAGATGATTCTGCTGATGTTTCCGAAAACCCTACAAGATTTTGACGTCTATTGTATCTGCCCCAGGGGCGATTGTTTTGATAAGTGCCGTAGGATCTATTAGTATAGAAGTCTTTGTGTAAGTAAGGATAGGTAGCCTCTATGTTATAGGATCTAAGATCTTTTTTGATTTTATTTGACTTCTTATTTTGCTCAATTCTATGAAAGTCTGATACAGTTTTCTCAATCTGTTCTAGTAATTTCTTTGCCTCCGAAGTGGGATTGGAATCCTGAATTTGTTTGTAGAGGTCTGAAATTTCTGTTTCTAAGGCTTTTAATGTTTCTGTGGCAATATCTATACCTAATACTAGCCAATGGCGTGAGCATGTAGTTCCTATATAGCTACAGTTTGTTATATACTTAGGGTTGTCGGTAAAGATCCCGGGAATATTGCGTACCTGTAACCCAAGGGGAATGACTTCTGCTTTGAGATATTCTGTGAGCATTAAGACCATGAGTTGTAACCGGACCTGTTTTTTCTTAAGTTTTTCAAGTTGTTCGGGTATTGAGGTGTTGAGTGTCGTTTTACGTTAGCTCTCCCACAAGAGCGGAATTCACAATATTACAATTCACACTCCTGCCGCGCACTCCATCACAGCACGACCGCAGCCTCTCACAACAATTACCACACCGACGCATGAACCTTTCTTTATGTCGCAAAAGGTTTTTTGATTATTGAACTCACGATTCTTGCTCTTCTAGCAACCGATACTTGTGGGCCAACCCCCAGCATGATATCATCCATCACGAAATCCTCGTGCTGTTACTCCCTTACTGCCATATACACCACAAATTATGGCACCGTCACTTATTACTTCCATCACCTTCTGTCGCACGCGGCACTACTCCTGAGCACAGAATTGCCGTTTGACTGTTTTCTTGTTGTTTTTTTGAGTACTATCATACCTTATGCTGATTTTATGTATTTTATTCTCCCCTTTCTTCCTTCAATTTACGTGCACAGGCTTTATTAATCAAACCAGGCATTTCTGAAATATCCTATAGTCCTGATGATGATCCCATTATAATAGGAGCCAGGGATCGAAACGTCACGTCGACTTGTTATAATAGTTCCACACTGTACTGAATATGTAAATGTTTTGTGGTTACTATTTGGTAGAGCTTACTTTAAGTTGATTAATGTCTTGTAAGCCCCCATGATCGCTCCAAAGCCTTTTTGCCTGTTATAACTTTGTATTTTCCTCTAATTTCTTGATCCTCCCTTTCCTCTCTGTTGAAAACTCGGTACAGGATTGTGCCCTTGTTTCATCAGTCTTCACTATTTTTCTGATTTTTTTGATATTCAAGATTAAATAATTGACGGTGATGTCACTCAAGGTAAGGTGCCCATTGGCCCTTCCTGCTACTCCCCTAAAATGCCCCTAAATTTAGTATTTAGGTGGCTGCCCCAGACCTGAAAACTAGTTCTTGTCGACCTAAGAAGGACAAAAAAGTCACCTTGCAGCGAAGTCAGAAATGCCTACTGACTTGCAAAAAAAGACGACGCCTGTCCTGCAGCCAGCGACTTCCAGAACCTGAGGAAGACTGCATGCTCTTCGACAAAGACCAGAGACTCCCAAGGAAAGCGTATCTGTCCCCAAAAAACCTACACAAAGGATTCCAGTGACCTCCGGATCCACGAGTCCTGCCCACCCTGCATCCACCGGCTCTGGTCCGTGTCCAGGTGGCCCACCAACCCAAAACAGGTTCCCCAGCGATTGTAACCTCAAGTCCAATGTTGGCTGACCCCTCCTGGACTCCACGACAATGCCTGCAGACTGAATCAAGAGTCTCCCCCTACCCGTGACATGTTCTTGTACGAAGAACCCGACGTCCAAGGACACCCCTGACCCGAAGGCCATGGGCCTTGGTGAGCTGGACCGATGGTGTGCCAACGACCCCCTACATCTCTACTTACTTCTTCTGTCGTTGGTCTCCCTCCTGCAGCCTCCAGTGCGATGCCTGAAGCCTCCGGTGCGACGCCTGCAGCCTGTTTGCCCAAAGCAAGTTCTCCACTGAAAAGCATTGGGCGCCCAAAGCTGTGTTTGCATCCCGCACCTGGCCGCTGGTGGTGTATGTTTTGTGCTGATTTGTGGGCCCCCCTGTTCTTACTCTATCCCCCAAAACGTGTCCCCTGCAACCGATTTACCTACCTGCATGCAGTGTGGCTCCAAGCGCTCCTCGTCTCCATTGAAACACATTGGGCCTATCACCGCTTTTTAGCTCTGCTCCCGACCGCACTTGTGCCACTGGGGTTGCAGACTTTATGCCTACCTGAACCTTCCCCTCTACTGATCTTAACCCCCGAAGACTGGAACTGTAAGTTGGGTACTTACCCGTAAATCCACATTGTTATTTTCCTCCATAGGATAACATTGAACTGTTCAAAAATTGCACTGTCAACTTTTAAAAGACTCAAGTATTTTTCCTGAAAAACGTACTTACCTTTTTGAGAAGATCTTGATCTTAAAATAAAACTAGAACAGAGCTTATTTTTCTAATATTGGTGTGGATCTCCTTTTTGAGTCATGTTTCAGTTTTTGTTTAATGTTGTGCAATAAATGTCTTAGACTCCTCTGTGTTAGGCCTAAGGCTGTTTGCACAAACTACCACTAATAGAGCACTTTGGGTTTGCATTGAGCCCCATACACTTCTGGGGAATCTCTGGATTGTGTGCACGGTATAACGACCTAGTGGCATACCGTATAAAAAGCCACCTTCCTACAATACCAATACTAGAATTGGATTTGTGGTAAAGTGCAATCCTTGAATGATTGAGAAATTTTCCAGCAAAGGTGGAGGAACAGCATCTAGTACCCACAAAAAATGCACATACAATTATATATCAGGCACAGCAATTAGTGCAAACTGTAAATGAATATAATAATTTAAGCAATCTAGTTATAAATGTTAATTATTTCCTGTGGCATATTTTAAAACTCAGCTGGAAATTGGGCTACCATGAAAACTGAAAAAGTGGACACATATTTTTATGAGTGTAGCAAGTGAAACGCACCAGCCCAAGAACATACTTAAGTGTTCTTAAAGAACAGGTTACTTACCTTCGGTAATAATATATCTGTGAGAAACATTAGTAGTGATAGATTCCTTAACTTAGAATTACCCCCAGGCGTCAGACTGGATCCGGAAAGTTTTCGTCAGCAGTACCCCTGTGCGTCGGAAGGTGGCGTAGTGGTCGCAGAGATGACGTCGCGGCAGCTACTTAGACGCCAGTTCTGTACGCGACTTTCCGCGCCAGGAACGCAGAGCCATGCAAGATACTGACCACTGGTGCCTTGAAACTAGGGCCCTGAATGGAATGACCTTAACCCTAGAAATCAGTTCGCAGAACAGGGAGGATGGGTGGGGCGGTAAGGAATCTATCACTACTAATGTTTCTCACAGATATATTGTTACCGAAGGTAAGTAACTTGTTCATCTGAAAGAAACACATAGTGATAGATTCCTTACCTTAGAATAGATACCCAAGCAATACCAACCCCGGTGGTGGGTCTGCGAACCAAGCTCACACCAGGAAGTCCCGAAGAACAGAATGGCCAAAGAAGCAGTCTCTCCGGACTTGGCTGTCCAGGCAGTAATGCTTAGTAAAAGTGTGCAGCGAGACCCACGTAGCTGCCTGACAGATGTCTTGTAAGGGGACACCACGTCCCAACGCCGTAGTGGCAGCCGTCGCCCTGGTAGAATGGGCGCGCAACCCCAACGGAGGCTCCTTCTTAGCCAGGCAATAACAGGCTTTGATACACAAGACGACCCATCGGGAGATAGTCCGCTTGTGTACGGCCTGACCTTTCTTGGCACCAACATAGCCGACAATGAGTTGGTCATCCACCCGGAACTGTTGTGTGCGACTCGGGTAGAATGAGAGCACACGTTTTGGGTCCAGACAGTGGAGCCTCTCTTCCTCTCTGGAAGGATGCGGAGGCGGAAAGAGGGTGGGCAAAGTGAAGGTCTACCCGATGTGAAAAGCAGTGACAACTTTTGGCAGAAAGGATGGACTGGTACTGAGCAAAACCATGTCCGGATGGACAGACAGAAAAGGAGGTTTACAAGAAAGAGCCTGTAGCTCACTCACTCTCCTAGCGGAGGTAATGGCAACCAGGAAAGCAGTCTTTAGAGTTAAGAGACGTAGAGGACAGTTGTGACGAGGCTCAAAGGGAGCGAACATCAAATATTTGAGAACCAGATTCAAGTCCCACTGTGGCATCACAAAAGGAATAGGAGGGAAAAGGGTGAGTAATGCCTTTGAGGAATCTATTTACAACAGGAGAGTTGAAAAGAGAGTGCTGATCAGGGAGCTTGAGAGGCTGAATAGCAGAAAGGTAGCCCTTGATAGTGCCCTGAGCAGAGCCCTGCTGGGCCAACGAAAGAAGGAACAAAAGGACTTCTGAAAGAGGGGCAGAAAGGGGATCCACAGCCTTTGCAGTGCACCATACCACAAATCTGTTCCACCTGCAGGCGTATACCAACTTAGTGGAGGGCCGCCTGGATGAAATAACAAACTTTAGGAGGCAAGTCAAAAGGAATAAACTGCCGCCGCTCAATCTCCACGCAAGGAGGTGGAGACTGGACAGGTTCGGGTGGAGGACCGTCCCCTGCTGCTGCGACAGAAGATCCTCCCAAAAAGGCAGTCGGATCGGGGGATCAATGGTCATACTGAGTAGCTCGGGATACCATACTCATCGAGCCCAGCCCGGAAACAACAAGAATGACTTCAACCCGGTCGCGCCGCGTCTTCTTCAGCACTCTGGGCAGAAGTGGTATAGGCGGAAAGGTGTACAACAGACCGCAACTCCACTCGCGATGAAAAGCGTCGCCGAGCGAGTGCCGCCTTGGAAATTCCAACGCGCAGAATGCTGACGTGCGTTCTCTTCGGTGCTGAATAGATCTAACCAAGGCTTTCCCCACTGTTGAAAGAGACCTTGCGCCACGTCTGAGTGAAGACGCCATTCGTGATCCATCATGCACCTGTGGCTGAGTTCGTCCGCCCTGGCGTTCAATGAACCTGCCAAGTGTTGAACCACCAGGGAAATACCCTGATGTTCCAGCCATGTCCAGAGGCGCAGAGCCTCCTGACATAGGGTCCACGACCCCACCCCGCCCGCCCTGTTGTTGCAGTAGCCCATGGCGGTGGTGTTGTCCGTGCACTACTCTTCCTCGGACAGAGGGAAGGAATGCTTTCAGTCAGATCGCCCGAAGCTCCAGAAGGTTGATATGGAGCTGGGACTCCGCCAGAGACCAGAGACCTCTGATCTCCGCCTCTCCCATGTGACCGCCCCATCCCAGGAGGGACGCATCCGTCACCACTGTGTGCTCCTGTTGGGGAAGGGAGAGGGATCTACCATTGATCCAATGCCGGTTTGTGAGCCACCACTGCAACTGTCTTGCAGTGCCCTCCAAGATGTGGACGGACTCGGACAGGTTCTCCTGATGCTGCGCCCACTGGAACTTCAGATCCCACTGCAGAGCCTGAATATGCCATCTGGCATGATCGACCAGCAGGATGCAGGAGGCCATGAGGCCCAGCAGCCTCAGGGTCAGCCTGACCAAAACCCAGGATAGAGGCCAAAAGATTGGAATCAGAGCCTGAATATCCTGGACTCGCCGTTCAGGAGGATAGACCCGAAAGAGCGTCGTTTCCAGAACCGCTCCGATGAAGAGGAGCTTCTGGGAGGGAATCAGGTGCGACTTCGGCACATTGATGGAGAACCCCAGCAAATACAGGAGGTCAGCCGTAGTCTGGAGGTGGGAGACGACTGTCTGGGGCGATCCCGCCTTCAACAGGCAGTCGTCGAGATAGGGGAAGACTGGAAACCCTGATCTGCGCAGATGAGCTGCAACCACCGCCATCACTTTCATGAACACCCGAGTGGCGCTGGTAAGGCCAAAGGGGAGCACAGTAAACTGAAAGTGGTTGTGGCCTACCGTAAACCGCAGGTAACGCCGGTGGGCCGGCAGGACAGGAATGTGGAAATATGCGTCCTGCAGATCCAACACTACCATCCAGTCTCCAGGGTCGAGGGCAGACAAGACCTGAGCCAGAGTTAACATCTTGAACTTCTCCTTCCGGAGGAAGCGATTGACGTTCCGGAGGTTTAAGATAGGACGCAGGCCCTTGTCCTTCTTGGGCACCAGAAAGTAGTGGAAATAACAACCACGACCTACTTCTGGGGCAGGAACGCGCTCAATGGTCCCTTTGGCCAAGAGGGCCACAACTTCCTGTTGAAGAAGTGTCAAGTGATCCCCTGACATGCAGTGGTTACTGGGGTGGCATGGCTGGAGGGGTAATCTCGAAGGGGAGGGAGTAGCCCCTTCGGACTATTTGTAAAACCCACCAGTCCGTAGTGATGGTGCTTCAGTGGGGGAGGTGATGGCGAAACCTGCCACGCACTGGCGTATGATGGGCCTGAAAAACCGGACTAGGAAGGTTTAGAGCAGTGGTGGCCAGGGTGGTGGTGGACTGACCCGCCTGCTGGCAACCTGACCCACCTCGGCAGGTCCCACGGCCGCGGCCATGCTGGGACTGTTGCTGTGCAGGCCTGTGGCTCGGAAGCGAACGTGTCGAGGTGCCCCTTCCATGGCCACGAAAGGAGCGAAAGGCAGAAGGCAGAGGGGGGCGAATGGCCGAAAGGCCAAAGGACTTGGCCGTAGCCTGTGAGTCCTTAGAACGCTCCAACGCACTATCCGCCTTGTTGCCAAAAAAGCGAATGCCATCAAAGGGAATGTCCATGAGAGTGTTCTGGACATCCCCTGAGAAGCCAGTAGTCCTCAGCCAGGCGTGGTGACGGTGCGCCACTGTTGTGTAAATCGCTCTGCCCAGCGAGTCGGCGGTGTCAAGGCCACATCGAATTGTGAACTTGGCTGCAGTCTCTCCCTTCAGCAATAGCGAGCACTGTCCGGGCCTCCTCCGGACACTGAGGCAGCACTTGCGCCACCGTATCCCACACAGAGTGGGAATAACAGCCCAAGAGGCATGCGGTGATCACAGACCCCAGCCCTGAACTGGCGGAAGAAAAAAATCTTCCCAAACTGTTCCAGTCTCTTGGATTCCCTATGTGGGGGTGCGGTAGGGAAGGTGCTTTGGGACGTGGAGGTTTGGATAACCAAGCTCTCTGGGGTGGCGTGTTGGGAGAGGAAAAGGGGGTCGCCCTGGGCGTGGCGATGGCGTCGGGCCACGTTCCTATCCACAGGAGCCCCTGCGTTGGGCCTGGACCAGGTGCCCAAAAGAACGTCAGAAAGTGCCTCATTAAAGGCAGCAGTGGCTCCGCAGAGGTAGCCGCCGGCTCAAGCACTTCTGTCAGGAGGTTAGTCCTGACGGCCACTGTAGGGAGTTGGACGTGGAGAGCCTCGGCCGCCCTACGCAACACCACTGCATAACTTGTACCCTCCTCCGTAGCCACTGTAGGAGGAGTGAGCATGCCAAGGTCAGGAGAGGTGTCCAGACCACTGGCATCCCCCAGTTTCTCTGCCCAGTCCGGGTCATACTCACACTGAGCTGTGAGAGGGTCCTCAGACACCTCTCAGTCCTCCCCTTCCTCCGAAGGCTGATGAACAGGCCTAAAATAAGGAGGCTGGACATAGGGATAGAAATCCCCCATGAACGTCGGATTCGGCATCAAGCGACGCCGTACCTGCTCCATGTACAGATCGGGGCTGAGACCGAGGGCCACGTCATCCGGTGCCACGGACGACGTCGGAGGTGGTGCCGGTGGGGTTGACGTCGGTGGAGGTGTCACAAGGTCAACCGGCGTCGACCAGGATGCAGGCCTGGATCCTTGGGGGCCCTGCGGTGTCGGGGCCGAAGCCGGAGCTGCCGACAGTTAAGAGCGAGGACCCCAATCGGGCCCGTGGGGCCCGAAGGCGGCGGGCGGGTCCAGATGGCCCAAAGAGGCGGGCCAAGGCTGACAGAAATTCCTGCAGCTGTGCCGGAGTCGCCGACAGACCCGGAAAGGCGGGTAGGACGATGGCGACACTGTAGGCTCTGCCGGAGCCGCGGGGGAGGCACCACCCGCACCCTCAGCCACGTCGCGCGACGGGCAAGGGGAAGTCGGTGAGCGATGACACTTCTGCGACTTCTTGTGATGCTTCGTCTTACCTGAACCCGAGTGTGAAGACTTCGATCCCGACGAACGATGGTGATGGCTCCGCGACCGATCCCTCGAGCTCCCACGGGACCGGGACCTTGAGCGGCGCGGAGCCAACTGCCGAACCTCAAGCAACTTTCAGGACCGCTCCCTGCAAAGTCTTCGGCGCCATGGCCCGGCAGTCGGGGCAAGACTTGGGGTCGTGGTCGCGCCCCAGGCAGTAGAGACACATGTGGTGCAGGTCCGTCACCGACATCATACGATGACAGTCCCCGCAAGACTTGAAGCCGGGCATCCCTATGTCACCAGGAGTCGATCGACTCAAACAAACAGAGACAAAAAGCCTCAAAAAACAACTGGGGGTACCGCTCTCTCCGGATCTGCGCATGCTGGTGCGGAAAAAGAAAGAACTGACGTCAGCGCATGACTAAGTAGCTGCCGCGACAGCATCTCGGCGACCACGACGCCAACGATGGACGTGGAGCCGCACAACACCACCATCCTACGCGCAGGGGTACTGCTGACGAAAACTTTCCGGATCCAGTCTGATGCCTGGGGGTAGTTCTAAGGTAAGGAATCTATCACTACGTGTTTCTTTCAGATCTCAAAATCAGTTTTTGCAATACTTGATACTAAAACGTATGCTCAAGATCTGTTTTATTCATCTCTTACTTTATTTTTGACCATTTCCACACCTAAACATGTACCTTTATTGACATGCTCTCTCCGGGTTACAAGCAATTTATGGGCAAGTGCCAGAAATGTGTTTGCAATCTGCAGAAAGCTCACCTTGTGGTGCAGCTCAGATTGGAATTAGATTTGATAAGAATGGGCTTCTTTCTGGACTTACTTGGAATTAACTACTGTCTTCATCTATGTATGGCTCTTGAGGGCTCTGTAAAATTCCTGATTTCATTCAAAACACCGGGGCTTCAAAGAGATCTTCCTAGCCCTTGTATAAGACACCTCATGCTGATCATCAAGCAACTGGGGGTGGAAGTAGTCTAGACCCAGACGCCACCTACTGATGTCTTCAAAAGTTCTAGCAAGGTGAAGATTTTAGAATCTTCTTGTTTAGATGGTATGCTTACATTAAGCAAGCTTACTAGGGCCCATTATAAACAAGATTCCTATATTTCTCCCGTTCCCCAGTGGTACTTAACAATGCCTATTAAAAGAATTACTAGAATAAAATCACTAAGATTCCTACTATCAGGGGCGGCATTGAGACATGGGTGCGAGAATGTAACTCAGTTTCAATGTCTCTGTTGCCAGCTGTGTGGAGCAAGGGAAGTCTTTCATAATCAGTTCTCTTTAATCAGCGTTCTTTAATCTGCTCTAATCACCATACGAATAACCTATATTACTCACTTGACAAAAACGGTGCAGACCAGTATTGGTTCTGGCTCTCTCTGCGGCTGTTGATATGCTTCATTTTTTTACTGTTCTTTTTTGTTTCATGGTCAAACAACAGAGTACACACTTGAAAAGCCATGTTACTATATCCTTATTAAAGTTCACATATTCTAGAAGGAGACATTTAGGGATGACTGCGTGCCTGGAACACATACTCTCAAAAAGAAAGCTTAATTAACAGCTCTTATGTTCAGTCAGGCATCACCACCAATTCAAGAACTGAAATCAACTAAACCTTCCTCTGTCCAACTCAAACTCCTCTTTGTCATCCAGCAAAACAACATTGGGACAGCTGGTACACACGGTCACCATCCGAATCATAAACCCATACAATCTGCCTCCAGTGTTATTATTTACAGCTCCTAACATATTTCGAAGTTGTTGTTTATGAACATAATTTTCAGAAAAGTTCAACATCTAAGGTGGTTTGTCATCTGTTTTGGGATTGACAGCCCTCAATAACGATTCCTACGCAAGCACCAATCTCGGTCTAGGAGCACCATAATCAAATGGGTATTTGCATCCATAACTGCTTTGGTTAATTTATATAAGTCGGCTTTCCATTTACCATGATCTGGAGATTCTGGGTTTCGCCAGTTCATAGCTATTTGTTATTTTGCACTGATTAGTGCTAGATCTATGAATTGGCTATTTGATATGCTGGCTTTGGGCGGTGCCATAAGCCCCAGTAAACAAACTGCTTTGCACACTCCCAAATTGCACCTACGTACCCAGTCTGAGACATACACAAAGACCTCAACCCACCAATGCTTAAGCACCTCACGAAACAACAGCATGTGACCAAAGGCACACACCTCTCAATCTGGGTACATTGCCTACCGACGCGCTGGGGTCAGATGTAACCTGGCACACATGTAAGACACAGCCTCAGTCAGAGTCTGTGAGGTCCTCCCACAGGTTTCCATCCCACTTCACCCTCACGGAAAACAAGCTTTTGGTTCTAGTAATGCTAATGCCCTTTTACAGTGCTGTAATAAAGTATTGTCCCTTTCCCCAGATAAAAATGGTCTGCGTCAGTGCTTCACTGCTAGTTTCGTCCTACACTTACCCCATGTGAGCATAATTGTTTCAGATAATTTTGAAAAAAACAAGAATTGTCCTAGTGGTATGTCATATGCAATGGTTAGATCCTAAAAAGCCATGAGGGTGCCCAAGTCATACACTGCACCACACCAGGTTATCCCTTCCCAGATCAAAGGGATTTATCTACGTTCTGAGCAACTGGGGAGAACCTCTGGAGCACCTAGAGTGGAATCTCAGGGCTGAAGTGGATCCCATCGGCCCTGTCTCAAATAGCAATTCCAATTGTATTTTTCTGCCTGCATTAATATCAAGATGGTCTGGGCCCTATACTGAGAATTGTGGGTATTTTCCAGGTGAAATTCAAGAAGGTGCTGGGGCAGTTTCCCCTAGAATATCTTGTAACCTCCAGGGAGAGTCCATCACTGTCAGGAGGATTGCCCATGGACAACTGTGTTGGAACAAGTTTGACCTCATCTAACGAGATCAGCGCCTCCGAAACCTCCCTCTGCCCATAAGGCAACCATGTCAGTGCCACCATGTGCCCATAACGTTAATTAACGCCCTGCTTCTTACAGTCTGTGGAGCATATAGATTAAAATAATATGTGGCAAAGGTTTCATTTATATCCATCAGAGACTGCACTACCAGCCCATCACCCCAGTGAATGGTTGAAATAACTGTGTGCGGTGTCGTGGCCTGAACCAATTGCACTAGTAGGCGTCCAGCTTTGTCACCTTCCATATGACTCTGGGCCAGGTATTCCCTGTAATCAAATAAGCCTAGCCTCTCAAGCAGCTCCATGTGGGAACACTGGTTTTGGACCAACTTCGTTTGGAGCTTGCGCTTGTTAAGTGTCCAGTGCTCAGATATTACCATTTAATTCTCAAATTCTATCAGCTGATTATGCAATACCTTTCGCAGCACCACCCTTTGTTTCTTTTGATACGCTTTATCATCAAATTCTACTCCTGCTCAAATAAATCGGTATTGATGGTTCACTTCCTGTTTGAGATTCCTCTTACCTTGATGACATAGCCAGCATCATATAAATTCCCCCTTTCACCTCTGCAACTTAAAACAAACAAATTTGGCTAACCCCCAGGTTCTATCATCGCTGCTCTCCTAGCAAAAATGTGCACCAAACCAATATCAGAGCGAATCATCTGTTTTGATCCTAAAGTGCTACAATTATGTGGACAAAACACAAATAATACCTAAATTGGAAAACCCTCAAGACTTAGGAAATTGAAAACTCAACAACTGTTTCAAAACATAGACCAATGGATGACCTGCAACCATCATAAAATCAGTATCTCAAAAACAGATATTACTTAATTGGAGAGTCTGGAAAAGTTATGACTCGTTTATTTTCTGGCCTTACACTCTAGAACAGCTGACAAATATATCAAAAGCAGTACTAAATCTAGGAATCACAAAGTATTCTGCACCCTTCGTCAGTGGCCAGGTCGATCAACTAACCAAGCTCTCTTTCTACACCTTGAGGACACTGTGGCATTCTCCCCATTTTGTATTTCCACAAATGGTTGAAACGAGAATATCACTCATTCTCTAAAAACTTGGTAATGTAAACAGTTTGTATCAAGGGATTCTGCTTTCAGCCATTAAATGACACCGGAGAATTCAGAACTCTGCTGCAAGACTGCTTCTACTCGTTAAGATTCAAACACACAACTCTTTTGTTTTTAAAGCTCTCCACTGCTTACAGTTTGCTAAAAGGTCCCCCTAAATTACTACGTATCACTCACAAGGCTAGAAATTGTGATTTTTCAGGATTCCTACAGATGAAAATCGTCAAGTACATTCCACCTTACATAAAGAAAACAATGGGTGGCACTACTTTCTCCGTACAGGATACTAAATTATGGAACTGACTCTCAGCAAAGGTAAGGGCCACTAACAATCATCCCTAATGCAGAGCCATAGTTAAGCACAGGTTATTCATATCCTGATCACTGTGGACCCCTTCAAGTGCTATTTACTCAAAATAGGATTCACAACAAGAATTACAGCTCTTCTGTACAGAAACTACTAAAGCCCTGGCCTACTTGTCAAAGATCTAATGGTAGAAATCAACTAATCTTACTGGTGGACAACATTTTCCAGGTTCCTTTATTCTCAAATGTATAAAATAAAACTGAAATCTCTTAACCAAATACTCTAGTTTTAATCTTGTTAATTCTGCTCCTAATTTACATAGGACTGCATGCAATCTGAACAAGCTCCTCCCACTAAACACCTGAAACCCCTGAATGAGGTAGAAGTGCCCTGGACGCATGACTTCTACAGATCCTTTTTCCTCAACCTCCTTCATCTGAATGCTGTTCTCTTCTTCGTGACTCCTATTCAACATTGCATGGCTTTTTGCTTGTAGTTTATATGATCTGCACACATATCAGCCCATAAACGATCCTTCCTTTAAAAAACTGGAAAATACAAGATGGCAGTCTACCAATACTCTAATCTCCTCTATCCTATATTACCCCACTAAATATATTGCATACATCCACATATCCTAACAAACATGTCTAACTTCTACTAATTCCACCACAAAAAACAGCTCAAATAAATGCAAATCTGTCAAATTAAGAATCATTTCAGCTGTGTGATTGTACAGGGAAGAAGGGGGTGGTGCATTTGAGAGGCTGGGACCATGGGGATGAGATGGGACTTTGGACCTTAAGCAGTAACCGACCAGCCACACCTGCCCCCTTCCCAAATCCCACCACAGAGAAAATGAAGCCCTATTGACCTGCTTCCCATGTCTTGGGGCGCTTTTAAAAGTGTAAATGGATTCCTGCAATGAACAAGCACCACGTACAAGCTAGAAACCTACACTTGCAATCTGCCAGATGCCACCTGATTAGCTTGTCTGCTGTAGCATTCAAGGACCAGTCAAGATGGTTCTTGATTAGGGAAATACCCTGATGTTCCAAGCAATTCCAGAGGCATAGAGTCTCCTGTTACAGGACTCAGGAAACCTTTCCACCCCAATCTGCCCTGCTTGTTGCAATACCAGGTGGTCATAGTGTTGTTTGTGGGCGCCTACACCAGCATACACTCGTTGGATGATAAGAAGGCCTTCGGAGCTAGACCATTAGCCAGCCACTCCAACAGACTGACATGAGCTGGGCTTTCTTTGGAGAACCGAGTACCACGATCTCCAACTCCACCACATGACCTCGCCAACCCAGCAGTGACACATCTGTCACCAGCTTGAGAAGAGAGTGGGGCCTGTGGCTGGGCCACTTTTGACCAAGCAGCCACCATTGCAGGTGGTGAGTCATCTAATACGAAATCCAAATGACATCCTTAATACTGGGCCAGTAGAACTTCAAATTCCATTGTAGAGCCTGCATATACCACCTGGCATATTCAATAAGGAGGATGCAGGAGGCTAGGAGGCCAAGAAACCTTAGAGGTGCTCTCATCATAATCCAGGATCAAGGCTGAATCATTGGAATCATAGCCTGAAGGATTAGTTACTTACCTGTAATCCTAGTTCTCATCCAGGGGTATACTCATCATAGTCATAATCTATGAATAATCCCCGCCCACGTGCGGGATCCCGGAGTATATAGAAGATACACACACACACACATATATATATATATATATATATATATATATATACACATACATATGTGAAAACATATGTCAATCAAAGAATGGAAGGAGCGGAATAATAATAACAATCCAACAATTAAATATTGCAGTCCCAAAAGATGCAATCCAAAAAGTCTCTTCCAGTTAAATTCTTGATTTTTTCAAGAATGTTCATATATGGTGCTCCAACAAGTTTTATGTTGATTTGTACAGTCTTATATATCCAATCAGTTGATTATACAATTCTAAACAACCACAGCCAATGCGTTTCGTCCCTCTCGGGACATCATCAGGGCTGTAGACATGAAAGAAAAACATAATATCACTATTCAATACATTGTGAATATCTACAACAGAGAATCATATTAAAAAATAAAATAGAAACAGTTATTTTGGTGTCCTACCTATTTAACAATCTAAAATACGAAAGAATTACCCCTGACAAATCGCATCGTCATTGCATTAACATAGTCCATGAAATCTTATATCAACACATACTTCATCATGGTTCCAATACTATAAGTGTTGTCCTAAAACATATTGTCCTAAGACTTCTATTCACCAATTCTTATTCACCCAATCAATATTCTTAGAACAAAATCGATCAGCAATTCTGAATATCAACGTTATTCACTGCCTGAACCAAAGATAGAACCTCTGGCCTTTTGTCTTTATTGTCAACCTTATGAAATGATGTGTAACATACCTCCTAAAAATTAATACGTCAATATAGATGTCAGTCGTTGAAGGATGCTAATGTTCATTGAATATACGTTCTCTCCAATATTAAATCGCTTCTTCTTCCAATAAAATTAGAGTTTTCTGCATATAAAACATAATGTCTGATTATTTTCCAATCCATATTCTGAATCCTAGTATCATAATTATTAACATTCATCACCATAAATGTGCCTCCTATAACACTATTCCTCACCTAGATCATGGTCTGTTCCCCTCTACTCTATAATATCTTCCAGAAACGAGTCATCCATAATGTAACCAATTTTTCAATGATAATCTAAAAACATGGTAAAGGAGGACGTCATTATTGGCCCTTCATAAACCTATTATATAAACTTTTTAAATTAAAGCGAAGCGCTTCCCCAGAAGAACATATCTTGCTAACTATGCCGATTCATTCCTGATATTCACATAGCATCCACAGCCGGTATGATAACTCCGCTCTGGTGCACGTTTCCCGCCACTACGCTTTTAAAAGTACGAGGCACCAATCACAATTACGATAGGTAGCTCTCCAATTTGCATGTGTCCTAGGTTGCTTCCCATATGGTCCGTACTGTATTGGCCTATCAAATTACACTGCTATCCGTCCCCTTCTTACGTGAGAACCGGAAGTGTTTCGGCCAAATTAACCTATCAGAGGCACGAAAGTTTCAGAATAACTCCATGTCCCCGGAAACAGTACATAATCCACTTAGTGTGCTCCTCCGGCTGCCTGGATATAAGCGACCAATAGCGAGCTGTCGTGTATTCCCCGCATGTTTCCTCTGTGGTCCACAACGCCGTTTAAGTTGTTTTCAATACTAATATCATGCTCACACTTCTAAATGCGATAGTGTTCCCACTTTATAACCTTACTAATCCCTCACTATTATATACCTAGTCTGCATTTTACTCATATTTAAATCTAGAATGTCGTGCGTCCCTCAAATAGGCAGCAATATAAAATTACTGCAACGGGTCCAACATCTATTTAAAAATGGTGCAGTGTTAATAACCTAAATTAAAGCGACCAATAGCGAGCCATCATTACTTGTATACATGTTTCCTCTGCGGTCCGCAACGCCGTATTTATTGTTTTCAATACTATTATAGTGCTCTCACTTCTAAATACGAAGGTATCCCCACAATGTACCTTTACTGATCTCTGACTATTGCAATCATGAGTAGCATAAAACCCAGCTGCTAATCATGATTGCAATACAGGACGAATTAACCATCAGGAAATAGTGCCTTTATAAAGTTACTGTTAGGTATTGACGGGCGCATCAACACTGCACCCAAATTTTAAAAAATACAAAAAAAATTGGCTTTATAGACGTAGGACGATTTATAACAATTTTAAATTGCTGCCTAATTGAGGGGCGCACGATATTTCAGATTTGAATTTAAGTTAAATGAATACTAGATATACAATAGTCAGAGATCATTGTGGGGATACCTTCGTATTTAGAAGTGAGAGCACTATAATAGTATTGAAAACAATAAATACAGCGTTGCGGACCGCAGAGGAAACTTGTATACAAGTAATGATGGCTCGCTATTGGTCCCTTTAATTTAGGTTATTAACACTGCACCATTTTTTAATAGACGTTGGACGCGTTACAGTAATTTTATATTGCTGCCTATTTGAGGGACGCACGACATTGTAGATTTGAATACGAGTAAAATGCAGACTAGGTATATAACAGCGAGGGATTAGTAAGGTTATAAAGTGCGAACACTATCGCATTTAGAAGTGTGAGCACGATATTAGTATTGAAAACAACTTAAACGGCGTTGCGGACCACAGAGGAAACATGCAGAGAATACACGACAGCTCGCTATTGATCGCTTATATCCAGGCAACCGGAGGAGCACACTAAGTGGATTATGTACTGTTTCCGGGAACATGGAGTTATTCTGAAACTTTCGGTGCCTCTGATAGGTTAATTTGGCCGAAACACTTCCGGTTCTCACGTAAGAAGGGGACGGATAGCAGTGTAATTTGATAGGCTAATACCATACGGACCAGATTGGAAGCAACCTAGGACACATGCTAATTGGAGGGCTACCTATCGGAAATTGTGATTGGTGCCTCATACTTTTAAAAGCGTAGTGGCAGGAAAAGTGCACCAGAGCGGAGTTATCATACCGGCTGTGGATGCTACGTGAATATCAGGAATGAATCGGCATAGTTAGCAAGGTATGTTCTTCTGGGGAAGCGCATCGCTTTAATTAAAAAAGTTTATTTGATAGGTTTATGAAGTGCCAATAATGACGTCCTCCTTTACCATGTTTTTAGATTATCATTGAAAAATTGGTTACATTACGGATGACTCGTTTCTGGAAGATATTATAGAAGAGAGGGGAACAGACCATGATCGAGGTGAGGAATAGTGTTATAGGAGGTTTATGGTGATGAATGTTAATAATTATGATACTAGGATTCAGAATATGGATTGGAGAATAATCAGCCATTATGTTTTATATGTAGAAAACTCTAATTTTATTGGAAGAAGAAGCGATTTAATATTGGAGAGAACGTATATTCAATGAACCTTAGCATCCTTCAACAATTGACATCTATATTGACGTATTAATTTTTAGGAGGTATGTTACACATCATTTCATATGGTTGACAATAAAGACAAAAGGCCAGAGGTTCTATCTTTGGTTCAGGCAGTGAATAACGTTGATATTCAGAATTGCTGATCGATTTTGTTCTAAAAATATTGATTGGGTGAATAAGAATTGGTGAATAGAAGTCTTAGGACAATATGTTTTAGGACAACACTTACAGTATTGGAACCATGATTAAGTATGTGATGATATAAGATTTCATGGACTACCTTAATGCAATGACGATGCGATTTATCAGGGGTACTTCTTTCGTATTTTAGATTGTTAAATAGGTTGGACACCAAAATAACTGTTTCTATTTTATTTTTGAATATGATTCTCTGCTGTAGATATTCACAATGTATAAAATAGTGATATTATGTTTTTCTTTCATTTCTACAGCCCTGATGATGTCCCGAGAGGGACGAAACGCATTGGCTGTGGTGTTTAGAATTGTATAATCAACTGATTGGATATATAAGACTGTACAAATCAACATAAAACTTATTGGAGCACCATATATGAAAATTCTTGAAAAAATAAAGAATTTAACTGGAAGAGACTTTTTGGATTGCATCTTTTGGGACTACAATATTTAATTGTTGGATAGTTATTATTATTCCGCTCCTTCCATTCTTTGATTGACATATCTTTTGTACATTAGTGGCTTTAACGGTGGGCCACTGGAGGTGGAGTGGAAGAGTTTATAGATTGAGAACATTGTATTAATTATATCTAATATACTCACTGGTGCACACAAAGAATTAACCCTCATCGTTGTAGTTAGTAAAATATGTGAAAACATATACATGCAGCCTAAAATGTTTCCAACCTGGCAGAAATGCAGAAATTACATAGGTTAGCATTGTAAGCCAAATATCCTCCTAACCCATAAGGAAAAGAGGACATGCACTCTACAATTGTCATATACCAATGCTTTATTGCCACAAGGAAAACTTGAAATTGCAGGCATTTGCCTGTAGACTGCATTGCAGAGCAATAATGAAACAAAGACAAAAAACTGACACCTTGCCTTTAAGGCTTCCAAGGGTTAGGGTACCGTGCTTGTAAGACCTGCAGGAGACTTTCTGCTCCCATCATGCACCACAGGTGACAGTTAGGTCAGTTCTTTTTGACAGTGTATTATGTATAGACACCTGAGTAGAGGATGCAATTAATATAGAACAACTCCAGCAATGCTCGTGCGGGGAGGCGGGAGGGTCGTTTATGACTATGATGAGTATACCCCTGGATGAGAACTAGGATTACAGGTAAGTAACTAATCCTTCTCATCCAGGGGACACTCATCAATAGTCATAATCTATGAATAGAGTAGCAAGCCCATACCCAGTACCTCGCGGACGAGCAACAGAGTATACAAAACATGAAAAACCATTACATTTAAATTGCAATCATGCAAACAAATTCCTCAAAGAGGCCTGCCCCACCTGGGCATCAGAATCTAGACAGTAATGGCGTGTGAAGGTATGCACCGATCGCCATGTGGCTGCCTTCCAGATTTCAGACATTGGAACATTGCGAAGGAGAGCTGTGGTAAAAGCTTTCCCTCTGGTAGAGTGCGCTTTAGGTCTGCCTTGCAAGGTCCTGTTAGCTAACTGGTAGGATAAAGCTATACAAGAGACAATCCATTGAGAGATGGATCTTTTAGATTCAGCTAGACTGGTGTTAGTGGAACCGTAGTTGATAAAGAGCCGGTCAGATTTCCTAAGTGTGTGAGTTCTGGCAAGGTAAAACTTCAACACTCTCCGGAGATCTAAAGAGTGTAATGATCTCTCAGAGGGAGTTGATGGTTTAGGAAAGAAGGTGGTTAGAGTAATAACCTGATTGATGTGAAAATCCGAGACCACCTTAGGAAGGAAGTTCGGATGTGTACGTAGCACCACCCTATTGGCATGAAACACAGTATAAGGTTCCTTATAGTACAGCGCCTGAATCTCACTCACCCTGCGGGCTGAAGTGATGGTTACTAAAAAAGCAGCCTTCCAGGTCAAATGCTGCAAAGACGCCTTATGAATAGGCTCGAAAGGAGAACCCATCAGTTTAGTAAGAACAATGTTAAGTTCCCAAGGCGGAGAATGAGATCTCACTGGGAGATAAACCTTCCTGAGTCCCTCCAGAAAGTCCTTGACCACTGGCATTTGAAAGAATGAACCCTGGGTAGGAGACTTTCTGTAAGCTGTAATAGCAGCCAGCTGAACCCTGATGGAGGGATATTGCAGGCCTGACTTTGCCAAGTATAACAAGTAGGGAAGGATCACTTGCTCCTTACCCTTAGTCGGTTCAAATAAGTTGTCCTTGCACCACAGGTAGAATCTCTTCCACTTGAAAGCATAAGATTTCCTGGTGGAGGGTCTCTTTGCTTCCTTGAGAATGGTCATACAGTCAGCAGAGAGGTCTAAGTGTCCGTACTTGATGACTTCAGGAGCCATGCAGTCAATCGCAGGGACGAGAGGTTGGGATGAAATACTCTCCCCTCGTTCTTGGTCAGCAAGTCCGGGCAGCAGGCCAGCCTCCGGTGTGGAGCTGCGGACAGCTGCAGGAGGTCCGGATACCACCACTGGCGCGGCCACTCTGGTGCTATCAGGATCATTCTGGTGTTGGTCCTGTAAAACTTCTTCTGTATGACCGCCGGGATCAGAGGGAGTGGTGGAAAAGCGTACAGCAATGTCTGCGACCATCTGATCAAAGGTGCATTCCCCGTGATCCTTGTTGTGGGAATCTGGACGCGAAGACGGGGCATTTTGTATTTGCCGCGTCTGCGAACAGGTCGATGGCTGGCACTCCCCATTGCCGAAAAAGTTCCTGAGCGACTTCTTCATTTAGCACCCAGTCGTGCGCTTCTACGAAGTCTCTGGTGAGAACATCTGCCTGCACGTTCAAGGTTCCTGGAAGGTGAACGGCTACGATCGTGAGACTCCTCGCCAGAAGCCACTTCCATATGGACTGGGACTCCAGACACAGGACCCGTGACCTGGTGCCTCCCTGCTTGTTCAGATAGTACATTGCTCTTGTGTTGTCTGTCTGAATCTGAATGGAGCTGGACTGTAGGGACAGGTACAGAGACTTGAGAGCCTGATGGACTGCCCTTAGCTCCAAGAAGTTGATGTGATAACTTCTCTCTGTCTCGGACCAGAGACCTTGTACCTGAAGCTGGCCCATGTGAGCTCCTCAACCCTGCAGTGAGGCATCTGTAACAACAGTCTGGGTCGGAGGGACCTGGTGAAAAGGGACCCCTTGCAGAAGATGTGAACGTTTCATCCACCATTTGATGGAGTCCCTGGCAGCCTGAGGAAAGAGAGACACGATCTTCCCAACAGCCTGACCGCTGTGTCCATTGATCTTCGAGGGACTGCTGTAGAGGCTGCATGTGAAGTGTGGCATTGGGCACAATGAAGATGCATGAGGCCATCGATCCCAGCAGTGATGACACCTGCCTTGCTGTGGGATGTGTAGTGCTGAGAAGAGCGCGGCACTTGATCAACATTGAAGACAACCTCTCCTCCGAAGGACACACGCTTGCCCTTGCGGTGTCCAGGGATGCGCCCAGATAATGTATCTTCTGCGTGGGGTTGAGGACTGACTTCTTGTAGTTGACTTGCAACCCCAGGGAGTGAAGCAGGTTGAGACAGTAAGTGAGATGGCTCTGGAGTAGTGAAGGTGTGGAACTCTTTAGGAGCCAGTCATTTAGGTAGGGATAGATGAAGATTTTCCGCTTGCGGAGGAAAGTAGCTACCACCGCCATGCACTTGGAGAACGTCTGGGGTGCGGATTTGAGCCCGAACGGAAGTACTCGGTACTGATAGTGCTGTTGAGACACCTGGAACCTGAGGAACTTGCGATGTTTCACTGAAACAGGAATGTGAAAGTAGGCATCCTGCAGGTCAATGGCACACATCCAGTCTCCCTGGTGAAGATGTGGGAAAATCTGGTGCGGGGCTAGCATCCGAAATTTCTCTTTTCTTATAAACCTGTTCAGCAGGCGCAGGTCGAGGATAGGTCTGTACTCTTTGGCTACTCCTCGTTTTTGGACCAGGAAGTACCGTGAGTATACCCCTTGGTTTCGCTGGTGGGACCTCTTCTATGGCCTTCTTGGAGAGGGTATACACTTCGCCTTGTAACAGTAGATTGTGTTGTTGAGAAAGGCAATTCAATTGTGGGGCAACTTGCGGGGGAGGGGACTTGAACCTCAGCAAGTAACCATGCTGCACAATATTCAGCAACCATCTGTCTCTTGTTATGGTTTCACACTCTTCCAGATGAAAAACAATACTCCCTCCTACCGGAGTGGCGAACGGGTGCGGATGAAGCAATGCCTCACTGTTTTGGAGGCTGCTTGGAGGAGGACTGCTGATGTTTATTGTTCGCCCTTCCTCTGCCAGGACGCTTCTGCTGGAATTGAGACCTCTGCTGGTTTTGGGAGAACCACTGAGGGGTTTGAACCCTCTGATGGAAGCGTTTACGAAACTTCTTCCGCTTTTCCAGTCCAACTGCTTTGACCATGTCCAGCTCGGTCTTCATCTTTGTCATCACCTCATCAGCATGAGAACCGAATAAGGAAGAGCCGTTAAAAGGAAGGTTGAGGATCTTCTTCTGGGCGTCCAGTTTAAGACCTGTGAGGCGCAACCACGCTGAGCGCCGCGAACAGATGCCATGTGAATAGTCGTGCGCGGCGAGATCTGAGGCGTCCGCCGCCGCGCTGATGACCTTGTTGGCTACTAAGCCACCCTCCTGCAGAATCTCATGGAAGTCATGTCGATCTTCTTTGGGAAGCTTGTCAGTAAACCTAGCCAGGGAGACCCAAAGAGACCTGTCGTAACGCCCAAGGAGGGCTGAAGCACTTGCAATCTTCATAGATGATGCAGAAGTATTGCACATCTTCCTGCCATAAGAGTCCATTTGCTTACTGTCCTTTTCTGGAGGAACTGAAGCTGATGAGGCTGCGGAGTGCACTTTCATGGCGGATGCCACAATGACTGAATCCGCTGGAGGACCAGACCTAAGGAACAAGGGATCCTGGTCTGGAGCTTTGTACTTCTTTGCGATCCTCGACGGAACTGACCACACTGTGGCAGGGGTGAGGAACGTGGCCATAGCTGGTTCTAAAAAGCCTGGCACCTGTACGATGGTGCAATGTCTCAAAAATAATTGATGTAGGGACCACAGGAGTGTACAAACTGATATTCAGTTTCTTAGCTCCTTTGCCAAGTACGTCAGAGAAAGTCCCGATGTCATCAATGGGAGACACCCTTGAAGGTGGCGTAGATGAAAAGGTTGGCGAGTAGTCCCGATCAGAAGACCTCCTGGACGAAGACCATGTGGATGATCTTCCGCGCCTCCTCTTGTGTGGAGGTTCGTGGCGCGACCTCTTGACCGTGATGGGCGTGTAGAAGGCGACCTTGGTCTTCTGGAAGGCGACTTTGAAGGTTTGCAGGAGTGCCTCTATCAGGGTCTCTTGAGGTTCTAGAAGGTGAGTATGTCCGAGAGTAGTCAGAGCCCGGTCTTCTGTGGTCAACTGTTCCAACGCCCTGCAGCCACCGAGGCGACAGACCGTAAACCCTGTTTTCGCCAGCTCTAGGAGATCTCTCTGGAGAAATCTGCACAATATTCAGCCCTGGAGATGATGACTGGGCTCATGACGGCGATCGAGATCTCGACGTTGATTTGCGCCGGGCCTCCTCAGTGGCCTCTGCAGTTTTGACCCTCGACGTCGAATGCCTCGACGTCGATAAGGTTTATGTCACCTTCGCCGTTGATCTGTGCGGCGATCTGCTGTGGGAATGTCGTCCTGTCCTCGACGTTGGTTTCGACGTCGACCGCCCACGGCGATGGGGGGACCTTGACATCGGCTGTTGGCAGACCTCCCATGACGCCTTGCTGACGTCGATCTCCTCAACATCGAATGATGTGACCTCGACGACGCTCTTGACGTTGACATGTCCACTCGCGGCATAATCTTCGCCGGCGAGTCTCTCGACGCCGACCCCCTCGAGGGTGGAGGAGAATGCCTCGACGTCGACGGAAGCCTCGACGTCGACGGGGCTTTAGCAGGTCTCTCTGGACCCACAGCCTTCGAGCCCGAAGTGCTGTGCCTCGACGCCAACTTACTGGCATGCGGCGGAGAGTCTCGACGCCTAGACGATAACTTGTCCCTCGACGCTGAAGAGTGCCTCGGCCTCTTCGACAGCGATCTCGACGGCGAACATTCAGTCACCTGCTTCTTCCTGGACTCAGGGGAGGTGGAACAACGCCGTTTTCGGTGTTGCTTGCTTGAAGAGGGAGCTCTGAAGTCTCCATGGCCATCTCCATGATGGCTTCTATCCCTCTCCAGCTGGGCATGAAGCTTGATGCGTTCTCTATCACGCAGAGTCCTTTTAGAAAACTTCTGGCAATGAAAACACTGGTCAGGGTTGTATGAAGATGGAAGGCACACAATACACACCAAGTATGGGTCTGACAGTGCCATTTTCTTGCCACAGGAAGGACATTTCCGAAATAAAGCAGGCATTCTGACTGGAAAAAATGTGGAAAAGACCAAAAAAACAGTAGAATATACCTCTAGGGATCAGAAACTGTCGAATTTTCAAAGAAAATGTGGAATATGTCACTTTCAGTCAAAAAACTGAAGAGCTCAAACTCCAGGATCCTCACAGAAGGAGCCGGAAAAATAACTGACCTAACCTGTGGTGCATGATGGGAGCAGAGGGTCTCCTGCAGGTCTTAAAGGCACGGTACCCTAACCCTTGGAAGCCTTAAAGGCAAGGTGTCAGTTTTTTGTCTTTGTTTCATTATTGCTCTGCAATGGAGCCTACAGGCAAATGCCTGCAATTACAAGTTTTCCTTGTGGCAATAACGCATTGGCATATGACAATTGTTCAGAGCATGTACTCTTTTCCTTATGGGTTAGGGGGATATATGAGAATGTCCTGGACTCATTGCATGGAAGGAAGGCTCTGAACAGCTCCAGTGAATGGGAGTTTCTGTGAATGAGTTTCTGTGAATGAGTCAGGTGCAACTTTGACTTGTTGATAGTAAAGTCAAACAATGTTAAGATGTTTGCCTTCATCTGAAGGGGATCTGTGACTGACTGACTGACTGTGGCGAGCCCGTTTTCAACCGCTAGTCATCAAGATAGGGGAAAAATAGGTCACAAATAGGCCAGAGACCCCGTCCTTCTTTGGCACAAATAAATACTGAGAGTTATAATCCTGCCCGCTTTCAGAGTCCGGAACCCTGATGATAACACCTTTGCAGAGTAGCACTCGGACCTCTTGTAACAACATGAACAGGTGCTCCTCTGATATCCGCCCTGATGTGGGAGGAAAAATTTGGTGGGACCAAAGAAAATTGGTAGAGCATATCAATGCCAAATGATTTGCAGGGCCAATCTGTCGAACATGATGGATTTCCATCCTACAAGGAAGTGCTGAATCATGCCCTTACAGGATTGATATCTGCCACAAAGGGCAAATTAATGCAGTATAGAGCTACTGCTACAGTGAAAGGGGAATGGGAGACCTGATGCCCCTCCTGACCAACACGCTAACCTGTCAGACCTGCGTCCATGGCCTAAAAAGGACTGGGGTGATTGCAGTACTGGTTTGGGAGACTTGTCTTTGCCTATGCACCACGGTCCCGGAGTAGCCTCTGAACTTTTTGAACTGATGCAGGAACTGCTTGGCAGTGTTCCACAGACCTAGGAAGTGCACTGTGGCTCTACTCTCTTTAAGAGCTTCATGGCAGAATCTGCCTTTTCACCAAAAAGACAGGGCCATCAAAAGGAATTTTCATGAGAGAGGCTTGTACAATTCCAGAGAATTCCGTGGAACACATCATTGTGTGTCAGCAGTGCACAATAAGGCCCTCCCAAGGCAGTCAGTGGTATCTAGACCAGCATGGATCACTTACTTGGCTGCCTCTTGTTTATCATGAACTGTTTGAGGAAAAGAGGCCATAAGGTCTTCCAGGACCGCTGGCAACATCTCACTGGCCATGTACCAGAGGGCATGTGTGTAGAGACAAATAAGCATACAGCATTTACAGATCACAATGCCAGGCTGGCAGAGGAGAACACATGTTTGCCAAACGCTTCAATCCTCTTAGACTCTCTATCCAGAGGAAAATTGGGGAAATAATTGGAATTCACCTTACTTGTTGAAGCATGAATCACAAGGTTGTCCAGGGAATGATGTTTATTAAGTAAGTCAGGGTCATCAGGAGCCAGGTAGCCTGGCCATCTGCCTAGCCACCAGTCATCAAGTACATGGCTTTGACCAAGAGCTCAGCAAGGTATCGGTGAGGGCACTGTTAAAGGGGAGCAATGGCTCAGACATGGCTTGCCCAGGCTGCAGACTCTGTCACTGGTGGCCCAAATGGTGAGTCAAACCATGTCTCAGGGGAGGTATCAAACTCACTTTTCTCTTGTGAATCCATGCAAAAGTTGTCATCCCCTCCCCCCCCACCATCCCTCTCCCCATCTTGTGGTGTCGTTCGTTCAGAATCAAAGCCAAAAAGATAATGGAACCTCTGCTGGTGTGTCTGCCCTGGTAGAGGCACTAGTCAGAGTCAGGCTGTATGGCGACCAGTTGCGCTTTTGTAATCTTATACCGTGACATCAGCCAAGATCGGGTTGAAGTTGGTTCACTGTCTGACATCTGAATCAGCAATAGATCCTCTTCCGGTGACACTGGCATCAGTACCCCTATCAATGTGGAAGGGCCTGGCACAGCTCTTAAAGACAGAATGGAAGCATGTGTCAGAGTCGGTACGGGCCTGAAGTGGGTCTCACAGTGTCACATGGCACTGAGGCTGGATCTGCCAGTGGTAACTTGCCTCGAGGTCCCTGTTATTCCTTGGCATGCCAGAGAGACCAGAAGGGCAGCAAACATTTGCAGCATGGCCTCCTTGAAGGGCTCAATCTGCTGAAGAGTCCCTGATAACCTGGGAACGCATCGTAATCAGTTAGGGAATCAGCTTCACAGCTGGGGACTTAAAAGGAGACCGAGTCACATGATGACGCCATTGCGTCTTTTCTTTAGATAAAGTAACGAGATGTGGTTGGGCCATGCTTTGCTTTTTATGGGTGAGTATAGACTTTGATTTGGAGGATTTCAACTTCAAAGTCGACAGCTTGTGGGACCGATATTGAGAGCATGAAGGAGTTTCCTCAATGTTTTTGGAGCGGGGTGAGCCTTATGGGAGGGCCGCAACTACTTATGTTCTGTGACATACAGCTTCGCTTTTCGGTCCTGGGTCACCTTCGGAAGCATGCGGGTGCATTAATCTGCACAACTTCAGAGTTGTGGACAGAGTACACACATTTCTGTAGTTTTAGGAAAATATATAGTTTCCTAGAACAATGGTTTTTGTTATAAGTTGTTGGAAGGCTGACAAAACTAGGAGCGGAACTGGCGTTAGCGCGCAGGGGTGGCACTTCTGGGGTGGTGTGGAGCCAGTTCAGGGATGATTGTCACTACCTAGTGACATGCAGGAGCATAGCGGGAGAAAAGTTGCCAGATCCAGTTGGAAGTCTTGGAAGTATTCTAAGTTGAGGAATCTGGGGTTAGATGTACCCATAAGAGTATGGTTTTTTTTCTGCCATTATTTATCTTTTTTGTAAACAAAAAATCTTTGTATACATTGTCATCATGTGTATGACAGTGAAACCTATGTCAGAAGTGTAAATCACAACAATACTCAACATTTTCTTTCTTCAGTGGCCAAACCAAGTCTAGATAGGTTTCAGATATCTAAATCAAAGCCTTACCAATGGCTCCCATCAGGGTAAAAAATCGAATTATTCAGTGCCTTTCTAGAAGAATAAATATAGAAATATAGTTGTAAAGAAGGAATTTAAAGATGAAATTCAGGTACAGATTGGTATTTATTTTCTGTAGCAGACTTACAAGTATACCACAAACACCAAAAGAAGGGCATTTTAAATAAAAACAAACCCTACGTGCTACAGACAGAAAACTGTATTTATGTTTCTGAGATTTTTGGTCTTTGATAATAACAGCTGTTCAGTTTACCATGCACACATTTACACTATGGATTTAAACTCAATTGTCCAATAGGAGCAGTTTATGGCATTTCAGAAGTCTGTATTATTTCCAGCCTCTCGATCAGATTGCAGTGGAGGCAGCAAGTCGTGGAATGCGTTGCTCAATTTCCTTTTTATTTTTTTGTTTGTACAATGTTAACTTTTTTGCAAGCCACACTGAGTTGAACATAAAGTGTTGTCATCCTGTTTAGTCCCAGCAGTGTCCGGGGAATGTTTTGAACGATAGCCTTCAAATTAGCTTTCTGGCTTCATTAGTGCATTCCTCTCTCTACCCAACAGGGTACTAAAACGGTCAGCTTTGAGGAATGGAATGTAAACCAACAAAAGGGTCAGAATATTCTGTGTTGCAATGCCAAATTAAAGACGCAGTTGAGGATATAAAGACTACGTGAGCTCACACTGTTAAATCGAGTAAAAACATGTTATTTGGTAACACGCTGGATCCAGCAGCAACAGCCTGGATTCTATTTGCAGCAACCGATCACTCAAGGCTCATTACAAGATATTTCTGGTTTTAAGAATACCGATGCGGTATAGCTTAACATTGAATTACCGATCCCATGGGAAAAAAAATCAGAGGTAGAGCAATACAACGGCGTTTACAATTTGTCCTTCAAAATGAATTACACGGGGAATACAAGCTTCTGAACCCTTCTCAGCAGTTTCTACTGAATACCGGGCCGTGGGACCTCTGTGCCCAGGCGAGGGATTAGACTTGACTAGACAGTGCTAGGAAGTCTCCACTCTAGGTGAAGGTGTAGACCCTTAAGGCACCTTCGTTGTTGGGTGCTTCATTCCTGTTAGCTGAAAAGTGACATGAGGATCTAGTTGGACCAATTTATATGAAACTGGAATGAAAACCTTGCACTTTAACCTTCCCTGGAGTTACTGACACAAGTGCTTTAGGGATGCTCATGGTAACTTCCATTTGGGAGGCATGGGATTTTTTGGAGCTTGCCTTGCTACCTTAATGGGCAAAAGGTTTAACTGTGCTTATCTTCTGACTCGTGTTCTTTGTGATGAAATCCAATGTCTCTCTCAGGATCGGAGCACTCCTACTCTGCATATAAGCCAGGCGGTTCGTAGGGGACCTCTTACCAATGCTATTAGACAGAACAGAACTGTGCTTGAGACGGCTATTCTCTAAACAAGAAAGGCAGAGGTTACACAGGTCGGCTGCAGAAGATGTCCAATGGTACAACACATATGGAAGGAATAACAGTAGGAACAAAATATACAATTACAAGGGCGAAGCCCCTGTATGGAATCTCCTGAGCTCTAGGACGTGGGTTCGAAACCCCACCATTAAGCACAGAAGAGACAACTGCCTAGAGCATAAATAGATGCTTGATTTCACAGGGTGGGGCAGTGGGGGGGGGCTTAAGAACCATGGATGCAAAGCTCTGAATAGCAGCTAGAAAAGCAGTTGCCAGTTCCACCGCTGTTTTCTTTTTTTTTAAACAATCGTTCTTATTGGCAATTTCTTTGATTAAATACACCAAATCTACATCAGTGACAGTAATACAAGAAGATGCATCACATTCATTTTGCATCCTTACATGAGGTTGGATAACATCGTGTCATATGGTCTCCCTCGTAGTCACAATTTAGTGGTGTTACTGTGGAACGGATGGCAAGGCAGTGTCAGCGTTCATGTAAGGTGGCCTGTGTGTTATGCTGGGATGTGGTGTGCACTCTCGTGGTTATCCCTATGTGATAGGGGTTGTTACGTGCCAGAAATGACAAACTGGAACGAACATGGGAAATTAAACTGGGATACACTGTGTTGTACATTGCTCCATTTGGTGGTGGCCGCCTGTGTATGGCAGCCTAGCATGTTGTCTAGTTAGGCACCTGCAGGTGGGAGGGGGAGGGGAGTCTGGAGAGTCGCGCATTAGGCAATGCATCTATGGGTCACTCATAGCTGTACGCTGTGACCTGTCGAGCACCTAGCCCCTTTAAGAATCAGCCCGCGTTGCCACAGGTGTCGTGTGTGTCACTGGGGAATGGGTAGCCTGGGACCCAAGCGCTGTCGATGTTTCCTGCACGAAGGAGTGGAGTAACATGGCCCAAGGCATAGAGATAGGGTGCTACAGGCTCCCCTAACTTCCTCCGCGCAGAGTACCTCTTCTTCCGCTGCGCACCACTTCTTACCGCTCCCACCCATGCCACTAGAGGGGGACCCCATGGTGCTTTCCAGTGCATAGTAATGCACCGCTTAGCCAGTAGAAGCACCAAGGACGCAAAGCGCATCTCCACCTTCATAGTCTTGCGATGTTTGCAAATGGCAAGAGCGCTCGCCTCCCATGTGTGAAGGCCTGGGAGTCCCGTTACTGTCCGGAAGGTGGTGTGAATAGTGTCCCAATAAGGTCGAAGCGTTGGACAATCCCAAAGCATGTGTTGGAACGAGGCGCTGGGTTCTGGGCATCTGGGATTTGTGAAGGAGCTATCTGGGAAATACTGCTGTAGACACAAAGATCTTTATTCGGTTACCATAAAAATAACCATAAAAGCACAATGCAAATGACAAATGATAAAAACTACTCATATTAATTACTTAACTGAAATCACATAATAATAAATTTACGATAATTAAAAACACATTTTAAAAAGGCAGTGACCGCAGCGATGACATATACTTCATCCAAAAGTTGCAAGGCCTATAATGCGGGGCGACATTGTCTCAGACCAAGTTTCTGTAGTGCCGGGTGTTAGAAACTGGCTCTATATATACTGCACCAAAGTGAGGAACAGTATGTATAGAGTCCAAGGGTCTCCAGAGGTTTGGCAGAGGTTAAAGTTAGATATAACCTTACTCTCTAAAGTGGTAACTTGGTCGAGCAGTAAGGCAGTATCAGAGGACAGTGTAAAGAATTTGATGTACACACTCAGTCAGCAAATGAATCCACCCACTCAAGAACTGAACTCTAGGCCAATTGATCTGTAATAAAAAATATATTGTTTTATTTCTAGAACCAAGCAAGCCTGGTACAGATAAGCATAAAAATACTTTTCAGTTGTAAATTACTTGTATGAACACAGTTCAAAATTGCAGTGTAACTTGTACTGGTTTTGGTTACAGTTTTAAGTAAGGAGTTTGCAACACATTGCAGATATAGTACATTCAATTGAATGGGCTTTTTAAGTAAAATGCAGTTAATTACTTTTCAGATTACTTTTGCTACCACAGGACTGGATCCTAGATTCAGCCCGGGGACATTTCCTGAAAACAGGTGAGTAAATGCGTTTTGGTTAAAGGTACGATTTTTAAAGAATATTATTGCATTTCAAAAGTCGACAATTGGAAACCTTTTCACATAGAATCACCAATGTTATCCTATGGGAGGGAATTCACTTAGCAGGTAAGTTATGTTATCGATACTTTTTCTTACACAGTGCTGGATCCTAGATTCAGCACTGGGACATTCCCTGAAAACAGTTGGGAAAATGCGTTTTGGTTATTTGGCTGATTTTTAAGGAATATTTGTAGTTTTCAAAAGTCGACACTGACATTTTTTTGGAGAAAAAGTGTCAATGTTATCCTATGAGGAAGAATGAGTTATCGGTTTCAAGGTAAGTAATCGGTCTTTTGAGTTAGGGTTCTGGGGTTAGCCTCAGGGGTCTCCCAGGGTCAGTGATGCGCTGTTGTTGCACCCCCAGTGGCACTAGGGCGGCCGGGTGCAGAGTGTGGTGACCCAATGTTATCCTATGGAGGATAGGGGGACTCCGGTTGGTGGTGGCTGTCAAGCAGGCCACAGGGTTGTGGGAGCAAAGCTCCTAGGGTTAAGCTCAGGGAAAGTTGGGGACCAAGTTAGCACAAAAGGGGCACCCTCAGCGGCGCTAGGGCAGCCGGGTGCAGGGTGCTGTTTTGAGGTCGGGTGCCCTGTTGATTTCAATAGGCATTCTCCGAGACAAAGAAACACTGCAGGCTCGGGGACGAGGATCTTCCAGGAGTGACCACCACTTCGAGGGGTAAGTTGGGATGTAGAGGGATGGTTAGGCACCGCTGGGTTGGGCACACAAGGCCGTGGGGCGTCGGGTGCAGGGGTGCCTTTGGACGTCGGATTTTCTTACCCGCTCTGGTCGCGGTAGGGGGGGTCCTCTGGATTGAGGATGCAGGCGTCGTCTGGATGCTTGAGGCAGGTCAGGGGTCGCCGGATCTCGGGTCAGAATCACCGGGGGTACCTCCTTGTGGTGTTTGTTCACTCAAACACGGGCCGGGCTCGGCGGGTGCAGAGTGTGCTGGATTTGCGGTTTCTGGCTGGCACCAGAAGCTGCAGTTTAAACACGTCCGGTGTTCACGGGAGAAACAGCTTGGAAAGTGAATGCAGGCAGGTCTTCCGGAGTTTTTGAAGTTGCTGGCCGCTGGACATGCCGGGGTTAAGCAAGAGCAGGTTCGAGGGGAGACAGGCCTGTAGGGCTAGAGCCAAGTCAGTGGGCGTAGTCCTCTTGTTAGTTCTGCACGGCTTCTCGTCCCTCTTCTTTTCTTGTGGTTGCTGGATCTGAGGAAGGAAGGTTCAGGGTGCCCCTAAATACTAAATTTAGGGGCGTTACAGGTAGGTAAAGGGCAGGGACCAATGGTTCCCTTCCCTGGGGTGGGTACACCCCCTACTCTGCCACTCTCCAGTGGGAGGGCGACAGGAGCCTGTCCCTGGTTGGCTGGGTCCCCCCATCCTCAAGATGGCGGGGACTCAAGGTTGTGCTTCACCTCGCCTCCCCCACCTTAGGGGTGGAGTTGGCAGAGGTGGGCACACCTCTCTTCCTCACTTGTTTTTCCCGCCGGTTCTCCCGCCCAAAGTGGGGGGTAGAACCAGTGGGGACCAGTTGCTGAATACAGCAAGTGGTCTGGAGAAGCTCACAAAGGCGGTAGGCCTTTGAAGCTTCCCCTGCCCATCCTGGGGGAGGGGACCTAGCACCTCGTCTCAGGATGTCCATTGTTGCAGGCCCTCGAGAGCGGATGGCTCTCAACCCAGGGGTCCAGCAAATTGTCTGGTGGGTGGCAGCCTAAGCAGCCAATCCGTCGGGACACTGGTTGTGGGTCGAGTTCAGGGGGCATTTCTAAAATGCCCTCTGTCGTGTGTTTTTACATTGAAACCCACACTGGCATCAGTGCGGGTACAATGTGCTGAGAAGTTTGATACCAAACTTCCCAGACTTCAGTGTATCCATCATGGTACTGTGGAGTTCGTAATGACAACCTCCCAGCACCATATACTCTTTAATGGTACACTGCACTTACAATGTCTGAGAATGGACTCAGACACTGTAGGGGCAAAGGGCTCATGCCTCTGTGCCCTCACCACTGGCATAGTGCACCCAGCTAGAGGGGTGACTGAACTAGGCCAGGGCAGTGATTGGTAGGCATGGCACACAGGGATGTGTGCCATGTCGACTCTTCACTTTTGATCTGCACCAAGACACGCAGCCTGCAAGGCAGTGTGTTTGTGAAAAGGTACAGGGCCCCTAAGGGTGGCACAATTGGTGCTGCAGCCCTTGGAGCCTTCTCTGGTCACAGTGCCCTGGGTACATGGGGTACCATTTACCAGGGACCTACCTGTGGCCAGAGTTGCCAATTGGGTTTTGTTTTGGGGAAAGAACACAGGCCTTGGGGTCCTGATTGGCAGGGCCCCAGAGCACATGAAGTAAAAGAGCATCAGTAGTCTGGCAACAAAAAAAAAAGGAGGGGGGGGGGGTTTACTGCAACAGAAAACCACTTTCTCACAACGGGATAATCCATCGCTTTCTTGGTCTAATATAGTATTTACAGAAAAACAATATGTGTATAGTTGACTGTATAGAGACATCGTCACATGGGCATTTACATAGATCTTTAGACCAATCATTTAATTCAGGAAAACCTAAAGATCTAATTAAGATATTCAATCTGAAACGTGTCAGCAAAAATCAGTCATAGTCGCACATAGTTAAAGAAATATAAGGCTAAATGCTAAGCGTCAGCAAAGTAAGTTGATGGGCTTGAACCGTTGGTTTTTTCATTTCATTTTTGGCTCTAAAATCACTCATATCACCGATACAGCTAGTTTTAAAATCTTTCCCAGGCACTTTGCACATAGTGTACGGCTCATTAAAATATTCTCTGTGTCCAAGTTTAATTATCAAAAAATAAGTCTGCACTACCTATCTATTTTTAAAAAAATGCAATTAAGTCGTCGAGTATACCACTCCAGCTATACCATGTGCTCAAGCCAAAGTAGAAAAAATGGTTGTTTAATCAAACATTTCATTTAAGTTTCGCACTCACATAACCCATTCAGACTGTGAAAACACACAACATTCATCGAGCATAATACCTAAATGTGATGTCAAGTCCCTATACAGATGCAGCACAGCAAAAACTTTTTTTCATATATATATATATATATACCCTTTCATGAATCAATTGAATTACTGGTACATGATCCACCATTAGTAAAGATTGACATCAAAGGTCACAATGTAGTTTGGATAGGTTGGTAAAAGAAGTTGATCAAATCAACGAGGATATATGGTACTTAATTCAAACAATAGGATGCATATGTAAGGAACAAGGGCTTTTTTTAAAAAAAAAACACGCAGAGGCGCGTTTCGGTGTTGCCACCCCCAATATCGGGGTGTCACCTTCTTCAGGGCATAACTGTGAAATCAAGTCAGGAGTCCATGGGGGCCTATTAAATAGTAAAAAAATATATTAAAAGGATTTTTTATTTTTCAGATAAATAATGATTTTAACAAATATCTCACATATAAATTACACAGTGTATATTGACATGGCACATGGTCTAGCCTGCGAGTGAGGAATAATAGAAAAACAATTAGGTCTATAAAGATAACTATGCACACATTACAAAGGTACAAAGATACAACAGAGACACAGAGTGTAAATAAAGAGTGAGATGAAGAGTTTGGTCCGCCACCAGTGCATAATTATAATTCGGATAAGAAGATTAAATAAGATCAACAAGAACAGCACAGACTTCAAGCAGCCTAAATAAAAACATTTTAACATATTCTAACCATCTTATGTGTTTAACCCCATCCAACCCCAAAGCATAGGTTAAGATATGACGGTTAAAAGCAGTTTCATCTGTGATCCAAATTTTGTGCCACAGGAGAACAGGCTGAATGTTAATCATGTCCTCCAAGTATGGCATCCCCAGTTCCAAATGGCAGATGTAATTTGAAGTGCTGTCCGGGACTGCCAAAAGAAATTTATAAAAAAAAAAATCCGCAATCTGCAGAGCATTTACCTCGACATAGCCCCAAATTCCAGCTCCATATGTGGCTATTGCCACACACTTTGCTTTATAAATGCGTAACAATTCCACAGGGGGTCGTCTGCCTAATTTACGACTAAAATTAGAAAGTGCCATCAATGATTTAGTAAACAGCAGCCGTCTGGTTTTAACTGCCTGGGTCCAGGTTCCTAACCTGTCAAATAGGATCCCCAGATAAGAAAATGTTTTGGTACACTGGATGGGCCTTGAATCTACAAAAATAGTGTTAATCTGTTTATTAGAACCCACCCCACAGTTCATTGTGAATGTTTTGGAGCAATTAATCCTAAACCCCAGATTTAACATAAAATTAGAAAAGGAGGTGACAATCCTTTGCAGACCGAGTGGCGTGCGGGCCATTAAAACGGCATCATCCGCATATAGGAGTGCAGGGATAGGGCGCTTTGCAGCTGTCCGCAAATGCCTGCACTCCTTGACTAGGATAGTTTCTAAGTTATTTATATATAGAGTAAAGAGGAACGGGGCAAGGACACAGCCTTGCCTCACTCCTCTTGACACAGTTAAGTGCTTAGTGCATTCGCCGCCCTCCCCATACCAAACCCTCGCCCTTGCCCCTCAATAAAGCTGCCTCAGAAAAGTGATTATTAAAACATCCATACACATACTCTCTAAAATAAGCCATAGCTTATCATGAATGACACACTTGAACACTGCCGTTAAGTCGACAAAGGTCATAAATAATCTGCCCCCTTTAGCTCTGGTATATGTATCTAGAATTATATGTAAATGTAGGCCCTGTTCGACTGTGCCCATGGCCTTACGGAAGCCATATTGCAAGTCACTTATAATAGCCTGTTCCTCTGCCCATGCCTGCATTCTGTCCAATAAAACTCGCCCAATAACCTTAATTGTAGAGTCCAGCAGCGAGATGGGTCGATAACAGGCTGGATTCATCCTATCACCTTTTTTCAAAATTGGCACAATTACATTACTGTTTCATACCAGGTTGATAGTAGACCTCGTGTGCAACATGCATTAAAAACATGCGTTAAAAGTGGCCCCATAGTTCTAAGTTGGATTTAAAATGCTCCACCGGAATACCATCCAGGCCTGGTGCTTTACCTCCCAGACTTGAGTTTATTGCTGTTTTAACCTCACTAAGAGTAAAATCAAGTGTTAATCCCCTGGATTCAAGCAAAGGCGTAACGGTGGTCGTGTTTGACACAGTGCCTTGGGCATCTATTGCTGAATTTTCATACTGCTGTAGTTTTTCAGGGGTGAGGTATGCCCGATGCAAAATGTGCAGTTGTATGTTTTTAAACCGATAGTTGCGGGACACTTTTTGGGGGAATTTGAGGGAGTGAGTCCATTCCTTGTCATGAAGTGGTCTGCAAAACTCTGTTTCCCATTTCTCCCAAAGGGGTGCAAGAGTGGGTGGCTCAAGGCTCTGTATGGCTCTATATATCCAAGTAACTAGGTGGCGCCCTGGGCCCATCTGCAATAGTACACGGATTACCGGGTGTGTGGGGGGTTCAGTGTCGATCGTGTGCCACAACTTGCGGCAGTCTGCAAGCAGCTGTCTGTGTAGAAGGAATTGTCCTCTGGGGAGGTCGAATTCATCCATAAGTGTCGCAAAGGATTGCAGCTGCCCGTTGAGGTACAGTGCGCCTGCGTCCTTTAGTGAGTGTTCTGTCCATATGTGGTGCATCCGCTCTGTATAGTGTGCCCAACCTTTGGGGAAACCCACCAGCGGAAGGAGAGGGGAGTACGTGGGTGCCATACGGTTCATTCTGTGTATACGTGTCAGACAGGCATGTGCCACTGTTGCCTGGAGCGGCCTGGTCGGAGGCGGCGCCGTCCTTGGCAGTAGCAATCGGTTGATGAATGGAGTCTGGACTTGCCCAGCTTTTGTGTGCAATTACCCCAGTGCCCGGCCCGCTGTCCAGCGTGACACCCACTGCAGCTGGGCTGCTAGAAAGTATGCCTCAAAGGACGGGGCAGCCAGTCCCCCCTGGTCAAGGGGTAACTGTAGGGCAATACTCCTGCGTCCCGATCCCCATATGAGGGTCCCAAGGAGGGCATCAAGTGCGCTAAAGAAGGAGCGTGGGGGGACCACCGGAAGTTTAGAGAAATAGTATAGTAACCGCGGAACAAGGATCATCTTGGCAACTGCTATTTTTCCTGTGACAGCCAAGGGGAGATATTTCCAAAAATGTATGGAGGATCTAATGCCGCAGTTCCACTGCTGGGTTGTAGGTATATCTACAAGATGAGAGTAGGAATGAGCAGAAGTACGCATCTGCACAACTTGAGCAAGTGGGGGAATGGAGCATGGTGTTCATCTGCTGCAACGGAGGTGTGTTACATGTGCTGATTTTGATTGGTACCAGAAGCAAGGGAACCCTTTCTATATGTTCACTACGACTCTCCCACTCCGTTTCTTCTTAATTCCCTCTCTATTGTTAGCATAATGAAGTAACTACCTTTACTAATGGAAAGACGCTTCCCAACAGGTGCTGTTCAATTTTGGCTTTCTGCTTTTCTGAATTTTATAGCTTACACAAAAGTAACAACAGTTAAGCAGAGGCGCTGGATTTTGGTTCAGCTATGTTACTCTGGAAGCTGTATTCAACTACAGGTGGCTTGGTCTGAAGCCTGAAAGGCTGTGAAAACACCTGCCACTCCTTTAAGGATCAACATACCACCAGTATCCCATCATGCACTCTGCTTGGCAGTTGAGGCAGCGTTCCTGTAACAGGAATCAATGATCATGGGAGCACTGTGGTTAATTCCTTGCCCCTTCTCCGTAGAGGTGGAAGAGTTGCCTATGACTATAGTGAAGAATCTCCAGGAGAACTAGGATTACAGGTAGCTATTTACTTTCTTCCAGTGGATCTTCATTACTAGTCACAAGCAATTAATAGAATAACAAGCCCATCCCTAACACGTGTGGAGAAAGCAGCAGAGAGAAAGCACCAATCTACACTAACTAAATAGGTTCCACAGGCAGGCTTGGCCCACTTGGGCTGCTTTGAGGCAATAATGTCTTGTAAAACTAAGACCTCTAGGTAGCCATTCACATTTTACACCATTCAGTATATTCCTTAATAATGCCGCAGACGCGGCCCTACCTCTTGTAAAATGGGCTCTTGGTCTACCACACAAGGTCTTGTTGATATTGCTATAGCAGAGCACAACATGGGAAGCAATCCATTTAGAAATGGACTGACTTCAAGTGGATAACCCTGAATACACAGGTCCATAGTTTACAAACGCATGGTCAATCACCTAATGTCTTTGGTTTTAGCAAGATACATTTTTAGAAGTTTTCCTTCCCAGAGAATCCAAAGCCCTTTCTGCTGGATAAGAGGAATTCTGGAAAAAAAGGGTTGGAAGGGAAATAATGTGGTTAACATGAAAGTCCTGTACAACTCTGGGGTGATAGCTAGGATGGTTCCTCATCACAACCTTATCTTTGCAGAATACCATATACTGCTCTTATTGCATAGGGTATGGATTTTACTAACCCTGTGAGGCAATAGTAAGGCCCCTACAAAGCTGCCTTCCAAGACATTATTTGTAATGCAGCCTTAAGGATAGGCCAAAATGGAGGACACATTAATTGAAAAGGGGCCACATTAAGCTCACAAAGAGGTGAAGGTGTCCTAAAAGCTGAAAAACCTTCTCGATTCGTTCTAAGAAGTCTTATATAACTGGGAATTTGAAGAAAGAGTTTTCAGAAGGCTGTTTTCTGTAAGTGTTAATGGCTGCTAGATGTTCCTTTAGAAAAGAACACTGCAGCTCAGTTTTAGCTAAGCTAAGTCTAATGTTAGAGGAATGCATTTGCCGACTAACTGCTTAAGCATGTGAAATCAATTGTAATCTCGATGGTAACCCAAACAATACTTTACTTCGGATATAAGGAAAACTTGTCTGGGGGAGAGGGGTAGGTTAGTTATTCTTTTCAGAAGGGAATTTGGGGGGGATTTTATAAAGCAATTGAGCTGGGATGATGGGAGTCTGCTAACCCTCACTATCTGACAAGTGAGACATAAAAAGGAATAGACTGTCATGTTTATAGGCAGCTTTGTGCAGTTTGGCCATTACAAAGGGCTGAAGCTCGTTGACACATATCCGAGCAAAGTATCTCTAAACCCTTCATCATCACCACAATATAACTGAGTCAGCTATTGCTTTTGGCAGTCTTGTTCCAGTGGTGAACATAGCCTCTAAATATCTTGTTACAGCCTTCAGATGTCTGCAGCAAAGTTGCAAGGCATGCAACGGTGTACTACCTTCATACATTTGAAAGGGGTGGGTATAGATCCAGAGAATACCTAAAATTCATTTTCTGTTCTAGTTTGCTTTTTCATAAATGGATGGACTGTTTGGAATAACATTTTGTCAGTTAACTTTGCTATGCTTCAGAGAAGGGTATTTCACTTTGCAGACCCACTGCGGTTTCCTCGAGACAAGCTGGCCATGTGGAATAAGTGCTCTCGACAGAGGGCATAAGATATATGACTTTCTAGATTGCCTCTGGCATTGGGGTGATGCCTGCAAGAGACTTGAGACTTGTTAAATATGTGGGCTTTCGACATTCGAGGTTAACCGCCAACCTGTAGGGGGTGAACTAATTGAAGACCATTCTCTGTGTAGGCTACGGTACGAGTGAAATTGGCCTCGACTTTGTGGTTGCACTGCATATTGCCCGAAGTAAAACATCAGTTGCCAATCGTTATTTGCTACCACGTGCCAGAAAAATTGCAGATAGCTTTACGTTTTTTTACATACTTCTTGCAGTTACTACAAACATATGTCTTTTGGATTTCAGCAAATTTGAAAAGGATAAGATGGAAATGTTATGTTTACAAAGAACTGTATCATTCCATATTTTCCCGGTATGGTCTCCCAGCTCTGCCATCTTCGGGTTGGTGTACCTTCATTCCCACGTCTCGAGGATTCAGTCACTGACTGGAGTCTGGTTTTGCTTGAGTAGGACTATCAGTAGTGTAGATGCAGTTCATATTTCAGTAACATGTCTGGCAGAAGTGTGGCTTGGTGTGCAGGCAGAGATCTTTACCAATTCATGGAAGTGCCAGCAAAAAGATTTGTATGTGCTGCCTCGTGCGAAGTTTGTGCTTGAAGGAAATGAGACTACAGTAGCTGGATACGTGAACCCATTCTTTATTGTGTGTTTTTTTTAGTTTTATAAATGCAAGGGTTAATTCATAGAATTACAAAAAAACGATAAAGATGACATTAGAAGTACATTTTAAAGCATCCTTGATGGATTATATTGAGGCATTTATTAACAACAAATAACATCAGTATATAGAACCATGGAAAGAAAGTCTGGACTGGAAGCAACAAGTGAGGTTATTTATTGTAGTAAGAGCGCAAATAATAGCATAGAGGTAAAGTGGCAGCATCCACCTTTCGTTAGAGGTTATCACTGATGATGGCACAAGGTGAGAAACAGTGGCTAACAATTTAAGAGATGCCCTGTAATAAATGACTGTACATCGGGTCAGCAGAGGGATGTAGTCCCCTTCCTTGGCGGACTGCACTGACGCCTGTTCAGTATTCACTGCCAGGAAGGTTTGGATATCTGTGCCTTCAGAGAAGCCACCGTGGAACTGAAACTTTGCTGTGTCTGTGTCATATTCAATGAATCTACAGAGTAAAGTGTTTTTGTTTATTCAAGAACAAATTCCCAAAGCTGGAGTGTATTATTGAAAAACAAAAAATAAATGTCCTTAATGTGTTGGGAGGTTTTCCTCCCAGTGTAAGAGGGATCATAATCCTATTTACTATATACTGGACCACCAGGCTTTCCATTATGGTCCCAAATAGGAAAACATGGCGTCGCAGCATCCACCCTCAATAGGACATATGGATTGATGGTGATAGACCAAGGGCCCAATGTCAATCGGACCAGCGGTCAGAGGATTCTGCCTGCAGACTTTGCCAGCGCAAGCATGGTAGTTCCTCTGTAACTGTCTGTGGCAGAGTACACGGTCTGCCAAACACTAAATAAGCCCCAAAGTTCTGAGCTCATCTGCATGGAATGGTAATCAACCATGTTCCATTGTTTTATTAGTTTATTTGAATTATTTGAGAACTCCACTCCATAAGCATGTCTCCAAGAAAGGTGGGGGGGGGAGGATTTCATGACACCAACCACTTTATAATTTGGGCAGCCTTACACGTGTCCCTGTTACAGTGCACGCTATGCTGTTACTTGATAGTTCTATAGTGCACTTCTACCCCTGGTGTAGCGCTGCAGTGCTGTGGGTTGCATTGGATATGCACCATTGCATGGTGCTTGGTTTTTCATGCAGACTGGGGTCTCATAGTGTGGTTCTTACCCGACTCAAACACTACTAGAAGCCGAAGACTCCAGCATAAGCAATCTCTGATGTAAAGCTCAAACAATACAGAAAAATACCGAAACAACCATGCACCAAACCATTATACAAATTACGAAATATTTTATTTAAATAACAAAACAACTACAAGAATTAGAAGTTTAATTTTAATTGGTAGGTTGTAGCTTTTCAATATTTGGTTGCATTTCTAAAAAAAAAAGTGATGTGCTACACTTTAGCATTTCCCGTTGCTTTTTTGCTCTTAATGCATGTTCTTTTTGTGAGCACAAGCCTGCATTTAATTTAATGCTCCCAATCTTCCGTGCTAGACTCTGCTGCACTTGCCCAGCCAATAAACGTATAGCCTCCGCTTTTTAATTCCTTCACATTTACAGATCATTTTTACATTTTAAATTTTACAATTGGCTTTTTTAAGTATACCTACTTTAATATTCTGCTAAAATTATTTCATTTTTTAAACAGCCATGGACCCTAGGTTAAGGTGTGTGTGTAACCTAAATGGCACATCTTTAAATTCCTGCAGAGCCGACTCAGCCTTCCCTCCTTCCAAGGTTAGCATCATCGGAAAATGCACAAAATGAGCAAAGGCCAGCAGTATTTAACTCCCTTAGCCTCTAGTAGGATGCTTTTGACAAGGAAGGCAGTCATACTTCTATTCAGTAGAGCACAATGAAATTGGATCTCTGTAAATATCATAGACTGCTACCAATGTTGAAGTTGCTTGGGTAGCGAATATCCACTGGTTACTTTATATCTGCTCTTTCAATGAGTTTCTTTTAGCCTGTAATCCGAAATCATTGTTTTAGACTTTTTACTCTGCGATCCTGTTCTCATACGTTTTTTGAAACAACAACTGGTCATAGTAGCAACTGTTGTCGTCAGTGATATGAAAAGGTCAATCTCTCTAGTACACGTTACATGAACCAAGTTATTATTTATGTCATTTGGCATCTGTATATGTACTTGCACTTCGTGAAAAAAGTGAAGCATGATAGTAGGGGATCTCTGAGGGTTATTATTTTTAGTCAATAAAGGATGTAATGTCCCATAGTCCGTTTTTGTCTTAATAATTCACCTATTCCTTCTTCTTTAAAGGGCATTCACAATTAAGGGCAAGACAACAGCTTGAAAGGAGTAAACTAACGGCTGCTACAGCATATAAATGTAGTGCCGGTGAAAGATTTGAGAAAAAGAGGTATGAATCCCGAAGTTGTCTCCTTGTGTACACTCCAGTAAAGACAATTGCCATGCTGGTGCACACTGGTAGTCCACCACAAAGTCGGGCTGGACTGGCTAATTTACCCTCTCCGGCATTTTACCGATGTGCTGCAGTTGTGAGGACTGGGAGTTTGAGGGAAATCGGTCATCCATGACCATCATTTAGCAGTGGCCTTTCGCAGGGTGTTGCTAGTTTGAACTTTTTTTTACAAGTCCATGAACACACTTTTTTAGGTGTGCCACAAGAAGAGCAATTTCAGTGGGTGAAAGTTTAGTTCAGTCCAGAGCATTAAGCAAAAACTGCATACAGAGCAAATTGGAAATTCATCCGTAGGCATCCTGTGTTGATCATCCTAGTATCTCCCCAAACTAGATGATTATTGAATGAGGCGGTCAAATACCCTAACAATACTGTCAGTGTCTCTACAGGGAAATTACATTCGGATACGCTATTCTGACAGTATGAACCTCAAGAGCCTGTGCGCCATTACGCGTTTCGGTCTCACACAGACCTTGATCACATGACGCGCTATCGTCTTCCTGAATGCTATTTAAAGTGACAGTGCAATACAAACTTCTAATGTAATAGACATAGAAAATGAATACTAAGCAGCAAAATAACGCCTAGCAACAGGTCGTAAATGCAAATAAATATTAAGTGCATGAATAATGATAAAATATCATGATCAACAATATTGTAAATAAATAAATAAATATTTAAATATTTAAAATAGTTGTAGAATTGCTAATAAATAGCATGTTAATAGCTAAGAACAGGTAAAAATACATTGAAAAGAAATAAATTCATAAAATATGAAAATATCATCTCTTTGCTGGATATTGTTGATAAAATACCCATAGGTATATACCTGAAACAATCTGTTGACAACGTTTGGTGCTGAAATTGTTATGCCAGAGTGGGTATAATAAAACCAATATGTCTATAACCTCAAGTGCAAATATCGGTGCCACCATATGTGCAAAAGTGCAAAGTATAAATATATAAAAAAAAGAGGAAAAAGTCAGTTAATAAATTTAAGAGGAAGCAGCCTAATAGTCAATTTGATTATTTACAAGCAGAAAAAATTATTATTAAAATCATGATCTCAGTTCTATATGTTCATGACTTATAAACAGGTAAAAAAATCTTCACTAGAGTTGAGACCGTTAGGTGTTTTGCAATCCAACTCTAATATGTAGCTGGTTTCTAGCTGTCTAAGAAGAGCCTCACGGTCTCCACCTCTTATTAGAGGGGGAACTGTGTCTATCACGAAATATTTCAAGACACTCACATCTTTGTTATGAGACTCCTCAAAATGCCTGGCAACGGGATAAGCCTGATCGCCATGGATTATATATATCCAGCTCCTTACAGTCGTAAATTAATACCAGCACTCCCGTTAGGTTAAATCCACCTTTGGATTTATTTGCGAGATATAAATCAACAAACGTGTTTCGGCGTCAGCCTTCGTCAATGTCGACAGGCGCTGTTACCATGGCAACTTTTAACACATGTCAATTTCATTGTAAGGGACAAAGGACTATTACGTTACAACAAGCGCCATCTTTAAACATGTTTCGATCCACATTTCAGTCTATTTATATATCATAGACAGTTCATATAGCTCTTAGCGCCTAATTTGGTAGACAGTTAGAGTTGACGAAGGCTGACGCCGAAACGCGTTTGCTGATTTATATCTCACAAATAAATCCAAAGGTGGATTTAACCTAACAAGAGTGCTGGTCTTAATTTATGACTGTAAGGAGCTGGATACGTTAGCGGTCTGCCACCGCTGGACCGGGCACCTGCTCATGAGTGCCGACACGAAGGCAGGACACGGAGCAGCAATATATATATATATATATATATTACCTACTGGCGGTCGCCAGTAGGTAGTTATAGTTAGGACCCCTTTTCCATAGGAAAACCTCAACATTCTATTTTGAATAACTTTGGCGCCGGTCGATGAATCCTCGCGAATTTCTCAAAATAGGTGGGGCGCTACGCTCCGCTCCTACCCTGAAAGTCTCGGGGGGATCCGTCAAGCGGGGGCTGAGATAAAAGGGGGGTCCCAAAACGCGTTTTCCCCATGCATTTTTCCATAGGACCTTTAGAACGAGCTACAGCCCGAACGGCTGAACAGAATTACTCGAAATTTGGCAGAGAGGTAGTCCCTAGGTCAAGGAAGTGCCTTTTGTAGGTTTGGTGTAAATCTGTTCAGTAGATTCTGAGAAAATAGCCTTTAAATCAATATATATATCTGAGCCCGCTTACGGTACGCTTACGGTACGCTTACCGTAAGCGTACGGTGGCGTGCGCGAGCGCGATTCTGATTGGCTCTTAGATCTTAGTAAACATTCGAATCGGCCGAAACCAGGAAGCGGCGGCCGCCATTTTGTGTATTTCACTCAGAAAAAAAAGAGTGAAAACAAGAAAAGGGGGCAATGAGGAGAGTTACAGACCCCCTTACATTTGTGAGGGGGTCAAAGAAGGACTGTAAAGTACAAAGAAAAAATTTATTGATTTTAAAAAAAATCACGGGGTACGCGTACGGTAAGCTTACGGTAAGCGTACGGTAGAAAAAAAAAAAAAAAAAAAATGAAAATCAGATTTAAGTGTTTAGATATTAGGGGGCTCTAAAAAGAGCCGTTGTGTTTATGAAATGATTTTTTAGTGGTACCTACAAGTAAGTACCGATGCAGAGTCTAAGGTTCAAGAGGAAGACTCTGTTCCCTTCATCATTGAAGTGCACACCATCTCCTCTATAAATGTCTTGCATGTCATAACGCAAGTTGTTGTGGTAAATGGCACCCATACCATAGTCACGGAGGAAAGCAGAAACAGATTTGTTGACGTGCTTTCTTGCTTTGTCATCGCACCGCGTGCCCACCGTGCGTGCACGGCACTAACTGCGTAAAGTGGGCGCGCGGTGCGCGAAGCGCACCGCGTGCCCTCTGTGCGCGCACGGTGCGCGAAGCTTACCGTGCGCGCACGGAACGAACTGCGTTAAGTGGGCGCGCACGCCACGAATGGCGTAAAGTAACTTAGCATTTAAAAAACCGTACAAATTCACTGAAAAAACCATAGGTTTCACACATGTTATAGTTAGCGGAAATTTTACTGATAAAAAACCAATGAAATTCCCCCGTGATAGTTAGTGCAGGCAACTATAACTCACGCGACCGCAATCTTCTGCTGATGACATATGTGTCTTTATGAAAAAAAAATATTTGTAATATATGTATAGCTAAAAATGTATGGAAGAAGACATGGGCAAATAAGTGTCTAAATACAGTATTAGCATCAGCAGAGGATTGCGGTCGCGTGAGTTATAGTTGCCTGCACTAACTATCACGGGGGAATTTCATTGGTTTTTTATCAGTAAAATTTCCGCTAACTATAACATGTGTGAAACCTATGGTTTTTTCAGTGAATATATATATATATATATATTCACGCTCCAATTTGCCCACACGATAGAGCAGCACTCAGACACAAGCAAATGGTAGCAAGCCTTTATTCCGGGTACGAGCAAACTCCTGCCTGCTGCTTTCAATAACAGCCATTCCCACATCATGCCTGACGCGTTTCAGAAGTCATCCTTCCTTCCTCAGAGGCCATAGCTGGAATGGTTACGTGCAGCGCCAGTCTCAGTTCTCTCTCATAATGCCGATTTCCACGCCCCTATATCCAAGTACCGCTAAGAAAATTGAAGACGACGGTTGACGCCACAACTTCAAATAAAAGGCGGACACGGACCTCCAGTTAGGTGCTGATTTATTTCATTCGCAGTGTTGTCTTGACGTTTCGGCTCCAACGAGCCTTGTTCACAGGACTCACGGGGTTCATTTAGTCCATTTATTAGCGAGGACGCGTTTCGGCTTTCTGCCTTTTTCCAGCTCGCATGAAATCAAACAACAGATGCAATACGGTACTATTTAAAGTCATAGCTGGTTTTTGATTGGACGCTGTGAATGAGAGGGAAAGAGGGATTGGTTAGTCTCGTATCCATGTCTTTGATCCCTCCGCTGTTATTGCGGAAAATATACAATCCATGCTTCTGAAGTGATTTAACATTAGAAAGTCTTAATGACTAATGCAGTTTTTACTTATTGTACCACAATGGGACAGTTCAGAAATATACAGTTCGTCCAAGAGTTACCTTTCTCCTCTCTTCGCAGCTGTAATGTAGAGTACCTTATCACGTTGTTTCGGTGACACTATTGGAAATACCCCTCGTCAACCACCAGGCTCTATGGTACCCCGTGCAGGAGTCGGTAAATATCCGGATCTCCACCAGTTTGAATGACTGGCGACTATGTCAACGCTAGTGCCTCAGATGCCATTGTGGCGGTGCAGGGCGCCAACAACATTCTCCGCTCCGATGTCCACCTTGGCGTATGCAGCACTCTTAGTGACGGGTGCAAGTGAAAAATGGAGGTGGGTCCATTTAAAATATCAAAGCTCCTGTGTCCTGAAAACACACACAGCACTCACGGGGTTCATTTAGTCCATTTATTAGCGAGGACGCGTTTTGGCTTTCTGCCTTCTTCCAGCTCGCATGAAATCAAGCAACAGATGTATGACGGTACTATTTAAAGTCATAGCTGTTTTTTGCTTGGACGCTGTGAATGAGAGGGAAAGAGGGATTTGTTAGTCTCGTATCCATGTCTTTGATCCCTCCGCTGTTATTGCGGGAAATATACAATCCATGCTCATGAAGTGATTTAACATTAGAAAGTCTTAATGACTAATGCAGTTTTTACTTATTGTACCACAATGGGACACTTCAGAAATATACAGTTCGTCCAAGAGTTACCTTTCTCCTCTCTTCGCAGCTGTAATGTGGAGTACCTTATCACGTTGTTTCGGTGACACTCTTGGAAATACCCCTCGTCAACCACCAGGCTCTATGGTACCCCGCGCAGGAGTCGGTAAATATCCGGATCTCCACCAGTTTGAATGACTGGCGACTATGTCAACGCTAGTGCCTCAGATGCCATTGTGGCGTTGCAGGGCGCGCCAACAGCATTCTCCGCTCCGATGTCCACCTTGGCGTATGCAGCACTCTTAGTGACGGGTGCAAGTAAAAAATGGAAGTGGGTCCATTTAAAATATCAAAGCTCCTGTGTCCTGAAAACACACACAGCACTCACGGGGTTCATTTAGTCCATTTCTTAGCGAGGACGCGTTTAGGCTTTCTGCCTTCTTCCAGCTCGCATGAAATCAAACAACAGATGTATGACGGTACTATTTAAAGTCATAGCTGGTTTTTGATTGGACGCTGTGAATGAGAGGGAAAGAGGGATTGGTTAGTCTCGTATCCATGTCTTTGATCCCTCCGCTGTTATTGCGGGAAATATACAATCCATGCTTCTGAAGTGATTTAACATTAGAAAGTCTTAATGACTAATGCAGTTTTTACTTATTGTACCACAATGGGACACTTCAGAAATATACAGTTCGTCCAAGTGTTACCTTTCTCCTCTCTTCGCAGCTGTAATGTAGAGTACCTTATCACGTTGTTTCGGTGACACTCTTGGAAATACCCCTCGTCAATCACCAGGCTCTATGGTACCCCGCGCAGGAGTCGGTAAATATCCGGATTTCCACCAGTTTGAATGACTGGCGACTATGTCAACGCTAGTGCCTCAGATGCCATTGTGGCGGTGCAGGACGCCAACAACATTCTCCGCTCCGATGTCCACCTTGGTGTATGCAGCACTCTTAGTGACGGGTGCAAGTAAAAAATGGAGGTGGGTCCATTTAAAATATCAAAGCTCCTGTGTCCTGAAAACACACACAGCACTGACGGGGTTCATTTAGTCCATTTATTAGCGAGGACGCGTTTAGGCTTTCTGCCTTCTTCCAGCTCGCATGAAATCAAACAACAGATGTATGACGGTACTATTTAAAGTCATAGGTGGTTTTTGATTGGACGCTGTGAATGAGAGGGAAAGAGGGATTGGTTAGTCTCGTATCCATGTCTTTGATCCCTCCGCTGTTATTGCGGGAAATATACAATCCATGCTTCTGAAGTGATTTAACATTAGAAAGTCTCAATGACTAATGCAGTTTTTACTTATTGTACCACAATGGGACACTTCAGAAATATACAGTTCGTCCAAGAGTTACCTTTCTCCTCTCTTCGCAGCTGTAATGTAGAGTACCTTATCACCTTGTTTCGGTGATACTCTTGGAAATACCCCTCGTCAACCACCAGGCTCTATGGCACCCCACGCAGGAGTAGATAACTATCCGGATCTCCACCAGTTTGAATGACTGGCGACTATGTCTAAATCACTTCAGAAGCATGGATTGTATATTTCCCGCAATAACTGCGGAGGCAGAAAGCCGAAACGCGCCCTCGCAAATAAATGGACTAAATGAACCCCGTGAGTGCTGTGTGTGTTTTCAGGTCACAGGAGGTTTGAAAAATGGCATCCCTTGATGTGTACACCTAGATGGCAGGCCAGACTTGAGCCAATGCTGAGTTCAATCCACGGTATCTGGGATGAAAAGCTAGTAGAATTCTAAGTTACCCATCATACCAGGATAGAATATTTAACTGCGAGCACAACTTTAAGTGACTATCACCAGTCTCATTCTAACATCACTGACCTAGGCAACTTCAATAACATGGCTCGAAACACCAAACACCAGATGGACTCAACAAAATAGCTATCAGGTCTCACTGGTCAAAACTCATTTCTGATCTAACACACTATGCAAGACATAACGGAATTTTCGGCAACATTGGCATAATAACCACATCCAATCCTCTACCCCAAAAGTGGAGCCATTCCTTTCAAAATCATGATTCTAGCACACTGCACTTCCAAAAGGCAACTTCAAACCAAAAACACCGGAATGTGCAGTGTAACAGCTGAAATTGGACACCCAAGCTACAGCTACTAAACTAACCCCCAAAGCGGTTAGCCACATGGCTTAAGTAATTATAAAATTCAATGAATAGCTATCAAAAGCATTTGACTTGACCATCCCATGGCACAATCCATCATGCTAGACTTGCACAAGGTGTGCTTTGCTGTCTTGGCCTGCTGCTTGCTGCTTCCATGTTGGGCAGTGAAAGGACTGGACTTTGCTTTCTACATCCTGCTTGCCAAGGTTCTCCAAGGGCTTGTGTGTGCTTGCCTCCTGTTAAGCAGTCTCATGGCCATCAAAGACTTCATCTGCAGCCCCTGAACTCCTCTGCTGGGCGTTCTGATATGCCAAGTGGTGCCAGTTCCAGTTCTGGAACCTTGGAGGTGGCTTTGCTACAAAAGAACCAAGAAAATCCATGCAGCGACTCTCAGGGCCTGTTTTTCAGCAACGCAGCATTGCCGTGCAGTTGAAAAACCAACCAATCACCGGGGTGCGGCCAAGAATCACTGCAGCGCCTGCCGTGCGGCGGAAAGATTGCCGCAGTCCAAGTCCTGAAAACCAATTCACCAACGTTCGTGGCACCCGCTCTAACTCTGATGCAGACCCTGCTGTGTGGCTGAAGAAATAGACGCATCGCCTGCTTTGCGGCTGGGAAATTGATGCAGTGAAGGTTTCGCTGCATCGACCCATCGCGTCTGGATTTTTAAAGCATTGCCCTTGTGCGCCAAGTTCTTCATCGATGTTGCCCATCAGTAAGAAACCATGGCCGCGTGTCCAGAGATTGACGCATCACCTGCCATCAAAGTAAGGAATCAACACATCACCTCCCCTGGCAGTAGGGAATCGACTCATCACCTTCCCTGTGCTACAGTAAGGAATCGATGCATCACCTCCCCTGCCAGTAAGGAATCGATGCATCACCTCCCGAGGGAGTAAGGAACCAACACATCGTTTTGCTTTTCTGGCGCCTCATCTCCCCAGCTCCTGTTTTCATCTTTTAGATTTTGATGCATCCCAGGTTCTTTGTGATAAAAGTCACGCATCCATAGTTTCGTTTGGACTGAACTATTTCAAACCTTTTAAAAGTGATATCTTTATTTGTGTATGTTGGAATTTTGTTGTTTTGGTCTTGTTTCATTCAGATATATATTGGTTATTTTTCTAAACTGGTGTGGTACCCATTTGTAGTCTCTTCTCTGTGTTACTGTGTGTGTGTGTGTGTGTGTGTGTACAAATACTTTACACATTGCCTCTGAGATAAGCCTGACTGCTTGTGCCAGCCTCCAAAGGGGGTAAGCAGAGGTTATCTCAGCTGTGTAATCCCGTTACCTTGACTAGAAGAAAGGGTTCCTACTTGGACAGGGTGCAAGCCACTGCAAACTAAAGACCCCCATTTCTAACAAAAGTCTATTAGAATTTGTTGTCATTTTTGTAATAAGGTCCCAACTGTTCTAAACAAGCATGTCTGATTCAGAGGGTACTAGCCAGGAGCTCAACCTGGCTCCCTACAAGAAACTTAACTTACTGCAATTTAAGAACCTCTGCATGACTTGCAATATTGCCGCTTGGCCTAAACCAAAAAGGGCACAACTCTAGGTGTTGCTTGCCAAGTAGGATATAGTCATTGCACTGGAAAAAAATGCTGACGAGGGACAGTAGAAGGTGAAGACTTAAGAGCTTAAGGGACTAGCAAAATGAGTAGCCCTTGAGACCAAAGTCCAATCCTGGCTATAGAAAAAGAAAGAGCTGAGATGGGTCTTGCACCCATGAATGGTGGCAGCAAAATCCTAAATAGGTAGGAAGAGGCAACCTTTGACGCTGAAATCCCCAAAGGGATAGTCCCAAAATATGTTTAGGATGATGATATCACAAAATGGTTTACAGCCTTTGAGAGGGCTTGTAAAATGAGAAAACTCAGTAACAAGTATTGGGTCTCTCTACTCTGAGAGCTTTTCTCAGGCAAGTACAGGGATAGACTCCTGACACTTAATGAGCCAGATGCTGAGTCCTATGACCTCATGAAGGATACCCTGATTGAGGACTTTGGACTCACCACTGTACAGTAAAGATTGAAGTTCAGGGATACACACAAAACCTTGAGTCCTGTGTTGATTTTGTAGACTTTTCAGTCAAGAACACTAGGTGGCTGGTTGAAAGGAAGTAATGTGCAAGACTATGAAGTGCTTTATAGTCCGTTGATGAAAGAGCACTTGCTAAGTAACTGTACGTCTGAGAAATTACATCAGTACTTGGTGGACTGAGGGTTAGTCTCTCCTCAGGAGCTGGGGAAGAAAGCTGACCATTGAATCAAAACCAGGGTGTCCAAGAAGGCCCATGGTGTGGGTGACCAAAAGAAAGAGGTTGCTAATCCCCCCCTCAAGGGAAAGATGTGGGACAGCCTAAAGATAAAAGTAAAGAGTCTTCTAAAGGTCCCCAAAAACCTGTTCAGGAGGGTGGACCCAGAGACACTTCACAAAACAAGGGTGGGCACCAGGGTAAAAACTGGGATCCAAAAAGGCCTGGTGTTTTAATTGCAAGGCAAGTGGACTCTAAACTAGTGATTCTACTTGTCACAAAAAGGCTCCCTCTAGCCCAGCACCCACAGGGGTGGTGAGTCTCCATTTGGGAACCTTGGTTTGCCCTGACCAGGTCAGTGTGCACACTGAAGCTACCTCAGTTTCAGAGGGAGGGGTGGATGTAGATACCCCGGCTAGCTGGTCCAGTAGTTTGGAGAAGGACAGACAACAGCCACATATTAATGGAGTTGAGGTAGTAGCTCTGGGGGAAACAGGTGCAAGTGTCACTATGGTGACTGAAAAACTGGTATCCTCAGAACAGTATCATGCTGGAGAAACTTACCCAGTCATCAATGCCGATATTGTGACCAATGTTCATTCTATGGCTATGGTGACAATAGAGTGAGGAGGGGTTACTGACCAAAAGAAGGTTGTTGTGTACTCTGCCATCCCAGTCAAATGTTTGCTTGGTAATGATTTGGAGACCTCAGCATGGACTGAGGTAGAGCTCATGACGCATGCAGCCATGCTGGGAATACCTGACTGGGTGTGTGTGAGAACTTGTACACTGTGCAAAGCCCAAGGTGAAAGGTGTTGGATCCTGAAACTATTGACCAACCCTCCAAGACAAAATGTAAGAAGTCTGGGAAACCAACTTCTGTACAGCCACAAGCTAAGGTCCCCTCTCCCCAGGAAGACCTGTCAGCCCTTGAGGGAACTGAGCCCCAAAAACATGGTATCAGCCAGAGCTTCGAGGCCCAGGGGGACCCTCTAGGGAAGATCTTTGCCAGGGACAAAGGACTTGTCCCACTCTTGAGAGCCTGTGACAGCAAGCTGCTGAGCAGGAAAAGGGAGATGTAAGTGGCTCCCAGAGGACCTACTGGGAGGGGAGAGTTCCTGTACACTGAGGTCAGAGACCCCAAGCCTGGTGCCACTTGGAGAGTGGTTGTGCCTAAGCAGTACAGATAATTTCTCTTCACCTTAGCACATGACATCTCCTTTGCCGGGCATCGTGACCAGACAAAAACATGAAATAGGTTAGTCACCCACTTCTACTGGCCAGGTATGTCCCAGAAAGTAAAGGAGTCCTGCAGGTCCAGTGTTGCCTGTCAGGCCAGTGGCAGGTCAGGTAACAGACTAAAGGCCCCTTTAATCCCACTTCCAGTGGTTGGGGTACCCTTTGAGAGGGTAGGTGGTTGACATTGTTGGCCCCTTGGACCAGCAAAAAACAACAGGGAACAGATTTATACTGGTGGTAGTGGATTATGCCACCAGGTACCCTGAAGCTATACCCCTTAGGACCATCACTGCTTCTGCAGTGGCTAAAGCCCTCATAGTATTTTTACTAGAGTGGGCTTCCCTAAGGAGGTTGTGTCTGACAGAGTTAGTAACTTCATGTCTGGCTACCTGAAAGCCATTTGGGCTCAGTGTGGGGTGACATATAAGTTTACCACCCCATATCACCCACAAACCATTGGTCTAGTCGAGAGGTTCAACAAGACCATGAAAGGTATGATCGTGGGACTCTGTGAAAAGCTCAGAAGGAGATGGGATGTCCTGTGTTGTAGCCACCCAGGAGGAGGTGTTCCGTGCTCCCAGAGGTCAGCCCTCTCTCCTCAGTAAGTACCAAGATGCTAGACCCTCTAGGAGCCCTCCAGCACCAATACTTGAGGTACCGGACTCCTTGCAGCAGCCAAGACTTGGTGGCGGTCCAATCCAGACACTGACCCTACAAAGACCGACCAGCCAATGAGGGACGTCATGGTTGCCCCCTAACCTTTTGCCAAATACCTGATGTAATTTGACTGAGTATGCCCTGGGTCCCTGACTATCACGTTTCCAGGGCCTGTGTTTTTCCCCTAGCTTGTACCATTATTTCCACAATTGGCACAACTCTGGTCTACCTGTAAGCCCCTTGTAAGGGGTGCCTATTGTACCAAGGGCTTGGTAGCTAGGGAAAGGCCTCTGAGGGCTGCAGCATGTATTATGTCACCCTCAGAGACCTCTCACCACAAACATGCAACACTGCCATTGCAACCTGCGTGTTGTGGTACAGTTAAAAGTGAAGAGTCTACATGGCACGTATCTCTGTGTGCTATGCCTGCCCAGCACTGCATGAGCCCTAGGTAAGTCACCCTTAAGGCAGGGTGCCCTATACCCCATGTGAGGACCTATCTGCATGAGCAGACAGGTCCCTATAATATCTAATGCCATTATAAGATATTTTAAGTGCCCAGTAAAGCTATCCCGAGTATATGGTCTGGAAACTGGTCATTGCGAATTTCCTAGCATCATAACGGCTTTACTAAAGCCTGAGATGTATGGTAACATCTAAGAATAATAAACCTGCACTGATTCCAGTGTCAGATGTATTACTCACTGCACTCAGGAGTCCCTTCTAGAGGGGACCCCTGAACCAAACCAACCACTGGTGGGTTCCTGATTGGTGAACACCAGCGTCCACCACGAGACAAGTTTCTGGACCCCTGGGGTGGGAGCCTGCACTCCCTGGGCCAAGAAACAAAGCCTTTCCTGGGCGGAGGTGTTCACACCTCCCCCAGGTCAGGTAGAGCTTAAATGGCCTTGCCGCCTTTGCAACGCGACCCCCACCCTCTCTTGCTATCAGGAGCTGGCCCCCTTCCTGTCTCACCACCTTTTCAGCTGGAAAAATCAAGACAGCCTAGAAGGTGTGCCCACCTCGTCCTACCCCACCCCTCAGGTGGGGAGGCGAGGTAAAGCCAACTCTTCAGTGCCTGCCATCTTGCAGATGGCATGCACCCCCCAATCAGGATCAGGGATTGTGCCCACTCCCCCACGTGGGGTGAGCACACTAAGGGTGTAGTCACCCTTAGGACAGTAGCCCATTGGCTAGTACCTCGAGACCCCTAAAACGGGACCTAAATACAGTATTTAGGGGCCAGCTCTAAACCCAGAAGTTAGTTCTTAACAACCTAAGAAGATTGGAATCCTGAAGACGTTGCAGCAGTGAAGACTCCAGGCCCAACTGACTTGGCCACAGACCTACCGACCTGCCTGCAGCTCCGTAGAAAATGACGGCTCGAAAAAAGATCAATCAGCAATCTCCAGATTTGGTGAGGACTGATCCCCCACTTCAATAAAGACTCGAGACTCCTGAGGACAGCAGCCCTGTCTACAGAAGAAGATTTAGCCCCTGCTGGACTAAGAAACCTTGCTCCAGGACTTGCCTCTGCACCCATCGTCCACAACCCTTGATCCGAGGGTCTACCCATCCTGAAGGGGTCCCCCAGCAGTTCTGACCTCCAAACCCATTGAGCAGTTTCACTTCCAAGGTTCTGTGTCGACGCCTGCAGCCTCTTCACAACGACCCCCCTCCACCACGACCGGACGGATAAACGGATTCCTGACGTCAAAAGGCACTCCTGCAGTCTCTGACCTTGCGTCATGGAAACCCGATCCCAAAGTGTCCCGACATCGAGGGACATCCCTACTTACCTGCCCAACTCTTGGTTCCTCCAGAAAGACTTCCTAGACCGAGCCTGAAGCCGAAAACCAAAGACGACAAACCCCATAGGATTGCATTGGTCTCCGCTTACTGTCTAAGCACCCTGCATCCGGCCGCCCTTGTGCAGCTGGTGGTGTAGTCTTGGTGCTATCTTGGGACCCCCGTTGCCCTCACCTTAAGCCTAGGAGCTGGTCTCCCAAAACCGAGGGACCCGCCCGTGAGCAGCCACCAACTGAGGTGCCCCTTAGCTCCCTTGGCTAACCTTGGAACACTTGCACTCTGCACCCTACTGCTTTAGTCCCGCTGGTGGTGCACCTTGAGTGCTGAACTGAACCTTGGGGAACCTTGGTTCTACCCCCCAAACCTCAGTTACCAAAACCCTTTACTTACCTGCAAACGTAACACTGCTTTTTCCTCCATAGGATTGCATGTTGGGTTTTTCTCAGAAAATCGTTTTAAGTGTTGATCGTGTCTTGTACTGCAACAAAGTAAATTAGTCTTCAAATGGGTTAACCTGCTTGCTAATGTACTACAATGTCCAAACTGCATGATTACTTTGTTTTCTGCAAAGTTAGAAAAGTAACTGAAAAGTAATCTAAAGTAATTAAAAGTATTGTTAACAGTGTACAACCCATTTTCTCTACTGAAAAGTAACTTGTATGCTTCTACAAAACCAATAGACACTATGGGCCTCATGTAGGTAAATAAATTTTACCGGTTCTTAAATACCGAGCCGTACCGAATCGGTAAATTAGAATCGGTAAGTTACATGTAGGTAAAAATTCGGTAACAGTTACCGATTCGGTAACAGTCGGTAAATACGAATCGGAATTCACCGATTCGGTAAATACCGAGGTGATAATTACCGAATCGGAAAATACCGAGGTGGTATCTACCGAATCGGAAAATACCGAGGTGGTATCTACCGAATCGGAAAATACCGAATCGGTACGTACGGATTCGGTAAATAACATCACATGACTTGACGAAACAGCTAATCCTGTGCAACGACAGCCCACCCAACCAGGAACTGCCCACACCCAGGCAGGTGTACACAATTAGCCGAAGTGGCCACACCCAGGCAGGTGTACATAATTAGCCGACCCTGGAGAGGCTCGGAGTGCAGAGGAGAGGCAGGGAGCAGTTGCATGTGCGAGCGGGAAACGAACAGCATGTCCAGCCAGAGCACACAGAAAGACGGAGGGGAAAGGAGGAGGAAGCTCAAATTCAGCCCCAAGGAACTCCAGGTGCTGGTGGAGGAGGTGGTGAAGCAGCACCAGAAGCTGTTTGGGAGGCAATCCCTTCAAGTGCCTGAGGCCGAAAAGCGCAACATATGGCTGGCCATCCAGGCGCAGGTCAATGCTGTGGGAGTGACCCACAGGGAAATTGAGGTCCTCAAAAAGCGCTGGTATGACCTGAGGATTGTGACCAAGAGGAAGATGGGCGACATCCAGAAGGAGGCCAGCCAGACCGGAGGTGGAACCAACAGGGCACCTGCCCTCACCGAACTGGAGGAGCTGGTGGCGGCCACACTCGAGCAAGAGAGCGTCGTGGGTCTTGGGGACGCCGACAGCTCTGCCAGAGCCGCAACACACCAAGGTAAGACGAAAGCACAGCAATGTAGCCGCCCCTACCCCTATCCCACATCCCCCATTGTGACACGAGAATCACACTGCAGTCCACACGTGTCAGTGCAGACAGGCAATGCATTCCGGGAGATGTAGTCAGGGCAACACTAACCATGACGTAAATGTCACAGGGCAACAAGGCATGTCACGCACTCGAGGCACAAGGAGACAGAGGACAGATTGGAATGTGAAATGATTTATTGTGACGCTTGCAATGCAGCCCTTCGGGGACACTGAGCCAATGTTGTTTTTCTGTCCACAGATGTGACATCATGCAGTACAGGGCATGCTGCAGGGGAGACGGCACACCGGCCACAAAAATCACCTCTAGCCAGCACGAGTGCAGACCAGGGAGCAGGCCCACTTGCAGCCGCACCACCTACGCAGCCAGCCTCGCCGCACACAGAGCCAGCATCACCTCACCGAGAGCCAGCATCACCACCACCAGAGCCAGCATCGCCACTCATGTTCGATTCACCGGCCACATCTCCGCTTGCAGGTGTGAGAATGAGGAGGCGTCCAGCAGCCAGGCTACGAGCCTTAGACACCTCGTCAGACGACAGCATGGGCCCAGAAGACCGCACCGGGCCCCAGGAAGGGAGCCATCCCACTGTGCCCCAAACATCACAGGCAGCACAGACGGGAGCAAGAGGGCGCCGCAGGTCGCGTGTCCAGAGTCCACCAGCACCCACTGACGGCCATGGTGTCTTCTTGGGGCTCGAGGGCCAAATGTTGAAGCAACAGCGCCTGCAATCAAAGGCAGTAATGTCAGTCCAGAGGCACATGCGGGTGATGAGGACAAGCTTAGTCAACATGGACACAAACATTGGCGGCATGGCTGCGGGCATTCGGGACATGTCCCAGTCAATCCAGCAGTTGTGCAGCAAATTAGATGCTGACATCGAAGCACGGCGCCGGGAACGCCAGAGAAGGGACACTACCAGCAGGGCACTCAACCGTCTGGCAACTGCGACTTCCCTACTTTGCCGGCGCTCTGTGACGATGCAGGAGGGCCTAACACAGTGCTGCAGCGACCTGTCACGGGGGATGGTGCAGGTGACAAGTGCACTAGGGGTGCTATTGACAAGACAGGCGTCGACAACTGCTGCAGGGGATGCTGCGGAGAGCATCGACACCAGCAGCAGCATCACACCCCCCGTCCCCGAAGCACGCAGGAGCAGCAGGCGGCTTGGGGTTGGCTCTAGTGAGGATGCACAGGCCGTGCAATCCACCACTGCAGCGCGTATGCGCAAACATTGATGTGGCCCTGCTTATCCACTTGCCATTGGGTGACGTAACCCTGGACATACTCATTGTATAGATGGCATATTGCCAGATTGGCCTGTTCATGTGTTCATGGCGTGGTGCCACATTAAACTACGTCATGACTTCTCACGACTCGCTGTGTCCCCTCACTTACTCAGAAATAGTTGCATGTGATCTCTGCCCGTCTCTCTCTCCCATCGATTGCAGTTGGCACTCTAGCTGCGCTGCCCTCTGGCTGGCCTGACTCATCCTCGTTGTCCTCAAAATATGTTAGTTCCACATCTGTACCTTTTTTCGTGGCAAGGTTGTGCAGCATTGCACAAGTGGCAATTATCTTGCAGCAGGTGATGGGTTTGTACTGGCGTGCGCCTCCGCTCTTGTGGAGGCAGCGGAACCTGCTCTTCAGCAGTCCAAACGTGCGCTCCACCACATTGCGTGTAGATTTGTGGGCCACGTTGTATCGTCTCTCACTCTGGGTTGCTGGGTGTAGGTAGGGAGTGAGGATGAATGAACGGCATGCATATGCACTGTCGCCTGGATGAGTAAAAGGGAACCATCAGTTACATGCCTCTATACACTCTGATTTGCAGGTTTCAAGGGGCGTCACTGTTACTTACCCAGCAGGTATCCCTCTCCGAATTCTCCGGCTCTCAGTCGTGTGTAGATCCCACTATTCTGGAAGATGTAAGAGTCGTGGGTGCTCCCAGGAAACTTTGCAACAATATCTGTGATGATGTTCCCTGCATCACAGATCACCTGCACATTGATGGAGTGGGTGGACTTCCTGTTCCTGTAGATGTGCTCTGTGTCAGCTGGAGGACAGATTGGGATGTGTGTACCATCAATACAGCCGATGACATGGGGGAACTGTGCCATGTGATAAAAGTCTGTTTTTGTTTTCTGCAGTGCAGCCTGTGTGTTTGGGAAGCTGATGTAGTGGTGCATTCTCTGCATCATGGCATCCAGGAACTTCCTGAAGAAACGTGACAGGCAACTCTGGGATACCCCACCCACCGCAGCTATCACCACCTGATAACTGCCGGATGCCAACAGATGTAGGCTGCAGAGCACCTGCACATGTGGGGGTATGGCGTGCGCCCTTCTTATTGGCTGGTCCAGGAGTGGGTGAAGGTCCCTGATTAAGTCCATGATGGTTTCGGGGTGTAGCCTGTACCTCTCATGTATCTCTGCATCAGTCAGCTGGAATAGTGTGATGCGCTGTCTGTAGATTTGTTCCTCCCGTCGCCACACCCTCAGTCCTGCTGCCTGTAGACGTAGGCGCCTTGCAATGACGTACATGGCGGCCATGTTGTCCACGCTGTTGCATTTTGGGATTGCTTATGTGCATTGTTGATGGTTACCACCTGCTTTCCATCCGTGTTAATTACCGACTCTTATTTACCGATTTTCCTGGATTTCTTAATTACCGACTGCTCCTACATGTCATTTTCAATTTTTACCACTTCATATTTACCACTTCATATTTACCGATTCGTTAATAATGTATTCGGTAAATATGAATCGGTATTTTAGAATTCGGTAACTATGAATCGGTATTTACCGCCTCATATTTACCGAAAAGTGGTTTTTGGACTCCTACATCTCACTTGTCTGAATACCGGTCGGTAACGGCATATTTACCGAAAATCGGCCGTTACCGACCGGTATTTGGCTACCTACATGAGGCCCTATATCTTGAAAAGTATCACTGTATTGAAAGTATCACTTACCTGCTACTGAGTAACGGTTCTAGTAATAAAAATAACACATTAACAACTTTTTATACAAACAATTGGTCTAGATTCAGTTTTTGAGTGTGTGACATCATTTCTTGCCAGGGTGTGTACAACAAGTGCTTAACACAACCCTCTGATAAGCTTTACTGCTTCACCACACTACCACAAAAGAGAGTAAGGTATTTCCTACTTTAGCCTCTGGTATACCTGTGGGGATCCACTGGACTCTGTTCACACTATACCTCACTTTGGTGTAGTATATACAGACCAAGCTTCTTACAGTCCCATTGAAGGGTAAAACCTTGTGCATCACCTGCACATCACACAAAACCCAGTAGATCCCATATATGCCTCCTTCGGGTATGGAAGAGCTCATTGCCCTGACAAGAGACCACTGTATCCAGGCCTGCTCTGATAATTGGCAGTAAGCTCAGCACCACCATGCTTGCTATATTCCATAAGGCGTGGGAATAGCTGACAAGAAGGCATGTGGCGTCCATGTAACTCAGAGATCAACTGCTGTAGTGAAAGAACCAACGTTTTGTTTTGTGCAAGACGTGCAACACTAAACATTCTGATGAATGACAAGCAAACAGAAAGGTGGGTCTCCAGAGTCTGGCTTATATTGTCTAGCAATCAACCAGTTCACAGCTGGGTGGAGGTGGGCGTGTTCCAAGCTGTTCTAATGGGATCAAAGGAATCATTAAATTGGAGATGCAGTTGTGTTTCCGCCAAAATAAGCTGCAGTACACTTTTGAGAATATTTTGACCTGGCCTCCAAAACTGGTAGGGGCAGTTCCAATACTTCCGCTGCCTTTCAACTCGATCTCCATCTGCAGAGATGTATCCTGCCCACTGGCATTTTGTAATAAAATGTAGTCAGTAGTGTCAGAAGAAGCAGGAGGTAGCAATTAGGCTGTCTCACCACTATCATTGTCATCATGAGACAATATCTCTGGCATTTGGATGGGATCTAATTCAGATCTGAAGATATCCTCCGCAGTGTGCCAATATCTCGGGCTGTCTTGGGCCCAGGTTGGAATTTCTCCAGATATCTTGCCTCTCTGGCTAGCCATTGAGCCTTCCTGTGGAGGAATTGGTAGCACTGGAGTTGGCGTTCGTGCCGTTATAACTGCCTCTGGTGGGACCACTGGCAAGGTGCTTAGCACTGGAGGTGAGGCATAATGTAGCTCTCTGTGGTCCAATGGCACCAAGGGCAAACTGACTGGCGGTACTTCAGATAGGCCCCCAAAATTAGAGGACTGGCGCATTCCTGGATTATGCTATCATGACATTGAGGATTATGCTATCATGACATGGAGGAACAGTGCCGGGTTAGCGTTAGGAGCTGGGAGCTCCAGATAAGCCAGCAGAGGTGCTGGTGCTGATCCTGGGGCAGAACGGGGATTTGGAGCCGATCTGAACAAGCACCTGGGCCAGCTATGGAAACAGCAGCAGTGCCGGGAAAAGTTCCTTGGGCCGAGAGATGTCAACAAAATCCAGATCCACTGATGAGTTTGCTGTAGGCAGAGATCGTCACGGTAACGTACACTGGGACCTCAAGTATTTGTCAATTCTCCTTTTCTTCTTGTGTTTCCTCTCCTTTACCCTGGATGACTTCGAGGATGGAAATTAACGTAACTTCAAGGCCCACCTCGACTAGAGTTGAGCCCGACACTAGTTGCATACAGGAGCCAGAAGGAATTTGGCCTTGTGCTCCTTAATGACCTTGGTGTGCATGAGGTGCACTTGTTGTACAACTTTGAGTCGTACTTTGGCCCCACAAACAAAACTTTTGGGGGGGTTAGACATGAATATCTATCAATGGCAGCAGTGACAAGCCTTGAAACACTGATTTCTTACAGAGGGGACATCCCTAAGCACTGCACAATTGTGAAATTGCTTTGAAGAAATAACATTATTTCTGTCTGGATCTGTGTTGAAGGAAGAGGGAAAAGGGGAATTGATATCACTGTAGGGATATGCTTCTGGCACTGAGATGGAGCCTAAGGCGGAGGAGAGTAATGACAAAAGTTTCCAGATCTAGTCTGGTACCCGGGGGTATATATTAAAAAAATGGGGAATCTGCAGGTAGAAGTATCCATCAGAAGAAACATGAATAAAACAGTTGGAGCATTCTGTAAAATTAACTATTTGAAAAAATAACCAGACGTTTTGCATCCTCTAAGAGGCATCCTAGATGAATGTTGTTGCATCTATCTCAGTTCTTGGGGTCTTCTATCTTTGCATTTAGTAAGATTTCACAAACTTTTACGTCCAGTTCATTTGCAATTTTCGTTATCTTCTATTATTTTTACTGCTCAATTTTTATGTTAGTTTGATTAACTTGTATGCTCTGATCAGTATTTTGAATTTAAGAAAGCATGGCGGCCACCTGTTCAGACTGTGAGAAGGACCGCTACTTTATTTTTACAGCTTTTCTGAGCACTTGTCATTTGACAAACACTGCTCCACATGCCCTGTAACAAGAGCTGCCATATTGTCTGCATTCAATTAGGCAGATATATTGGGTGAACCACAATTCAGCAGACTCTTCCAAGTATTCTCGCCACTTTTTTATTTAATGACTGCTATCACAGCTGCCACTTGGCCTGACCCTAATGGATATCGTTACAGAACATGGGCATTAGGTGGGCAAGGATTTATTGGTGCAACGTTACAATGTAATTTAACCTAATCTGAAGAAGAATATTTCTAGTAAGTGATCATTTAGTGCAGGCGCATTTATTCTTTGCCGCCTCTGCTGTTAACTTTGATGTAAGATTTTAGCTTTTTTTTGCTGAATAACACAATATCATAATGTAAACTAAAGTTTTGTGCAAACACATTGCACAAAATGACACTGCAGGAAAAAAAACTCAATTGTGCACAGGAATGCACAATTGTGTGCATTTGTTCTCCGAGAAAATGTACTCAACTGCAGAAATCAAGAGATTTTGATCCACTGTTACATCAGCAAAATCAGCTTTAAAGTGCTCATCTTAAAGATTTAAAAAATACATTTTCAGAACTGTGAGCGGTGTCAAAATAAATTCCACATGGCTGCACTCTTGTTCTCTAGTTGTGACGAGAGTGATTTCACCCTGAGAGAGAACATCAAGCAGAGAATAGTCAGGATGGAACCCTGAGCACTGTACGCAAGTAATCGGGGTTTACTTGTGGTACCATAAAGTTGAAACAAGATCTGGAGTGCTTCTTTTGGCACATCCCCTAGTGAATAATCAACGTGTTCATTTCGATTACAAATAATATAGAATATATTTTGTTGATTTTTAATTTTGACCTGTTGACCTAATGCCATCATTATACATACAGCTGTATTAAGCTTCTTTTAATATCTTTATACCATGTTTTCGTGTTTATTTGCACCAGATGGGTAGAAAGATGTCCTACCTCCCCTGCTCTTGCCCTGCTACAGGGACCATCTTCTTGTGCTTATTTCTTAGTTTCATCTGATTACTTGCCACTGCTTGCTTATCACAGCTTCTTTCGTGTATGTACCCCTTCAAAACTTTCTTAAGTTTCTTTTGTATGTTCCTTTTTTATGTGACTATTCTCACAATTTAATCTTGTTACAGCTGTGCTACCCTCTTACTCTGTGTTACCTTTTCAGCGTATTTAAAAACTTGTTTAATTTCTGCGGTTCCTATATGCCTCATCTCTGATTTTTACATCATGATATGCCCTTCCCTGACTTGCATCTTGAAGGAGGAAGGAGTAAAGACGCAAGGGGCAGGGAGTGATCAGCTGGGCAGGGTGAATTCGGAATGCAAGAAATAAATACTTTCTAAATGTGGAGATCAGTTGGTGATGTGAGCTTCAATCCCATCCCAAACATACCTAACATCTTCAGTATAAAATACAAGAAATATTTGTACAAATGTGTACAGTATATCCCGTGTCATTTCACTCTTGATCCTTACATTCTCTCTGCCATCCTAAAAAAACTCCCCTAAAGTTGGCTAATAAAAAAAACCGTGTCTGTACGAAGTGCCATTTCATTTCCTTCCTTCCACGTGCCCTTTATAAAAAAACTAACTGCTTTTCTAAATCAAACCTTCATTCCTCCTATTAAATGAGGCGGGCAGCTAGTGGCGCAAACCGTTTCCTGTTGGCAAAAGACAGACGAGGCTCAATTAAAGTCTGCAGCAAATTCCCGCATCTTGCTGTGCAGTCACAAATCTTTATAACAGCTTCGACTGGCAGGAGAGTCAGGAGGTCACGATATCCTGAAATATATCAAATCCTCACCAGTAAAATCCCCCTCTCCTCGACCAGCGTGCATTTCATGGTGGCGCCAACCATCCCTTCATAGAAGAACAACCTCTCCTGCAAGCATTTACTCCTTGAAGGAGAAACTTAAATAGGGCATAGCAAGGGGAACTGACATGGTAATTACCTTTTTCCTCTGCAAGCAAGTATACATCTCCACAGAAAAGTTAACTTGAAGGACTTTATGGGCAGGATCCAAAACCTGAATTCACCACCTACGATAAACTATAATCCAATCCATAACTCGCGCCATGACTGCACATGACCTCACAAGTCATCAAGGACGGGACATTACAACAATGAATCACATTACCAGTGACATCCTCGATGTTATCCCTTACTAAGGTAACAATTGAGCTTTTTCACACCGGTTTGCTGAAAGGGCAATTATAGGTCTTGTTTTATTTCTGTCTGCAACAAATGCAAGGACATCTGTATGCTGAAAAATGATGTCTGAAAGCCTAGAAAGATTCATGAGAATGCCATGAGTCACTGTCACAGCTACACACCTAGCACACTATGCAAGAACCTTGGGATTTATGGACCTAGGTAGAATGAAACAAGCCTTGGACCGTCAATACTCCTACCTCTCTGGAGCACACGGTTTACATTTCCAATACCCTTTGTATAGAATACCTACCATTGGAATATTCACTCTATCCCCTTTACTGCTGACACTCAGGACACACTTGGCCACAGAAGGGATAGGTGGCAACTGGGACTTCAGGCACAAAGACTTGTTCACTGTCCTAGTAGAAGATTTTTAGATAAGGCAAGATTGGTGCAATCCAACATTATGGCTATGAGAGGCATATAAGACCGTGATCAGGGAAGAATGCAAGCCAAACTCCATTACAGGAGAAAACTCATAAGGGAGATGACTGAATGTCTAGAGCAAGAGTGGTTAGGGTGCAGAGAGAGACGGAGAATCCACCAATTGACTTAGATATTAGGAAACTGACTCTAATCCCTAATGTGTACAAACAAGAAGAGACAGAGGGGGCTAAGGCACACTCTTCATTGCTCCCAAATTAAACTGTATGAGGTTGGCAACAAAGTGTGGTGACTGTTAGCCTGGCTAAGTAGAAGAGAACACTAGGGATAATGGCTTGGTGAAATCATAGATAAGGAAGAGATGACAGTATCTACTGATGAAGACATCAGTCAGTAATTTGCAGAGTTCTATAAAACAATGTTTCAACCAGGATTGATGGGAGAAGCGGAGGAAATAGCTGCCTTTTTTAGACTTACTCCTCCTGTGTTTACAGTAAGAAAATGTACAGATCACAAGCAGCTATGTCAGGAAAGAAGTATCCAGGCACTAGTATAACAGCTCAGATAACAAATCACACACATCTGTTCACTTGTGCCAGATTCTAGATATTATTTGAGAACAGAATGGTTTTAAGTTGTTTCCTAAACATGCTAAATTTCTGTTGAGCACGCATGGCAAGTGGGAGGGCATTCTGGGTTTTAAATGTCACAACCGCCAGGGTCTAGTTTTCCAGAAAGAACATGTTACTTACCTGTACACTGTGGTTCTCCAGTATTGATATCTTTAATAGATTCACATGCATGATTCTTCCCAGTCATCATTGTGGGAGTCCCACGGTATCAGTAATAAAAGCAGTGCTCATACATAAGCATTAGAAATCACACTGAGAACAATAGACATTGTTAGCCAATTCACATTGTTTATAGTATCCAAACATCAACCAGAGTACAGACCCCGAAGCACTCATCACCTGCAGAGCCCTCATACCTCAGATTTTGAGTACGAGTGCAACTGAAGGAATATAAGAGATATAAAGAGTGGTGAGCCTTAACGGGGAGGGTCGAATGTGAATCTATTAAAGATACCGATACTGTGTACTACAGTGTACAGATAAGTAACTTGTTTTTCCCCCCAGTATTGTATCTTTTATAGATTCACATGGTTAAATCAGACTAGTAAGCAGAACCAAAGTAAAAATGGTGATGGGTAAGGAAAACCATCCCATCATGAAAGAAACTAAATTTAAGATTAATCTAAATAGCACAAATACACTATAAAGAGGTGAAACGCATAACATAATCTAGACATACCTATGCAAAAAACACTAGGCACATACGATCTATGAAGATAAGCAAACATCGTGTGCACCTTAATAAAGCAGGCAATGTAACACTGCCTGCCCAACCACAACATCCACCTTCTTCAAGGAATCCAAATAATAATGCTTTGTGAACGTGTGGGTATTAGCCCACGTCGTTGCCCTGTAGATGTCTGGTAACGATAAACTTGCAAACAGGGCTGAAGCAGCAGCAACCTTTTGTGTAAAATGTGCTTTCACCTTTGCAGTCAATGGTCTTCCTGCTTTCTCATGACAAAAGTTGATGGCCGCAGAAACCCAATGAGCAATATTTGCACGTGATAAAGCTTGAATTTTCTTGGTGGGGCAAATGAGATCAAGTTGATCAGATTTCATAAAAGTCTTGGTTCTATTCAGATAGAAGTTGAGACAGTGCCTGACATCTAGAGAGTGTAAGGTCCTCTTTGCTGCGGACAAATGTTTCCTGAAGAATAATGGTAACACAATCGGTTCATTTAGGTGAAACGAGGTTGGTACTTTTTGGAATGAATTTCGGATGAGTTTGTAAAATGACTGTCATCCTGAAACTGTAAGCAAGGTTCATGAATTGTCAAGGCATTAATCTCACTTATCCTCCTAGCAGAAGTAAGTGGCAATAGAAAATCTACTTTCCAAGAAACATATTTTATGTCTGCTTTATGAATTGGTTTGAAAGGACTTCTCATGAGCTGAGACAAGACTGTGTTGAGTTGCCATTTCACAGGAGGAGACTTCAAAGGAGGATGGACTCTAAAGAGGTCTCTCATGAATGCTTTAATCAGTCTGTTGGACCATAACAAGAGCTCCCCCGTTCGTCTCAGAAATGTATGTATGTATGTATGTATGTATGTATGTATGTATGTATGTATGTGCAGTCTTATATAGCGCTCAAATTACCCTTGGGCATCTCGGCGCTTGCATTGGGAACCCGTCCTGGTTTTTCCCTGTGAGATAACCCGTACTGGGCATCCCCAAGGTGAAAGCCAGGCATCCCGCCGCGGGGGGCCGCTGTGGAGATTAAGCAAGCTTGTTGCCCAGAGCTGCATAGTGTGAACTCATGCTTAGAGTAGGCACCGAAGCGAGAATTATCAAGTCCGTGGACAATTGGGCTCCAGACCCTGCCGCGTCGGGAATCGAACCCTGGTCCCGGGTCTGACCTCTGCTTCAGGGTATGCCTCCTCTAACCAGTGAGCTACACTTCTCCAGAAATCTGGGAACAGCTGCCAGATGGACTCTTATGGCGGAGTACGCAACCTCTGATTTAGCTAGATGTAGCGGATAAGGAAGTATCTGGTCTGGAACCGAAGAAAGTTGATGGAGATCATCAGTTTTGCACCATGAACAAAAACTTTTCCATTTTGCAGCATACCTTTTACTTGTGGTGTCCGCACGAAGTGCTTGAGACTCATCCTGCAATCCAATGGCAAGTTTAATGTCTGAAACTCATTGTCGTAAGGAGCCAAGCTGACAAGCTGCGTGAACGTATCTGTAGATGGACCACCTGATTCATGGAGAGAAGATATTCTGTTGGCTGTAATTGAATATGTGGGATCTCTGAGAGCAGAAGAAGCTCTGTGAATCAGTACTGCCTTGACCATGCTGGAGCTATGAAAATGAGGAGGCATGTTCTTGTTTCATTTTTTGAATGGCTGTGAATCAGCGGAAAGGGAGGGAAAGCGAACTGTTGGCATACATCCTGCATATTTTGTTCTGAAAGCTGGCAAAGAGATCTGGATTTGGGGTACCCCATTGGCGGAACACGTGCAGTAACTGACACTGATTCAGTTCCCATTTGAGGCACTGTTACTCTGCACTGCTTAAGAAATCCAACCATTCGTTCTCCATTCCTGGAACATGTTAACCATTCCCAAATTTGCTGAGCTTGAGCAGACAAGATCTGTGATCTCGTTTCTCCCTGATTGGTGAAATAGAACATCGTTGTGGTATTATCTGTTCTTACCAATACCGAGAAATTGCAAATGTCTGGGAAGAAAAGATAGAAGATCTAGGAAAACCGCTTTCAATTCCAGAAGATTTTTGTGGGACAATGCCTCCTGCACATACCGTCTTCTGTGAATCTCCAAGTCCTGTAAATGAGCTCCCAGCCTTCCAGGGAACCATCTGTTGTCATAAATATATGGGGCTACATAGGAATGAACGATAGGCCCAGAGAAATATTTGCCATTGCGACTTTATGGTCGAGGTAATTGTTATTATGTCTTTGAGGGATCCCTGACACTGAAACTATTGATCGTCTAGCTGTTCGTGCAAAGGTTGCGCGCGAAAATTAGTTTGGTATCAATGGGATGCAAAGTGACATAATTCCCAGCACTGACTTGTACTTCCGGACAGCAGTGAACTTTCTTTTAGAGAGAGAAGCTGTTATTGTCCTGAGGTGATGAATCCTCTCCGCAGTTGGGAAAGCTTTGGAAACGTTTGTATCCAGAATCACCCCCAGAAAAACTGTTGAGCTGGAGGGGGTTAAAGAAAAATGTTCTATGTTTAGCTTGAGGCCTACGGTTTTGAAGATGCGTAGACAGACCCAAGTAGACTTTTTTTGCAGAGGGAAATGTGGAACCCTTTATGAACCTGTTGTCCATATATGGGAACACCTGGTACCCTTTTCTCTTTAAGAAGACCGCCATTGGGGCCATTCATTATGTGAAAACTCTGGGAGCAAGCGTAGCCCAAAAGAAAGCATTTTGGATTGGAAATGCCACTCTGCCACTTCGAACCTGAGAAATATTCGATGCTTTGCGTGTATGGGAATATGGAAGTACGCATCTAGGAGATCCAGTGATGTCATACACTTCCCTGCATTCAAGAATTGTTGGATCTCTTGTAAGGACAGCATCCTCAAAGATTGTTTCTTTATGTATTTGCTTAAGAGCCTCATGTCCATCACTTGTCTCCGTTTTCCTGATTTCTTTTTGATGACAGGACTAAAACCTGTGTTGGGTTGAAGCAACGGGACTTCCTCTATCTCAGCATAAACAAATCTCCTGCTTCAGCAGATGATGTTGGGACTTCTTGCGAGGTGGAAAAGTGGGAGGCTTTTGAAATTCCTGGATGTGACCTTGCTGAATGACATCTAAAACTCATTTGTCGGAAGATATGCTCTTCCAATGACTGTACAATTTAAAGGGGATTTCCGAATTGGTGCTGAGGAGAGACTGAGGCGACTGGTGCCTGCGAAGTATCATTGGTGTCTAGAGGTATCCTGGGATATTTCACCAGCTGTAGGACGTCTTCATGAAGGCTTTCAAGCGTACTACGATGCTGTGCAGTTCTGTATTGCTTCTGAGTGGAGTACTGCGATCAATACCCCTGTTGAAGATAAGGTTGGTACCTATTCTGCTGGTAAGGTACTCTGGACAGAAACTGGCCTCTACCACTGCCTCCTCGAAAGGCCTGGAATCGTTTCTGCTGCAATATGCCCAGAGATAGTGCGGGTTCCACGTCTAACTTTATGGATTGAAATGCACCAACCGCATGCTTTCCAAAAAGATGTTCACTATCAAATGTCAAGTATCTTTATTTGCACCTCTAATCGAAACAAAGTGGCCTTTAGCCAACCTTGAAGACGCAAGACAGCAGCTCCTGTCATCTGATGTAACGATGTGAAAGAGATATCCATGGCAGCTTTAATAATTTCCGCAGAAGCCTTCTCACTCTCTTGAAGAGTTCCCTACGCCTCCTTCTTTTTATGCTCTGGGAGGTGGTCCAGAATTGCCAACATGTCAGACCACATCTGATGGCCAGAACATTAGATGCCCTGATAGATGTTGCCGACATAGTGGAGAAGCGCTTACCGATGTTATCTAACCTTCTACTTTCCTTATCCGGAGGAGCAGAGCAAGGAGTAGAAGGATTCTTAGAGTGCCATTGGGCTGCCTGCATAATGACAGAGTCAGGGCAAGGATGAAGAATGAGACAAGTTGGTGATTTGTCTGGTGCCTTAAACTTTTTGTCCAACTTGGGTACCACCACTGCCATTGAAACCGGGGTCTTCAAAGTTTCCACCCCTCCTGCCATATATATTCCACAATGGGAAGGATCAGACTGATCGCTGAGCCCAATCCTTAAAATCATAAAGGAAGCATTCCGTCTGCTTGACTGGGAGAGGTAAACCAAAGTGCTTGGATGCTCTTTTGAAGACCTCGTGAAAACCTCCAATATCCGCTGGAGGTGAATCAGCTGGTACCGGTGAAAGTGAAGCAGACAATGGCACCACATAATCGTCCCATTCTGGGTGATCACATGCTGATCCAGAAGGAATCTTGCCTTTCTCTGTCTGTTGATCCTCATCTGTAAAGTCCTCCCTTTTGCTGCGTGCCCAGAGGAGTTGCTGCTTCCGGTGCCTCTCAATGTACTTGGAATACATTCCTTTGAGGCATTTACCACTCGAAATCTTTTATAATAATCGTTCAGCATAAGGCTCAAATCTGTGACCAGAGGAATAGGGATTGCGATGGTGCGCCCCTGCACACTATGCTGCTCTTCATCAGGGTCATCATATGGATAGGGCTCCTGAAAGGTGTCATAACCTTGCACAGACTGTTGACACCTGTCCTGAAAAGAGAAGTCACCTTCTAAGTAGCTAGAGGTGTTCTGATCAGCATCTTCCTTATCAGTGTCCTGGCATTTAACATTGAGCTGAGTAACGCTATAGGCTGGGTCAAATAGACCCTCATCACCCAACTCCTGCATTTCTAAAAGTTGCACTGGGGGTAGAGGGGTCACTATTGTATGATCCTGATGTAAGGGTGCTGGAATTCCCTCCTAGAAGATTAAAATAGTCTCCTTTATTGTTGTAGACGGGATGTTGACGAGGATGACACAGATGGAAGCTTTGTCAACGGGATCGTCATTGAGGCGCTAGATGGGGTTGATGCTGTCAACGGTGACGCCGTCAATATGTTTGACGACGACGACGATGGCGTCGGCATTGAGGGGACTGTGTGGACCGACACTTTCCCCGTCGTCGCTTTAGCCATTGACGGGATGATTTTCAACTACATATCTGTCGACGGCCGGATTATTTTCTTTGAAGGCTTTTTAAAAGGTGTCACAGGAACTGATGGAGGGGAAGAAGGAGCCTTTCTGTGAGAGGATGTAGGCTTAGCAGGTTCCTTACTTCCAGCTCTCTCTACTCAGGCATCCCTGCAATGAGACTTTGCCCTGTTGAAGTTCTTATCAGATGAGGATGAGCCCTCATTTTTGCGCTTTTTTGATGAAGAATGACCCCTTACTTCACCTTCAGAGTCAGAGTGAGCCTTCTTTTTCTGAAGCCAAAGAAGAAGCCTGGCCTCGTGGTCTTTTAGAGTCTTGGCTGGGATGGTCCGACAATGTTAGCACTCCTCTGGATTATGGTGAGGGCACAGGCAATGAAGGCATTCCTTATGCGGATCTTTTGACAATAGCCTAGGCTTTGTTTAACCACAAAAGAGCTGCTCCTAAAGTGATAACCACTATAAGGTTTGAGTTATATTGTAAGTGGGGACATCTCACAAAAAGTAACGGACTGGTTTCACACACCACCTGGTGTCATGCTTCATCATTGACCAGTCCTCGCCCTCTAAAACCTTGGTTTGATAGAGGGCGGGCATACACCTGACGACAGGGATGCACTTGTAAACTAAGTGGGGGCCCGTGTATGAGTGAGTGAGATTAAAAATCATTATAGTTATCCTCATTGTATTTTTTAATGTGAAAGGTAACTATATGATGTTTAAAAGCAGGTGACAGTATGTAGGGGAATTAGTGTCCCCTAACCGTTGTGTTTAGAGGTCGACATGTTTCTGCCGTCTTGGCCCAGGAGGGTCCAGGGCATTCATCAGGACCTAAATATGTAAATGGGGGCTCCGTTCTTACCAAAAGTGGCAAGAGTGTACCACTGTGTTGGCGTGATCACTGTCACACTCCACAACTGGATGGCTCCTAGATTCAAGCCTGTAAAAGAAAATGTAGGGAGAGAAAAAATATATAACAACAGACCGTAGTAGTGGCGAATAACTGAACTCAATACATGCACTCATCCAGTTTCTGTGTGAGTGACTACTCATGTGACATGTGCCACTCAATTTGTGTACATGATGGGGATGCAAAGGTGAGAGCACGTGTCTCACTGTTCTTACCCTAAAAACCAAAGCTACTGGCCCCATAGGAGGAGGGGAGGGGAAACCCCTGTTTGTCAGAACCTGTGGAAAAAACATATAGATCCCAGCTGGCGTGAGAATTATGGTTTTTCAAGTACAAACACACAGAACATTCATCCTCAATTGGATGAATCAGGCTTCCCCTCCAGGGACACAGGAAACCACGCACCTGATTTCACTTAGCACCACTTAAAACCAATTTGCTTAAGTGAGCAGACTATAAAAGCACAATGGCTCTCCATCCAGTTCTACACCGGGGAGGAACGGGAGCAGTCGCCTAGGATCCATGCAGGAAACTTTCCTTGAGGCAGTAAGGGTGTGAATGAGATCGGGTTGAATGAAAGTACATTGGGGCAATTAGCACAATTGAGGATGAATGTTCTGTGTGTTTGTACTTGAAAAACCATAATTCTCACGCCAGCTGTGATCTATATGTTTTTTCCACAGGTTCTGACAAACAGAGGTTTCCCCTCCCCTCCTCCCATTGGGCCAGTAGCTTTGGTTTTTAGGGTAAGAACAGTGAGACACGTGCTCTCACCTTTGCATCCCCATCATGTACACAAATTGAGTGGCACATGTCACATGAGTAGTCACTCACACAGATACTGGATCAGTGCATGTATTGAGTTCAGTTATTCACCACTACTACGGTCTGTTGTTATATATTTTTTCTCTCCCTACATTTTCTTTAACAGGCTTAAATCTAGGAGCCATCCAATTGTGGAGTGTGACAGTGATCACGCCCACACAGTGGTACACTCTTGCCACTTTTGGTAAGAACGGAGCCCCCATTTACATATTTAGGTCCTGATGAATGCACTGGACCCTCCTGGGCCAAGACGGCAGAAACATGTCGACCTCTAAACACAACGGTTAGGGGACACTAATTCCCCCACATACCGTCACCTGCTTTTAAACTTCATAGAGTTACCTTTCGCATTAAAAAACACAATGAGGATAACTATAATGATTTTTAATCTCACTCACTCATACACGGGCCCCCACTTAGTTTAGAAGTGCATCACTGTCGTCAGGTGTATGCCCACCCTCTATCAAACCAAGGTTTTAGAGGACGAGGACTGGTCAATGATGAAGCATGACACCAGGTGGTGTGTGAGACCAGTCCGTTACTTTTTGTGAGATGTCCCCACTCACAATACAACTCAAACCTTATAGTGGTTATCACTTTAGGAGCAGCTCTTTTGTGGTTAAACATTCATAGTTGGAGGTTGCTAGCTCTTAAAACCCTGTGCCTCTTGTTCCCTCCTCCACACAGTGTGGAGCTCATGTGTTTTTAATAGCCTAGGCTTCCCACAAGATTCACACAGCTTGAACAACCTTTTTTTAGCTTCTGGTATGCTGGTAACCAGGAAATAATCCCAAAGACAGCACCTTTGATGTTGCTAGAAGGTCAAAGATTGGTTTGAAAAGTTCACAGGTCAAACGTTGACAAGAACAAGACTGTGACTGAACAGAACACAGGTAGACTCCCTAACACACGACTTGCAGTAAGAAATCTGAGGTATGGTGGCTCTGCAGGGGATGAGTGCTTCAGGGTCTCTACTCTGATTGGATGAGGTTCAGATGCTTTAAAACAATGTGAATTAGTTAGCAATGTCTATTGTTGTTCTCAATGTGATTTATAATGCTTAGGTATTAGCACTGCTTTAATTACTGTTACTGTGGGACACCCACCTTGACTACAGGGAATATTCAAGCATATGAATCTATGAAAGATACAATACTGAAGAACTTAGAGACTCTGACCAAACAGGCCTGCTGAGATCTAAAATTTCAAGCTGGCTGGTACCAGGAAAACAACGAGGCCGTGTAGGTTTTCTGGACATGATTGTAAAGTGTTTATGGCACAAACATAGTGCTTTGAAGTGCCATCTTTTGACGACAGAGAGCCACGCAATATGGATATAGCCAATGATTTCTTTAGTCCCAGAACCAGCCTTCCTGCCACAGTTTATACCAGCTGCAATCTTTGCAGAAGGTATTTGGGAAAGCCTACACAAAGAATTACAGTAGTTAATTCTGGACAAAATAAGAGCCTGAACCAGACTCTTCCTTGAAGAGGCAGATATGAAAGGGAGGATTTTTCTGATGACTCCCAACATGGGGAAACCTGTGGAGCAGGGGGTCTTGATATGTTTTATAAAGGATAAGTCTGAATCTTCCCAGGTTATGAGCCTGATGTGATGGAGCTGGCATTGCTCCTAGCGTCTCACGCCACCAGTCTTGTGTCCACATGGCTTCTGTCTCAAACATTATTATTTCCATAGTTTTTTTTACTGTTGAGCACAAGGGAGTTTCAGCTGTGTGCCACTGGCATAGGTATAAAAAGTGATGCCGCATGATTCAATCAGGCACGCTGGGCCACCACATATAGATTGTTATGTTATGTTATTTCCACTTAGTAAAGCACAACAAATCACACCCAAAGGTGTATCTTGGCGCTCAGTTTAAAAAGGGTATGTACATAACAGATCCCTGAGGAAACCCTGTGACAGTTAACTAGGGCCACTGAGCCCAATCCTTCAGAAAAGATTTTATGGGTATTTGTAAAGTGCGGTACCCATCGCAAAGGTATCCTGGGCTGGATGAGAGCCTTGCATTGACTTTGCCATTAAGACCAGCCATATTCAAACTTTGTAGCAGAATGAGGTGGGAGATGGTGTCAAAGGCTGGTGCCAGATCTAATAAAATCAGAAACATCCATCTCCCACCATCCAGGGTGCCTCTAAGGTCCTCCGTGGCTTTTGCCAACACTGTCTCAGTGGAGTGTCCCATCTGAAAGCTTAACTGGGCCTTATGCAGAAGTTCGTGAGCATCAAGATATTGAGTAACCTGCTTATTCACAACTATCTTCGTTGCGGGAGCAAAGAGATAGGCTGTAAATTAGCCATAACCTTAGGAGCAAGAGATGGTTTCTTTAATAGAGGATTGACTATTGCTGCTTTCCATTCTTTGGGTACAATACCTGATGTGAAAGAGCAGTTGTGCAATACAGTCAGGCAGGGAACAATAGAAGAACTGCCCTTCTTTAGTTGGTGAACACAGCATATATCTAAGGGAGAGGAGGAGGTAGTGGAGGTGAAGATATCTGAGACCTGTGGCTCCGAAACTAAGTAGAAAGAAGACCAAGTTTGAATGGATGACCTGGGTTCCAAAAGGGAGGAGTCGGCTACTGTATGGGGAAGTTTATTAATTAGATTGTTCTGAAAGAAAACAGATCAATTCTCACTCAGATCATGTGATGGAGTAATGATGTTACTTTCTGCCTCTGGACATGCCATACTTTTATTCAACACAGAGGCCTCCCCATTAGGATTCTTGGAACCCAAGATGCGCATATGTTCATAATCTGCTTAAAGAGCTTTAGGAATGTATAGTTTCTTAAGTTTAGATCTTTATGACTGTTTTTCTGTTGAATTATTGTTCTTTCTCCATCTCCTTTCCAAATGTTTTACAATTCCTTTTCCGTCTTTAGGTCTGCATTGACCCATGGAGCCATAGCTTTCTTTATTTTAGGTTCAATATATTTCATGAGGATGGTATTGTCCGGGGTGGATGATAGCCATACATTTACAGAGGAAGAATTAAAAGATGGATCATATACCCTAAGATTAAGACGGGTAGAGCTTAACTCAACCTCCCATTCCGCTGGAGTCAAGCTTTTCCACTGTCTAGCCTGGACCGTCAATTCTGTTGGAGGAAGATTCCTATCCACTGCGTACTGAACATTAAATGGATCAGCCAATGATCCATCCTGGGAAGTTGAATGGAATCTTTAAAGGGTACTCCCGAAGGAGAACTGAGGATTTCGTCCAATATATCATGGGAGGGTCCAGAGCTCAAGATTTCCAAAATTAGTGCTGCAGACAATTGGTGGATGCCTTACAAATCTCTATCTAACTAATGAACAAGTTACTTACTTTCGATAATGCCTTATCTGGTAGAGACAGGATCTAGCTGCAGATTCCTTACCTTTGAATTTTCCCCAGGTGCCAGACTGGATCCAGAAAATGTTTTCAGCAGTACCTCGGCGCGTCGGTACAGGGCATCTTGCGACTCCATAGTGACATCTACCATCGGATGTGACGTCGACGGAGTTCATATATGCCCCTTCCAGACAAGCTGATGTCAGTTTCTTCAGTGACCACATTCTGTGCCAAAAACGCAGTCACTTTCAGAAACTGGCCAAGTAAACAGGGTGCCAATAAAGACATTTCTCTGTCTTTCTCTCTGTCAATACAGACACATCTGCATGAAGGAGTAACCAAAATCAAGCCAGAGGAATATCTCAATATCAAGCAGGATATGAAAGATAGGAATAAATCAGTTTGCAAAGCTTGGAGGATGGGAGGGTCAATAAGGAATCTGTGGCTAGATCCTGGCTCTACCAGATAAGGCATTACCGAAGGCAAATAACTTGTCCAGCTGTTAGAGACATCTAGCCGCAGATTCCTTACCTTTGAATTAGGTACCAAAGCAAAAACTTCCACGGAGGAGGACCTGCAAACTGAGTGGATCAAAATCCCGGATTAGAACTAGCCAGTGTCTAGCAAGATGCACTGATAAGGGCACAAAACACCACAGGGAGGGAACTCTACCATGCGTCTCAAAACACTCTTAGGGAAAGAAGAGCGTGTCAGGAACACTGATTAATGCCACAAGAAAGCGGAAGGAATACTTCATGGAAGAAGGGAGCTGAACGAAAGATAACATCCTAATCGGGCGTAAGTGCGAGGTGAAAAACAGAGTGCACAATGTTTCAGTGTACAATAGAAAATTCCCTATAAGGGATACTAAAATACCATAAGTACACCCAGAAATGCCTATGAGGTATACAGAAGATGTTCCACGAGGAACAGGGCAATAGCGCATCCGCACAAAATACCATAATAGTGATTACTTGCATGAAGTCTGGAAAGAAGAAAAACCCTATACCATAGGGATTGAAACCCACTTAGGGCCACAAAACAAAAAGTCAGAAAGAAAAAATAGCACCTGCCAAAGGCAGGAACAACTCACCGGGTGCCACTTAAAGGTGGATTGTTTAAAAAGAACCGGAAGCCAGAAGTCTACCAATGGCTTAATAGAAAGAAAAAAGAGTGTCCTCGACTAAGTCCATTAGAAGCTGGGAAGGCGGATGTAGAGAGTAAACGGAATTAAGAGGCCTCACCGTCCGACTGTCCCAAAAACGCTGTAATGCAGAGTCAGCATGGGTGCCGAATGGACCGGCACCATCAAAGAGCATATCAATAAAGGTGTTTTGAACAGCCTCTGAAAACCGAGAGGTGCACACCACGCACGCCGATGTAGTGCCACCAAAGAGGAAACAGCCCGGCCTATAGAGTCAGTGGTATCCATACCACATCGAATGATTAGTTTAGCTGCTTGTTGCCCATCCTGTATTAATGGGGAAAGATCGTTTCGGGTCTCATCCAGTAGTGAGGGCAACAGATGTGCCAATGAGTTCCACAATGTATGAGAAAAGCATCCAAGGACGCAAAAGTATTAAGGGATCGCAGTGCAAAACTGGTGGAGGAGAAAATGCGCCTGCCCCAAGTGTCTAGCCTTCTGAACTCTCTGTCTGGAGGAACAGTAGGAAGAGGGTTGATATTTTGGGGGGGCCGACGCGGCCTGTACCACAAAACTGTGATGAGCAGGGTGGCGGATTAGACAGGCCAGATCACCGGGAGCCGGATGGTGTCTGTGAGAAATGGAGCGATGAACTGGGGCCCCTGTATCGATTTAGCCCAAGCCCCCAACAAAATGGCAAGTAGAGCTTCACTATAAGGAAGCACTGGCTCTACCCCTGATTGGCCTTGATGGAGGTCGCCAAGTAAGGAATCAGTCGTCATTTCAACAGAATGAAGTGTCATATCCAAAACAACAGAAACTCGTCTGAGCATGTCAGCTAGAGAGAAGCTCGCCTTTTTACCAAGGCCAGGAGGGGAAAGGAGGCCCGAGGCTGGGGAAGACTCCAAGCCACTAGCTTCACCCAACTCACTCAGCCAGCTGTCCTCCACAGGAGGATGGGCAGTGTCAGAGATGGGGTGCGGAAACTCCAAATCCTCCATCACCTCTATAATCGTGTTCCTCAGAAACAGTGGCGTAACAAAACTTGAGGGGCCCCCCCTGCAAGTTACATGGAGTGGCCCCTGCTCAGGATTTAATCAGGAGCTCTTATGCCAGAGTACTGTGCTGAGGGGTCCCCCTGCAGCTCTAGGGCCCCCTGCACTTCGGGTGCAGCGGGGACCTGTGTTACGGCACTGCTCAGAAAGAAAAACAGGAGGGGCTCCATGGAGATCCAAGGAAATGTGCCTGAGACAAGTGGCTTCACTGGCAACACATCCGACGCCGTGTGGCGCCGAAGCAGCGACGCCTTGGTGTCGGAAAAGGGGAGTGGCGTGGCGTCGATTGGCGCCGTGATCGGTGTCAGCTGATCGGACCCAGGCGCCGAAGGTGGGAATCTTGAAGGGCTATGCACCGGCATCGAAACGGATTTGAAATCCGAAGGCCGTACTGATTCCTGAGGGCGAACCCTTCGGCGTGGACATAGTCACGGCTCCATGCACTCCTTGGGGCCCGAGGGCGCTCCAGGTGAAGGTGAAGACCCAAAGATAGTGTGAAGAGATTTGTAATTTCTTGCATAGAGGTCAGAGTCGCCCCAGCTCCAGGGTAGGTTGCATAGAGATACAGTGAGAGTCTGTGGCAGACATTTGTCTTGCACAGGACCCACATAGCTAAAACCCCGAGAACATGAGAAATTGTTTAAAAAGCACACTGTTCCGTTCCACGAAAACATCGAAGTAGGCCTAAAAACAGGTTATGGAACCACTTACTGGATCTGCGTTGAAAGCACGGAAAAGAAGAAACTCATGCCAGCGCATTGGGAAGGGGCATATATGGACTCCGTCGACGTCACATACGGGAGCCGACGTCACTACGGAGTTACACAACACCCTCTACTGACACACAGAGGTACTGCCAAAATGTTTTTCAGATCCAGTCTGGCACCTGGGGAAAATTTAAAGGTAAGGAAACTGCGGCTCAGTGTCTCTATTAGATCATCTAGATAAATGATGAAATCTCCCAAAAGTATTAGTTTATTTGTGTTTAAAGAGCACACCTCGAGAAAGGTTGGGGTGAAATTCAGTGATGGTACAGGGAGTCTATAAACTAATAAGCATGCAAAGGAGAAGTGTGGAAACAGTTCAATGGTCTGGGCCACGGATTCAGCCCCTGGAATCTGAGGTATATTCTACATGGAAACATGCAATTTCTTTTTTTTTAAAGGCAGTCCACTGCCCTACCTAGTTTCTATGGTCTGTCTAGATGGTTGATCAAATAATCCATGGAACCGCTGATAGATTTCAGGGGTTGATTTGTTCTTAAGCCAGGTTTTCATGACAAATATACAATCCAGATTATAATCTTTGATCAATTTAATTTTGTACAGTGTTTTGTGATTGATCAGGAATTCAGGAGTGTGCAATTGAGGTGGGTTACTGCCTCTATCACCCGGTTTATCACTTTCTCCAAGATCTTGTTTGACGTGGTAATAACCGGGACAGATGTAAAGGCTAGATTATATTATAGGTGTGCATAAACCACCATTTCTTTTATAAAACCTGAATTTACATCTAAATTTAAACAGCCAGAATCTGCCCTGGGCCCAGCCCAGGCACGGATGGGTGTAGAAGGGCTTGCCATTACCTTGCCTTCGGCACACCAGCTTCATGGATGCACTGCGTCCATAATCCAGCCATTGGTCATTTAGAGTAGACCTTGGCAGAAGGAAAGCCAGAGGAAGGAACAGATCCAGTGATGGTGCCAACACAACCTGATTCCTCCTTACAAGGTTTGGGGAAGTATAACCCCAGCCAACCTTACAGAACAAAATAGTTGTATAAAGTGTGGCATGCATAATAAAGTGCAAATAGGATAGCCCCTACAATTGTTTAAAAAAAGAGCCCTAAACAACAAGTACAGTGATATTCTATAAAACATTAAGAGTTTTAAACACTTTTCTTACAAAACATCTTTAAACGAAATTTTCAACTAAATCAATACCCTTTGCCCGTGCAGTGTCTCACGTCCTGGCAGGAAAGGTGGACACAGTAGGAGGTTTAATTTGGTGCAGATGTGGGTGGAAATCGACATACATTGTCCTTGCTTATCATCCCACCATCAATCATTAGGACTAGACCATTGCGGAGGCGAAGCTCTTGGGAGGAATACCTCCTGTGATGGTGGCCAGGACAACCGGATTTCTCCTTCAAGGGATCGAGAAAGTAAAGCCTTGAACAACTTCACAGAACAAAATAGAGCAATAATGTGTAATGTGCGTAAAAAAGTGTAGATAGGATAGCCCTAAAAACTGTAATAAGAGCTGTAACCAACAAATATAGCAATATTCAATCAAACTTAAAAAGCTGCACACACTTTTTTGAAAAGACAACTTTAAATGAATCTTTAAATTAAATCAATACTCTTTGCTCGTGCAGTGAAATTCTGGAAGGAATGGTGGACACAGGATTGGGGTTTGCTATTATCCTAATGTGGGGAGCCACAAAGTGCAGCTCTTCTAGTAGAGGACACTGAGATAGAGGAAGTTATGTGAGCTATCCTACAATTGAAAACCAGTAAGTGCCAGACCCCAATGGGTTACCCGCAGAACTCTTCAAGAGCCTGGCTTCCCACTTAAGCCCACACCTAATTAGTCTGTTTAAAGCAGCAAGTGAGATGAGAGAGTTTGGTCTGTGCTGACCAGATACACCCATTAATAGGGGCATTTCAGCTAGACAGTGGCAATGCCCTCAGCAAGCAAGTGGACATAAATGCTGCCTTTGTGGACTTCTATTGTTCCCTCTATGGGGAGTTCCCCCACACAGACAACCTATATGACCACCTACGGGGGCTTCCCCTCACCGGCCAGAATCCACTCCAAAAGTGGAAGTAGATGCTTCTCTTCAAATTGAAGAGATCTGTTTGGCCATCACACAAATAGCTCACAATAAGACAACAGGGACCAGGTGGCCTCTGTATAGAATATTATGCCACCTTTAGTACATCAATTTCCCCCAGGTTGTTGGAAATTTACAAGGAGGCCAGTGAGTGGGGACAGCTCCCGGAGACACTACGCGAGGCACTAATAGTGGTGATCCTCAAACAAGGCCGTGACCTGCTGAATGTTCACCCCTTCAGGCTACTGTTGTTATTGAACCTGGACTACAAGATCTTAGGGAAGGCTCTAGCAAATAGATTGTTCCTCATTATTGGCACTTTAATATACACTGTTCATCCCTGAACGTAAATCAATCCTCAATATCCGTCGCTTCTCCGTATGCTGAGGGCCAACCCGTATGGTACAGGGGTACAGGTGGCAGAATCACTCAACGCAGAAAAAGCATTCAACACCCTGGGGTGGAACTACGTACTGGAAATATTAGCGGAGATTCGCATAGGTCCGGGATACCTCAGCTGGATCCGCGCCTTCTATGAGCGGCTGGTAGCAACAGTTAAAACGGGGCAGATGATCTCTGAAAGTTTCGACATACGAAGAGGCACCAAACAGGGATGTCCCCTGTCCCCTTTGGGGGATTGAGCCTCATGGGAGATATCACATAATATCCCTATACGCCGACAATGCCCTTGTCTACCTGCGCGACATCGGTGCCACATTTCCGGCTCTGATGGAGATGCTGAATAACTTTGGGGCGATGTCGGGACTCAAAGTGAATTCGTCCAAGTCCTGCCTATTCCCCCTATAACTGGTCCCAGAACAAAATGGAGGAGAATTACCCCCCTCGAGGCTCAAATGGCAGTATGATACAATAAAATATTTGGGCATACAGATCTTCCTCTTGGACAGTGACCTCATACAAGGCACTGAGCTAGATCTGTGGGTCCATCCCATTATGGATGTCACTCCCGCTCTCATCTGTGGGCTGGGTGGTGATATCCTAGATGCCCATCCTACCATGGTTATTGTACGTTTTTGTAGCTTTACAGCTTGCACTCCCTGCACACTTTTTTGCTGCCATGAAATAGCTCCTATTAGAGACGATATAGGACATTGGCACTTGATAAATGACATCGCCCAATGCACGATGGAAGACTAGGTGCCCCCAATTACAAGCAATACTATGCAGCGGCTCAACTGTAGTGGTCGGTACATTGGCCCAGGACGGCCTCCTGATTGGAGTGAGCGAACATCCAGTGTCTCCTCGATGGGTCACATATATACGCCTGGCTTAACACTCCTGGGCTACACTTTTCCCACAAGACCCATCAGATGAGGATAGCATACCACTGCTGCCAAAAATTATACAGGGTAATTGCATTGGGGCCATTGCTCCCCATTTGGCACATGGCGGCTCTTCAAAGGGTTGGCCATCATCACAATATATCAAACTGGAGGAAAGGAGAAATCGAGCAAACAAGGCATCCATTCAAAGTGAGTACATTGATGTCCTTCCAGGACCTGATGGACACCTTGTGAGAAAGTGCCATCTTTCTTGCATGGTATGCCCCCACTTTTTGCTGAATTGCTGAATGTACTTTGACTGAGTGTGCCCTGGACTCCTGCCAATCATGTGCCCAGGGCCTATGTTCCTTCCCTAAACAAAAACCTCAAAACCAAATTGGCAGACCCTGGCCACATGTCAGCCCCTGGTAAGTGGTACCCTAGGTACCCAGGGCCTTGTGACCAGGAAAGGCCTCTAAGGGCTGCAGCACTCATTGTGCCACCCTTAGAGGCCCTGTACCCTAACACACACACAATGCCTTGGCAGGCTGAGTGTCTGGGTACAAGACAAAACAGAGAGACGACATGGCACACATCCCTGTGTTCCATGCCCACAACCTACACTGCCCTGGCATACATCAGCCACCCCTCTAGCTGGGTGCCCTATGCCAGTGGTGTGGGCACAGAGTCAGCACAGAGGGCATCTTAGAGAGGCCCCCTGAAACCTAACCGACAATCCACGTCAGTTCTGAGGCTGCCTAGGCTGCCACACAGCAGACATGTTGCTGGACCCCTGGGTAGGAGAGCCCCTGCTCTCCTGGGTCTGCAACAATGCACATCCTGGGCGAGGTGCTAAATCTCCTCCCCCAAGAAGGGCAGGGGGAAGCTTCAAAGGCATGCCGCCTCTGTGAGCTTCCCCAGGCCACCGCAACCCCCCACTCTGGCAGGAAGCTTGGCCGGAAACCCCAAATAAGGACAGGGGATGTGCCAGCCTGCCAACCCCACCCCTCAGGTGGGGGAGGCGAAGTGAAGCACATCCCCGGGCTCTCGCCATCTTGAAGATGGGGAGCCCTGCCCAATCAGGATTAGGCTACTGCCCCCCTCCCACAGGAGAGAGGCAGGATAGGGGGTGTACCCGCCCCAGGACAGGAACCCATTGGTACCTGCCCTTCACCTACCTATAACGCCCCTAAATCTAGTATTTAGGGGCACCCTGAACCTTCCTTCCCCAGATTCCAGATACCAAAATCCTAAAAAGAGCTAGAAGAAAGAAGACCTGCCCTGCAGCTGCTAAGAAGAGGAAGACACCAACTGCTTTGGCCCCAGCCCTACCGGCCTGTCGACCCTCAAGCCTGCTCCTGTTCCAACCCGGCATCTCTTGTGGCCAGCAACCTCACAAACCCCCGAGGACCTGGCTACCTTTTGACTCTAAACCCCTGGGACTCCCATGAGTAGAGGCTCTACTCAAAATCTACTTCTAATCCCTGGCAGCAGCCCGGAACCGCGAACCCAGCACACTCTGCACCAGCCAAGCCTGGCCTGTGCCGGAGTGAACAAAGACCACGAGGACGACCCCGCGGCGACTGTGACCCCGAATCCGGCACCCAAGGACCTCCCTCGACACTCCTGAAGGAGCCTGCAGCCTCAGAACTAGGTGCCCCCCCAACCGCGATCAACAGAGGGTAAGATTTCCCGACACCAAAAGGCACCCCTGCACTCGGCGCCCCGCGGCCCCCTATGCCCAATCCCGGGCTACCTACCTATCCTCCAACTACCCAACTTACCTCTCGAAGTGGTGGTGGCACCTGAAGAATCTTCGTCCCCGAGCTTGCAGTCTTTTTCTAAACCGGAGATTTCCCATTGAAATCAATTGAGCGCCTGAAGGCTCAAAAGCACCCTGCACCCAGCCGCCCGAGTGGCCCTGGCAGTGCAACCTCTACACCTATCTACTTCCCCACTTTCCCTGAGTAAGTGACCAGGAGCCCAGCTCCCATAGCGTGGCCTGCTAGTCAGCAGCCACCAACCAAGGACCCCCTACCTCTCATAGGATAACATTGGGCCTAACTCTCTCTGCACCCGGCCGCCCTTGTGCCGCTGAGGGTGAACCAACTGTACCTACCTGACCCTGGCAGACCCCTGAGTCTATGCCCAGAACCTTAACTCTGCCAGTCGAGTACTTACCTTCAAACCGATAACTCAATTTTCTCCATAGGGTAACATTGACTGGCTTTTCCTGAAATTTCTTCTAAGTGTGGACTTTTCAAAACTTAAAATATTCACCAAAAATCAGCCGAGTAACGAAAACGAAAATACTCACCTGCTCTTAGGTGAGCTCCCAGTGCTGGATCTTGGTGCCCAGCACTGACTCTGAAAAATACTGACAACTGTACTTACCAGTAACCCAATTTTCTTCCATAGGAAATCATTGACTGTTTTTCTGTGAAATTTCTTCAGTTAATTTCTGCAATCTTTAAATATTCTTTAAATATCGTATAATATCTGAAAACGTAATTACTTACCTGTTTTGGATAAAGGTTCCAGTACTGAGTCTAGGCACCCAGTACTGGATTACAAAAGTAACGAGAACCTACTATACCTGCAACTTGAATTTTCTGCCATAGGGAATCATTGACTGTTTTCTCTGAAATATTTTCTAAGTGTCAACTTTTAAAATAGCAAAATATTGTCTAAAAATCATCACAGTAATTAAGTCGACTTTTATCACTTGATTCCAAGTACTGACCCAGGACTGAATCTAGGATCCAGTCCTGGAATTCCAAAAGTAATCCTAAATGTAATCTGTGGCAAATAACTTGAAACTTCCATTGAACTCAATGCATTATTGTGTTTAGAATTGTGTTGCCTATTGCAACCACTTGTAACAGTCTACAAAAGTCAATTGCATATTGCAAAAGTATTTATATAAAGCATCTCATTCTGAGAAAGTATATATTAATGCCTATTGTTGGTTCTAAAATAAAACAAGCATATATTTTTTTATATATAAACCATTGGCCTAGAGTTCAGTTATTGAGTGTGTGAGACCATTTGCTGGCTGAGTGTGTGCAACAAATGCTTTACACTGTCCTCTGATACTGCCTTACTGCTCGACCAAGCTACCACTTTAGAGAGTAAGGTTATATCTAACTTTAGCCTCTGCCAAACCTCTGGGGACTGTGGACTCTGTACACCCTGTACCTACTTGGGAACAGTATATACAGAGCCACTTTCTCACACACCTACAGTATACCAACACAACACTTTCTGACTTAGAAAGTAGCGCAACTTACGATCACCACACTGGGGTCAGGACCGCACGGAACCACCCACAGCACCTCGGTCACACATGACACTATCCCATTGAGGCATGTGCAGAACTATAGCAGCCCTGTACACTGCCTTGTTGGCCGATAATCACAAACCAGACACTAGGGTCTGCGAACGGTGGCCCTACAGACGCAATTCTCTGACACAAAGTGGGCTCAAGCCTTACAGCAGATAAAAGCGGGGTCACAGAATCCACGCTTTCACTTCACGCAATTTAAATTACCTGCACCAAACATATATCACACCACGACGCATAGCACATATGTACCCAATCGCATTCTGTGGGTGTCCCAGATGCAGTGTACCAGATACGAAATTTTTACACATGTTTTGGGAGTGCCCGGTGATTGGGAGGCCTTGAGGAAGATTACGAGGACCCTTTCCGCAATGGCTGCATGTGTAGTTTTGGACAACACAGAATCCTGTTTGATAACCATTAGGCCCAGGACCAAGGAGGATACATACCTACACAGATTCATTGACCCAGCATTTATACCATTCAAACAACAGATTGCAATGTCTTGGAAATCCACATTTTGTTAACATGGGCAAAAGCTGAATCAGACGTCCTGTGGAGACCAGTAGATTCAATGAAACTGTATAGGGAAGTGCCCCTTTTTAGGTCTCGTTTGACCCAGCGCATGCGCTGGGCTGGTGAGACTTTTTGTGAGGGCTCAAAAAAGTGCTACCACTGTAGCTTAGAGCTACAGTGCATGTGCGCGCGCCTCACTTTCGCGGCCGCTTCGATGTTTGATCGCGATTGCGACCACTTTCACTTTCGCGGCCGCATGGCCGCTTTGATGTTCTCCGTGAGCCAGTTTTTTTTTCTTCTGTTTATTAGTTCTATGTAGTAATGGTGGCACCCGTGTGCCGCCATTACAACAGAGCAGTAATAAACAGAAACAAGCATTGGCATAGCCAATAGGTCTCGCTTTTGGGACCTTATAAGTATTTAGTTATGCAACTGTTGCATGGCTAAACACTTATAAGGTCCCAAAAGCGAGACCTATTGGCTATGCCAATGCTTGTTTGCATTGTCACCCCTAACTTTTTGCCAAATATATCTGATGCACTTTGACTTAGTGTGCCCTGGGACCCTGCCAGGGACCTAGTCCTCCCTTGTTTCTGCTGATGGAACATGGTGGTTGTGTTGTCTGTGCGGATGAGAATCGACGATCCCCTTATCTTTGGCAGAAAGGATCGGAGTTCTAGAAAAACTGCTTTTAGTTCCAACAGATTTATGTGACACAATGATTCTTGGTCCGACCACTTCCCTTGGACCTGAAGCTCCTGGAGGTGAGCTCCCGATCCTTCCATGAAAGCGTCTGTTGTCATTACCATCACCGGTTTTGCTGGGAGGAAGGACAGACCTTGAGAGAGGTTGCTTCTGATTACCCACCAGGACATCGCTATGGTCATTTCCGGCGTGAATGAGACGATGTCGTTGAAGGAGCCTTGAGATTGAATCCATTGAGATTCGAGCTGCTCCTGGAGAGGTCTCATCTGCAAACGACAATGCTTTGGATGTAAGGGAACATGAAAGTATGCATCCAGAAGATACACGTAGTTCATGGAATCCCCTGTGTCCAAGAGAAGAAGAATCTCCTGATGCGTTAACATCCTGAAAGGCTGACTTTTGATGAACTTGTTCGACAACCTGAGGCCCATAATTTGCCGCCATTGTCCTGTTTTTTTCTATATCAGAAAGAAGTGAGAGTGTGTGGCACCTCTTCGATTGCTTTCTTGTTGAGAAGGAGACGTTTCTCTTTTGACAGATGACAGTGAGCAGTCTTCCCGGGGAGGGAAATTTGGAGGTCATTGAAGAAATTCCAGGGTGTGACCATGGTTGAAGATGTCTAAGACCCATTTGTCGGAAGAAGTGGCACTCCATTGAGCTAAGAATTTAGAGCAAGTTTGAGCCAATTGGCGTGGGACTGGGGTGACGGGTGCCTGAAAACTTTAATTGTCTTCTGCCTGCATCATGAGTCTCTCCTCCGGATGCAGGTCATCTGCGGGCTAGTGCTCTTGTGTAAACTGGTGTGGAAGTCTGTCAAAAGGACTGCGCGGAATATTGCGGCCGCAAACCCTGCTGATAGTAGGGTTGAAAGCGCTGCTGTAGCTGGGGCCGAGACAGAAATTGGCCTCTTCCTTTTCCTTGAAAAGAAGAAAATGTCTCCTGTTGTAGATTAGCCAAGGATTTAGCTGTGTCAGTGTCTGATTCAATAGACTCAAGTGCCTCATCCACGTGCTTGCCGAAAAATTATTCACAGTCAAACGGCATTGTCTAGCACCTTAGCCTGGACTTCCGGGTGGAATGTCATTGCCTTCAGCCACCCCAGTCTTCACAACACAGCAGCACCCGGCATTTGCCTAAAGGCGGTAGAAGAGATGTCCAGCGCCACATCGATGATTTCCATGAGGCTCTCTCTCCCTCTGGGAGTATATCCCTTACCTCTTTCTTCTTATCTTTGGGCAGATATTCCAGGAAGGGAGAGATGTCTGACCACATCTGCCTGTCATACCTCCCGAGGATGGCTGTGGCATTGGAAGCCCTGATGGCCATTGCTGCCAGCGCTGAAAATCTTTTTCCGACATTATCTAACCTGCACCCTTCCTTGTCCAGCGGGGCAGTATATGGTGATGTAGGATTCTTAGATCTTCTTTGGGCGGCTTGCATTATCACAGAATCAGGCTTCGGATGGCCAATGAGGCATGCAGGAGAGTCCTCAGGCGCCCTGTATTTTTCTTCCAATTTCAAGATAACTGCAGGCACTGAAGCTGGAGTCTTCATCAGCTTAAGCCTTCCTGCCACAGTAAGTCAACAATAGGGATTGCTCTAATGGAGCTCTGCGTGGTGGCCTTGAAATCGTATAAGAAGCACTCCGTTTGCTTGACAGACATGGGGAGGTCAAAACATTTTGACACCCGCTCTAAAAGGTCATCGAAGCCTCCGATATATCCACTGGAGGAGAATCAGCCAATGGCAGAGTGGGAGAAAGCGGTGTGTGTGCCACAGTCAATTCATTCGTCATTGACATCCGGATCCAATAGCAGCTCCCCCTCTTCCAGTTGGTGGTCACCACTGTCCAACGTTTGTACAGGAATCTGCAAGGGTGGTAAGGATTTCTGCTTCGGCGGTGCAGGCGCAGCCTGCTGATCGGAGATGACAGCAGGATCCTCCTGTACAGGAGCTGGCTTTTGAGCAACATTAGCCTCAGGAAAACGCTTGTAGTAGTCACTGAGCATCAGATGTAAGTCCGTGACTAGAGACATCGGGACATTAATGAAGGGTTCCTGATGACGTTCCTTCTCTTCCTGCTCATAATAAGGATAATGCTCCTAAAAAGTGTCCAAGTGCTGCATTCCGGGGCGTCCTCTGTCCGAGAAAGAATAATCCCCTTCCAAGTACGCAGAAGAGTCATCCACTGGCTCTTCGTCCTCAGATTCCTGGCATTTGACCCTAAGCTGCTGAGGGCTAAATGCTGGACCATAAGGACCCACATCCTCTGATTCCTGGAAGTCCAGGAGGCGAGCAGGAGGCAGTGGAGAGATGTTGGAGAAATCCTGCAATAGGGATGGAATTGTCCTTGGAACGGGCATGTCAATCTTTTTCGTCGACGAGACCGTCAACGGGGTCGTAGGCAGTAACGTCGACGGTACGAGTGACTGCGGAGACGGTGCGGAGACGCTCGTCAACGAGGCGGAGATGCTCGTCGGCGGCGCATCGCCCCGTTGAACCGTTGATGGCAAAGCTCTCATCGAAGTAGAACTCCTCACTGTTGTCGCTGACGACATGACCACCTCAGTCTGTTGTCATCCTGACTGTCAACGTCGTAGATGTCGCCAAAGAAAGATTCGAAGGGCGTACCAGATCCAGTGAATGTCGACGGAGAATGCTTCGTCGACGAGGCCGTCGAGTGATGGATTTTCTGTGAGGGAGTATGAGATGCAGAGCCAGATCTTTGCTGGGCATGAGATGAGCCAGACTGCTCTTTTTTAGCTCTTTTCTCCACGGATGACTCTTTACTCTGAGACATTGATTTCATTGGATCTCTCTAGACAGGACAGTCTTTTTCCTTCCTTTTCTTAGAGGAGGTAAGAGGCCTCTTCTCTCTTTCGGAGTCAGAATCTTTAACAGATTTTCTCCTTTGAAGCCAGTGGAGCAGTCTTCCCTCACGATCCTTGAGGGTTTTGAGTCCGGCAGTGCTTACAGTCTCTGGGCTTATGATCCGGATATAAGCACTCCTTATGTGGATCTTCAGAGAAAAGTCTGGACTTTCCACAAGTCTTACAGGGCCTAAACAGCCCTTTTTTAGAGTCAGACATCCCGCAGCAAAGACAGAAAAAGGTAGACTCACTTTCCAACAGTACCTCTGCTGAAGAGAAGGTTGAAGAAAAGGAACTGCTAGCTGAAAAGGTCAAGGTAGAAACATTTTGACTGAGCAGAGCTCAGGGAGACTCTCCAACACAAGAAGTGTGTCAAAAAATATGAGGTATGGTGACCCTGAAGGGGATGGATACTCTGGGTCTGTCATGTGATTGGCTGGAGTTTAGATGTTCTTCAATGAGGCTAACTGGTTACTAAATGCTATTGAATTTCAAGGGCAATTACGTTTTAAACCTAGATACTGCTATTTTACTGTTACCGTGGGACTCCCACCATCACGACGGGGAAGATTCAAGCATGTGAATCTTAAAGATACAATACTAGAGAACATGAGACCACCTTAAGCGACCCCTGCCGCCTCCTACTAAGTACTTTATTGTTGCTCACTTCATGGTCTAATGTTAATGGAGTGGTAAGAATTGAACCATGGCCCATCAGGAGCATTAAAGTCTGTCGCAATGCCATTGACAGCCTAGAGCCGTCCACAATATCCTTGCACACACTATCTAAGACACGGCTGTCCAAAGTGCAATGCATGCCTAGTTTCTGGTCATGGCGGCTTCCCTTATGTACCTAGCCACATGATACATTGGCCCCCTCAATAGGCGAATTGGTCATAATAAACAGGCGGCTGATGGGTAGCTGTCACCCGCTTCAAAAAACCCCTATGAGATAATCCGACTGCATAACTGGTAACACATGTTTATGCAGAGGATGATCTATAATCTAATTGTATTGCTAAGTAATAGGAAAAAAAAGTATCAGGCTAAATATGTGAAACAAATGCGCTTTTCTAACTCCACTGTGTAGATTCCTAGTACCAGGCTACATCCGGGATGGGTTGTTGTATTTGTTATGTGTAGGAAAACCAATAAAGAAGTGGAAAAAAATGTGAAATGGGAGTGTGACTTTGGGATTTCATATATGCATTATCACTGTGATACATAAAGAGGGTAAACTAAATACCAATCGTTTGTCATACTAGCCCATCTCAATCCTTAATTTGGAGAACAAGTTGTTAACTAAAGTACTAGCAAACAGACTTCTGAAAATCATAACACCTTCAGATCACACCTATAGCAATCATGTCGTGGGAGTTCACCAGATTAAATCTATGCAGGCTTTACAACTGGCTAGATATTACGACAACAGGAGAGACACCACTGGCAATCCTTTCTTTGGATGCTGAAAGGCATTTTGCTCCATTGAATGAAACTATCTGCTGAAGGTACTAGAACACTTTGGTTATTGGGCTGAAAACAGAGATCATATTTTAGGCTTGTTTACACAAAGCCCATAGCTGCAATGAGGGTGAACAGGACTCTCTCCTCTCCATTTGGCTTGTGGTGAGACACAAGAAAGGAGTGACCGTATCATCTGTTCTTTCTATATTGTACATAGAACTTCAAACCTACAGGGCTTGTACGATAGGTAGGGTTTGCAAGTTTGAAAAGGAAGACAGCGGTAAAAATAGGATCTTGCTTTATGTGAATGACATCCCAATATATGCAGCCTATCCACCTTACTCAATACCGAACTGTTGGCCATCTTCAGAGAATCTGGGAGGTACTCCAATTTCAAGATAAACTGCAAATAATTGACTAGGATGTCACTAGGAATGGCTTTCGATACTGGAGTATGGTGATTACAAGAGACAAGGGAACTTTTTTTGACTTGGAGATGATGCTCTCCAGCTTCAAATCGGAGTCCAAGATGTGGGGTACACTGCTGAAATAATCAGTGGGCAGAACGACTATTTGTAAGATGATAATGCTGCATATACGCAATTCCGAATGCCTTTTCTGCAAAGTGTTGAGGCCGTGTTATGGTCTCTGGTATGGGATGGCATGTTGCAGCAGATAGCACTGGCAACACCGTGTAGAGCTGGACATGCGTGTGTTACTGCATTTTTTAATTTTAGAGTAAATTGGGCTCTCAAGGCCATATGTAGGAACACATTTTTCCATAGACACAGAATGGGTAAAACCCTTTGATACATCTGGCTCTCAGTGTGGTAAATGAATGCATGTATGCTCCAGATGCAAAGCCATCAATAATACTGGGTAGGCAAGCCATGGGGAGTTATACTCGCCTGCACTATTTAAATTGAGGAGGGAAAAGTCACATGCCAATTAGTGCAAAGTAGAAACCCCCCTCTGCGTTGGTGCTTTCCTCAACAATGGTAATACACTGAAACGGTGTCAAATATGGGATCTCATAAGCAGTTAAAAAAATAGATGACACAGTGGGGGAGGGGACCATGAAGACATTAGAACATGCACAATAAGTGGGCTGAACTTTCAGACTCCAGTCTCCTGGAAGATAGGATTTTGACAGAAGAATGAGATGGAGGGCAATCTTCGCCATTTATAAAACACTAAATAAAAATAGTCAATGACTAGGAGCTTCTTACGGATAAAGATCTAGTTTGACTTGGGGATAGCGACTGGGATGCAGCCTATTATGCTTCCAGGAGAAGTGGTCATATGGGCTAAACTGCAACCCATCCAACTTAAGATCCTGCACAGGGCCTTCTATTGCAGAAGCAGGCAATTCCAGATGGGTTTAATACCAAACACCATATGTTTGAAATGTGAAGATGGGAAAGGGGCCTGCGAATGTACAGTGAAATAAGGCTACTAGAGTAAGGTAGTCCACAAAGTCTTAGAAACAGTAGGGGTACAGATCCATTTGATCGTATGTTATGTAATATTAGACATGACCGATGATGCGGATATAACCAGAGCTATGTCAACACTCTCTGTTTCTTTATACTCATGAGAGCAAAGTGATACTTTGCTGCAGAATCAGAATATATAAAAAATGTTCTACTAGTTGTTATAGGCATATACACATGACTGGTATTTACAAGTATCCCTGTCTTCAGTAACCAACTAGCAGAGCCTGCAGCAGTGCTTAGTGGATACTAGGCCAAAAGTAGGGCCTATAAAAATGCCCTTTGCCCAATACTTCTGCCTTATGTACCTGCTAGGCACAGCGTGTGTTCAAGCTGAGTGTGCACGGGGTACAGCAAGTGCCATTGCCTACTCTTCTTGCCCCCAGAGCTCATAGAGTATCACCTTTAGCTGTACACCCACTGCCGATGTCTGCCCTATACACAGCTGATAAAGCATGGCTATCATCTGTGCTCAGTGGACTTTAGGGACAAAGACAATTCTTTAGTCAGTCGCCCTTGTGCCTGCTACACGTACCTGCACCCACTCAGCATGCCCTACACCCCCTCCTCCTAGTGCCTGCTAACCATTTTCAGATTTTCCTTCAAACCTTCCACCAGTGCCCACTTTGTATAACCAAAGGCCATGGAGAATTGGTAAAGTATGTGGATTGTGGCAATGCTTCACACTTGCTATCCCGCTTGAGAGTAGACTGGAACCATGGCATGACCTTTGGCTATGGCTAATATTTCCATATCTTCTCCTTGTTTTGGAAGGCACATTACTCATACCTGGTGTCTTGGCATTGTCACCTTTTCCACCATTCCCAAATGGGAACAGCCTTTAGCCACGACTAGTGGAGAAAATTATGGTTAAAGGGTACGCCATGTAATTAGAAAAAGAGAACAACTCCTGTACTTCCAAGGAAGCAGGGTTTTAAATATCAGTCAACAAAAATGTTTCCCTTACATCCTAAGCACCCTTAAGAAATAGAAGAGAATTCCCTTCTTTCCCAATATACTTTATACGTCGTATATTACAAATGACACTTCTGTAATTTTTTATGAAAAATATAATAATGTTTATTTTGTCAAATTACTCCCATCTCACAAAAAATAAATTGCAACTCTTTTCAACAATAATTCTTATTCAAGTAGATGTGATGGGAATATAAAACTGTTGACGCAGTGTTTCGGTGGAATCATAGGTCTACTCCACCTTCTTCAGGACATACTGCACATATTAATTGGAATGAATCCATTCAACCCACATACTTTAATAATCTTTCAGGCTAGATATATATAGCATCCTACACCGATTCTTTGTGTTTTATTTGTTATCTCACTGATCTTGATGTGGCAGATCATTTCAGCTCAATCTTTGTTTTTTGGGTAATCTAGGGCCTTATTTCAGTGTACTGCCATAAACATATTCTTTTATCTGATGCCATACTGTTTGGGTCTATTTTTCACAGGTGAGACCTTCATATATCACCTCATCACTAAAGACTTTATTTCAACATAGTTATCAGTAATCTTAGCCACTGGGTATTTATTAAAGCGTTTGTAACATATCTACAGCAACAGAACACCAACAAGTTCCCAAATTCCGATTTCAAATCATTTAATGCTCTAATCCTTTAACTACCGATATCAGCATGGTGCTCTAGCGTACAGTTCCCATTTGCACATTCAAAATTAAGCACATCATGCCAGTATCCCTAGAGGGCACCTGTGACTTTACCACGGGAATGGTGAACACAGAGCACTGCTATAAGCCACACCCTATATCCGTAACCTTTACCCCGAGTTTCTGCAGGGCATGGCTGCCCCTAAACTCACCTGGCACTGGAATCAGCCCCCAGCCATACCTTATGCCAAGTCACTGTATTCAGCATGACTTGCAGCTGTGCTGAACATGCACTTGGAACAGGCTGCGCCTATTACCTGTTCAAACTGTACTCCAATGTATGTGCAAGGTAAGCAAAACCAAAAATATGCCTTTTCTGGGGTTGCAAAGAGTACCACTGCATACAAGTGCCATCTGTTACTGAGGATAAGGCTTGTCCCTTCACCTTACCACGCATACAGAACATACTTATATCAGCACAGACTTCAGGTTAGAGTTAGGCACAGAAATAATTAATGCCATCTCCGACTAAATTTAGCTTTAAAATAGGTCTCTCACTTTACTGTGGGTGTGTTTAGTTATCTGGGAAAAATTATATTTTTAGCATCACTTTGGAGGCTATTTTAGCTCCAAAAATACTAGAAGGATTTTCACCAAACCGGAAAAGCCTTGAGTGCCCCAGCATGGAGTCCTGGCACATCATCAGAGACAATGTTCCTGCACTGCAGCAGGGGAGGGGCAAAAGGGATCTGGAGAAACAGAGGCCCTCATTTACAAAATTTGGCATAGGGCAGTGCCGCAATCCTTCCTGCCTCGCTGCCCTATATCAAATGAAAAGGTCAGGAATGTGCCACACCAATGAGATACGGCTCATTCCTGTCCTCTTTCACAGCGCTGGCAAACAATATGGTGCCATGCACCAATGCAGGCAACCTTGCACCATGGTGCAAGCGTGTTTGCGTTGAAATCAGGCCGTTTTTTGGGGAGAAGGGGCAACTTCCTTGATAAAAACAATCCTTACGACACCCCTGGGGAGGTGTGGGCTTTTGACCCATTCCCAGGTTTACAGCATGTTGTAAATCTGGGAATGTTTCAAATGCCATGGGTGTTACAGGGGAACACCCACCGTAATGCCCATGGCACGCCTCCCCATTGCAGTGTGAGGCAACGCAGCAACTTGCGCTTTGTTGCCTTACACCATATCTATGAGGCCAAGAAAAGCCACACAGGATGACTTTCCGTGGCCTCATAGATTTGATTGGGGGACTGTACCACCAGAGAATCATTAAAAGTGACACTCTGGCGGCGCAGGCTTCTTGTAAATGAGGCCCATCTTATCTATTAAAGCGATCCTTACTGCACCACAGCAAGGCCTATAAATTCTGGTTCAGGTGTCCTAGTACATTTGTACAGCGATGGTTACTGCACTACAGAAGGGGTTCAACATAATATTACGGGGGTATAGGGATATTAGTATAGCAGTGTCATGCTTCAGAATACCCACAAGCAAACTGAAAAACAATGAATAGCTTTCACATATGGAGTCTCATGGACCTCTTTCGACACTGGGGGTCCCATTCACTTGTGTTATGTCTATGTATATGCTGCCATTGTAGAAGATCTTCTGGAAGCCAAAACTATCTCCAACACATCTGCCAGATGGTGATGAGACAACATAGCTAGCCTCACAAGTTCTGATTCTGAGAGGGCAGATAAAGCCTGACTGGTCACACTAGAGGTGAAGCACTACTGAGATGTTGATGGTCTGGATGGTAAGTCATCATAGAAGCCCAATCTGGGGCTATCAGATAACTCTTGCTTTGTGAATCCGAATTTTCTGAATGATCCTCTATAATAGATAGATGGGTTGAATATGTAATGCAGACATCTGATGAATAGTTTTAACCACAGATTCCTCACCTTTTTAATTTCTCCAGGAGCAAGACTAGATACAGAAAACCTTCCAGCAATTGCTCCTGTGCGCCGATAGGTGGTACCACTGAGTGCCATCAGATCCACAGCAACCCTGCCTCCAAATGTGACATCGCAGAGACGTATATAGGCGCCACATCTGCACACTGATGTTGGTTCTTTTTTTCCCCACACTCTTTGACCTGGAGCCAGAGCTCCACTCCCAAACTGTAGCCAGTGTCTTACTGACCTCCAAACCGATTTTGCTGACAGTTTGAGATCTCTCACCAGAAAACTACAGGCTTAAAGCTGTACCACGCCTGTAGGAAGCAGACTTCAGACATGAATCCACATGACATTTGTCCTCGGTGTCTCGAAACCAAACATGATTCAAAGTCATGCAACAAATGGCCATCTCAATAATGCATCCGACAGTCATCAGGGAGCAAAAGGCAAAGCTTTATGCTGCAGGTATAAGAAGCAAGATCAAGTCAAAGGACAAGTCTTGCCATGAACACAAGAAGTCAAGAGAGGAATCCTCCCCTGTTGTTCTCACTCCAGGAACGGTTCGTGAAACAGAGGCTCTTTGCAGAGTTGTCCGATTAGGACACCATTCTGCCGCTGAAGCCTGTGCACCCTGAGTTTTCCAGGTCATCCTTAACTCTGCAGCAGTTAAAGGTATTCAAGGAAGCAGTGCTGCATCTCTTCTGGGTGAATCTGAGTCTCCTTGGAGTGCCTTTAATCATCATAGAACCACTGTAGACCCCAGTTAAACTTTCTGCCAGCGGGGCCTTACCCGGTGCCAATTGACCTGGTTAGGCCTCGTGCCATTGGTGCCAGGCCAAGCCTCCACTACACTTGTCAGAGGCCACGTTGGTCTAACACCAGCCAAAGTTGCCGAGATCCTGGTATCAGATTTAACCCCAACAGTGGTCTTGAAACTTGGGAGTCATCACCGATGCTGACCTATCATTTGCAGAACAAATTAAATCTATTTTTATTACTGGTTTCCACCTTGTAAGGATTATTAAAAAAAATCTGCCACTTATTCTGTCTGCTTCAAGGGAAGGCTTGATGCATGCTCTCATCTTGAATAGAATTGACTACTGTAACTCTTTGCAGGTAGGCTCACCAAAGTACCTCAGCCAAAAATTGCAAATACTCCAGAATGCCTTAACATGTGATTTTAGAGTTGAAGAGGTGTTCTGCTGTCTTTAATCAGCTCCACAAACTTCATTGGTTACCAGTGGCGAAAAACGATGTCATCAAAGCCCTGTGCTTCTGTAATGACCACGGGCATGCTAACTATATGGCATCTCTGTTAGCATGCTATGAACCACCTTGGGCTTTAAGATTGAAACATTCTTTCTTTGTCAAAGTACAAAAAGGCCAGAATGGGAGGGCGTTCAATATCTGTAGTCACCTTGCTGCTAGCCCTTCATGCTCAACCCAATCTAACCTTATTCAGGAAATAACTGAAGACCTACCTATTTACCAACCCCTCTAATACCACTGCGTGCGCTGCCTTTCTTTCCATTACATAATGTTTTTTGTAGTTTTCTTCTCACCCAGAAAATCACAACTGTGAGTAAATGCCCTTTTTGTAGGATCACTCCAAATTTTGCCCCCACTGTTTGCCCGATTTAGTGATGGTTTACTGACTCTAAACTCCGGAACGCTGACGTCCAGCACCCAGTGTATGTGCTCTCTACAATTATTTTCTTTGAGTTAAGTCTGATTGCTCTGTGCCACATCTACCCATGACTGAGTTGAGATTTAAATTAAAGTACCCTAAGTAGACATGATACAGAATGTTTACATTATTATTTGGTAAGGTCTCAGAACCACCCCAACTAATAATCCACTTTCTCACAACAACCTAGTATCTCTGCCAGGACACTTCCTCCCGAAGCAGCTGCTGTGCCTCTACAAACGGGTCGATTTACTCATTCATTCAACAGCAGTGGATCCAAACGATTGTGCAGGGGCTCTTAGTGAATTAGTACAGCTGTAATGCCTGCACCACAGCAGCTTTGAATGTGATGATCTGGGGAATCTTAGTATATTAGTTCAGCTATGGTTTCTGTACCACCGCGGTGCTTGGACACAATGATTCATGGGGGCACTTACACATTACTACTGCAGTGTTTTCCGCAGCAGAGCAGAAGGTGGATGTGAAGCTATCCAGGGGTTTCCTGGTATGTGCAGCCAAGGCTCCTGCACCATGGCAGGGCTTGGATGCGATGGGCCTCATTTACAAAAAATGATGCAGTGCGGTGCCGCAAGCCATTCTGCTGCGCCGTGCTGCGTCATTTTAATAGTACAGGGATGCATCGTATTACAAACAATACGACACATCTGTGTGCTTTCCCTTGAACTGGCGCACAGGCACCCTTGCGCCACATTGCAAAGGTGCCTGTGTTGTGGGAATGATTGTTTTTGTGCACAAAAATAATCATTGATGGCATTTTCCTCTTTCTATGTGTGCTGCAGAATGTAGCACGCATAGAAAGAGGAAAACAGAATGCGAAATACAAGTATTTCTCCTTGTTGCGCCACTCCTACGCCTCCCCTGGGGAGGCGTAGGATTCTGACGCAATACCAGCTTTACAAAACACTGTAAATCTGGGAAGGTATCAGGTTCCATGGATGTTGCGTGGGAACACCCACAGCAACACACATGGAACGCTCCTTTCGCGCAGAGTAATGCGGCATTGTCTCCTCCCCACCGTCTCTGCAGGAGGTGGAGGTGGGACCCCTAGTGCACTCATACAGCGAAGGTTCCTGTGTTACGGCAGGTCCAGGGGATCCTGGTACATCAGTGCAGCGATGGCTCCTATACCACGACAGGACTTGAACAAGAGGAGGCATAGCGTCCTTTCAGCTCTACCGTTTTAGATTATAATGCCATACATCATCAGAAGCGCTCTGCTAGCATGGCTCTTCGCGTGTGTGCCTTTTGAAAACTTTAAACAAGCTTCTATTCCGGTGAGAGATGCAAACTTTTTTTTTTTAAAGACAAAGCTACGAAATGTATAAACGGCAGGGCCACAGGAGGAACTGTACCAGCTGTGAGCAGAATTCCTTGGAAAGGTCAGCACCCCCCAGATAGCGAGAGGCAGTGTACCGTAAAATCGATAAAGCTCACAAGCAACATTCCAGGAAACGGAAAGAACTCACAGCATTTAAAAACATATATCTGCAAGACATAAAAATGTGACTTCACCTAAATTGTGAACTCTAGTCAGGTCTCATTAGATGTCATAAGCATGGGTTCTGAGATGTTTAAGAGAGCGAAAGTGCTTTCTTGTAGCAGTGTTCAGGGATTAGATTTCATTTTTTTATATTCTGTTCAGGTCTAGATTTATGGGTGTTCAACCAATGTGGCCTTGACCTAGAGAGCTATGATGGTGCACTGTGTACGCTAACTAAAGGGCAGTGGTGGAAAAAAGCGAAGTAAATCCAGAAATTGTAGGAAACATTTGATAACAATAAATTGCAGTGAACCACCATCTCGGGCCTAAAACGCCATCTTCTTATTCACTTGCAAGGAGATTTTAGACTAAATTTATATGTCACATTTACAAACATCGTGTATTGGGAGAAAAATATTATTTTTCAATTTCCTTGTCAAAAAATAGGATTTGACAATTTTGTAAATCCCAATACCTGGGCTAGGAGCCCTTGGCACGTGACTTCAGCAAGTAAGCAGAATGAAAGCACTGCAAGCCTTTTGAGTTTGAAGTTTGTGTGCGATATGAATCACCTTTCTTATGGACGTATTCTACTTGTGTTACTGAGAATCTAGAGAACTTTTAAAATGTGAAGCTGGGAAGCATCCTTTGGAACAAGAGAGGTGTATGACTGCGTGAGGTATAATCCTCACTCCCTGTTGGGACAGAAGAGCCCGCTGCATGCATCCTTGAATCATTTAAGGCTCTAGGTAGTATGGAAATCCATACATTGGCCGCTATATGAAAATCTAAATGTTATTGGTACATGTTTGACCACTACTATAAAAAAGCAACCTCTAACAAACTTAACTACAAATAAAAACACATCAGATGAACACAAAGAATGGAGTTGTATCCCTATGCCTTCCTATGCATCTCCATGTTGGAATCAATCAGGACTGTATGAATAGGTGTTCAAGAGTTGGTGTCATTAGGAATGATAAGAACCTAGCTTTGATTAACAAGTTACTTACCTTAGATAACGCCTTATCTGGTAGAGACATGCCGCAGATTCCTTACTTTTGAATTTCCCAGGTGCCAGAATGGATCCGAAAGATTTTTCTTCAAGCAATGCCCAAGCACGTCAGTAGGTTGTGTCAATCGGCTCCGTGTGGTGTCATCGGCAGCGTCTGAAGAGTTGTCTGTATCACCTACATAGGCACCACCTCGGCATGCTGATATGAGTTACTTTTTCACCACTTTCCATGCCAGAAGCGCAGAGCCATGAAGTGTACTTGGGGTGTTTGAAAACTAGGGCCCTGAAAGGGATCAGTCTTGGCCCTAGAAACCAGTCCGCAGTACGGGAAGGACTGGAAGGTTGATAAGGAATTTGTGGCTAGTTCATGTCTCTATCAGATAAGGCGTTACCGATGGTAAGTAACTTGTTTAAGTGATAGCGACATCTAGCCGCAGAGTCCTTCCTTTGAATAGATACCCACGCAATACCATCCCCGGAGGACGGACTGTGGAGAAGTTAGACTAGAAAATCCTGCAGGACCGTCCCTGGGAACATGACTGTCTAGGCAGTAATGCTTGGTAGATGCTTGCAGGGGGTGCCCATGTTGCCGCCTGACAGATGCAAGGACAGGCAATCCACGATGCAACGCAGTGGTGAGCAGCCTTATCGATGGTGGAATTTGCACTTTTTTAAACAATTTTATTTTGCATTCTCAATCCAAAAAAAACAACGCACTGTACAATTTGACTAGGAATAGTAAATCAAGCTAAAAAACTGACAGGACAGATGGAACTCTCACTTTCAGACGATTTAGAAATATCAATGCGAAATCACCCCACAACAATAATGCACCTGAACAATATATTTCGACAGAACCTTCCTCAGGGTCAGAAGAGGATATAATATGAATGTTGGAGGTGCATAGAACTTTAGACTTTTTCATGTAAAGCCCCCCTGCTCGTTGTTGGTGCTTAATGTGGGTGGAAAAGGGGCACCATGTGACTTTGAATTTGGACACATGGTCCCGAATGATAGTGGTAAATCTTTCTATGGCGTATATGAGCCATACCTTGACTTACCACATATTTAAGAAAGAAGTGGCTGCTTCCACAGCTGTGCCACGCAGAGTCATGCCGCTAGAAGCAAGTGAGAAAGGAGGCGTCCTTGGGGAGTCAATTTGGGGAAGAACCTGTCAGCCCGTAGGTTTTCCAGAAGAATCGTTAACGGCTCAAGTGGAAGATGAATGTTGGTTATGGTCCGTATTATGCTCTGAATCTCAACCCAGAATATCTGGAATGTGCTTTTAAGCCTTCAGGGGGTTGCTTCTTTGCCAGAGGGTAACAAATCTTGATGCAGGGGACAACCCATTGTGAGATGGTCCTCTTCTGCACCGCCCAACCCTTCTTCGCTCCAGCGTACCCCACCAACAGTTGCTCATCCACCCAGAACTTTTTTGGGTGGTCAAGGTAGAACAACAACGCTCTTTTCGGGTCCAGACAGTGTAGTTGCTCCTATTCTTTAGAGGGATGCGGAGGAGCGTAGAAAGCGGGCAAGGTGACAGACTGTTCTACATGGAATGGTGTTAGCACTTTCGGTAGGAAAGAGGCCCTAGTGCGAAGCACCAACTTGTTAGGTAATATTGTCAAAAGGGGCGGCTTGGACGATAAAGCCTGCAGCTCACTCACCCTCCTGGCAAATGTAATTGCCACTAAGAAGACTGTTTTTATTGTGAGCAGCCAGAGAGGGAAATTATGCAGGGGCTTGAAAGGAGCACACATTAGGAAAGTGAGAACTAAATTAAGGTCCCACTGAGGCATAATCAATGGGGCAGGTGGGAATATATGTACAAGCCCTTTCAGGAATCTATGTACAATGGCTTTTTAAATAAGGAGGGTTGGTCTAGCAGCCTCTGAAGGCAGACAAGGGTGGAAGATACCCTTTCAGGGTGCCCAGAACAGAGCTCTGCTGGGCAAGGGTCAAACTAAAAAGCAACACATCAGAAAAGGAAGCAGAAAGAGGGTGAACAGGCTTTTCTGTACAACATATAACAATTCTTCCATCGGTAGGCATAGACCACCTTGGTGAAGGAACGCCTGGCTGTCAGAACAACATTACAAACTTCATAAGGAAGGTCGAAAGCTTTAAATTGCCGCCTCTCAATCTCCATGCAAGAAGGCAAACAGTTGATAGGTTCGAGGAGAGGACCCTCCCTTGCTGCTTAGACAAAACGTCCTCCCAAAGGGGCAGCCTGATCAGAGGATCGATGCTCATTTGCTGAAGCTCGGGATACCAGACTGTTCGTGCCCAATCAAAAGCCACAGAATGACTTGGGCCCAGTCGTTCCTGATCTTCTTGCGAACTCTGGACAGGAGTGGTATGGGCTGAAAGGCATACAGGAAGCCTGAACTCCACTTGAGACAAATAGCATCTCCAAGCGAGAGGCGCCTTTGAAACTCCAGCGCACAGAATTGCAGACATTGTGCATTTTCGACAGAGTCAAACAAATCTAACCAAGGCTCTCCCCATTGCTGAAAGAGACCATCCAGGTGGAGATGCCATTTGTGATCCGCTATGCATCGACAGTTGAGTCCGTTCACCTTGGAGTTCAGGGCACCTGCCAGGTGTTGAACCACCAGGGACATGCCCTGCTGTTCCAGCCATGTCCAGAGACGCAGGGCCTCTTGACAAAGGGTCCACAACCCCACCATGTTTCTTGCAGTACCACATGGCGGTGGTGTTGTCCGTGAACACCTACACTAGCCTTTCTTTGATAGAGGGTAGAAAGGCTTTCAATGCCAATCGGATCACCCGGAGTTCCAACATGTTGATGTGGAGTCCTTATTCCGCCGGAGACACGAGTCCTCTGATCTCCACCTCTCCCAGATGGCCACCCCCATTCCATGAGTGACGCATCTGTCACTACTTTGAGATCTGGTTGGGGAAGGGAGGGAGGCCTGCCTCCGACCCAATCAGTTAGTTAGCCACCACTGCAGGTCTCATGCAGTTCCCTCCGACATCTGGACCATGTCAGAGAGATTCCCCTGATGTTGTGGCCATTGGAACTTCAGATCCCACTGCAGGGCCTGCATATGCCATCTGGCATGTGTAACTAACAGGAAGCAGAAGGCCATGAGGCCTGACAGCCTCAGAGTAATTCTCACCGAAATCCAGGCATGAGGTTGAAACATCGGTACCATAGCCGGAATATCCTGGACTTGCTGCTCAGGAGGATAGTCCCCAAAAGTGCACTGTGTCCAGAACTGCTCCGAAGAAAGGGAGTGTCTTAGAAGGGACTCAGGTGTGACTTCAGCAAATTGATAGTGATCCCTAGTAAATGCAGGAGGTTTGCTGTAGTCAGGAGGTGGGAAACGACAACCTGTGGTGATCCTGCCTTCAGCAGCCAGTCATCGAGATAGGGGAAGACTGACACCCCTGATCTGCGCAGATGAGCTGTGACCAGCGCCATCTCCTTGGTTAACACCCGGCGGTGCTGGTAAGACCAAAGGGGAGCACAGTGAACTGAAAGTGCTCATAGCGTACCTTAAACCGCAAGTAGCGTTAATGGGCAGGCAGGAAGAGGATATGAAAATAAGCGTCCTGCAAGTCCAATGCCACCATCCAGTCTCCCGGCTACAGGGCAGACAGGACTTGAGCTAATGTGAGCATCTTGAATGTCTTCTTTTTAGGTCTCGTCTGAGCCAGCGCATGCGCTGCTCTGGCGACACATTTAGTAGCGGAGTAGCGAAATGCTACCAAAGCGGCCACCAACTTGTGCTCACGCGCACAAGCACGCGCGCTGCTGCGCACGCATCCCTCGCGTGCTTTAGCGCATCATCGCAATCACTTTCGCTTTCACAGCGATCGCAATGACTTTCTCTTTCACGGCCGCGCGGCGTTACTATTACTGCCGCGTGGCCAATGTTTGTTTTGGCTGCGTTGTTGATTCTAAGTCATTTTTAAAAACACGTCACAACCCCTTTCTGAAGAACTGATTCTCATCTCTCTAAACGTCTTCTCCAAGGATTTTTCATTTTATGTTGATGGGTATTTATAGATCATCTACATAGCACAAGAGCACGCCAGACATTTTTCCATAGCAGCAAGGAGCGTGTTGCTTCCTGTCAAACTTTACATAAGTATGTGAGAACAGTTTCACACACACATATGAAAACATGAACAAACCCTCTTTCCTGTTTTGGGTACTTGCTTCCAAAAGATCAGTGCACTGCATCGCCCAATTACCAATATCATGTGCGGGAGTCTCACTTCCATGGCAGACTTACTTCTGGACACCATCGACTTGTAAATTAGAAAATTGTATTTTAGGCTACTTTCTCGCCTTTGAAACACTGAGACACTCCACACCACCTAGAAGTCCCTCAGACCACGTGTACTCAGTCACCATGCATCTTGTTTGTGCTTACGAAAACAGCAGCAGACTTATAATCATCGCAATACCGATCGTTTTGTAGCAACCCTTACTTTCCATTGTAGTGCTTTAGGCACAATTATTATTTTAGCAGCTGCATGACATTGATGCACCTTTACAAGCGTTGTTCCTTATTTCCAGTATTCGGGGGAGCCTGTTGGTGGCACAGCAGGTTCAGTAGCACAGGGGTGCAAGAGACCATCTGCCCTCCAATATGATTATCTTTTTAATTACATAGAGCAACAAGCATTGGCATAGCCAATAGGTCTCGCCTTTGGGACCTTATAAGTGTTTAGCCTTGTAGCAGTTGATGTTGTTGCACCAAGGATATTGTGCTGCATAACTAAATACTTATAAGGTCCCAAAAGCGAGACCTATTGGCTATGCCAATGCTTGTTGAGGAAGTAGTTTAGGGCTCAAAGGTCTATGAAACAACGAAGGCCCTTGTCCTTATTTTGGGACCAGAAAGTAGCGGGAATAGCAACCACAACCGCATCTGGCTCCAGAACCCTCTCCATGCCTCCCTTGGCCAAGAGAGCCATGACTTCCTCCTGCCCTCCTGTAGCAAAATGAAATGATCCTCCATCAGCCAGTCGTAGGAAGGAGCCATAGAGGGAGGTGTGGTCTCGAAGAGGATGGCGTAGCCCCTTTGGATGATCTGGAGGACCCACCTGTTCAATGATCTGGAAAGACAAGACTAGGAAGGCTTGGAGGCTGAAGCTGGTGGGGGGTGGGGTGTTGGGAGGGGGGGGCCCTGGAGGGTTTGACTGGACCTCTGTCTACCCGACCCTTGCGGTCGAAACAAACCACGCCCTCGTCCATGCAGGGGCTGTGGAACCTGACTGGCTCTTTGGTTAGGATAAGGTTGGTGCGGTTGTAAGTCACTTCCATAGCCACGAAAGCCAGACTGGGGATGGGGGGCAGCTGAGACTTGGCCGTAGCCCTGGAGTCCTTAAAGCGCTCCAGCGCTGTGTCTGCCTTACCTACGAAGAGACGAGTGTCATCAAAGGGCATGTCTATGAGCGAGGGCTGGACATCCACTGAAAAGCCAGATGTTTTCAGCCAGGCGTGGCATCTAATAGCCACTGTTGTGGAAACTGCTCTGCCCAGCATGTTAGTTGTGTCTAAACCACAGCGAACAAAGAACTTTGCTGCATCTCGCCTGTATGATACTCCGGGACCTGTGGCAGCACTTGCGCAACCGTTTCCCACAGAGAGTGGGACTAACGGCCCAATAAGCATGAGGTGTTCACCGACCGCAATGCAAGGCTGACGGAAGAAAACATTTTCATGCCCCAACTGTCCAGCCTCTTGGATTCCCTGTCCTAGGGAGCTGCAGAGAACGCGCCATGAGAAGTGGAGGTTTGGACCACCAAGCTCTCTGGGATGGGGTGGGTAGTGAGGAGTTTGGGTCATCTGGGGCAGGGCGGTGGCGGCGGGCGATTGTCCTATTCACAGGATCAGGTACCAAGATGGACGTCCATGAGCGCTTCACTGAATGGGAGAAAGGGTTTCGAAGAGGAAGCTCCCTGCTGCAGCACCTCTGTCAAGATGTCAGTCTTGACCACCACTGTGGGCAGCTGTAGGTCAAGGACCTCAGCTGCCTTTTGCACCCCCATCGCATAAGATACACCCTTCTCTGTAACCATGGTAGGAGGAGAAAGCATGCCAGTATCTGGGGAGGTATCCAGTCTACTGGCTTTACCCAATTCCTCTTACCAGTCCAAGTCTTGATCATAATGCTGGTCTTCTGAAGGGTCCAGTGACCCCTCCCTTTCTTCTCCCAAGCCTGGCCTGTCCGAATAAAGCTCAGGCAACAACATAAGACCAACAGGCCCTGTCGGTAATGGATTAGGACTTGTGCGTTCGGTGGGCGCAAGAGCATCGGCATGAGGACCAGCCTCGTGGAAGGTCACAGTGCCACGACCGGCGCCTGTCCGGATCCAGGGGGGCATCAGCGCTGGAGCTGCGGGGCAGAACCTGATGGAGCCCCCTCTGACTCCGCGGGGCACAAAGTGTGCCAGAGGGGTCAGGCTGCTCAAAAATGAAACAATCGGTCTCAAAAAAGTTTTTAATTTGAGCGGGGGTCGCTGGCTCCCAGAAAAGTGGGGAGGCACAGAGTACACCCATGGGCAGGTTCCGGAGAATGAGGTCTTGAATGCCGATGTTCCACCGTCACGTTGGACGATGAACGGGGAGAAGTCGAAGCACGCTTCGACTTCTTGTGCCTCTTACCTGAATGTCCTGCCGATCACGAGTGGGAGTAAGATGACTTGGGACTCCTGGAGTGGTGCTGGGACCTTTCTCTCGACCTCTGAGGAGTCAGGCATGGCGTCGCCTGTCGGGCTGCAAGCAGCTCTAGGGACCACTCCCTCAAAGCCATGGCCCAGCAGTTGAAGCATGACTTGGAGTCGTGGTCGCACTCCAGACACCATAGGCAAACCAAATGCGAGTCCATCACCAACATGGCGTGGTGACAGGCGCCGCACTATTTGAATCCTGAAGTCTTCCTAGAGAACATGACTTCCTACACCCCAACAACGGGGCGACCAATAGTCAGAAATTCCAGTCAAAAAGTGAGAGAGGGTAGGTCTCTTCACATATCAGCGCTTGACTGGCGTGGAAAGGAAAAAACTGCCGAGGTAGCACCTATATAGGTGATGTGGATGTTACTTCTGGCGTGGACAACGCCGGCAACGCCATATGGAGTTGACCAACGCCACCTACCAGCACGCAGGAGTATTGCTCAGAGAAAAATTTTCCCGATCCAGTCGAATGCCTGGGAAATTCAAAGGTAAGGAATCTGCAGCTAGATGTCTCTATCATATGGCCTTGATTTGCAAGAAAAGGCTGCAGATTGGTCGGTTTTATGCAGTCAAGTGTAGTTTTTTCTGAGATTGTATTCCTTTGCAACCAATATAAATAGAGTTTGTAGCTTGGCTCAATCTGGTCATTTCCCTAGACGGAAGGAGGCTGCTGGTCATGGGAAACATGCTGAGAAGTGTAAAAATAGAGAGTTAACGGAGGATGATAACACCCTCCAGATTTCTAGAGCGAATTTACAGCGCTTGATTAACCAAGCTGTGGATGAGGCTGTTAATAACCCCGAGTTAAAGAAATGGCGTTTGGATCAGGATGAAGACCCTCATACTCCTCCTAGGGGGAAATATGTACATGGGAAGGCCCTGTCTGATATGCTTGTAGATATTAGATAAGTACTTGGGGTTTTCTCAAAAGGCAGTGGGGGGAGACGGGTTTTATGCCCAATACAGTGAGACTGTTACAGATGATGTACTCAACTACATTGTATTGAAAGATTAGAAAAATGTTGACAAACATAACGGTCCACGTTTTCTCCATAAATGATATCTTGTGCAAATTCTTGAGAAGCCATTTCCCCAAGTACCAATGGTTAATTCTATTCTGTCTTCCATGGCGTCTTCATCGTCCCGTTCCTCTGAGGGAGTTGCTTTCTCACACCCCATTGACAGAAGTTGCATCCTCTCTTAAATTATCTTCTGCGGCTGCCCATTTTGGTGTATAGGCCAGTTTGTATGCACCTTACTTACGCCTCTCAGGTCCTGCTGAAGGGTTTTTAGAAATTGTTTGTCTCCATAAAAAAGCTGACCCTATGGCTATTTTAGTCCAGATGGAAATTTGATCGCAATGTCTTTCCAATGTGTCACCTTTGGTAACTTGTTACAGTTCGGCTTCTGCCGCTGGTGCAACAGTAGCTAGACGGCACACGGTTTGGATGAAGGCTTGGAAACAACTCAGAGATCTTTGATCCAAAATCTCCTTTTTACAAGGTTAAAACTGTTTGGTGATGAACTTAATGAAATGGTTCAACGCACTTTAGAAGAGAAAAAGATTTTTAAAGTCTTTAAGCTTGTTCCTAGCAAAAAATCTTTTGTTCCGAAACAAAATCAGCAATAGTAGGAGGTCAGGGCTGAAGGTCGGGGTGTAGCATTCACCAATAAAATCTCAACATAGGGACAATCTGGAAAAGATTCAGAAGGTAAATGACTATATGGCAGTGGGTGCCAGACTACAGTATTTTCTTCCCCAATGGCGTGTTCAAGTGAATGATCATTGGGTCCTTTACATAATTAAATAGGGTCACCCTATTCAAGGAGATTCCTCCAGTCCCAGTGTTCATAACACCCCCTTATCAAGAGACAACGCAAACAGAGAAGCTAAGTGGTCAGGTGTTAAAAAACTGCTACTAAAGTAGGAGATAATTCCTGTCCAACGTTCCTGTCCAATGTCACCAAGGAGAAGGTTTTTATTCAACCCTTTTTCTAGTATTAAATACCAACAGTTCATTCTGTCCCATTCTGTACCTCAAGTTTTTGAACTGTTGGGTCCAAATGGAGAAGTTCAGGATGGTAACTTTTCAACAGATAATCCCTTTCATTCGCAAGGGCAGCTTTTTGGCAACTCTGGATCTTGAGGCTGCTATACTTTCATGTTCCAGTCCATCCCAACAGCGAACACCCCTAAGGTTTTGTGTGAATCACAGGCCATTCCAGTTCCAAGTTCTACCCTTTGGGTTGTCAACATCACCCCAAACCTTTACGAATGTAATGTAAAAGGCATTTCTAAAGCGCAATGTTACTCCATGGAGTGTCCTGGCGCTCTGCACCTCCAGTGAGATGTAGCTGAGAGAAGCAACATTAATCTTGCTTATAAAGCCATTTTTTCAATTTCTACCAGAACTCGGGGGTAGATGAAATGCACCTTAACTCCAAAGGGAGTTTATTTCAAAGTGAAGGTCACAAAAATTAAAATGACCTGCCCCCAGTTCTGGACCACTGAATCCTCGGGATTTTGGCCAGGACGGGGTTGGCTGACTTGCACCTCTAGTGGCTTCCTTACAACGTAAGGACTTCTCCATTTTTCCGTACCTAGATTACTGGCTAATTTTTGCTTCCTCTTTTTGTAAGGTGCTGGAAGCTCTCGGGGCAACAACAGTCCTTCTTCAGTAGTTGGGCTTCCAGATGAACATTCCGAATCCCAACTGGTGCCAGCACAGATCATGTGTTTCATCAGAGCACTGTTCGACACACAGAAGGGATGCACATTCCACCACAGGACAGAAGCCAATCTCTCCAGATGACTCTTCGCAAGCTACTGCAGAAGTCTTTGGCAACCACAAGAATCTAGTTGAAGGTGCAGGGTCTCATGGCTGTAACAACAGGAGTGGTTCCCTGGACCCGTTTCCATTTGAAACCTTTGGTGAATCAACTTTTGGGTCACTGGGTCCTGACCATCCTGCAATGAGAGACTCAAGTTCAGGTCACTCAAGAGAAAGCCCAGGAGCTTAGTTAGTGGATTCACACTCCCAACGGATACCAGTCTCTGGGGGTGGGTTTCAAGCCTGTTGGACTAGGATTGCAGTAGTCAGTGGTCTGCTCAAGAGGTGTCAATCATCCAACTTGAGGTTACTGGCTGCAGTCTTGAAAGTAGTCCAGTTTTTTGCAGTCACAGCTTGTAGATCTGGATGTAGTCATCCGTAACGGACAACCAGGTGAAGAACAAAAGTTACTTACCTGTAAACTGTGGTTCTCCAGTATTGGTATCTTTCATAGATTCACATGCTTGAATATTCCCCGTTGTCGAAGTGGGAGTCCCACGGTACATAACATAGCAATGTAGCAATAACACAACCATAGATAGGTAAGAAAAAACCATAGAGTAGCATTGAATCATAGAGCTTTTAGATAGAAAAAACGTGTCACTTTTATAACATACTACAGTCATTGTGAATAGTCCAAACTCCAGCCAATCAGGCGTTAGCACCCTTCAGAATGTTCTCCTCAGAGGCTCAGGCCCTCAGATTTTCATAGCACAAGAGTAACAAAGAGTCAAGGAGAAGAGGAGAGCCTCTGAGGGGAGGAGGGTGGGTCGCATGTGAATCTATGAAAGACACCTACTGGAGAACCACAGTTTACAGGTAAGTAACTTTTGTTCTTCTCCAGTATTGGGGTGTCTTTCATAGATTCACATGCTTGAATTAGAATAGTAAGCAGTGATGCCAAGATAATGCAAGGTACATATAAAATCATCATAATACACATTACAAAGAGATACTGAAGCATAAAGACAAAAAAATGTACCTTGTATACAGGAGGAGAGAAGCAACAGAGGCTCACCTTACTTAAAGAGATTACGTAGGACCGCTTGCCCCACGGCTGAATCAGCATTGTCAGCAGCTTCCAGACAGTAATGTTTGGTAAAGGTGTGTCTGCTGGACCATGTTGCAGCCCTGCAGATGTGTTGAAGAGGCACACCAGCAAATAGCGCAGTAGAAGAGGAAACTTGTCTGGTAGAATGCGCTCGAACATTTGCAGTAAGTGGCTTCCCAGCTTGCTGATGGCAAAAGGCAATTGTAGTAGATATCCAGCGTGCAATAGTCTGTTTGGTGACTGGATGTCCCTTTCGCATCCGTCCGTAGGCCACAAAAAGTTGATCAGACTTACGGATACTAGCTGTCCTTTGAAGATAAAATTTCAGACATCTCTTGATATCTAAAGGAGAGTCCTCTCTGCTGACGTTTGAGGATTAGGAAAAAACGTTTTTAAAATGACTGGCTCATTAAGATGGAAATTTGATGGCATTTTGGGGATGGCCGGATTTGTGCGGAGCAAGACAGAGTCCTTGGTGAATTGAAGAAAAGGCGGTTTAGTAGTAAACGCCTGTATGTCACTGACTCGACGTGAAGAAGTGAGAGCCAACAGCAGCGAAGTCTTCCACGTAATGAATTTTAGATCGACTTTATGGATGGGCTCAAACAGTAGCTTCATGAGTTGTGCCAATACAATGTTTAAATGTCAAGGAGGAGGCGATCGACGAATTGGAGGAAACATCCTAAAAAGACCCTTGAAGAAATGCTGAATTACTCTGGAAGAGTAAAGAGAGGTGGAACCCTCCTGTCGAAATCTTGAGATTACTGCCAGAAAAACTTTAAGAGTAGAATGCAAGAGGCCAGATTTTGCTAGATGTAAAAAGAAAGGCAAAAGTTCGTCTGGTGTGGAATGAACAGGATGTACCTGAGCAGCGTCGCACCATAGACAGAAACGTTTCCATTTGAGCTTGTATGTATGTTGGAGGCTGCTCTAGCCTTAGCAAGAACTTCCCTGCAGTCGGAAGGAATGTTTAAATTGGCAAACTCATAGTGCTCAGGTTCCATGCTGCTAAGCGAAGAGAGGCTGGGTCGGGATGACAAACCAGTCCCTGATCCATTGTCAGAAGGTCCGGAAGTGGGCGGAGCAGAATCGGGTCGCACTGCGATAGGAGCAGGAGTTCCGTAAACCAGACTTGTCGAGGCCACCTGGGAGCTATTAGAAGAATGCAGCAAGGTTCTTTATTCATTTTCCGAAGAACCCCGGGGACCAGAGGAATCGGCAGAAAAGCGTAGGCATATATTTTTGACCAGTTCATCAAAAAGGCATTCCCGCATGACTCTGGTTGGGGAAGCCAACTTGCGTAAAATGGGCATTTGCGGTTCAGATGGGTTGCGAACAGATCCAGATTCGGGGGGGCCCATAACCGAAAGAAGCGATCCAGTGTGGGTTGATGCAACTCCAACTCGTGATTGGACGAGGTTGACCTGCTTAGAGAGTCCGCTAGAATGTTGGACGCTCCCGGAACATGCACTGCCGTCAGAGTGATTTGATGCTGGATTGCCCAATCCCAGATTTGTTGAGCTTGAAGAGATAGCAAGATGGACCGTGTGCCCCCCTGTTTGTTTATATAGTGCATGCATGTTGTGTTGTCCGTCCGGATCAACACCGAAGCTCCCTGGATGATGGCGCGAAAAGCCTTTAGCGCCAAAAAAATGGCAAGTAACTCTAGAAGGTTGATGTGCCATGTCCTTTGGTGGGTATCCCACCATCCTTTTACTGTGAGGTCCTGAAGGTGTGCCCCCCACCCTTCGAGAGATGCGTCCGTTGTGAGAGTGAAACTTGGAGTGTCCACCAGAAATGGACGACCGGAAGAGATGTTTGTTTCGAGAGTCCACCAGAACAGAGCCGTTTGCATCTGAGATGTGACCTTGATCATATTATTGAAGGATCCTGAGACTTGAGCCCATTGCTTGTCGAGTTCCTCCTGGATGGGTCTCATTCTCAGGCGGCAGTGAGGGACTACATCCCTAGGAAGGACTTTAACTGCAGAACAGAAACTGACTTGTTAACCGGAGGGAGACTGCTAGGTTGCAGAACAAAGGCCGAATGGAAGGGCTTTGAATTGGAAATCTCTCCCGGCCACTCTGAATCTGAGGAATTTTCTGTGTCTGGGCAGAATAGGAACATGAAAATAAGCATCTTGAAGGTCTAGTGTGGTCAAGTACTCTCCTTGGGACAGTAAAGGAAAGACGTCCTTAAGAGACAACATGCAGAATGTTTGCTTCTTGATGTATTTGTTTAGGGCACGTAGGTCCAGAATAGGGCGCCATTCTCCCGACTTTTTCTGTAAAAGGAAGAACCTCGAATAGAATCCTCTGCCCCTTTGTAAGTTCGGAACCACTTTGATCGCACCTTTTCTCAATAAGATTTTTAGCTGACCTAAACGTTCCTTCAGATGGACAGGAGGAGGACCTCTGGGTGGAGAATTGGGAGGGATCTTTACAAACTCTAGAACTTGCCCCCTGCGCACAATATCCAGAACCCATTGATTGGTAGTTATCAGTGACCATTTGGAGTAAAAGCGGGAGCGGGACCTCTAACCTTTGCGAGGGTGGGAGGCATCAAGAGTGGCAGATGGAAAAAGTCATTGTTTCTTGGAGGAATCCCTTCCTCTATAAGAGGATTTACCTTTGTACTGTCTGTAAGATGCGGCTGGCGGTTGTCTGTACGATTGTTGATTCTGGGAATAGTAACGTTGTTGGCCTTGAAAAGAATTGTATTGTCGATATTGATTGGAACCTCTCCGAAAGGAAGAGGATGAGCCACGACCCTCGCACCCCGAAAGGGCTGTTTTTTAAATTGAAGTGTGCCGAGAGCACGAGCAGTGTCGGTGTCCTTCTTGATCGTCTGAAGGGCATCATCGATGTGTTGGCCAAACAGTGATTCACCGTCTTAAGGCATGTCCAATATTTTCGTCTGCACCTCTTGACGGAAAAAAGTGGCTTTTAACCAGCCCTGCCGTCTGAGGACAGCAGCACCCGCCAGTTGTCAGAAACCAGTAGAAGACACGTCAACAGCACAATCAATAATCTCCGAGGAAATCCTTTCCCCTTCTTGAAGAATCTTCAGCGCTTCTGCTTTAGAAGGTTCTGGTAGTAAATCTACAAAGGGAAGCAATGTCCGACCACATTTGTCGGTCATAACGTCCGAGGATAGCTAGAGAATTGGAAGCTCGGACCGTAGTTGCCGCCATAGTGGAGAATTTCTTACCAATGGCGTCAAGGCGTCTCCCCTCACGATCCGTAGGAGCCGATACTGGAGACGAGGGATTCCTGGCACGACGTTGTGCTGCCTGAGTAATAATGGAATCAGGTTTCGGCTGTGCAATAAGATAAGCAGGCGAATTTTCCGGGACCTTGTATTTTGTATCTAGTCGTGGCAGGACAGCAGGAATGGAATTAGGGTGTTGCATGAGCTTGAGACCCTCTTGCCAAATAAAATTGATGATGGGAATAGCACACACTTGTTTCTGTGGCTGATCTTTAAAGTCATACAAGAAACAATCCGCCTCTCTAGTGACCATAGGGAGGTGAAATCTCTTTCCCGACCTTCCCATGAGGACATGAAATCCACCTATGTTCACCAGTGGAGAATCAAGAGGAGCTGGAGCGGTGGGGCATGGCGTTTGAATCTCATAATTGTCCCATTCCGTGAACAGGGATCTATCATCTATCACCCTCCGCTCTGTCATCAACATCATCATCATCATCCTCCTCAATGACATGAGGAGCGTCTTGTTATGGTAATCTGGATGCCGAAGTAGAAGGCGTAGAAAGCAATTCTGTAGTAAGCGGAGGTGGAAGAGGCACTTGTGGTGCTGGAGAAGCCTGGACTGAGTTTTGAAAACATCTGTAATAGTCATCCAGCATGAATTGAAGGTTGGAAATAAGGGACATAGGCATCTGCGCCATAGGAATATTCGGTGCAGGCTGGTTGGCACGGTCTGAAAAGTCCTCATACTCCTGGTCATCATCAAAATACTGACATTTAATTATAAGGTCAGAGGGACTGCGAGCAGCCCTAAATGTGTCATCCTCCTCCGATTAATCGTCACCAGCATCAGAAAACAACAGTCCTGCTGGAGGATGAGAAGCAGTTTGGGTTGGCGTCAAGGTATCCAAAGAAGACCGTCGCCGTTGAAGCAGAGAACCTGAAGACTTCAAAGGAACCAGATCCATGGATGCAGCCGTCGACGCTGTCACCGTCGACGAGAGACATTGCCGTTGCTGTTGAGCCATGGTCGATGAAGCCGCCGTCAACGAAGCCACCGTCGACAAAGCCACCGTCGATGACGAAGCCATCGCTGTCGACGCCATTGTCGATGAAGCTGACCCTTTCGTCGACGAGGAAGTGCGTGTCGACGAATGCTTCTTCTGCTTGTTAGACGCCGTCGACGAAGTCAAAGGCACCGTAGACGACAGAGGTCTCACCTTCACTGACACCAACGTCGACGGTGATGCCGCCACCGACAGAATCATAGCCGGCATCATAGACGAAGAAGTTGAAGTCATCGTCGTAGAAGCGTCAACAGCAGTCCTCGTCGACGGAGGAAGTGACGACGAGCTCGTCGACGAGATAACCAGTTTTTTTAGGCAAAAACTGCTCAGATAGTCTTGGACGTCTGAGAGTCAGATCTCAGGGGCATAGAGGGTGTAGATAGACTCTGGGGGGCAGGAGACACCCCTTTTGAAGTTGAAGGCCGGTCAGTGGACTTGACAACATGATGTTTCTTCACCACCTTAGTCTTAGGAGAAACCTTCTCAGACTCACTGGCTCTCTTCAAAGATGAAGTAGTCCGGACTGAGGAAAAACTCTCCACATCTGATAAGGGGTTATCCATAGTCTTCAACTTCTGTAGCCACAGAAGGAGACACTCCTCCCTGTCCTTAAGGGTCTTTTGAGAGAAAGTCCTGCAGATTTTGCAATCCTTTACCTGGTGTTCAGGGTAGAGGCAATAATTGCACTTGTGCTACGAAAATCTGAGGGCCTGAGCCTCTGAGGAGAACATTCTGGAGGGTGCTAACATCTGATTGGCTGGAGTTTGGACTATTCACAATTACTGTAATATGGTATAAAAGTGACACGTTTTTTCTATCTAAAAGCTCTATGATTTAATGCTACTCTATGGGTTTTTCTAACCTATCTATGGTTGTGTTATTGCTACATTGCTATGTTATGTATCGTGGGACTCCCACTTCGACAACGGGGAATATTCATGTATGTGAATCTATGAAAGACACCCCAATACTGGAGAATCGGTGTTACCTAATTTGCCATGGGGGTGAATTCTGTTTTCTTGTAAATACCTAATTCAGTGACGAATGGGACGAGGGAGACCAATGAGGAGGAAATAAACCCATTACTTACCGGTAACCTTCATTACCCCAAGGTGGTCCCCCTCGTCCCAGTCTGAGCCCTTCCTCCCTCCCAATGAGCATTTATTCAGCTCCTTTTTTCTAATCTTGGTACTCACAGGCTGTGTGGGTGTGGGGAAGGAGGCCTTATTCCATGTGTCATGGAAATAAAAAAGAGGCTTTGGCAGGTATTACATGTGATTGGTAGGGCTGCCCTCATTCAGTTACGACTGGGACGAGGGAGACCAACTCAGGGTAATGAAGTTTACCGGTAAATAATGGGTTAATTTCCTTTTTTCCCTCATAAAGAGAGAAGCCAATTTCAGGTATGTGTCTGGTACAGAAATCCATTCATAATACGGCACCTTGTTATCTACAGGATCCCCTTTTTGTTTACCACTCCCTCCAAACTGCTTTCCGATTTTCTTAAATTCAAAAAATTGTATGGAGAATGGTGTTTTGCAGTTCGAGAAGCATTCTTTTAAACTCTTCCTAAGCACCGCCAGGACTCTGTCACCTAGAGTAAAAACTGAAGTAGCTTTTGCATAAATATTTGCTCTATGGTTGTCTGTGGATGCAGTGGTATGGTGTTCTCCACACCTACTCAAAATAAATATACATATTTCTTGACTTCTACAATTGCAAGTCTGCCAGAGGCAGCCTTTTCTTTGACTTTTAAAGCAATCACTAGTACCAGGTAGTATCTCTGGTGGGTACTCTTATCTATACTTTTGTCTACTACTGGCCTCTCAGAGTCATCATGACTAGTGCACTCCAACTGGGCAACCAAGCTATTATTTTTGGCAATGGCTCTTCAGTGGTGGCAAAATCAAGGAGATACAGTATGGCACAGTAAATAACACACAATACATTTGATCTCCAGTTAATTCTAACTCAAGAAGAATGGAATATTATTTACAGGCAGAAACACACAGCAGTAAAACGAATGTTCATGGCTTCTTCTTCTAGGGCCAAATTCAACCCATAAACACATTTTTGGTGTTTCTAGGTTGATTTAACACATTGAGCCCTGTGGCCAACAAACGCGCTCTGGGAAACTGTTCAGGTGTTCTGTAAAATGGTCATGGTTTATTGAGTCATATTACTGTTGGTTTGCATCAAGCTAGTCAATAAAACAGACTTGTGAGACAGAAAAATACAATGTGATATGGTACATCTGTCCCTCAATTCTTGTCTCTTTGTTTGAGCTGGGAGCAAGACCGGGCAACTCTGGTGGTCCGAGGGCAGCTACAGGGTATCAGAAGCAAGAACGTCAAAGTCTACATGACTGGTACAATGCATGATCATAGTCGGTGTCACATAGCACCTAGTTCATCCGTTCAATTAGAAGCCCAAATGGCCAACACAACCTCAGTTTTCAAACCAGGGACACAACACACAACACCATTTTGGGGGTATTTCAGGGACTGATGTCTTGCAACAGGTCAGTAGCTGTAGATATATTACGTTGATGTGTAACCGCTGGACCCCTTGCTCAAACAATTTTCACTGAGAACTGGAATTTAGAGTCAGGTACCAAGTGGGCCTCTTTTCCCACCACCCCAATAATTTTCCTTGAGGGCTAGTAAGCAGCAGTCAGGCTAAATTATCACTATACAAGAATAAAAACATAAAAGCAGATATTTCTAAAACTAATAGAGATGGCTCAAATCGCTAAAGGCACAGGGCGAGTTGTTGCAGTGAATGGGTCACTATGTCACACAATCACGCCTTGGGGTGAAAAGCAAAAGCCTATGTGTCCCTGAACAGCTGGAGGCGGGTGGATGAGAATTCCCTCTCGACTAGTCACAGATGTTGTCTTGGAAAAGTAGGCGTTCTTCTTCCCCAACTTGAATGATCATGACTTGCCTTTTTGGTGATCAGACTAGTTAGGCTGCAGGGTTCTAGTGATTTCTAGGTGATTGACTTCATCAAGCTGTGCCCACCACATAGAGCTTTAGTCTACTGGACCTAGTGCTCATCTTCCTCTCTGTCTGGGGCCTGCTGCTCTCTTCACTGTGTAAAACAAGTTCCACTTTCTGTTGGGCAAGTCAACCAATCAATCAATGACGACATTTGTAGAGGGCGCTACTCACCCGTGAGGGTCTCAAGGCGCTAAGTGGGAGGGGGAAGCAGCTACTGGTCGAACAGCCAGGTCTTTAGAAGTCTCCTGAAGGTCAGCAGGTCCTGGGTCTGCCGCAGGTGGGTGGGGAGGGTGTTCCACGTCTTGGCGGCGAGGTGGAGAATGATCTGCTGCCAGTGGTCGGTCGGCGGATGTGTAGGACGGTGGCGAGGGCGAGGTCGGCGGAGTGAAGCTGGCGGTTCGGGGTGTAGAAGGACAGTCGTTCGTTAAGGTATGCTGGTCCGGCGTTGTGGAGTGCTTTGTGAGCATGGGTGAGGAGCTTGAAGGTGATCCTCTTGTTGACCGGGAGCCAGTGCAGGTCTCTCAGGTGGGTGGTGATGTGGCTGTGGCGAGGGAGTCCAAGGATGAGACGTGCGGAGGCGTTTAGTATGCGTTGGAGTCTCTTCTGGAGTGTGGCCGTGGTTCCTGTGTAGAGGGTGTTGCCGTAGTCCAGAAGCAAAGTTGTTCCAGAGATCAGGACTTAAACACACACTACCTTACCCACTAGACGGGAAGGCAAGGAGTCAAGATATGGGGACCGGTGTTTTCCTGCTCCCATGACCACTCCGGTGGTTATATTTTACCCTAGCTGGTAATAACATTGCAGGTAGGCTGGGTATCCCAAAATTAGGGTACGGTCATTAAATTGTCAGTAACCTACTACTTCCAAAGATGGGGGTGTTTAATTCCATAGTCTAGTATGTTTATAATGAGTGAATGCTCTTTACAAACCAGGTTTCACTTGGAAACAGAATACATCCATCCAGAGATACATGCAGGACTCACATTATAGTCTCAGATCTATCTACATTTAGATTCAACAGGTTGTTGTCCATTCTGTTCTTGCTTTATGTCATCCACTGCTCCATATTTTCTGTCAAGTATTTTCTGTCTACATCTCAAAGCGCTATTTCTTTTACCAGATTTGCTGAGTCATAAAGACTGGGTTGTTGAACATGATTTCTATGAAACTAGAAAATCATCTGCCAAAAGCAAAATCGATATGCTTTCTTTTCTTTCTTTCAGATGCTAATGAATAAGCAGATAGGGCTGAAAAGATATGAAGTGGATGGGAAAAAGGTGTTGTTTTACTTTGACGAGGTAATCACATTCATTTGGTTTGTAATCCTAAATATGTTCTAATTTAATAATTTGCACTAATGCTAAACAGTTTTGATATTAACATAATATTTAACTCACCACCAGACATTTGAAGTCTTAAATCAGAAAACACAAACAGAAGATGTGGGTACGTGAGCATTTTCTGAATGCGTACATGTAATTCTTGCGAGAACTAAGGATATTCAGAAAATTTCTCTTGAGAGAGCATCTGCATGAAAACTGCATGCAAGTTGTGCTCTTGTGTTCACAAGTGGAGTGAGTAGGTACATGTTTTGTCTATACAGCTTCTAAAGTCACACAGTGAAAGATGCTAATGCAACTCATCTGAGCATGGCACGCATCCAGTTCCACAGCTCCCGCAAAACATTTTCAGTTCAAACCAAGTCTCCTATAAGAAAATTACCTAAACAGCACTAGCAAAGCAAAATAACTGATATTTACGCATGATTACGCATGCTTAATAAACATTTTATATTTGCTTAATTTTTACTTAGGAGGTCCCAAAATGTAGGAATATAAGGAAACATGACTTTGAGATATGTGAAGAAAAGAATTACAATGTTTGTTATACCCACAAGTCTAACCAAAAATGTATCTCCGTGCTAGCACAGCAAACTAATACATATGAATTGAAAAAATACTGGTGATATCTCTGAGCTTCACATATAAAGATATATAAACAAAAGAGTGTCATGGTAACTAGGAGTCCATGCCCATGCAAACAGTGAAAAGACAATAGCTTCCTTCTACCACACAATAACAAATGTAATGTTTTGCAAAATATTAGTGTCTTCTTTGTATTTTGCTTTGAGGACATAGAAAGTTACCAAGCACTAGAATGGATTTGGGATAAAAATAGTTGATGGCTGTGTCTTTATTAACAAGCTTGCGTTGTGATCAGCCGCGGCCCGTGCAGGTAAGAGTGGTGGGGCCGGATGAGGGCAGATTTCGATGGATGAGGACCAGGTAGAATTAAATAAATAACTAATTTGCCCTGGTCATCGTCCGTCGAAATACCCTCTCACCCGCCCCTCCGCCCCATCGCTCGTAACTGTACCGGCCATGGCTGGTTGTGATTCTGCTTATATCCCACCACACATACAGTACTGCTCAATACCATTTTGAACTCCAGCACATGGACATCTTTGTGCCACAGAATATCACTAATTTGTGTGAGAATAAGCTCAAGTGTGCCATAGGAAAATTCTAATTTTAAAAGGGAACATACTTGTTATTGTGCCTTGAAGAATGGCTTCTGCATAGCTGAAAATAGGTCAATCACTGTGACACATTCTGACTTATTATGGCACAATATATGGTGATTGTTGCACAAGTTATTACCTTGTGTGAAGCTTTGTCACATTGGGACTTTCTTTTCCAGCACATTACTGACCTAAATGTATTCTCAAATCAAAATGGAGTCAGAAAAGTTTAAAATTCACCTCGCTGGCTAGGCTAGAGCGGGCCATCCATGGAGCCTTTTTCGTAGCCTACCAGAAGTGATTTGTTGGCTCCATAAAGGTGTGTCTTGGCCAGTGATATTAGTTCCAGGAGAAAATAGTTTGAGCTAATATGAAGAGTACATGAGATATGTTGGCATTACGCAAATGGTTTTGAATAGGAAACTCACAAACAATGTGGTTGTTGTGTTGTTTCACCCATTTGAGAGCAGTCTATAAGATCGTTGTATATAAATTTGGACATAGAACTCACATCCTGTAAAAGTAATTCAAAAGCCATTTTTTAGCTAGGGGATCCTGAATATCAAGCTGAGGAGTGAGTCAAGGGTGAGACTGTAGAGGGCTTTCATGGATTCAGAAGTGCAGCCAGTGCGTCAGGTCCAAATGGGCTACCATTTGTTTTTTTTAAAGCTGACCCTCAGCTTTGGGGTTTATACCTATAGGTGCTTTTTAATGAATGCTAACTTACTTCCGATATTTACTAATTATGGAAGTGGTCACTTCTTCATCGCATATTGGTTTTCAAATGTAGAAGAAATACGGTATTCGCCTGCCTTTGTTTTTTATTTATTGACTTTTGTAGCAATGGCGCACACTTCGCTTTAGCTTTATATGTTTAAGTAGAAAGCACAGCGTGCCGCCATTGCTACAAAAGTCAATATATATTAAAAAAAAGTTGTGCGCCTGCCTTTTTTTTCTTGTTTATTTATAATTGTAGCAATTGCGGCACGTCGTGCTTTAGCTTTAGACGTTTAAACCTAAAACACAACGTGCCATAATTGCTACAAAAGTCAATAAATAGAAAAGGAAAGTTGTGCGGCTGCTTTTTTTCTGTTTATTTACTATTGTAGCAATTGCAGCATGCCGAGATTTAGCTTTAGATGTTTAAAGCTAAAGCGTGGCGTGCCACCACTGCTATAAAAGTATATAAATGGAAAAGAAATGCGGCGTCCGCCCGCCATTGTTTTTGTATTTATTGACTTTTGTAGCAATGACGGCACAATGAGCTTTAGATGTTGAAAGCTAGAGCCGCGCTTGCGCTTTAGATGTTTAAAGCCAAAGCACGGCGTGCCGCCATAGCCACAAAACTCAATGTAGTGTTGTGCAGGGGGACGGGGCATGCCGCAGGAAGGACAGCAGCAATGACGAGAGGGGGGGTGTGCGAGCGAAGAGGCAACAGATGGCAAGAGATGGCCAACCAAAAAAAAAACAATTGGTGATGTCCTCTGGGAGGAAACCAAGCACACAAAGACTGTACAGATGGACAGTATTGACCAACCAGTAAAGGAATTTAAAAAAAGGCAGGCCAACTAACCAACCAAAAGTGCTGGGCGTGTTAAATGGCCATATCCTGAATACAGCATGTCTCGAAGAGACAGCGCAAACGCTGCCTAGGCAAGACCTAAAAAGGCTGTAAAAATGAGCTAGGGAAAATACTGGCTTAATGCCCTTCTTGATGAAGAAGACCTTAACACATGGATAAATGAATTAAATATTCTTCCATATCGTCAGACAGGATCCTCTTCAGATAGTGGAATGTTTAAGAAATGTTGACCATCTCTATGCTCCTCAATGGGTGCATGCACACAGGTAACAGGAGGTAGTACACATGCTTTACAGACTTTAAAATAGCCTTTGATGGCTTAGACAGGAAGAACATTTCCACATGTGGCATTCCAAGAGAGCTATAGAGAGCAATGCATGGGCACAAACTACACTTAAAAGAATAATCTACATAAATAAAGGATTAAAACAGTTGTGGGTTTTGCTATCCTTGTTGTTCCACTTTGATGCAGGTGATATGGGCTCAGACCTGGCAAATCACAAGGAGCATCCCCCAGAATTGGGGATACTGCTAGTGGTAATTCCACATTACACGGATCACCAGTCCTACTTGATAGGTCTAAGATCTACTGCACCATACCATGTGTGCTTTAGGCCGTATTGCCTGGAGACTTTACTGATGGTGAAAAACAAAAAATCCAATATCAGGGACATCAGATGCTGTATTAAGAAGCCAGTCAAATTGACCTAAAACTACCATAAAACATCAAGGGAGAGACATTACAAATACTTAGGAGTAACATTTCAATATATAGGTACCTGTAAATAACATCTAGCAGGATTTGTTTCCTTTGCCACCTAGCAAATAAAGGCTTGCCCATTGGCTGTCAGCCTGCAATATGTTTTACCACAGTGAAGTTAAACAACCGCATCAAGGCAGAGTAACAGCACATTTCATGAGAAGCATGGGGAACGAAGCTGCGTTTTATGCTCAAGTACATCTCCGAGGCATATTTTCACCAAGCACTGCTGCTTGGTTATGAAAGCGGCTGTCAACATTTCACTTGGTCAAGCACTTGTACATGATATGTTTCAGTAAAGGTGAGCCTGCTTCATTAATTATTGATATCCAACGTAGTGCTTACTGTTCTGATTCAAACAAGCTAATCTATGAAAGCTCCAATGCTGAGGAAGAAATTGGTTACTTCCCAGTAACTCCAATTCTCTCTCAGGGGATTTCCATTAATAATCATAAGCATTGAATAGTTCCGTCTACGTGCAGGGATCTTGGAGCAGTTCTTTCAAAGTCACATTTACTTCGCCTTCCTTTGGAAAGGCCAGTGAATATATGTGACAGGCATGTTAAATTGTTTCAGCCTTAGAAACAGGCTTTATTGGCAATGTTTACTGAGTTAATTTAAAATTTAGAAGGAAAAGGGTCATATCCTTAAAAAGTACTTAAGCAAAAGTGATCTTTTAAAAACATCCTCCACAAACGTTTTTTACTTGTTTTTAAAAAAGCTAAGGAATAATGAATAGCAATATAGCCTGAATAGACTGCAGCATTAAAACAATGTAAATAGGACACTGCAACTTTAAGGACTGTCTAACCTCCAGTGTCCCATTGTGCCCTGTAGGTGTCAGTTTACTCAGTTCTTTTTGCAGGCTCCTGCTGGCGGGATGCTGGAGCAGATCTCTGCCCCTTTTTAAAAAAGTTTTCTTCAATAATAATTCCAATCTTAGGTTTTCTAAAGCTGACTCACTCAACCTCCTTTAGGGAGTAGAGCATTTTTAGATAATTTCATAACAGGAAATGTATCTAATTTTTTGCAAAATGCCATTCCTTCTTGCAAATTGCCCAGACTGCAGCAGACCAACACAGGATCTGTATCTTATGTTCCTCAGAATTTCAGGACCCTAAGACGTATTGCCACTAAAAGACCCTCTCCAGGCGCACTTTGAGGGAGAGAGAGAAGATTCACCTCCATGGCCAAGTGAAGCACTTCAGATGGCAAGATTCCCTGTCTGGTGAGACTTTTGAAGGGCAAGGAAAAACTGCGCCCTCTACCAGTGCCCCTAAGTCACGCTCTGAGGACTCCCACAGAGGGAGATCCAAAAAGAGAAATTGTGGAGGAAGATATCGCTCATGGTCGATGTTGAAGACTTTGACGTCGAGAAGAGGTACTGCGCCTACTAACTCGCTGTCAAGAGTTGGTTCGACGTCAAGAATATTTACGAGGTTGAGGAGGAGTAAACCGATGAGGTTGAGGAGGACTTCGACTTTGAGACACTACACAAACCTGACCAACAGAGTGGAGTGGCTTTCTTTTTTTTTTTTTTTTTATATTTTTATTGATTTTCTTACATGAATATATAAACATATATGTGCAAGGCACGACACATTTGAGATAAAGTAAAAAACAAAACAATAACCACATAGATATCCTTGCTATGCACAGTAATGCAATATAATTTATAAGTTATTCTTATTACTGCAAAGTTTCAATAGGGAGTCAATTAGATTCCTCTTTCCAATGCTTAATTGGATCCCAGATTTTTTTCCCCAGTTTTCTCCCTCTTTTCCCCTTTCTAGCATATATTGCCTTTTCTAAATTATATATTACCAATAGTCGAGCAAGCCACTGGTGATACGTTGGCGGTGTCGGATCTAACCAGGCGGAAGTTATGCATAATCTTAATACTGCCATTGCGACAAATATAAAATATCCCCCCTTCATATTAATGTCGCTATGATTAACACCGAGGAGAATTATCGATGGAGACAGGGCTATTTCAGCAGCCAAAACTCTGGAAAGAAATTCCTCAATATTCTTTTGTGTTGGTTGCAGATGGGTACATGTTGCAATCATGTGTATCAAATCCGCCTCTAAACTTCCACACCTAGGACATCTGATCCCCGAGGCCCCTCCCCACTGTGCAATCCTCGCAGGAGTATAGTAGAGGTGGTAGATAGTTTTGTAGTGCTGTGCCTGTAGGGATGCAGAGCATAGAATACTCTGTCCCAGCTCTAATGAAACAAGAAAACACTCTTCTGCTATTTGTAACTTTGTTGCCCATTGCTGCGCCATTTTATCCTTGTCATCCTGCTTAGCTTTTATCAGTTCCAAATAGAACCTCCTGATCGTGCAATCCGTTCCTGCTTGTACTAGATCCATAATTGAAATCCTGCCGAACCCAGTCGGGCCCCCCCGCTTTGTTTCAATATAACTTCTTATTTGTAAAAACTTAAAAAAATGTCTATTCTCTATACCATAATTTGCCTGCAGTTCCGAGAATTGCGTTACCCCTTGTGTAGTCACAATGTCTCCCAACATCCTTATCCCCTTTCTTCCCCATTCTCCAAAGACCCAACCTGTGAAGATATCTACTGGTAAAGTAGGGTTCGCGCTCATTCTAGTATATGCATTATATTTCCCCAAACCAAACCTTTTTGAAAATGCTTTCCATACATTGTAAGCCGCTAATATCGTCTTGAACCGTGTCCTTTTAAAATAACAGAAATCAGTATGTTTCAAAAATAAGTTTTCGGCTTCTGCCCCCATGACTAACCCATAAATTGCCAATGTGCCAAACTCATCCTGTCCTTCAGTCTCTGCCCCTCCTATCAGACCCACCATATTCTGTGGGGCCACTGCCCAGTAATATAATTTTAAGTCCGGGAGCGACCATCCTCCCCTGTCTCGAGGCAATGCCATATACCTAAGAGCTCTCCTTGTCTTTCCCTTTGCCCAGATGAATCTATTAATCATATTTTCACATTCCTTAAACCATCTTGATTCAAATAATAATGGTATTGCTCTGAAGAGATATAAGAACTTAGGCAGGATCAACATCTTTATGATGTTAGTACGCCCCACAATTGAGAGATGGAGATTCTCAAACCTGTCTAAGTCCCTTCTCACTTTAGCAAAGACAGGTGTCGTATTTTTCTCTACCAAAGTATCTAGATTGGAGGAGATAATTACTCCCAAATACACCCCATCCTGCACCAATCGATAATCAGAGCAATCTACATATTTATTCTTAATTATCTGTGTTTTATTAGAATTTAATTTATAACCTGATACCAGTCCGAATCTAATGGCCTCAATTTCAACCTGCCCTATAGCTTCTGTGGGGTTAGAGGTAATCACTGCTACATCGTCCGCGTATGCGAGCACCTTAGAGTATCCTATAGGCGTATACACCGGGGTTATCCTATCACAGCTCTCTATTCTTCGAATCAAGGGGTCGATATACATCGCGAATAAAAGCAGAGAGCAAGGGCAACCCTGTTTGGTACCTCTCTTAATTTGAAAAGGATTAGTTAAAGCTGAATTAATCTGGATTACAGCACTTGGAGCTCTATATAATGCTTGGATTGCCTTAATATATCCATCTTTTATACCTAGCTTTTCAAAATATGCCACAAGTAGTTCCAGGAGACCCGATCGAATGCTTTTTCTGCGTCTAATAACATAACAGCCATCGGGTCTCCTGAGACCTCCATGGCATCAAATAATGTGATAACTTTACGGGTATGATGGGTCGTTCCCCTACCTGGAATAAACCCATGCTGATTACAGCTAACGAGGGGTCCTATTATTTGAGCAAATCTTGTTGCTAGTATTTTAGAAAAGATTTTGGCATCAGAGTTCATGAGCGTAATTGGCCTATATGATGCCGGGTTGGTGGCAGCCTTTCCTTTTTTCAGAATTACCACTATTTCTGCGCCACCCCATGACCCTGGTATGGAGACCCCAGATTGTGCTTTCTGTATCGTTGCCGCCAAGTCTTGAGAGAGAGTATCCCAGAATATTTTATAAAATTCACCTGGTATTTGGTCAGGGCCTGACGCTTTACCCGGAGGGAGATTCACTATAGCGTTTTTAATCTCTTGTAGATCCAATGGCTCTTCCAACCCCTCTGACTCTTCCTCTGATAATCTCTCCACTGGTATATCCTCCAAGTACACCCCTATCTCGTCCAGGTCCTGATCATTTTGCTCATCATATAACGAGGTATAAAAATTCCTAAATACCTCTCTAATCTCATCTGGATTTGTGCGCAGGTTACCTTCCGAGTCTATGATTTCTCTTATCTCGCCTGACGCAATCCTTTACCTTGTACGTATAGCTAATGTTCTCCCAGCTGCTTCACTAAATTCATAGCACCTTTCTCTGTTAGTCACGTATACCTTAGCTGCCTCTTCTGCAATAATCTCTTCAACATCCATTTTTACCTTTGTTAATTTTAGGAGTGCCTGGTCTAGGGGAGCCCCTGTCATTACACAGTGTTGTAGCTCTTCCTCTGCATCCAAGACAGCCCCAGTTAATTCTCTAACCCTAGATTGCTCCCGTTTACGTTTAAAAGTATTAAAACTTAAAGTTTCCCCTCGTACCCCTGCCTTGAAGGCATCCCAGACTATTCCAGTCTCTGCACTGCCTCTATTATTCTCAAAAAACTCCTTAATCCATTGAGTCATATACTGAATATATTGTTGGTTCTGCAGTAATCCACGCTCAAATGTCCACATTCTGGCCTTCCTAACTCGTAAGGGCATATTCAAGTTCATAATCAAAGGATTATGATCACTGAGTATACGGGGAAGCCTTTCTATCTTTACACAGGAGATCATCGAGTTAGAAATAAAAAAATAGTCTAATCTTACGCAGACCTGATGAGGGGCAGAGTAATATGTAAATCCACTATCTCCGTTTTTTAACTTCCCCCACACATCTGATAACATATTGTTCCTCACAAGCTCTCCTAATGCTCGATGCGTTCTTTTCTTCCTTCCCTGATACCTACCAAAGGATCCTGTCTCCACACCTAGCCCATCTGCCCCGTTTATATTAAAATCCCCTCCTAATATGATGTGAGGTGCCCAGGAAGATAATTCTGCATCTAAGAATTCAAGGCTCTCTGGATCATCCTCCGTCGAGCCATAGATTGCCCCAAGGGTACACCACTCTCCCTCAATGAGACATTCAATTAATGCCCACCTACCCCATTGGTCTTCTAGCTTTTTCCTGGTAATCACATTTCTGTTCTTTGATAATATTGCCACCCCTCTATGTTTAGAACCTTGTTTTGAGTGTGCTAGAACTTGAAAACCTAATTGATCCAAAAGATATACCTGTGAGGCCATAATATGAGTTTCTTGCAGAAATATAAAATCAACATTCATTTGCTTTAATAGCACGGCAATCTTTTGTCTTTTCTGGCGATCATTCAGACCACAGACGTTCCACGTTGCTACTCTAATAGCCATTGTAGGTCAAAGTAGAGTTGATATTCCCAGGGAAAGACAGAAACTTAAAATTAAAGTTAAAGAGATTTCGGCTCCAATGCGTCAGTATATTACATCTAATACATCTGATACTATTTCCTGATTTCTGTTCAGTTAGTTCTCCCTCCATTCTTGAAAATACAAGCAATACTAATTCTTCCCATATTTGCATTTCTTTACTTGTGCAGTTCTTAGTTTGTCGTGCCCTGCCCCCCATTGTTACACCCCCATCCTCCCCGATCTCCCCCCCCCCTGCAAACCCTCCCCCCTTTACTGGCAAATAGGTCAATCCTGACCTATGTATGGCGACCTAAAACCTGAGGATGTCTACCTCCCCCCCCTCTCACCTACCACCCTTTTCCTACCTTAATTCCACGTGCTACCACTATGCCCATCATTTTTCTTTATGCTAGTCACTCAATTTATGCTCAAACTTGTATAATTAATTTACTTGTAATCATCTTATTATTGAAGGATTCATCGGGTTACATCTAAAGTAGTTATTTGACTCTTTTGACCCCTTCTCTCCTTTAATACTAACAGAAATTCCTGAGCGAGCACCTCAGAGGAAAACACCCTGGCTTGCCCATTAGCTACTACTTTAAGCCGGGAAGGGAACAACAAATAGACTTCACATCCTGCATTTTGGAAAGGAGTTATTAACTGTCTCATCCGCCACCTTCTTTCGACGGTGGTATGACAAGAGTGGAGTGGCTTTCATGGATGAAAGCATGCAGACTTCCTTCAGAGTCTGATTCGGAGTACTCTAGGGCCTACTCATCATCCAGGCCCACTTCTTCACTGACCATTCTAGATTCGTCCGTACCACCTTGAGTTCTAACGGAATCTACTGCACCTCCACAGTAGTCTCCTCATCCTTCTCAACCAGCGATTCCAACAGTACCTCCATTGTCAGTCTCTCCGCCACCACAGCTTACTAAGCCAGTGACACATACACAAAGGCACCCTTGATCTCATTCCAGTCACACCAGACCTCACACCTATAAGTCTAGGTCAAGCTCAAGATCACACCGTTGACATCGTTCAAGGTCTCACAGGCACGCTCATTCAAAATGGAGAAGATACTCTACATCTAGATTAAGATCCTCACAATCCAATCACGCATCATCTTCAAAATTGTATTCGCCTACCTTAATGGATTCTCCTCCACTGAAAATATTGCCAATAGATGATATAAACACCTTCCAGAAAGTACTTATCAGGGGAGCTAACAAATTGAATATCGATGTACTGAATCTAAAAAAAAAATTGGATTTATCCATTTTGGTAATCTTTGAGACACTTCATTAAAGGTCCGCAGCTAGGCAACTATTCCCTTTCGTTCCAGGCTTTTTCGAACCAGCGATGGAACTTTTTTTGACTCTAGCTGCTGTGAAGGCTGCTTTATCACACCTGCAAAAGAAATACAGACCACTGGATCAAGATCCCTCCTTTCTGTGCACAGTTCCAATTCCAGATACGTCATTGTTTCAGCAGCTCAAAAAATTTATGCGACAGCGCTACCTTCTACACTACCTCCTGACAAGGAGAGCTAGAAACTTGATTCAGTGAGCAGAAAGGTCTGCTGAACCTCTGCAGTTGCCATGAAAGCTGCTAGTGCAACTGCTCTCCTAGGACACTATGACAGGTCTCTTTGGGACTCCATTTAACAACTCAAGGTTGATCTTCGCAGAGATAAGCGTCAGGATTTCCAAAAGATTGTTAATAAAGACATGATAGTGTCAAAACAAGTTATCAGTTCTGCAGCAGATTCCTCCACTCCAGCAGCACATGGCTACTATCATGGCGCGCTGTTCGGAGCTCTTCTTGGCTGAGATTTACGGGCTTGAAATCCAAAGCCCAAAATAGAATTCTCATCCTGCCATTTTCTGGTAACACCTTGTTTGGCTCTAGAGGTGACGGCGAGATGTCTAGGATGAAGTCCGAGCCTGGCACTCACAAAGCTGTCGGAATAGGAAAAAAGGAGAGAATATAGGAGACATTCCTATAGGCCTAGTGACCGCCGCTATTTACAGTAGAAGATTCAAAACCATCACTGGTCTACAGGACAGGAGCAAGAAAAATCATCGCACCCACTTAGACATGAACAGCAGTGCCGTCAGTCAAGAGGCACAGGAGGACAGCAATCATCTTCCCAAGCCACTTAAACAACGGGTGGCAAACAATGAGTCCTCTCTTCCCCCCTCTTCTGTTGCCTACTGCGGGAGGGGGAAGCATAACATCTCTCTTACAAGATTGGCAAAACATAACCACTGACAAATGGATTCTGAATATTGTAGAGCATGGATACTGTCTCATATTTAAGCGTCCACCACCATCTATTCCACCGAAAAAACTTTTTTTTCCAACGGGATCAGCTGCATCAGGAAGTATACTTTTGCAGAAACACACGGTGTAAAAGGACCCCTCTAACCTCAAAGGAATGGGAATTTATTTCTGTTATTTTCTGGTGAAAAAGAAGGGACCTAAAAACAAATACAGATCCATTTTGGACCTTAAAAAAAGCAAACAAATGGGTTTGCAAAGAAAAATTCAGGATTCTGGTTCTTCATCAGATCTACCCTCAACTCCGTCAAGGGAACTGGCTATTCTAGATAGACCTGCAAAATGCCTATTTTCAAATGTCAATAGCCCAAAAATTCAAATGTCCATTCCGGAAAAGATCAAGATAAGGTCCTTCTCTTTGGCCTCAAATCTGCACAGTGACTTTTCTCCAAATGCATGGTGGTTGTAGCAGGCCATCTCAGAAAAATGAGAATCTTTGTCTATCCATATCTGGATGATGGTCTTATCAAGGCATCTTTCTATCAGCAAGCAAGTCAACATTATCACCTAACCGTCATGACTCTCAATCAACTAGGTATGAACGTGAATCACGACAAATCCATCTCAACGCCTGTTCAATCACTGTATTACTCAGGTGCAGTTCTAGTGATAGTGTACTCAAAAGTGTGTCCTTCGTCGGAGAGATGATTATCTATCCTTCACAAACGCTGCAAACAGAAGAAAACATCCCATTCAACAGTGAGAAATGTTTCTTTCCTCCTGAGTTCAATGCATTCCTGCATCTTCCTAGTCCTGCATGCACATCTCTTCATGCGGCCTCTCCAACAATGTCTGGAAGATCAATGGGATCAGACCTCAGAAAGATGAAAAGACAGAGTGCTTCTGACCACTCATGTGAAACAATCGCTCAAATGGTGGTGCCCCTCAGAGAATCTCTTCAAAGGGATGATTTTCCACCAAGACATTCTGACCCAAACCATAGTGACGTATGCTTTATTGACAGATTGGGGTGCTCATATGGACCATCTACATATTTAAAGCCTATGGTCTCTGAAGGAACAGTCATAGCACATCAGCCTTCTGGAACTGAGGGCAATACATCAAGCCCTGAAGGCTTTCCTCCTGTCATTCAGAACAGACTCTCTTTCTTCAGATGGACAATTCAACAACCATGCATTATCTGAACAAGCAGGGAGGGACAAGATCCAAACTGCTGTCCATGGAAGTTCAAATAATCTGGAAGTGGCTCACCTCCATGGATTTTAAGATTACGGTGATCTATCTTCCGGGAACCCAGAATGTTCAGGCGGACACTCTCAGAAAAGTCATTCAAGAAAATCATGAGTGGGTTCTAAACAATGCTGTACTTCACAACATCTTCTAAGATAGGGGTTTTCCCCAAATAGATCTTTACACAGACAGAGACAATAAAAAACGCCCAAGCTTCGCCCTGCAGTTCTACCAACTAGGTACACTGGTCAGTCAAAATATTTTACACCTTTCCTCCAATTCCCCTACTGCCCACATTGATCACCAGGTTCTCACACTTGAAAGCCAGAATGATTCTCTATGCTCCGGAATGGCCTTGACAGGGGTGGTACACATATTTCCTTCACCTCTCAGAGTGGCCACACAAGGAGCTGCATTGCAGAGCGGATCTTCTTCACAAGTTCAGAGGCCTGATTCAACATCCCAACCTTCCCTCTCTGAACTTGGCTGCATGGCTCCTGAACTCATACAATATGTCCAACTAAACCTTCCTCAGAAATGGATGGATGTGCTAAGAGAAGCCAAGAGACCATCTACTGGAACTTCCTATTCCTTCAAATGGAAGAGATTCTGCATCTGGTGTTTGAGACAATGTCAGTCCCAAATGGGCCAACCAAACCGTCATGCGCACTGAGTACGCTAAAGCGAAATTGAATTTCTCCTCAATTAGAGTACATCTTGCAGCAATCACAGCGTTTCGAAAATGTCCTTCACAAACATCCTTTTTCACATTGCCTGTCATCAAAGATTTTCTGGAACGCATTAAGAAGATATATCCTCCAGTCAGGAGACCTTTTCCTCCATGGGAGTTACACATGGGAGTCTCCTGCCAGATGGGTCGTCCTTTCAAACCCATTCATAAGGCATCTCTCCAACACCTCCCTTGGAAGGTCTCCTTCTAGTAGCCATTGCTTCTCCTCACAGAGTTAGCAAGATGTAGGGTCTCAGTTCACATGAACCTTGCACAGTATTCCATAGCAACAGGGAAGTGATGAGTAGCCATCCAAAATTCCTCTCTAAGGTAGTCTCAGATTTCCATGTCAATCAGACTATTACCTTGCCTACATCCTTGAAAAACCCCTCTTCTCCTGCAGAGATCTCTCCACACTCTCGATGTTAGAAGGGTTTTGAAGTTCTATCTAGATAGGACATAATCTTTTAGAAAGTCAAAACAACTCTTTGTCAACTATGGTTATCTACAGATATGCCACATCCAAACAATCTTTTTCTAGATGGACTGTCTCCTGCATAATGCTTTGTTATCAAATAGCAAACTAAACCCTATCCGGTAGGGCCCACTCCATCAAGAATAAATCAGTAATTGCTGCTATGCTTAGGAACATCCCAATTGGTGAGATTTGCAAGGCTGCAACTTAAGAGATCAGTTCAAAACCTTTATGAGACACTATTGTCTTGATTCGGACGCTAAGGCTGATGCCCAAGTAGGGCAACCATCCCTAAAGAATGTGTTTGCCTAATTTCACTTGTCTCCTTTTTTATCTCTTCCTTCGCTGAATCTTTGAGGGATAAGCTTGCAAATCTATTCAGTACTTATGAGTATCAATTGAGATCTCCTGGGAAAAAGGAATGATTACTTAGCTGTAATTCTAGTTCTCTCTCAGGGTATTCTCCATTGATATCATAAGCAACCCTCCCTCCTCCCCGACGGAAGAGAGTAAACTGCCACCTACAAGGCATAATGGGACACTGGAGGACAGAAGGCCTTTAAAGACGCAGTGTCCTATTTACATTGTTTCAGTGCTGCTGTCTATACAGGCTCCTTTGCTATGTATTATGACTTAGCTTATTTTAAAAAGAAGTTAAAAGCGTTTGGGAATGATGTTTTTGAAAGATCGCTTTTCATTTTTGCTTAAGCGCTTTATAAGTTATGACCCGTTTTTCCTTCTACGTTTTAAAGTAATTTAATAAACATTGGCAATATTGCCTGTTTTTAACCCCTTGTATGCCCATGACGAGCTGGACTCGTCATGGAGCACAGTCGCGCTGTGCCCATGACGAGTCCAGCTCGTCATGAGGCATACCCTAGGGAATCCCTCTGGTGTGGGCACCAGAGGGATTCCCTTTCTGCAAAAGTAGCCTCGGGAGCTGGGGAAGAGCTTCCCCAGCACCCGAGGCCCCCCCCTCCCCACCCTTTCACTGTAATGACGATCGGCGCGCATGTCGCGCCGACGTCATTACAGTGAAAGTGAAACTGAAATGAGCCAAGAGGCTCATTTCAGGTTTCACTTTGTACGTGCTCAGGGGGCTATCTCAGCCCCCTGAGCACGTAGAAAGACGGGAGACGTATCGTTGCAAAGGGGAGAATCTCCCCTTTCCAATGGTGCACCTCCCCAGTGGATCCCTGCTTGGGGATCGCCACTGGAGGGCGATCCCCAAGCAGGGATCCACCCACTAGACACCAGGGAGGGGGGAGCGGCCCCTTGGGCAAGGGCCTTTGCTCCCCCCTGTTTATTTTTGGCAATTTTAGTCTTTTTGCCCCCCCCCAGGGGGGCGGATGGGGGCATTAGCCCCTAATCTGCCCCTCCGGGGGGGGGGGGGGGGGGCAGAGAGCCCACTAAACACCAGGGATTAGTTTTTAGTTTTATTTTTAGGGTGGGGGCTGCCCGCAACGGGCACGCCAATGCCCCCACCCACCCGCCACCATTACAGCTTTTCCGCCCCCCCCCTGGGGGGCAGATGGGGCATCGGCCCCCAATCTGCCCCCCCGGGGGGGGGGGGCAAAAGGCCCACTAGACACCAGGGAATTGTAAAAAAAAAAAAAATAGGGGTGGGGGCTGCCCAAAACGGGCAGGCCCATGCCCCCCCCCAATTACTACAGTCTTTCTGCCCCCCCCGGGAGGCGGATGGGGCATTGGCCCCTAGTCTGCCCACTTAACACCAGGGATTAGTTTTTATTTTTATTTTTAGGGTGCTTGGGCCTCCCACACGAGTGAGGCACCGTTTTTATCGGGAGACCCGGGGGAACGCTGGGTGGTAGGAAATTTGTGTCAGCCCGGTGATGCCCCAACTTTCCTACACAAAAATGTGTGAAAAAGGTGATGGTTTGGCAGGTTCACCTAGGTGTCCGCCGAGCACCGGCCAAAAACCCAGGTGACCCCCCTTGCAAAACCAGGTCGTTTTGAGGTAGGCAATTTTCATGTCGCCTCAATACGTTTTGGGCCCTTGCCTGTCGCGGGTACTTGGGCCTCCCACACGAGTGAGGCACCGTTTTTATCGGGAGACCCGGGGGAACACTGGGTGGTAGGAAATTTGTGTCAGCCCGGTGATGCCTCAACTTTCCCACACAAAAATGTGTGAAAAAGGTGATTTTTTCAGCTAAATTTGAGGTTTGCAGGGCATTCTGGGTAAGGAAACGTTGGGGGATCCACGCAAGCCATACCTCCCTGGAATCCCCCGGGTGTCTAGTTTTCAGAAATGTGTGGGTTTGGTAGGTTCCCCTAGGTGGCCGCCGAGCACCAGCCAAAAAACCAGGTGACCCCCCTTGCAAAACCAGGTAGTTTTGAGGTAGGCAATTTTCATGACGCCTCAATACGTTTTGGGCCCTTGCCTGTCGCGGGTACTTGGGCCTCCCACACGAGTGAGGCACCGTTTTTATCGGGAGACCTGGGGGAACGCTGGGTGGTAGGAAATTTGTGTCAGCCCGGTGATGCCTCAACTTTACCACACAAAAATATGTGAAAAAGGTGATTTTTTCAGCTAAATTTGAGGTTTGCAGGGCATTCTGGGTAAGGAAAAGTTGGGGGATCCACGCAAGCCATACCTCCCTGGAATCCCCCGGGTGTCTAGTTTTCAGAAATGTGTGGGTTTTGTAGGTTCCCCTAGGTGGCCGCCGAGCACCGGCCAAAAACCCAGGTGACCCCCTTGCAAAACCAGGTCGTTTTGAGGTAGTCTGCCCACTTAACACCAGGGATTAGTTTTTATTTTTATTTTTAGGGTGCTTGGGCCTCCCACACGAGTGAGGCACCGTTTTTATCGGGAGACCCGGGGGAACGCTGGGTGGTAGGAAATTTGTGTCAGCCCGGTGATGCCCCAACTTTCCTACACAAAAATGTGTGAAAAAGGTGATGGTTTGGCAGGTTCACCTAGGTGTCCGCCGAGCACCGGCCAAAAACCCAGGTGACCCCCCTTGCAAAACCAGGTCGTTTTGAGGTAGGCAATTTTCATGTCGCCTCAATACGTTTTGGGCCCTTGCCTGTCGCGGGTACTTGGGCCTCCCACACGAGTGAGGCACCGTTTTTATCGGGAGACCCGGGGGAACGCTGGGTGGTAGGAAATTTGTGTCAGCCCGGTGATGCCTCAACTTTCCCACACAAAAATGTGTGAAAAAGGTGATTTTTTCAGCTAAATTTGAGGTTTGCAGGGCATTCTGGGTAAGGAAAAGTTGGGGGATCCACGCAAGCCATACCTCCCTGGAATCCCCCGGGTGTCTAGTTTTCAGAAATGTGTGGGTTTTGTAGTTTCCCCTAGGTGGCCGCCGAGCACCGGCCAAAAACCCAGGTGACCCCCTTGCAAAACCAGGTCGTTTTGAGGTAGGCAATTTTCATGTCGCCTCAATACGTTTTGGGGCCTTGCCTGTCGCGGGTACTTGGGCCTCCCACACTAGTGAGGCACCGTTTTTATCGGAAGATCCGGGGGAACGCTGGGTGGTAGGTAATTTGTGTCAGCCCGGTGATGCCTCAACTTTCCCACACAAAAATGTGTGAAAAATGTGAGTTGTTCAGCAAAAATTGAGGTTTGCAGGGGATTCTGGGTAAGGAAACGTTGGGGGATCCACGCAAGCCATGCCTCCCTGGAATCCCCCGGGTGTCTAGTTTTCAGAAATGTGTGGGTTTGGCAGGTTCATCTAGGTGGCCGCCGAGCACCGGCCAAAAACCCAGGTGACCCCCTTGCAAAACCAGGTCGTTTTGAGGTAGGCAATTTTCATGTCGCCTCAATACGTTTTGGGGCCTTGCCTGTCGCGGGTACTTGGGCCTCCCACACAAGTGTGGCACCGTTTTTATCGGGAGATCCGGGGGAACGCTGGGTGGTAGGTAATTTGTGTCAGCCCGGTGATGCCTCAACTTTCCCACACAAAAATGTCTGAAAAATGTGATTTGTTCAGCAAAAATTGAGGTTTGCAGGGGATTCTGGGTAAGGAAACGTTGGGGGATCCACGCAAGCCATGCCTCCCTGGAAGCACACGGGTGTCTAGTTTTCAAAAATGTATAGGTTTGCTAGGTTTCCCAAGGTGCCCGCAGAGCTAGGGTTAAAAAACTACAGCTAGACATTATGCCAAAAAAGGGTCATTTTTCACTGCGAAATTGAGGTGTGACCACGTTGCGTTTTGCGCCGTTTCCTGTCGCGGGCACTAGGCCGACCCACACAAGTGAGGTACCGTTTTTCTCGTAAGACTTTGGGGAACGAGGGGTGGGTGGAAATGTGTGGATCCACGCAGATTCCGAAACTTTCCACCACAGAAATGTGGGGAAAATGTGTTTTTTTTGTCAATTTTTTAGGTTTGCAAGGGATTCTGGGTAACAGACCCTGGTGGGAGGCAGTCAAGTCACCCCATCCTGGATTCCCCTGGGTGTCTAGTTTTCAAAAATGTATAGGTTTACTAGGTTTCCCAAGGTGCCCATAGAGCTAGGGTTCAAAAACTAGAGCTAGGCACTTTGCCAAAAAAGGGTAAATTTTCACTGCGATATTGAGTTGTGACCACGTTGCGTTTTGCGCCGTTTCCTGTCGCGGGCACTAGGCCGACCCACACAAGTGAGGTACCGTTTTTCTCGTAAGACTTTGGGAAACGCAAGGTGGGTGGAAATTTGTGGATCCACGCAGATTCCGGAACTTTCCACCACAGAAATGTGGGGAAAATGTGTTTTTTTTGACAATTTTTTAAGTTTGCAAGGGATTCTGGGTAACAGACCCTGGTGGGAGGCAGTCAAGTCACCCCATCCTGGATTCCCCTGGGTGTCTAGTTTTCAAAAATGTATAGGTTTGCTAGGTTTCTCAAGGTGCCCGCAGAGCTAGGGTTCAAAAACTAGAGCTAGGCACTTTGCCAAAAAAGGGTACATTTTCATTGCGATATTGAGATGTGACCACGTTGCGTTTTGCTCCGTTTCTTGTCGCGGGCACTATGCCTACCCACACAAGTGAGGTACCATTTTTATCGGGAGACTTAGGGTAATTCAGTTTTGTAAAGAAACTGTTATTATCTATTGACTTTCGATGCATTTCTGCCTTCCAAATGAAAGATATTGTGTAAAAAAGAAGTAATTCTAATAAATGACTGATAATTCTCATGCTAGTATGAGTATTCCCAATTTCAGAAATGTGCAAATATCTACTGTTTCTAAACTCTATATTTTGTTCCCATTTCAGAAATACATAGGTATCTTTCATACCGATTTTTCCATGTACACATTTTTACAGAATAATTACTATATACCCGGTACATAATAAAAAACCATTGCAAGTTGCTGCTCAGTTTTTGGCTCTGGGTTCGTCGGGTTCTTGGTGAACCTACAAGTCCTATATATCCCCACAACCAGTAATGTCCAGCGGATGTAATGGTATATTGCTTTCAAAGAGCTGTCATAATTAGAAGAAGTTACAGGTGAAAACGTTGACACAAAAGGCTTTTTTTTTCAACTAATTTTCAATTTATCCTATATTCAACTGTTAGTTTCTATAAAAAAACCTTGATGGATCTACACAAATGACCCCTTGCTGAATTCAGAATTTCGTCTTCTTCTCGAAAATGTATAGCTTTCCAGGATCCATTATTGCTTTTGTACCCATTTCTGCCATTAACTGGAAGGAGGTCAAAAGCACAAAAATAGCAATATTAGGCTATGACCCAGAAAAATGCCAAAACTGTGTAAAAAATACTGGGTTTCTGACAAAAGTCTGGTATCCCCGAAAAGCAGGGAAAATGGTGATTTCAACCCCACAAACCCTTTTTTGATAACATTTGCAGGGAAAAACCCAGATGCTTTCATTTGCAGCCCGTTTTTCCAATTTTTCCCAAAAAAAACAACATTTTGCTGTATTTTGGCTCATTTCTGTGACCCCTCTAGGAGAATCCACAAACCCTGAGTACCTTTAGAATCCCCATGATGTTGGAAGAAAAGGATGCAAATTTGGCGTGGATACCTTATGTGGTCAAAAAGTTACAGGGGCCTCAGCGCGCACTACCCCAAATAGCCAAAAAAGGGCGTGGCACAGGAGGGGAAAAGGCCTGGCAGCGAAGGGGTTAAGCCTACAAAAATGTAACATGTCTGTCACATATGTTTTCTGGCCTTTCTGAAGTAAAGCAAAGTAGATGTGACTTTGAAAGAACTGCTCCGGGATCCCTGCACATGGGCAGGACTATTCAGTGCTTGTGATTTTAATGGAGATTCGCCTGAGAGAGAACTAAGATTACAGGTAAGAAACCATTCCCTCTTCTGCAGCATTGGTGTCTTTCATAGATTCATAAGTGATCCTCCCAGGTCAGAGGCTCACTATCTTATCTTTGAATCCTTCATACTTGTGCTATGAAATCTCTGCTATGAATCTGAGCTATGGTTACTTCTAGGGGAAGTAAAAAGCCCAGTACCTCCACCTCAATGGTTGAATTTTGAGTTGTTTTAAATGAGGTGGATGTGCTATTAAACAAACACTGTTGCTGAGCCTGTGTCAATTTTAATACTGTTTCCTGCTATTGATAATCACAGGGGGATTCCCAACCTTACAATGAAAAATTATACAAACATGTGATGTATAAAAGAACCGCTGCTGGAGAATTATAAGCATAGATACATGTGCTGAGGGACTTTGCCATTTGAATGGTTCTGCAAGAGTGCATGGTTATCCATTGCTCAGCTTTAATAGCCTATCTCTATGGAATGGGACATTATGTTAGAACACTTCAAACAGCTAGATCTAATCCCCGCACAAAACATCCCCACACAATAATCTGCTGTCACTCCTCATGAATACATAGCTAGACCCACACAGACCCCAGTCTACATACCACAGATTACAGACAGAGTAGGACCAACAGCAGCATGTTAATATCCTTATCAGGTGACCATATGACTCGGAAACTGCAGACCAGGAGGGGGGGGGAGGGAGCGGGAGGTGGGTAGGGACGAGTTAGAAAGTTAAAGTTAGTTTAAACATAAACATGCTTGGTATTACTGATTTCAATGTAATATTATCTTCTGCTTATATGAACATACCTCTCATACCGCAAATCCGGACGTCAGACGAACTACATCTGAACCAGAAGTTATACCATGGCCAAATATGTATTATGTATAAGTCGGAAACAAATAAAAACAAAATACCTTATGTATCAAAACGGTCATCCTTTTATGCGGATAAGGTTTTCAATAAAGTATGTTTAAAAAAAAACATTGCTCAGCTTTAGGTAGTTGTTAAAGTTTTAAGGCTACGTTGTTGTCATTCTGTGGGTTGAGTACCAGAAAACTAAACCCTGCCTTATTCCTTGAGTCTGAATGGAGACAGTAACGCTTTGGAAATGTGTAGAGATGACCATATAGCTGCCCCCTACATAGTAAGAGGAGAACTCTTCTCTAGAAAGTTAAAGTTTCCGATCACCCTCCCGCAAAGTGTCCCCTGGTCCTGTTTCGAGGATCCTTTCAGCCCAGATTCGAGCACATCCTTATACAAACAGCAGTCCACTTGGACTTGTATGACCTATCTTTGAACATGAGAAAACGAAAAAGGACTGTTCCTCAATTCTCTATCCCTTTAGAGTGACAATGTGAAAATAAGACATACAGATGATGGAATGCAGAGTGAATCAAACATTCACCCACAGTCAAGAGATCTGGGTTAAATCCATTGTTCTTTTACTCACTATGCCATCCTAGTTTAGACCCAGTCATATGCAAATCAGTCTTGACCCTGTGCCTTACGGGAACAGTCCAGCCCGAACTGCCAAGCCAGGTCCTTCCTGGACCGGAATCAAGCATCCTGGGACCGTTTTCGGGCCATCACCCCTCATCAGCCAAACATGCACCCCCATGATGCTTGTTTCTAGTCCAGGGAGGACCTGGCCTGGCAGTTTGGGCTGGACTGTTCACATTGGGCACAGGGTGAAGACTGATATGCATATGGCTGGGTTCAAACTGGAATGGCATGGGGAGCAAAAAACCAATGGATTTAGGCACAGATGTCTGTACGGGGGTGAATGTATGACATTGTTCTGCATTCTGTCTATCAATTGTTCTTTTTGCAATGTAAAAACATGATATGCCTCCACGGAAGACTAGATGTGGAAACAAAAGTTGAACAACGATCGTAAAGTAATCTTTTGCATCAAGTTAAACACTAACATTACTTATGGTAATAACGAAGATCTAGTTTCCAGCAGATAAAGACCACTATTTCGTCAAGGACAGAGCAAACACCAAACCTTCCGAGTATTATTACTTGGCAGGGATTTTTTTCGAGTTATCACACTAATCTAACACCCGCTTCTATTTTCCAAAATAAACACAATTGATAGGCTAGCTATCCATCAAGACGGCATCTTTCACACCAGAGAAAAATTACCAAGTTAAAATATTCCCCATGCCCTTCAAGATAAGAAGTAAGGCGTCCACCAATTCAATTAGAAGATATACCCCTCATCCCACTGCAACAAAAGATTCTTCCTCATGAGATTTCTCAATGAAAAGAATGAGCTGAGCTCTGGGAAAGCCTGGTCTCTTCAAAGCACAAAGTTCTGCAGCAAAAGCTGGAATGTTAGGGAGTTCACAGCATAATCAGTTTCACCATGCTCTTTGCACTAATGGCAAACAGATCTAAGAAAGGGTTCCACCAGTAAGAATTCTCAATAACAACCTGGTGTAGCTCCCTTAAGTGGATTAAAGACTTAAGCTTCCTCAGACAATCTAACCTGGCATTTTCTCTCACAGCCAAAGTGAGCAGACGAAAAAGAACCCCTGTTTTCAAAAGCCTAAAGCCATGGCATCATAGCTTTGGTGCACATACTGATTATACCAACTCCTCCCATCTTATTCCATGTACAATGCATTATTTAGTGTTTGAAATTACCTGCACCTGCGAATTCCACAAAGGGAGGCAAACAGCAACAACTTAGACGAATGACCCACAATTTCATGGATGTTATTCTTGGACTCTCTTATCCAATGCTTCTAATAAATGTAGCACAAGGTGCGTTTCCCATCTTGGACCAGCATGGTTCTCCTAAAAGTACAGTGTCTGAAGGCTCACATTAATTCAGTTCCTAGTTGAAAGTCTAGGATACTGTGACAGCTTTAAATAAAAGTAGTTCCCTACTGTATTGGATCCAGTGAGCCTAAAGATCCACTGCAGCAAAATCAGAGGCAATTTGGCATGTGACATAAGGAAAGTGCAAGATTTCCAGGGCCATTAAATACAAGAAAATCTCTGCCTAAAGAACAGCAACAAGACGGAAGAGGTTCAATGTGATGCATGTGGAGAGTCTGATGCCATGTTCAAATATGGGGAAAAAAATATGCTAAACCTGTGCAGGTGTGTAGCCACCACTGCCATTACGTTGGTGAACAGTTCCTGAAATGAGACTGATAGTGCTGCAAATAAAAAAAGTGTTCTCCCCTACTTCCTTAATCACACATCAAGTAACAGCAATTTAAAAAGCTTCATCAAAATCTGAACAGAGATGTTGTGTACCTCAATAAACACTAGGGTGACCGTCTCCATCCAGGTCATTATAGAGTGTTTACAGTCCTGGAATTTCATATGCTAGCCTAATACGTTCTGAGTGTTGTAGTCTTTCTTTGCTTTAATTGAAGTAATTCAACTAATGCATCTGAAATCAAAGATTTGTAGGTGGAAAGTTCAGGACTGGCCATTATGGCCTGCAATGTAGTGGTTACCCCAAGAGACCCCATCCAGGCTTGCGTTTCTATGATGTGATAGGTCTGTGCAAAAATACCCTTTTTCATCTTTTGTTTCTTCAGAAATCTTCTCAGATTACTAAAACCAGGAAGGGATAGAGGGTTCCGCTATCTTGGGTACAACAAAAACTGTTTCTTCTGCCTTTTGTTGTTGGGATTATTACCATAGCCCTTTCTCCTCCAAAAGAAGCATCTCAGTTCTTTTCACAAGACATTCGGAAAACAATGGGAGGGGGGAATCATGTGGATCTTAGAATTTAAGTAGAACTCTAGAAGTCCTGGGAAGAATATATTGCAGGGGCCAGTGGCAAACGTGGTACCTGAGGAAAGGAGGCCTCATTCTGATTGGTAACAACAAGGCTTGCCTTGAGCCCATTACCTTCTGAGATACACGTGGCAGCTGATTCACAGTCTGAATGGTGTTTGCACTGGATCTTTCACTGGAATTCTGAAAGATAAGGATCCAAGAGAGGCTGGTGCGTGCAGCATCTGGAGCAGTGGACAACCATAGTCTGATCCATTAGAGCGCTCCAATATCAAGTGCCTCAACGTTGATACATGTCTCTGCTGCAACAAGTGTCTCGGAATCAAGTGAGAAGGTGACATTTTGCATTGGGAGAGCTTTCTTCTATGTTGAAGATGAAAATACGTTTTCTGTAACTGTGATTCTCCAGTATTGGTATCTTTTTTTATAGATTCACATGCTTGAATCATTCCCTGTCGTCGAAGTAATAACTTTAACATTGAAGCTATCATCCACTTTAATAGTTTGTCAGTCATTAGAAATGGCCCAAAGTCCAGCCAAACAGGCGACAGCACCCTTTAGAACCCTCACCACAGATGCTCCACGGTCTCAGATTTTCAAGCACAAGTGAGAATTCAAATATAAAAGAGCTAGGGGAGCCTCTTTAGGGAGAAGGGTGGGGCGCATGTGAATCTAAGAAAGATACCAATACTGGAGAACCACAGTTACAGGAAAGTAACTTATTTTCTTCTCCAGTATTGGATCTTTCATAGATTCACATGTTTGAATCAGAATAGTTAGCAGTAACACCTTAGTAAAATATATATATATACACATCAAAACAGATATATACATAACAAATATATCTATACATCAAGATATATATATATAGAACTATTTATACACATATATAAATATGTTATAATAAACCCTACAGGAAGGTGGGTAGTAAAAGAGGCTCACCTTATTGAAAGAGAATACGTACAACCACTTGTTCCACAGCCGCATCAGCGTTAGCTGCAAATTCCAGGGTTAAGGTGTGTCTTTTGCACCAGGTTGCTGCTCTGCAGAATTGTTGTATGGACACACCGGCAAAGAGAGCTGTTGAGGTGGAGACTGCTATGCTTGAGTGGTCTTTCGCTGTAGTCGATAATGGTTTTCCTGCTTGCTGATGATATCGATCTTGCTATAGTCTGTTACGTACCATGATATCCTTTCCTGATGTTACCATATACCACAAACAACTAATCTGCTTTGTGTATGCCGGCAGTCTTATGCAAATAGAACTTGATACATCTTTTCAGAACTAGTGACTGGAAGGACCTCTCCGCTAGTGTTTGCGGATTACGGAAGAAATTCTTTAAAATGACATGTTCATTTAAATAAAAGTCCGAAGGGACTTTTGGAATAAAAGGTTTGATTAGTGCGAAGGATTACACAATCATCTCTGAACTGAAGGAAAGGCTGCTCAACAGTGAAAGCTTGTATATCGCTTACTCGTTTGGCTGATGTGAGCGCTAGAAGAGATATCTTCCACAAGATGTATTTCAGCTCAGCCTTATGAATGGGCTCAAACGGTTGCTTCACTGACGTAGCACAATGTTGAGATGCCAAGAGGGTGGGGGCCATCTTATTAGCGAAAACATCCTAAATACTCCTTTAAGAAACTGTTCTATGGTTCTTGAGGAGCAGAAAGACGGTGCATAATTGTTTCTTTGAAATCTGGATATTGCGGCAAGGTGCACCTTTATAGAAGAGTTAGAGATACCAGATTTTGCCAGATGCAGGAGATACAGAAGTGTTTGCTGTGGTGATGACTGGATATGATGTAGTTCAGAGTCGGAACAACAGTGACAAAATCTTTTCTATTTGAGTTTGTATGTCTTGATTGTAAACTATGATCTTGCATTAGCGAGGACTTACCGGCAATCAGGAGAGATGGGTAACCAGACAAACTCATGGTATTCAGAAGCCAGGCCGGTAATCAAAGAGATGTTGGATCTGTATGATGGACCTGTGATTTATTGGCAAAAGGTTTCGTATAGGTTGCAATTGAATGGATTTACACTTCAAGAGAAGGAAAAGTTCTGTAAACAAAATCTGACAGGGCTACCTGGGCCCTATCAGAAGGATCAGACAAGGTTCCTTCTTCATTTTTCTGAGTACTCTCAGGTTAAAAGGAATCAGAGGAAATGCGTAAGCAGAAATCTTCAACCAGTCTATCAAAAACGCATTCCCCTACGTTCCCTGTGGAGGTTACCAACTGGCAAAGTACTGGCATTTCCGGTTCTTGTTGGTCATTCAGAGATCCAAATTGGGCTTGCCCCAAAGATGAAAAATGTGGTCAAGAGTTGGTTGATGCAGCTCCCACTCGCAGCTGATGGAGCTGGTCCTGCGCAAAGAATTTGTGAGAACGTTAGAAATGTCTGGAATGTGTTCCGCTGTCAGATTAATATTGTGCCGGATTGCACACGTCCATATTTGTTAAGATTGCAAAGACAGGGTGATTGATCTTGTCCCACCCTGCTTGTTCAGGTAGTGCATGCTAAAAGTGTTGTCGGTTCAATTTAGCACCAGTGCTCCTGAAATATTTGAAAGGAAAGAACTTAGAGCAAAGTAGATGGCCTTGAGCTCTATCAGGTTGGTATGTAGAGATTTTTGTTGGGCGTCCCACTTTCCTCCTGCTGTCAAGCCCTGTCGATGTGCTTCCCAACCCTCGAGGTAGGCGTCTGTTGTAATTACATTGTGGCAAGTTGATCAGGAATGAGCGGCCTGTGGATACGTTTGGTATGTGAGTCCACCATCGAAGAGCTTTTTTCATCTGTGATGTGATTTGAATAACATCTTCAAAGGAGCCGGTGACCTGCAAGCACTGGCTGTTCAGTTCCTCCTGTAATGGTCTCACGCATAACCGACAGTTGGGTATGAGGGGAATGGAGGACTAAAGCATTCCTAGTAGAGACTTATACATTCGTACAGAAACGGACTTTCTTGCGAGGAGATGATGTGCTAGGTAGTGGATCTTCTCCTGTCTCTCCTGTGATGCGAAGGCTTTTGCTTATAGGGTGTCAATAGTTGCTCCTAGAAACGTTATGGTAGTTGTGGGTGTTAGATGAGACTTTTGACAGTTGATTGACAACCCTAGGGAATGGAACAACGATAGGCATATCTGCGTATGTCTGTATGCCATTGATGACGTGGTCGCTTTTATTAGGCAATTGTCCAAATATGGGAATATTTGAACTCCTGCTTGTCTCAAATGAGCAGCAACCGGGGCTAATACCTTGGTAAATACTTGGGGTGCTGATCGAAGGCCGAAAGGTAAGACTGGGAATTGATAATCCGCGCCGGCTACCCTAAGTGCAAAAACGTCCAGTGTTTGGGGTAAATGGGGATGTGAAAATGGGAGTCCTGGAGATACAAGGTTATTATATGATTCCCTTGATTCAAGAGCTGCAGCACCTCCTAAAGAGACAGCATACAAAATGTTTATTTCTTTAGGAATTGGTTGAGCTGATGGAGGTCCTAGATGGGGCGGCATTCTCCTGTTTTTTTCCGTATGAGAAAGAACCTTGAATGGAATCCTGTCTCTCCTTGCACTCTTGGCACCATTTCGATTGCTCCTTTGCAAAACATGAGGTTTATCTGAGACAGTAGTTCTCTAAGATGGGACGGAGACGGACCGTGAGGTGGTAAATTTGGCGGAATCTGTTGAAATTCCAATGTGTGCCCCTTGGTAACTATATTGAGGACCCATCTGTTCGTTGTTTTCTTGGACCATTTGGGAAGGAAACTGGACATTTTTCCATCAATCTCTTGTATAGAGGTGGGAGTTGTGGCTGACACAAAAAATGTTATGTTATGTTACTTGGCACTTGTAAAGTGCACGGCTACTCCACAGAGTAACAAGGGTTTCAGATTTCTCCTAAAACTGATGAGATCCTGAACCTGTTTTAAGGAGGGCAGCAGGCTGTTCCACAGCTGTGAGGCCACCACCTGAAAGGAGCGGCCCCCTATGCGAGAGCCAGATAGTTTTCGCACCGTCGACAGCTGATGAGTAGAAGATCTCAGGGTTCAAAGGGGAGCATAATGTTGAATTCTGTTCCTGATGTAGGGGGCCCCTATATTGTGAAAAGCCCTATAGGCCAGAACTAGGGCTTTAAAATGTATCCTCTTTCGCACCGGGAGCCAGTGCAAGGATGTCAGGTGAGGGGTCATATATGTCCTGTGGCCTACCATAAGGATAGCACGTGCCGCAGCGTTATGTACCACCTGAAGGCGGCCTAATAGATAGTCTGGGATGCCTAGGTACAAAACATTGACATAATCCAGCCTAGATTAATTAAGGCCTGGACTACAGTTTTCCTGTGAGGAACTGGTAGGAGAGGAAGAAAATTCCTTAACATTTTGAGTAGTCCGAAGCATGTCCCGGCCACAGTTTGGACCTGAGACTTCATGGACATGTCCGCGTCCAGTTTTACTCCAAGATTTTTCATAGTGGTGACTGAGCTGACTGGAGGGGACATATGCTGAGGCCACCACTGGCACCATTCCTCGTCCGGTTTATGCCCGAAAAAAATGATTTCAGATTTTTCATAATTGCACATCAACTGGTTCTGTCTGAACCAGGTGAACACCTTCGACAGACAAGCATTTATCTCACTTCCTCTCACTAAAAATATATCACTGCTTCTTAGAGGTGTTTCTAACCTCTGTAGGATACTTTCCTCTTTGATGTCTTTAGGAAGCGGAAGGCCGCCGTTTGTTTTCCTGCTATCGGGATTGACTCTGATAGGGTTGAAATTGTTTATATTGGCTGAAGCCTCCCTGAAAGAAAAAGATGCCCCGGCCTCGAACGCCACAAAAAGAGATCATGCTGTATCTTTATCCTTTTTAGGTCTCGGCTGTCGAAAGCAGCGCATGCGCTGCTCTCGGCATTCAAAAGCTTCTTGGAATCAAGACAGATTCTGAAGCTCTCGGAGGCGGAGTTGAATCCCCGCCCATCTTTTTAATTGGCCAGCGTCATCTTCAATGCAAAACGCTGGCTTCTGATTGTAAAGGAGGCTTCTTAGTCCCTCCTTGTGGCCACCTTGTCTTCTTTTGGCCACGCCCACCGGGATTTGATATTTTACCGGCGGCGTGACACTCTCTCCCTCATTAGGTAGTATGCACTTTTTTATTTTCTTCAGTTTGTGATTGTCTATTGTCATAATGGAATTTTTACGCAGACGGTTCCTTGAAAGTTGATGCTCATAACGGAAAAAGTGCGAGCGTTTTTTCTTTCAAATCTGTCATACACAAAATCAAACAGTCACTGTTTTTTGCTCCCACGCGTGGTCCTCGTTTAAGACCGTCTTGGTACGCTGTGATGAGAGAAGGAATGCAGATGTAGGCACAGCTGTCTGAGAGGAGTGACGATTAATGTGGGCATCAAGGCTGAGAGAGAAGGGGAACCAACACAGTTGAAAAGTAAACTAAGACTGGGAGGGGCCCTGGGAACAGATTATTTATTTCTTGTCTGACGTTAGGCATCAAAACGTTGGTTCTGACTGATGGATTGGTAAACCTTGCGCTGCTGACGCACTTGAGCTGCCTGAGGGGAAGAAGAGAAGCTGTAGATCGGTACTTGGCTGCTTCTGCCTGGCAGAGCTCGCTGGCTTCTCGCAGGGGCCCGTGGACAGGCCCTGCTGTTTCTGCCGCCACCGTCGGTGCCTGGTGAGCCGGGGGAGGGGTGAGGTGCTCCGGGCTGACTGCCCACGGCCCACGCTCCTTTCTCCCGGTGCTGCAGCCGCTCATCCTTCGAGCTGGCGGTGCTTCCCCAGTCTCCCCTGAAACCGCTGACGGTCTCAGGCGGGGGGGACTGGCGGCCTTGCCCGGGTGCTGATGCGCTCCCCTGGAGGAGGATGAACCACTCCTGGGGCTTCGGATCTCTGAGCAACAAGGCAGATCCCGCCTGTGGCTGAGGGAAACAGACACCAGCGGTACGTTTAGGGTTGGGGACGGGTTTCGGGGTCGAGGCAAATAAGTGCAGGGGTGAGGAAGGTTCAATTTCGATGGGTGTTTCATATGTTTTAACGAAGTGCTTCACTGTGATGTTTGTTACGTGAAAGACCGGTAAAGAGCCCAGAATATGTGTGACATCGAGGCCAGGCCAGGTACAGAATCGAGATAATTTATTGAAATAACAGGACAGACATGTACGGGCTAAAATAATCTTGCCCATTGTGGTCACCCCTTCAGGAGATAAGATACAACTTTAAAATCGGGTACAGCAGTGAGCAAATGAATAAGATAGGCACAACACTGAGATTGTGTACTGGAAAAATTTAGTGTTTACAGGGCATTTAAGACCCAGAGTGCAGAGAAAATCACACAGTTAAAGAACTTTGCGGATTTGAAGATCCTGGAACAGACCTATAACAAAGATACTGTAGTAACCCAGTGCCCGATAACATTTCTTGTTAATGAAGAAACAAAGGAGAGGTTTTCTGTATCAACAATTAAGAAAACAATTGAAATGTTAAAACTTACAGGGGCAGCTGGACTAGATAATTTATCTGCTGTAATAATAAAAGCAAATATCACCTGGTAGTCCAGCTAGCTTCACATCCTTTTCCATGAAATCCTCCTGACAGGAAGATTCCCGGATAGTTTGAAGGGACGGTAATTACACTCATAAACAAATAAGCATTGAAAAAATGCAATAGGTCTCGCCTTTTATTAAGTTAAAGCCATTTGCTTTGCTATACAATACCATTAGCAAATCAAATGGCGTCAACTTAATCAAAGGCAAGACCTATTGCATTTTCAATGCTTGTTAATTGCCTGGAGTGCCTCATCAATGTGTTGACCAAACAGAGATTCCCCATCATAAGGGATATCAATGAGCTCTGTTTGCACTTCTTGGCGGAAAGAAGTAGCCCTTAACCATCCCTCCCGTCTTAACACTGCCACCCCTGCTAACTGGCGAAAACCTGTAGATGAAACATTTCCTGCACAGTCAGTTATTTTGGTTGATATCCTCTCTCCCTCTTGTGGAATTTTCTTAGCCTCTGCTGTAGAATCCTCAGGCAAAAAATCAATAAATGGTCAAATGTTAAATCACATTTGGCAGTCATATCTACCCAGAATTGAAAGGGAATTTGCTGCCCAAACTGTGGTCCCTGCCATAGTGGATTTTATTTTATGAGTGGTGTTGATACGTCTTCCCTCTCTATCTGGAGGAGCAGATAAGAGGTTAAGCAGGATTCCTGGCACGGCGTTGAGCTTCCTGAGATATTACAGAATCCGGTTTTGGCTGACCGATGAGGCAGGCAGGAGAGTTATCGGGCGCCTTGTATTTCTTTCCAGCTTAGGAAGCACCGCTGAAATGGAAGCTGGGGTTCTCATTACCTTAAGGCCCTCCTCCCATATAAAATCTACAAAGGGAATTGCACAAACATGTCTTTTGGTTGGTTCTATAAAATTGTATAAAAAGCAGTCACACTGCTTAGGGACCATGGGGAGTTGAAATTACTTTGCTGCTCTTTCCATTAGGGTATGAAACCCCCCTATATCTTCCGGCGGGGAATCAATCGAAGGTGGAGTCGTTAGAGAAGGCGTCTGGATCTGGTAATCATCCCATTCATTGTGAAGAGACACTTCCTCAAGTTCTCTTTGTTCTCTTTCATCGTCAGTAGTTTGTCTATCCTCTATAATTTGGAGGAGTTGTTGGACGCAAAGGTGAGGATGATGATACTAATAATGTCTGTATAGGAGACCTTACTAGCGGAGATGGTCTATGAACAGGAGTTTGGGGAACTGAGGCAGTTGGTTCTGAGGGTGGGAATCTGCAGTAGTATTCCTCTACCATATGCTGCAAGTTTGAAACTAAAGATGCAAGTATCTGAATAACAGGTTCCTTCTGCCTATACTGTTGGGCAGGATCATGCTGTGAATAATAATAATATTGGTTATTGTCATCCTCCTCGCACACATGATATTAAGGTCGGCAGGACTGAGTGCCACCCCAAACATGTCCTCGACAACTGAACATTCATCTTCTTCCTCTACATAGTCAAAAGGTTCTTCTAGAGTACATGGGGATACTTTACTTGGGGAAGTATGCGCAGGTAATATTATTTCTTGTGAAGATCTGCGCTTAGACTGGGACACTGATGGAAGAAAGTCATCTCCTTGACCTTCTGTAGCTCCGACATCACAGAAACTATTTGCATAGATGGATCAGAACTCAATGTTGCCTGAGTCAAATGTCCTGTTGACGGAGCACCTGCCGAGGGGGCAACCGATGACAGAGCACCCACAGACTAAGTACCCGCCGACGGAGCGCCTGCCAACAAAGCATCCTACGAAGCACCGTCCGTTGAAGTCTTGGGCATGCATCATTGGCCATGGTGCCGTTGATGACAGCAATTGCACCTTTGCAGTCGTCTATTTTGGATCCGCAGACTGGACCACCGTTGACAACAGACTTGTTCGCTTGAGGGTCATTGGCGACTGTAATGGCAACGGGCAAACCATCAACGAGTCTCCTGACGATGAGCAGACCATCGATGATGAAGCATCTGTCTACATTAATGGTTTTGTCTACACTTTCTTTGACAATGTGGCTTTCGGCACAGAAGGTCTCACTTTAACAGATACTAAAGTCAACGGAGACATTGACGATGACATGACCAACTTACACCTCGGAGATGAGAAAGTCAACATTATCGTAGTTGTCATGATGATGGAGACCACTGCCCACGAGGGTGTTGACGACGATTTCATCAACGAGATAGCCGTCTTTAGTTTTTGAGGTGAAAGAACTGTCTACTTACCCTTAAGTAGAGATTTAGAAGTCGTTTTAACCTTAGTGGTGGCGGCTAAAGGTCTAGAAGGCTGTGAATGTCCTTTATAACATGAAGACTCCTTCCTAGAGGTGGAAGATTGGCCATCTGCGTTAGAGGAATGGTGCTGCCTTCTTAACATATTAGAGGGCTTTGGAGATGAAAGCTCCACATCACTTGCTCTATTTTTTGAGGCATCAGTTTTAAGAGAGATATCACTCTCCTCGTCTGACAGGGTATTCTTTGGTTTTTAACTTCTGTAACGACAGAAGAAGTCTGCCCTCTCTGTCTCTCAAAGTTTTCTGTGATAAAGTTCTACAAATTTTACAATCTCTCACCTGATGGTCAGGATGAAGGCAGTAAATGCACTTATCTGATAGAGATCTAGCCGCAGATTCCTTAACTTAGAATATCCTGAGGCGTCAGACTAGATACGGAAAATTATTTGCAGCAGCACCTCAGCGTGTTGGGGGACGGCGCCACACGACCCCGCCCTGACGTCGTCCACATATGTGACGTCAGCGAGGTCCCTCTCAGCGCGCTGACGACAGTTTCCTTCTTTTCCGCATGCAACACAGATCCAGAGTAAGCAGTTCCTGGCCTGTTTTCAGGCCAATTTTGACACTTTGCGTCTGGAAAAGTGTGCGATGACTTCGGGCTTTAAAACCTGTACCTCCTGTTCGCGGGCAAATGTCCGCGATAGACCTACATCTAATCTGGTTATGGTGTTTGGGCGAACACCACGACTCGACAGATTGCGACGCCTGCCAACACCTCAAGCCGAAAGTCCCGGAGGGAGCGCCGGATGAAGCTCCTTTCGGCTCGACTGTCCCGGTCGGAGTCATCTCGTCCTCCGGCCTCCTCATCGCCGGCAGGCCCCTCTGGTTTCCAGTTGCGGCGTGGCTCGCCCTCTGGGGCCCGGAGATGTCTTTCACCCCTTATTGGTAAGTCGCGGCGCAGGTCACCGAGGTCCACGGCCTCACTTCCGCCTGTTGATGGGGGCACTAGTTCCCGGAGCCCTCTGGATGTGCGCCCCCGGGAGTCATCCATCCCCTATCCGCCCTATCCGGGCGCAGGGGCGACTCGGACCCAAATGGAGGCCTATGCCGCGGCTCTGCAGTCCTCCCTTGGGTCCGCTCCTCTCCCTGGGGCTTCCTCGGGGCCTTCTCTACTTGTGGGGTCCCCGACCGACTCGCTGGTGGGTTCGTCCCCGGTGCCAAGTAAGCCCTTGCCCCCCAGGGACGAAGGAGATATGGTGACGTCAGGGTGTGTCCCTGCTGGGTCCCCTCTACGACCCATAGCACCCCTGCCGTGCAGCATAGTCCCGTGGGGCTCCCTGTGGCGTCGCAGGTGGTTGCTGGTGCTCAAAGCCTTGCTTTGGGCACACCTCAGCCCTCCGGACATGCAGATGCCTGCCCAGAGCCGAGGTCGGCGCACTTGTGTCGTCAGGGTGCGGCCCGGCGGGGTCCCCCTCTACGACTCATAGCACCCCTGCCGCGCCGCATAGTCCCACAGGGCTCCCTGTGGCATCGCAGGTGGCTGCTGGTGCTCAAAGCCTTGCTTCGAGCACACCTCGGCCTTCTGGACAGGCAGCCGCCTGCCCGGGGCCGAGGTCGGCGCCGTTCCGGCACGGAAAACTCGCCTCCCCGGCTCCGACTCCGCTTCCTACTTCGGAGTCGCAACCTGTTGTGGTTGAGGCTGAGTCCGCGCCGGTGCAGTGCCGGAGGCTTGCCTCCCAGGCTTCGACACCATCCCCTTCTTCGGAAACGGGGCTTGTCGTGGTGGACGTGGAATCGGCGCCGGATGGAGCGGACTCGGTGCCGGATGGAGCCGAGTCGTCACCTGATGAGGCAGGGCCGTCACCGACCGGAGTCATTCTGGCGCCGCGTCGGCCCCGGGTTGTAGACTCTTCTCCAGAAGCTACTGGGGAAAGTTTGCCGTCACCTTCACTTTTGGCTACGCCGGATCTATCCTTGCCTGTGTCCCCCTTCGTATTTGTGGACCCGGCAGGATCTCCGCCTCCTCAGGAGCCCCATCAGGACACCCATTCCTCAATGGGGCTTCCATCCTTTGGGCATTAGTCGCACCCTCAGTGTATTGGTAGACTCAGTTTACAGCCCTCGCTTACATGAGTTGCTGTCCCCTCCTCGGAGGGCTACCGAGGCCGGTGCGGTGTTTCTTAGAGTAGTCTCCTTAGCCACTCGTGTTCTAAACATGCAGCCCCCTTCGGTCCCCTTGCCTGTGGACCCTCTGCTTGATGTCCTTCACCAGGGGCTGGGGAATGTGGAACCGTTTAAGCCCTTTGAAGCTTCTCTTTATGACGCCCTTTTGGGCACCTGGGCTCGGCCGGCTTCCGGTCTTCCGGTGGCTTGTTCTGTCTTGCACCGCCACCGGCCTGCTCCACATGATCCAGTTTGCTTATTTGTTCACCCACATGTGCAGGGGTTTGTTTTGCAAACTGCCTTCCCTTCCTTGCCTCAGTTAGTGCTTCCTCCCTCCAGGGAGTCCAGATGGCTTGAGTCGTGGGGTCGTAACATCTTCGCCTCCACTAGTGCTGCCCTTCGTTCACTAAATACAGTGTGTGTCTTGGCTCGGGCTACCTCTGCATTGTGGGACTCTGTAGAGTCTCTTTTTTCGGACACCTCTGAAGGTGCTCGTGTTGACTTCCTTCATCTTCTTCGTGATGGCTGTGACCTTGCTGAATTCACGATCCGCTCAGCCTTTGATACTGCCGATTCCTTAGGCCGAGCTATGGCTGGTTCGGTTGCCTTGAGGAGCCATGCTTGGTTGCAGGATAGCGTCTTCCTGGAGAATATCCGGGAGCGACTTGTTGATCTACCCTTTGATGGCGTTTTATTGTTTGATGCCCACGCCGAATCAGCTGTTCGGCGTCTCCTTGCGGGCTTTCGCCCTCCGCCTCAAGCCTACATTTCCAAGGTCTTCTTTTCGCATGTTCTAAGGTGGTTACCCTTTCATTTAGCATCCTTTCGATGCCTTATGCGTTTTAAGCTGGCAATAAGCCTATTGTGGCAGTGTTCCACTGGTTGTTGTGTCTGGCTTCTGTCTGTGGTTTGCCCTAAGAGGTGTTCCCCGTTGTTTGGGGTGTCCATACTCCAAGTGGGGTACTTGTATGCTATTATATAGCTCTGCTTTATGTTATGTGGGCCTAGAGATCCTTTGGGCTCTATGCATCCCCTGGTGCTCTTATCTTGCCGTTGTACAGTGTTCGATATTGTGACTTGGTGCAATTGTCTTGCTTATATGCGTCGTTCTCCCCCTTGGGAGATTTTCATGGTGTTTTTCACACTTAGAATGCGGATACCACCTGCCATTAAGGCACTAGATGTGCTCCTATACCACCCATGTGGCATATTTGTATATGTGTGTATATGCATGTTACCTTGGGTACTCTTCTTCCAACATCTCCACCTCTCTTCTACGAAGTCTGGTCCGATATCTCCATGTCTCAGGGAGCTGTTTAGGGCTGCACTCGGGATTGCCTTTTATCTACACTGCAGGGTGTCTTTCAGTACACTTAGGTGCACTTCGTTGCCTTTCCTGCATCTTCAGCAATAGGGTTCCTTTTGCGTCCCACTACCTGGGGTGGTTCCACGGCTTTACACTACTCCCTTCTTGGTGAGCAGAAACTGAACAATATCTCTCTTTCTGGCCAGGGGTTCATTTTTACTCCTAGTCGGAGGATGTGGTCTACAAATCTCAGATTCTTTCCTACATTTATACGCTTGTTGGTACTCGGGTGCCTATGCTGTCACTTCCTTCGCATGTTCCACTCTCATTGGGTATCACCCTATCCTATGTCCGCTGTACCTGCGGGACAGCTCTTCCAATGTCAGTCGTTCTAGGGTCTGCGCCCTACAACTGTATTTCATGAGTTGATTCTCACCATACTCTCCAAGCTGCCTGGTTGGGCAGTCCAATGCCCTTTTTTAGCTCCGCCACCTTGTTGTCTCTGTGGCTGTCGGCTCTGTGCATGTTTCAGTGATGGCCCGCATCAGCGTGCCCTGCTCGCCCCTGCCCCCCCCCCCCCCCTTCTTTTTGGTACCTGGGTGGGCACTTGGCGTCTTTCTTGTTCCTGCCTGTCCTTCTAGGACATTGTTCAGTTTCTATCTCTTGCCCTTCGGTTCCTGGTGATAGCTTCACCGGCCTTCCTTCCATGGGCTAGCCTGGTAGGATCTGGTATGGTTGCTTCGCTTCATGCTTTTCCCCAACCTTTGGTTGGTGTCCACATAGTGCGCCATTACGCTGAGGGTAGTCCTTCTTCCTCCTTCGCTCGGGACTCTCTCTCTCTCTCTCATTGTTTGCTATATAGCTGGTGCCGTTTCTACATCTCATGCTTATACAGGTGTGGTGTAGCACCACTATGGCATTTGTTTTGGGACGCCTTGCTTCCCGTTCTCTTTTGCTCTTCCAAGCTAATTGGGTTGCTGTCTGGTTGTCCTGCCACAGCCTTACCCATTGTCCGTCACGCTGTTGCTGGCTCCGTGCTTAAGCACCTTCTGTTGTTCTGTCGCAGACCCACCACCCCTCTGGGGGTATGGCTATGGTATCTATTCTAAGTTAAAGAATCTGCGGCTAGATGTCTCTATCAGATGTACGAGTTACTTACCTTCGGTAACAATGTATCTGGTTGTCTAGCCGCAGATTCCTTAACGCCCACCCATCCTCCCCGCTCTGCGAGAACCTTGCCAGATGGGCTTCTCCACTTGCCTTTCAGTTGCCATTGGTTTTCTTTCCAGGGTGCTCTCATAGTTGCGCCCCTTTCTGAATTACCATATGCGGCTGACTCCCTCCAAGGGGCTTTTCCTGTAGATGGTGCCTTTTCATTGACTGTCGTCAGGAGATACTTCTTCTTCTTCTTCTTCTCCGGCTGTCTTCCCTCCCGCCCACCTTTTCCATTAACTGGAGGCTGTTGTCTCCTATATAGTCATCTTCTTTGACGATCTCTTCAGCTCTGTTTTACACTTCCATTGCTGTACTTTCTGTAAGGAAGATACCTTCTTACGTTATGTTATGTTATTCGTGATTTATACAGCGCACAGCTACTCCAAAGAGTGTCCCGGCGCTACAGATGACCACAGACAACCAACAAAAGCAAATAAACGCCCATAGATGCCGTCCTAAAAAATAAAGGAAAAGGAGAGCTAGAGCTGAAAAAGCCACGTCTTCAGGTTTCGTCTGAAGGACAAAAGATCAGAGTTTTGACGGAGTGAAATGGGGAGACCATTCCAGAGGGGAGAGGCCGTGACCTGGAAAGATCTTTCTCCAACCCGTGAAAGCCTAAATTTAGGGATTAGGGTTAGGGACTGAGAGGAGGATCTTAAAGAACGTTGAGGAGTGTAAGGTTGAAGTATTTCCCGTAGGTACGGGGTCCCAATCCCATGAAGGGATTTAAAGACCAAAACCATAGCCTTAAAGTGAATTCTTTTTTTCACTGGGAGCCAGTGGAATGAAGATAGCAATTGAGAGGTATGAGGTCTGGGCTTAGTAAGAAAGATAGCCCTGGCTGCCACATTTTGGATAGTTTGTAGCCGACTTAATAAATACTCGGAAAGACCCAGGTATAAAGAGTTAACATAGTCAAGTCTTGACAACACCAGAGCCTGTACCACTGTTTTACGATGCGATACAGGGAGAAGTGGAAGAAAGTTTTTCAACATCTTCAAAATCCCGAAACAAGTACCAGTGACAGATTGGACTTGCGTCTTCATAGAAAGAGCAGAGTCCAATTTAACCCCCAGATTCTTTACGAGTGTCACATCCGAGAGCGGGGGAGACATATCCTGTGGCCACCAGGAAAGCCAGGCTTCATGGGCTTGGGTTCCAAAAAAAATAATCTCCGATTTATCGGAGTTACATTTTAATTGGTTATCAGCAAACCATGTAAAAATCTTCGCAAGGCAGTTTCTTATACATTCCCCATCAAACTCCGAACCCTTCTCACTAGTGAACAACAACTGAGTGTCGTCCGCGTATGATACTATTTTGGCTCCATGTTTTTCCGCCAGAAGGGCGAGGGGCGCAATGTACAGATTAAATAGCGTAGGGCTAAGGATAGATCCCTGTGGAATCCCGACATTCAAGGCCGGAATTTCAGCTGAAAAAGGTGGGGCCCACACCGTTTGGGACCGGTTACTGAGAAAGGATCTCATTCATTTCAAGACCAGGCCTCCAATCTTACAGTACATTGCAGTTCTTTCTGTGCTCCATCCTTGTTGGAAGGTACAGTTCTACATGGTAATACCAGTCCCAGTTCTACATGGTAATGACAGTCTATTTTTTGGTCTGATTGAGATATTCTTCCCTTCTTGCTCACACTTTGGGAAGGACCTACGCTTCGCTATGCGGAGTTCTTTCTCACAGCGTAGTTCTGTCTTTTATGATGGTGTTTTGCACCATCTGCCTTATTTATTTTGCAGATTTTTTATCCTTCGCACACTGTTCCCATACTTTCACAGTTTTTTGTTGGTGGCTCCGCCTTGCGCCGCGGAAAAGTTTCTCCAAAGAAAATTGTGGTCAGCGCGCCGGGAGGGATTTATATGACCTCGCTGACATCACGTACGTGGACGACGTCAGGGTGAGGTCATGTGGCGCCATCCCCCGACGCGCTGAGGTGCTGATGCAAAGAATTTTCTGGATCCAGTCTGAAGCCTGGGGATATTCTAAGTTAAGGAATCTGCGGCTAGACAATGTCTCTACCAGATACATCGTTACCGAAGGTAAGTAACTCGTACTTTATGGGGATTGTCTGAATGTAGTCCTAGATTGCTACTTGAATCACACTGTCTAGACATGTTGAGGAGCTGAAATAAAGCTGAAACTACGCTGTTTCTGAAGAAAATAATTTAGTCAAGTAGGCCAGAAATTAGGAATACTGAGCAGAGTTCAGGGAGACTCCCATTACACGACATATGGTAGAAAATCTGAGAGCATGGAGCCTTTATGGGGAGGGTTCTAAAGGGTGCTGTCGCCTGATTGGATGGACTTTGGGCCATTTCTAATGACTAAGATGAGCTATTGAAGTGAATGTTTTTCCTCAATTAACTTAAATGTTGAAGTTATTACTTACTGCTTCATATATACCGTGCGACTCCCACTTCGACAGCGGGGAATTATTCAAGCATGTGAATCAATGAAAGATCCGATACTGGAGTACTTGCCTATACCAAGAAGTCATGGAGCTTTGATGTCAGTCGACAAAGATCTGACACCCACTGGAAAATAGATCAGCACCATACCTTTAAGGTGCATCGATATCCTTGACTCTGAGTGGTATCAAGAGCGACAGGAGTGGTGGGAATGACAATAGCTTTGTGTTATCTTCCCTTTTGGATCTTTTCGCCCTGGATCTCCCTCTTCAAAGCTTCTCTGTGGTTGTGAGTTAGTTACAGTACATGAAGAACCCTATATTAAGACCCATTTCAACTTTTTCTTGGCCATCAGGTCTTCAGGTTTGCCCCATCAGTCTGATGCCCTCACAATCATTAAGTGTCCTTTTGGATACTTCAACACAAAATTCACAATCAGCAGTGGAATAGAATCTTGGAAGGTAGACCACAAAAAACTCAAAAGAGATTTAAAACTGCCTTTTCCTGCCACATAAAGGGCACTTCACAAATAGTTAATGTATTGTGACAGGAAAAAGTCATTGGAAAAGCCAAAGTAAGCTTGAAAATAATTTCCAGTGATAATAAACACTGAATGACGTTGAAAGATCAGAAGTCCTAATTAAAAAGCTACGGAAATTTGTCAAACACAACAGTCACATTGTTCCTTGGTCCTGCTTTCACGACCCAGAAAAATGAACGGGCTCTAAGACGCAACAACCAGTACAATGCATTCTGGCATTGGAAAACATCACAGAATCTTAAAGACTCAGGTAATTTTGGTAGAACTGTACTAATATGATGTCTATGAGCAGTAGTATCGGATAAGCGGCTGTCTAGGATTAACTATGCGCAATGTAGTTTTGCGGTGGTATTGTTAGTGGAGGAGCATAGGCTCACTGAGAACCCAGGCAAGGTTTCAAAAGAGTGGAGGTAGTATGGTGTTGAAGGGCATGCATAACTAATATTTTTAAGAGACTGTCATGAAGGCATGGCTTTCATCTAACGTTGACTCAGCTTTCTTCCTCTTTCCCCTTTCTAAATGTAGCCACCACAGACTAAATTTAGGCAGTAATCCAACAGAGACAAATTCTAAAGCTTGCCTGCGTGTGCTCATTTTATTTAAAACAGTATCAGTCATGTTGAATACCCTAAGCATTTACCAAACTGCGTACCCCCCTGCTGTAACAGAAATACTCATACAATATCAATGCAGTTTGTATTGTTTTTCTTTACAGATTCACAGTCACTGTATGACCTGTGTCAAGTTCCAGGCTTTCCGAGAATACATTGTTGGGAAGACAGCACCAATGCCGGTGAAGGTGTATGATTACTACGAGCCAGGTATTTTGTTTTTTCAGTTTAGGCCAATATCAACTATCCCATCAACCAGGGGCATAACACAGGCCCCTGCATCCCCCGCAGTGCGGGGGGGCCCCCAAGCTCCAGGGGGCCCCCTCAACACTGTACTTCGGCCGGAAAGCTCCTGATAGAGTCCGGAGGGGGCCTCTCCACGTACCTTACAGAGGGGCCCCCTCAACTATCGTTTCGCCACTGCCATCAACTTAGAATTAACTTTTGTGTCATATCGCTCAAGAAGAACAGTCACACTAGCAGCCTTCATAGTGAGGTACAGCACACTTTTCTGTCCACAGAATCCAATTTTTTACTTTCCTTGTCAGGAGGAAGAGTAGATGATGGAGTGTGGCATGCAGCTTTTGAGCAGCTGAGTGATGACAGTCTGGTGTAGGATTCGTAAAAAGAAGAACTGATGGAGATTCTGATCCAGAGTTTTGTATTTATTTTTTTAGGTGTGATGGTGTAGCCTGAACAGAAGCCGGTGTAAAAAATAGGTCCATATGTGGTTCTAAAAGACCTGGAACCAAAGGAAACAATAGTCTAGAGACAGACCTATGATGGAGTGTTTAAAAAAATACCTATGTGCTGGCTCCTGGGGGATCTTGAATGGTGACGTCTGCAGCAAGACCTTGACCTTTTTTTTGACCTAGACCTGTTGCTGCGAGGTCTGGTTTAACAGGAGCAAGATATAGGGTGACTTGGTAGAGATGAGATTGGTACGAGCAAGACATAGGGTGCCTTGGTAAAGATGAGATTGGTACAGCTGACTGTGATTGCAAAGAAAGAGTGGCTGGCAGAGTTTGTGGTGGAATTACAGCTGAAATTGCCGGTTGTGGAGGCAGAAGTGGTGGAGGAGGAAAAGAAGACTCCATTGGAACTTGAGGAGGCATTGGTTAATCTGGAATGAAGACCGGAGATGCCCGTCTGGATGACGAGTAGGTTCTTGAGTACTTCGAGTCCTATTCAGATGAGATTCTGTGAGCTTTCATGCGTGAAATCCATTCTGTGTCTTCATCTGGGAAGTGAGATCTCAACGTCGAATCATGAATTGACATTGAAACTCTCTATGTCAAAGGTACCCTCCTCGTTGTCATATGTGTTAAGAATATCGATCCAGCCCTTGACAGTGAGCAAGTAGGTGCAGTGCCTTTTCTCACTGTTGATGTCCTTGACATCGAATGGGGATGTTGTTTCCCACCAGATCTTCTCTTCTTGGAACTTCCTCTGTGAAAGGCTTCGGAGGGTGAGATAGGAGCACTTTTAGAGACCTCTACCATTGCGCCAGGCTCCTCATCCCTCAAATGTCTCTCCAGCCAGGGAATCATGCCTTCTCCATTGCTCTACTTGACCATGCAGGTGAATCTCTCTCTCTCTCAAAGTGCATCTGAAGAGGGTCCTGCTGTGACAACACATCTTAGGGTCATGGAAGTCTGGCAAATAGAGGACACCGATCCTGTGTATGTCTGTTTTTGTCATTTGAGCCACAATATGAAAAAGCTTTCAAAAGCAGAACTCTACCCCAGAATCCTGTCAGTAGGAGCCGGAAAAAACTGGGTAAACTGCCACCTGCAGGGGATGATGGGACACCGCAGGACAGGGTGCCTTTAAAGATGCTGTTTTCTATTCTCATTGTTTCAATGCTGCAACCTATACAAGTATATTGCTCTACCATTTCCTTTCATTTACTGTAAAAGAAGTAAAAAGAGTTTGTGAATAGCATTTTTAAATGATCACTTTTAGTTATTCTTAGTGACTTTCAAAGGTTTATTTCCTTCCAGATTTTAAAGTAAATGAATGTAGGCAATATAGCCTGTTTTAAGGTTTGAAATGTTACATTTTTGTTACATGTACGTCCTGGCCTTTCCAAAGGTGAAGATACTGTAAAAAATGTGACTTTGAAAGAACAGCTCTAGAGTCCCCACGCATCAGTGGGACTATTCAGTGCTTGTGATTATCAATGGAGAATCCTTGAAAGGGAACCCTGGTTACCTCTTGAAGTGAGCGGGGGATGGGAGATCCATACAACCACCCCATTATATCATCTCAGCCAATTAGAAAAACTTTGGCTCAGAATGCTAGGTCATCCCATACACCACTGTCAGTCATTTAACACCAGGATTTTTGATGCCCAGTTACACAAGTGTATATTAGCGATGCCCATTCCACCATTTTAGGTAGATTGCATACATTTAGTGGGCGCAGGCAAGTGAAATTATACTATGCAAAGGGGTCACAGCATAAAAAAGTTTGAAGACCATTTCCTTAAAAGCGTTGGTGGTTATAAATTCCCTACATTACTGGTTTAGGGCTTAATAGGTGCAAGTAAGGTAAGTTATCCGTTGTGTTAAGAGTACTTTGTCAGTGGTGAACCAAACTAGGTATGCAAACAGCTATGTGTCACACAATTGTTTTGGTTATGCTCCCATCATAGTTCTATACAAGTGTTCAACTAATGCAGGCTTGGGTGCTATATACCTATAGTATTTAACAGGCCAGCATAATAAAAGTTCTGTTTGCCAATACATTTTTGTCATTATGTTGTTAATAAACATGTAGGCTGTATTGCTCATAGCCAGTCAGCACCAAAGGTACTCCTGAAATAATGCCCTAAATCTAACCTTGGTTGCAAGACTGCACTATATTTCACATCTATAACTTAACATTTCACCTCTATAATTTAAATAATCACAGCTTTCCCAATGTTGAACCCATCTGTTTGTGAATCTTTACAGCTTTCGAAGCCATGCGGTTCTACAACGTGAGTGCGCACAGCCCATTGGCAAGAGAACTCTGTGATGGAATTACATGCAATGAAGTTGAAAGCTCTACTAACCAGTGGACTGGTAAGTTATGAGGGTTGAGGATGAGATGACGCTGCTCATTTGCACCTCCCCCGAGTTTCTGCTCCAACATCATTTTCCATCATGCCAACAAATGTAATGATACTGCAAGTCTGGCGTTGCTTAACACTCCCAAATGCAGCGCAGCACTCATACACTGTCACTGCCATGGCCCCCAAAAACGTGCTTAAGGACAGATGCTCGAGCATAAGGATTAAATGCCAAATCATTATGCAGGCACAATAAAAAGCAACATGGTGGTTCATGAGTTTATCTAGATATCCCAATGTAGCGTTAGTAATCTATCAATACATCAAGGTGTGCAAAAGCGCATCACTCAAGACAGACCTTTCTGTTTCTCCAACTGTACAGCAGTTCAGCTATCACCCTATTGCACTACTAGCTGCTCTAAATGACAGAGGCCCTTATTTATTGGTCCTAAAGCTGTAGTAGTACCAATATGATATTAATAGAATGACTCTAGGACACATGCTAATCAATGTAATGCTTCACTGGCAATGGTAATGGTTGGCGGTGCATGGTCTAGCAGCATAATGAATATTGACTGTTGGTACTACCCCCATTGAATTCAGCCTTGGGTTATGACTTGTATTATAGATTGGTACAGTCACCATTGATTTCAGTGGTGCTGCTATGGTGAAATATTACATGATGCTTTTGGCTCTGACAAAAAAACGCTATTAACCAAGGAGGTCTTAATGTGTATAATCTGGCAACATGACTGTATTATTTTTTTGTATATATGCACTATTTCGTAACGCATTTTAACCCCATAGATGTCACAATCTAATTTTACTCTCTTATTATTTATTTAAAGTCAAAATGTTGAAATTTGTATGTGTATTCAGGAGAATGTTTTACTAATGATGGATTATTTTCTAAGTGCTGCGTATGTGAAAACGTTTATTACATGTATGCTGAAATAAAGTATCTGGATTAGATTGGATTTACAAGTGTGGTGATGCCCTCACAAAGCCAATAGGACTGCCGTATTGATAACAACATCCCCTTATATTATGATACTGTGTCTAGTATAGGTAGTGGGTATTGTGAGTATACAATTCAGAGCTCGCTAGAAGTGTAACGTGTTACGAGGTTTTCATCAGAGATATTTCAATCTATCTGATTGTACATATGTGTCATTTAATGGGTAGTTTTTAGTAGTGTGTGTGTGTGTGTGTGTGATAAAATAACTTTTCCTTTTCAAAAGAAAATGTATGCCATGCAGAATAATTTATTGAGTGATGTTGTTGCATACTAGCGAGTTGGGGTTACTTGCCCACACCACCTCCCCTAAGTATGCCTTGTATTGCTCTGGGTTGCTAGCCTGAGAGAGCTAAAGGCTACAATGGGGCACTTGGTTCTCAGTAAAAAGACAATTGCAGATGTATTACTTGCGAAGGACTAACGTTCTTCGCAACTTATAACCAGCTTCTTACAGGTCTTCGGTAAATATCTATTAGCAGATAATGACTGGGTTTTAGAAAATTCAAATTTAATCTCAGAAGTTTTTTAAATCACTCAAGAAACTTCAAGCCTGCCATCATTTTGGAAGTTTTTTAAGTTAGCCTATGCGGCCAAATTGTCGTATAAGATACAACATATACAACTTTAATGCAGTCCTTTATTGGCTCAGCAGTAAGTTAAAGCAAATACGACTTCCAGTTACATGTTAGTTGGAGACAAAAGTTAACAGTTTTAAAAGCAAAGACTGCACACTATTAACTGCTTTAATGAACAGGTTACTTACCTTCTGTAACGATATATCTGTAAGAAACATTAGTTAGTTATAAATTCCTTACCTTAGAATTCTGTACACAACTTTCTGCGCCAGAAACGCAGAGCCATGCAAGACACTGACCACTGGTGCACAAAACTAGGGCCCTGAAAGGATGTCCTTAACCCCAGAAATCAGTTCGCAGAACGAGAGGATGGGTGGGGCGGTAAGGAATCTAGAACTAACTAATGTTTCTTACAGATATATCGTTACCAAAGGTAAGTAACTTGTTCATCTGAAAGAAACACGTTAGTTATAGATTCCTTACCTTAGAATAGATACCCCAGCAATACCAACCCCGGTGGTGAGTCTGCGAACCAAGATCACTCCAGAAAGTTCTGGAGAACAGAACGGCCAAAGAAGCTGTCTCTCCGTACTTGGCTGTCCAGGCAATAGTGTTTCGTAAACGAGTGCAACGATGCCCACGTGGCCGCCTGACAGATGTCATTTAGAGGAACTCCTCTTCCCAAGGCAGTAGTGGCTGCCGTCGCCCTGGTGGAATGGGTTCGTAGCCCGACCAGAGGCTCCTTTTTAGCCAGAGAATAGCATGCCTTAATACACAAAATGACCAATTGAGAAATGGTGCGTTTGTGTACGGCCCGACCTTTCTTGGCGCCCAAGTTGCCAACAAAGAGTTGGTCATCCACCCGGAACTGTTCTGTGCTATATAGAAAGTAAGAGAGTGCAAGTTTTGGGTCCAGACGGTGGAGCCTCTCTTCCTCTTTCGAAGGATGCGAAGGCAGAAAGAAGGTGGACAAAGTAATGGTCTGCCAGATGTGGAAGGCAGTGACCACCTTAGGAAGGAAGGATGGACAGGTCCAAAGAACCACCTTGTCCGGATGGACAGACAGGAAAGGAGGTTTGGAAGAAAGGGCCTGGAGCTCACTCACCCTTCTAGCAGACGTGATGGCTACCAGGAAAGCAGTCTTAAGAGTCAAGAGTCTCAAAGAACAGTTATCAAGAGGCTCAAAGGGAGTGCACATTAAATAGGTAAGATCAAGGTTCAAATCCCACTGAAGCATAACGAAGGAAATTGGAGGAAAGAGATTCATAAAGCCTTTCAAGAAAAGGTTAACTACTGAGGACTTGAGAAGAGAAGGTTGATCTGGCAGACCGAAGGAAGGCAGAGATGGCTGAAAGACAGCCCTTGATAGTGCCCAGAGCAGAGCCCTGCTGGGCTAAAGAAATAAGGAACAAAAGAACTTCAGAAAGAGGGGCAGAAAGGTGATACACAGCCTTTGCTGTGCACCATGTCACAAACTGGTTCCACCAGCAGGCGTATACCGTCTTAGTGGAGGGACACCTGGCTGCCAAGATTACATCACAGACTTCGGGAGGCAGGTCGAAAGACGTCAACTGCTGCCGCTCAATCTCCATGCAAGGAGGTGAAGACTGGACAGGTTCGGGTGGAGGACCGTCCCCTGCTGCTGCAACAGAAGATCCTCCCAAAGAGGTAGTCGGATCGGAGGATCGATGGCCATGTTGAGCAGGTCGGGATACCAGAGTCTTCGTGCCCAATCCGGAGCCACCATATTGACTTGGGCCCGACCGCGCCTGATCTTCTTCCGCACTCTGGGCAGAAGTGGTAGAGGCGGAAAGGAGTACAACAGACCGCAGCTCCACTCGTGACGAAAAGCGTTGCCTAGCGGGTGCCGCCTTATAAATTCCAACGCGCAGAATTGCTAACATTGCGTGTTCTCTTTGATGGCGAATAGATCTAACCAAGGCTCTCCCCACTGTCAAAGGAGACCTTGCACCACCTCCGAGTGAAGACGCCATTCATGATCCATCATGCACCTGCGGCTGAGTTTGTCCGCCATGGTGTTCAGGGAACCTGCCAGGTATTGAACCACCAGGGATATGCCCTGATGTTCCAGCCATGTCCAGAAGCGAAGGGCCTCCTTACAGAGGGTCCAGAGGGTCCACAACCCCACCCGGCCTGTTTGTTGCAGTACCACATGGCGGTGGTGTTGTCCGTGAACACCTGCACTACTCTTCCCCGAACAGAGGGCAGGAATGCTTTCAGTGCAAGATGAATCGCCCTGAGCTTCAGAAGCTTGATGTGAAGCCCGGACTCCGCCGGAGACCAGAGGCCTCTGATTTACAGTCTCTCCCATGTGGTCGCCCCATCCCAGAAGGGATGTGTCCGTTACCACCGTGTGTTCTGCTTGGGAAAGGGAGACGGATCCGCCATTGACCCAATCCTGGTTCATTAGCCACCACTGCAGTTGTTGAGCAGTGTCCTCCGAAATCTGGACACAATCAAACAGATTCTCCTGATGCTGCGCCCACTGGAACTTCAGGTCCCACTGCAGAGCCCGCATATGCCACCTGGCATGATCGACCAGAAGGATACAGGAGGCAATGAGGCCCAGCAGCGTCAGGGTCATTCTTACCGAAACCCGGGACATAGTCTGAAAGATCGGAATCATAGCCTGAATGTCCCAGACTCATTGTTTGGGAGGATAGACCCGAAACCGTGTCGTGTTCAGAACCGCTCAGATGAAGAGGAGCTTCTGAGAGGGAATCAGGTGTGACTTCAGCACATTGATGGAGAACCCCAGCAAATGCAGGAGGTCGTCTGTCGTCTGGAGGTGGGAGGCGACTGCCTGGGGCGAGCCCGGCTTCAACAGCCAGTCGTCGAGATAGGGGAAGACTGACACCCCTAATCTGCGCAGATGAGCTGCGACCACCGCCATCACTTTCGTGAACACCCCAGGGGTGCTGGTAAGGCCAAAGGAGAGCATGGTAAACTGGAAATGCTCGTGGCCTACCGTGAATCGCAGGTAATGCCGATGGGCCGGCAGGACGGGGATGTGATAATAAGCGTCCTGCAAGTCCAAGGCTACCGGGTCGAGGGTAGACAAGACCTGAGCAAGCCTCAACACTTTGAACGTCTCCTTCCGGAGGAAGCGGTTGACGTCCCCGAGATCCAAGATAGGACATAGGCCCTTGTCCTTCTTGTTGACCAGAAAGTAGTGGGAGTATCGACCATGACCTACTTCTGGGCCAAATGATCCTCCGACATGCGGTGGTATCTTGGTGGCATGGCTGGAGGGATAGTCTCAAAGGGGAGGGAGTAGCCTCTTCGGACTATCTGCAAAACCCACCTGTCCGACGTGATGGTGCGCCAGTGGGGGAGGTAATGGTGAATCCTGCCGCCCATTGGCGTTTGATGGGCCTGAAAGGTCGGACTAGGAGGGTTTGGAGGCTGCTGCAGAGGGGGGGGGGCATGGGGGGTTGGTGGACTGGCCCGCCAGCTGACCCCAGGATCCACGACAGTTGTTCCCACATCCCCTGCCACGCGAAGGTTGGATAATTTGCTGCGGCCTGTGGCTCTGGGCAGGATGTGGCAGGGCACCCCTTCCGTAGCCACAAAAGGGGCGAAAAGCAGACTGCACAGGGCGGGTGGAGAGGCCCAAGGACTTGGCCATAGCCCGTGAGTCCTTGAAACGCTCTAGAGCGTTGTCTGCTTTGTTGCCAAAAAGGCGACGGCCATAAAAGGGTATGTCAAGTTGTTCTGGACATCCCCTGAGAAACCAGTCGACCTCATCCAGGCGTAGCGACGAAGCGCTACCGACCTTGAAATGGTCCTGCGCAGAGAGTCGGCGGTGTCCAGCCCACAAAGTATTGCAAACTTTGCTGCATCCCTCCCGGCGGCAAAAGCCTGGAAGAGCACTGGCTGGGCCTCCTTTGGACACTAAGGCAGCACGTGCGCCACCGTATCCCACACTGAGTGGGAATAACGGCCCAAGAGACAGGCGGTGTTTACGGACCGCAGTCCTAAGCTGGCGGAAGAGAAAATGTTCTTTCCAAGATGGTCCAGCTTCTTGGATTCCCTTTTCGGTGGAGCAGTAGGGAAGGCGCTTTTGGAAGTGGAGGCTTGGACCACCAAGCTCTCCGAGGTGGGATGTTGGGAAAGGAAAGTGGGGTCGCCTGGAGCCAGGCGGTGGTGTTGGGCAATCATCCTATCCACGGGAGCCCCCGTGTTGGGCCTGGACCACGTGCCCAAAAGGATGTCGGTAAGGGTCTCATTAAACGGAAGCAAGGGCTCCGAACAGCTTGCAGCCGGTTGAAGCACCTCTGTCAGGAGGTTAGTCCTGACTGCCACCATAGGAAGCTCAAGGTTAAGAGCCTCGGCCGCCCTACGCAACACCACTGCATACAACGCTCCCTCCTCCGTAGCCACGTTAGGAGGAGACAACATGCCATGGTCAGGCGAGGTTTCCAAACCACTGGCATCCCCCAGTTGACAAAAGTCAAGAAAAAGTTAGTAAAAAAATGACTGAGGTACCGCTCTTCCCGGATCTGCGCTGGCTAGCGCAGAAAAATAAAGAACTGACGTCAGCGCGCGAGGGCGGCGTCTAAGTAGCTGCCGTGACGTCATTCCGGCGACCACGATGACGGACACAGAGGTGACCGATGCCGCCTTCGGACGCGCAAAGGTACTGCTGACGAAAAAACTTTCTGGATCCAGTCTGACGCCTGGGGGTAATTCTAAGGTAAGGAATCTATAACTAACGTGTTTCTTTCAGATATGGTGGATATTACCTCTGTAGTTTAGAGGATGTGAATGGTTCATCCACCACACTAAAGCAGAAATGTCTTCTGGTGCAAGCACCAGAAGGACTTTCATTAAGAAAAACAAAGTTGTGATGCAAGGGCAAAGGTTCCCTCGCATTCAGAGTTATTTTTTTAAGATTAGTGTGAGGCTTAGCACAGTGACGTCTAATTGAAGAAAGGGAAACCAGTCCACATTTAATGGCACTGACTGGTTTCACTCTGATTTGTGCTTAAAGGGTTTAACTCTGCTATCCAAGTACTGATCAAGATGGAAGTGGTACCACTGGAAAGGGGACAGTGTCCTCTTTCCAGCTGTACCTCTACTTAGAAGATCCCTGCTTGGGGTCTAAAAAAAGACTGTGATCACCAAGCAGGGTTCCATCCACTAGGCCCCAGGGAACGGGGTTTGCTGGGAACGACCCTCTTGTCAAGGGTCAGTGTCCACCTCTCTATTGAAAACAATTAGGTTTTCTGCAGAATTAAGAGAGGCAATTGTTGGCTTTACCTACAATATGCCTCCCTCTCCTTCTAGGAGGGCAAAACGCCCACTAGATGCCAGAGAAAAACGTACAAAAAACAAAAAGGGAAAGTATGGGAGCAGCCTGGAGAGGCATCGGGCTGTGCCCCTACCCTACACCGGGGCTAGTCGCATCACTGGAAGATTAAGGGGGCTTACCCCATTCGGCCCACCCCAGGAAGGGAAGGAAATACCATTAGACACCAAAGGAAAAGGTAAAAAACTAAAGAAAATACTGGTTAGGGGCATCTTTACCTGGCACCAGCTGTGCCCCCACTCCAGAAAGGGTCCAACGTCTTTCTGCATCCTCACCCCAGGAGGGGTGGGCAAATTGGCAGGGGTTTTTACTGCTGGGGAGCTAAAAGTCAAATAGAGGTGCTCTTCCCCATCCGGGTGTGGGGGAAAGGTGTGCTGCAGGGATTCTGCTCCGGAACAGAACTAAGCTTGGAACTATAGAACATCAGTATGTAGAGACTGAGACACCATACCACCTAAGTGTCTATGAGTCCAACAACTAGCTATAGTGCCTCACTTGCCCTCCTAACCTTCCAGAGAAAAAAGTGAATTGGCACACCAGAACACAACCCTCTCAGAGATCATGGTATCAGGACACACCCTTTCTCTCTCTCACCTGGACTGGTCCACAATACAATATCCAGGAAACACAAATAAAGTTTACAATATTTATTCCAACTATCGTGCTCTGAAATGCAGTTGGCGTTGAACTATAAGGGTATGACTTTATGTTCCAGCCATGTCTAGAGGCGCGGGGCCTCTTGACAAAGGGTCAACAACCCCATCCTGCTTGTTGCAGTTCTACATGGTGGTGTAGTTCATGAACAGCTGCACTAGCCTTCGCTTGATGGAGGGTCGAAAGGGTTTGAATGCCAAGTCGATTGCTCTGAGCTCCAGCAGGTTGATGTGGTGTCCGGATTCCACCAGAAAGCAGAGGCCTCTGATCTCCGCCCCTCCCAAATGGCCACTCCATCAAAGGAGTGACACATCTGTCACTACTGTCAGATCAGGTTGGGGAAGGGACATGTGTCTGCCACTGATCCAATTGTGGTTCGTTAACCACCACTGCAGCTCTTTTGCTGTACCCTCTGAAATCCGGACCATGTCGGAGAGATTCCTCTCATACTGTGCCAACTAGAACTTTAGGTCCCACTGCAGAGTCCTCATAAGCCAGCAGGCATGCATCACAAGCAGGATGCAGGAGGCAATAAGTCAGTCTCATTGAAACCCAGGTAGAGGCTGAAATATCAGCATCATAGTCTGAATATCCTGGACTCGCCATTAATAAGGATAAGCCTGAAATAACACTGTGATAAAGTGCCTCTTTGACATGGCTATCCCCCCATTTTTTGCCGGAAAATTATGTAGTTTTGATTGAAAGTGAACATGGTCCCTACCAACTAGGTCCCTTGTACCAGTGCTCCTTCCCTAAAATTGTGCCACAATAAGCAACTTCAGACCCCACTGTAAATCCCTAGTAAATGGTACCCTGATACCTAGCGCATTGAGACAGAAGAGGATCCCCTAGGGACCCCTCACCAAATCCATGCTAACTGCCACTGAATGTTCCCTCTCTCCCCGACTCCCCCGCTATCTCAGACCAACGTTGCAATGAAATGGCGGAATTTTTCCACAATAAAATCAAGACTATCTATGGTTCCTTTTCTTCCACTAAAGAACCTAATACCACCCACTCCGATAAGCCCCACATAGAGGACAAGGACATGTGCATAGTAGCCTTTCCTACAATGGACTATAACTGTCTAATAGCCACTGCTGACCGAGTAAAAAGCGGGTCACCTAATGATCCTGATCAACTTATGATCCATAAACAAGTAACAGAGACAGTCGGTCCGGTCATCTTAGACCTAATTAACTCATCTATTTCATCCGAAGACCCCCACACCGCCAAAGCCAACCTACACAGAGGAATGAAGGCCGTAGCCGACTGGATGAAGGACAGCAGACTGAAGCTGAACTCAGACAAGACGGAGGTCCTCATTCTCGGACCCACACCATCAGCCTGGGACGACTCCTGGTGGCCCACATCGCTAGGTGCAGCCCCGGAATCCACAGACCACGCACGCAACCTGGGGGTCATCCTCGACTCCACCCTCTCCATGACCAGGCAAGTCAACGCCATCTCCGCGTCCTGCTTCAACACCCTCTGAATGCTCCGCAGAATCTTCAAATGGATCCCTACCGACACTAGAAAAACCGTCACCCAGGTCCTCTTCACCAGCAGACTAGACTACGGGAACGCCCTCTACTCAGGAACCACAAACAAGCTCCTGAGTCGACTACAACGAATCCAGAACGCCTCGGCTCCACTGATCCTCGATGTCCCCCGCCGCAGCCACATCACCCCCCACCTGAGAGGCCTGCACTGGCTCCCCGTCAACAAGAGGATCATCTTCAAACTCCTCATCCACGCACACAAAGCACTACACAACACCGGACCCACCTACCTCAACAACCGACTCAGCTTCCACACCCCCTCCCGAAACCTCCGCTCAGCCAACCTCGCCCTCGCCACAGTCCCTCGGATCCGGAAAACCACAGCCGGCGGAAGATCCTTCTCCTACCTCGCCGCCAAGACCTGGAACACTCTCCCAACCAACCTACGACAGACTCAGGACCTGCTGGCCTTCAGAAGACTCCTCAAGACCTGGCTCTTCGATCAGTAGCGCCCCCCTCCCCTCCAGCGCCTTGAGACCCTCACGGGCATGTAGTGCGCTTTATAAATTGTAATGATTGATTGATTGATTGATCCGGAGTAGTCCCCTCCTCCTGGAAAACAGCCGTGGTCAAAGCTCTCCTAAAGAAATCTAATTTAGACCCTGACTGCCAAGCCAACTATCGTCCTATTTCTCTCCTCCCGGGAATTAGCAAAATCCTAGAGAAACATGTAAACATCACACTCTCCGCTTACTTAGAATCCAACCACCTCCTTCACTCAACTCAAACAGGATTCTGTCCCAGTCATGGCACAGAGACAGCGCTCTTAGCTGTCAGGGAAGAATCAAGAAAATTCTTGATTCAGGAGGATCATTTGCCGTGATCCTCCTGGACCTTAGTGTGGCCTTCGATACAGTCAATCACCGTACCTTGATTGACCGACTCAGAAATCTGGGTGTGTCCGGAATAGCCTTAACCTGGCTGATGTCATTCCCGGAAGGACGATCCTTCCAGGTATTTGAGGGAGAAACCATCTCAAAACCTTGGCCCCTTTTCTGTGGAGTCCCACAGGGCTCCTCTTTAAGCCCTACACTTTTCAATGCCTATATGGCTTCACTGGCAGAGATCATACAGCCTTACGGAGTGAATATTGTAACTTACGCTGATGATACTCAACTAGTGGTCTCACTTAACCACCCAGATACCTCCTCATCCCGCCTCTGTACTTGCCTTGAAGAAGTGGCCAAATGGATGAACCACTCCTACTTGAAGCTGAATGGCGACAAGACAGAGCTCATGCTCCTTGGCAACCCGTCATTATTTAGACCTAATATGATGTGGCCTACTACAATGGGATCTGCACCCATCCCCAAGTCAAATATAAAAAGTCTGGGGTTCTGGCTGGACTCAAACCTCACTCTTAAAGTCCAAACCAGAAAGGTAGTTGCCGCCTGCTTCGGCATTCTAAGAATGCTACGTAAAGTACTCCCATTGCTCCCCTTTCAAGCCAGGAAACTCGCAGTCCAAGCGCTTATTTTATCACGCTTGGACTTTAGCAATGTACTTTACTTAGGTGCCCCAGAAGCAGTTTTCTCTAAACTCCAAATGATCCAGAACTGTGCGGCAAGAATTCTTATGGGAATTCCCTACCGACTGTCGGCCAAACCTGCCTAGAAAGCTCTACACTGGCTGCCTGTTTGGGAGAGAGTCCATTTCAAAGCTCTTTGTATTACTCACAAATTGCTTGGAGGGAATGGGCGTAAGATCATCTCCCCCTGGCTAAACCTTATCAAGCCAATAGGCCTTTACGCTCGGATGAACTGCACTTGGCCTTCGTACCAAGGATCAAAAGAGCCAGAAGCGGAGGTCGGCTCTTCTCCTATAACGCCGCCAATCTCTGGAACGCTCTTCCCCTTCAGCTGCGAAAAGAAACTAATCATCTGATCTTTCGCAAATTGTTGCAAACCTGGCTCTTCCCCAGATGAGTCTCAGACGCTTCTCTCACTTCTTAGCGCTGGGATGCCTACGGGTAGCCATGCGCTTTATAAATGCTACCTCATTCATTCATTCACTGTAGCCTGCATGCCTTGGAGCAGACAAAAATGACAAAGCCGACATGGCACACTGCCTGTGTTCCATGTCAATGCAGCACTACTTAAGGTGTAAGTAAGTCACCTCTCTAGCAGGCCTTATAAGCTCTAAGGCAGGGTGCACTATATCTAAGGTATGGGCATATCTGCATGCACAGATATACCCCTACAATATTTAAAGAATATTCTTAATATTGTAAGTGCCAAGGAAGCCATAGAGAGTACATGGGCTGGAAACTCGATAACTCAAGTTCCCCAGTACCATAATGGCGTCACTGAACCCAGGAGTGTTTGGTTCCAAACAGCCCCTCTTAATAAACCCACACTTATGGCAGTGTGGGATTTATTAAAACATGTACCCAGAGGGCACCTCAGAGGTGCCCTCTGAAAACCTATTAACCCTGGTGTAATCTCTGACTGGCTTTATTCAACCTGCCACCACCAGACATGTTTCTGGTACCCTGGGGCGCGAGCCCCTGCTCCCTCAAGCCACCAACAAAGACCATCCTGGGCGGAGGTGTCACACCTTCTCCCCCAGGATGAGCAAAGTGCTCAAGAGGGAAACTTCAAAGGCCTTGCCGCCTTTGTAATGCGACCCCAGCCTCTGCTGCTAGCAGCAGATGGTAGCCCCTGGTTAAAACCCCCACTTTTGGCAGGAGAACCGGGGAGAAAACTTGGTGAGAAAAGGAGGTGTGCTCCCTTTCGACAACTACACCCCTAAAGTGCTGGACATAAAGTGCAGCACATATTTTAGAGCCCACCATCTTGAAGATGGTGTAACTTATTAAATTAGGGCTAGTCCTATGCCCTCGTCCCACAGGAGGGTGGCATAATATAGCGTGTAGGCACCCCAGGTAACCATTGGTCACTACCTGTTACTGTCCTGCAACGCCCCTAAATCTAGTATTTAGGTGGCACCTCTAGACCCTTAAATTAGATTCCTCATGGCCGATGATTCCCGAACGCTGAAGAGTCGCACCAGCAAGAAAGAAGAAGGACCAGTGACTGACTTGGCGCCAGCTCTGCTGGCCTGTCTGCTGCCTTTCACCCTTTGCTACAAAATTCGACTCATCCTGCAGGCCCAGCTACTCTCAAAACTCTTGGAGGAGGACCTGCCTTCAACAAAGGCTCTAAATCTCCAGTGGACAGCGGATCTGTCCAGAAAAAACTACTTTAAAGAGCCAAGGACTCTACCCTTAGGAACTGCAAAACTGCCTCAGGACCCACCTCTGCACCCAACGCCCACGGCCCGAGTCCAAGTGGTCGACTGGTCCTGTGAAAGTTCCTCAGCGATTCAGAGCCAGAGTGCACTGTGGACTGACCCATGCCGGACTCCACCTCAACGTCTGCAGCCTCAACCCAAAGACATCCCCTGACCACGATCTACCTGGTAAGCTGTTTGATGACGCCAAAGGACATCCCTGAACCCGAAGCCCCTGGGCCTTGGGGAGCTTGACTAATGGTGCCCCTATGTCCCCTAGCATTAAAACTTACCTGGGCAGCTGTGGGTTTTCTCTGTTCAGCCTCCTGGCCCAAGCCTGTTTCCTCTTTTCAAAACCAATCTCCTCCATTGAGTAGCACTGGGCGCCAGACACTGTGTTGGCACTCTGCACCTGGCCGCCCCTGTCCCACTGAGGGTGTAACTTTGGTGCTGCCTTGTGTTCCCCTGTGCTTACCTTAAACTCAGGAGATCGACCCCTGACACTGCTTTACTCACCTGGTAGCAGCGCATCTTCGATCACCCCCAGTCTCCACTGGTTAACATTAGTGGACCGACCCCGAGTTTGAGCTCTGCACCCGCCTGCCCCTGTGCCGCTGGTGGTGCCATCTAGGTTCTAACCTGAACCCTGCCTGGGGTTGACCACAGACCCTGAAGACTGGATTTGTCAGTCGTGTACTTACCTGCACAACTGCATTCTTGTTTTTCTCCCATAGGTTAACATTGCTGAACAGACAAATTCAACTAGCACCTGGGCAACCGAATTCCAGAGTGAATGGGAGTAATGGCCCAAAAGGCACATGGTGTTCACAGACCTCAGTGCCAGCCTGGTAGAAAACATTTTCTTGCCCAAGGTGTCCAGCCTTATGGATTCCCTATCTGACGGGGTAGTAGGAACGTGTCAGGGTTTACGTAGAAGCTGGAGGCTTGGATCTCCAAGCTCTCTGGGGTAGGGTGTTAAGTGAGAAAATTGGGGTCCTCTGGGGCAGGGCAACGGCAGTGGACAATTGTTCTTCTCATAGGAGCCCCTGTGTTGGACTTGAACCAAGCCCAAGCAGGACGTCCGTGAGGGGGTGACTCCCGGCTGTAGCACCTATGTCAATACGTTAGTCTTTACTGCTACAAAGGGCAGGTTTAGGTCCAGGCTCAGCAAATGAGGCTCCCTCCTTCGTAGCCACGGTAGGAGGAGAGACCTAACCAGTATATGAGGAGGTGTCTAATCCACTGGCTTCTGTCAATTCCTCACACCAAGTGTCCTCATTGGCGTCTAGGCACTGGTATTCGTAAGGGCTCAGTGGCCCCTCCCAATATTCTCCATGTCCCAACCCATAAGACTAGGGCTCGGGCTCCGGCCTGGAAGTAATGTTTCCAGCCGGCACCAGAATCAGCATCATCAGATGATGCCCATCATGCTCCGTGTCACAGCCGTCTGAGGACGTCGTCCACAGTGAGGCCACCACCGGTGAAGCTCAAGGTGCTCAACCAGCGCCAGTCCGGATCCATCTGTAAATCCATGGGGTCTGACTGGTGCTGAGGGTGAACCCACTAGCAGAATACCAGTAGGGCCACCGTCCAAACCCGTTGGGCTTAAAGGTGCTCTAGCAGGGACAGGCCACCCAAATATGAGGTGCATGGCCTCATTAAATTTTCAGCGTTGGGTGTGGGTCGCTCCGACTCCTGGAATCTCAGGAAGGCGTGAAGACAGCCCAAGTGCAGGCTCCACTGCTGAGTCAGGCCTCAAGTGTCGACACTCCCTCATCGAATGACTTTGACGGACATGGAGAAGTTGAAGATCTCATCGGCTTCTTCTTGTGGTACCGCAGACGTACCTGCCACACCAGGAGACAATGTCTCAGAAATCTTCAACGAAAGGGTAAAAACAAGGTCAGTAAAAAAGTGACTTGGGGTAGCTCTTCTCCGGAACTGTGTTGACTGGTGCAGAAAGACAAAAACAGACGTCAGCGCGTCACTTCCGAGAACAACGCCACACAGAACCGAACGGCACCACCTACCAGCGTGCAGGAGCACTGCTCACTAAACAAATTCTGATCCACTCTGATGCCTGTGAATAATTCTAAGGTAAGGAAGCTGTGGCTAGAAGTCTCTATCAAATCAGTAGAACATTTGTAATTATTAAATTCATTTCACTCCAGTTTTGGCCTACAAATGTAAGCTAGTGTGCAGGAAAGAAAATATATTGCAAAAAGCACTCTGAATCACTTGATAGCATGGTAACTCCAAGTTTAGAGTTATGTAAATAACCACTATTCCAAAATACAATAAATTGAGCACATTTAAAAATGGATAGGTTTCCTTACCTATATTTTGTTTCACTACATTTTACCATATGAATTACTCCATGATCAGCACACAAAAAAAATCATTATAAGATGCAGCTCTGTTTTCAGTTCTGGGTATTGTGTGTTTTTTGACAACCTATCCCTGCAACCACAAGGATCTAAGTGAAGTAATGGTATATTGCTTTTGTAAATGAGCCATAGGTGTAAAAATTGTCAGCATAGTCAATTGCTATTTTTTCCAACTTATTTTCATATTCTTTTATTTCAGCGATTAGTTTCTTTGGGAAAACCATGAGTGTTCTACATACAGTTTACAATTACATAAATGACCTCTTGGTGAATTCAAAATGTTGTCTAGTTATCAGAAACGTATAGCTTTCTGGGCTCATCCATCAATTTTCACCACAAACTGCAAGTAAGTTGAAACCACAAAAAAGTAGGAAACATGGACTATTACTTTAAAAAAATACAAAAACCTTGGTTAAAATTTTCTTTTTTTATTTTACGGCTCTGCTTATTCCTAGAAGCCGGGATGACTGTGATGTTAGCACAGCACACCTTTTGGTGAAGTCATTTTAAGAAGAAACATACACTTTCATGCACAGCACTTTTTTACCACCTTTTTTTAAAAAATGCTAAATTTTGGTTATTTTCTCGGTTCCCACCAGAAGAACTCACAAACCCTGGGTACCTTTAGTATGCCCAACATGTGGTAAAAAAAGGACACAAATTTGGCCTCAATACCTTTTGTGGAAAAAAAAATTATGAAGGGTGTAGTGCTAAAGGCACTCTTGTGGTCTGATACCCTGTGATGGCCTTTGACTACCATTATTTTAATTGACTTTGGTGTGTTATTTTATCCTACCCTGAATATACGACGTCTTGCATATGCCTTGGTTCTCTTAAAGGTTTCTTTCTTGTAATCTTGCAGTCTTTCATTGGGAGCTGTCACGGAGTAGAACAGCCTTGCCAAGAACAGAACGTGTTGGATGTCCATTTGAAAGCATGAGAGAGAGAGGTGTGGAATGTACTTTTTGGTCTCGAAGTGCAGTGTTAGGAGCAGTGGTGCACAAATGTGCACTGTGTTGTACGAGAGATGAAATATGTGATGCTATAAGCAGTGGTGCACAAATGTGCACTGTGTTGTACCCTGGGAGGAATTAATTCTGTCTCTGCCTGGCTTGAGCCTTTTCTGTGCGCACAGACACGCTTGCAAATTGTTTGGGTTAATCACGTTCAAGGATTGTTTTGTGAGAGATTGTTTAATGTACCCTGGAAGGCTTTCGTGAGCTTCGTCCAGATAAAGGCTGGAACATGCAAGAATGTAGAGGGGACGTTGAAACTCCTTCCTGCCATGGCGTGCTTGCTTGGAAGCTGGCCAGTCCTAGTAAGTTTCCTTGTGCAGGGAGGAAGGCTCTCGAACCTTCTAGTGTGTGTTTTGAGACTATAAAGCTGAGTTTTTTTGACAGCGGAGTTGGGAGCTCACTTACAGAGTAGACGTACTGCTGTAAGACAAATGGAACCTGAGTCCCGGTCGAGAGTCCAAGCCAGCTGTGAACAGGCCCCCCAGCGTGAATTGGCAAGGATGTCGAGTGAACAATCGGGTGAGGTGACTTGTTTCTGACTAGTGCCATTGTGATGCGTGGTTCCAGTGGCTGTGGTCATTTGAGGTGTTTGAGCTTTGATTTTTGCCATTGTGATATGTTGCCAGTGGCTTTAATCATTTGAGGTGTTTTCTCTGTGATGTGTAAATGAGTGAGGTGCACATCCAAAGTAATCATTTGATGTATTCAGTGTATATATCTTTCTGATTATTCTTTTGAGGACGTCCAGTATATTTCCTTGAGTCTTATCTCATATTATTTGCAGCTTTTTCATTCATTAGTATTATTCTTGCATTTAACTGTTGCATTATTGCATGCATATAAATATATATCTCTATGTGTATTTGAATGTGATTCATTTTGGCATCTGGGAAAGCCTTTATGTCAGAAAGCACTATGTAAAAAAAACAACAAGCCTTATTCTAAAAAGAGAGTCTTTGCATTTTGTTAAGTAAAACCCTTTTCTGGTGTTGTTGTGTTTTATGTCTCCTGATTCGCCATGTTTGAGGCACCGTGTGGAAGAGTCTGTATTATCTGAATGGCAAAGCAAGACAAAGGGTTAAGCACAACGTGCTACAAACATCAAAAACATAGCTCTGGACTGTGAGTGGAAATGCCTCAGCAGCTAAGGGAATTATATTACCAGCTACATATTTTTTGTTTTTGTTTTTAAATCTTGCATCATTGTTAACTACTTGGGCTACAGAGTCTCCGAGACCTTACTACCCCACACTTGCAAACATCCAGCTTTATTTAACAGCGCTAGAAAATTACATTAACATCCAACAGTTGGACTGCCCAACAGATCAGTACATTTATGTTTCTGCGAAGGCATGACAGAAGCTCTCTTCAGCACCTGCTCTTAGGAGAAGTTGCCACTTGCAATAATACTGTTGCTAGCTATAGTAAAACAAAATCTACCTGGTTGTAAAGTATTAGTAATTTTGAATATCTGCTGTGGCTGAGAAGGAGACACGTATCATTAAAATAAAGTACAGATTGAACTCATCAATCAGTAGATTGAATGAGACTGATGACAGCAGTCCTCCTGGTGTATGAACATTCTCAAAGCCTTTACAGAGTCACTTAATCAGGGCTGGACTAGCCTATTGGTTAACCAGGCTGTGCCCAACTGGCTGGTCTGAAACGTCAGTGGGACTTTTTTGGGCTATTTGTGGGCAGGTTTTATGGTCTGGTCGGCTGTTTTTACTGATGTTTTCCCTGATATTGAAACAAACATTGCCTGCAGCAAGCTCAAATCAGTGCAATCTTCCATACTGTGCAGAACACTTATACAGTGTCTTTACAAGGTCAAAACTGTGCCACATTGCAAACATGGACCACTTTTTTAGCTATCTAATTTAATAATTGGGCCTCTTTTATTTTGGTGCCCTGGCCTATTTTCTGTCCCAGTCCGAACCCTGCACATAGTTTCGTTTAGATGAGGCAACCAACTGGCCCAAGGCATCTGAGTGGCTAAGTGTAGAAACAAGACAATTGCAGGATAAGCCAAGCGGCTGCCCAGTCACTATGGTGTGAAGAAAGGGTTAGCCAACGACCTAAATGAAAATGCAAGCTGTAGTTTTTCCTGACTTTAAGCCACAGCCAGTATTGGAAAGGGCTGGGCAAGGTGCCTAGGACACTACACCAATTGTATGACGGTGGCTTTTTGTTAATCAATAGAGATTTATTTTCCTTATCCCCTGGGGAGTTTGTTAACTTACTTTGTCTGTGTGATTAGACGTATTCTCACCCACCAAATCTTTCACGGGCATGCTGATCTCCAGATGGTTTATAGGCTGTTCCCATCGATTATACCCTAGAATCAGCATAAAGTTAAATTGGCACGCGCGGCGGTTATGAGTGATTACCCATATCGCTACATGATTCATTTGGGCTAGTCATTGCCACAATTGTTTTGTGCTTCCATTAAATCCTGTTCCATCCTCATGATGACCCTTATATAAGAAACATTTATGGGGTCAAAACATCGACAAAGATATTAGTGGACTGTCTTTTAATTTGATTCGGAATATAACACTTTGACATAGAGTGGTGTGTAACAACAATTGTATCCATATCAGTCACTTGTATATATGCTTTCTGTATAGCACGTAATCACTTTAAATTCACTCTTTTCACTTTTAGTATTCTTTGGAGCTCCTCGTTTCTAAACAATATGTTGCTTTAAAGAAAAGGTATCTTTAACCTTATTGTTTTAAATGAGCTGAACCAATTTTGATTTGATTCCTGTTCAAACCAATCTAGTGATGGTTTCTGTATGGTTGCCATGGAAGTTGAGGCTCACACTTCCCTCATAGGGACCATTCTTTTTCCTTTAAACATTGCCTTGCCCTGGTTCCAGGCTTAATGGGCTGCCCCTTTTCTTGGCACATGGATGAAACACGAGCAGGGGGATTTCCTGACTTTAAGGAAATAAGTTTTATGTCTCAGATGTGGTGGGAAAGGATTTGATAGGGAGGAGAATTAAATGCACCATATATCCTCAACTACATTTTAATACTTCAAAAATGTCAAATGTTTGTCATTTTTATTCAATTAAACAATTCTTATGGAAACTAATGAGCAAATTTTTAAGAAATACATGGGTTTAGTTTGATCTCATGTACTCGCTTAACCCTCGGATTAACTTAATGCGCTTTAAAGTACATAAAGAATTACATAGATTTTGTGTTGTTTTGTTATCAGAAAAATTCTAAAACCTTTAGTTTGTTTTTATGTATTTTTAATGTTCAAAATGTGCTCTGTTCTAGGTTTCATTCACAGTGGAACATGCAACAAAGTATTTGGATGTCTGGAGGAGGAGCACTTTGAACAATGCATGTGCTACCGTGACTGTGGTTATGATGGTGACCCTGTGTGTGGTTCTGACAGGACAGTTTATCAAAACCAATGTCAGATGGAGGTAGCTGCCTGCAGAAACAACACAAAGATAGAACAGCTTCCTATGTCTCAATGCTCTGTTCGTAAGTCCTATACTACTTCATAAGATTTCACAACTCCTCTTCCTCTTCTAACTTTTAAGGCATGCCTTATGAATTTTAGCTTTTGCAACAAAGTTTATTTCACAATCAGGTTTGTTATTGTATGTTACTGGGGTGGTTGAGTAAAATGTGTTTGAATTTTGCCGCACACTGAAGTTGGTTCAGAATTATGCAGGCTGGCATTTTGTGTCTGTTTAGCAATGTTTAAACATATCTTTTTAAAATGTGACAATAAGTACAAACTAATCATTAAAATACATAAAACACAAGTACTGATCTCTGAATTCCAAAAGAGCAAAAGCAGTACTAACCCACTTTGTGTGGTGGATGACCCGTTGATGTCCACTGCACTACCTTCATAGTGCAGTAAACTTCAGTGGTTCATCCACTATACTGGAAACGAAAATGTTTTCTGGTAAAAACACCTGAAACATTTTTTCTCAGATCAAAGTTGGGAAGCGAGGAAAGAGCTTCCCTCATGTCCGAAGTTTTTTTTTTGTTTGCTGTGATGAACAGTGCCACTGCACATTAACTTCACAGCAAAACAAAACTGATCACAAATCATGCTAATGGTGCGGTCAGTTTTTACTTTTGATTGGTGCCGATGATGTAACTCCGTCCCCTATCTCCAATCAACTCTGGAGAAGCAGCGTTGGGAAGGAGACAGTGAACCGTTACAAACGCTATCCCTTCTTTGCTTGGGGATCCCCAAGCATGGATCCATTTCACCTAGAATACTGTTTGGGCGTGGGATGAGACTGACCTCCTGGGCGTGGGCATGTGCTCCTCTTACACCCCGGGCACAGCAGTCTTTCTGCCCCCGAAAGGGTTGATACAGGGCGTATACTCTCCGCACAAAGGGAACAGAAAACAAGCATTTACAATGCAATAGGTCTTGCAATTACATTATTTTGAGCTATTGACATTGTAAATGGCAATGCCTTTAAAAAATTAAAAGGGATTGTTATTTACAATACCAAAAGCAACACCTATAGCATTGCATAGCACGGTGGTTGACTGCGTTGGAGTTGTAGAAATTGGATTCTTGATGGCAAGTCAGACTGCAATAATAACACAGTAAAAGTACCATAGATGCATTTACAGTAAAAGTACAAGCTGTCGGCTAATTTCCAAATTGCCCAAATATGATGTGCAGCTGCGAGGGCCTATTTATCTGTCTGATAGATACCGCCTGCCATATTTTTTATTCAGTCAACAGTGAAGAGTTTGTAGATTGAGAGAGAGTGTGAACAGTACGCCACTCTTCGGAAGTGCGTGTCAGGAGCGCTCTCCTCAGAGGGAGGAAGGGAGCACGCTGCCAGGGACTTTTCCAATGCCCTGAGCCCTCTGCAGCAGTAAATCGCTTTGCCAGGCGCGAGCATTAAAGCGCCTTCATTGTATTTTGCAGGATTGCACAACACCCAAAGCCATGAATTAGTATTTGAAATATGTGCGCCAAATTTGGTCAGCCGTGCTTGGGGGGAGGGGCAGTTGGAAGCGTGGTTACAGCGAGGGTCGGTCTCTAGCTTTAAGATGAGTCTAAGCGAATGACAATGCCTTTTATTTTTGTGTTTAAAAAGCCTGAAATAATAAATGGCATTGTCATTTACGATACCAATAGGCCAAAGTTTTGTTTAGCTTTTGTGACCCGTCCTGGGCTACAGCAGTGAACCGCTGAGGCAGACAATATTATCCCTAAAACGAGTTAGTGAACCAGGCATAACGTAACCACTATAGCTTGTGCCTGAAGGGCAGTAGCGACTGTTACCTGATACATGCGTAATTACTCCCACACAGAAAAAACAATTTCAAGGCTATTTTTATATCAGCACTGTATCTCTCACACTGTTTTGAAGCTTAATGGAGTCAAAGATAATTATCCCAAAAAAAGTAGATGTTTGCTCATGGGGCTTCAGAGTCAATGTACAGCAACGCATCTCATTTTAGATTGAGGTATTTAAACCAGAGCTGCATTACGCTCCAACCATTCCAAGTATGGCTGTTGTAATCATTGTAAATGCAACTGACCTTTTGGGTAGAACGAAACACAAAGATGTTCCTTTTGCACTGTGAAAATCATCTGTACAATGATGAGATCTGAATAGAACTTTTAATATTTGTAAAGGTGTTGCTTTCATTCAGCAAAGGATTTTAGGGCTTGGGCCCAGAAAAACGTACATAAATAATTTCAAACTTTAGCATCTGCAACAAAGGAAGGCAGTTAACAAAAATTAGAATGTTAGTCTTCCACACGTGGAAAAAGCCAAGCTGGGCGCAGCAATGCATCCATACAGGACTGTGCCAGCTATACTTAGACTTTTTAAATCGGGGGGTTGCCATAGATGGTCTTATGGTTGGTCACCAGAATTGGAAAAAAAATCTGCTCCACACTAGGGGCCAATATGTGGCACACAAATTCAGTAAAATATTATTGTGACAAGGCAGGCCAGTAAGCAGGCGTTCCTCGAGGTCATTACGTAGTTTCTCGTATTACATTAAAAAGAAAAAGGTTGGCAGACAAAAAATTCTTCTCACAAAACCATAATGATAAATCAAAATACATAGGTATAGAAGAATTAAGTCTGCCATCGTATGTAGTTAGGTGGAAGCAGAAGAAGGAGAGGTTATCATTATGGTTTTGTGAGAAGAATATTTTGTAACACTTATACGAATTGTTTACCATCTACTTGTAATGATTGTATTTCAACATGTCACTTACTGGTATAGCATGTCATATAACGATATGTTTATGCACTTAATAAAATACTGTGAACAGTAAAAAAGGTGGGTAGGCTTCATGCCACAAGCGCCCAAGGGACCCTATGGAGAAGGCAGATCTCTAGCCCAGATGTGCTGCCACTCAACAGCTGGTCAGTGGTGGCCGCGTAGAAGACAAAAGTGTTGGTGAAACCCAAACACCCTCTTCAGAAGATCTTTCAACAAAGGTTGTACTCCAGCAATTCAATTCTAAAAGTTCTGCTCATAGACAGGTGAAGAACCATCTCCTGGTCGTAGTTCAGAAGAGCTTCCAGATGAGAGGATGTGTCTAACTTAAACAGCTATATAAACTAAGGTAAATATCGTAAGTGTACTGCACATTCCAACAAGCAAGCTGAGAAAAGGCAGGGTGATGCGATTCCTCCGTCTATGTCTGAAGATGGCTCTGTCCCTCCATCGCCCCATTGTGTACATTCTGGAGTCTCTCCCTCGAGAAGCTAAGAGGCCCTTATAAAATGAGCCGACGTATAATATACCTTCAATGGCGAGAGACCATGTATTCCCGTCACCCAGAATGATTCATATCTGGACATCCATTAGGCAGTGGTAATGTGTACGAACAGAGAGAGTTACATCAATATTACAGCTCCCACACTGGACCCTGTTACAAAGGGACTCTGCCTGCTTGTGCAGTGAACAGCTGCCGGACCATCTTGCTAGGCTTCTGTTGTGATTCAGGTCACACGCGCATTGCAACCACTTCTGATTCTGGAACTTCTGGCAGGGTCGAGCGGAGGTATATAGACATGGATGGAGACAGTCTAAAGACCATGCTAAAAGGCCCTCCCAGGTCTCCCTAGAGATATGTCGGCTTTTTTCCTTGGTATTGGAGCGCTTCACATGAGCACCAATTACAATACTCGAGGATACATTCATTTTTTGGTAGGCACGGGAAAATTAAGGGATGTTGAGCTGAGACTCGAACCTGGTTCCCCAGCTCCAAGGTCGGCAGCTCTGCTGCTGCGGAAGCCTTGAATGCGGGTTTCAAGCCCCGAAGGGAATCATACACATGGCAAGACCCTCACTAACGAAATAAGAGCACGACCACAACACCTACTTGGCGACTAACCCTTCACTAATACAACACAGAGGACCAGTATTCAGTCTCCGACCTGTTATCAACGCGTAGTTATCACTAGTCACAATTCAGCTTATTTTAGGAACTATATAACAATTCACATATTTGAGGAAAAAACCCACAGAGAAAACATACACCGACATACTATGAAGTGAAGAGTTCAAAAAGCAAGCACAGAAAAGCAAGATTACACTGAAATTCCCACGGAGTATTAAAATCAGTATTTCAAAAGCCTTGCAGCCCAGTTAGCAAAACAACTCTTCAAATTCCCGGTAGATGGCAGCAGCTACTAATCTATCTTTTTTGTGCAGACGCGTACAGCGGCGCATCACTTCCTCAATTACGTTATCGTGTTTTTTATTCAGACATACTTAGAAAATGCATATAATTAGTGATAAAAATAGTAAAACATGTCATGGTATAACCAGGATCTTACTTTAACGATTTGGTGTGAAACCGAATTCACAGAGTGCATTTGGGCTTTACTGCACCACACAGGATGGAGCGAAATCTACGCTGTGCAAAAACGCTTTAGAACAACAGTTTCATTCCATGTCAACGAATTATCTCCCAAGTTTTTACTTTCAGCAGGAAAAAAAAGGCAACGGCATTACAGGGATGGACCCCAAAAAACAGATGGCCCTTGCGCAAGCAGACTCGGAACGAAAACAAGTAACCAGAGACTGCTAATTATAACCAGATGGCCCGACAAAGATAAGAAATTGCTTCGCGACAGCCGCAAAGCAGACGAGCCTGTCCGGATGGGCCGTCTGAAAAGGAGAATGGGCAGCGGCTACAAAACCCCATTTCCAATGGAAGGCCACCGTTTAGCATAAACGGTGACAGCAGCCAATGAAAATGAGATGCGGGGCTTTGAGCCCCCTTCTCAAATCTCCTGTCTAACTATATGTCTCGCCAAGCGAGTAGCGCATGCGCTGCAATGCTAGGTGAGACCTAACAAAGTAAACCACTAGGGAATTATTGTGTTTACTGTTTTTGGGAGAGCAGTACCGGCCTTCCTGGGCCTATGCTCAACCCTACCCCCTGGACTCAGCAGTATTCCTGCCCCCAGGGGGTGGATAAGGGAAAGTTTAGGGCCAATCTGCCCCAGAGGTGGCAAAAGACTCACTATACACCAGGGATTAAACAAGCCAGAAGCAAAAAGAAGGGTCGGTGGCCCACCCAGACATTTTGCAATGCCATTATCTCAGAACGTGGTCAACAGTCTTTCTGCTTCCTGGGGGCATCTACCACAAATCTGCCCCCAGGTGAGCAGAAACCCCACTAAACACCAAATATATTATTTATTTTAGGAACAATAAATGGGGTGTGGACATATCTGGGCTTATCTACCACTCTCAATGTCAAAACGGTTCTTATGCGGCCAACAGAGTGGTAGTAAATTCAAATTCCTCTGTTGGCTGGCTGCACTATTCTGTCTTGGGCGCTGGAAACAAGGGGGACTTACTAAACCTAGACATTACTGAAATCTAGACGCCCAGGGGAGTCCAGAGTGGCGTGACTTCCATAGATCCCACTATGCTTTTTTATACTGAATACCATGTAAACTTAGAACTTTGGCTAAAATCACACATTTCCCTCACATCTCTGTGTCAGAAAGTTCTGGAACCTGCGAGGATCCACAAAATTCGTACCACCCTGCGTTCCAACATTTCTTCAGATAAAAATGCTACCCCACTTGGTTGGCTGGACCTAGCCCCCATGACAGGAATAGAAGAAACCATGGGCTATGCAAAGACTGTAGGGGCATATTTACAAGGGCCATATCTCCGCTTTTTTGGCTTTTAAAGCCAAAAAAGCAGAGATAAAAATATCGCCCTATTTACAAGAGGGTGCTAACATGCATTAGCGCATGTTATTACCCTTTTTTCCGACGCCTCCCTTTGCATTTCTAATGAGATGCAAAGTGGGCGTCACTGGGCAGTACAACCTTGTAAATATCGCTGATGTGCACATCGCGATATTTACAAGGTGGCCCACGCATTTTAGCATACGTTAGTTTTGGGCGAAAACCACTGTTTTCGCCAAAAACTAACGTCTGCTAAAATCATGACTAACCCATACCTAACATGGGGGGTGGATTCTTGTGTTACGACCACATGGACGTATCAACGAGCATATCGCTGTTTTGCAGGGAACATCGCCATAAAACCAGCGATGTTCCCTGCAAAACGGCGATTACCCCGCTATCGCTGGAATTTATATCACCATTGCGCTATGCGTTGTAAATACATCGCAAGTATGGCGATAAATTCCAGCGATAGACGACGATAAATATAAAAGCAGTAAGCGCGCTTTGCGATATTTATCGCCGTCTGTTGTAAATATGCCCCGTATTGACATTGATTGACGGTAGCTGAGCCTAGGCACAAAATATACAGCTACCACATTGCCAAAAAGGGTTGTTTTTCATGCCTGAAATTTGATGCCTCCACATTGCATTTCGGAGTTTTTGGTGTCACAGGGGCTAGGCCAAGCTACACAGAGGGGTCCATTTTTACCAGTGTGGGAACACAGAATAGTAGAACATTTGTTATTACCAATTAGATTTCTCTCGATGTTTGCCTCCCAAATGTAAGCCAGTATGTAATAAAGAACATGTTTGCCATCTGAATCCTAAAACAGAATGAATTAACACCCAAACAAATTTAGAGGTATACAATATCCACTAATCCAAAGCTCAAAATCTTGTGCACAATTCAAAAATACATAGGTTTCTTTTCCCTTATACCCATTTTTCATTCATTAGATTTTACCAAATGAACTGATCATGGTCAGTACACAATAAAAAACGAATTATAAGCTACTGCTCAGTTGTTGTCTCGGACTATCACGTGTTGTTGGACAACCAACAAACACTATATATGCCTGTGACCAGAAGGGTCGTGGCGGACGTAACGGATATTCGTTTTGTAAATCAGCCATGGGAGCAAAACAATTACAAATTAAAAATTCAGCAATGGATATAAGCCCCCCCTGTCGTGACCCCCCCCCCCCGGCTATTTTAGGACGATAGCCTTTTTACCATTCCTCAAAGAAAGGCTAGTTCAGGCGTTCACAGACAACACTACTGTCATGTGGTACTGCAACAAGCAGGACGGAGTGGGGTTGTGGACTCTTTGTCAAGAGGCTCTGCATCTCTGGGCTTGGCTGGAACAACAGGGAATTTCCCTGGTGGTTCAACAGCTGTCCGGTTCTCTGAACGCCAGAGCAGAGGAACTTAGCCGTCGGTGCCTTGGGGATCACGAGTTGCGTCTCCGTCTGGCGATGGTGCAAGGTCTTTTTTAACAGTAGGGAGAGCCTTGGTTAGATATGTTCGCCTCTAAAGAGAACCTGCAATGTCAGCAGATTTGCTTCTTGGAGTTTCCAAGGCGGTTCTCGCTAAGCTACGCTATTCTTCTCCAATGGAGCACAGGCCTCCTATATGGATCTCCGCCCATAACACTCTGCCCACAGTGCTCAAGAAGATCAGGAACGACAGAGCCCAAGTCATCCGGACTGCGCACGGAGTGCCTGGTATTGCAAGCTTCTGATCAGGCTGCCTCTTCGGGAGGATCTTCTGTCGCAGAAGCAGGGGAGGGTCCTCCACCCGAACCTCTCCACTCCCCGCCTCCTTGCGTGGAGATTGAGCACTGACAGTTGACAGCTTTTAACCTACCTGACAAAGTCTGTGAGGTTATTCTGGCAGCCTCCACGAAGTTGGTATACGTTTTGTAAATACTGTACAGAACAGTCTGTTGACCCTTTGTCTGCCTCTCTATCAAATGTTCTTCTTTTTATTCTCTCCTTGGCCCAACAGGGCTCTGCTCTGGGCACTCTAAAAGGCTACCTTTCAGCCCTGTCTGCTTTTCTTTGGCTGCCACATGAGCCATCACATTTTAAATCACCTCTTGTGCAGAGATTTTTAAAGGGGCTTACTCATCTGTTCCCCCCTCTCCTTTTATTATGCCTCAGTGGGACCTTAAATTGGTTCTTATTTTTTTGATGTGTGCAATGTTTGAACCTCTGCACAATTGTCCCCTCCGGCTGCTCACTATCTAAACAGCCTTTTCAGTGGCAAAAACGTTTGCCAGGACGGTGAGCGAACTGCAGGCACTGTCATCTCAGCCTCCTTACCTGACTGTCTTGCCGGACAAAAGTAGTGCTCCGCACAAGGGCATCTTTTCAGCCTAAGGTGGTAACTCCTTTCCATCTGGGACAGTCCGTTACCTTGCCTACCTTCCATGCACCTCCACACCCTCCCAAGGAAGAGGAGCGTCTCCACTGTCTGGACCCAAAAAAGAGCGTTATCGTTCTACCTTGAACGCACAAAAGAGTTCCAGGTGGATGACCAACTCTTTGTAGGGTACGTTGGAGCAAAGAAGGGGCGAGCTTGTTCAGAAGTGGACAATTTTAGGCTCGGTCATCCTCTGCATACAAATATGTTACGACTTGGCGAAGAAAGAACCTCCTGAAGGCCTTAGGGCCCATTCAACCGGGGCGAAGGCAACCAACACAGCCCTCCAGCTTGGTGTCCTGGTTCGTGACATCTGTCAAGCGGCCACGTGGGCATCTCTGCACACGTTCGCCAGACACTACTGCCTGGATTCTCAGGTTCGCAGGATAGTCTGAAACCTTTCCGCAGTTCCACCTCCAGGGATAGTATTGCTTAGGTATCTGTTCAAAGGAAAGGAATCTGCGGCTAGATGTCTCTATTAGATGGACAAGTTACTTACCTTCGGTAATGCCTTATCTGGTAGAGACATGATCTAGCCGCAGATTCCTTATCAACCCAGCCATCCTCCCCACACTGTGAAATTAGTTTTAGTGTCAAGAGTTGTTTCCTCTTCAAGGCCCTAGTTGTTTTTTTGACACATCAAGGTCAGTCACTACATGGCTCTGCACTTCTGGCGTAGAAAGTCGCAAAAAGTACTCGCTTCAGCGCGCCGGGGTGGCACCTATATAGACGACATGACGGCGATGAACCTGACGCCTATGACGTCACGCGGAGTCAACCGATGCCACCTATCGGCGTACAGGGGTACTGTATTAAAAAATCTTTTGGATCCAACCTGATGCCTGAAAGTTCAAAGGTAAGGAATCGGTGGTTAGATCGTTTCTCTACCAGATAAGGCATTACCGAAGGTAAGTAACTTGTCCCGTTGCTTATCATAAGGACAGTGGCATCATGTGACATTTCAATGGACACTACATCTATGAAAACTGCTCTGGGGTCCACGGATTCAGAAGAGAATTATTCTAACATTTAAGACGATTAATGACAATCCTATAATACAGAATTGTAACATACTTATAAAACCATCCATTAGTCACAGGATGTCTGCATATAACAGAGCAAAGCTATTAAGGCAATGATCTACCTTTGAAACGTATTTCATAGTAAAGAACTTTATACGCCGCTGCCATCTTACAGTTAGGTCAGGAGCATGTGAATAAGTTTAAAAAATAATCAAATGCTTGTCAAACCACCAGAATGCATATAATCACACCAAATGTCTTCAACCAAACCAAATGATTATAACCACATCATGTATCACATCACTTGCAACAGCAGGCTTCCCTCTGGTTTAACAAATACTTCTAATTAACCTGCATCACAGAAAAGTAAATTATACGTTTTACAATCAAGTTTAGAAAGAGCCATAAAATTACATTTGTTATAGGATGAGTTTCTATAAACTGCTGCATTTAGCTAAAAGAGGAGTCACCCAGAATGAAAATGCATTCATGTATAGACTGCCCGTGCTGTTTAGTCACTTGAATACCTCTTATTGTCTCTGCAGTTGAGAGCACAGTGGAAGAAAAAGAATCACCTCCCCACTCAGCCGAACAACCAGATAGTCCTCAAGCGAAACAAGGTATTTATTTTACTATGTGACACAAGTCACACTATCGTGAAATTATCTTCAAATCTGTTTATGTTTTCAGAGCAAAGTTGTTGTTGTATGAGCTTTATTTCGACAGCTCACGTCATAAAAGCTATAAAAACACCATTTTGAATAAGGTAAAAACGGTATATATATTAAAAAAAAGTTAATTTGATGCAGTGGCATATTGTAGACAAGTATATACAACCAATCCGTCCTAATACCCTACTGCAGCCAGTGTGTAATATGCCTCTCAATAAATAAAGCTATCAGTATCATAAGTATACAACATGAGGAGATGAGAACATACATAAAATACATTTTAAAGTAAAGGTGGCATAAACGTTGAAGTGCTACTATTACAGTGCATCTACAAATGTGCCCGGTTAACAATCACCCCTCATACAAGCATTATGGGTAGGCTAAAAATAGTAAAGTGCACATAAAAGATTGTATAGATAAATTGTTGTTTCGGATCCTAAAAGCCCTCCAACAGCTATGTACAAATCTCATGCTACAAGGGACTACCGTGTTCCTGCCTGGATCTTTCGTCTTATAGACCAAGCATGGCTTAAAAACTTGGCCACACTACAGGCAAAGAGCGGTCTAGAGTCTGATCTAAGGATGCGCAGGGCAGCACGATAGTCCCGTGTACCCAATTGTCGGCAACCTGGTTTTAGCCACTTCGCCCTTGGCATCGAATATGCATCGCAAGCGAACATAACGTGGGCAGCGCTTTCTACCAGTACCCTGCAACATGGGCAGTGCAAACAGGTAGTGTCCCAAACCTGAAGTGGATATACAACGTCCTATCCCAAGGGACCTGGATTATAGTTAAAAAGGGCTCTAGGTATCTATCCTGTTTGTGTAAATAAAATTCTGCAGTTAGCCTCCCCAAGTACTGGTTGCTAAATTCTTGGTGGTCCACCCATTTCCAGTAAAGACGCTTAAGCTCATCTTTCCTCGGCAGGTCCTGCTTGTCCCAGTGTGCTTGGAGCCCCAAAGCTAACAACATTTTCCTGTTGACCTCAGATAGGGTTCTACATAAATTGAAAGCTCTGGGGTTCGTCCAATTCGAGCCCAGAAGAGCAGCGGGTGGAGCCTTGCTACATCACCAATGGACCATCTGCCCATGTCGAGGGGGGTGAGGGGAACATATTTGGACAGCATAACTAGATCCCTGAGAAATTTATGCTCAGATCTGCAGATACTTATTAAGTGCAAGGTACTATTAATAAAAAAATGATGATCATATCTAAGTGTTTTACTGAAAATCAAGAATAAAGTTCTGAACAGATCTCAGTTTATTTTAGTTCTGAATATATTTATCATCATTTGCTAAGAGGGCTACCTCATTTGCCAATTTACATGTCTCGTGTGACAAAAAGATTCTGACTACCTTGCACATGCTTGGTTATGGTCTGGTTCAAGGTTCATCCTTGCAGCTATTTTAATGAACATGTTGATCAAATCTGTTCTCTTTTTATGCTCTGGAGCTCCATTCATCTGAAGAGATATTGCTGGAAAAACACTTTGCAAGTGGCATTGTGTTGGGAATGTGACATGAGAGGTAAAGAATATGAAAAGTGTAAATGGGGAAAAACCGAATTAAGAGGTTCGAATCCGAAGCGGCCCAAATTTAAAATACAAAGGGAGCAGACAGGGAGAGGTGTACAGACGGGGTAAGCCCACAAAGCGGCTTAGAAATAACACCACTTTTTCTGAGTTGGAAACGGCATATTTTGAATCAAATTTTTGTTTCATACATAGCCTTAATACTTTTGTTGCAACAATAATTGGGGAACACAACCTTCCCCCAGGCGGTTGGGTATACATACAATATAAACACACAATGACCTCAGAAGGAACTATTCAACATCAGAGAACATGATTGTTTACAGTGATTGGTCTCCTAGGTATCCAATCACAAAATCACATGAAGGTATTTGCAAAGATATTTAGTATAAACTATTTAATTTGTTATTTATAATTGTTCAATCATTTGAAAATAACAATGGGATGTAGTCAAAGGATAAATAATCACCAATATTTAATTAATCATATCGCTTTTTTGTCATTCTAGTAAAAAGGTTTTACATAATGAAAAATGTACCATGTGTCATCTAGAAGACACAGTTTGACTGACCCATAGGACCACAAAAACAACTGGCAATGTAGTGATGATTATGTTCAGCGTAATAATCCATTCAACCAGTTCCAGAAAAAGTCCTTTGTAATTAATATTCAATATGGTTCAATTATATTCCATACAATATTTGTAGTGGAATGATGTAGATATTTCATCTCTAGTGTCAGAATATAGTACATGACACCATCTTCAGGACAGAGCGTTCATAAAAGACTCAAATTCTCAAATCTAATTTGAAAAGGTAAAGCCATAACCAGAAATTCAAACCGCCAAGCAAACACAGGAGTACACCTCATGAGAATGCATGCTGCGAACCCATCACTTCAAACCACACGGTAAAAATCTGGCCAAACCAAAATCGATAGTGACTGTGTACCAGCACCTAAATAAAAGATGTAAAACTATGAAAACCTTAGAGGAAGAGATCTCAACATAGAGAGACATCTTAGCTTCTATTTTATAATTTAAAATTCTGGGTAAATTGTTTTTCGAGCGATAAAGAAAATATAAATTCGCAATATGATTTGTAGATATTGGAGTAGTAGATACAAGTATTTTTCTCCCCCATGGTGGTTTCTCCAAACATTTATAAACAAAAAGAGAGATTGAGGGTAGGAGTGCTCCCAGTCCCCCTATATTATATCCAGAAACAAAACGAGGGAGTTATCCTTAAGTCCACAAGGATGTAGAACAAGTATATGTAGAAAAAGTATAGTAAAGATACAGGAGAGAAAAAGTTTTTTTTCTTTTTAAGAAAAAGGTTTTTTTTTTTAAGAAACCCCTCACTCACCAACCTAGTTGGTGACATGCTTCATCATCGGGGCCCACCCAAATGGTCTAATACCATCCGGGTGTGCTTCAATGCCTGATTACAGCGGAGCGGGTTAAGATGTTACGTGTTAGTGCACGTGAGTTAGTGATATAAGTGAGGTTTAAAAATACCTCAAGACCCCCTAAGTGATTTAATATGGAGTCAAGAGGTAAGATTAAAAACAATAGTGATGATACCTCTAAAGGTATAATTGCCTTTGGTATCTAGTGTTACTAGTGTTATACTAGTGATGTTAGACAAGGTCTTTCAGGTCAACATGTTTCTGCCATCTGTAGCAATGCTGGGCTTTCGTCAGGACCTAAATTGTTGGAAGGAGGGGTATGCACGCACTAAGGTGCACCCTTCTCTCATCCAAAAATGTACCAACCCGTATACTCACGGAGTAGTTGAATTAGGGATCTTTTTCATGCGATCTGTGAAAAGAAGAAAGATAAAACCGCTGCATCAAATACCATGTCTTTGCTAATTTAGATATTTGACAGCAATAAATGCCGGCAAACCCACACATACCTATGTGTGATATATCAACAAATAGATGCTGCCAAATGGAGCCTACGTGATAAAGCGAGTGCCATGTATTAGCAGTTATTGCACACACAAACATACTGTGTCCCATTCTGATAAATACTATAATCAGAATGAGTTCCTTCCACATTCGTTGCTGCTTCTTCTCATGCAGAAAAATAGCTCGTGGAAGTTCGAGCTTTCAAGAAAAACTTGACTATTTTAAAAGTGCAACCGATCAGAGGCGATCGAATTGTGAATCTAGGATTAAATTCTAGGAAGTAACCGTGGTAATGTTTCGTAACTCTCATTGTTGTTCCTTACATATTAATGCACGAACTACTGCCCCATGGAGCCTCAGGGAGGGGGCGTCAGGTAATGGTTCAGTGCTGTGGCAAAAGCGAAAAAGTATGGCGATGCGCGAATTAATCTATCGTGCCGGTAGGCGGTGGCATTAAGGTTATCAGGGACATCGCTTACCCGGTGAGAAGATTTTACTTACACCACGTTGCCTGGCCGCCCTCAGTCTCACCTACCGTCGAGTGCCTCCCGGGACCGAATGTTGCCGGTGCACTCTAAGCGGCATGTTTTTGCTGTTTGCTTCTGCATCACGTGGTATCGGAGCACGTGATGGGGGCGGGGACTTTGTGTAGTTCTAATTCAATAGAAAACGGACTGACTGTAGTTCCGTAGACGAATTTGACTTCGTTGGCTGTTGTCATTTTCTATGTGCATTGTTATTTTTGTATACTGCTCCAGGGCACATTATCATTGAGACTAGAAACATTCGTGGATAATCTATAAATTCAACGTTGCTCTTTCTCAAAGAGTTTTTTGTTGTCTGCATTTGGTAGCATTTCGATTACAGACCATTTTAGTTCATTTGGTGAGTGTGTGGCTGTAATGTAATGGTTTGTCAATTTTGTGGTGTTATTTTTGCATCTAATATTGCTCCTGTGTTCACATATCCGCGTTTTTATTTTGCGGCTAGTCATTCCTATGTAGCGGAGTCCGCACGGACAGGTGATGATGTAGACAACATTCGTACTAGTACAGTTCGTATGTGTCCAAGTCCTACTGGGTTCATGAGACAGGGTTTTGCTGACCGTAGTCAGGTTACAGACGCTGCAACCACCACAAGGGAAATGACCGATTACCGGGGGTAACCCCCATGCATTTAACACAGTAATATTGTCCTGCTGTATTGATTTTAGAGGGCGTGTGTTTACCAATGTGTCTTTTATGTTTCTCCCCCTTTTGTAAGAAAAGAGTGGTTTTTCCCATTTTAAATTCCCAGTGTTTAGGATTGCCCAGTGCTTATTGATACATTTGTTTACTTGATTCGAGTTTGGATTGTAAATTGTTACACAAGTCAGTGCACTGTCCAGGTATTTTTGTATGGTCTCTAAAAGGGCCTCTCTTGGTTGATTCCTGGCACAATTTTGGCAATTTGGCAGTATCCTTTTAGGGTAACCTCGATTAGTGAGTTTTTCAGTTAGATCATTTGCTTGTTGTTTATACACGCTAATGTCACTACAATTGCGTCTTATCCTAAGGTACTGACCATACGGCAGGTTTTCTCTTAATGGTCTTGGATGGAAGCTCTCGAATCTGAGAAGGGTATTCTTTGCCGTAGGTTTGTAATGGGTTTTAGTTGTAATCTTTTTGTCTTTGATCATGAGTTCGATGTCCAGAAACACTAATGAGTGTTGGTCTATAGTGTCGTGAATTTCAAACTGTCATTACACTGATTCAACCAGTCACAAAAATTCCAAAAGGGGTTCCATGGGACCTGGCCAGATTACCAGTACGTCGTCAATATAACGTGCCCAGACCTTTATGTAACGTTTGTAAGGGTTACCATCATGTGGTATGTATTTTTTCTCGAAATCGTATACATAGAGGCCCGCCACACTTGGGGCGAAGGTACTACCCATTGAAGTCCCGTTGATTTGCCAGTATAGTTTACCCTCAAACTCAAAGTTCTTTTTTAATGCGAGTGTGGCACAATCCATAATTAGAGACTTTGGTGTTTTGTATTTCCAGTCTGTCTCATTGATGGTCGACCTTAGTACCTCTAATGTCTCATTCTGTGGTATGCATGTGTATAAGCTTTCAATATCAAAACTCACAAGTATAGTGGATTCGTTTACAGTTATTTCTTGTAGCATATGTAAAAGACTTTTTGTATCCTGTAAATATGTGTTAGTATTTCGGACTAGTTCCTTGAAGAAGAAGTCACAAAATCTCGATAGTGGTTCGAGTTGTGAGCCTATTCCACAGCACTGAACCATTACCTGACGCCCCCTCCCTGAGGCTCCATGGGGCAGTAGTTTGTGCATTAATATGTAAGGAACAACAATGAGAGTTACGAAACATTACCACGGTTACTTCCTAGAATTTAATCCTAGATTCACAATTCGATCGCCTCTGATCGGTTGCACTTTTAAAATAGTCACGTTTTTCTTGAAAGCTCGAACTTCCACGAGCTGTTTTTCTGCATTAGAAGAAGCAGCAACGAATGTGGAAGGAACTCATTCTGATTCTAGTATTTATCAGAATGGAACACAGTATGTTTGTGTGTGCAATAACTGCTAATACATGGCACTCGCTTTATCATGTAGGCTCCATTTAGCAGCATCTATTTGTTGATATATCACACATAGGTATGTGTGGGTTTGCCGGCATTTAGTGCCGTCAAATATCTAAATTAGCAAAGACATGGTATTTGATGCAGGAGTTTTATCTTTCTTCTTTTCACAGATCGCATGAAAAAGATCCCTAATTCAACTACTCCGTGAGTATATGGGGTGGTACATATTTGGATGAGAGAAGGGTGCACCTTAGTGCGTGCATACCCCTCCTTCCAACAATTTCGGTCCTGACGAAAGCCCAGCATTGCTACAGATGGCAGAAACATGTTGACCTGAAAGACCTTGTCTAACATCACTAGTATAACACTAGTAACACTAGATACCAAAGGCCATTATACCTTTAGAGGTATCATCACTATTGTTTTTAATCTTACCTCTTGACTCCATATTAAATCACTTAGGGGGTCTTGAGGTATTTTTAAACCTCACTTATATCACTAACTCACGTGCACTATCACGTAACATCTTAACTCGCTCCGCTGTAATCAGGCGTTGAAGCACACCCGGATGGTATTAGACCATTTGGGTGGGCCCCGATGATGAAGCATGTCACCAACTAGGTTGGTGAGTGAGGGGTTTCTTAAAAAGAAAAACCTTTTTCTTAAAAAGAAAAAAGCAATTTTCTCTCCTGTATCTTTACTATACTTTTTCTACATATACTTGTTCTACATCCTTGTGGACTTAAGGATAACTCCCTCGTTTTGTTTCTGGTTTCTCCAAACATCCAAAAGATATAGATCTTCAATGCTTTGGCTAAGATCCAGGTCCAAGCAGAAGAATGCCATAAAGGGGCTCCATCCTCTGCGGCGTGTAATACCAGATTAAAATCTTCTCCTATTATCAAACTATCTGTCATAAAGTGGGAGATTTTTGGAAAAAAATCTACATAAAAGTGCTCCCTGTCATCACTGGGTGCAGACACTGCTTATTGATACAAGGGTTTCTCCTAATGTGCCCTGAGTTCCCCCTTAGTTCCCACCATTCACCCTTCTTTATCAGCAAACTTAAATTCTAGGGTAAAATCTAGATCTCCATGGAGGATTTCTACTCCTTAAGTCTTAGCTTCATTGGTGGCATGGTACTGTGATGGAAACCAATAAGAACTAAGACAGGGAACATATTTGGTAAGGGGATCTGTCTCCTGTAGAAGAACTATATCTACCTCCTTGTGTTTAAGCCATTCGAGCATCCTTCTCCCATTAACTGCGGAGTTTAGCACTTGTGCACTCAGTGGGATTAAAGACAATAGTGTCACAGATAAAAATGTTGGGGGGGTGCCTTGTATGATCTTCATATTCCACATAACTAATATAATATTGCTATTTGTAGCGCCCAGTATGATAGTGTTGCCGTGCCAGATTCTCCACTGCAGCCTCTTTTGTGGCTGACTCTGCAGTTCTCAGAGACAATGCCCAGGACAGCTGGGACAATGTGCAGCTCGGCCCCACCCATCATTCCAGCATTCTCAGCTGCAAACCTGCTTTAGTGTGTCCTTGCCAGCCTACAATCTCCCTGTCGGAGTCAGGATTCAATATTTCCTCTGAGGGTGGCAGACCTGCACGCATGCATTGGCTTTATTACTATTTAAGCTACTGTGTTCAGTTCTCCGTTAGTTGAGCCTCTTCAAACACATGAGAAATTTGCTTTAATTATATTCTTGTAGCTGTGTGTTGACAAGGGAAACCCCTAGAGTTTCAGATAGACAAACCCAATGGTGACTACTTATGCTGCAATCAAAGGTGTCCTCCAGACGGCACACCTGAGCCACAGAACACAAGTGTGCATCAAAAATGAGTTCACGGTGTCCTTTACTACTCAATCACTTATCATAAAATGCTTGCCATTCTCATATGAACAAGTATTGGTAAATACTTAACAAGTCCTTGCACTTAAAATGCTGGAACGTCTTGAAAAAGAAAATAAGTTACTTACCTGTGACTACAGTTATCAGTATTGGTATCTTTCATAGATTAACATGCCTGAATCATTCCCAGTCGTCGAGATGGGAGTCCCACGGTAACATAATCAAGCAGTATTTAAATAATGCCATAGGCTATAAAGGCCCTTAGCCATGTTTTACATAGCCTATGTCCTTTTAAGAAAAGGGCTAAATGTTGAATGTAGTCAATCAGCAGCTAGCACCCTCTAGAACTCTCCTAGCAGAGGCAGTTTCACTCAGATTTTCCCAGCACAAGTGAGAAGTGAGTATCTTATTAAACAACAAGGAAACAGCCTCTACCGGGAGGAGGGTGGGTGCATGTGAATATATGAAAGATACCAATATTGGATAACCGTAGTTACAGGTAAGTAACTTATTTTCTTTTCCAGTGTTGGGGTATCTTCTGTAGATTCACATGCCTGAATCAGAGTGGCAAGCAGTCCCATCCAATATTATCTTGTCTGTTGAGGATGGTGGGTGACTTTTAAAACATAGTGAATTCCAAACTTTTGAGGTAATACCAGAGGCACTTTAAAGGCTATACCTGTATCTACTGTTTTTTTTTTTGGGGGGGTGGGGGAGGTGTGGGGGGGGTAAAAAGGGACGGAAGAAAAGAAATGCACAGAACATAATCTTAAGTAAAAACTTAAGTTATTGCTTACATACTCACATTTTCATATACAGAGCATTAGCGAGAGGAAGGGAAAAAAGACTGCTTAACTTGTAATACACTTTACCTAGTAATGTGTCATGTCATTAAGAAACATGTAAGCCTATGAAATTACCATGAGAACAAAAAACTCTTTCTAACGATTAGAGCGAGGCTTACCTTAATGAAAGAGATGGCAACGCACCGCCTGGCCCACTGCTGCATATGCATCCTGTGCGGATTCCAGGTGGTAGTGCTACGTGAAGGTGTGAGTGGTCCTTCAGGTTGCAGCACAACAGATTTTTCTCCAGAGTCACTCCCGCGAAGAAGGCAGCTGACGTGGCAACTGCTCTGGTGGAGTGAGCCTTTTCTGTCCTTTGCAAAGGTTTGTTAGCTTTGATAAGACAGAACTGTATCACAGCCAATATCCATCTTGTGATAGTGGCCTTTGTTAATGCAGTCCCTTCTCTGCTTTGGCCATAGGCAACTAATAATTGATCAGTCCTTCGAATGTCCTTCGTTCTCTGAAGGTAGAACTTAAGGCAATGTTTGACATCCAGCGTATGCAATGTTTGCTCTGCAGGTGTTGATGGTTGCGGAAAAAATGGCCCGGAGTATAACAGGCTCATTGAGGTGGAATTGTGACGGTACTTTAGGAATAAATGTAGGATTAGTCCTTAGAATCACAGAGTCTTCTTTAAATATTAAAAAAGGTTTCCTAATGGTGAACGCTTGGATTTTGCTTACCCTTCTGGCTGAGGTGAGGGCCAGCAGAAGAACGGCTTTCCATGTTAGGAATTTCAATTCAGCTTTATGAATGGTTCAAATGGTCTGTTCATGAGTTGTGCAAGGACCACGTTGAGGTTCCATTCCGGCAGAGGTGCTCACACTGGAGGAAAAGTACGGAACAGTCCTTTCATAAATTGTTTGATCAGGCTTGAGGCACAAAGAGAAGTGGCGCTGGAAGCTCTTCTATAGCGAGAGATGGAAGCCAGATGCATCCCTGAGGCGAAAGCTAAACCAGATTTTGCCAAGGAAAGGAGAAATGGTAAAATCTGTTGTGGGGATATATCAAATGGATGCAGGCCATTTCGTTGGCACCAAACACAGAACCTTTTCCATTTCAACTTGTACGTTTTATTGGTACTTTCCACCCTAGATTTCGAGAGGATGTCTTTACATTCCTGCAAAATATTCATGCTTTTAAATTTCAGGAGCCAGGCATGCAAGTGTAGAGACTTCTTTTAGATGGAGCACCTGTCCGTAGTCCCTGGTCAGAAGAGTGGGGGACATCTGCAGACGTATGGGTCTGGCTTCTGAAATATGAAGAAGTTCCGGGAACCAATGTTGCCTGGTTCACCTGGGCACAATGAGAATTAGTCAACATCTCTCCAGCTTCATTTTGGTCAGTACTCTGGGAATCAATGGGATGGGGGGAAAGGGCATTGCCCTGAGACCCCAGGGGGAAACCTGCTGGCATAGGACCTGCATTTGGCATTGATATGTGTTTCAAACAGGTCTATCGCTGGCTTTGCCCATAGTGCAAATACTCCATCCAACTGGAATTCGTTGAGTTCCCATTCGGTGCAATTGTCTGTAGCTCTGCAGAGAGCATCTGATAGCATGTTGTGAGGGCCTGGAACATGCTTGGCCTGGGAGAAATCCCCTGCTCTGTTGCCCAGCTCCATAGTTCCTGCTCTTCCTGAGAAAGTGTGACATTTGGTTCCTCCCGGTTTGTTTATGTAGAACATATTGGTCGTATTGTCCGTACGTACCAGCATGGATGCGCCTGCTATTCTCGGTAGAAAGGCCTTTAAAGAGAGGAATGTCGCCTCCTAGCTGTTGATATGACATTGCTTTTCAGAATTGGACCATTTGCCTTGGATTTTGAAATCCTGTAAATGACCTCCCCAGCCGTCCATGGAGGCATCCGTTGTCAGTATGTAGTCTGGTATTTCTTGTAAGAAAGCGAGGCACTTAGAAAGATGTGGACTGTGATACCACCATTGCATTGCCGCGGTTATTAGAATGGTGTCTTCGAAGGATCCTGACGTTTGTAGCCACTGTTTTCTGAAGCTATTCCTGCAGAGGTTTCATTTTGAGGCTGGCTGAAGGTACAAGGTTGATTGCTGATGAACACATCCCTAGGAGCGACTTGTACCCTCTCACTGAAATTGACTTTCTTCTTGAGATAGTCATATCAAGTTGCTGTAGACGTGCCTGTCGCTCGTCCGATAGGAAAGCCTTGCATTGGATTGTGTCTGTTACTCCCAGAAATGGTGTTATTTGACTAGGAAGAAAAGAAGACTTTTTGATGTTCACCGTCAGCCCTAGTCTGTTGAATAGGTGGAGACAAGCATCCGTGGTTCTGTCAGCTTGATCTGCTGTTGGTGCCTTCAGTAGCCAATTGTCCAAGTAGGGGAATACTTGGTGACCTTGAATACTTGGTGACCTTGAGAACGTTGGGTCGCGGCCACTGGTGCGAAGCGTTTTGTAAATATTCTGGGTGCGGACTTGAGGCCGAAAGGAAAAACCTTCTAATTGGTAGTTAGTTCCAGCTACCGTTAACCTGAGGAATTTTTGGTGTTTCTGAAGGATGAGGATGTAGAAGTATGCATGTTCTAGATCGAGTGAGGTCAAAAAGTCTCCTTTGTTGAGGCGCCGGAGGATCTCGGCTAAGGTTACTATTCTGAATGGGGTTTTTTTCAAGTACTTGTTGAGGCTCCTGAGATCCAGTATTGGTCTACATGTCACTGATTTCTTCATTATTAAGAAAAACAGGAGTAGAAGCCTGACCCCTTTGCAGAGGTGGAACTTCCTCGATTACACCTTTTGAGAGCATGATCCTTACTTCCTTAAGCAATAAGTGAAGACGAGGGGGAAAGTCTCCCTTGGGTGAAGTAGCTGGAGGTTTGCTTGTGAACTCCAGAGTATGACCAAAGGCAATTAGATCCAACACTCACTGGTCTGGTGTTATGCTCTCCCATTACAGGCAAAAATTGCAAATCTTCGCACCCACGGGAAGGATGAAGGGGGGAAGCTGGTACCCAGCGTTGCTCATTACTTTCTTTCCATTGTCCCGCCCCTCAGACAGTGTTCTCTTGGGGGCGCCTTGACGGGAGAAACCAGCTGTCGCAGATTGGCGGTAGGTGGAGCATTGATAGACCTGCCTGGATTGAGCTTGATAGGGCTGGTATTACTGTTGCCTCAGAAAACCTCCTTGGTATGCGAGAAACCCGCATCTTTTCGCTCCCCTGAAGGGAATTTTTCTATATTGGAGGGTGGGTAACGATTTTGCAGTGTCAGTGTCCATTTTTATGGAGAGCAGCACATCATCAATATGCTTGTCGAATAAAGAATCTCCATCGAGCGCCATGTCCACAATTTTTTTTGAACTTCCGGCCTGAAAGTGGTGACCTTCAACCACCCTTGGAGTCTCAACACTGCTGCGTTTGCCAGTTGTCGGAAACATGTGTTAGCTATATCCATAGCACAGTCAATTGTCTCCAAAGCCTATCTTTCACCCTCTACAAGGATCTTTCTCTCCTCTTGTTTCCTGTCTTCAGGGATGAGGCCCAATAAAGCTGCCATATCCAACCACATCTCTCGGTCGTAACGGCTGATAAAAGCCAAAGTGTTGGCTGCCCAAATGGTAACAGCAGCCATGGTTGAAAAACGCGTACTCATGATGTCTAATTTGCATCCCTCCTTGTCCGGAGGAGTCGAGATTGGAGTAGCCGGATTTTTCGATCTCTTCTGTGCCGCCTGCGAAATTACGGAATCCGGCTTAGTGTGACCCGTTAGGCACGAAGATGCATCTTCAGGGGCCCTGTACTTCTTGTCTATTCGAGGGAGCACTGGTGTTATTGTGGCCGGTATTTTCGTTATCTTAACTCCCTCCTGGCAGATATAATCTATTATAGGAATTGTACGGATAGATTTCCTGGACTCTCCTTAAAATCATACAGAAAGCAATCTGTATGCTAACAGCCATGGGGAGATGGAACCTATTGGACGCTCTCTAAATCAAGTTGTGGAACTCCTCAATTTCTTCTGGAGGTGAGTCCACTGGGTGATGTGCCAGAGGAGAGGGTGTAGGGATGATAAAGTCATCCCCAGGATCCGCCGGTGGGTGTGGTTCTAGGATCTCGCCTTCTTCTCTTTCATCCTCTGAAGAAGAGGGGTTTTCATCATCAGGCGCCTATGTTGCCAGTCGGGATAAGGCTGGCGTTGCTGGGAGCTGTGCCTGATGTGGTGGTGGTTCACTCTGGACATCCTGGGGAGGAAATCTCTGCCTATAGTCTGCCAACATGGCTTGAAGGTTGTAGATTAAAGATGGTGGTAAATGCGCCATTTCCCTAGGACGAGGTTCAGGGGGATAACCATAAGGTTGAAAATGGTGTGGAGGAACCAGATATGGCTGGTAATATTGCTGTTGTTGCTCGTCCTCATATTCGTCCTCCTCGTCCTGGCATTTCACATGCAACTCTGACGGGGTATGAGCCACCCCATATACCCCATCATCATCCTCTTCTGACTGTTGTAAGTCTAATAAGTGTGAGGGAGGCAACGGGGAGATCTTTGTGAAGGATGAAACATCTGGGTGGAAAAGGTCTTCGTTACTCTAGTAATATTGACTATCCTCGACGTTGGCGTTGAAGGTACCAATAACTCTGAAGAGGGAATATTCGTCGTCGACGGTGTTGTTGTCGCTGGTGTTACCGACACCATCGATGATGGCATCGTCGGTTGGCTTGTCGGGACGCACGTTGACGGGATGCTCGTCGATGGGGTGCTCGTCAACAGGACGCTCGTTGACGGCGCCTTCTTCAGAAGTCTTTGTCTGGGAGGACATCAACGGGATAGATGTCGACGATGATATTCTCGTCAACGGTATGGATCCTGAAATGGCCATCGTTGTCGTTCCTTCTGTCAACGGAGAGGACGACGTGACTGTGGTAATTGTTGTAGACGGTCCAGGAGTTGTCGTTGTCAACGATGATTTTTTGTCTTTTTTCCTTGTAGAGTCTGTTGATGAGGCTCTAGGATGTTCCTTCTCCTTTCTCACAGGAGTGGGGGGGACGGATGTTGTAGGCTCTGAGGAGACTTTATGCTGTTTCTCCTTTCTAGGGCATTTGCTCTCCTGGGAGGGTTTGAGGTGTTTCCTGCCCTCACCAGGGGTATCATCTTGAGACCTGATTCTTTTGTGCGGTCTGGATGTGCCATCACTTCAGAAGACTTCTGTTGCTTGGTGGTCTAGAACCACAAAAGCAGCCTTCCCTCTCTGTCCCCCAGAGTTTTGAAGAAAAGGTCCGACAGATCTTGCATTGTCTTACTTAATGAGAAGGATGGAGGCAGTAAATACCGTCTTTATGTGGATCATCAACATGGACTCATTTCCTGCTACAGGTCTTACATGGGCAGAAGAGGCCTTTCTTATCTCACATGTTGAAAAGATCAACCTTCAGGAAAATTCCAGAAAGAAACTGAGTAGAACTTAGGGAGACTCCCTTCACATATGATGTGTGGTGAAAATGTGAGGAAAACTGTCTCTGCTAGGAGAGTTCTAGAGGGTGCTAGCAGCTGATTGGATGCATTCAACATTTAGTCCTCTTTTTAAAAAGGATATGGATAGGCTATGTAAAGAACAAGTTACTTACCTTCGGTAACGATGTATCCAATTAGTTAGTTAGATTCCTCACCTTAGAATATCCCCAGGTGTCAAGCTGGATCCGGAAAGATTTCTCGTCAGCAATATCCTTTGCGCGTCGCTAGGCGTCGTCTGCGGCTCCGCGTCCGTCGTCGGCATCGTGCGCCAGAATTAAGTGGTCGGAGTACTTAGACGCCGCCCTCGCGCGCTGACGTCAGTTCTTGTACATAGCTTTCCGCGCCAGGAAGGCAGAGCCATGCAAGAGACCGACACTGGTGCCAAAAAAGTCTAGGGCCCTGAAAAGGATAACCTTAACCCTAGATGTCAGTTCGCAGAACGGGGAGGATGGGTGGGTCGGTGAGGAATCTAACTAACTAATGTTCGTTACAGATACATCGTTACCGAAGGTAAGTAACTTGTTCATCTGAAAGAAACACGTTAGTTAGATTCCTCACCTTAAAATAGATACCTCAGCAATACCAACCCCGGTGGTGGGTCTGCAAACCAAGATCACACCAGAAAGTCCTGGAGAACAGAACGGCCAAAGAAGCCGTCTCTCCGGACCTGGCTGTCCAGGCAATAATGCTTGGCAAACGTGTGCAGCGAGGCCCACGTTGCTGCCTGACAGATGTCCTGCAAGGGGACTCCCCGACCCAGGGCAGTTGTCGCCGCCGTGGCCCGAGTGGAATGGGCCCTCAGCCCTACAGGAGGTTCCTTTTTAGCCAAGGAATAACAAGCTTTGATACACAATACGACCCGCCGAGAGATGGTTACTTGTGTACCGCCCTCCCCTTCTTAGCGCCCACGTAGTCCACAAAGAGCTGGTCATCCACCCGGAACTGCTTGATGCGGTCCAAATAAAAGGTCAGCGCCCATTTTGGGTCCAGACGGTGGCGCCACTCTTCCTCTTTCGAAGGATGCGGAGGAGGAAAGAAGGTGGGCAACGTGACAGACTGCCCAATGTGGAAGGCAGTCACCACCTTAGGAAGAAAGGAAGAACGAGTCCGGAGAACAAGTTTGTCCGGATGGACAGAAAGAAAAGGAGGCTTAGAAGATAGAGCCTGGAGCTCACTCACCCTTCTAGCAGAGGTGATGGCAACCAGGAAAGCAGTCTTAAGAGTGAGAAGACGAAGGGGGCAATTATGAAGTGGCTCAAAGGGAGCGCACATCAGATATGTCAATACCAGGTTCAAATCCCACTGAGGCATTACGAAAGGGACAGGAGGAAACATGTGAGTAATGCCCTTGAAGAAGCGAGAAACAACAGGGGATTTGAAAAGAGAAGGCTGATCAGGAAGCCGTAAGAAAGCAGAGAAAGTTGAAAGATAACCTTTAAGAGTGCCCAGAGCAGAGCCCTGCTGGCCCATGGAAAGAAGAAAGAGGAGAACCTCAGAAAGAGGGGCGGAAAGGGGATCCACAGCCTTTGCTGTGCACCATGCCACAAATTTGTTCCACCTGCAGGCGTATACCGATTTTGTGGAGGGACGCCTGGCTGCCAGAATCACATCGCAGACTTCAGGAGGCAAGTCAAATGGCATCAATTGTCGCCGCTCAATCTCCACGCATGGAGGTGGAGACTGGACAGGTTCGGGTGGAGGACCGTCCCCCGCTGCTGCGACAGAAGATCCTCCCGAAGAGGCAGTCGTATCGGGATCGATCGACAGACCGAGTAGCTCGGGATACCAGTACCTTCGTGCCCAATCCAGAGCCACCAAGATGACTTGGGCCCGGTCGCGCTTGATCTTCTTCAGCACTCTGGGCAGAAGTGGTATAGGCGGAAAGGCGTACAACAGACCGCAACTCCACTCGCGACGAAAGGCGTCCCCGGGCGAGTGCCGCCTTGGGAACTCCAACGCGCAGAACTGCTGACATTGCGCGTTCTCTTCGGTGGCGAATAGATCTAACCAAGGCTCTCCCCACTGCCGAAAGAGGCCTTGCGCCACGTCCGAGTTTAGACGCCATTCGTGATCCATCATGCACCGGCGGCTGAGTTTGTCTGCTCTGGCGTTCAGAGAGCCCGCCAGATGTTGAACCACCAGGGTGAAGCCCTGATGTTCCAGCCATGTCCAGAGGCGCAGAGCCTCCTGACAAAGGGTCCACGACCCCACCCCGCCCTGTTTGTTGCAATACCACATGGCGGTGGTGTTGTCCGTGAACACCTGCACTACACTTCCCCGGACAACAGGAAGGAATGCCTTCAGTGCAAGTCGGATCGCTCTCAGCTCCAAAAGGTTGATATGGAGCCGAGACTCAGCCGGAGACCAGAGTCCTCTGATCTCCGCCTCCCCCATGTGGCCGCCCCATCCCAGGAGGGACGCATCCGTCACTACTACGTGCTCCGGTTGATGCAAGGAGAGGGACTGTCTTGCAGTGCCCTCCGAGATCAAGACATGGTCGGACAGTTTGCCCCGATGCTGGGCCCACTGAAACTTCAGGTCCCACTGCAGAGCCCGCATTCGCCACCTGGCGTGATGCACTAACAGGATGCAGGAGGCCATCAGCCCCAGAAGCCGCAGCACCAACCTGACCGAAACCCGGGATAGAGGCCGAAAGATGGGAAGCAGAGCCTGAATATCCCGGACTCGCTGTTCCGGAGGATAAGCCCGGAACTGCGCCTGAGTCCAGAACCGACCCGATTAAGAGGAGCGTTTGGGAGGGACTCAGATGCGACTTCGGCACATTGATGGAGAACCCCAGCAAATGCAGGAGGTCGGCCGTAGTCTGGAGGTGGGAGACGACTTGCTGGTGCGAGCCCGCCTTCAACAACCAATCATCGAGATAGGGGAAGACTGGAACCCCTGATCTGCGCAGATGAGCTGCGACCACCGCCATCACTTTCGTGGGGCACTGGTGAGGCCGAAGGGGAGCACGGTAAACTGAAAATGCTCCTGACCCACCGTGAACCGCAGGTAACGCCGGTGGGCCGGCAGGACGGGGATGTGGAAATAAGCGTCCTGAAAGTCCAATGCTACCATCCAGTCTCCAGGGTCTAGGGCAGCCAGAACCTGAGCTAAGGTGAGCATCTTGAACCTCTCCTTCCAACCACGGCCTACTTCTGGACCAGGAACGTGCTCGACGGCCCCTTTGGCCAAGAGGGCCGCGACTTCCTCCTGTAAAAGATTCAAGTGATCCCTCGACATGTGGTGTGGCTGGAGGGGTCGTCTCGAAGGGGAGGGAGTAGCCCCTTCGGACGAGTTGCAGCACCCACCTGTCCGAAGTGATGTAACGCCAGTGGAGCAGGTGATGGCGAACTCTGCCTCCCACTGGCGTGGAATGGGCCTGAAAGCACGGACTAGGAGGGCTTTGAGGCGGATGCTGCTGGGGTGGATGTAGATGGACCGGCACGTTGTCCCCTGTACCGCCTCGGCGGAATCCACATCTGCGAACGTGTGGAGGTTGGTTCTGCGCCCTGTGGCTAGGCGGACGTGAGGGGGCGCCCCTTCCTTGGCCACGAAAGGGGCGAAAGGCGGAAGTTTGTGGACGCGGGCCGAGAGACCCAAGGACTTGGCCGTAGCCCTGGAGTCCTTAAAGCGCTCCAGCGCACTGTCCGCTTTGTCGCCAAAGAGGCGACTGCCATCAAAGGGCATGTCCATGAGGGTGCTCTGGACATCCCCGGAAAAAGTCGTGGACCGAAGGCCAGGCGTGACGATGAAGCGCCACTGTGGACGACATTGCCCTGTCTAGCGAGTCCGTCGTGTCCAAACCACATCGGATAGCATACCGCGCCGCATCCCGCCCCTCGGCAAGAGCCTGGGCGAGCCGCGTTCGGGCCTCCTCCGGACACAGGGTCAGCACGTCCTCCACCGTATCCCACAGAGAGTGGGAGTAACGGTCCCAGAGACAAGCGGTGTTAATAGACCGCAGCCCTAAACTAAGGGAGGATAACAAACTGCTCCAGTCTCTTGGATTCCCGATCGGGGGGGAGCGTCCAGGAAGGAGGTCTGGGAAGTAGAGGCCTGGATAACCAGGCTCTCAGGCGTGGGGTGTTGGGACAGGAAACTGCAGTGCAGGGCGGTGGCGCCGGGCCACGTTCCGGTCCACAGGAGGTACTGTGGAGGGCTTGGACAAGGTGCCCTTCAGAAAGTCCATCAGTGCTTCGCTAAACGGCAGCAGAGGCTCCGAGGAGCTTGCTGACGGTTGGAGCACTTCAGTGAGGAGGTTACTCCTCACGGCCACAGTAGGGAGCTCTAGCCCAAGGGCTTCGGCCGCCTTACGCAATGCCACAGAAAAGGTAGCACCTTACTCCGAAGCCACAGTCGGAGGAGAGATGAAGCCAGTGTCAGGGGAGGTGTCAAGGCCACTGGCATCCCCCAGCTCATCTGCCCAGTCCTGTGGTAACTGACCCTGGTGGGTCAGAGGGTCATCAGACCCCACCCAGTCGCCACCGGCATCCGATTCCTGGTAAACAGGTGGAATGATCGGAGCCGGGCGGAAGATGAAATGGTCACCCATCGGCGTCGGATGCGGCGCCGGGCCCAGACCGGGGCTGAACCAGGGAACGGCGTCGTCCGGAGACGGCGCCGGGGGTGGCACTGGTGTCGACGCCGGCGGAGGAGGGGTCGTGAGGTCGACCGGCACCGACTGAGATCCAGGCCTGGATCCTGAGGGGACCTGCGGCGTCGGGACCGAAGTCGACGACGGGGCCGGAGCCGCCGGCTCGCTAGACCTCCCAGTCGAGCCCGCGGGGCCCAAAGGCGCGCCAGCAGGCGTCGACGACGGAGCCAGGCCCCTCACGGCCGAGAGGAAGGCACTGATCTCCGCCGGAGTCGCGTCAGTCCCAGGGACTGGCGGGTATGGGGACGGACGCGGTTCCTGCGGCTCTGACGGATCCGCGGGGGTGGTACCACCCGGACCCTAGACCGAGTTGCGCGACCGGCGAGGGGAGTCCGAAGAGCGATGTCGTCTCTTGGACTTCTTACTATGCTTCCACTTACCCGAAGATTGGAACCCGACGATCGGTGATGACGGCTACGGCTCCGCGACCGGTCCCTCGACCTCCTCCTCGACCGGGACTGTGAACGGCGCGGAGCCGAGTGCCGGAGCTCGAGAAGCTTGCGGGACCGCTCCCGCCTCGCCTTTGAGGTCAAGGCAGTCGAGGCACGACTCCGCATCGTGGTCGGCCCCAAGGCAGTAAAGGCACCGGCTGTGGTGGTCCGTTACAGACATCAGTTGGTGACAGGAGTCACAGGCTTTGAAACCAGGCATCCTACCGGCACCAGTATCGAGTCCACGAGAGTAGACAAAAGAGTCCAAAAAGTTTAGTCAAAAAGTGACTAAAAGAGTAAGCTCTTCCCGGATCGGCGCTGTCTGGCGCGGAAAAAAGAACTGACGTCAGCGCGCGAGGGCGGCGTCTAAGTACTCCGACGGCGTCATTCCGGCGCACAACGCCAACGACGGACACAGAGCCGCAGACGACGCCTAGTGACGCGCAAAGGGTATTGCTGATGAAAAATCTTTCCGGATCCAGCCTGACGCCTGGGGATATTCTAAGGTGAGGAATCTAACTAACGTGTTTCTTTCAGATACATGGCTTGGGGCCATTAAAGCCCATGGCATTATTTAAATACTGTTCGATTATGTTACCGTGGGACTCCCATCTCGACGACGGGAAATGATTCAGGCATGTGAATCTATGAAAGATACCCCAATACTGGATAATCAACACTGACACACACAAAAGTGTGATAGGAACAACTTGCCATCAGCCCATATGCAGTCCATTGTGCTTCTTATATGCATTTTCTTTAAGCTCAACAGCCACTGAGTCATATAACTCAGTCTGCACCATCCTAATGGTCTTTCAGAGGCACCAATAAGACTAACAGATCACAATTCTGATGTTTGTTGCTGTTCAGTTTTGGACCCCTCATACCTGAAGTCAATGCAAAGCATCTGTGAAATTAATACAAGCTTAACAGCTGTTACTGCAAGAGTCATGATTCAGGCACTTTGTGATCTTGAGTCTGATTTACAATTTGATATAAACACAACAGAGTACTCTGTCCCCCAAAATCTTGATCTGCCCACCTCATTTAAAGATGGGTAGACCTTTACTAATCTCTCAAAGGCGCAACTGTTAGCTCCTCAATCGGAAAACTTCTTCGACAGCCTGACAGCGTAGGGGCAGTTGGATGGTGTCCGTCACCACCTGGAAATATCTGGCAGTGAGCGCAGGAAAAGAATAATAATAATTGCCCCCACAGACCCTGGGAGAAAACTCCCAGGGCGTGGAAGTAATTAGTTTTGGCTTTTCCCCCAAAAAAATACCACTTTGGGAGTTTGTTTTTTAAAAACAAAAAAAATTCAAAAGTTTATTGTATGCCTGTCAAAATGGACCAAAGCCATACACAAAACTTGTAGCACATCGAAAGTAACTGCAATCATGGGAGTTCCTCTCAATGTGCAGAGATGACTGCAGAGCTCTGAATTAGGTGGGTGGAGCACCCTCAGCATGGCAGAGATAATATCCTCTGTCATTCCAAAGGACACTACTCCATACCCCAAACCCCAAATCAGGTCCTCTGCTTTGCAAATAACATTTTTAAACAGCCCTTTTTTATGATTCTATTTATTAAACAACATGAATCGGTGCTGCTACATCAATCAGGTGAATAAGTTACAGATAAGAGGCATTCATTTTGCATAGTTACAGATGTGGCGGCTACAAGAACAGAGCTATGATATATTATGGGATACAACATTTATGGTAAGGGCAGGTCATCAGAAATGAAGCCGCGTGGTGGACTACAGATCTCCCCTCGGTATGTATTCCATGCCCCCCAGATTTGAGACCACTTCTTGGGGCAACCCCTTGCAATATATACTGTTTTCTCCAGGAACATATACCAGTCCATGTGTTTCTTCCATTCTGATATGGTAGGCGGGATTGTGGCTCCCCATAGCTGTGCAATGTTCCTTTTTGCCACCATGAGGCCTAATGTTACCCAGATCTTACCCATTCTGTTCAGGTCTGTTTTTTCCCATACATTCAATAGGCACCTCTTCGCCTCAGGGCGGATGACCAATTCTAACACTTCACCAAGTATTGCATGTATCCGATACCAGTACCTCTGTATGAGATTACATTCCCAGAGGATATGCATGAATGTTCCCTCATGACCACACTGTCTCCTGCAGTCCCTCCCCTCCGCCCTCCCCATGCGGACCAGACAAGGTCCAGTGACTTACACTCTATGCAAGATTTTGAGCTGTACAAGTCTTAGCCTGAATGAAATAGCTACTTCCCTTGGGGAGGCCAGCACCTCCTGCCATTCCTCGTCGTCCAATTCGAGGCCATCCCTCTCCCACTTCGCCCTGGTGCCCTGGAGGGGGGTTTGCGGTGTTCACCAGTTTTTTTATATGTTAGGGAGATTGCTTTCTCTGGTAAATATCCATCCAGTAGTCTATCCTCGAGAGGCGAGGATTCTGGGGCGGGGGGGGGGGGTTGAGCCTTTAGTGAGGTGGGACTGTAGTGTGTGTCGGATTTGGAGGTAACAGAAGTATTCTGGGGTAGTGAGCTCATGTTTCTGTTGTAGGGAGGCAAATGTCACCACATCGCCCTTTACCCACATGTCCCCAACACTCGAGATCCCTATGAGGTCCCATTTGTCAAACCCTTTTGACTTCCACAGGTCACCCAGCCTCTTTGAGTCCCAGAGGGTTGTTGCTAGTGTCAGTTTCCGCTTCCATCCCAGACTTTTGGTTGCTGTGTGCCAGACCTGCACAGAAGTCTTTTGTCGGCCCGGTGAGGGGGAGCCGATGTGGCCTAGAATAAAGAGCCCTGTTGTAGTTCCTACCCGGGAGGAGACACCTGTCCATGGCGTAGCCCGGGTCATCCATGCGATGATATGTGCCATGATTAATAGCTGCGAGGTGGGCCGTCCAATAGTATTTTTTGAGGTCTGGGAGGCTAATTCCACCGTCGTACCAGTCAAGAGTGAGCTCATTTAGCGCTCTTCCGAATTGCCCACCCCACAACAAGTCCCTCTGCAGGCCCTCAATTTCCCTAAAGTAACGAGTAGGCACTGAGTCAGGGCAATTTTGTAACACGTAAAGGAAGCGTGGCAAGGACATCATCTTAAAAAGTGCTGCCCTGCCCAACAGTGAGAGAGGAAGTGCCTTCCATGCAGTTATGTCTCGCTTCAACCTTTGCAGAGTAGGTTGCGATCATAACTGAGTTTTGGATTCGACATGACATAAATCCCCAGATACTTAAAGCCCACCGTGGTAATTTGAATAGGACAGTCCTTAGGCACAGCTGGTGGGCCCCCGTGGAGGACGTAAATAAGAGATTTACCCCAGTTAATGGGCTAACCAGAAAATCTGCCAAAGCTTGCAAAAATGTCGAACACTGCGATCAGCGACCCTTTGGAGAAGCCAGGACCAGAAGAATATCATCTGCATATAGAGAAATGCATATATATACACCAACAATCATAGAATATCTGTATGTCAGAAAATAGCAAGAGGATATGGGAAGAACAGAGGCTCACCTTATTTAAAAAGATTACGGAGAACCGCCTGTCCCACAGACGTGTTGGCATTGCTGGCAGCTTCCAAACAGTAGTGCTTGGTAAAGGTGTGCCTGCTGGACCACGTAGCAGCATTGTAGATTTGATGAATAGGCACACCAGCAAAGAGAGCGGTAGAGGAAGAGATTGCTCTAGTAGAATGTGCTCTCGGAGTTGTCTGTAAAGGTCTGCCTGCATGCTGATGACAGAAACAAATTGCAGCAGAAATCAAACGAGCAATGGACTGTTTGGATATTGGGTATCCTGTATGCATCTTTCCATAAGCTATAAATAGCTGATCAGATTTCCGTATTGAAGATGTCCTCTGTAAATAGAATTTGAGACACCTCTTGACATCAAGAGTATGTAAAGCCCTTTCCACAAGTGATTGAGGATTAAGAAAGAAAGTTTTTTAAACAATCGGTTTGTTGAGATGAAAGTCCGAAGGTACTTTAGGCATAAAAGTGGGGTTAGTGCGTAGCACAACCGAATCTCTGGGGAATTGAAGGTAAGGCGGTTTTATAGTGAAGGCTTGAATGTCACTGACCCGCCTAGCAGATGTGAGGGCTAATAGTAGAGAGACTTTCCATGAGAGAAATTTTAAATCTGCCTTATGAATAGGTTCATAAGGATGGCGCATGAGTTGTGAGAGAACAACGTTCAGATGCCAGGATGGAGGTGGACGGCGAATGGGAGGAAACATGCGAAACAATCCCTTGAAAAACTGCTGAATGATCCTAGAAGAGTAAAGAGAGTTGGAACCATCCTGTCGGAATCTGGAGATAGCCGCTAAAAATACCTTAAGGGTAAAGTGTGAAAGGCCTGATCTTGCCAAATGCAAAAAGAAAGGCAAAATTTGTTCCGGTTTTGCATGAATTGGATGAACGTTGGCGTCATGGCACCAAATGCAAAATCGTTTCCATTTAAGCCTGTAGTCTTGATTGTGGAGGGCGCTCTAGCATTGGCCAAGACTTCTCAACAGTCCGAAAAAATATCTAAGTGAGCGAATTCAAAGTGTTCAGGCACCAGGCCGCTAAGTGCAGGGATGCACGATCCGGGTGGCAGATCTGACCGTTCTGAATGGATAGAAGGTTCGGTATTGGTCGCAACTGAATGGGATCGCATTCGGAGAGAAGGAGGAGTTTGGTGAACCAGAACTGGCGAGGCCACCTGGGAGCGATGAGTATTAGGCGACAAGGCTCCTTCTTCATTTTCCAGAGAACCCTGGGAACCAATGGTATCGGTGGAAAAGCGTAGGCATAAATCCGCGACCAGTTAATCAAAAAGCATTCCCGCACGATCCCTTGTGGGGAAGCCAACTTGCAAAGAATGGGCATTTGCGGTTCAGACTGGTCGCGAACAAATCCAGATCGAGCCGACCCCACTCCTGAAAAATACGATTCAAGGTTGGTTGATGGAGCTCCCACTCGTGATTGGAAGTTGCCGATCGGCTGAGGGAATCCGCGAGAACGTTGGAAACTCCCGGGACATGGATTGCTGTCAGACTTATCCGATGTTTGATCGCCCAATTCCAAATCTCCTGGGCTTGCTGAGACAATAGTGAGGATTTTGTCCCTCCTTGTTTATTCAACCAGTGCATACTTGTTGTATTGTCCGTCCGGATCAACACTGATGCTCAGAGAATGATGGTGCGAAAAGATGTTAGGGCTAGGAAGATCGCCAGCAATTCCAAGAGGTTGATAGGCTAAGTTCGTTGCTGAGCATCCCATCTTCCGCTTACCGTCAGTCCTTGCAGGTGAGCTACCCATCCTTCTAGGGAGGTGTCCGTGGTGATGACGAAGCTTGGAGCTTCTATTAGGAAAGAGCAGCCTGCTACATTTTTCTTGTAAGTCCACCATCGTGGAGCATCCCTTATTTTAAGGAGTGATGTGGATGAGATCGTCGAAGGATCTCGAAACTTGTAGCCATTGTTTGTTGAGTTCCTCTTGCAGAGGTCTCCTTCTGAGATGGCAGTTGGAGACCAGAGGAGTGCAGGATGAAAGCATCCCCAGAAGCGACTTGAACTGCCGGACTGAAACGCACTCTTTTGATCGCAGTAGCTGGGCAAGTTTGCAAAGTTTCAGTTGCCTTTCGTTTGAGACAAAGGCTTGTGTTCGCAAAGTATCTATGGTGGCTCCCAAGAATGTTCTGTTTGTGATGGGACGAGGTGAGACTTGTTGAAATTGATGGAGAGGCCCAGAGATTGGAAAAGAGATAGACATCTCTGAGTATGGACGTTTGCGATGTTGAAAGAATTCGCCTTGATAAGGCAGTTGTCCAAATAAGGAAAAAACTGAATTCCCTCCAGCCGAAGGTGTGCAGCCACCGGTGCTAAGACCTTGGTAAAGACCCGGGGTGCGGAACGTATGCCGAAAGGGAGGACTTTGAACTGAAAGTCCCTGCCAGCCACTCTGAACCTCAAGAACTTTCTGTGTCTGGGTAGAATTGGTACATGAAAATAAGCGTCTTGGAGGTCGAGGGTGGTCATATGATCCCCAGCAGTGAGAAGTTGAAGGATTTCTTGCAGAGTTAGCATCCAGAAGGATAATTTTTTTAGATATTTGTTGAGGGAGCGAAGATCCAAAATGGGATGCCATTCTCCCGATTTCTTCTTTATCAGAAAAAATCTGGAATAAAAGCCGGTTCCTCATTGCAATCGAGGGACTACTTCGATCGCTCCTTTTCGCAGCATCAAATTTATTTGGGCAAACAGCTCTGAGAGGTGAGCTGGAGGTGGTCCTTTGGGAGGAGAATTCGGATGAAGTTTTACAAATTCTAGAACGTGGCCTCTGGTTACAATGTCCAAGACCCATTTGTCTGTTGTTATCTTCGACCAGTTTGAGTAGTAACGGGAGATTCTTCCTCCAACTTTTAAAGGGGCAAGCGGTAGAGCAGGTGGCAGTTGTCACTGCTTCTTGGACGTATCACATCAGCGGTAGTTAGACTTCCTTCTATTTTGCGAGTAGGAGGTAGATTTGCTGTCTGAATGATTGTTGGCGCTGGGAAGAGAAACATTGGTTACTTTGATAGGACTGATATTGTTATATCCTCCTCGATTAGAAATGGATCCGCGGCCTCTTGCACCCCGAAAGGGCGGTTTACGAAACTGAAGCGTTCTGAGAGATCTTGCTGTCTCGGTATCCTTTATAATGGCCTGTAGGGCCTCGTCAACATGCTGCCCAAAAAGAGACTCGCCATCAAGAGGCATATCAATTATTTTAGCCTGAACCTCCTGGCAAAATGATGTTGATTTTAACCAGCCCTGCTTCCGCCGGACTGCGGCACCTTCCAGTTGACGAAAACCTGTAGATGCAACATCCACCGATGAATCAATACTCTCAGCCGAGATTCGTTCCCTTTCCTGGAGGAACTTAAGGGCTCAGGCAACATGTCGATGTAGGGAGAAATGTCCGACCACATTTGTCTATCATATCGTCCTAAAATAGCCAGTGAGTTAGCTGCACGAACTGTCGTCGCTGCCATAGTGTACACCTTCTTTCCAATAGCGTCCAGACGTCTACCATCCCGATCCGGAGGAGTGGACAGCGGAGAGGAGGGATTCCGCGCTCGTCGTTGAGCTGCTTGGGCGACAACTGAATCTGCCTTTGGTTGGCCTATCAAGCATGCAGGCGAATTGTCCGGCGCCTTGTATTTTATACCAAGGTGGGACAAGACCGCAGGAACAGAAGCCGGAGCTTACAGAACTTTTAATCCTTCTTGCCAAATGAAATCAATAATTGGAATAGACCGTACTTGCTTTCTTGGTTGGTCTTTAAAATCATAAAGGAAACAATCATCCTTTTTTGTTTCCATAGGATGTAGAAAACGCAGTGTAGCCCTCTCCATAAGAAGGTGAAAACCTCCAATGTCAACAGGAGGAGAATCGACAGGAGCAGGAATTGAAGGCGACGGAGTTTGAATTTGGTAATCATCCCATTCCGTGAGGAGTGATCTGTCATCCAATTCTCCTTCCTCTCTATCGTCATCAGAGGTGTGAGCATCCTGAGAGTGATGCGAAGGTACAGGAGAATGTGGCCTGGGCGACCTCGAAGCTGATGAAGATTGAGGCACAGGTGTGGGCGGTATAGAAGAAGCCGATTCAGATGGAGGGAAACGGCGATAGTAATCGTCCAACATGCACTGCAGATTGTTTAAAAGAGCCAAAGGCATTTGGGCCGTAGGAACTGGATCTGGAGCGAAAGGAACCATCTCCGGACAAAATTCGTCATCTTGATCCACATCTTGGTACTTAATGAGGAGTTCAGAAGGGCTCCTGGCGGTACGAAACCTATCTCCCTCATCTGACTCTTCATCATCCTCTTCAGAATCCAGTAGGTGTTCAGGTAACCTAAGAGGAACCTTAGCAGGAGAGACTGTAATTGGAGAAAGCACCTCCAATGATGATCCACGTCTTTGTAGTAAAGAAGACGTCGCTGTCAACGGAGGCAATTGTATAAATGGTGTCGTAGACGGTGTAGAAGATACTGCAGGCATAGACGAAGACCAAACCTGAAGAGCCGTACATGAAGATAGTGGTAACGTCGACGAGGCAACCGTCGACGAAGTAGTCGTCGATGAGGCGGGCGTCGATGTAGTCATCGTCGACGAGACGGACTTCTTCGACGAGACGGACTTCGTCGGCGAGGCAATCGTCGACGACACTCTTTTAATCTTCGTCATCGAAGGAGGGTCGACGGTAGATTTTATCTCTTTCGTCGACGGAACTGGTCTGACGGCGACAGATACCAGCGTCGACGGCGAAGGCGCCAACAACATTATGACCTGTGGCTTCGGTGACGAGAAGGTTGCAGTTGACGTCGTCGTAGCGACGATGGAAGGCTTCGTCGACGAAGGCGTCGTCGTCCACCTCGTTGACGAGGAACCCCGTTTCTGAGGTAAATCCTTGTCAGAAACCTGCTTTGAAGATTGAGACTTCGCAATCTTTCTCGGGGGTGTAGAAGGCATAGTTTTACTCTTAGAAGGTGAAAGAGCCTTTTTTGAAGTAGAAGGCAACTCAGCACTCTCGGAGGTATGCTGGTTCTTTGACACCTTAGCTCCAGGAGAAGATAAATCTGTGTCAGCACTCCTCTTTCTAGAGGACGTAGTCTGGACAGAGGCAACACTCCCAACTTCAGATAAGGGATTGTCCTGATCTTTAATCTTCTGTAGCCACAGAAGTAGGCGCCCCTCTGTGTCCCTCAGAGTCTTTTGTGGGAAAGTTCTGCAGATCTTGCAGTCTCTCACCTGGTGGTCAGGATACAAGCAGTAAATGCACTTCTTGTGGGGATCCTCTGAAAACAGCTGGAGCTTCCCACAAGATTCACAAGGTCGAAAGAGAGATTTCTTTGAAGAAGACATCCTAACAGGAAAAGTTTCCAAAGAAAAACTGAGAAGAACTGAGCAGAGCTCAGGGAGACTCCCTTCACACGACGTGCAGTAGAAAATCTGAGAGCCTGAGCCTCTCAGGAGAACATCTGGGTGCTGCTGTCGCCTGATTGGCTGTAGTTTGGACCATATATAATGACTTGGACGAGTCATAAAAGTGGAGGATTGTTTCCTTTTGATTTCTGGCTACTTTACTTCCTGGTTCTAGGTTACCCATGACATGGTTTCTATATGCATATATATTGCTATTTTTATGTACCGTGGGACTCCCACTCCGACGACGGGGAATGATTCAGGCATGTGAATCTATGAAAGACACCCCAATACTGGAGAAGCACTCTCGCTGTTAATTCCTTACTCCTTAGGTTTCCACGCTGCTCCCATGCTGTGAGCGTCAACAGCAGTTGGGGGCCTTACCCTATTGAAGTCTAGCCTATCCAAATTCACTGACACTAGTGGGGTACCTATCTCACGGAACTATGTGCAAGTGGCTGTTTATCACCTATTATTCTTTGTTATAATTTTGGTCTTGGAGCACGCAGTTTCCTGGTAATCAGTGATGGCTCTCTGAAGTTGTGGCTTCTGCAGGATTGGAGTTCTATTACATGAGACACGTGTATTGCTGCATGGAACATTGTGAGTGTATGAACAGCTACATAACCAGTTGCGTGTGTTTGTATGATTCTCTCGTGCTGCCTCTCATACCTCCCTCTTTTCCTTTCTATGCAGTAGTCTTATGATGAGTGATCAGTGAAGACATCCAGAACCCTAGACCAGACCTAGGGAGACAAAGGAGCCATCCCTGCAGCAGATTTATTTTGTCCCTTTTCCTTTTCCCCGGAGTGCTCCCCCACATAGCAGTGTTCATTACTCTGTGGGAGGTTGCGCCCAGGGGAGTAGTGAGGCTCCTCAACCAGCCATCTTCCCCGCTGGCTGATATCAGAGGTTAGTGGCGTTTTTCTACTTTTCTTGAGCTGCTGACAAATCCTGACAACATTAGAGTGGAGGAGAGTCGCCCCACGTAAAAATCCCCCAAGATGAAAAATAAAATGGTAATTATCTACCATTTTATTTTTTATCCCCGTCCCGAGCCAAGCGTCAGGACAGGGCCGCTGCTGAGTGACAGTAGCATGTCACTCAGCAGGTAGGAGGGTGGGCTGACTGTGCACTGTTTAAAGTGTGCATGTCTTTTTGGCTGGCCGTCTTGGGAGGGTCAGCCACACATGCGCACCTCAAACCTCTCAACCCAGCTGTTTAAGAAAGCTGGGTTGAGAGACAGTGCAGGTCTCCAGGGTGCTGAGTGAGTTGAATCCCACCAATCCTAGCGCTGTTCACATGTTGCATGGGAGCAGCGCCAGGAATGGGCAAGGGAGATCCAGCATCCGGTTACAGTGACGGAGAGGTTCCAGAGCGAGGACGTCGGGTCAAGTCAGGGAAGTTTTATTCATTTAATAAAAAAGAATATTTCCCCCGCGCGCCTCCGCCCCATCCCACCATCTTGGTAGATGCCAGCCGCCACTGGTGCCATCCACAGGTCAAAAGGCATTGGTACAGGATTCCACTACTCAAATTGTGGATCCAAAACTGGCTTCGGCTAGGACATACCCCGTTTTGTACTATACTATAATCAGGGCTTAACCTTTCTGAGGAAGACTGTCCTCTTGTCCCCTTGCCTTGGCGGTTGCATTTCAGGAGCATTGAGGCCCTATTTCTCTTTGACTGCATTGCTCTTCAAGGTCTTCAGCAGGTTGCCCACAATGAAGACAATAATGAGGAGGAAGATCACTTGCTCCTCCCTCATTACACTGATGCTGGTTTGGACACTTCATCAGAAGCAGAACTGGATTTGCTCTTAGTGGCCCCTATGGAATAGAGTGCTTTGTTTGTGCTGTTGAATGCAAAGCTGTAGAGGCCCTCATTAGATACAATGTGTACAATCAAACCTTTGTTGAACAGAATAAAGCACTGTATGAAATGATTCCCCTTTACCAGACATGTAATTTTATGACAGTGAAGGATGAAAAAAACCCACTGTGGATGATGACGTTGTGTATTCAATTAATTCCAAATTTCTGATTACAAATGAGAAAAATTCAGGAATGATTAAGCAAACAATGGTTGCACACACTAGGGGAAGGGAATGATCTAGTGGTTGTTACAAAGTTGAAAGGGAAATACAATGGTGGATTAAAGAGAACATGACAAAGAAAAGACAATTCCAATTACCTATTACGCGCACCATCATAGCGACAAATGCATCACATCAGGAATGGGGTACGTATATGAACAATCTGAAAATCAGAGAATAACTGTCAGAGCAGATTCAGTAAAACACAAAATATTTAGAGTAAAAAATGATTTCAGTTCTTAAAAGATTTTGAAGGCCAAGTACAAATTGGTACAAGGTGTTACCAATTCTAACAGACATTGCAACAACAATCTATTATGTCAAACATGGGGGTGGGGGCACTATATTATCCCCAGTCATAGATAACACAAGAGAGGGGTATGGGTGACCATAAAATATGTACTAGTAATCACACATTACGTATCATGTGTGGAAAATGTTCCGGCAAATAGTTTAAGCAGACAAGTAGACATGACTCCTGAATGGGAGGGGAAATAAACTGAATTAGACCTCTGTTTGAATACGTGGGGAAAGTCAAACATGAATCTATTTGCAACACATGAAAACACAAAATTCACCCAGGTATTACTTTCCACAGTCCAAAGGGAATGCATTGACAATAAGCTGGTACTGGAAATTCGGATACACTTTTACTCGTATACTAGTTATCCAGACAGTAATAAACACTTTTGAAATTTTAAAGATTATTGATACTAGTGATACCAGATGTCCATGTCAAATATGACACTCATCTCATGGAGATGTCTTATCAAAATGTAATCAAAATTCCAGCAAATAAAAAGCAACTTACAATACAGAGGGGAATGATTTTTCAGCCTAAATGGCACACTCTACAAGTGGGGCTCAAGGCTTCTGAGGTCCTAGAATTTGGACATCAGCATCGCCCTGATAAATGTAAAGCTATTATTGAGGCACGAAAGCATTCAACAAGGAAATGTTATGAAGCAAAATGGCATAGACAAATCAGTGGTGTGGAATAAACATATACAAAGGTTAACTAGTACTGCAGTAATTATTTCTTCCCAAACTTGCTTATTAGAAGCAGGACTCAGGTATGCATCAATAAGATCAGCCGTAGCGGGATAAACAAATCACATCAACAAAAATAAATCATTACAATGCCAGTACCAAAACCATCCCTGGAAGGATCCAAAAGTTAGATCCCCTAGATTGAGTTCCACCACCTCAGTGAAACCTAAATCTCATTCTGGTGGGCCCAATAACTGTGCTTTATGATCCAACTAAAAGACAATATTAAAAGACCTTACCTAAGGCAGATTTTCTAGTAGCTATCATATATTGTATAAGAGTTAATAAGTTACATGGACTCACGATTGGGAAAACATGCTTAATTGTTCCTAAATTAGCGATGAGGACAAACCCTACTTTAATTCCAAAGGTAGCATTTAACATGTGAATCAATGGATAGTTTACCTTCTTTCTGTCCAAAAGCCATCTAACACAACAGAAAGAGAATTATACACAATAGATATTAGAAGAGCTATTATATTATGTTCAGAGGCATAAAATATTGAAAAATGTGATTAGTTATTGGTGCACATGCTCTCAGAATACTAGACGGTGCACATGCTCTCAGAATACTAGACAAAACCAAAGGAAATGATGGACGGAGTGTTGAACATTGCAAGCACTCACCCCCAGTCAACTGATCTGGGTTTAATCCATCACCGTTCTTTAGCCCACTCTGCCACCCCAGTTCAGACATGGCCATATGCAAATCAGTCTGACCCTGTGCCTCATGGGAACAGTCCAGCCCGAACTGCCAAGCCATGTCTTCCCTGGACCGGAAACAAGCTTCCTAGGACCGGTTTCTGGCATTTCAGCCGTCTTCAGCCAGGCTTGCTTGAATCCAGTGGCAAAGTGAGCAAGGGACTCAACGTCTGAGCATACCCTGCCAACTTATGGCGAACAAGGCAAAACCAAAGGAAATGATGGACGGAGTGTTGAACATTGCAAGCACTCACCCCCAGTCAACTGATCTGGGTTTAATCCATCACCATTCTTTAGCCCACTCTGCCACCCCAGTTCAGACATGGCCATATGCAAATCAGTCTGACCCTGTGCCTCATGGGAACAGTCCAGCCCGAACTGCCAAGCCATGTCTTCCCTGGACCGGAAGCAAGCTTCCTAGGACCGGTTTCTGGCATTTCAGCCGTCTTCAGCCAGGCTTGCTTGAATCCAATGGCAAAGTGAGCAAGGGACTCACGTCTGAGCATACCCTGCCAACTTATGGCGAACAAAGCAAAACCAAAGGAAATGATGGACGGAGTGTTGAACATTGCAAGCACTCACCCCCAGTCAACTGATCTGGGTTTAATCCATCACCGTTCTTTAGCCCACTCTGCCACCCCAGTTCAGACATGGCCATATGCAAATCAGTCTGACCCTGTGCCTCATGGGAACAGTCCAGCCCGAACTGCCAAGCCATGTCTTCCCTGGACCGGAAACAAGCTTCCTAGGACCGGTTTCTGGCATTTCAGCCGTCTTCAGCCAGGCTTGCTTGAATCCAGTGGCAAAGTGAGCAAGGGACTCACGGCTGAGCATACCCTGCCAACTTATGGCGAACAAAGCAAAACCAAAGGAAATGATGGACGGAGTGTTGAACATTGCAAGCACTCACCCCCAGTCAACTGATCTGGGTTTAATCCATCACCGTTCTTTAGCCCACTCTGCCACCCCAGTTCAGACATGGCCATATGCAAATCAGTCTGACCCTGTACCTCATGGGAACAGTCCAGCCCGAACTTCCAAGCCATGTCTTCCCTGGACCGGAAACAAGCTTCCTAGGACCGGTTTCTGGCATTTCAGCCGTCTTCAGCCAGGCTTGCTTTAATCAAGTGGCAAAGTGAGCAAGGGACTCACGTCTGAGCATACCCTGCCAACTTATGGCAAACAATGCAAAACCAAAGGAAATGATGGACGGAGTGTTGAACATTGCAAGCACTCAACCCCAGTCAACTGATCTGGGTTTAATCCATCACCGTTTTTTAGCCCACTCTGCCACCCCAGTTCAGACATGGCCATATGCAAATCAGTCTGACCCTGTACCTCATGGGAACAGTCCAGCCCAAACTTCCAAGCCATGTCTTCCCTGGACCGGAAACAAGCTTCCTAGGACCGGTTTCTGGCATTTCAGCCGTCTTCAGCCAGGCTTGCTTGAATCAAGTGGCAAAGTGAGCAAGGGACTCACGTCTGAGCATACCCTGCCAACTTATGGCAAACAATGCAAAACCAAAGGAAATGATGGACGGAGCGTTGAACATTGCAAGCACTCAACCCCAGTCAACTGATCTGGGTTTAATCCATCACCGTTCTTTAGCCCACTCTGCCACCCCAGTTCAGACATGGCCATATGCAAATCAGTCTGACCCTGTGCCTCATGGGAACAGTCCAGCCCGAACTGCCAAGCCATGTCTTCCCTGGACCGGAAACAAGCTTCCTAGGACCGGTTTCTGGCATTTCAGCCGTCTTCAGCCAGGCTTGCTTGAATCCAGTGGCAAAGTGAGCAAGGGACTCACGGCTGAGCATACCCTGCCAACTTATGGCGAACAAAGCAAAACCAAAGGAAATGATGGACGGAGTGTTGAACATTGCAAGCACTCACCCCCAGTCAACTGATCTGGGTTTAATCCATCACCGTTCTTTAGCCCACTCTGCCACCCCAGTTCAGACATGGCCATATGCAAATCAGTCTGACCCTGTGCCTCATGGGAACAGTCCGGCCCGAACTGCCAAGCCATGTCTTCCCTGGACCGGAAACAAGCTTCCTAGGACCGGTTTTTGGCATTTCAGCCGTCTTCAGCCAGGCTTGCTTGAATCCAGTGGCAAAGTGAGCAAGGGACTCACGTCTGAGCATACCCTGCCAACTTATGGCGAACAAAGCATAACCAAAGGAAATGATGGACGGAGTGTTGAACATTGCAAGCACTCACCCCCAGTCAACTGATCTGGGTTTAATCCATCACCGTTCTTTAGCCCACTCTGCCACCCCCTTTTGTACCGCTTTGTTCGCCATAAGTTGGCAGGGTATGCTCAGACGTGAGTCCCTTGCTCACTTTGCCACTGGATTCAAGCAAGCCTGGCTGAAGACGGCTGAAATCCCAGAAACCAGTCCTAGGAAGCTTGTTTCCGGTCCAGGGAAGGCATGGCTTGGCAGTTCGGGCTGGACTGTTCCCATGAGGCACAGGGTCAGACTGATTTGCATATGGTCATGTCTGAACTGGGGTGGCAGAGTGGGCTAAAGAACGGTGATGGATAAAACCCAGATCTGTTGACTGGGTGTGAGTGTTTGATTGGTTCTGATGCTCCGTCCATCACCACCCCCTTTTGTACCGCTTTGTTTGCCATAAGTTGGCAGGGTATGCTCAGACGTGAGTCCCTTGCTCACTTTGCCACTGGATTCAAGCAAGCCTGGCTGAAGACGGCTGAAATGCCAGAAACCGGTCCTAGGAAGCTTGTTTCCGGTCCAGGGAAGGCATGGCTTGGCAGTTCGGGCTGGATTGTTCCCATGAGGCACAGGGTCAGACTGATTTGCATATGGTCATGTCTGAACTGGGGTGGCAGAGTGGGCTAAAGAACGGTGATGGATAAAACCCAGATCTGTTGACTGGGTGTGAGTGTTTGATTGGTTCTGATGCTCCGTCCATCACCACCCCCTTTTGTACCGCTTTGTTTGCCATAAGTTGGCAGGGTATGCTCAGACGTGAGTCCCTTGCTCACTTTGCCACTGGATTCAAGCAAGCCTGGCTGAAGACGGCTGAAATGCCAGAAACCGGTCCTAGGAAGCTTGTTTCCGGTCCAGGGAAGGCATGGCTTGGCAGTTCGGGCTGGACTGTTCCCATGAGGCACAGGGTCAGACTGATTTGCATATGGTCAAGTCTGAACTGGGGTGGCAGAGTGGGCTAAAGAACGGTGATGATAAAACCCAGATCTGTTGACTGGGTGTGAGTGTTTGATTGGTTCTGATGCTCCGTCCATCACCACCCCCTTTTGTACAGCTTTGTTCGCCATAAGTTGGCAGGGTATGCTCAGACGTGAGTCCCTTGCTCACTTTGCCACTGGATTCAAGCAAGCCTGGCTGAAGACGGCTGAAATGCCAGAAACCGGTCCTAGGAAGCTTGTTTCTGGTCCAGGGAAGGCATGGCTTGGCAGTTCGGGCTGGACTGTTCCCATGAGGCACAGGGTCAGACTGATTTGCATATGGTCATGTCTGAACTGGGGTGGCAGAGTGGGCTAAAGAACGGTGATGGATAAAACCCAGATCTGTTGACTGGGTGTGAGTGTTTGATTGGTTCTGATGCTCCGTCCATCACCACCCCCTTTTGTACCGCTTTGTTCGCCATAAGTTGGCAGGGTATGCTCAGACGTGAGTCCCTTGCTCACTTTGCCACTGGATTCAAGCAAGCCTGGCTGAAGACGGCTGAAATGCCAGAAACCGGTCCTAGGAAGCTTGTTTCCGGTCCAGGGAAGGCATGGCTTGGCAGTTCGGGCTGGACTATTCCCATGAGGCACAGGGTCAGACTGATTTGCATATGGTCATGTCTGAACTGGGGTGGCAGAGTGGGCTAAAGAACGGTGATGGATAAAACCCAGATCTGTTGACTGGGTGTGAGTGTTTGATTGGTTCTGATGCTCCGTCCATCACACCCCCTTTTGTACCGCTCAGAATACTAGAGACCAGACCAACCAAAAGCACTATAACAAAGTGGATTGTGCCAACAATTCAGTTGATACCATTTAGCAAACAAAAATGTGTCTTTAAAGGACATTTTCACTGCTACAACATGGTCTTCTGGACACACAATCAAACATTACTGTGTAGCTGTCTCAGCTCAAACACCAGTCAATTTTAAAACAGTAGTTTGGCACCACTCCCTCTTCCAGCCCTCCTCCAAGGGGGAAAAATACCACTAAAGAATCTATGCACAGCATATGAATTTAGAAGAGATTTCACGTTTCAAAATATACCACCTCGAAGCTCTTCTTCGGTCACATAATCCTCCCACCTCCCTGATGAAGGATGAGAAAGTGAAGAGAAAGTTACATACAGGGCCACTGTGGGCTTCATCTTTATCGAGTCATACTGAATTACCACTGATTGAAGCCCAAAGGCTCAAAATAAATAAATAGGTACAATGGGAACACTTTCGGCGGAATAATGTAAGACGTGAATCTGATACAGCTTCAAGCTGAAAACCATTGTTACAGTTAACTCGTATCATATTACTGCAATACATGAATACATTAAAGTCAACTCGATTGGACCTTATCGTTTTAATTTTAGGGGTATTCATATTGAGGTCATCCCCCTGCTACGCGCTATTCACATTTCTCACAAAATATCTTTGGTTAAGGCTGCTATCACATCATGCATGGTCTATTTATTTCTACACTTTTGAGGCCCGAAGTCTAAGTCCTGTGCTGCATTGGAACAAAAGTGCAACAGTCACTAGTGTTTGTTTAACATCGGTATAGTATTTTGGTTGGATGTAAAACATATGCAGATGGCATCCTACGCTACACTTTGTCAAGCACAAGAGTGCTGCAGTGGGGGGGAGGAGCCTAGCGCGCAACCAAGATGGACGCGTAGGCACAGGGCTCCCGGGACCCTCGCGGCCTCCCACGTCTATCCTGGCTATAATCCTGTTATTCTGAAGGAATATTCCTGGTGAACCGAAGCGGAGGTGATTCCCGTTTTCGGAACTTAAATCGGACTTTGGGAACTCGACTTATCCTGTACTCCAGAAAGAGGCCTGCTCCGTGGCGCCACACCGGACTCGGGCTGGCACTGTCCCCGAGCTCCAATCGAACAACAACGGCTCTAGGGTCTTGGGCGGGCCCGTCCCCCCCTGGTTTCACTTTCGTTTTTGACTTTCCTCTACGAGTCTGGTGGCGGGCGCTCGCAGTCGCTCTGCGTTGGGACCGATCTGTAGCGGTCGAGTGGCATTGACAAAGGGAGCTGTCCATCAGTCAGGTGGACTCCCCAGGGTGATTTCTGTGCCTAACAGGTACACTGGATCTGCTCTCCCTGCTGAGTGATGACGACCCGGCTGGACGGTGACAAGCACAAGTCTAGAGCTCCCTGGAGGGGTAGCTACGTGCAAGCTAACAACATGGACCGCTATGCCCAGCAGAAGGGATCTCCCGGATCGAGTGGGCTTTCAGATGCAGCCAAGGAGGGCCCGTCACCCTCGACGGAATTGTCACTACAAGATGTCATGGGTGCCATCGACGCCATGAAGACCTCGGTCGGCCAGCAATTCGACTCGCTAGCCCACAAGCTGGACACTGTGTTGATCAATAACAACTTACTTAAGGCGGATCTGTCAAAAACTAGTGAGAAGGTCAAATCGCTCGATCTCACGTCATCAGGCCTCAAGACGGATGTCTCTGAACTGCAGACGGAGATCCGTAGTTTGCGGGCCCTCAGCGACCTCTCTGCTAAGAGACTGGAGGATTTTGAAAGCAGGGCCCGGCGGAACAACGTACACATCATCGGTGTGCCGGAGAGGTCAGAGGATGGGCCGGTCGATCTCTTTGTGGAAGATCTGATCCTGACCAAACTAGCACCTAAAGGCCTCAGCAAATTCTTTACGGTGGATCGGGCACACAGAGTTCCGGGGGGCCGGCCGAGGCCTGGGGCCCCACCGCGACCTATCATTGCCAGGATATTCAACTTCAGGGACCGTGACGCAATCCTGCAGGCCTCCCGTGTGCTTGGCCCGACGAAATGTGACAATGCGGATATCAGTTTCTATCCTGACTTTACACAATCGGTGCAAAAACAGCGAATGGGCTTTATGACTGTCAAGCGGCGGCTGAGGGACATGGGCTTGAAGTACTCTATGCTTTTCCCGGCCAAGCTACGTATTGAACTGGAAGAACGGACTCATTTTTTCGACAGGCCCGAGGCGGCTGAGGACTGGCTTGACACTTTGCACCGTCGGCACGGCGGGGAGGAACGAGCTGCGGATGAGGGTGGTGGATCAGCGGACCAAGGGTGAACGAATGACTTGTGGTTCCTTGACAATTTTGTGTTCACTCCCGACTCGGGTTTGATGTACTGGTTTTTCTTTTCTAGGACTGCATTACCCTTCCTTCATCATTGGGAGGCCGCGGGGTATCTGGTGAGGTTCTTCCTCCTCGGGGGGGTTTTTTCTTTCTTTCCGTAGAGTAGGTTTATGGTGGGGCGACAGGCACACTGCGAGTTGGGGTGGCTTAATGGTCTTGTGCAGGGGTGCAGGGTGGGGGGGGTGTGTAGTGGGAGTTGGGGGGGTGGCGGTAGGGGTGTTGTTTTTGTTTGGTGTTCGTTTTATACCAGGCAATCAATGTGCTGTTTTTAGCTCTCAACGTGGGTGGGGTGTCCGTTGCTGTGGAAATGGGGGGTAGGGGATTGCGCATTTTAACATGGAATGTCAATGGTTTGGGGGACCGATTGAAGCGAGGGGTGGTGCTACAGTATCTGAAACGTCGCTCTCCTGATGTGGTTCTGTTGCAGGAGACGCATTTGGTGGGACACTCATGTCATGCTATGAATAGAAAGGGCTACCGTTTGGTGACCCACTCTGGTTTTACTACCGGCTCCAGAGGGGTGGGCATTTTGGTTCGATCCTCTCTCCCGCTGGAAATTGATGAGGTGATACACGACGACCTGGGGCGCTACGTTGTGTTGGTGGGCCGATGGGAAGGACGGACTTTGTGTTTGGTTTCAGTTTATGTCCCCCCGGGGTTGCAAACCACTACCTTTGCGGACTTGGGAGGGTTGCTGCTTGGGCTCCCGGAGGGCCTCTTGCTGGTGGGTGGTGACTTCAATTCTGTGGTGTCGGGTAGAGAGGATCGGCACCCTCCCAGAGACCTCCCCGGGGCGCACGCTTGGCTGGGTGGCTTTATCGACACTATGGGGCTTGTGGACTGTTGGAGATCAATGCATCCGGGGCTCGCCCAATTTACATTTCACTCTGGTGTCCACGGCTCCTTATCTAGATTGGACTATGTGCTGATGCCGGCCGCCCAAGCCCAAATGATCGGGGAGGTCAGACATCTAGCCCGTGGCATCTCTGATCATTCCCCGGTCCTGCTCCACTTAGATGTGGCCATGGGGGCAGAGGGGAGGGTGGCCCCGATTAATCCCTGGTATTTGCATGACCCCACAACTCGTGCCCTTTTGGTTAAGTCTCTGGACCGTTACTTTGAGGAAAATCAGGGTTCAGTCTCATCGGCCGTAACGTTGTGGGAGGCTTTCAAGGTGGTCATCCGTGGGCAGGCCCTATCCTTGATCTCCCATGCTAAGAGGCGTAAAACTGAGGAGGTGGTACGCCTGGAGTCGGACATAACTGACTTGGAAGAAGATCTCGGGCAGGGGGTCACACGGGACAAACTCCATGCCCTTTGCCTGAAACAAGCGGATTACAGGGCGTTGGTTACGGATGCTGCCAAGCTCACTAGTAGGGAGCAACAGGGGCGCTTGTATGATGTTGGTGACAAGGCTGGAAGGTTGATTGCATGGCTGGAGAGGAGAGAGCGAGCGAGTCGTGTGGTCCCGGTGATTGTGCGTGCTGATGGTGTGAGTGTTACGGATCCGGGGGAGATTGTGAGCTGCTTTGCGGACCATTTGCGGGACGTCTACTCTCCGGTCTCGGAGAGGCCAGAAGACGACTCTCGTCAATTGCTGCGAGATATTGCATTGCCATGCCTTTCGGTCGATGATAAAGAACTGCTGGACACGGCGCTTACAAACGATGAGATAGCATCGGCGATTCGCTCGGTCCGTTCAGGAAAGGCTCTCGGCCCTAACGGCCTTCCGATCGAGCTCTACAAGCTTCGTCCAGATAGGTTGGCACCTCATCTCTGCGAGATGTTTATTGCATCCCGAGAGGCCGGCGCCCTACCGCGTGATCAACGTCTAGCGACCATTGTGGTGCTCCATAAAGAGGGCAAGCCGCATGATTGCTGTGCGTCTTATAGGCCCATCTCACTCCTAAACGCTGAACCTAAGATTCTCGCTAAAGTGCTCGCTAATCGTCTGATTAAAGTAATCGGTGACCTGGTACATCCGGACCAGTCTGGTTTTATTCCGCACCGCAACACCGCGCTGAACCTGCGGCGCCTCCATGGAGTCCTCGCGAGAGTTGACTCTATTCGGGAGCCTGCCATTTTGGCGTCCCTAGACGCCACGATGGCGTTTGACACGCTGGAATGGCCGTATCTCTGGGCGGCGCTGGCTAGGTTTGGTTTTGGACCTGGATTCATTGGATGGGTGAAGTTGTTATACGTGGAACCACTGGCGCAGGTGGTGGTGAATGGTAGAGTTTCTGCCCCCTTTTTGCTTGGCAGGGGCACGCGGCAGGGTTGCCCCCTGTCCCCGCTTCTTTTTGCGTTTGAGGATCGCGTGTCACTCTACGCAGATGATATTTTGCTCTATCTCACCTCCCCCGCGGAAATTGTTGATAGTGTTATTTGATGTATTGAACTCCTTTGGTCGCAATTCAGGGCTTGTCATTAATTGGGTGAAATCCTGTGTTTATGTGCTGGTTGGCGACCCCCCTCTTCTCCCGCGTGGCTGTCCAATTCAGATTTTACATTCTGGATTAAAATATTTAGGTATCCACGTATCCCTCGATCCGGCGGTCCGTTATGCTCTGAATCTGCTGCCCCCGCTCCAGCGGCTGCGGGTCGATGTAGCTCGTTGGCGTAAGCTCCCGCTTTTGCCGCTTGACCGGGCAACCTTATTCAAAATGATGTCTCTTCCACGCTTTCTGTATGCATTGCAGAATACGCTGGACGTGGTGCCCGCCCGATATTTTAGTGAGGTAGAGAGCTTACAGAGGCAGCTAGTTTGGGATGGGAGACCGCGCATTGCTCTCGCTAAATTGACCCTACCGTGGTATGACGGTGGCATAGCTCTCCCTGATATTAGACGATATTATTGGGCGTCCCAGTTGGTGGCGGTGAATCATGGGACATACAGCCCGGCGGTGAACCCCGCGTACGAGATGGATAAGCTACTGTTGCCGGGCAGAGATTTCAATAGGGCGCTTTACTCCACGAAGAGAAGTACTAAATTGACCGGTCCTACGAAAAATGCGGTGCGCGCCTGGCACTGCGCCACCGCTGCTACGGGATGGACGGGCCGTCTGTCTCGTGCGACTCCACTGTATGCGTCGGATGCGTTGGGAGGTTTATGGCGTTCAAAAGGCTTTGAGAAGTGGGATTTGATCGGAATTAGTCGTGTGGGGGATCTTTGGACGAAGGGCGCTTTTAAATCGTTTGAAGCTCTTCAGACGGAATATAAGCTGAGCGATCGGGAGTTCTTTCGTTATGCGCAGATGCGCCATGCGCTACTTTCCGCTTTCCCGAATCCTGCAGATATCCCCGAAGCCTCCCCGTTGGAAGATCGTCTGCTTGATGGTTACCTGCCAGATAGTACTATTTCCCTGATCTACAAAAAGCTGATTAATACTCGAGCGGACCTTCTCACACATTTGCGAGAGGTCTGGGTCGCTGATGGCCTAGAGTTGGATGACGAGGACTGGGTCGCGGCCATAGCCTCACCGAGGGAGGTTGCTATACCGGCTCGCCTTCGATTTGTGCAGTTGAAGATACTACATAGGGTCTATGTCACCGGTCCCCGCTTGCTTCACATGGGTTACACAAGAGATGGTCTATGTCGGCGCGGTTGTGGCTTGCTTGGTACTTTTCTTCATATTCTGTGGGAGTGCCCGAAGGTGATACGTTTCTGGACTGGTGTACATGCAGTGATGGAGGAGGTTACGGGTGTGGCGCTGCTCCCTGAGGCTCGGCGATGTGTATTGAATGTGTGGGAACCGACTGACTGCGATGTGGCACAAGAACGTTGGGTGACTTTGGGCAACATGATCGCTAAAAGGGACATTGCGCAGCTTTGGGGGTCCGGTCGGCCCCCCACAGTTACGAAATGGAAAGAAAACATGGATTGGTGCATGTTCCGAGAGAAGACGGTTTACGTGGCCAGGGGCAAACCTAGGGCATGGAGTAAGATGTGGGGTCCCTGGAATTCATATCGGGGGGATATCTGCGCCCCCCCCCTTGGTGGTCGCACCAGACGTAACGATGTCCCCTTGACTTTGATGTTCCTGGTCGCTTTGCGGGAGTGATGATCGACCCTCTCCCTGCCCCCCCTGCCCTTTTTCACGCGAATAAATGTGTAATTGGCTGCGTTGTCGCTGTGGTCCCCCGCCCATGAGAGAGCAAGTCCCTGTTAATGGAGTTCTTTTGCCTGGTATAAGTTTCTTTTTGTTGTTTTTATTTATGAAAAAGTTAATAAGAAACCTTTCTGTAGTATTATGTTTAGTTGTGGGCAGCTGCAGCCGTTATGCGTGCGGCTCGCTCCGGCTCTTCTGACTGCTGTGTTATTGTCTTCCTCCCTTTTCTTTACATTAGCGGCCGGCCCAGGCGGTTGTAGGCCCATGACTGTGAATATTCGATGTTTCAATAAAGGTTTTTAAAAAAAAAAAAAAAAAAAAAGAGTGCTGCAGTGTCACCTAGCCTTACAGCAAATCCCTGACAACCGCCTATCGCAGTGTGCCACCAAAATAATGAATGAATCTTACTTTAAAGCTGAACTGCACCATAAAATATTATGGGCATATGGGGAGATGGTGCCAAGTGTCCATCACTAAAAAAAGTAATTTTACAACTGGGCACCTCCTTTTTTAGGTCTCTCGCTGGCTATCGCGTAAGCGATCGCACAGCGAGACTTTAGTAAGGGGCTCCCAAAAGTGGATTGCATGGCGAGCACGCGCGCAATCACGTGCATCGTGCCACCATGCAATCCGTTTGGCAATCTAACCTCAAAGGGTCCGCTCCCCCGCCTGGAATGCGCTCCCCCGCCCTCGCCAAGCACGCGCGCCACGCTCCGCCGGGCTTGTCTTGTTTTTTTTGTTGCATATTTATATAGCGCCAACTCGACCCGAAGGTATTGGAGCGCTTTACATAGCACCGTATTTACATTACACATTCAGGAGGCGGCAGCGCAGCCGACGGACCACATCCTCTCTCATTCTCCCATTCTCTCCCTCCTGCCACGTATTCCATTACATGCATTGCCCTCTTCTTCCTCTCGTTCCACTTTCTGTTTGTTTGTACCATTCGCTCTCCCCTGCCTCGTTCTGTGGCCTCTCTATCTCTCGCAGCTTTTTTGTCATATTTCCCTCCATTTCTTTCTCTCTCAATCTTTCTGTCTCCATCTCTCTGTTTCTCCCAACCACTGTCTATTAATTCTACTTCTTTTTTTCTTTTACTCATTCTTTCCATTTCCTCCCCAGCTGTCTGTCTGCACATATTTCTTCTTCTGTGTATATTGTTCTTTCTTCTATGTGCTGTCTCTGTCTCGCTGTCCACCTCTCTCTCTCCGTCTTATTTAGCCCCCTCTTCTCCATTGTGTGTTTCCGCTTTCCCCGCACCCCCTGCTCTACCGGCCCCCCTCCCTCCATCTGTACAAGGGGGTAGGGGATCAGATAACCCCCTACAGACACTAAGGACGCAATAGGTCACCAGGGTCAAAGGGGAGCCAGCCTTTCCAGGGAAGAGAACAAGCGACTAAAATACAGATTCCAGGTTGCCTTCGAGATAGATAGCGCCTTGTTGCATGTTGCATCCTCACCAGGATATTTTCGATATCAGAAAGTATCGGAGCATCAGCAAGGCCCTGCAAGCCTCTTCGCCACTCAATATCACTTTCATATTTAGCCCCAAAGACAACATATAACTTAGTAACGAACAATGTTTAACTCTGCAAAACAACGTTGGCATAGATGTAAACACAACAGCACAACATCTTGCAAACTCTTGAAAAGATAACTTTTTAGTACTTTTATATAGCGCAAACTTGACCCGGTATCTGGTATCAGAGCGCTTTACATACCACCAGTTGCGTTACATGAGGACACATCCATTTTTGTTTGGCACAGAGAGATTAAGTGATTTGCCCAAAATCACAGGATGTTCAGCATCATTGCCGAGACTCGAACTCGGTTCCCCGATTCGAGGTCGACCGCCCTAGCCGTTAGGCCAACTACTCTCCCGTTTTAGAAAGATAAAGCAAGAGTGATACGCTACAATAAAAAACTACTTTGGAAAATGAGGACATATGGTTGGACTATTTCACCTAGAAGCAATATCTGCTTACAGACGAGCTGGTCCGAGTTTTAGACTCATCAGGATGTCTTCTGTTAGGGATAAGGGGGTAAATCCATCAGCATCTTTTAGCCCAAAAACACTCCTAGATGTGGCTTGAGTTAGTTGTAAAATACGAAATCTACTTAAAACTCAGAGAAAGCTTAAAGAGTTTGCCTTCATCTTACCACACCTGTCACCCTGGGACCAAATTGTTGCTCTTTTAAAAATACAGAATATTTCTTATTTGATGGCTGTCTGAGAAAAAAGCAAAAACTGTATTTTGTTTTTCATAGAATGGCAAAACACACTGTGCAATGAAGTGAGTGCTTTTTTTCTAGAAATGTCATCAACGAAAGTACAATTGCAGGCTAAAAGAGAAAATAACTGTTCACTCTTATGATTGCTTTTTTATATCTGGCCTAAAGATAGCTTTAGCTGTCTTGCTGGTCTTTGCTTTTCCCAAAAAATAATGATGCTCCCTCCACACAGTACAAGATATTGGGTCGTCCAGCTCCAGAAATAGGATACCTTCAATTTGAGAGACTGCATTTAGCTTTTCACAACACAGCCGCTGAAAAAGAAATCCCCCTTTGTTAAACAACTGCAGGGACTTGTATTCCCCAGTGGCTACTAGTATCTATGTATAGTAGGGTGTCATCACTTTAATAAAATATTTGTTTCTTAAATTGAAGCCTATGATATCGATTCACTTTCTTAAACCAGCTTTGGCATATTTATATTGGATGGAAAACAAGTATAAATTAAGATTTAAAAAAACAAAAACACGTATTGAGCCATGACATGCAGTCTTTTAATTTTGAGACATAATCAAACTTATCGCCAATCCTTTCTGCCGAACTTGAGTAAGTCTCATCGCGCCCAACTTGCTCTTCTTTCTGTGGTTTTTATTCACTATTTTTTTTTTGCATAGGCGAGGAGATGTGAGCCGCTTGTCGAGCCTGGGGTTCTGCATTCTTTGTAGTTTTGCCGTGAACGGCATATGGGCATTCTCTTTGTGGCGAGGCGCATGCCTTTGGTTTCTGCTTTACATAGTTCTAGAGTGTTTGCGATTTTGTCTGTGTCACTCTTCGGCAGTGTATACGTTTGTTTCCATCTGCGTTAATTTTTGAGTGGCACATCCCTCCGCTTCAAATTACGGACTGCAGCAGAACCGCGCACGCTAAAATATATGGCTCTGATAAACCACACTGTATTCAGCTAGGCTTGGGTTGCATATCACACAAGCCACATGTCTTTGTCTCTGCAGACAGCATACGTTATATCCCGGGCGTCCTGCAGCGTCATTTGGTGGAGGCAGAATGTTTAAAATGTGTGCAGTAAACGTCACATTTTGTAACACGCATTTGCAATACAATAGGCCTCTCAATTGCGAGATTTAAAGCTATTGGCATTGTAAATGACAAGGCCTTTTATTTATGTTTTAAAAGGCAAAACATAAATAACAGTAATTGTCAATTACAATGCCAATAGCTCAAACTCGCGTGAATGCGAGACCTATTGCATTGCAAATGCATGTCTGTTACAAGGGACAACGTGTGAGAGACCAATAGGTGGTGAACTTAGACTCCTGTCCCACTATTTCCCTTCGTCTTAACACACCTGTGTTGTAGACCAAAGAATTACAGTATCAAAATATGTTGTTGTAAAACCCTCACAGTGCAATCAGAACTGTGGCTACCCACATTTCTCTCTCAAAATACAAGCCATTTTTAGAATCAAGCCCTGTCCTGCACTGCTGGGCTGCTGACGAAAAACAGATCACTTCGTATTGCCTACATTTTTTACCCGCCATACATTGCCTGCTTCCAAAATAAATAATAGTCATTCTGTTTTTCACAGGGACTCCCACCAATTTGGTTCAACTTTCATTCTCCATATATTCGGAAAAGATAGACTGTCGCTCTTTCTGAATCAGCTTTGCAGGGTATAGTATGGAGAAAGATTATTCTCTGTGGAAGCAGCATTCATCGTAACTTGCTGCATAACAGCATTTGATATATACTGAAAAGAATGGAAGCGCTGTGCCTGATAACTATTTGCTGCCATGCTGTCCAAATGTCCTGCCCAGTACTAATAGACCCAAATGTGTTAGATATATGCTGTATAAGCTAAAATAACACAACATCTGTACTTCATTGGTACTGTTTTGGTGCCTTTATATGGTTTAGAAATTTGTGTTTACCATTTCCATGGAACTAGGAATTAGTTCAGTAATGGAAAAGAGGGAGCTCTGTTTTACTGACTTTTCCTTTGTTGCTTTGGCATTCTGGTGAAAACGAATTTCGAAGGAAAAACTTGCATCCCATGAAAGGCATACATCTTGAGATTAAAGAAAGGTGGCACAACCTCTCTCCTGGCTTGATTTGGTTGCTACCAGTCATTTCAGAAGAGCGTAAGCACTTGGACCATAAGCACTGCTGTACACTTGGTTATTTTCTTGGCAACAATTATTTCTCAGAAGGATAGGTTACTTACCTGTAATCCTAGTTCTCTTCCTGGGGTATCCTCATCAAAGTCATAAGCACTGAATATTCCCGCCCATGCGCGGAGACCCCGTAAACAATAAAAAATATATATGAAAACATATATATACAGCTATATATATATATATATATATATAATTTTTTCACACATCAATGCAGCCCCTATAAAAGAGGCTAATCAATGTAAGAATAAATAACTGCTTTTGCAATCGCATAGTATAGAATATAGACCACAGGAGGGAAAGCATTACTTGAACTCTTTTTAATGAGTAGACTCAAAACCAATCTGTAAAATTTCAAGAATTGTTAGCCTACAGGCTGCATTGAAAACCAATAGCATAGAAAATGAAAGCAATTGCAAACACAAAAACTTGCAGCATGCCTTTAAAGCAGCCATGACCCCCAGATTCCCATCATGTCTCAGGGGTGACAGTTAGGTCAGTTGTTCTTTGCGGAGACCAGAGGGTCAGGGCACAAAGATATAGCTTAATAAAAAGTCTAATTTGTCTGGGGAGGCAGGTGGGTTGCTTATGACTTTGATGAGGATACCCCCGGAAGAAATCTAGGATTACAGGTAAGTAACTTTATCCTTCTCTACCAGGGGATCCTCATCAACAGTCATAAGCGCTGAATCGAATAGCAAGCCCATCCTCTGCCTGCGGGCAAATGAGACGAAATGACCAAACAATCAAAGCTTTTTCAGCGTTGGAACAAATTTCTTAAGGCCTGGCCTACTTGAGTGTCTGCTCTGGTATCTGAGTTGAGATAGTAGTGTCTCGTAAACGTATGTATCGATTTCCGAGTGGCTGCCTTGCAGATCTCAGCAATCGGTACATTGCTAAGAAAAGCTGCAGTAGCTGCTTTACCTCTAGTGGAATGAGCCTTGGGCCTAGACCAAAGCGGCTCCTGTGCTAACCGATAAGCCAGTTTGATATATGACACTATCCATCTGGAGATGGAACGCTTTGAGGCTGGGAAACCTATTCTGATTGACCCGTAATTAATGAACAGTTGATCAGATTTCCTAATTGCTTTAGACCTGTCCAAGTAGAATTTCAAAACCCTTTTAAGGTCTAAAGAATGAAGGGACCTCTCAGCTGGTTTGGAGGGATTACGAAAAAAGGTAAGCAGCGAGATGGATTGATTGACATGTAAATCCGACACCACCTTTGGCAGGAAGGAGGGGTGGGTTCTCAGAACGACCCTATTGAGATGAAAGACTGTGTATGGTTCCTTAGAACAGAGAGCTTGAATCTCACTCACCCTGGGAACTGATGTGAGTGCTACCAAAAAGACTACCTTCCACGTAAGGCGTTGGAGGGTTGCTTTGTGCATAGGTTCAAACTGAGGACCCATCAGTTTAGACAGGACCAGATTCAGCTCCCAGGGAGGTGTAGGAGGTCGGATAGGTGGTTAAACCTTCTTTAACTCTTGCAAAAAATCCTTCACTGCCTGTAATTGAAAGAAAGAAAGCTGAGAAGGAGACCGCCTGTACGCCGTAATGGCAGCCAGGTGTACTTTTATGGAGGGGAACTTTAGACCTGCCTTAGCTAAGTGGAGTAGGTAAGGTAAAATCACTTCCTCTTGCCCCTTTGTAGGCTGACAACCATTTTGCACACACCACAAATAGAAACACTTCCATTTACAAGCATAAGAGTGTCTTGTGGAAGGTCTTCTTGCTTCTTTCAAGATGGTCATGCAGTCTTGCGGGAGTCCTAAATGACCACATTGGAGGACCTCAGGAGCCATGCTGCCAAGTTCACTGAGGGAAGGTTGGGGTGATGAATGCTCCCGTTCATCTTGGACTGCAGGTTCGGTCTGCACGGCAATCTCTTGTGTGGGCATTCTGATAGGTGCAGAAGGCCCGGGTACCACCACTGCAGTGGCCAGTCCGGAGCAATCAGAATCAACCTTGTCTCCGAGTGGAAGAGTTTGGTAACGACCTTCAGGAAGAGAGGAAGGGAAGGAAAAGCATATACAAAGCCTCCTGACCAGTTGATCAAAAGGCATTCCCTCTCGAACCTGGTCGGTAGAATCTTGAGGCAAAGTTGTGGCATTTTTTGTTTGTGTCGTCCGCGAAAATATCGATACTTGGATGACCCCATTCTCGAAAATTTCTTCGGTGACGTTGTCATTTAGAACTCAGTCCTGCTGGTCCTTGAAGTGATGACTTAGGAGCGTCTGCTTGTGAATTCTGCTCCCCCAGCAGATGTATTGCTATAATCGTCAGATTCCTTGCAAAGATCCAATGCCAGAGAGCTTGGGCCTCCAGAGACAGAGACCACGATCGAGTCCATCCCTGCTTGTTAAGATAGTACATGGTGGTCGTATATTCCATCTGTACTAGAATGGAGCTGGTCTGAATAGATGGGAGGAAGGCCTTGAGGGCTAGATGCAGCGCTCGTAGCTCCAGCATGTTGATGTGATACAATTGTTCTTTTGCCGACCAATGACCTTGAGTCTAGAGAGACCCCATGTGTGCTCCCCAACCCGGGAGGGAAGCATCTGTGACTAATGATTGAGAAGGGGGGGACTGATGGAACGGAACACCTACCAACAGATTCTCCGGTCACATCAACCAAGGATTCGATGCTCTGGCTGCTTTCGACAGATGTATTCTGTCGTCCAATCGAGCCGTTCATTGAGCTCCCTTGTCCTTCAGATCCTGCTGCAAAGGCAGCATCCTCAGCCTGGCGTTAGGGACAAGAAAAATGCAGGATTTCATCGACGCTAGGAGAGAGGCAACCTGACGGACTGAAGAGAAGCTGCTGCGCAGAATCTTTTTGCATTTCAGAATGATAGATAACAGTCTCTCCTCCGAAGGAAACACTATTCCTACTGCGGAGTCTATTGTTGCACCCAGATAGTGGATTCTTTGCGTGGGATGCTGAGTCGATTTCTCGAAGTTGACATGAAAGCCGAGCCGTTGGCAAAGGGTTAGACACTGTTGGTAGTGTGCCTCATGCTCTGGGGTGAAGGGCCCTTCAGAAGCCAGTCGTTGAGGTAAGGATAAACAAAGATTCCCTGGCGCCGCAGAGCAGCTGCTACTACTGCCATGCATTTTGTAAACACCCGGGGAGCCGACTTCAACCCAAAGGGCAGGACTTTGAACTGGTAATGGGTCGATCCCAATAGAAAACGCAGGAACTTTCATTGATGTGGATTGACTGGGACGTGAAAGTATGCATTCTGCAGATCTAACAACACATCCAATCCCCTAGATGGAGATGGGGATATATTTGATGAAGAGCCAACATGCAAAACTTCTCCTTCAGGATGGATTTGTTGAGGGTGCGAAGATCAAGGATAGGTCTGAATTCTGATTTCCGACCTTTCTTCCTCACTAGGAAGTACCTTGAGAATACCCCTTGACCTCGTTGCGATATAGGAACTTCCTCGATGGCTGATTTTAGCAGGAGGGTGGATACTTCTTGCTGCAGTATCTGCAGCTGGTGGTACGCAGTTTTTACTGGAGGGATTGTAGGAGGCCAATGTCGGAAACGTAGAGAATACCCATTCTGCAGCATACTTAACACCCAATGGTCTCTCTTCCATGTGGTTGGCTATACTTCCCCCCACTGGAGTGGGAAACTGCATTCATTGCTTTGAAGGAGTTTTTGCTGATGCAGTAGATTGCTGAGGAGCTCCTCTCCCTCTGGGAGCCCGAAGTCCCTGATATTGGGATCTTGATTGGTTCTGCTGATGTTGGTGCCTCTGCCACTGAGGGGCTTCAACTCCTTTTTTCTCTCAAACCCCACTACCTTGAAGGTGTCTAGCACCGCCTTCATCCTTGACATTTCCTAATCTGTGTGAGTGCCAAACAAGGAGGATCCTGAAAAGGGAGGTTTAGGATCCGCAATTGAGCTTTGGGTTTTAGAGCAGTTAGTCGAAGCCAGGAAGAATGTCTGGCATAGATCCCGTGTGCATAGGAATGTGCCGACAAGATTGCCCCATCAGCTGCGTCGCTGACAACTTGATTTCCCACCAAACTTCCTTCCTGCAAAACCTTTTAGAAGTCCCTACGATCTTCTTTGGGAATTCTTTCCGTAAACCTTTCCAGCGAGTCCCACAAAGATCTATCATAGAGCCCCAAGAGCGCATAGGCGCTGGAGACCTTCAGCAGGGAGGCCAAAGTGCCACAGACTTTTCTTCCCCACGAATCCTGTGCTCTGCTTTCCTCATCGGGGGAACTGTTGATGCAGCTGCAATTATCATAGAGTCAGGAGGTGGGTCAGATCTCAGAAACAATGGATCCTCTTCAGGAGCCCTGTATTTCTTCAAGATCCTCGCTGGTGCGGTCGTGAGTGTTGATGGTGTAAGTAACGTTTCCATAACAGGCTGTGGAAGCCCCGGTACCAAGGGTAACAACGGTCTGGCTGCTGATCTTTGATGCAAGGTTTCAAAGATTACTGAAGATGAACTCTGATAAGTAGGCATAACAATGTTCAACTTTGTTGCACCCCTGGCCAGAACGTCCTGGAAAGTACTGGCATTGTCCATCAGAGAAACCCTCGAAGGTGGACTGTCTGTAAGGGTCGGAGAATAGTCCCTCTTTGAAGATTGGGTAGAAGAGGGTGAACGTGTCGGTGACCTGTGTCTTCTCCGATGTCCCCGAGATGTAGACCTTCTTCTTGTAGAGGCTGCCGGCGTACACGTATGATCTCGACCCCTCGAGGGAGTGGTAGGAGAGAGATATACTTCTTGTACCAGCCGAGCCAGTGGAGACCTGTGTAGAGGACTGGAGTAGTCCTGTGGGCCTTGTGCCTGCGTCATTCCAGATTTCTGCCAGTGATGCAGAGGTAACATCCACCTGGGGAGAGGTGCACAGATGAAGATTTCTGCCTCACTTCTTATGCAGGAGTCTCAGAGCGTGAACGGGAGAAGATGCAGGACTATTCAACGTCGAAATAATCACCTCCGGTGACCTTGAGGTTGATGACAACGTGCGTCTTGAACTTGACCGTGAGTGATGGGTTGACACTGACTGATGTGAGTGTCTCAACGTAGAACGCGGAGTCACTGTGTCCTGAATCACCGATGGTGATTTGGCCCTCGACGTTGGGGATGGTGTTGGAGAGATGCTCACCGGACGTGAGACCGACGGAGACCGATGTCTTGACGTTGACCGGTGTGTCAGTGCCGTTGACCGTCTTCTGGGGATAGATCTATGCCTCAACGTCGATCGTTGCTGGGTTGAAGACGGCGGAGGTGTTCATCTCGACGACGAACGCCCTTGAGCTGACGCCGACTGAGTCCCCTGTCTCGACGTCGAGTGCCCTTGAGATGGTGCAGACGGAGTTTCGTGCCTCGACGTCGAATGCCTCTGAGATGGCGACGACGGAGTCTTTTGTCTCGACGTCGACGTGACGATGGAGTATTGTGCCTCAATGTTGAACGTCTGTGTGATGACATCGACGGAGTCGTGTGCCTCGATGTCGAGCGCCTGAGAGCTGACGCAGAAGGAGTCTAATCTCTCGACGTCGAACGCTGAGCCACTGCCGACGGAGACCTACTCCTCGACGTTGAGCGTCGCCGGGTTGACACCATTGGAGGGTCCGTTACCTGATGACTCGACGTCGAAACTGTCGTCTTCGATCTCGGCGTCAATTGATGCACCGGAACCGTCGACTGAGGAGGTCTTGACGATAACATCTGTTTCTTCACCGCTGGTGGTAAATTCAATGCCAATCCCGACACTGATGTAGAACAGATCGGGATCTTACCTCTAGGCGTCTATCTAGACCTCTTTTTCTTCTGTATCACCGGAGACCTTCCTCTGGTTGTAGATTTCTTCCTCTCAGAAGGTCCATAGAGACGTATCCTCTCTCTCTCCTTGAGAATCCCCCTAGGCAGCTTTTTGCAATGCTGGCAAGTCTCTGAGGAGTGAGAGTCAGGAAGCAGAGAATACACACAGAATGTGTGTCAGATTTGGCCTTTTTCTTTCCACAGGAGGGGCAAGGATCAAAAAGAGATGGCATTGTGACAGAAAAATAACCAATTTCTGACAAGAAAATGGTATTACCCCACTCTAAGATGTAAAAGACGTCGAGTGAGAAGTAAAAAACCACAATTAAATGTTGGAATATTTGACAAAAAGTCAAAAAGACAGAGCTGTGAGTTCCAGGGTCCTGACTGAAGGAGCTGGAAAGAACAACTGACCTAACTGTCACCTGTGAAGCATGATGGGAAGCTGGGGGTCATGGTGCCAGTTTTTAGGTCTCGCGCCTAGCGATGCACTGCGCAGCAGTGCTCGTGCAGCCCGAGACATTTAATAGGTGAAAAACGGGGATTTAGCACTGCCATGGCGTAATAGACAACAATCGGCCATGTGGATTCAATTATTGTGCCCAGACACGGGCACGATAATTGGAAGCACGTCTCGCTGTGGCGCGTGCGCACCACTCGCGGGATTGCTCCTTTTTGGATCCATTTCTCAGGGAAGCAACGGAAGGAAAGAAGCGCTGACGTCTTGTTATGCGTTGAAATGAAACGTGGGTATTTTTCCTCTGGCTGTTTTCCCGTTTTAAATTTTTCTTTCTAACCATTTCATTTGTGTGTTATTAGTCAGTGGTTAGGTGTTAGCTTGTCACAATCGGAAATCCCTCAAGAACATAATGGCACTGCAGAGACCCAGCGATTGAGAGGGTAATTCGTCTGTTCGGTTTATTGTGACCTGCAAAAGAAAGGCAGTACTTGGAATGCGTATTTTTCTTTAACGAATACAAGACACTTGTGCGCAAAGTGGAAAACGGAAGTGCATCCTGGGTCACCACGAAACCTAATAAAAAAGTAAATTGAGGTCTTCAGACCACAAATGTTTTTTGGGACCTGGGTGAGCAAGAGATGCAGAGAGTAAATGTGACCATATCATTTTAACATGCTGTTTTGAGGAATCCTAAAGGGTTAAAGCCCTGCAGAATAGAGACTCTTCCTGTATAGTGTGTGCATGCTGTTTTATCCCCTTACTTGCGTCTGTTTTTCAGGGCCATGTGTATAATATTGTAATTGCATTTGTATGGCGCTTACTACCCCGTCAAAGCGCTTTTTCAGCGAGTAGCACGCGACTCCAGGACCCAAAAAGATTGGCGGTGAATTAGTATAGTGAAAATCAGAAATTAATTTGAGTAGTGGATATGTTAGATGAACCTGTAGATGTGGTGTACATGCACGAATAACCTTATTTTTAAGAGTTGAACACGTTTTGGAATTCATATGTCTGTTTTATGATTATAAAAGGGTTTCCTATGAGTTTTTTTCATGTGAGCAAATCTTCTGCAGAGGTGGGAAGTGGGCGCTATGAGGGATTGAAAGCGACGTGAGTTTGGACGCTCTCACAAATGTACACACTTATTGGTATTGACAAACTCCTTTGTGATCTTTCCCACCATTGAAAAAGTCGAGAATTACTCTTGCAAGTTTCCAGGAAAGGTAATTTACTAAAATGTGTAGGGGTGTTGGGGAAGGTGCATGCGGGGTGGGGGTGTGTGGAAATATTTTCCCCATGGAGGAAAAAGAAATAAGTGCCTTTGCACTTCATCTGCAGATTTTCCACGCATATATATTTCACAAAAGCTTTCCAACAGTGTACCTGAAAACCTGCCACTATTGCATGTTCCTAGGCGTACCTCGGAAACGTAGTTTGCCCGATGTCTATGTAAGACTTGAAGGGGTACTGTGTGAGCCTCCCCCCTGATGCTGGTACATTTCATATGTACAAGATGTGGGGTACCGCGCTTTAGGCCCAGACTCCTGAAGAACCTTCAAACCAACAGAGAACCAGATCGGTTACAGAGAATAAGCATTTTATTCCTCTGTTTATTTCAGAATGGTGGTCTAGTTCCCACAGGAGTGGTTTTGAGGTGCTAATGAAACACCCAGGACCTTGCATAAAGACAATAAAACAGTAACAAAACCACAGTCGGTTGTCAAATTTAAACCGCCTCTTTCTGAGGAGGAGTTTGTGCCATCTGTATTTCTTTTGACCAGGCAGGTGCCTCATGTAACAGGAGCTGAAACCAGCTGCATGTGTGCACATCTCTTATTCTTTGGGGGGGTGTTACACGTCAAAAGAAGGACTGCAGGATTGTCAAAGTTAGCACACATAAGGAGCTTGGATTAACTGTTCCATCTTCAGTTCCCGTGCCGATATGTTAGAAGTATTGTGGAGTCGATACTAAACTCAGTTTGTTGTTATCACACCCTCAGTAGAAGATGGCTTGTGGTAGTGGCCCATGTTGTTGTGCCTTCGGGAGGGGGTGTATATATGGGTGTTATGCTCTTTTAAGGCCCTTAATGCTTGTCCTTGAGCCTGTAGATTACATGTGTGGGGCATGCGTGGGGGTAGCAGCCGGTGTTTTCTGAACTCCCAATATTTTGAATATGTGCAGAACTGTAAGGCTTTTATAGAAACCATGCTCCCCACGTCAGCTGGCGGCCATGTGTGCTTTCCCAATATTGTTGTTTCAGCTGGGGTCCGTGCCTCGTCATGACAGACACCCACATCACCTACAGCTTGCGCACGTTTTGGGTACAGGAAGCGGACTCCCACAAGACATTTTTGTTGCTCTACAGAGGGTGCCAAACAGAATTTGTGGGCAGTGTGTAATTGATGTCTGTTTACATATCCAGTGCCTCTTTTTATTTTCCTTACAGCTTTCAAAAGGCAAAACCTCTTGCAATTTGATTTTTACTTGAATGCATATTTTTTTATTTACACCAATGCAGGCCCCTATTACTGTGCAAACCCACCCTCTCTAATTGTTGTTTTTAATGCAAGAAGTTAATTTAAGTCCTAATAATGTAAGTTCGTTGGAGGTGTCTTGACAGCCCATATCCAGTGCCTCTTTTTATTTTCCTTACAGCTTTCAAAAGGTAAAACCTCTTGCAATTTGATTTTTACTTGAATGCATATTTTTTTTATTTACACCACTGCAGGCCCCTATTACTGTGCAAACCCACCCTCTCTAATTGTTGTTTTTAATGCAAGAAGTTAATTTAAGTCCTAATAATGGAAGTTCGTTGGAGGTGTCTTGACAGCCCCTGAATGGCAGTAAGATTAGTCCCTTCACAAGCTGTTCCAATGGAGCGGTGTTTACAGAAACCTGCCCCACCCCGCAGAATCTACTGGTGTGTTGGGCTGCAAGGGGTAGAATGACAGAACTTATCTTCCAAAGCAAATATGGACAAGAAAACGTATAGCATGGTCACACTTGTGTGATTGCACCACAAAATCAAACTCTGAGCTCCCTACATACAACTTTCAGTCCAGTGCCCACTGCCTTCCCCTTAGACTGGAGCAGCTCTCTTCTCGTTGGCATGGTATAGGGTCAGAAGTCCCTGGTGTTATCTCATAGGCACGACCTTCTCGCATTTTATCATTCTGGATGGCCAGTGCGTTTGCTTGTGCAGAGACCCATGACCTTCTTAAACAGGCATTTGCAATGCAATAGGTCTCGCATTAATAAAAGTTTTAACAATTGGCGTTGCACATTATAATGCAACGCCAATACCTCAAGCTTTCAGTAATGCGAGACCTATTGCATTGCAAATGCTTGTTGTGTTTGCAATTGCTTTCATTTTCTATGCTAATGGTTTTCAATGCAGCCTATAGGATAACAATGCTTGTTCATTAGCAGATTGGTTTTGAGTCTACTCATTAAAAAGAGTTCAAGTAATGCTTGCCCTCCTGTGGTCTATATTCTAAACTATGTGATTAAAAAAGTAGTTAATTATTGTTACATTGATTTTCCTCTTTTATAGGGGCTACATTGATGTGTGAAAGAATGATATATGTATATATATATATATATATATATATATATATATAGAGCTGTATATATATATTTTCATATATATTTGTTATTATTTCTGGGGTTCCTGCGCATGGTCGGGAATATTCAGTGCTTATGGCTATTGATGAGGATACCCTGGAAGAGAATGAACATGGTATCATGTTGCCTACCCTCATTGATGTAGAACGGTGACTGTACTAACGGCAAAGCACATCAGTGTTATATTTGCGCTTCAAGAAACACTTCCTTATGAATCTCACCTAGGATCTTTACTGAAGGTTCCCCAGTAACCGAAGCAGCATTGTGTTGTCCTAATATTAGCTTTCATGTCTTTTGTTTTTACTTCACAGTGGAGGAGGTACCTAGCCTACAGGCAGAGCTTTCATATTACTCTTATGAATACGACCCTGATCCTTATGCATCAGACATAGATGACGTCTTCGCGACTGTGGGAGAACTAACACCAACACTCAGTATGCTAGATGGAGAAAAGAAACCGGAAACAATCAAGACAACAGAATGGTAAATTCCAGTGTGGTCATTAGAGGGTTCATGTATGTTTATATAGACTACCATCTCCGCCTCCTCACTCCGTCAACTATCTACTGCTTACAAGACGTTAGGACTTATTTTCCTTCAGAGCCTACTATGTTGTGTTTACCACAGTAAATAACTGAGTGAAGTACTTACACAGTTTACACGCCAAACTAATTCATTTCCAGCTTTCCTTGAGGAAGTGAAGTAATAAATGAAGAAATGTTCTATCACCCAATCCCTTCCTGCGCTATCTCCGAACATTACTCTTGCCGGTGCTGCTGGCCACAGAGGCCCTAATTACAAGTAAGTAAAATTCCAATCCTTGCAGAAACCCCTTTTTGTGTAGAGATCAGGATTATGTGCTGTGCAGTAAAGCTACACCCTCAAAATGTTCCTAAGGAAAACCTTTGCAGGTAAAACCTGATGAAATTTACCAAGGGAAAAATTCTAGATAAATACCAACCCATGCAGAATTTGGTTAGAAAAGAAAAATTGTAATTCCTCATTTTGCTGACGAAAACTCAGAATAAGAGGTAGATACTGCTCCCAGTAAATACTGCACTTTGTGATATCAGTATTCAATGGGTGCAGTAAATAGATCATCCCATTCCAAGCCACCTGTTATCAGGGTTTAACTGTTAGCACATCAGACTTTTTATACATCCCTTGTTAATATCAAAGATCATTCATTTTGACTTCTGTTTAAGGCAAAGGGATGAACTTGAATTTTATTTTAACCACTTAACTGCAGTTGATGAACCTTTCACGTCTGCAACAGTACCTTCAGAGTGCAGTGAAAGTACATAGTTCATCCTCTGTTGTCCTTTTGAAAATCCTAATTATGTTTACACCAAATAGGGTTTTCTTTTTTTTTTTTTAAAGTTGGTACATGAGGCAAGACTTTCCTCGCGTCTGGGTTTAACATTATTGTTTTGGGATAAGTGTGAAGCGAAGCAAGCTTACGTCTCACTGATTTTAAGTGAAACTACTTGGCACCACTAGTCAGCGCCATTAGGTACAGATTGGTTTCACTTTGGTTGGGGCACAAATTCAAACAGGAGAAAAACCACTGGAAAGAGCACAAAGTCCCCATTCCAGAAGTACCTCTCTGTAGTGGATCAGTACCAGGGAATCTCCACAGGAGTGTGATCCCCAAGCAGGAATCCACTCACTAGCATCAGGGATTTTGTTTTGGATGGGAAAGGCCCCTGTGGTCATGGGCAAGCGCTCCCCACTGCGTCCCCAAAAAAAACACGTATTCTGCCTGCTTGGGAGTGGATTCAGGGGTTTGTTCCCATTGTGCCCTCAGCGGACAGAAAGCCAATTTGATACCAGGGAGTATTCTTTTTTTTTTCAAATGAAGGGTTGGGAGCGGCCCACTCAAGCACTGGGCCACGGATGCCCCCCAAGTTGGGGAAAATACTCTTTCATCCTCCCTCCTCCCCATGGGCAGAAGGCACTCTAGACACCAGAGATAAAAAGTACTCCTGACAACAGTGATATATATATATATTATTTTAAAATAAAATAAAATACGGAATGGGGCAGTCCACTCAAGTATTGGGGCTTATCCCCACCTTAGATCACCAACAGTCTTTCTACCCCTGCTGGGAGGCAGACAATGGGTGGTATAGCAATAAAATGCAATACACCAGGAGATATGCATGTTTTTTAAATGAATAACCCAACCCTAAATCTCCAACAGTATTGCTGTCTCCCTTGTGCAAAAGTGGAGCATTTATTTTCAATCTGCCCCACAGGAGACTGTAGGGGGTGCAGAAATTCCATTATATGCCAGGTTATTTAAAACCCATTTATTATTCATTAGATTTTACCATTTGAACTGCGTGGTAGGTACACAATGAAAAAACATTATAGCAGCAGCACAGTTGCTGGCTGTGTGTTTCGCATATTTATCAATAGCGACAAAAAGCTATATAGACCTGCAACCTAAGGGGTCTGACGAATGTAAAGGTATATTGTAAGTCAAACTTAGAGTAAAAAAATTATCGATGAAAATGGTGCCACCTACTCTTATTTTTTACTATTTATTTTCCTTCATTGTTGATTACAACAGTTAATTTCTTTGAGAAAACTATGAGTGAGCTACACAACAGACCACTGTCTGAATTCTGATTTCTGAATTTTGACTACTTTTCAGAATTGTATAACTTTCCGAGTTCACCAATGGGTTTCACACGTTTCCAACACAAACTAATAAATAGAAACCACAAAAAGTAGGAAAAATCGACAACCATTTTGGAAAATGCAAAACTTGTGGCAAAGAAGATTGATTTTTGTTACAGTTGTGCTTGTTCCTGAAAGCCTGGAAGAGGCTGATCTTCAGCAACCTTTTTGTTAGAGCTGTTTTTACAGAAAAAAATGCTTTCTTCACACAGCACTTTTTTCTTTTGTTTTTAAATATACACAATGTTCCTATATTTTGGCTTTTTCTCAGTTCCCTATAGTGAATCCACAAATCCTGGTTAGCTTTAGAATTCAGCATGTGGTGAAAAGGTAAAAAGTTATCCTGGATACCTTTTGTGGGATAAAATCTATCTGAAGACTTAAGAATGAAGTGTCCCCACCATCAAAAATCAAGGCTTAGTACCGAGAAGGGGATAATGGGGGGGGGGGGGGGGGGGGGGGTGGGGGGGGGTGGATCCCCAGTAGCTTAATACCTTTCTCAGTGTAAGCATTCCAATTTACTTCTATCGCTAGTATATCGTCCAGAACAAAGATTCTTAACTCAAAAAGAAACTTGAGCAGCATTTGCTACCTCCTTTTGCTCATGTAGAATGATCCAAACTAATCAATTGTACAGGTACAGAGATGTTTACACCTATGGATAAAAACTGCCCTAGTAGCTCAATAAACATCAGACTGCGTCACACAGTTGCATGACATAGGCTGCGCAAAAGTGGCTGTGTTTAGATTGTAGCACAAGTTAAGACTAGGACCGGGCATGTGTTTGGTTTATAGTATTTAAATAAAAATCTTTGACAGTTCCTCAGAAACAGATCCATATTTTATATTTTGCCTAATTCTAAACGTTCAAGTTGGCAAGCATTTAGAATTAACTATATATAATGTCATATACAAACGTGCCTCGGTTAAAATTTCCATTTTTCCAGGAAGAACTTTAAAAACTGCGGTTTTCTACAGCATTTGCATCCTTTCACCTATGGCGGATAGTTTGACTAGTTTCAGCCTTCGATTGCCATATAAATCAGAGTTCAACAATGTGCTGTCACGTCTCATCTGTACATTTACATGAACATTCTTTAGTAATTCTATCCAGGTTACCACAGGGAGTTGTTATACCAGTCTCAAGGAGATGAAACTTCAGAAATATTTTCAGATAGTTGGAGGGAAGTGCCCTTTTTTGTCATGTTCACCGCCACATTTGCCACTGGTAATGATGTTTTTCAACTGATGAGCACTGGGTCCCTGCTAACCATGCCCCAGGGCCAGTGCTCCTTCCCTAAAACAAGGTAAAATTGTCTAATTGTCACACAATTGGCATACACATTTGGCACCCCTGTAAGTCCCTAGTAAGTGGTACCTAGGGCATGGGTACCAAATAGGGTCCCTATGGGCTGCAGCATATATTATGCCACCCTAAGGGAGCTCCATACAAATTGCCATAGCAGACTTCATTTCAAAGTGAAAACCATGAGTGAAAACACGATATGGCACACTTCCTGTGTGCCATGCCAAAGTCATTGCATGCAATATATGTAAATCAACGCTACAGCAGGCATTGTAGCCCTTAGGCAGGGTGCAATATATCATGTGAGGGCATATCTTCATGAGCAGCTATGCCCCTGTTCTGTCTAGTTCAATTACTAGATGGTACAAGTGAACAGGGCAGCCATCTTATGTATTTGTACTGGGCACTGGTCATTATGAATTCCCCAGCTACATGATGGCTTCACTGAAACCTACGGTGTTTGGTATCAAACACCTTGTCTTAATAAATCTGGACTGATGTCAGTATAAGATTTTTTATGACATGCACCCAAAGGGCACTTTAGAGGTGCCCCCTGAAAACCTACCAGTCGTCTAGTGTGCTGGCTGACTGTTATCAACCAGCTTGCCACCACAGGCATGCTTCTAAACCCCTGCAGGTGAGAGCCCATGCTCTCTGAGGCCAGAAACAATGCCTGCTCTGGAGGAAGGTGTTCACACCTCATCCGACAGGATCGCTAGTGAATCTGCATACCTGCCTTTGATATACAATCCAGCTTTCCCCAGACCTGGGAGATGCCACCCTCTGCGCTCGGGCCCTTTTGGCACCAGGACAGACAGGTAATTACCTATGCAAGTAGGTGTGTTGCACTACCAAGCTAGTGAAACCCTTAACGTGGGCTGCCTGATGTGCTCCACGAAAGAAGGGTTTCATCATCTTGTTTTTGGTGGAATTCGGAACTCTGGGACAGAGTTATGCCCACTCCCCACAAGAAGTAGTCTTATGCGGGTGTAGTGACCCCAGGGATAAGTAGCCCAGTGGCTACTACCCTTCATCCCCCTTAACTCCCTTAATTTTAGCATTTAGGTGGACCCCTGACATTAGGAATTCAGATTCACCTGACTGAAGAAGAAGTGCTAAGAAGAGCCGAAGAACGCAAGATCTGTGGACTACCTGTGGACTTCATGCTAAGCTCTGCCTGCCTGCTCCTGTCTAAACAAAAGCAAAGACCCGACACATCCTGCAGCTGTGCATCCTCCAAAAGCCTTGGAGGGCTGGCAGCACTTCGCCAACCAGCCAGCATCTCCTTTGAAGTTGAGGAGCCACTTCCCTGCATCGGTTCGCATATCTGCTGACGACCGGGTCCACCGACGCAGAAGCTGCCCAGGAGAAGGTCACCCTGCTTCAGGAGGTCAGAGATACATCTCCCCAACAAGGGTGGATATGCCAGGACCCCCAGGAGCCACCCTGCACCAATACCTGCGGTACCAGACCCCTTGCAGCAGGCAAGGCTTGTTCCGTGTCCAGCCCTAACACCAACACCGTCAAGACCGACCTACCGACGTGGGACATCAGCAACAGAGAGGCCATTGTCAAGAGTGGCCCTATTGTCCTGTTTTGTCCACATTTCCAGGTCAACCTAAAAAGTGAGAGCCTCAAACACAAGCGACACGTCGGACAAAACGACGCGCACCCCCCCAGAAACCCTTTAGAACCGAGCCCCCCTTTGGGTTCCAACGGACTTGTCCCCACCTGCACCACTTTCCTTCTTACAGGTTTCTCCATAGACTTTAGTGGTAGTGTTTGAGGCTACCTTTGCTGCCAGCACCTCTGCACCCAGACACACCAGGGAAGGTAAACCGTGTCTGCTGGTGGTTCTAAGGATCTTGGCCCCTAGTTCCCACAAGTCCAGAAGGGTAAACATTGTTTAACCAGCATGCGAAACAACACATGCTGTTACAAAGCGGTCATTACAACGACCGCGTTGTTACATCGCATGCCGTTACAACGGCTTGCTATAGGTGGCAGAAGGTTTTGGATTTTAAATCCAACACCTTCCCTACTGTTGCACAGACTGGAGTTGGAATAGTAAATTAGACTATTCCAACATCCAGCGCTCCCCCTACAGCAAGTCGTTGTAATGACTTGCGTTGTAATGGTATGCGGTGTAACAACTCAGTCATTGTAATGACCGCGTTCTAATCACATGCGTTCTAATCACATGCGTTATAACGTGGCCTATTCGTCCAGAAGATCAACTCTGTAACTCAATTACAAGTACCCCTTTACAGTGTATGCTTCTCCCATATAATAACATTACCGTGTTCAAGGCTCATGCTTCAAATCTGACAGCTGTATTTTCTAAAAATCACTAACTTGAAAAGTACTTACCTAATCTTGTTGATCTTCGTGTCTAAATTAATATAAAAATCTATGTTATTTTTCTAAATTGGTGTCGGATTTCCTTATTGAGTTTGTGTCTCATTTATTGACTCTCTGTGTGCAAACAAATGCCTATCACTCCTCTCTGACAAGACTAAGGCTGCTCAACCACACTACCACAAATTGAGCACCTTGGGATTGTTAAAGTAAGCCCCTGTACAATAATAAGGGATACCTGGACTCTGTACATTGCACCTTTTGGTACACTATATAGAAAGGCAGCTTCCTACAATAGTCATATCAGATAACAAGCCATGATGTTTACTCCTGTACTTAAGATCTGTGACAGACTTTTATACAGAGATAGCTAGCTAGCTTATCGATGTATGCCAGCAAACTAAATTTTACCACACTTGACTTACAAATCAGAGCCTAGCACACAGCATAAAATAGACCATTATTTTAAAAAAAAACTTGCAGGATCTTTCACTACTCCAACAAAAGAGCAACAAATGTTATTCTAACATCCCAGCTTGCATACTGAAATATATTTATCCAGCTACTTTTTGCAGCTGCATGCATTATAACAGATAACCACACATAGGATGGGGAGACAAAGCCAGATTATTAGTTCTGTAGGTGCGTGCCTCATAGTTTGGATTATATCTGTTTTATAGTACTTTAACACCAGAAGAAAAATACTGTTGAATTTTCCATCATAGTATGGATTAAATCTGCTTTATAGTACTTTAACACCAGAAGGAAAATACTGTTGAATTTTCTAACGTTCTATGTGTTTTTCTTAGCTTTGCCCAAAAAGGCTCAGCCATGATTACATGTGGAATGTACGGTGACAATTCCTGGTTTATTATGACAAAAAACTATGGCTGCAGACACCCAGCAAGCAATTCTTGTTTCAGCAAATTGTCCTTTTCGTGAGGGACACTAACAGCTGATCAGATAGTTGGAAAGATTTAGGGGCATATTATCAAGGTCCGGCGTTAAAATTGTCGCCGCTTTATCGGCAGAAAACTGCTGCTAAAGCGGCGATAATGGGCTTGATAATATGCCCTTGAGAATTCCCATAGAAGCCCATGTTCTCCTGTGAACCTGGGCTTCTATTGGAATTCTCCAGAGCATATTATCAAGCCCATTATCGCTGCTTTAGCGGCAGTTTTCTGCCGATAAAGCGGCGATAATTTTAACGCCGGACCTTGATAATATGCCCCTTAGTTCTTTCAATATAAGTCTTTAAACAACTTTTGACGTCCAAGGTATGAAGGGCCCTTTCTGCTGCGTTGCTTGGATTCTCAAAGTATGTTTTTAATACTACTGATTGGTTTAAACAGAACTCAGGTGGCTTTTTAGGTATAAAACACGGATTTCTTCGCAGTATGACTCTGTCTTCCCTGAATTGGAGAAAGGATTGTTTGATTGTAAAGGCGTTTATTTTGCTAACTCTCCTTGCATAAGTTAGCACCAAAAGAAGTGCCACTTTCCAAGAAAGGAATTTTCATTCCACTTTTGATTATTGGCTTGAAAATACTTCTCTTTAGTTGAAATAGAAGTATGTTTAAATGCCATGGATTAGGAGGAGGTCTTATTGGTGGAAAGACTCTAACTAGACATTTAAGGAATTCTTTAACGTTTCTATTTGACCAAACCGATGGGTGTGTACAGATCTAGCTAGTTGTAAAAAGTATGGCAATATTTGTTGTGGCAAAGATGATACTGCGTGTAAACTGTGGTTGGCACACCAGAAACAGAACAGCTTCTATTTAACTCCATACGTATTATTTGTTGAAGCTGCTCTGACATTAGATAATGTTTTTCTGCATTCCTTCAGAATATCTAGAAGGTGGCATTCATGAACCAAGCTTTCAAGCCTAGAGAGCGTGGGTCAGTATTTAGGATCTGGCCACTGCATCATGTCAGTAGATTCTGTGAGGGTCTCAATGGAGTTCTGGGTTGCTCTGATAAGTGAAGTATCTCTGGCCCACCTGGTTTCTGGGCCAACACAGGGCTATCAGAATAAAGACACTCAATAAAGTGCTTCGGGACAAAATCCCTTCTCTTGACTCCTCCCCTGACCAAGACCAGCTTTCCGTGCACCAATGGCTCACAGCGGCCATTGATTCTGCACTACCTCTGTATAAAGCCACAGTTTAGAACCCATCTTCCTGCCCCTTGGTTTACTGATTCTCTTAAACAAGATAAAAACATTGCAAAGCATTAGAAAGACAATGGAGGAAACATTACTTGTCTGATGCTAAGTTGGAGGATATGGGAGCATTAAAGAGATATCATGCTCTTTGCAGATAGGCTTGTGCAGCCTTCTTCACTGAGAAGATTTCTAGCTCCCAAAACTGTCAGAAAACTTTGTTTAAGGTGGTCACGAAACTCTCAGCTGCCAGTGCATTCTTGTCCCCTCTCTCCCTCGCTCTCCCAACCCCAATGTGATGAGCTAGCGCTGTTCTTCTACAATAAGGTCAAGTAGATCCATGACCAACTTGCTGTGGATGCCTCCCAACAAGGGAATCTAATGTTTCCTGTCAGCCCCATGGGAGGGCCTCCTCAAACTTCCTGTCGTTGAGATATATTTAGTCTGGTTCACCTCTTGATTCTCTCCCCCCTCTCAACTTAGTCTCTTGGACGAGGTGGCCCTTTCTGTGATTCTTAATCTTCTTAATACTTCTCTAAGTACAGGTTTGGTACCTCAGGGGTGGAAACATGCACTCGTCCTTCCTCTACTTAAAAAGGAAGGTCTTCACCCTCTCTGTCGGTCTAATTTTCGTCCCATTTCTATTTTGCCTTTGTTTTCTAAAATGTTGGAACGACACATTAATACTCAACTTTCTTCCTTTGTCACAACTCGCAATCTGCTGCACCCCTCACAGTCTGGCTTTATACCTGGCCATAGTACTGAGTCTGCTCTTCTCTGGGTTACTGAACACCTGAGGCTACACCTTGACTTCGGAGGTACTTCCACCCTCATCCTGCTGGATTTGAGCGCGGGTTTTGATATGGTGTCACATTCTCTTCTGATAGACTGTCTCAAAGCCTCTGGCATTGTGGGTCTGGCTCTGAGGTGGTTGATCTCTTTTTTAAAAGACCGTACCTTCCAGGTCTTATCGAATAAAGTGAGATCTAACACTCTAGCTCTACCCTCTGGAGTACCTCAGGGTTCTATTTGGAGCCCTTTACTTTTTAGGTCTCGCCTGAGCCAGCGCATGCGCTGCTCTGGCGGGACTTTTAGTAAGTGCGCTTTTGAAAATGCTGCCATGGCCTAGAGCTTGCGGTTACGCGCATGGGCGCGCGCAATCAGGCGCCATCTGTTTTTCCTCAGGCGCCATCTGGCTTTCCACCCTTACACTCGCAGCGGCTTTCATCGCTCACGATTACTTTCACCGCGCGGCCAATGCTTGTGATTCTAGTGGTTCTGACTCGAAACATCTGTGTTTTGTTATCCGTGGTTAAGCAAGAGCTGCAGAGATGATTGTTTTCCTACAGCGGGATCTCTCTTGGTGGATTTTCATGCCCCCTCCCCACCCGGCTGTATTGTTTCAGCAGCCCGTTCTTCCCGCCCCCCCCTCCCCTCCCCATATCCAATGACTGTGAATGGATTCTCTCTGCACAGTGTTTCCAGCCACATCATCCAGGGCATGGGCAGCTCTTGCTGTTCCCACAGGCTAGTCCAACCTGTGCGTACAATAAAGTTCCACCAAGAGCCAGCACCAGCTGCTACTCCCCTCTGTCTGGTGTCTCTCAGCTGAGTAACAGTCTCTTATCACAAAGAACGTAGCTCACACAGAGAGTCTGCTTTAAACATCCCATTCCGTAATACACACTGCTACAAAAGCCGTATCGCTTTCTGTTTTGCCATGGCATGCTGCTAAGGGACAGTCATTGCGATGGTTGTCTCCTGCTATGAAATGGGGGGAGGACTGGGAAGAAAACAGACTTTTGTGGCCAGTAGAAATGACCAGCAGAATGCCACAGCAGTATGGAAGTCTGTGAACTTTCAAGCACGCAGCGCAGATCTTCGGTCCTTTATCCCTGCGTATTGCACCACCCAAAACCCTGCTGTCACATTTCGGCCTTCACATGATTTTTGGGGAGTATTCGGTAGTAGTATTCAGCTTGCAGTGTCCATGTTGTACTAGTTATTGTTATGTGCGAGACAACATAAGGGCACATAGGTGCAAAGATGAGCATCCCTTTGATACGCCTCAGCACACCCGATGTTTTCCGCTCCCCACCCTAAGTTTCTTTCTCCGCACTCGCTTTATTACAAAAACACTTTTGCGCTTTTTTTCTTTTCAAGGGGCTCGCTGCAGAGCACCATTCATTGTTGAACATTATTCAATATATTTCAGGCTTTACAGTGCCACTTCTGATGGCAACCTTTATCCATGGTTTAGTCACAAGGTGTCTTTGGCATAGCATCATTCTTTTAAGTGTGAGTAATCAAGTTCAAGTTCAAGAAAACTTTATTTCGGAATAAATCCATAAAAGCACATAAAATCAATATAAAACATTTGACGACAATATATAAAATCTTTAAAAATAATGCATCCAACAGCTAATACATACTAATTACATACATAAATCAGATCGACATTTTTAAGTATTTTTTCCGTTTGTGCCAGAAAGCCCCCAAGAATTTAGCCACTGCAAACACAATGTGCGCGGCCGTTTCGCTCTTAAGAATTCTAAAGGCTTGATGGCACCTTACGAAGCCCAGGTTCCTACAGATGGGAATGATCCACTTTCTGCGGAGCTCAGTATAGCCCGTGCAAAAAAATATAAAATGCAGCTCAGTTTCCTCACTTGCGCTGCATGCCGGGCAAATACTGGCTGTCGACGGGGACCAGGAGCTAGTGAAAGCACGAATTGGCAAAGACCCGTGCCTCCATTGCAGGTAGAGCTTCCTAATTATTACGGGGTAAACATTATCCAAGGCCGATTCGAAGATGTATGTACTCTTCATAAGAAGGAATTGATTTGTTAGGGACCCTAGGGATTTGGAGGGTCGGAGTAAAGGAGCCTTAGAATCATGGTACACCTTGGTTAGAGCCTTTTTAGAAAGCTTGGAGCAAGCATTACCAGGATCATTCCATAGTGCATCTAGTCCTAGGCTCATTAAACTATTCCTTATGAATTTAAGCCAAGGAATGTTCCCCGAATTTGGGAAGCTGAGAACTTCCTGGAGACCCTGTCTATAGTGAATCAATTCAGGCACCGTCCATAATCTGCGCCAGTAGATCACATTACGAAATGCCAACTCTTCCTCCAGTGGTCTAATGCCTAAGTCAAGTCGTAGAGGCACTAGCGGTGTACTCGGAGGAAGAGCTGCTAGGCACCTAAGGAATCTGTTCTCCTCCTTTGTCAGGCTGTCCAGGATTTTATGACCCCATAGTTCACTCCCATAAGTAACTGCTCCTCTTGCTTGAACCCTATAAATATGAAGAGGAGGGCCTATGGGTTTAAGGGTTGACCTATTCTTCCCCACCATTGCTAGTATTCCACCAATATGTTGCGCCAGCTTCAGCCTTGTTTTCTCCTGATGTTGACCCCACCCCAATTCCTCGTTGAGTGTGACACCAAGGTATTCAAACGTGCTCACTCGGTCTAGTACATTTTCCCCAATGCGAGGAATACGGTGAAACCTGGGTGGCGGATTGAAGGCCATAAATTTGGTCTTTGTGGTGTTAATTTCCAAGCCATGCTCTCTACAGAAGTCCCCAAAACCATCCAGAACACGCTGGATTCCCATAGGTGACTTGGAGAGAAGGAGGGTATCATCAGCAAACATAATTGCCGGGACCCTCCTTCCCGCCAACTTCGGGACATCCGAATTGGGGACCCCATTAAGGTGGTCAATGACCCCGTTAACAAAGAGGCAGAACAGGGTTGGTGCAAGTACGCACCCCTGTCTTACCCCTCTCTCAACGGGAAACTTGTTTGAGAGTACTCCCTGCGCACCGCACCTCACACGGGCATAGGTGTTTGTATGGAGGCGGATGATCATATTCAGGAGATCAGCTGGCATCCCAACTTTCGCCAGGACTTCCCAGAGCTTACCACGCGGAACAAGGTCGAACGCAGCCCTTAGATCTACAAATACAGTATAGAGGCTGCCACCCTCCAGCTGTATTGTTTTCCAATGTATAAGGGACAGCCTAAAGACCTGGTCCACGGTAGAGATCTTCTGGCGAAACCCAGCCTGAAGAGGGCTCAGGACATCCCTCTCCTCGATCCAGTCCAAAAGTCGATCCAAGAGAAGCCTCGCAAAGAGTTTCTGTGGAACGTCTATCAGACTGATCGGTCTATAGTTGGCGGGGAGCAAAGGTGAGCCCCTTTTAAAAATGGGCACAATCTCCGCCCCCAGCCAAGTTGGGGGAAGTGCCATCCCATGAGTAATTGCATTGAACAGTATCAGAAAGTACAATGCCCAGATTCTGACTTCGTGCCTTAGGAGGTCGCCTGGGATCTTATCTAAACCTGGCGCTTTTCCTAAAGAAAGGCAAGTGATTGCCCTTTCCACTTCCTCCAGCTTAAAGTCTTCCAACGCAATGCAACTATCAATGGGGTTCACTAAGCTCTCAGACGGAGTTCCCATTTGGTCTAACCCAACACTGCTATAGAGGGACGAGAAGTGTTTTTCCCAGACTTCGGCTGTAACATTACCTTCTATTGCCTTAACAGGCTCAGCAGAACCATGTCTGACTATGTGCCAAAATTTTTTGGAATCTCTAACTTTGAGAGCAGATGTTATTTCTGACCAGTTCTCCCAGTCCCAGTCTATTTTCGCAGCTTCAAGACTGGACTTATAGGCCACCCTCTTTTCCCTGATCACAGAGGGTGTTTCCTTATTTTTAAGTGCTTGGAGGAGATCTTTCTTTGCTACCCTACAGCTGGCATTGAACCAAGAGGCTCTTTCACTCCTTGGTTTCCTGCCCCGGACCACAGGATTCAGTACCTCAGCTAGGTAGGGACAAAGAGTCTGATGGATATCCTCAAGGGAAGAACAGCCTTCCGACAAGGGCAATTGAGGGAGAAGGCTCTCTATTCTTTCCAAAGTTACAGCCACTTGCTCATATATAGCCCTTATACGGTTCGGTTTCTCTAGTAGTCTATCCCACCTTAGTCTTCGTCTGTTGCTAGACAGAGTGAGGCCAAGGGCAGGTAAACTATTTCCCCGAGTTTCTGGCCTAAGGAAACCATCCGCAGCTAATGAGAGGATTAGGGGGTTATGATCACTATCAGCCCTTTGGGCAATTTTAAAGTCTAATGCCAATTTCCAGTCTTGGAGTCTGATCAGTATGTAATCGATCCGGGACTCCTGCCTTGGTCTGTTAAAAGTTGGCTGGGGCGGGTTATCCCCCTTGAACCTACCATTGCATGCTCTAAGTGAATTTGCCAATATTAATGTTAGAACTTGCAATAAGAGAGGTGATGCTACCCTGACTGGCGGACCTGTAATTCTTTGGATTCCCCAAAGATCATCCTCCTCACTGCTGATCCCATCTAGATACGTCGGGAGTGGTTCAAACTGAATATTGAAATCCCCTCCGACCAAGAGTATATCTGGGCCAGTGAGGGAGTCAAGAAAAAGCCCTAAATCCTCCAGTGTCCTTGAGGTGGCTGCAACTCCAACCGGTCTAGAGTATATGTTTACCAGTCTCAGACCCGCCCCATTGGGCCAACGCAAGACGACACATAGGATATCCAGAGAGTTAGTTTCTACCACCTCGGCAGTACAACCTAAATGACAAGCAATCCATGTTGATAGGCCACCAGACGGGCGTCCCTTCCCGCCCCATCTAGCTGGAATATCAAAAATAGCAAAACCGGGGTGGGTAAGATTTTCTCTGGCCCACGTCTCTTGGAACATGCATATATCATGTTCTTTAATGAAGTTTTCCCAATCAGTATTGCCTAACTTATTGGGGAGCCCAGCCACGTTCCATGACAAAATCTCTAAAGCCCTCATAGTTCTAGTTACAGGCATAAAGGCCTCGTGCGGGGTAATTTCTTCTATCCTTAAGAGAGCACAGACCTCCCGCTCACTTTGTGCGTTGCATGAGGACCCCTGTAGAACTTTGGCCTTTCGTGGGAAGCAGCCACCCACCGCCTCCACCCCGTTCTCCCTGTGTGCGGAACGGTAAGGTTCGGTAGCTATTTCATCTATGGCCACCAGAGCGTGTTCCAGGGGCCCTGAGTGAGCCGCCAGTGAGGACATATGTTGCCTGTCAGAGATAGAATGGTGTGGACAGCAAGTCGACCGTTTGAAAATCAAATCCATACCCTCATCCTGGTCCCCCTGTGTGCTATGCCCACAGACAAAAGAAATACTGAGTCAATCACAGTCATCGACTCCTGATAAAGCCCCAAATCTATTGACAACTTCGAGGGGAGTAAATGGTAGCGTGTAATTCACCCTCCGAGGTCCCATTCTGTGATTCCTAGGTGGAACCGTAATCCATTCTGCTACATTTTCATATGCCACATGACTAGGTACATGCATGTTACAATGTGGAACAAGGGGAGCAGATGGTGCTACGAATGGATGAAAAGGGGCCACTGTTTTTCTTGGAGCCCTGGGATGTACATTATAAGAGACTATTGATCTTGGGTAAAAATGAGATAATACACGGGGATTTATAGATCCCCGTGTGGAGCCCAAGGGGTAGTCTAAGATGTATTTGACTGCATTGGGGTCTCTAAAATTTATAATGATTACATCCCCTTCTAGATCTTTGATTCTACGGCCCAACCAAGGAAGTCTCCGAACATGCAGTATCTCTCCATTGATGTTAGGGGGAAGGGGTCTATTTGTCCTAAGCCAGTGCACGATTTTGTTTTTTAGGTTGTAATAACCCTCATTTCTGCCCTTATCCAGAGGTGGAACTTCAGTTAACACCACCACATATGGTACCGCCTCTGGGGGCAAATTAACTTGATGGCTACGTAGATCACTTACTCTAGCTGAGAGGTGATTCTCCCCCTTCTCGTTTGGGGATGTTACTCTGTTAGGGTTTACTATTTCCTTCCTTAGTTCACCGTCTACGTATTGGCCATGACTTAGATTAATTGCGGTGAGGGTGGGCTTATCCCTACGCTGAGAATTGGAGCTACCTATCTCGTTAATCCTAGTGTGCGTGAGAGGTGGATCTAAATTCATAAGGGGAGACGGGTAGTGAGTGGAATCTTTCGGTGTCCCTGGATGTTTTGTGAATAAAGATTCTAAATTCCCCAGTCGTGACTCTATATTTTTTAATCTTTCTATGATAGGTAGAGTGAACGATCTAATCAGCTTCTCGATGCTCTCAAGGTGTGATGTCACTGTACATAATTCAGGTAGGAGCAATGGAGAGCGAGACAAGTCAGGAGGGGGAAGAACCAGGGAGGTGGAGGGTGTTACAGCCAAGTCACGTGTAATTAAGAGTGGTAATGGAGCCTTTGTCAGTGGTGCAATGCTCTCAGTTTGTGTGGGGCCCTTGCCAAAATCAGTGTGCTTAATATTGCGAATTGGCAGGTTACCTAGCCTCTTTCTTCTCTTGAGCGGGGGGGGCCTTATAACTTTGGACACCGGCACCCTCCCTGCCTTCTTAATAGTAGTCTTAGCCCTCGGTTCAGTTGGAATAATAACAATATCGGTTTCCTTTCCAGAAATAGTAGAAGTACTAGCGGGAGACAAATTAATTAAAACTGGTGACGGGTTAAAATTACAGGGTGTAGGATCAATTGTTCTTAACAGCTCTGGGACGTTATCCATGGCTAGCGCCTCCTGTGTCAAGATTGAAGGGCTTAGCACATTAAGGGACGAAGTCAGAGGAGATGTACTGTCCAGTAATGTCCTATTTTTCATACACTCTATGGAGCGGCGTCGCTCAGCCCTTCGTTCAGCGAGTGTGGTCTCCTTGTCCGTGGGTACTGTCATCTTTTTAAAATAGTCTACCAATGTACCTTTGGTTGGGACGCCATGTTTAGCAGGAGAGTTAATAGCTACAATATCAGCCATATTAATACTAACAGTGTCAAACTGTAGACTCACGGTTAGTAGATGTTGCAAATAGGGAATTACCCCAGTCCGGTCTCCTCGTGACTCAGAGGGCCTCAGAGGGCCCGCTCTTTGCCCGGTCTTCGCCCCGGCTCTCGTCCCGCACGCGTCCCGCTAGCGCGCGAGAGTTGTATTGTGATAATATAGAAGAGGGGGCGGAGATAGGGGAGGAGTCGGGAAGAGGGCCAGGTGCAGCCGGTGTGGAGCGCGCACAGCTCCCTGGTCCTCGCAGTCCCGAATGCGTGGATCTCAAACAGCAGGCTCTCCCCTGCAGCAGGTAAGTTCAGGCAACGTTATGGCTTCAGGATGCGGCGTCCATTGTGTTTGACAAGCCCCAGTGTCCAACAACAGGGAAACGGTCCTCGAGCGGCTCCCGCGAAGCGGGGGCCGCGAGTCGTAATATACTTTGCGGGGGAGGAGTCGGGAAGAGGGCCAGGTGCAGCCGGTGTGGAGCGCGCACAGCTCCCTGGTCCTCGCAGTCCCGAATGCGTGGATCTCAAACAGCAGGCTCTCCCCTGCAGCAGGTAAGTTCAGGCAACGTTATGGCTTCAGGATGCGGCGTCCGTTGTGTTTGACAAGCCCCAGTGTCCAACAACAGGGAAACGGTCCTCGAGCGGCTCCCGCGAAGCGGGGGCCGCGAGTCGTAATATACTTTGTGGGGGAGGAGTCGGGAAGAGGGCCAGGTGCAGCCGGTGTGGAGCGCGCACAGCTCCCTGGTCCTCGCAGTCCCGAATGCGTGGATCTCAAACAGCAGGCTCTCCCCTGCAGCAGGTAAGTTCAGGCAACGTTATGGCTTCAGGATGCGGCGTCCGTTGTGTTTGACAAGCCCCAGTGTCCAACAACAGGGAAACGGTCGTCGAATCTCAGTAAAAGGTCCTCCTGCAGCACACAGTGATACATTGCAGCTATCTCTGGTGGACGCTGAGGTGGCTGGGGCGCATGATGTTGAAGCTGAGGTGTGCACATGCAGCCTGGATGTGGACTGGTTTCCCGGGTGTTAGGATGTACTTGCTCCGTAGAGGGCGGGGCAGTAGTTGACACGGCTGGTGTTGTGCTCCTGGGGCATGGTCTGTCTTTCCCTGGAGTGGATCTATCTGTGGATCATGTGCATCAAGCAGAGGGTGTTGCACCCTGAGGAACAGATGCTGGTGATTAGCATGGTAAATGTGAGTGACAATTCCATGATGCACACCATCTTGTGTGCGAGGCCACTGGGTGCATGTGCAGGGCTCTTGCGGGTGGGACACAAGCAGTTGAGCCACCTGTAAGGGGACAATCCTCAGATGATTACCTCAGTCCTGTACAAGTTCAGCCTCAGGTGGCTGATGTTCAGCCATCCATCAATGGATCTCATGCCTTCTTGAATGTTGGAACTGTCAATGGCTGCGTCTTTGGTGAGGGTGAGGAGCACCTGGCTGTCAATGGCATACGAGCTGATGAAGAGGTGCTGTGTGCATGTGATGCCGGTGAGGGGGACCTGGACACATTGAGGATTGACACGCTGAGAGATGATACCTGGGCCATGTGCCAGATTATGCTACTATACTACATGCTGAAGGCATGAGTCTCACTCCCATGGCCTTGCTGGTGTACGGAGCCGGTGGGGATTAGGAGGGACATTACCTGGTTGCTGTGACAGGGCCTGGAAGGCGGGGCAGCGCTGTGTAGGCATTTGGAGTTGCACAATCATCATGCAAAGGTGTTGTGTGTGCGTCTAGGGTATGGCTGAGAGCAGGCGGTAGCTCCTTGGATGGACAATGCTTGGAGGGTGGCTGCAACATCAGACTGTAGTGTAATGTGGGTCATGTGAGGACATGAGGTTCGTGCAATGTGCACGTTGCATGTGCTTAAGGTCCAGCCTTTGGCACCGCGTGTGCGCAACAGTGGCACAGACAAGCTGATGCCAGACAAAGGCATGGGTGCAGGGAGGAAGGGAGGAGCATCTTTGAGGTGTGTGTGTTGCCGAATCTGTAAACTCTCAGTGCCCTCGCTGCAGGGGTTGCAGCAGCAGGCGGCATGACATGGAAACTATGCCACTAGTTGCACACAAAGACAAGGATGTCAGAAAGGACTACTGCAACAGGCGTATGTAAACGGGAGTGTCCGGTTCCCCATGGCACACCCAGAGACAATGGATGCACAATCCCCAAAGATGACTGACACCGGATCATTAAACTGAAGGACGAGCTGCGCACAGGATACACTCCCTCAGCAGGTGTTGACGGTCTGTTGTGGCAACCAACATACTCAAATACATACACAACCATGGACATTATGCACAATGGATATTCTGATCCCTGAAGAACTGCATGCATGTTGCTAAACTACACATAGACTAATATGCCCAATCTTTGACAACTATGCCAGAGATGCCGCATGCAAAGTGGCAAGAGACCAGCAATGACAGAGATGAGGCACCTTGGAGGGTGAAGTACACCTTTATTACTCAGGTTCACACCTAGGGAAATGCATCAATAGGAACAGACTCACAGGTCATTTGGCAGAACATGTGGGACCTACACTGGACACCCCCTTCACAACACAGATGCTGTAAATCCATTGAACTGGCACACAAGTGAAGTGTGTGAGCCAAACACCCCCTGCTGCACACGGAGGGGCTTCAATTCCCCATTTACCCTCTCATGGGGATGTCCCACACTATGTCCACCCGTAGCATCCCGTATGTTTCAGAGGGAAGTTGTACACATATTGATGCCTTCATCAGAATCCACTGTCCCATCACAGATGACTGCTACGAAGGGTGACTATCAATACATGGGAGTCATGCAACATGTCATGTGCCCCATGGTGAGTCGACATGTATGTATAGTAACACAACATGCACAGGAGCAGTGCCCACACATTACAAACACCTACCAACACCAAAATGCCGTGCAGCAATGCTTAACCAAATAGACTTTTCCCCATGTCCGTGCATGGGACGCTGATTCAGCACACGTTGCAATACTCATGAGGAATAGCGGGAGCCCAACGATGACACGAGCAGACAGCCTGCCAAACAACCTGGGGATGACAGAGACACAAGAAGTCAGGGAAGAGATTGTCATCCGCATGCATGGTAATTTACTCTACAGGAATAAGTCTGTCACCATGCTATATTACAATTGAGTGTCTAAGCGAAAATGTGTGGAAGGACATCATCACTCGAGTGACACATCTGAACACACATCTAAGTCACTTAGCATACAGTCAGCTGGACACACACATTGCAACACATGCCACACAAGGCTCCATTCGTGCACACTCAGATCCATGGACTCACCATTATGAGAAGAAGTTGCGTATGAGCTGATTCCGGATGTTGTCCTCCTCCTCCTCCTCATCGTCACTTGCCTCATGACCAAGCCCTTCATCCTCCACGGGTGGATGTTACTGCTCATCCGGATCCAGGATGAGTGGCACAGCCTTCTCCACTGCCATGTTGTGCAGCATGCAGCACACGAGGAAGATCTTGCAGGCCTTCACCGGGGAATATGGGAGGGACCCGCCTGTCTTGTGAAGGCACCGGAATCTGCTCTTCAGGAGGCCAAACATCCTCTCAATCACTCGCCTGGTCTGTCCATGTGCGTTGTTGTAACGGTGATCTGCAGCTGTTCTGGGGTTGCGGAGGGGTGTCATCAGCCATGGCATGTTGGGATAGCCAGAGTCCCCTACATGGAAACATCATGTAAAGAAGTGGGTCAGGAGATGCCGTAAGATAATAAAATAGCGCTAAACAGAGGACAAACAGAGTATACCCACCAACAAGACATGCTCGTTCATTGTGCAGCCCCAGCATAATTTTTGGCACCCTGCTATGCCTCATGATGTAGGCATCGTGTGCTGACCCTGGAAAACGTGCACAGACATGGGTAATCAGCATGTTAGCAAGACACACCACAAGGGCATTTATAGAGTGGTAATGTTCAAGGTTCAAAGACACTTTATTCGGATAACGTCGTATCCATACAAGCACAAAGACACAGCAACAAACAGGTTCAAAATGGGCAAATTAGAGAGTCATAATAAAACCATAGCAGCATACCATATACAATAATCTTTAGATTCATAAAAATTCATTAGTAGATAGTGTAAAAGCTCAAGGTTTAGACATCATTTGGAGGGCTCGAACTGCAATTCTCCAAAAAGTGCCTGTGCGAAAGACCAACTCTTCATCGCCCAGGGTAAGTGATCAGTCAGTCAGTCAGAAAGCTTTATTTCGATAAAAGGTTATATCATAAAAGCATATACATACAAACATAAAAGAAACATACAATTCATCAAAAGAGCAATATTTAGAACGAATCACAATATTTGTAAAAATGCTCTCAATCTGATAGCTTAATGGCTGATTTGAAAAGTCCCAATATCAACAAGGTTAAAAAGTTTAAAATAGGATTAAAAAAGACAGTAAAAGTGCATTGTGCAGGATCATGTAATAGAGCTGAGGAGTTTACTTCTGATGATCCAAGACCACCCCAGAAATTTGGCCACAGCACAGACTAACAGCAAGCTTGTGTCTGTTCGTAATATGCGTAGTGCCACACGATAGTTTGATATGCCCAGGAGACTGCAAGCAGGGCCTAACCATCTTCTTCTCGGGTTTTTATACGCTGGGCATTCAAACATAATGTGGGCTGTGCTTTCAACCTTCTCCACGCAGTTCAAACAAGTGTCAGGGGTCTGATGGGGAGGCTTCCATTTGCTAGTAAACTCTCGAGTTGGGAGAATCTCGAGTCTGAACTGGAGGTACAATGATCTGTCCCTTGGCTTTTGCACAAATTCAAAGTAAGGCTCGAAGCTAACAGACTGTTTGTGAATATAAAAAGCTTCAGTTAACCTGCCTGTTTTGGGATTACTGAGGTCCTGGTTGTCAATCCAAGCCCAGTAGGCTCTTTTGTAATCCGCCTTGCTCACGGGAGCTCCATGCTCCCAGGCATCATTTAAGCCAAGCTGATTAAGGGATTTTTTGATGTTGCGGAGCAAGCTTATTTTATGGGAGCCTATAGTATTCATAATTTCTCTCAGGCCCTCAGTATATTTAGCTAGCTCCGGGGTGCGCCATAGGCGAGCCCAGAATAGCAAAGGGCGTAGCCTTGCGATATCCTTGATCGAGCGCCTACCCAAATCACTAAAGAGTGGTTTCAATGGGGTACCCCTTGGCAATGAGACTAGATCTCTCAAAAATTTGTTCTCGGACAAGGTGATTTCTTCAAGATTATCATAACCCCATAATTCGGCTCCATATAGGAACGAACCGACTGCTTTGGCCTGGTAGATCACTAATGCGGGAGTGATTGGCTTGCTCCTCGAGGAGCGATGTTCTTTGGCAATAACTCCCGTGGCTCGTTTGTAATTAAGCAGCATCTTGTTAATATGGGGTTTCCAGCTTAGGCTATCGGAGATTCTGATTCCGAGATAGTCAAATAGTTTGACATATTCTAGGGGGGTTCCATCAAACATGATGGGGACGCTGGGTGATATGTGCGATTTAAAGGAAAGAAGCTTGGTCTTTGTTGTGTTGATAGCCAGACCTCTCAGTGTACAGAACAAATGAAATCTATCTAGGAGCTTCTGTAACCCTGCTGGTGTCTTAGAAATCAGGAGGGTGTCGTCCGCAAAGAGGAGAGTGGGGACTTTTTCGCCCGCCAGGGCAGGGGCGTCAGCTGGTACATCTTGCAAAAATTTCACCACTCCGTTCACAAATAGGGAAAAGAGGGTGGGCGCCAATACACAGCCCTGGCGGACTCCTCTATTAACTGGGATCTTTTCAGTTCTCTGGGCCTGGGTTCCCCACCTCACCCTTGCAAAATTGCCCTCATGAAGCCGGACCAGAAGGTCGAGGACAGGAGATGGAACACCCATTTCCCGGAGAACAGACCAAAGACGATCACGAGGGACCAGGTCGAAGGCGGACTTCAGATCTATGAAGGCTAGATGGAGGCTGCCCCTACCGATCAAGACAACCTTCCAGTGTAACAATAGCAGCCTAAAGACCTGGTCAATCGTGCTCGTGTTCGGTCTGAACCCAGCCTGATAATGCGACAAGACACTATTCTCATTGGCCCAAGATAGAATACATTCCAACAGAACCCTGCCAACCACCTTCTGGCTAATATCAATAAGACTTATTGGTCGGTAGTTGGCCGGGTCCTCCCTGGAGCCCTTCTTAAATATTGGTATTACCTCCGCTCCTTTCCATGACTCAGGGATAGGTAACCCCTTGAGGAGGGCGTTAAGTAAAATGGTAAAGTACACTGCCCAGTGTTTAGGGTCGGAACGGAACAGATCACCAGGGAGGCCATCAGGGCCTGGGGCTTTGGCTGGGACCAATTTGTTAATAGCAGTCAAGACTTCCGCCTCCGTAAAAAGATCGTAATTCTCCAGAATGGGGTCTATCAGAGTAGTGGAGGGAAAGACCCTAGAACTTTGGATGTCCTCGCCTGAATAGAGATTCGAAAAGTGAACAAACCATTCCTGGTTTGTGATATGGTTCAGGATTGCGTCGGGGTCAGAGCCTCTCGAGTATCTACAAAGGTTCCAAAATGTAGTTCCATCTCTGGCTAGACTAGCGGTTTTCAAAGCCAACCAGTGAGATTCCTCCCAGGTACACTTGGCTTTAGTCACGGCCTTCCTATAAACCGACCTGGCAGATTTAATTAGGCAGCAATCCTTGGTTTTGATGGCAGTTGCAAGCTTTTTCCTGCTAGATCTACACTCAGAATTGAACCAGGAACCAGGCGATTTGTGTTTATTAGATTTACTGATGGAAGAGGATACCATAAAAAGTGACCCAATCGACTCAACTGTAGCTGCATGTATGGTCCCGGCCCTTGAACTCCCATCGGATTCCTCACATACTTGCCTAAGTTCTGCGGTTTTTGATAGCAGTATTTCTTTTATGGAAGTAAGTTTTTGCTCATCTAGTGCAATTTTAGGCCATTTAAGATATCTTTTGCAGTTCGATGGGATAATATCTTTAGTAGACAATGTGGGACAAGGGTCAGAGATTGGTTGGTCGAGGGGCCATGGGTTCTTCAGTGTTAAACACAGGGGATTATGGTCGCTATCGGTGGTAGGGGCTATAACCAAATCCACTGCATAACGCCAGAGTCTACGATCGATCAAAATATAATCGATTCGAGATGGGCTGGAAATTCTGTTGAAAGTAAATGCTGCAAGAAGATCGGAAGGAAGTCGACCATTGGCAGCTCTCAGCCCAAATTCCAGAGTCAAGGCATTCAGTTGGATTATCACCGGCGTCCATCTCTTCACTGGAGGAACTGTCAGAGAGGGTATCCCCCACCTAGCATCTTCCTCTTCAACCTCTAGAATGTCTTCGGAGGCGAGGGGTTCATAAGTGCAATTCAAGTCTCCAGCGACCAGAATGAGTGAATTGGAGGGACAAGAGGAAAGCTCCTCTTCCAAAGTGGTAACAATAGGTGACTTAGTTCCTCCGATATATACATTAAAGAGCTCGATGGTAGGCCCCCCTTTCAGCCCACTCAGGGTTATATGCAGCACATCTGGAGAGGGACTTTGTACATGACAAACTCTACAGGAAAGGGCAATATTTATCCATATCATAAGGCCTCCAGAGGGACGTCCTCGGCCAGTAGATACTGCAGGGACACAGTGGCAGGTATAACCGGATTTATACAAGGGTGTTTAGACTCCATGTCTCTTGAAATATACAAATATCGAAAGTGGCAATAAAATTATTCCAGTCCGGCAATATAAGTTTGGCTTTCAAGCCAGCAATATTCCATGAAATAATTTTTAAATCAGTTTTTGGAGCTAAAAGTAGAAAAGTATCAGAATCCATGGTAGGTGAAATGGAAACTACAGGTTGTGTCCCACTTCCCCCCCTGACCTCACTAGAAGTGGCAGAAGAGGGTATTGGAAGGGGCAATCTGCTGTTGGTATTAGGGGCAGCATAGGGCACTTTACAAAGATTTGGTGATGTGTTTATCACCGGGGTTAGTCAGTCAATATATTCCAAGGTGGATGCATCCTCAGCTCCATAATTCGACAACCCACCCCTCCTCCCCGCAGAATCGTGGCTTGGTGTGGGAAAGCGTCTAAATTGAATAGAAGACGAGTCCGGGGAGGATGATCTATATTCAAGAGCTATAAGGCCATCAGCTAGAAGGTGGTTAGCTAGGGTCAACTCAATTGTATCCGTGGGGTTGTCGTTAGATCTAAGTCTGCGGGCCCTTATTAGGTCATCTCTTATGAGGGATCGGCAACCTCTGACATGACGGATCCAGTGGGTGACCTTATTTTTTAGGGATTCTTCGCCCTCATACCCAGCGGTCATGGGAACACCCACCATGTAAACAATGGGCTGTATAGTGGCCGTGGGTCTTTGCACTTTGGGAGATGAGAAAGACAAGTCGTGAACTGAAGTTTTTTGGGAGGGATAGGGCTGTCTGATCATGGTGTGTGGATTCGTAGTTGAGCGAGACTTGATGTTGGAATTAGCGGGATTAATCCCAGCTCTAGTGATGGGTAAAGACTTTGGTCTAGCTTGCGGGATGATGATAGTGGTGGAGTCAGAGTGGGTGTGCGAGGATCATTATTTAGTAAGGGAGATACTGATAGATTTGGATGACAAGCAGTAGCAGGTAAAGTGATTAGAGGTTGCGGTGGTTGCATAAAGGTTTTTTGGCAGGTGACAGCAATTCCAATACTAGTGCTTTTAAATCGCTAATTTCTTGCTTCAGAGCCTTGATGGTTTCCATAATTAGTCCCGAGTCTGAAGCAGCCCCTCCTAACTGGTCTTGGTGTGGCCCATCCCCTTCTGGCACAGTCCCGGATCCAGAGCCCAGAGCTATACATGGATTAGATGTTACAGGTACATCGGGACTAACAATGCTACCAATGGACTCAACATTATCAATATCAATATCAGCTAAGGCCTCGAAACGATTTGTACAAACGATGGCAATGGAGTCAAGAGGGGCCAAATTAACGACAGGGGCAAGAGGACTTTCTTCCTCAATGTTTAGCATAGAATTGGCACTATGGCTCTGCAAAGCGTCCCTTTCCGCTGTTTGGTTTGAGATGGCTTTTTTGCTAAACATTTGGGGGATGGTAACAGAGCCTGGGCGATGATTGTTTGAAGGCAATTGGAGTGGGGGCGTGGCAATTAAGTCCGAGTCTAGGATGGAAGTACAATCATCAACCAAAGATTCTATGCGATCTAAGGCGGTAGCGGGCGTAGATTTTTTACAAGGCTTTCTGGCCTTATTCCTTTTTGCCACGCTGCCAGTGAGGCTAACAGCACCCCCGTTCACATCCGACATTTTCCTTTTGCCCATCGTGGGCCACACTCACCCACACGGTAGATGGCTAGCTGATATACAGATACCAAAAATCAAGAATATGACAGAGGTCCCCACAGTAGCAACACAGTACCTTATGTTAGGGTCAGCAAGAGTGTTGTAGGGTGCCGTCTCCGCCGCGGGTCTCGGGCGTAAGGGAGGTGGCCCGACCCGGCCTCCTCTGGCCCCGGACGGCCACAGACGGCCCGCCCTCTGCCCGGGCTCAGCCCGGCGCGTCCCGCGACGCGGAGAGAGCCTGGCCTTTTGAAGCGCCTCCGGGCGCGCTGGTGGGCGGAAGTGGGCAGGATTCGCAAAGCCTCACGGGAGAAATAGTCTCCCCCGACTGCGGCCGATGCTGTAGTTTGGCGGCAGGGGAGACTGACAGCGTTGCCATCCCGTCTCTGATGCGCTGCGTTGGGCCCAGGAACTGCTCGTGAGGTCAAGCCTCGTCCGCTGTGCTGCTATAGCCCAGATGGCAATAGGCTGGCGGGGTGGCGTTTCGCTAAGGCGGAGGTGTCAGGCCTGCCGTGGTAATGTTTACGGTTGCGATAGGCCACCTCCGGTGCCTGTGGTGGTACCAAAGCCACATGTGTCCCATCAATAGACCCTATGACATGGGGCATCCCTCCCAGGGCATAGAACTCACCCTTGACACCTGTCAACTGCTCACGAGTTGGAAAATGGATGAATTCATCCAGGTGCTCCAACATGGCTTTTAAAAAATCATGCAGGACACGGCTGAACATGGTCTGTGACATGCCACCAACATCAGCTATGGTGAATTGAAACGTACCGGTGGCAAAAAAATGTAGGGCTGCCATCACCTTCATCTTGGGCGTCAGCGCAGTAGGATACCTGTGTCGTGGTTGGAGGTGTTGTTCAAGCTTTGCGGTCAAGTACTCAATCAACTGTTGCGAGAAGCCGTAACGTCTTATGCAGTGAGTACCTAACAACATCAATGTCAATGAACTGAGCACATGCTCAACTGCTACTACACATCAGCTAAATACAGAGTCAGGTCTGTGCTACACATCTAGGACACGTATGGCAGCCAGGTGATACTCCTACGACAAGCCAGCTACACCCGTTGATAGTCATGTTCTACATGACATGGCACGGAACTAACTGTGGGCCAGTGTAAGTGAACAGCCAGAGACATCACAGGAGTGACATACATCCACAAATCTGCATTGGAAGGATGTCATCTCGTACAGACTGCTGGCGGCAAGCTAGACGCCTAGGTCACATGTCATTGGAAATGTACAGATCATACACATAGCGATGAAGGGGTATACGTGAAAAACGAAAACACAGACATGGATACGGCGCATATATGTCCTCATGTCATAAAATCATCTTTGAAGCATCCAGACACACGTAACGTGTGAATCCACATGTGGCATGGTGTGCGTATATGTGTGCCATGCCCATCTACACACAGACACATGTTGGATGCAGCAACAGCAGATGCAGTTGACGGAACACCAGCAAGCTCATGGGAACACATGACACACACAGGACATGTTCACATCGGGGCACGCTGTTACTTAGATGTCAGGTGTTAGTGTCCCTGGCATCAGGGGACATTTGCGGGTGTTGGTGACTGTGCCATACCAGTGATGCAGTGCTTGACACGTTTGTACTACATGCACACATGTGCATTGTGGGAAGGGGGAGTGTGCCACATACTGCCCCATCACACATGACATGTGTACACAGGTCATCACACATCTATTGTGCTAAAACATGAGGAGACATGTGCCACATCACTGCCTGACACACCTAGGCCCTGCACATGTAGGACTGGAATGACTATGACTTGATGTACAGCCGTGCACGAGTCTGACACCTCCATTCCATTCGTGTGCGCCTCCTATCACCTGTGTAAGCTGTGAAGCGCACCGTACACACGCTCTGAGGGCGTGTGAACGGTCCGTATCATCACACTGTTGTTCCCGCCGGAGTACGGGTGTGTGTACGGACCGTACACACATACGTGTACGACCAGTGTGTACATGTACGTGTACGACCAGTATGTACACCTACGTGTACACACTGGTCGTACACCTACGTGTACACACTGGTCGTACACGTACGTGTACGCCCTGGTAGTCCACATACGTGTTCACACTGGTAGTCCACATACGTGTACGCCCTGGTAGTCCACGTACGTGTACGCCCTGGTAGTCCACGTACGTGTACACACTGGTAGTCCACGTACATGTGTACACACTGGTAGTCCACGTACGTGTACGCCCTAGTAGTCCACGTACGTGTACGCCCTAGTAGTCCACATACGTGTACGCACTGGTAGTCCTCGCAGAACGGGGAGGAATGGCTGGTTGTGAAGGAATCTGCAGCTAGAATCGTCTATACCAGATGCATCGTTACCGAAGGTAAGTAACTTGTACATCTGATAGAGACTACTAGCCGCAGATTCCTTAACATAGAATAGATACCTGTGAGAAGTTGGCCTGATATATGATGTCACTAATTCTAGTGTACACCTTGTATCAGTCCAAACAACCCTTATGGTGATTGGTTGTAAAGTCAACCTTATAGACCAGCTATCCTAGTGGTAGCATGGACAAGAGCAGTCTTAGGCTAAACTCTGAATGGCATGTGAAGCCAGCTGTAATACCATATGTAACCCCTTGAATACCAAATGAAAGGACACCACAACAGATATTTATCAAAATAGAATGTATTTATTCTAGTCAAACCCTCAGCACTCTTTATGAGATTCGAGGTAAGTACAACACAGTCTTAATTATGCATACATTAAATCACACAGGTAAGTAATACAGTTAGGCCCTAGGGGCCACGCAAACCATATACTACATAAGTGGTATAAGGACCACTGTCACACACACAGGATAGGCCTAGGCCTAGGGAATCACTGGGGCTACACTACACTACCAACAGTTAGGAAGTGGGAGGCCCACGGGATTCAGGTGCAGAGTGGAAACACTCACGCGTAATGCGTATAATCGATAGAAATAGTACAGTTTAGAATTATGAAGATTTAGGACACTTCTGGAGTAACTAGGAAGTCGAGACTTGAAAACTAGACACTAGGATAGTCAATACCCTGATGAGCACCGGAGTACCCAAGTTACCTAGCCCACGGTCTGCGGGTGCATAGGTGTGAACTTGCGTCGGGTTTCGTCGTGGACTTCTATGGATGCCTGAAGGAAAGTTGCTAACAGGCAGTCAGTGAAGAGTGTCCGGTGGATCCCAAGGCCGGGATCAAGAAGGAAGGATACCTGCAAGCAGAAGGGACAGAGTCTGGGTCACTAGCCAGTGACCACATGGAACCAGGAAGGAACCAGGCGATGTCGTGAAGATTGCAGGTGAAGAGGTGAAGTTTGTCGCAGCAGCCACGGGTACCAGGAGACGTCGAGGACGACCAGGACTAGGATGCGAGCTGTCCCACGAAGGCTCTTGCTGTCGGCGGCGTCGAAGTCGAACTAGGACTCACCAAGCCTTGGCAAGCGGAACCCACGAAGAATGGAGGACTTGCTTCTGGTGCAGACCAGGAAGGTCTGGGGTGCTTCTCTTTTGTAGAGGAGCAGGAGCCAGTCTGGAGGAGCCAACCCAGCAGTGGAAATTCAAAGGTGTGTCGTCGCAAAGGCCGCTAGCCAACGGGCAAGCAACCGGACAGACGCGACAAGCAGGAAAATGCAGAAGGGCCCCACGCAGGACTCGTGGAGTGTGGGGGGCTGATCTTCGGTGCAGATGGTGCTTGGGGTTGGGGCTTCTCAATCCCCGGTGCACAACTTCGAGGGTGCCTCAGAAGCTGCGCTGGAAGATACTCGCCACTTTTCCCAGGTAGCCGGTCCCACGTCTCTCGTCGCCTCCACGGATCTCAGCTCGGCTGTGGATGTGGATCAGGGTCGGAGAAGTCTGGAAGTCAAGGCTCTGGTCGGGCTCTGCAGTCGGTCCCTGCAGTCGGTCCCTCGTAGAACTTCAGCAAAGCAAAGGGTAAGTCTCTTGATGGTGCCTGTTTGCACAGGGTAGCCACTCCTTGGCCACAAGGGAGATTCATCAGTCTTCTTCTTTCGTCGAATGTCGAAGGTCCAGAGTTTCTGTTCAAGTTGCAGGTTCAGGATAATCTAATTTCAGCAGGGCCCAACTAGCTACTAATATACTGGGCTAGTGGGCTGGGCTACCTGCAAGGTCCCTCCTATGGGTGGGACCAGGAAGGGGAGTGGCTACACCCCCTTTCCTTTGCCCAGTTTCGCGCCAGAGCTGGGGCTGGAGTGCCCCAGCACCGGTTTGAACTGGACTATGCATGGAGCACCTTGTGTGCCCCAGGCATGTCTCATTCCTTTCAGCCCTCCCTGCCCAATACACTAAAGTCTGTCTGTACAGCAGGTACCCCAGAGTCAGTGGGCAGCTATCTTGTGGCTCTCCTTTTCTGACAAAGGTAGAGACAAGCTCCTCACAGTCAGTGATGAGGATGCTAACAATTACAAAGTCCTGAAGAGTGCTCTAATAGATGGGTTTGGCTTAACCACTGAGCAATATAGGTTGTTGTTCAGAGACACCCAGAAGACACAGACACAGGACTGGTCTGATTTTGTGGATTGTGCCACTAAGGCTTTGGAGGGTTGGTTAACTGGCAGCAAGGTGCAGGACTATACAGGATTGTACAACTTGATTATGAGGGAGCAGATCCTTAGTAATTGTCAGAACCAGCTTCTCCATCAACACCTGGTAGACTCAGATTTGACCTTTCCCCAAGAATTGGGAAAGAGGGCAGATAAATGGGTCAGGACCAGGATTAGGCCTAAAAATCAGGGTGGTGACCAAAAGAAAGATACCACCAAGCCTCAAGAGAAGGGTGGGGATAAAGCAAAAGAGAAATCTTCCTCAGGGCCCCAAAACTCCACACATGGTGGTGGGTCCCAAGCTCCCTCCTCTACCACAGTTAAAAAGCCTTACTGCCATAAATGTAAAATTCCTGGGCATTGGAAAACTGACAGCAGTTGCCCAAAGGGTAAAAACAAAACTGTTCCTCCAATTACTCCAGTCACGCCACCTATTACTGTCAGCAGTAATCCCCTAGGTGGTGGGAGGGCCCCCAAAAATTTGGTTGGGTTTTCTTGGGGAACACAGGGGGACCCTGGCTTAGCCAATTCCCCTACAGCAGCTACTCTTGTCTGTGATGGTGGCATGGGGTTTGCCAACTTCACTGCCTGTCCCAACACTTTGGGTAGGTACAGACAGGAACCCTACATCAATGGTAGAAAAGCTGAGGCCTACAGAGACACTGGAGCTAGCATCACTATGGTGGCCCATAGGCTAGTTCCCTCTGAGCAGCTTTTACCTGGTTTCTCATACCAGGTAACTAACATTGATGGCAAACAGAACAGTCATCCCATGGCAGAGGTATGTCTCAGCTGGGGAGGTGTCACTGGCCCTAAAAGGGTGGCAGTGTCCCCAACCTTGCCTGTAGACTGCTTACTGGGGAATGACTTAGAACTCTCAGCTTGGGCTGGAGTTGAACAAGACACCCATTCTAAAATGGTAGGCCTTTCACAAAAGGGTAGTGGGGTTGTGCCAGCCACAACCCCTGTCCAAGTAGATTTCTTCCCTGAAAAGGTTGGAAGGGCAGTGGTAGCCACAGCCCAGGCAAAGACAGACTTCCCTGTAGAGATTGGCAGAGCTGTGACAGTCACAGCTCAAACCCAAACTGAGTGCCTCCCTGAAAAGGTTGGCAAGGCTGTAATGGTCTCAGCCCATACTCAGACTGACATAGGTGTAGTGAAGCCTGAAACTATGGATCACTCCACACAAACAGAGAGTAGTGGGGAGGAAGAAAAGTCTCCCTCTCCCCAGACATTAGGAAAAGGTCAGCCTCCTCAGGGATCTGACCTCACCCCTTGTGAAGGAACTGACCCAGAGGTAGCCAGGCCTGGCCTGGCAGAGCCTCTGATGTCAGTGGCCCCTTCCAAGGTTGGACCCAGTCTGGTGCAGGTAGCCTGCCTCTCTCTACCCTGCCTCAGTCAGCCCAGGGCTTCAGAGGTCAGGGAGGCCAGTGTACCCCAAGAGGGCCCCTGTCCACAAGAACCCCCCCCCCATCAAAAGAATGAGGGTTGCCTGGCTAGTAGCCCTAGCCAGGTGATGGTTAAACACATTCCTGAGGGATCTCCTTTACAGGTAGTTAGGGACCTCCCCCAGAGGGATTCTGTTGGGCACAGGCAAACATGGGACCTTAGGGCCCCAAACCTGACATGTCCCTCCAGTAAGCCCACAAAAGGGACCCAGCCTCCAGCTTTAGGTAGCCAGAGGCTGACCCTGAGAGCACAGTGCAACTCAGTTAAAGAAAGAAAGGCATCCAAGGTGGAGGATGATTGGAGGAAGCTGAGGCCTCACTTTGAGGACACTCACTTCAGTACTCCATCTCAACACCAGCCTTTTACTTTGCAAAGATACACCAAAGGTAGAGATTCCCTATGGTGGAGACCCTATGATACCTTTAGGGTGAGGGATTGCTTAGTGGACCATGAGACAGGGGGTAACCATGCCAGTGCTGGTTCTTCCTTATATGGCCACTTAGGCAATAGAGGCTTACCTTGTCAAGGACAGCCTTATCTCCTTTCGTTTGGGGGGGGGTGGGGGGGTTGTGTAGGAAGTAGGATATCTGACTATGGTTACCCCCAACTTTTTGCCTAGTGTCTAGCTGGTTTTTCGACTTAGTTGGCCTGAGATCCTGCCATTCAGGGTCTCAGGCTGTCTGCTCTCTCTTTAAAATGGACTCCATGTACCCAGGGTACATACCCAATTGGTAAGGATCACCTTATTGGACCCTGTACAGTGTACCCTAGGTACCCAGGGCATAGGTGTACCCTAGGCCTCCCAGGGGCTGCAGCATGTATTAAGCCACCCCTGGTCTGGCCTTCCATTATGACACAACTGGCTGATCACTCAGCTGGAGCAAGGTTGTGTAATCACCCCTTACTTAGGTGTAATATACCTACCTTATATATAGACACATGTGTACCTATCAGCCACTCCTATGGCAGGCCTTAACAATCCTGGAGGCAGAGTGCTTGGTAACATGTGAGATGGTGCTCTAGCATGAGCTGAGCCTGTCTGCAGCTTTCGGAACCATGTCCTTATAGCTGTTCTATGATATAGCCTACCATATACTCTTAAAGTACCTTATAATCTTAAACGGTTATGGTAACTATGGTTTGGCTTTATCAAAACATGTCGTGTAAGGTGTCTAACACTTTGGAATAATACCCCCATACCATTTCTGGTGATGAGGATATTATTCCTCCCTTATAGAGGGAGAGACATGTTAAAATCCTACTTTGCTGTTTAACTCTCACCAAAGCCTCAGCATCACAAAATGGATGCTGCTGCCACAGACACGAGTCTGACCTCCTGCTGCTGGGAGCCCTCCCAGCCAGGGAGGCCTGGACAATAGGTTTCCTGCTTGGGGAGGTGCTAGCACCTCCCCAGACAGACTTTAGTGTATTGGGGCAGGGAGGGCTGAAAGGAATGAGACATGCCTCGGGCACACAAGGTGCTCCATGCATAGTCCAGTTCAAACCGGTGTACCCTAGCACTAGCTAGGGTACACTGTACAGGGTCCAATAAGGTGATCCTTACCAATTGGGTATGTACCTAGGGTACATGGAGTTCATTTTAAAGAGAGAGCAGACAGCCTGAGACCCTGAATGGCAGGATCTCAGGCCAACTAAGTCGAAAAACCAGCTAGACACTAGGCAAAAAGTTGGGGGTAACCATAGTCAGATATCCACCTTCCTACAATGAGGGTCCTCAGAAAAGAGCCTTAACTTCCCACAAGATGAACAGGAACGGAAAAGAGACTTCTTACATGAAGACATGATGAGAAAAACTCAAACCAGAGCAAAGAACTGAGCAGAGCTCAGGGAGACTCCCTTCACACGACGTGCGGTAGAAAATCTGAGGACCTGAGCCTCTGAGGAGAAGGTTCTAGAGGGTGCTTGCGCCTGATTGGCTGGAGTTTGGACTATAAAACGACATTGATATGTCAGTAAAGTGATTCTTTTTCTCAATGCTTTCTTATGTGTCAATACTATCCTATGGTATTTTTCACTTGATATGCTAGTTCTGAAATGTATATAAAGTTTATTTGGATATGTATATGCTATTATGTGGTTATGTATGTTTATGTATATACATGACACATTGCTTTTTATATACCGTGGGACTCCCACTTCGACAACGGGGAATATTCAAGCATGTGAATCTATGAAAGACAAGCCAAATACTGGAGAAATTAGAAGATTTGGGTCAACTGGAGGAGGAAAAGGAGGCGGGGAGGTGTTAGTACTTATCTCCCTTCATTTCAAGGGTATTTCAGATTCGTCTGAAGTGTCCAGTTTCCTCTTTTTTGGAGGCTTGGCGACGCCTTGGCCAGTCTCTGGGTCAATAAAAAGAGTTTTTTGTTTTGGATCCGAAAAATCAGGTACATGCTGTGTGGGCAAAATGTCTTTTTCCGGTGCCGAAGATTTTGGGTCAGCATGTTCTTAGGACCGAGTTTCTGAGGCTTTTTGTGGGGTTTTGGACTCCTTAGGTTATGCTATAGGAGTTTGAGAGTCTGAGACTTTTTTCAGCTCCGACGATTTTTTTGGTTCCGAAGCCATTTTCGGCTCCGAAGATTTTTTCGGTTCCGAATGTTTGTCCCTGGTATGTTTCGACGCTGAGGGTTTCGGCGTCGAGGCTGTTTTCCGTGCCGACGAAGAAGGGAGCGGCACATCTTTGGTCTTGTGCTTCGGTGCCAAGGGTGACTTTTCGGCACCGGAATGGGGTCGGCTCAAGCCCGAGCCAGAAGGCTTATCTTTGGGTTTCATAGCCGGGGGCGGGGCATCTGAGACCTGTTGCCGGTGTCGACCCGAGCGCGAGGGCGAAGGTGTTACCAGAACCTTAGGTTTGTTTTTTGGGAGAGGGGTTTTGGTACTCACAGACTGCTGAGCTGGGGTGAGTGTCTCCTCTTCGACGTCGGAGTCATCGGCCTCGGAGACGGAGATGTCTTCTTCATCAATTTGTTGCTCCGGCTGGACATTGGGATCTGCTTCGAAGATGTCCGGAATCGAGCTGCTTCCGTGAGACATTTTGTGACGTCGAGCCCGACGATCACGGATGGTTTTCTTCGACCTGAAAGAGGAACAGGCCCCGCAGTTCTTGTCTTCATGCTCCGGGGAGAGGCAGAGGTTACAAACCTCGTGCAAGTCCGTGTGTGGGAACCTAGCACCACACCCGGGGCATTTTTTGAAAGGAGTCCTTTCCACTGACTGCAGGCGTGGTCAGCGCAGAGAGGCCCAACGGTCAGCGTTGAAGATCGAGGAGTGTGTTTTTAAAAAAGCACGCCAAAAGGGAAACGCGATCGAGACAATACCGTCGAGTGTAGAGGAAATGCGCGTCAAAGGGGTTTGAAGCTGGCACCGACCCGGAGCGCAGCAAATCACATCCGAACCCGATGGCGGAAAAAACAATCTGCAGATGTAGTCGATGCCCATGCGCAATATCGTCCTAAGGAGGAGTCACCTACCTCGTGACTACATAAGACTTCTTCCAAGACAAAAACAAAGTGCAAACATCCGAGCCCAACACCAGATTGTGATCTATGCACAAGTATACGATCTACTGCTCATATGCCTCGAACTATATGTTACCACAATAGTGCATTGTGGGCGATGTAGTAAAAAAGTCAGCTTAGGAGTCATATGTACATTTATTGGGACACATATCACATGGGTGAATATAATGTATCTCATTTGTCCCACAAATCCCCCCTGAGGTACATTGTAAGGACACCAGTGTGAGGGAGTGGATGATGCCAACATGGCAGCGGTGGAACTCATCCCTACAGTCAACCAAGCACCGCACCACCCCAATCTTGCTCTCTGTCACTGTCACCAGAGGCCGCAACCATGGAGGAAGATGAGTTCCCTCTGCCACCAAGTCCCATCCCACAGCCAAGTGTAAGCCAACACTAGGGTGGGTGCAAAAGGTGTCGTGAGGCACGTGAAGCTATGAAGATGAAGTCAATGCACATTTGTTTGTCGGCCTAGAGGCATCCCTGATCCAAACTCAATGCCTACAAAACAAACAGTTAAAACTAATGAGCAGGAACATGAATAACATGCAGCAAAGCATATCTGTTGTCTTTGACGATATTGGGACACAAATAACAGCAATGAATAGCAATGTAGTGAGCCTGACCACTGCCATACAGGAATTATGCAAGCAGATGGCGGCCAACAGTGCCTATCAGGGACATTGTGATCACAGTGCTGCGGCTAGGATGGACCGGCTAAGTCGTTCAATTGGTTGCTTTGCCAATTCGACTACAAGCCTCTCAAGAAGAAACGTTACATTGCAGGTGGAGATGGGACACTTTTGCGGTGACATTGCCAGGGGCCTAGGGTAGATCATGTCTGCTGTTGAACTGCTACAGACCACACAGGAAGAGGCGCTAGAGATGCCCCTAAGGATAGTGAGCAGATATCTAGTGTGAGTAGTGTATTGGCCACTTGTGGCCGTACCGTACCCCTTTTGGAGACCAAGGAGGGTCAGGGCATGTTGGACATAGCCAGAAAAAAGCATTTATGGACACCTAGCTTGGCATGTTCACATAGCTTTGCTTGTTGATGTAACCACCATTTTTTTCAATTTTGCTTACCACTTGGTAATTATACAGTTTGAAAATGTAACACAAAACGTGTTGCCTGACATTAAAGGTGACTTTTGTTTGGAATATTGTCTATGCGTACATCATTTCAGTGAGGGCAGTGTTACTAATAACTCAACTTGCAAAGTAATGTGTTGCTATGTGATCCCGTTTGTGTCTCCCCTCCACTGCTATGCTCCGGTCTCCAGGCTGTTGGAGAGGGGCTTCGGGCTCTTCCTCTAACTAATCTGTGTCCTCCAAACTGAGGTGGAGCCCGCGCCTGGTCGCTATGCTGTGTAAAATGGCACAGGTTGAGACAATTTTGCAAGCTATCTTCGGAGCATACTGGAGTGCACATCCCCTTTTGTGAAGGCACCGGAAACTTGATTTGAGCATGCCAACGGTCCTTTCAATGACAGTGCTGGTGTGTCGATTGGCAATGATGTAACGTCTCTCATTTTGGTATGCGGGTGCTATGTATGGGGTCAGAATCCAAGGTTGTAACGCATATTCACTGTCACCTAGCAGATGAAAGGTAAGTGTAAGCATGGCTAGATCTGGTATTAGACAGACACTTGTCCTTTATTTTACAGCATCACATCACCTATTAAATAGCCACGATCAAACTCCCCACGTTCCAGGCGTTGTTGTACTCCACTGTGCCTGAGGAGGATGCTTGAGTAATGGGTGCTCCCTGGGTATTTAGCCATTGTGTCTGTGATGACATTATGGGCATCGCATATCACCTAGATTTTGAGGGAATGGGTATTTTTCTCATTTCTGAACAGATATCCACCACAACCCTTCCAGCCACCAATGGCACCTCTACAAACAGTTCAACCTGAATATGACAACCAGTCTTTTTTAGGGTATGGCCCACAGAGATCCAGAGGCAGGAGAAGAAACACACAGGCTCAGGTACACTAGGACCAATCCACGGGTCCACACACAGGAACCAGGAGTAATACAAAAAAGAATTCCACTCAAGTAGGGAACAACACAAACCCAGCCTCGTAGTGAACTTAAGTAAGAGGATCCTCTCCAAGGATGAGGAACTTGTTCTTAACAGAGGACTTGGTTTTGTTATTACGTCAGAGGGGGCGATGTCTTTCAAATTCAGTGCGAGCTAGCACAATTCTTTCGGAAAATAAGATTACACTATTTTTTTTAAAGATAAACAATTAACAGAACATGATGAAAGCGAACAGAATACAGGCCTTAGACCACGATCCACGTTCAATCCTCCTGGACATATGGTACCATCCCAGGTACTGACTTTTGAAAAAGCAGTCCAAGGAAAGATTGTTGAATTGTGTAAGCACAAGCGTAACAGCTATAACAATTTACCACGTTTAGAACAACAAGCCTTGCATTCTCAATCAAAGGATAGTGGAATTACAATCAAACCCGCCGATAAAGGTGGTTCTATTGTCATCTTAGACACAACCGATTACAGAACTGAATGCCTTCGGCAGCTCAGTGATAACAGATCCTATAGGGTCCTTATAAAAGATCCTACTGAGAGACTGAAGAAAAGTATTGGAGATCTCACTGAAGAAGCACTGAATGAAGGGTGGATAACAACACGTGAAGCCCAATATCTACAAACAAAGTTTCCGGTAACACCGTATTTCTGCATCTTACAGAAGGTGCAAAGAATCCAGAGACCACCTCCTGGCAGGTTAATAATTTCAGGCCTTGGTTCTATTCTATAACCTTTATCCACCTTTGTGGATTACTTTTTGAGACCAATCGTACAGAAGATGCCAACGTATCTTCAGGATACGAAAGATGTTTTACGACTATTACCCCAAATTGAATTCAACACGGAGAGAGACTTTTTAGTTTCCTTCGATGTCGAATCACTGTATACTTCCATTCCTCAAGATGAAACCTTAGATACAGTGGCTTCCATTCTAGAAGAAAACGATTTGAAATCTATCACACCGGTACACTTTATTATGTCCCTTGCCCGCTTGGCAATGAAAGACAACTTTTTTAAGTATGAAGACACCTTATACTTACAAATCTCAGGGACCAGTATGGGCAGTGTCTTTGCGCCGAGCTTGGCGAATTTGTATGTACACTCCTTCGAACAAGAGCATGTCCTTACTCCAGCCAATCATTTTCTTGAATCGATTCGCTTATGGAAGCGCTATATCGATGATGTGCTGGTGGTGTGGCGGGGTGATCATGAGTCCATTCTTCTGTTCCATCAATGGCTGAACACACGTAATGAGTTCTTGAAATTCACAGTAGAAATGAATAAGACAAAATTGGCTTTTCTAGACCTGTCCATTTTTGCCACACCATTGGGCCTAGAAAGCGAACTATACCGCAAGCCCATGGCACGTTATTCACTACTGCGATATGATAGTCAACATCCTAAAGCGCTAAGGGACAATTTGCCTTACGGGCTGTTTCTTCGAGTCCGAAGAAACTGCTCAACTTCAAACAGTTTTAAGGACCACGCAGAACTACTAAGAGAACAGCTGTTGGATAGACACTATCCCCATAAACTTGTTAAACGAGCTTTGAAACGGGCCACTAATAACAACCGTGAAGCCCTGTTGGATCCGCCAACAACAAAACCAACACTTGATCGGTTGACTTTTGTCAACACATTCAGCACTTAAGCAAACAACATACAGAAGAGCATTCGGAAACACTGGCGCATTTTGAATTGCTGTACTGACAAGATTGCCCCACCGCTGATTGCTTTCAAAAGGTCTGGCAATTTAAGAGACAGATTGATACACACGTCCTAAAGCTACACCTACGAGGCCAGTGGGAACACTATGGGATCTCCCGGCAGTAGAAGGACATCACTCCTGCGGGGTATGTTCTATTTGTCCGCAGACAACACATACAACAACTATATACATAGGAACAAACAGACCATGGGTTCAATCCAACTTTACAAATTGCAATAGTAGTAATCTGATCTATCCACTCACATGTCCGTGTCAAATGAAGTATGTCAGAATGACAACTCGGATGGTTAAGGCATGTCTGCTTGAACATAAAAGCACTTTTAGATGCAAAAAAACTACAACCAGACTCACTAGACATTTTGTTGAAAAGAACCATGGAGCAGAAGATTTCAAATGGACAGTATTAGAGAAACCCTCTATACCATCACACATTAGTGACATCTCCAGGTACTTGTTCATAAAAGAACAAAAATGGGTCTTTAAGCTCCATAGAGGTTCAGGGTCTGAACAACAACATACCATGTACAAGTTTATAGTTACTTCCTTTTTGATATACTAGGCTGGCCCATATTGCTAGGCAGTAAATGGCAAATTCATCCGAACATAAGAGTAGCGAAATAGTTTGGATGTCAGGCATAAATGATCCTTTACCACTATTGAGCATCACATAAAGGGATTGTCTGGGCATATTCACCTGATGTCTATGTTTTCCCTCTAAGATGATATGCAATATATTGGTGGATTACTAGGTGCACTTTGTACTCTTAAGACAATAAGCACAATATATGTACTCTTGAAGCAACAAGTAAGAAATGACACACAATAATAACATTAGGTTACCCTATGGACATACACAATAGCAATGGTGAATACTTTTGAGTACTGTTTGCTCTACCATTAAAACCCTTTTCTTTTTGTTTGCCTCCTATGTTATACACATAAACTAGGAGACAGCAGCTAACAGAACGACCCGTACTTAACATCCTCATGGTGGTGATATGTATTATGCTAGATTAGATGCGTTATCTGTGATCTGTGTCAGTCTCAAAAAAAAATTCTATTTGACTTTGGATCGAAGCCCGTGGAAAGAACTGATATTCGGTGACAATTTAATAACGTGTCTTTGCGCTTTTGTCTATCTGCACAATATCTGGCAGACGGTCTGCATTTTAGTGACCTTCCGTCCGAACTATCAAATTTGAGGTTCATGACGTCACATGGTAGTTTGTATTTGCAATCCTTGTTGGTCTCAATAAAGATTTCTATTTTATTTTTGTGTGGAGGAACTCTCTAGTCTAAGTTATATGATGCGGTGACAATCTAGCAGCGCGCTTTGACACATCTATCGATCTGCGTAATATCTGGCAAGAGGGTCTGTATTACAGTATGCTCTGCACCGAACTACCAAACAACAAGTCATGACGTCATTGTGTAGTCTTTATTACTTTGACATCAGAACGGACTCGCGATGTCTCTTACTAATTTAGCTTTGACCATTTCGTTCCTTTTAAATTGTGCGCACATTAACGCTAGATGTTACTTGTTAACGATTTATGTTAACAATAGACATTTCTTCTAAATCATTTTTTGAAGCTAACACCACTACTATATTTAGTAGATGTTGTAGTTGCTAAAATATCAGTATGCACAACTCATACTTAATGAGGATGCGTCGGGCTTTTGCAATACAACAGTATTGTTCGACAGGACTCTTGTAGACTGAACTACACTTTTATATATGATGACATCATTTTGTAGTTCTTCCCTTGCGACGTCTTACACGCAGATTGCCCCTTCCCAGCAATCCATGCGGAAGAGGGCGTCGTCGCAAGCTTGAACGTCACACTGACAACATCACTTAGAGCCGGGTGATTGTTAATTGGTACCCGGCGTGCCGGAACAAACTATTTAAGCGCGACTCCGACTGTTCCGGTCGTTGCCTCCTTCCCTGACTCAGAAGACGCCTGAGGCAACGACGGACAGGTAAGCACAAGCAGTTCGATAAGGCTTTGCAATGGGTGGCCCTTTGACCAGGCACGTTTGGACATAACGCTAGCAGTAATTTCTTCTAACAAGGGCTCGAGAGATTACTTTGTGGGCTGTTGAGTACTAGTCTATGTAGTATGCAATTTAAAAAACAACATATTCTCCATAGACTCCGAACTGATCAATAACACTTCATGTTACTATGTTGAAGAACACTTTTTTAAAATTTAAATTTTGGATTGAGACTGGTTTTGCAGCATTTAAGGGTGTACCTCAGTGGACACTATGCGTTATATTCATTCTTTTGAGTATAGAATTATTGAACATAGGGTTAAATAATTATTAAAACTTCATTTTAATAAGGACCCATTCTCCGCTACACTTGTTTCAGAGCGGGCCTCATATTCCTGAGAAAGGTTCCAGGTGAGGTGAGGTTTACTCCCCGATCAAGACGGGTAAGCCATATACATATGCGCTTTGCTATGATTGGTCATATATATATATATATAAAAATTTAGTTGGAGTATACAGAGGCCGTTTGGCCCTAACTTGGGAAAAACGTTCAATAAATGAGGTGTTGATGACAATTGTTCTATCCTTTTAGGTGACCTTTGCACCTTTGAATCGGAGGATTGAAACCAAGTACGGTTGTATTGATTCCAACCTTGAGTAATTAACTGTGCTATTTACTTTCTTTTATACACTACTGTGGGGGGTGTGAGCACATGTTGCAGTAGCAAGATTTTGACGAATATAGGTCCTGAAGAAAGCCGTGGGGAATATACCCGTATGGCTGAAACATGTCGACCATAAAAATAGCAGTCATTTGTAAATACTGCTATGCTTTGCACTGTTTTTAATAAGGGTGTGAGGAGTTTGTCTAATTAAAGAAGTGCTCTTTCTCCGCACAACTCTTTTTAAAGATTTCACTCACTATATTATTATTTTTTGCACTGCACAAATTGCATAGGATCACCAATTGCAGACACAACTGTTTCTCTTTATCGTTGGGTCCAGTTCCACCTGTTTATTTGAGCAAGAGACCTTTCCAGGGAGGCAGTCTCTATGATCAAGAGACAGACCTCTCAAATGGGTGGATGACCAAATGATAATACTGATCACAATAAAAAGATTGATGGGAATCCAGCCTCTGCTCTCAGACTCTATGTACTGATACCTTATACATACATTCCTGTATTTTTGTGCTTCTTTCTATGCATATTAGACCCCCAGTTCTCTTTATGGTAGATATAGCCCTGATATTAGACAGACACTTGTTCTTTATTTTACAGCATCACATCACCTATTAAATAGCCACGATCAAACTCCCCACGTTCCAGGCGTGTTGTACTCCACTGTGCCTGAGGATGCTTGAGTAGAAGAAAACAAGTTACTTACCTGTAACTTTGGTTCCCCAGTATTGGTAACTTTCATAGATTCTCATGCTTTGTATCATTCCCCGTCGTCGGAATGGGAGCCTCGGTAACAAAAATATATATATATATACATATGTATCACCATAGAAACAAAAGAGAAAAATAGGCCTAGGCCTCATCTCATTTTGTAGTATATCACCCTCTTTGTGTAAAAGAGCCCAAACTTTTGCCAGGACCAATCAGCACAGCCTCACCCTCTGGAACCTTCCTGAGAGAGCTCAGAGCCTCAGATTTTCGTAGCCGTTGTGCCAACAGCCACTACCTTAGTAAACCGACAGAGCTTTCCCAGGGGAGGTGGGTGGGCGCATGAGAATCTATGAAAGTTACCAATACTGGGGAACCAAAGTTACAGGTAAGTAACTTGTTTTCTTACCCCAGTATTGGAACTTTCATAGATTCTCATGCTTTGTATCAGAATAGCAAGCAGTAGATCACGACAAGCACATTTCGGTAAATACATGGCTTTACAAAATCATCTCAGTGTACATGATAAAACAAGCATTACTGAAAACAAATGTGCTTACCAGGATGGAGGGATTGTAGGGAAAGCTCACCTCTCATTGAAAAAGATTCCGGAGGACTGCTTGACCAACAGCAGCGTCAGCTCGTCCCACCGATTCCAGGCAGTAGTGCTTCGTGAAGGTGTGTACACTGCTCCACGTTGCTGCCCTGCAAATGTCCTTAATCGCCACTCCAGCAAAGAGAGCCACTGAAGACGCCATCGCTCTTGTAGAATGCGCCCGGGCCTTTTTATCCAAAGGTTTGCCCGCAGCCTGATGACAGTACTGAATTGCACTGGAGATCCAGCGGGAAATGCCACTCTTGGCGAGCGGCAACCCCTTCCGTGGTGCACTGTAGGCAATAAATAGTTGAGTAGACTTTCTGAAAGAGCGTGTGCGCTCCAGATAGAATTTCAGGCATCTCTGGACATCCAAAGAATGCAATGTTCGTTCCGCTTGAGTGGAAGGACGCGGAAAAAAGGAGTTCAAAATTAAGGGTTCATTCAAATGAAACTCCGAAGGCACCTTCGGGATGAATTTTGGGTTGGTTCTCAAAATCATGACATCCCTCTTGAACTGTAGAAAAGGCTTCACTATAGAGAGAGCCTGGAGTTCACTAACTCTCCTAGCCGAAGTCAATGCCAGGAGAAGGGCTAGTTTCCAAGATAGGAACTTCAAGTCCGCTTTGTGAATCGGCTCAAAAGGCACTTTCATCAGTTGAGCCAGTACTAGGTTAAGCTGCCAGATAGGCGGAGGTGGCCGGACCGGAGGATACATCCGAAATAACCCCTTAAGGAACTGCTTAACAATCCTTGCGGACCATAGAGATGGCCCCGATGTCTTCCGTCGAAAGCGGGATATGGCAGCCAGATGTACCTTGATCGAAGAGTGCGCCAGACCTGATTTAGCCAGAGACAGGATGTAAGGCAAAATCTGATGTGGCAGGGATTTGTAAGGATGGAGTTTATTCCTCTGGCACCAAAGGCAAAATCTCTTCCATTTTGCCCTGTAGGTCTTATTAGTGCTTGGTGCCCGCGCCTGAGATAGAACATCCCTGCATTCCTTAGACAGATTCAGATGGCGGAATTCTCTGTGCTCAGGAGCCACGCTGACAAGTGAAGTGACTCCGGATCCGGATGGAGGACTTGCCCCTGATTTCGCGATAATAGAGATGGAATCAGTGGCAAGCGAATCGGGCGATCCTGGGAGAGAAGTAGGAGTTCCGAGTACCAGAACTGCCGCGCCCATGCTGGAGCAATGAGGATCATCTTGCAAGGTTCCGCCCTGACCTTCCTGAGAACTCGAGGAATGAGGGGAATCGGAGGAAAGGCGTAGCAAAATGCGCCGAACCAAGCAATCGAAAGGGCATTCCCCAGAGACCCTCGCTGGGGAACCCTGCTTGCGTAAAACCGGCACTTGGCGTTCTCCGGGGTCGCAAAGAGGTCTATGGTCGGAGTACCCCATCTCTTGAACACTGCCTCCAGCGTGGCCTGATCCAACTCCCACTCGTGTGTCCCCTTCGTCTGCCGACTTAGAGCATCCGCTGTGATGTTGAGACACCCCGCTAGGTGCTCGGCTCGCAGAGTGATCCCGTGAGAGATCGCAAAATCCCAGATCACCTGAGCTTCTTTGGACAGCGTCCGCGATCTTGTTCCCCCTTGCTTGTTGATATAGTGCATGGCCGTCGTGTTGTCTGTCCGGACCAGCACTGCACGGTTCTGAAGTCTGGGAAGGAACGCCAGCAAGGCTAAGTGAATGGCCCTCAGCTCCAAAAGATTGATGTGGTGCAGTCTGTCTGCTGGACTCCAGTGACCGCTGACCTGAAGCTCCTGGAGGACAGCTCCCCACCCTTCTAGGGAAGCATCCGTAGTCACCACCATAGGAGAAGGAGGGATTCGGAACGTTAATCCTCCTGCGATGTTCTCCTTCACCAGCCACCATTCGCAGGCTGTGCGCATGGCAGGCGTTATCCACACTCTGTCGTTGAACGATCCTTCTGCCTGGCGCCACTGTTTATCCAACTCCTCCTGTAGAGGACGCATATGAAGCCTGCAATGCGGTATCAAAGGTATGCAGGATGAGATTGATCCGAGCAAGGACTTGTACTGTCGAACCGAGACATGTCTCTTGTGCAGCATTTGACGAGCGGAAGTGGTCAGTTTGCCCTGACGCTCCTCTGACGGACGAGCCGTGCATCGTCTCGTGTCCAGAATAGCCCCAAGGAACTTCCGTGACCTGGAGGGTATCAGTTCCGACTTGGACACATTGAGCTGAAGACCCAAATGGGCGAACAATCTTATGCAAGTTGACACAGCCTGAGACGTTGCCCTGAACGACGGAGCCTTGATGAGCCAGTCGTCCAAGTACGGGAACACTTCCAAGGACTGCTTCCTCAGAAAAGCAGCGACTGGTGCCAGCATCTTCGTGAAAATGCGGGGTGCCGACCGAAGGCCAAACGGGAGCACCTTGAACTGGAAATGGCTCTTGCCTACTGTGAAGCGTAGATATTGCCTGTGAGCTGGGTGGATCGAAACATGAAAGTAAGCATCCTCTAAATCCAGGGATGCCAAAAAATCTCCCGGATTGAGTAGTCGTAGAATATCCTGGAGAGTGACCATCCTGAAAGAGAGCTTGATGAGATAGGTGTTGAGCTCCCTGAGGTCTAGTATAGGACGCCATGTATCCTCCGTCTTCCGAACCAGGAAGAACCTGGAATAAAACCCCTTGCCCCTTTGTGAAAGCGGCACGGGCTCTATCGCCCCCTTGATGAAAAGCTGGTGGGCTTCGAGATGTAATAGTCGGAGATGTTTCGCTGCACAGGCGTCCGGAGCTCTTGTTGGAGGAAGATCTTGGAACTCCAACGTATGGCCACTCTGAACTATATTCAAGACCCACCGGTCTGATGTTAAACGCACCCAGCTGTCCAGACAAAAAGATATCCAGCCCCCGACCGGTGTTTGTGGTAGGGGAGGAACAGTAGCCAGAGCCAGGAGGCCGCTATTGCCTCTTGGCGTTGTCTCGTCCCTGACGATTCTGACGTCCTCTCTGGGACTGCCGAGAGAAAGACGCCGACTGTCCTTGGCGCTGGCTGGAATATTGACCTTTATAGGACTGTCCTGATTGTGTGGAATATTGTCGTTGGTTTCCTCTGTAGTTAGAAAACCCCCGACCACGTGCCCCTCTGAATGGCACTTTGCGATAGTTCAAAGATCCTAAGGACTTAGCTGTGTCGGTGTCCTTTTTAATGCTTTGGAGGGCGTCATCCACATGCTTACCAAAAAGCATCTCCCCGTCAAAGGGGAGGTCCAAGATCTTATTCTGGACCTCCTGGCGAAACCAGGTCGCTTTCAACCAGCCTTGACGGCGCAAGACGGCTGACCCTGCCAAAGCCCTGAAAGCCGTTGAAGCAATGTCCATCGCACAGTCGATGACTTCCGAAGAGCATCTTTCTCCCTCCATCAGCACCTGTCTGGCTTCCTCTTGACTAGAGTCTGGTAGCTGGTCCAGGAATGGCTCCATATCACACCACATCTGGCGGTCGTATCTACCCAGAATAGCCAGAGAATTAGCCGCACGCACCAACAAGCTGGCCATGGTGGAGAATCTTTTACCCACATTGTCCAGTCTTCTGCCTTCTTTATCTGGAGGCGTGGTTAATGGAGTGGACGGATTTTTTGACTTACTTTGTGCGGCTTGTGAAATAACGGAATCCGGCTTAGGTTGACCTAGAAGACACGCAGGACTGCCTTCAGGTGCCTTGTATTTCTTCTCCAGCCGGGGAAGAACCGGAATGACTGTCGCTGGATTTTGCATTGTCTTAAGTCCCTCATCCCAGACATGTTCTATAATGGGAATTGATCTTACCGACTTCTTATACTGAGCTTTAAAGTCATATAGGAAGCAGTCGGACTGCTCCACCGTAAAGGGCAAACCAAACCGCTTGGATGCCCGTTCCATCAAATTATGGAAACCACCAATGTCTGCTGGAGGCGATATATTTGTCTCTCGGCCTACAGCATCTGGATCCTGCGTATCATCAGGGTCCCCATCCGGATCCCCTGGATCTGTAAGAGGGATCACCTGTCCCTCGTCGTCTTCGTCCGTATCTGCATCTTGTGCGTCTCCATCAGCAGGTTCCGTACCTGAAGGTTGGGGAACCACTAGGGGCACCACCGGTGAAATGGTACGAGGTATCTCTCTTGGGAGAGGTGGCAAGTCCATTGGCATGTCACGTGGCACTACCAATGTAGAAGGACGCACTGGAGTGCGATCCGGCAACGTCGGAAAACGAGATTTATAGTCTTGCAGCATCTGTTGCAAATCCGACACTAAAGCCACTGGCAAGGCAATCAGGTCCTGCCTCAGAGAGCGGGGGTGTAATCCCTGTGTCAAGCTTTGGTGCCCCTCCTGCACCTCTGGACCATAAAACTCCTCCGTATCTGTGTCCTGCTGTTTGACATTCAGGTCTGAAGGGCTGTATGCGTCCCCAAACTGCCCATCCTCTTCATCCTCCTCCGAGTCCTCGAGAAGCATGGATGGTGGCAAAGGCGTGACCCGCCTAGGGGAAGTCATGTCCGGTGTAATCATCAATCTTTGGGTGGCAAATTCCGAATTTTTCGTCGTCGACGGTCCCGTCGGCGGTCCCGTCGACGGAGTCGATGGCAAAGGGATTACCAACGTCGACGAACTCGACGACGACATCGTCGACTGAAGGGCAACTGTCGTCGACGGAGCTGAAATCGTCGTCGACGATGAGGCCGTCGACAGTCCTGTAATCGTCGTCGACGGAGCAGTCGTCGACGGAGCTGTCGTCGACGGAGCTTTCTTCTTCGTCGACGGAGTATGTTTCATCGTCGGCGGAGCACCCGTCGACGGTCTCGTCGACGAACTTGTAGTCATCAACATGGACGAACTCGTCGTCATCGTCGACGTGGTCTTCGTCGTCGACACCGCTGTCGAAGACGACGAAGTAGATATCGTCGACGGTCTCGTCGACGACCCCATGGAAACAGTCTTAACTGAGGAGATCGTCGTCGACGTACCTGCTTTCGCCTGCGTCGACGGACGCGGTTTCTTTCCTGGAACTGATTGAGGAGTTTCTGCAGCATGTTTTTTTACAGGTTTCTCCTTCTGGGACGGAGGGGATGATGTCGCAACCTCCTTCTTGTCCTTAGGGGCTATGTCCACAGTAGCCCGTCCCTGCCTCTCCTTTACACTGTCGTGAGGAGATTTCTTGGGACCAGCCTCCTCAGACCTGTCAGAGATCCCGTGAGGGGCTTTGAGAGGGACCTTGAGAGGGGGTTCCACAGAAGTGGAGGGAGATGACCTACCCCTCTTCTTCGATCTCCTGGAGGAGGTGCCAGAGATTGATTCCTCCTCATCCGAAGAGAGGACCTCCGTCCTGGTCTTTAGCTTCTGCAGCCACGTCAGCAAGCGCCCCTCTCTGTCTCTCAAGGTCTTGGTCGAGAAGGTCCGACAAATTTTACAGTCTGTGGCCTTGTGTTCCGGGTACAGGCAGTATATGCAGTTTTCATGTTTGTCTTCCACAAACAGTCTCTTCTTCCCACAAGAGGCACAAGCTCTAAATAAAGCTTTCTTCTCCTTTTCTGACATTCTGTCACAAAAGATGGCAATAAAGATATCCAAAAGTTAAATTCTGAGAAAAACTGAGCAGAGCTCAGTGGAGACTCCCTAGCACAACGTGCGGTAGAAAAATCTGAGGCTCTGAGCTCTCTCAGGAAGGTTCCAGAGGGTGAGGCTGTGCTGATTGGTCCTGGCAAAAGTTTGGGCTCTTTTACACAAAGAGGGTGATATACTACAAAATGAGATGAGGCCTAGGCCTATTTTTCTCTTTTGTTTCTATGGTGATACATATGTATATATATATATATATTTTTGTTACCGAGGCTCCCATTCCGACGACGGGGAATGATACAAAGCATGAGAATCTATGAAAGTTCCAATACTGGGGTAACAAAAGTTACTTACCTGTAAACTGTGGTTCTCCAGTATTGGTGTCTTTCATAGATTCACATGCTTGAATATTCCCCGTCGTCGAAGTGGGAGTCCCACGGTACATAACAAAGCAATGTAGTAATAACATAAGCCTATTAGGCCTACAGGAAAGAAAAAACCATAGAGTTTTCATGGATAGACAACTTGTCACCTTTATAACATATCACTGTCGTTGTGTTCTAGGTCAAATCCAGCCAATCAGGCGTCCGCACCCTCTAGAACCCTCTCCCCAGAGACTCAGGCTCTCAGATTTTCGTAGCACAAGAGTGACATAAAGTCAAATACAAGGAAGAGCCTCTGAGGGGAGGTGGGTGGGTCGCATGTGAATCTATGAAAGACACCAATACTGGAGAACCACAGTTTACAGGTAAGTAACTTTTGTTCTTCTCCAGTATTGGGGTGTCTTTCATAGATTCACATGCTTGAATAAGAGTAGTGAGCAGTAGTAGCAGAATAATACAAGGTACAGAAGAAGCCAGATAGTAGTATAGACAGTGCTAAGATTATATGCATAAAATCGATGTCTATCTATATATATTAGATATATAAATATATATATATCTATAACATCTTATACATAAATATATAAAGAAATAAAAGTACCTTGTATGCAGGAGGAGGGAAGCAACAGAGGCTCACCTTATTTAAAAAGATTACGAAGGACTGCCTGTCCCACAGCTGTATCCGTGTTGTCTGCAGCATCCAGACAGTAGTGTCTCGTAAAGGTGTGTCTGCTGGACCATGTCGCCGCTTTACAGATGGCTTGAAGAGGAACTCCAGCAAACAGCGCAGTGGAAGAAGAAACCTTCCTTGTGGAGTGCGCTTTCACAGCAGCAGCGAGAGGTTTTCCTGCTTGTTGATGGCAAAAGGCAATAGCAGAGGATATCCAACGTGCTATAGATGGTTTGGTGACAGGATGACCTTGCCGCATGCGCCCGTAGGCGACAAAGAGTTGGTCAGTTTTTCGAGTGGCAGCAGTTCTCTGAAGATAGAATTTGAGACATCTCTTGATATCTAAAGAATGAAGTGACTTTTCTGCAAACGTCTGAGGATTAGGAAAAAATGTTTTCAAAACAACCGGCTGATTGAGGTGGAATTCAGATGGCACCTTCGGGATATAGGCCGGATTGGTGCGAAGCAGAACAGAGTCTTTAGTAAATTGAAGAAAAGGAGGGTTAATGGTAAAGGCTTGCAAGTCACTGACCCGGCGAGAGGATGTAAGCGCCAGGAGAAGAGAAGTCTTCCAGGTGACATGTTTGAGGCTGGCCTTATGTATAGGCTCGAAAGGCGATTTCATCAGCTGCGCCAATACCATGTTTAGATGCCAAGGAGGAGGAGGCCGACGTATCGGAGGAAACATACGAAACAGTCCCTTGAAGAATTGTTTCATTACTCTTGACGAGTAAAGGGAGTTCGAGCCATCTTGGCGGAATCGTGAGATCGCTGCTAAAAAGACCTTAAGGGTAGCATATGACAGGCCTGATTTTGCGAGGTGCAAAAAGAAAGGTAGTAGTTGTTCAGGCTTGGAATGGATAGGATGAATTTTGACATCACTGCACCAGGAACAAAAGCGTTTCCATTTGAGTTTGTAAGTTTTTACAGTCGAGGGAGCTCTAGCTTTTGCTAATACTTCTCTGCATTCCACAGGGATGTCCATATTCACAAATTCAAAGTACTCAGGTTCCAAGCTGCTAAGTGTAGAGACGCAGGATCGGGATGGCAAATTTGACCGTGTTCCATGGTCAAGAGATTCGGAAGAGGACGAAGCATGATTGGGTCGCACTGAGACAGAAGCAGCAGCTCCGTGAACCATATTTGTCGAGGCCATCGGGGGGCTATTAAGATGAGCCGACAGGGTTCTCTCCTCATTTTCCGTAGGACCTTGGGGACTAGAGGTATCGGTGGAAAGGCGTAAGCATAAATTTTGGACCAGTTCATCAAAAAGGCATTCCCGCATGACTTTGGTTGGGGAAGCCAACTTGCGTAGAACTGGCATTTCCGGTTCAGGTAGGTTGCGAAGAGATCCAGATTCGGGGGACCCCATAGCTGGAATATGCGATCCAGAATGGGTTGGTGTAATTCCCATTCGTGATTGGTCGTGGAGGATCTGCTTAGGGAATCCGCGAGTATGTTTGACGCTCCCGGAACATGGACTGCAGTGAGGGCGATGTGGTGTTGAATCGCCCAATTCCAAATCCTTTGGGTCTGAAGGGACAACAGAACGGACCTCGTGCCTCCTTGTTTGTTGATATAATGCATGCACGTTGTGTTGTCCGTTCTGATCAATACCGTGCTTCCATAAATGATGCTTCGGAAAGCTTTCAGAGCCAGAAAGATGGCCAGTAATTCTAACAGGTTGATGTGTCTTGTCTTTTGATGAACAGACCACCTGCCTTTGACAGTAAGACCCTGCAGGTGAGCGCCCCAACCTTCGAGAGAGGCGTCGGTGGTGAGGGTGAATTGTGGAGAGTCCGCCAGAAAAGGACGCCCCGAGGAGACATGTTCTTCGTGAGTCCACCATAGAAGAGCCTTTCTGAGGCGAGGAGTAACTCTGACTAGGTCGTTGAAATTGCCGGAGACCTGAGCCCATTGCTTGTCCAGTTCTTCTTGGACAGGTCTCATCTTCAGGCGGCAGTGAGGGACTAGAGGAATGCAGGAGGACAACATCCCTAGGAATGACTTCAACTGTCGGACAGAAACGAACTCTTTTAGATGGATAGAGGCCGCTAGATTGCGAAGACGTTGTCGTCGTTCGTGCGACACAAAAGCTTTCCCTAGAGTTGTATCCAGAATGGCTCCCAAGAACAGTCTGTTTTGAGCTGGGTGCAACTGAGATTTTTCCAAGTTCAGCGTGAGGCCCAGAGATTGGAACAGGGAACTGCACACCCGGGTTTGTGTTGACGCTAGTTCGAAGGACTTTGCCTTCAGAAGGCAGTCGTCTAGGTAGGGAAAGATTTGGACTCCCTGAAGGCGAAGGTAAGCTGCCACCGGTGCAAGGACTTTTGTGAACACACGGGGAGCCGAACGAAGGCAGAACGGCAGGACTTTGAATTGAAAATCCCGTCCGGCCACCCTGAATCGGAGGAACTTTCTGTGTCTTGGCAAGATGGGAAGATGAAAGTAAGCATCTTGTAGATCTAGGGTTGTCATGAAATCTCCGTGAGAGAGAAGAGGAAGGACCTCTTGTAGGGACAACATGCGAAAAGTTTGTGTCTTGATAAATTTGTTCAGGGCTCTCAAATCCAAAATGGGACGCCATTCTCCCGACTTCTTCTGAATAAGGAAAAACCTTGAGTAGAACCCCCTGCCCTTCTGTAGTTTTGGCACCACTTCGATCGCGCCCTTTCTCAATAAGATGTTTAGCTGAATCAAAAGCTCCTTCAAATGTGCAGGAGGGGGACCTCTTGGTGGAGTATTTGGAGGAATCTTTATGAATTCCAAAGCGTGTCCCCTGCGCACAAGATCGAGAACCCATCGATCTGTGGTGATTTGCGACCATTTGCAGAAGAAGCGGGAGATTCGACCTCCAAGTTTTGAAGGAGTCTGTGAGTGAGGGTAAGGAGAGTCATTGTTTCTTTGAGGAATCCTTTCCTCTGTAGGAAGATTTGCCTCTGTATTGCCTGTAATTGGAGGAATTTTGCTGCCGATACGATTGTTGGTTCTGCGAGGAGTAGCGGCCTTGTCCTTGCCTGTACTGGTTGGAATTGCCTCGAAAGGAAGAAGAGGAACCACGACCTCTTGCGCCTCGAAATGGCTGTTTTTTGAATTGTAAAGACTCTAGAGCACGAGCTGTGTCAGTGTCCTTTTTGATTGCTTGAAGGGCATCATCTATATGTTGGCCGAAAAGGGATTCGCCGTCGTAAGGCATGTCCAGGATCTTCGTTTGCACCTCTTGACGAAAGGACGTGGCCCGTAACCAGCCCTGACGCCTGAGGACTGCAGCGCCCGCCAAAAGACGGAAGCCAGAAGAGGACACATCGATGGCGCAATCTATAATCTCCGAAGAAATTCTCTCTCCCTCTTGGAGAATCTTCAAAGCCTCTGGTCTGGATGATTCGGGAATAAGATTGATCAAAGATGCAATGTCCGACCACATTTGGCGATCGTAGCAGCCTAAGATCGCCAAAGAATTGGCGTCGCGTACCGTTGCCGCCGCCATAGTGGAAAAATTTTTCCCTATACCATCCAGTCTGCGACCTTCGCGATCTGGAGGTGCCGACACAGGCGATGAAGGATTTCTGGATCGGCGTTGGGCTGCCTGAGTGATGATAGAATCAGGCTTTGTTTGCGAAGTCAAACAGGCAGGAGAATTTGGAGGAGCCTTGTATTTCTTGTCGATCCTAGGAAGGATGGCTGGAATCGAGTTAGGGGTTTGCATTATTTTAAGGCCCTCTTGCCATATGAAATCAATGATTGGAATGCAGCGGACCTGCTTTTGAGGTTGGTCCTTAAAGTCATATAAAAAACAATCTTCCTCTCTAGTCGTCATAGGGAGGTGAAATCTTGTAGCTGCTCTCTCCATGAGCAAATGGAAACCACCAATGTCAACTGGGGGAGAATCCAAAGGAGCGGGATCAGCGGGAGAAGGTGTTTGGATCTGATAGTTGTCCCAGTCAGAAAGGAGGGAAGCATCGTCCAGCTCACCCTCCTCCTTGTCAGCGTCATCATCCTGGTCCTCGACAACATCCTCAAGCGTGAAAAGAGGAACCCCAAGAGATTGTTCACGAGTCACTGGCGTCGGTGTGACTACTGGTTCCGTATGAAACACAGATTGTTGAGGTGTTTGTGGTGTTGGAGTGGTATGCCCAGACCGTGGAAAACGGCGATTATAATCATCAAGCATATACTGCAAATTGGAAATCAGGCTTAAAGGCAATTGTGCCATGGAAGGTTGCGGAACCGGATGCGTGTCATAAGAGGAGAGATCCTCTTGTCGCAAATCCTCCTCATCATCATCATCAGTGTCCTGACATTTAATCAAAAGCTCGGAAGGACTGCGAGCAGGCCGAAATCTGTCATCCTCATATTCATCATTGTCAGACGAAAACAGCAGCTCAGGAGGTTGCACAGGTGGTTTGAGTGGCATGAGGATCTCCAGAGACGATTGTCGACGTTGGAGTAGAGAGGTTGATGTGTCCAATGGTATTAAAGCCAGATTTGGAGCTGTAGCCGTCGTTGCCGGTGCTGAAATTCGCCGTTGGGCTACCGTCGACGACGAAGCCACCGTCGACGACGAAGCCACCGTCGACGACGAAGCCACCGTCGACGACGAAGCCACCGTCGACGACGAAGCCGCTCTCGACGACGAAGCACCCTTCGACGACGGAGCACTCGTCGACGATGTCTGCTTTTTCTTATGCTTGATACTCGTCGACGACGAAGTTAAAGGCAACGTCGAACGAGATGGGTCTCACCTTCACAGATACCAGCGTCGACGGTGAAGACGCCGACGACATGATCATTGCCGTCTTCAGAGACATAGATGCCGAGGTCGTCGATGTAGGTGCGACGACGGCAGCTCTCGTCGACGGAGGAAGGCTAGATGAACTCGTCGACGAGAGAGGCAGTTTTTGAGGTAAAAACTGCGCAGCTGGAGTCTTAGACGCCTGAGAATCAGATCTCGGGGGCGTCAGGGAAACAGAGAGACTCCTGTGGGGGGAAATCATCCCTCTTGAAGTTGAAGGTTCTCCATGCTGTTTCTTCACCATTTTTGGACGAGGAGAAACCTTTTGAGAGTCAGAAGACCTCTTGAAAGAGGGAGCAGTTTGGATAGAAGACACACTCTCCACATCAGAAACAGGATTTTCTGAAGTCTTCAGCTTCTGTAGCCACAGAAGGAGACGCCCCTCTCTGTCCTTCAAAGTTTTCTGTGAGAAGGTTCTACAGATTTTACAGTCCTTAACCAAATGTTCAGGATACAAACAATAAATACATTTTTTGTGAGGATCTTCAGAATGAAGTCTCAGTTTACCACAGCTCCCACAAGGTCTGAAGAGGGATTTCTTGGTTGAAGACATCCTAGACTCAATATCTGTGAAAAATGAGATGAAAAAACTGAGCAAGCTCAGGGAGACTCCCTTCACACGACGTGCGGTAAAAAATCTGAGAGCCTGAGTCTCTGGGGAGAGGGTTCTAGAGGGTGCGGACGCCTGATTGGCTGGATTTGACCTAGAACATAACGACAGTGATATGTTATAAAGGTGACAAGTTGTCTATCCATGAAAACTCTATGGTTTTTTCTTTCCTGTAGGCCTAATAGGCTTATGTTATTACTACATTGCTTTGTTATGTACCGTGGGACTCCCACTTCGACGACGGGGAATATTCAAGCATGTGAATCTATGAAAGACACCCCAATACTGGAGAAATGGGTGCTCCCTGGGTATTTAGCCATTGTCTCTGTGATGACATTATGGGCATCGCATACCACCTAGATTTTGAGGGAATGGGTATTTTTCTCATTTCTGAACAGATATTCAATAAGTTCTGGAGGACAAATAGGAACATGTGTCCCATCTACACACCCTACTACATGAGGGAAGTTGACCATCATGTAAAAGTTTAATTTCGTATTGTGTATTTCCTCAGCATTCCTGGGTAGGTATAAGTAATTGTTCAGATGTATGATCATGGACTCTAGGAACCTCTGAAAAGGAAACATGACAGCACACTTTGTGTCACCCCACCAGCGACAGTAATCACCCCCTGGTAGCTACCAGAGGCCAAAAGGTACATTGAGCACAACACTTGCACATGCATGGGGATGGAACTACTGCACAGGGTATTGCTTTCTAGATGTGGTTTCAGTGTATCTATCAAACCTAATATCACAGCTCTGCCCAGCCAATATTTATCATAGATTTCCTACTCTGTTTGTTGGAACATGGCAAGTCTGGTTCTAAAGATCCTTTCCTGTCTCCTCCTCCACTGCTGGGCAGCCAGGAATCGCCTCCTCATCGCACTCACATAAAGTGCAGCATTATGGGAACCCCTGATGCTTTCTTGGTCAGATTTTATACTTTGTACACAGTTACCACCTGAATGGAATCAATGCAAAATTGCATGTGCAAACGGGTGTTTCAGCGCAAGTCGCAAACTTTGACACCCAACGAACGTACAGTTTGTGACTCACAAATACCGATTCTACATTTGCAAGTCTCAAAAAATGTTCGCTAATGATTCTGATCCGCTAATTAGTTACAATGCTATTTTTGGATACCGAATGGCGTTCATACGTATATAACGAAAAGCCACATTTTGGTCGCAAATAGGTTTACCACCAATTTGCGAGTCGCAAATCGCTCGTACATTTGGGTCATAATCGCACCAATGGTTCAAAACCATACAGAGGTCTCAAAGATAATGTAGTTTTAATGAGGATTTATGTAAAATATACTTATCATAATGTAAAGTGTACCATTTAAATAATTAACAGACCACAGAACTGGAAAAGATGCATCAGAAGCCAGATGACTAAAAAACGTCAATGAAAAGCACAAGTATGTGTGTTCTTTATTGTTAACATTATTATTAATAAACCGTACATCTGCCTTTTTGCATTTTGATTAATAGTTTGGATTTGTAAAACATGAAAATAATTGACCTTTCATTTCTATCCTTTTCACAACAGAAAGAATGGCATTAAACATGAGGACTAGAGAAGATATATGAACTTTTTACTGTACATTTTATGTTCATACAAAGGACATGTTGGAGAAAGCTAAAACTCACAAGCTACTGTCAAGATGGGTCTGAAATGTCGGATTTCCATGATTTCTGTTGGGGATTTGATATAAATGGAGGCGCCTTGATTTGTTTTTTAATTATTATTATTCTTTATAAAATGGTATGTATCTGTGTTTATTTAAAAATGTTTAATTTCAAATTTATACCTGTGTATTTCATTTTTTTTTAAATGGTTCTGATTTGCTTGATCTTCTACCTGCACTAAACTAGAAGATTTGTCCGGATATAATAGCTGTCAGAATTATTGGAGGGTTTATAAGTGTTGAAATTAAAACTTGTAATATATTGAGTCTTGTGGTATTTCTTCAATACTAAGGCTGGTAAAATGTAATGCGAGAATAACCATTCTCTGTGAACATCTTAATTTTAAATAACTCACTCTTTGGGGATGTAGTATCCAGGAAACAAGATATTGAGCCTTGTTTAGTCTGTGGCAAATAGCTTGCTAGGGTGTTGGGTGGGTCACTGCAGTCCTCTCCTCATTCAGGGCAGGGGATCGCTCTTACCTATTTAATGAGCCATACCTGCCTGATGGAATTTGTTTATATGCTAGAACTTCCAACGGTGTGGTGGGTACACTTTAAGAAAATCTTCTGGGCTGCATCTTGTTGGCGACTGTTCATCAATCTATTTTGTTTTGCAAAAAAAATATATATACAGCAAGGGTTTCTCTCAGTAAAACCATACAAAAATGTCCATGAAATGCAAGAAGCATGCACCCTACAACATGCATAATATAGCAGTTTCATGCAGAAAAACATAAGTAGCAAAAGCCCTGCTCTAGAGAAGGCAGGGCATCTTCCACTGAACCCAGCTGCCCTGTGGCGCATATGCTGTTGGGTCAAGTATTTCCGAAGACAGAGACATCTGATGTCACCTCGTGTCAAGAAAGTAGCCTGATCTTTTTTGCAAAGGTCCGAAAGAAGACACTCAGGTATGAGTATCTTCCAGGAAGTACAGGTTCTATGCTGAATGGTCAAACCATACTCCTCTGGAACCATGTGCTCCAGCTATGCAATGCTTGGGGAGGGGCATGTTTTAAGGTTAACTCCAGAAATAAACACCACCACTTTACTCTTTGAGACTTCTGTAGCAGCCTGCACGTTTCCACTCACTCCCTGGAGTTTTTTTCTGTGGTCTAGTCCCTCGAATGTCGCAGGTTTTTGAGACTCCTCTTTATGTCGTTTATTTCTGGGACTAACTGAAAGGTGATGTGGTGATTATTCAGTTTTATCTGCAGAAGAGGTGGTCTTGGAAATAGACTTGTGTTGGGGACTAAATCTGCAAGCTCTAGATAGAACAAGAGTTAGAAAGAGACGGGTGCCTTCTGAAAGCTGTCTTTCCCTAGGGGTATTACATTCATGCCTATCATTACTAACCAATGTTAACCCCTTCCATGCTCATGACGGAACGGTTCCGTCATGAGCCACGGTTGAGCTGTGCTCATGACGGAACCGTTCCGTCATCGGCCCGCCCGCGCACGAACCCTTCAGCACCGCGGCGGAATTCGCCCAGCGCTGAAGGGGTTAATTGAACAACTGATTAGGTCCATGCAACTTTAATTGCCTGTGAGGTATCACTTCTTTTTTTTTTTAAATCAACACTGTAATCAATTATATTTTCATAGCCTTGAACAGAAACAAGTTACTTACCTGGAACGTCAGTTCTGCAGCTTAGATGTCTATCCCAGATTTCGATTCTTTGATCTTTCTTCATCACTGAGCTCGAAGTCCACACAGTAATGATACAGCAGTGAGGACAAAATCCTTGCAAAATTCTCACACTCCAGCCAGTGAGATGAGAGTACTCTGAACTCTACTCCATCAACAGGCCACCAAACCACAGATTCCTAAAGCATCAAGAAGGAATAGCTCATGCCTCAGATTGAGACGAGCGAGGACTGCGTTTGAATCTACGAAAGCAATGCTGGAGAATTGAAGTTACAAGTAACTTGTTTATTCTCCAACATTGGATCTTTCATTGATACACGTTTGGATCACTACAGCAAGCAGTACTTATCAGGTAAATGAATATTCTCTCATGCAATAAAATGAAGCAAACATCAGAAACAAACTGGATGTAAAGTGAAAGGTGGGAAGAGGCTTGCCTTACTGAAACAGATGTCAGGGGGCCACTTGACCAAATGCAGATTATCTTGACATCTCCACATCCATACAGTAATGCTTTGTAAACATGTAGCAGCTCGTTCATGTTACTCTGCTGAAAATGTCAGTCAAAGGACCTCTAGTGTAGAGTAGTGTCAAATTTCACCCAAATTCAGGATAAGCATAATGGTTCAAATTTATAATTGCCTTAGCTTGGAGTACGTCTTAGTCTCCGGAACAGATTCACAGTTGCCTCTGTAGAAGCCTTGCCTATGTGGTGGGATCTTCTCTTGCTCAGCCAGTAATCCAGGTAAGGAAAACGTGGTATACATGTCCCTATGGATTAGTTGTGACTGAGGTCACACATCTGGTGAAAATCCTCAGTGCCCATTTGAAGCTGAATAGTAAGTCACACAACTACCTCGAATCGTAGGTACAAGAGGTGCTTTGGATGTTTCAGAAATGTGCATCTTGCAACTCCAGCAATGGAATTAACTCTCCCTTCTAGATTGTTCCATGAAACACTTGTTCAGTTGCCCGAGGATCAGAATGGTATCCTGCTCTCCAGATTTTCTTTTCAAAGAACGAATCAGAGGCAGACGGTGTTTGCCGGTATATAGGAAACTGGTTCCAAGGCCCCCTTATTCATCACAGTTAGTGGAGGGGGAAATCCCCATGTGAAAGCAAAACACCAGAATTACATCCATTTGTTTCTTGCCAGCAGAGTGGAATTGAACTTGATCATCTGCTCTATAGGTGCAAAAAAAGGAAGCTGCTTTTGGAAGCATTGCGAAGGGCTGGTTAACACAATTACAATAATGTTAAGTGCATTAATGAAAATACATTGTCCAGTCCCCTCACAGTGCACTTCAAAGTAACTCTTCCAGTGAGGAACTCTGTCACCAGTTCATGTCTGCAAGGTCCTCCTAGGAGCCAGACACCACACAAGCTTGCCAGGTTGATAAGTTCCTTTGAGGAGCACTGTCAGGGGAGCCAGCCGTTGTAATTACCTTAATGTGATTACAATTAAGTTAACTACAATGGCCGGCCCCTGACTGTGTTAGGCAGCACAATAATTCTCCGTTCCTTGTACTTCTTAAGGCCCGAACTGAGGAATTCCTATTTTGCAGGGCATTTCTCCTACATTCCTCCCTTTTTAGGTCTCGTGCCTAGCGTTGCAGTGCGCAGCACTGCTCGCGCAGCACGAGACCTTTAGTAGGTGAAAAACAGGGTTTGGAAGCTGAGCTAGGAATCGCACACGGACGTGCGTCGGCTTTTCCTTTTGTTGCCCGCTATTGGCCTTTGCGTGCGTCTTTTTATAAAAGACTGCACGCAATTGGCCAAAGGCGGGCGCATTGCTCCGCCCATGGCCTATTGGTGTCTATTATGAGATTGGTGCGCGTAATAGACACCAATAGGCCATGTGGTTTCAATTATCGTGCCCAGACACGGGCGCAATAATTGAAATCACATGTCTCGCAGTGGCGCGCGCGCGCACCACTAACGGCATTGTTCTTTTTTGGATCCATTTCAGAGGGAAGCAAGTAAATGAAAGAACCGCTGACGTCTTGTTTAGAGTAGAAATGGCCCACTCTTATCGTGCTACATCCATTTTTAAAGAGTTCGTAATGAGGTTCAGGAAACTTTGACATATATATGCATTTCTGTTTAATTTTCGAAAGTAACCTTTTGAAACTACTGATGGTCTGAAATGCCGATGGAGTCCTAAAGAGGTTGCCATGGGATGCTCAAAAACACCCTTCTAGACGCAATTAAGACAAAAAGGTTAATCTATTCAAGAGAGACGTGCAGTTTAAGGACTAAGGCTTCAGTAGGAGAGAAAGTTACTAATGAAGGGTATTAATTTCTCTGTTGAGCAGCTTTATATAGTTCTCAAGAACCAAATATATATGAAACATTGATATTTCAACAGCACATACCCCAACCCTTAGCAGAGAGAGAACAACATATTTTGCTAACAAATACAGAAATACTTGGTAGAGAGCAGTAAGAAGGAATAGACGCTCGAGCGGGATGGAAGTCAGTAAGCATGAATGGCTTAGATAGAAAGAAAAGGTGAGTTATCAGTTGTCAAGGTAGCGGTCAGTTTGATCCTCAAAGACACGAGTCGGAGTTCTTGATATCGCAGCATATGCTCATAGCCCTAATTTATTTTTGTGTCTATCTCTGTCCACAAATATCGGCCAATTACTTTAAAAGTAATATTAGTGTTCCGAGAAAATGAAGGCTCAATTAATTGTTGAGAAAAGGCAGATCAACTGTGCAATTGCACATTTTTTCTAGGGCTGAGCGAAATTCTTATAATTTCCCTTTGCATAAACGCGTGAAGTTTCGTGAAAATTACAAGAACAGTTAGAACCGCAGTTTGAGCTGTTTCTTAACTTGAAATGCCTAGCGCCACATTGCGCGTCATGCATGCAAGCAGCAGCCGTTGTTTTCGTTTACATTGTTCCTATGCTCCCACAATAGAATTTTATCCCCAATGGACAGAAAATTACTTGACATGGCGTAATGGCATAATTTCGGGCATTTACTTGTAAAAGCGTAATGCAAAATGCCCGAAATTATGTAAGATTAGAAATGATGCAACAATATGACAGCATAACAAAAATTTCACCCAAGCCAAATTATTTCATATTTCTTTGTTTTTTATTTCCAGAAGGAAAACATCCTTCTGAGGGACTCAAATGAATCAATCGCAGAGACACCCCTGGGGCTGAACACATTCAATTCAGAGTTGCCCTCGTCAACTTTGCCCACTATACGGGGACATAACCTCCAGGGATTGTTTAACTGATGAACAGTGCCTCACAAACTGAATGTGTAGTGGCAGGATCAACAAGCATTGGCATAGCCAATAGGTCTCGCCTTTGGGACCTTATAAGTATTTAGACATGCAACAGTTCATGTTGTTGCACCAAGGATATTGTGCGGCATAACTAAATACTTTTAAGTTCTCAAAAGCGAGACCTATTGGCTATGCCAATGCTTATTCTAAACTGGGGGAGGTGAATGCGGAAGTGGAAATAACAACATTACCCACAATTTCGCATCTACTTTACTGAGATGGGGAAACGAAAACATCCATAATCATTGACAGGATCTCAACTTGTGGCAACTCTAGGTGCTGATTACGTTTTTTTTTTTGTTGCTGCAGTGGAAGGTCTCCTGATGAATTCAAGCATATGCCCGAAGTGGACCAAATATAATAGACATTTGTCAGAAATATTACCTACCCATATGTGGCAAAAACAGAAAATTTCCTGCCCACAGCACCAGAAAAGGAGATTGGGTAATGACTGGAAGCTGGGCATGTAAGTTGTCAACAGGGCCAGAAAGACTCCTGTTTGGGTGAAAGTCGTTTAACCCCTTGCATGCCTATGACGGAACCACTCCGTCATGAGCCACGGGCGGCATTTGCTCATGACGGAGTGGTTCCGTCATGCTGCGGCCGCTCCGCCCACGCGTCGCTGATTCCCCGCCTGTGCGGGCGAATTAACGAGTGGGCGGAGTCGTGACAGAACCACTCCGTCATGAGCACAGCTCGCCCGTGACTCATGACGGAGTGGTTCCGTCGCAAGCACGGCGGCGCCGCGCTCACCCCGCACCCCCCAGCGCCGCGGCAGAATTCGTGCCGCTGCCAAGGGGTTAAGATAGCTGTTGTGGTGATAGGTAATAGCTTTGTTGAAAATAAGGTATCAGCTGTTGAGGCTGAAAGTACTGTGATTGAAAGCTGCCTCAAAAAGTGGTAGGCCTCTCCCCTCAAGACCGCGACCCAAAAGGGCACTAGAATGTGATGTTGAAGTACGCTGAGGAAACAGACAATGTCAAACTTGATTGCTTAAAGTGCTTTATCCAAATGCCAACCAAATATATTCTCCCAATAAAAAAAAATTTCATGAATCCACGTTTGCACATCAGGACGAAAACAGGTTGGGCTAAGACAGCCAAGATGCTTACGTTCAGCAGCTCCCACCATCTGACAGAGCCTAGAGCCAACTACATCAACTGCACCATTAATCATGGCTGCCAAGGCCCTTTCTTTCTCCAGAAAGATGGCTTTTGCGTCTTCCTTCTTATTGTCTGGCAGTAAGTCTAATCATTAGGCTGCCGATAATAATGGCCAGTGACGCTTAAGAATTAGCTGTCTTGATAGAGGTGGCACCCAAGGCTTAAATCTCTCCCCAAAATTACCCATTTTTCATCCTTCCCTTCGGGGCGCGGTACTTGGGGAAGAAGATTGTGGATGGGCGCTGATCAGCTTGAATGAGAACAGAATCCACCATTGCATGTTGGGGTATCATCCGATGCTGTATCCTGCTTGTCGATCCTGGGAACAAGGCTGACATTTGCATGACCTCTTCACAAATATATGACAATAGGAATAGCCTTCACAGATTTAATTGAGGCCTTGTTGAAGTTGTATAAAAAGCACTTTGTTTCGGTCGTGGAGACAGACAATGCAGATCATTTGGATGCTTGACCAACGAGGTAAGGCGGGATGTATCATTTGGTGGGGAGTCAGCATTGGCAGTGTTAGTTCGTTACAAAGACAACAGAACTACCTCATTCCTCAGCTAAGCCTGATGTGTGCTCATGAAGTGGAATCAGTTTTCACTGGTCGAAGTGATGGTATTTGCATAAGAGCAGGTGATGGCAGTTTTGGCGGCCCATGTACATGCTGAGGTTGCAGTTGTCCCAGAGAAGGTTGTTACTGAGGCAGACATCTGCAGTATCCACTATCGAACAGTGGAAGTCATTGATAAAGGTTACTGGCACACTGAACATCGGTTTTGCTTACAAGCTTCTTCGTCATACTCATCATAATAACTACTGTACTGGTGTGACACTATCCCCAGTTTGTCACCTCATCCTCTAGGTAACAGATGTGTGGAAGTGAGTTTCTACTTTCACTCTGATCAGGATCATATAGTTGGTTCTTTTTCCTTATCTTCTTCCTCCTTTCCCTTGAAAGGATTGGTCACAGGGGGGGACTGGACCTTCAACCTATGACTCTTATTCTGTGTCAAACAACTTCGGCAGAGGCTTCCTGCAGACCTTGCATGTGGTTATGTCTTCTGGGAGAAGAACAGGGGGATATCCCTTAGCTACAATTAGCCTGCTTTTCCGCAAACACTTTAGAGAAGTCATCATTGGGAATTCCTTTGACTGTGTCATGAACAGCACCATTGAAAGTGGCATTGTCAACAGAAGAGGAACAGATGATGGATTGGACATCAACTGTAGTGGTAACATCAAAGGAATGGACAAGGCTACAGTCGCCGATTAGGATTGTGCTGTTGGTAGAGTAATGGGGCATAGTAGGTACTGTCGTCATGGCAGGCGTTGCTGAGGATTTTAGATCTTCACCTTCAAAGACTCCGCAGATTATATTTTGTATTGCCTGTCCAGTTCATTGTCAGAAAATCTGCTTGTCTAAGAAGTCGGTCAACCTCAATGGAAGCTGGTTTTTGCTGTGCTTAATTCCTTCAAAGGTTCCTTCCCAGGATTTCTTCAACTCACTAATTTTCTAAAGAGGAAAGCTTTCTGGCCTTGGATTTATTCTGGAGCCATCTTAGAAGGTGAACTTCATTGTCGCTGAGAGTTTTTGTTCAGAACTTTCTGTAAATCTTGCAGTCTTTTGGTTTGTTATGTGGATAAAGGCAGTACATACACTCATTGTGGGGGCTCACCTTAATAGTGTCTTTTCTAGCCAAAGAAGCGACAGGGCCAGCACAAGTCCTTTGGAGATTCTACCAAGAGGGAACATTGATATTCAACTGGGACAAATTATAAAGGCAACTGCCATATCAAAGGAATGCAAGAAGAGGAGAATAATCCTTGAAAATAATTGTTTTTTTGTTGAGATAAAAGTAACTAGGCATAACCTACAGGGAACTCCCACATGATGTGCTGTAGAAATCTATAGTGTGATGGGTAAGAAATTAGTTACTTACCTGTAACTGTAGTTCTCCAGCATAGTAATCTTTCATAGATTCATATGCTTGAATCATCTCCTGTGGTCGAGATGAGTCTCCCGGTACCTTTAGAAAGCAATGTAATGATAGGTATGGACTAGAAGGAGGCCTAGGCCCCTTTGTTTGGTAATCTATCACTGTAAAAAATAATTAAAAGAGACCACACTTAGGTTTTAACCAGTCAGGTTGTATCACCCTCTAGAAGACTCCTGTGCTAAGCTCCAGTCCCTCAGATTTTAAAACACGAGTGTACAAAATACATATCCACTGAGAGCAAGAGAGAAAGGAAGGTGAGCTTCCCAAAGGGAGGAGGGTGGGTCGCATGTAAATCTATAAAAGATTCCAATACTGGAGAACTACAGCTAAGTAACTAATTTCTTACTCCAGTAATGGAACTTTCATAGGTTCACATGCTTGATTCACATTAAACAGAAGCTGAAGAGCACATTTTGTGTATTATTCAATGTATAGCACGTACAAGAAGTACAATTGAATATACGAATGTATGAACTAAAACATTTTAACGATGTAACAGTATATACAGCAGAAAATGTATATGTATGTATATGAACGAGTTACTTACCTTCGGTAACAATGTATCTGGTAGAGACACAGTCTAACCGCAGATTCCTTAACTTAGAATATTAGGCATCAGACTGGATCCGGAAAATCTTTTTCCCCAGCAGTACCGCTGCATGCAGGGGGGGCGGCGTCACCCGGCTCCGTTCTGACGTCATCCACGGAAATGACGTCAATGGAGCAATATAAGCCCCCCCTATCGTGACCTCCAGCAACACCCCCCCCCCCCCCCAGCATGCTGACGTCAGTTTTCTTTTTTGTGAAACTTTTCTGCGCCACTACAAAAACTGTGAGAGTATAGGAACAGTGTGCCAAAAAAGATAAAAAATCTGTGCAACAACAATGACAAGAAATCATAGAATGATGAGAAACATCACCATGGGAAAAGAGTACCCAACACTTGAAGGGACCATGTTGAAAGAGTACTCATCACTTGAAGGGACTGAAGGGAGCGAACAAAGCACCCGCCCCTAGAAACAGTCTTGCCCAAGCAAAGAGCTGCGCCCCCCCTAAGAGGCAACGGCATTGGAAATGAATAGCATGACAAACGAAGGACAGTTTGCAACCACAGGATGAAAATGTATGAAAGACAGTCTGTAACCACAGGACGTAGCTGTAAAGGACAACAAGAGTGGAACAACATGACTCATGGCGAGTGACCAAAAGTGAGCAACAACAGAGAACGTTCACCACACACCCCCACAATGACCTATGAACTGTAGAATAGTCAAATAGAACCTCAACCCAATCGATAGCAGCATAGACAAGGAGACGTCAAAGTAATGGGGAGAAACAGACGAGGGCGGAAGGAGGGTGAAAGAACATGAGAATCTCCACGCCAGAAAACCAGGATGGAAGAGCATTGAAAAGCACGTAATCTAGCCACCCAAAACGAGAAGGGGTGGATAGCCAATGTGCCAGAACAGAATGACACACCCTGCCCCAGAGGCAGGTGAACCAGAGTACCCCTCAAGAAGACCACGGCCACCTGTAAGGAGGCAAGTGAGCAGAACCCCACCTGGAAGGCCCTCACAGAACGGGGAGGATGGGTGGGCGTTAAGGAATCTGTGGCTAGACTGTGTCTCTACCAGATACATTGTTACCAAAGTTAAGTAACACGTTCATCTGATAGAGACATCTAGCCGCAGATTCCTTAACTTAGAATAGATACCAAAGCTATACCCCATTGGAGGAGGGTCTGCGACTGAAAGCCACCAAGTTCCCAAGGGAAGTAAGTCATCAAAATTGTTGACTAGAACGAGATGGGGACAGCAATGCCAGCGTGGCTGACACTAGACCCATAAAGCTCAGCAATACCAGCGTAGATGACACCAGACCCATGAAGCTCAGGGTGGAAGCATGAGCAAGGGAAGCAAGGTACCACAATCCGTCAGAGAGACAAAACGAAATCACAGAACCATAAAGGTCAGTGCACAGTGGCAGAATGCCATAAACTTCAGCAAAAAAGAAGTGAAACGGAATATAGGACCCCAGGATCCGCCAAGAGACAAATCCCAGAAAAGGGACTAAACAGTATGACAGAGTCAGAACACACACAGTGAGCGGCACAAAAGCGGGTGCCAAAAAATGACATGTCAGAGGCAGACGTCACCATGCTGAGACATACAAACTATGACTACCAGGAGATGCATAGAAGTGGATTGCAAGAATAGCCGTAAGCAGACCTTATGTACCGTGAGAATCCATCACACCACTGTACAAGCCCAATGACACGTAACAGCCACAGCATATGCACGCCGACAGAGAAAGACGGGTGCATCACCAGGTAGTCAACCAGCCAACCGTACCCACTGGTTCAATGACCAAGGATCACTGGCAAGCCGGACATACACACAAAGCTATCTCCCATGAGGGAGAAAAAGAGAGAGAGAGAGAGAGACAAACAGACAGAGACAGAGAGAAATAGAGAGGGATCTGGGGCAATCCCCAGAAACCACAGCAGGGAAAACCCCGTATGCTTGCCCTCTCGCGTGCGTACACCTCATGACATATAAAGAGCACATAGAGAAATAGGAAAAAGTCATGGAAGAGATAACCAAGGGGAAACTCGAAGAGTAACCCTAGAGAATAGGAAGTCACCTAAGAGGTACCAACGGCACCGATGTGAAACGTAGCAGGACATACAAGTCCATCCACAAAGGAGGGCGACCCTAACCCCCCAATCGGGAAGGAAAGATAGCGCCACCGCGATACAGGCAGGAATACTGACCACCACACTAACGAAGAAGTCAGTAACACACAGACAAGAAATGTCTGAAGAAGTATTATATAGACAGGATGATGCCAGAGAGCATCCGGAGACAGCATACATCCGCTGAAAATCGCATTAGAGGCCTGGAAGAGAAACAACTGAGCCGCGGGAACACAGCCAAGACAGTACAGTTGCTCAAGGAACACTACGGGTCACCCGTGAAAGCGCATCCACCCAGCGTGGACCCACAGGTGGTGGCCGCCCCGAGCACAGAAAGGACCCCTCTGGAGTGGAGCGGACAAAGCGCCCACAGGGATGCACACCTACCCCCAAGACATCCAACAGTGCCAGAGGGAGAATGAAAGCGGAAAGATGAGCCAAATGCAAGGCAGAAGGACGTGAAACCCCTGGGGGCGAGCCGGAGACAGCAGAACCCCAACAAGACAACGGAGCAGACTGCGTCCACAGACACAGGAGAGTGCAACAAAACAACCGTAAGCAGCAACACAGAAGCTCCAGGAGAGGGCCACGCCAGTCCGTGGGTCTCAACAGAGCAGGCGTCCCACCCAAGCAGGAAGCATGGAACAAAGGGAGATGCCTACAGCATAACCCACAGGAATAATCCCCAGAGGGACATAAAATAACAAAGAGAACTCCATGGGAGCCTCCGAAACTTCCTGGCAAGGAAGGGCAGCTACATAATAGCGAACGAGTAATCCTCGTAGGGTACGTCAGATCCCTATAAAAAGCAAGGGACACCCCTTGAGACAAGCTCATAGGCAGAGGTAAAAAAGAACCATAAAAACAGCTAGCCCAGCTATGCCAATTTTTTTAAAGAAAAAAACACGGCAGAACAGCCGTACAACCCGTCTGGGGAATACATCTTGAACCCAGAGTCGCCAATCATAAACGCAGTGACAATACTGCATATGAAAACATAAGTCCACCTAGAGGACTAAAAACCTGGCAGTCTTTGAAATCCAAATAGGAGGCGCCAGACCGCAGAGTCGGCATGCTCATCAAACAGATGGACCCCATCAAAGGGCAGATCCCTGAGCCACTCCCGAACATTCTTGAGAAAACTGCAATCGCGTAGCCACGCATGGCGACGCAGACCAACTGACCTGGCCATAGCTCGACCCATAGAGTCAGTGGTGTCCATGGCCACCCAGACGGAAAACTGCACCACGTCGCAGCCATCCTGATTAAGCTGGGCCAGGTCAGCACAAAGGACCTCCGGCAAAGTGGAAAGGAGTTGTTCAACGGAGTCCCAAAGGGCAAAAGCAGCCCGAGCAAACACGCAGGTCGTGTTTAGGGACCGAAGGCCTGAGCTGGCGGACGCAAAGACATTGCAGCCACACGACTCCAACCACCTGGACTCCCGAGTGAGCGGAAGCAATGGAGAAGGAGAGGAAGGAAGAGCTGCCTGGACCAAAAGTCTTTGAGCCCTAGGATGGAGGGACAAACAGGCATGGTTATCTGGAGCTGGGCGATGGTGATGTGCAATAGCACGACCCATGGGGTCCCCGATGAGGGTCTGGCCCAAGTCCCCAGAAGGACATCATACAGCGACCCGCCAAAAGGAAATAAGGGCTCCACACCCACCATGCCCTGGTTAAGAAGATCCAACAAGGGATCTGAAGGCAGGGAGACAGAGGGCGGCTGCATCTGTGAGATATCCGCAGCCCTGCGAACCGCCCTCGCAAACTCTGCGTTAGCCTCCGTGGCAGGGCCATTTCTAGGTGTTTTGCCGCCCTAGGCGAGAATGGAAAAATGCCGCCCCCTCCCTTTTACTACCATCACTGTCAGGCCTGATCACTCTCTCCCAGTCATTGAGGCTAGAAGAATGAATGCATTCAGCCCTGACAAGAATCATGCATCAGGCGTTATACTAACGCATTTCAGTGTGGTGGTCCGCATCACCGCACTGAAATGCAAAGTCACGCCTTATAGTGCTTCAGTTGTCAAGCGCCCGGTAAAGATGCCAAGGTTTCAGATTGCAATTTATGACATTTTCAGGCTAATTATGAGTGACATTTTAATGACTGTGTGTGACACATTCACTCGAGCAAAATCAAGCAATAAAGACAAGGGAAACATAAATATCAGAAATTAAACCCATTTGAGCAACGAGAAACTCTAAGAGGAGCTTAAAACTGTTGCAAAGTACCAGAAATGTAAGGGCATTGATGTTACTTGATCATACTGTTAAGCTGGTCAGGACGGCCGGTGCTGGAGATATCGTTGTTTCGTCTAGCGTGTGGCGCCGCCCACGGCACTAAAACTAGGCGAATTGCAAGCAGCACTAGTCAACCCGCACAGGCACCCTACCCCAACTCAGTTACACTACACTAAAGTGCGCTAACACGTCACTGCTCAAACTGAGCAGAGAAAGACTGCATGACTGCGCACTTATCAGACATCAGAGGCATGGCAGGGAGCTCAGAATGTACCCAATTTTATAGCACCCATTACAAGCAGCAAGTGTAACTAGATACTGGGCTCTGAGGGCACACTTACTTCTTTCGGAGGCGGGAGGCCAGCAAGCGAACCTGCGCCACGGCAAATAGCGGGCCTCGTGGTGGCCGCATGGAGTCACAGCGGAGGTGCAACTAGAGCCACATTTTTTTGGGGGGGGGGCTAATTCTTCCAGCAATAGGCAGAGTGGAGATGCAGGGGCTCTAAGAAGGGGTGAATAAACAACAAAGCCTCGTTAGCAAGCAAATGGTCTTTTAAAGACCTGTGAAGTACTCGGGTGTGGCTGTGTGTGTGCCCAGGAAGCTGTCTCAGGCTGGGCTGCCACACACGACGGGGGGGAGGGGGGGGTGCAATTCTGCATGAGCAGATATGCCCCTACAATATTGAAGTCTATTCTTGATATTGCAAGTGCCAAGGAAGCCACAGAGAGTATATGGGCTGGAAATTCGACGACTCAAGATCCTCAGCCCCCTGATGGCTTCACTGAACCCAGGAGTGTTTGGTATCAAACAACTCCTCTTAGTGAACCCACACTAATGCCAGTGTAATTTTAATAAAACATGTACCCAGAGGGAACCTCGGAGGTGCCCCCTGAAAACCTATCAACCCTGGTGTGGTGTCTGACTGGCTTTAGGCAGCCTGCCACCACCAGAATTGTTTCTGGATCCCTGGGTCGAAAGCCCCTGCTCTCAGAGTCCAGAAACAAATCCCATCCTGGGTGGAGGTGTCGCATCTCCTTCCCCAGGATGAGCACAGTGCTCGAGAGGGAGGCTTCAAAGTACTTGCTGCCTTTTTAATGCAACCCCAGCCTCTGCTGATGGCACCAGATGGCAGACCCCGGTTTAAACCCCCACGTTTGGCAGCAGGACCGGCGGGAGACTCAGTTAGAAAAGGAGGTTGCCGTTCTTCGCCAACTCCACCCCTTAGGTGCTGGAAGTGAAGTGAAGCACATTTTTCAATACCCACCCTCATGAAGATGGTGGCACGTATCCAATCAGGGCTAGGGCTATGCCGCCCTACGAAAGAAAGGTGGCATAATAGAGGGTGTAGACAACCCAGGTAAGGAACCCATGGGTCCCTGTCACTCCCCTGTAATACTCCTAAATGTATGTAGGCAGCAGCCCCAGACCCTAAAATCAGATTCCTGACAAGCTACGAATCCCGGACACCGAATAGTCGCAACAGCAAGAAAGAAGAAGGACCATTGAACGATTCTGCACCGGCCCTGCAGGCCTATCTACTTCCTTTCGCCCTTGATACTAAAGACGACTTATCCTGCAGGCCCGGCGACCTCCAAAGCCCTGGGAAGACTGTCTGCCATCAATAAAGATCATGAACTCCCATGGACAGCGGACCGTTGCACACAAACCATCTTTAAAGAACAAAGACCTCTGCCCTGAGGAACCACAAAAACGCCTCCAGACTAACCTTTGCAGCTGACGCCCACGGCCCGATTCCAAATGGCCCACCGGTCCTGAGAAGGTTCCCCAGCGATTCTGTGCCAGAGTCTACCATGGGCTGACTCCTGCCGGTCTCTACCTCGCCGCCTGCAGCCTCAATCCAAAGACTCCCCCTGACCGCGACCTGCCCGGTAAGCTGTTCCTGACGCCAAAGGAGCCTGACCAATTTCATCCCTACATCCGCTAGCATCAGAACATACCTGGGCAGCTGTGGGTTTTCTTCTTCCAGCCTCCTTGTACGAGCCTGCAGCCTTTTTCCAAAACTGATCTCCACCATTGAATTGCATTGGGTGCCCGACGCTATGTTGGGACTCTGCACCCAGCCGCCCCTGTGTAGCTGAGGGTGTAAGTTTGGTGCTGCCTTTTGGCCTCCCTATGCTTACCTTAAACTTGAGGAGATTGACCCCTGATACCGCTTTACTTATCTGTGAGCAGCACAAATTTGATTACCCCCAGTATCCATTGGTTAACATTGGTGCCCAACCCCGGATTTGACCTCTGCCCCTGGCCGTCCCTGTGCCACTAGTTGTGCACTCTTGGTACTAATTTGAACCTAGCCTGGTGTTAACCTAAAACCCCGAAGACTGGATCTTTAAGTTGTGTACTTACCTTCAAAACTGCAACTTTTTAAAGTGAAAAGTATTTTTATTGAAAATCGTACTTACCTTTTAACGTACCTCTTGATCTTCAAATACATTTGGAAAGAAGGTTATATTTACAAAATTGGTGTGGATCTCCTTTTTGAGTCCTGTGTCATTTATTAGTCACTGTGTGTATAACAAATGTCTTTCACTCCTCTGTGTTAGGCCTAAGGCTGCTCGACACACCACCACAAATAGAGCACTTTGGGTTCACATTGAGCCCTGTACACTCTCGGGGAAATCATTGGACTCTTTACACAATATAACAACTTACTGGTATCACATAAGTGCCAGTTTCCTACACTGGTGGTGCAGCGGTGGGGTACAAGACTCGGCATTTGGTGTACCACTCAAATTGTAAGTGATTTCAGAAAAGGAAATACAAAATTGTCGTTAGCTAAAATATTTTTTGTTTCCAAATTTACTTTAAACTAGTGTTAGTGTCTTGATTAAGTTACCCACTGTTTAGAAATTAAAAGTCTGCAAAGTAGTTAGGTCTTAGCAGTCCTTAGAATTATTTTTAAGTTCCTAATACGTTCCCAACTACTTTAAACACCATGTCTGAGACCCCAGGGACGTCTGAGGAGCTCAACCTGACCCCCTATGCATATTTGACAGTTCCACAGTTCAAAGAGCTGTGCAAGGCATGGACACTTGCCATGAGTCCTATAACCACAAAACCCCATCTGCTGCAGTTGCTGGCAGAGAATAACCAATTTACCTCCCCGTCCAGCTCAATTCCGGCCAGAGGTACTGATGGACAGAGCAGGGCCTCATTTCCTGAGCGGATGCCAGGAGAGGTGAGGAGAGCTCCCGCACAAAGACGGGATTGTGTCCAATACTCCTGTGACTGTTGGCCAAAAAATTGGGAATCACAGGTGAATGTAGGTGGTATCGTACCAACCACTGTTATTGAGACTTTATTTGTTTTACACTAATACACTATTTTGTAGTTGCAATATCAATTTTAGGTCCTGATGAACGCCTAGATCAGAATGGATCTAAAGGCTGAAACATGTAGACCTGTCATCCTTTTGGACTAAAGCAGTTATTATTTTAAACTGCTTTTCCACTTTTTTTAAAATATGACACCCGGACAGCGCTTATTAAAATTGTTTTCAGTCCTGGTAGCCAATTTTAACACGTACACCAATTCACATGCACTGCAACCTTTACCATTAAAACACTCATTGCTTCACATTTACGGGATCATAGTGGATTCCATCTAAAACCATCTCCTAAACAAACATCCAAGAGCTCCCTTCCTCCTTTAGGAAGGTCGCAGCCCTTGGTTGCACTAGGGTTTGCAACTAAGAGGAGATCTCAAATAATGAAGCATGCCACATCGGTGGGTGATGAGATTCTGTCCTCTTTAAGAGGACTCCTCTAAAATTAAGAGGAGCTCTTCTGTTTTGGTAGGTGCTCATTTCTATAGACCCGTTGATTTCTAGGTGTTGTTTATAGAGAATAACCAGGCCCTGGCAAGTAAAACTTCACACAATGGGGAAGAGGATGATGAATCCCAAGAGGTTGAAGATGATGTAGAATCTATCACTGCCCCCTCAGATAGCAACTCCACTGGAAGTGACTAAAGCAGTGTTCTAGAAGAGGCAGATACTGAAGATTCAGATCTTCAGAAACTGGCCAAGAGGATAGTCTTAGAGGCTAAACTCCTGGTAGAAAAAAAAAGAACTGGGATAGGCTTAGGACCCATCTCTGGTGGCAGCAAAATAATAAACAGGGAGCAATGTAAATGACTTTGAAGGGCTTCATAATTTGATAATGAATGAGTATCTTTTAGGTAATTGCCACCAAGAGAAACTACATCAATTCCTGGTAGACCTAGCTCCACTTCCTCCACAAGAATTGGGGAAGAGGACCACTGGGTCAAGACAAGGGTGGCCAAGACTACCACTGATGGGGGAGAACAAAATAAAAAAGGCCAACTCCCCCCTCACCCCCCAAGGGAAAGAGGGTAACCCTGAAAACAAAGAGTCTTCTTCAGGCCCCCAAACATCTGCTCAGGAGGATGGGCCCAGAGACTCTTCACAGCCAAAGGGCGGGTACCAGGGAAGGAACTGGGATCCCAATAAGGCTTGATGTCATGACTGTAGGTCATTGGGACACGGAATTGGAGACTCTAGCTGTAAAAATAAGAAAAATGCCTCTAGCCAACCAACAGTACAAGAAGTTGCTAATGTCCAGGTGTGATCCAAAGTGTGGCCTGACCATGTCAGTGACCCCAGTGATGAACCGCTAGTCTTTGAGGGAGCGGTAGACTTATCCTGTGCAGCCTGGCCCACTAATACGCAAAAATACAGGCATCACCCCTTGATTAATGGGACCAGAGTAGGAGCCCTGAGGGTTACTGGTTCGAGTTTCACCATCGTGGCAGAGCAACTGGTTTACTAAGAACAGTACCTGATTAGAAGGACCTATCCATTCACCAATGTTGACAATGTCACTAAGATACATCCTATGGCTATGGTATCTTATGACCGGTCAGAAGGAAGTGGCCATGTCCTCATCCCTCTCTGTAGATTGTCTGCTTCGAAATGATCTGGAGACTTCCCTTTGGGCTGAAGTCGAACTGGGACCCATTCAGGAATGCTAAGTATCCCAGACTGGGTTTGTGTAGAAACCAGAGTACAGAGCAGAGCCCAGAGTGAAAAAGAGGTGCTACATCCCGAAAGAGTGGACCAGCCCTCCAAGAGAAATGGCAAGAAGACTGGGGGACAAGCTTCTAAAGAGATTTCAGATCAGAACCCCTCTTCTCAGGAAAAGGATCTGTTTGTTCCAGAGGGAACTGAGCCGGAGGAGCTTGGGCCATACACAGCAGAGCTCTTAGGCGCAGGGGGGCCCTCGAGGGAGGATCTGTGCATGGGGCAAGAAGCCTATCCCACACTTGAAAACCTGAGGCAGCAAGCTGCTGTACAGGAAAAGAGAGGTATATAGTGGAAGGATGGGCTCCAATACACTGAGGCCAGAGACCCCAGACCTTGTGTAACCAAGAGAGTGATAGAACCTCAGAAGTTTAGAGAGTTTCTCCTCACTTTGGCCCATAGTATCCCCTTAGTTGGGCAACTTAGTCAGGATAAAACATGGAGTAGATTAGTCAATCAATTCTACAGGCCAGGGATGTCCTAGAAGGTGAAGGGCTTTTGTCAGTCCTGGGTCTCCTGCCAAGCCAGTGGTAAGGCAGGAGGCTGCCCGAAGGTACCCTTAATTCCACTTTCAGTGGTTGGGGTACCCTTTGAAAGGGTATGGGTCAACAATGTTAGCCCCCTAGACCCTCAAACAGCCTCAGAGAACAGATTTATCCTGGTGGTAATGGATCATGTCACCAGGTATCCTGAAGCTATTCACCTTAGGTCAACCACTGCTCCTGTCGTGGCCATGGCCCTCCTTGGTATCTTTATCAGGGTTGGTATCCCTAAAGAGGAAGTATCAGAAAGCGGTACAAATTGCATGTCTACATATGTAAAACAAATGTGGGAGGAGTGTGGAGTGATGTACAACTTCACTACCCCATACCGCCCACAAACCAATAGCCTGATTGAAAGATTTAATCAGAGATTGAAACGCATGATTGGTGGACTCCCTGAAAAACTCAGAAGGAGATGAGATGTCATACTTCCATGCCTGCTTTTGCCTACGGGGAAGTGCCAAAGAAAAGAGTGGGGTTCTCCCCCTTTGAACTTCTGTTTGGGCATTCTGTTAGGGGTCCCTTGAGTCTTATGAGGGAAGGATGGGAAAAACCTCTCAGAGAGACAAAACAAGACATAATAGATTAGGTGCTTGGCATTTGCTGTAGGATGGTTGAGTACATGGAAAAAGCCAGCCAAAACATTCAGGCTAGCCAGAAGCCCCAGAAGTAATGGTATGACCAAAAGGCTGCCCATGGGTACTGCAGCCTGTTGGACCCAAGTCCCTCCAGGACTAGTGGAGTGGACTCTACCCTGTCCTAGAAAGACAAGGGGAGGTCCCCTATTTGGTTGACCTTGGTAGTTGCTAATATCCCAAAATGGGTTATACATGTAAACTGCCTGAAGCCTTACTATGATAGAATTGGTGTGACCATGCTCATGGTTACAGATGAGGGACAGGAAGCTGAGAGAGAATCTCTACCTGATCTCCTCTCTAGCAATCCAAAAGATGGGTCTGTTGATGGAGTGGTCTTGTCCGACACCTTCACTGAGCAACAGCAGGCCGATAGCAGGCAAGTCCTAAAGCAGTTTGTTGAGCTCTACTCTCTGACCCCTGGTCAGACTAGCTGGTGTACCCATGATGTGGACACTGTTGACAGCCTATCTGTCAAAAACAAAATGTACAGGCAGTCTAATCATGTCAGAGAGAGCAACCAAGCTGAAGTAAGTAAGCAAGATGCTGGAATTATGTGTCATTGAACACTTAGAGAAACCCTGGGCCTGCCCAGTTGTATTAGTCCCCAAACCTCACTCCAGGGGTGAAAAGAAATAAATGAGGCTTTGTGTGGACTAGAGGGGTCTCAATGCTGAGGCAAAGACTGATGCACATCCAATTCCTAGAGCAGATGAAATGATTGACAGGTTGGGGTCAGCCAAATATCCGAGTACCTTTAATCTCACATTTGGGTACTGGCAGATAGGCCAAACCCCTGGAGCAAAAGAATAATCTGCATTCTCCACTCCAAGTGGACACTTCCAGTATACTGTGATGCCCTTTGGATTAAATATTGCCTCTGCCAACTTCCAGAGGTTGGTGAATACAGTTCTTGCTTGATTGGAATCCTTTAGTGCAGCTTTTCTAGGTGATATTGGCTCCATCTGGGAGGATCATCTGACCCACCTTGGGAAGGTTTTATAGGCTCTGAAAAGTGCAGGCCTCAATATCAAGGCAGCAAGCAAGTGGCAGATAGGGAGGCTACGTTCAGCCCCTCCAACCCAAGATCCAGACAATTCTGGACTGGGAAACTCCAACAACCCAGACCCAAGTCAGGGCATTCCTAGGCTTGACTGGGTATTACAGGAGGTTCATGGAGGATTATGGGTCCATGGTGGCCCCCCTCACATAACTTTCCCCCAAGAGGATGCTCAAGAAAGCGAACTGGACAGTGAGCTATCAAAAGGTGTTTGCCACTGAAGGATGCAATGAGTTCTGGCCCAGTCCTGAAAGCTCCAGATTACTTCAAACAGTTAAGTGTGCAGACAGATGCATCTGATCATGAGATAAGAGCAGCCCTAGCTCAAACAAATTTGAAGGACATGGCTAACCTGCTGCTTTCATAAGCAGGAAACTACTCCCCAGAGGGCATTGTTGGAGTGCCATAGAGAGGGAAGCCTTTGGTGTGATATGGGCCCTAAAGAAATTGAGGCCAATCTTGTTGACCGTCACTTTCTAGTTCTGACAGACCACAGGCCTCTCAGAACAAAAGGAAGGTGAAAACCCTAAACTGTTAAGGTGGTCCAAATCCCTACAGGGAATGGACTTCAAAGTGGAACACATGCCTGGGCTGCCCATACCAATGCAGATGGCCTTTCCAGGTTCTTTCACTTAGAAGATGAAGACTCTCCAGAGGAAGGTTACTCTTATCCTCTTTCGTTGGGGGGGGGGGGGGGGGGGGAGAGTATTTTTAATGCTGCGAGTGCCGGGAAGCCATAGGCCATAGAGAGTACATGGGCAGGAAACTGGACAACTCGAGTTCCCCAGAACCATGATAGCTTCACTGAACCCAGGAGTTTTTGATACCAAACAACTCCTCTTAATAAACCCACACAGATGCCAGTGTCGGATTTATTAAACCATGTACTCAGAGGGCACTTCAGAGATGCCCCCTGAAAACCTACCAACCCTGGTGTGGTCTCTGTGAGAAGTTAGCCTGGTATATGATGTTCACTAGTTAAAGTGACCACCTTGTACCATGCCAAGCAACCCTTATGGTGTGGTTGTAAGTCAACCTTTTCGGACTAGCTGCCCTAGTGGTAGCGTAGGCTAAGCAGTCTTTGAGGCTAAACTCGTGAAGCGTGTTAAGCCAGCTGTTTTACCAAATGCAACCCCCTTTTATACCAATGAAAGGACACCACACAGATATATATTCAAAATATATATGTATTTATTTCTCAAAGTAACCCCTAGTCTCTTTATGAGCACAGGAGCACAAATCGTCAAACAAGATTACAGTAGAATACACAGAAGTTGCACTTTATATGGATAGGCCCTGGTGGCCGCTCAAACCATATACTAAAATAGTGGTATAAGTACCACGAACAGAAAGGGGAAAAGGCCTAGGGCCTCTAGAATCGCTGGGCCTACACGGAGCTAACTTTAGTTAGTGACCAGGAGGTCCACGGGTGGTGTGTGCAGAGCAAATAGTCACACGCGTGCTCCCATAGGTTTTCAATGGGTGCGTAAAAACTACAAAGTTACTGCAAAAAGGATCTTCCGGATGGACTATGAACTCAAGATTGGAAACACAGACACTAGAGATGTTACTCTACACTTGGGCACCGGAGTGCCAGCTTTACCTCACCCACAGGAAGCGGGTGCATAGGTGTCGAAGTGCGTCGGGTTTCTTCTATCTGTTCAATGGAGCCTGTGGACAAAGATGCTGCAGGCGGTCGGTCCGGAAGGGATGCGGTGGATCCAAGGGTGGATCGGAGTTGTAGAAGACCTGTAAGCAGAGGGGACAGTGTTCACAGTCACTAGCCAGTGACCAGCGTGGCACCAGGTGGGTACCAGGCGATGTCGGGTGCAAACAGGAAGAAAGGTGTAGCTTGTCTCTGCAGCCACGTGGTCCCTGAAGGTCGACGACGTCCAGGAGTCGGTTCACGAGCTGTCCCACGCAGGCTCTCGCTGTCGGCGGTGTCGGCGACTTGGTCGAAGTAAACAAGCCTTGGCAAAAGCAATTGTTGTGGAAAACGAAATAAGCTGATGGTTCTGACCAGCAAGGTCAGAGGGACTGCTCCTTTGGAGGGGAGCAAGGGCCAGTCTGGAGCAACCAGACCAGCGGTGTATTTCTTGAAGTTCGTCGCCAAGATGGCCACTAGCCAGCGGCCCAGCAACCGGTTAGGCGCGTCGAGTGGCAAAATGCAGAAGGGCCCCACGCAGATCGTGGAGATGCTGGAGGGCTCACCTTTGGTGCAGATGCTGCTCGAGGGTTGGGCTTCTCAGATCCCAAAGCACAAATTGGAGGGAGCCTCGGTTGTTGCACTTGCAGCTTGTCGTGGTCGTTTCAAGATGGCTGGCTCCACGTGTCTCGTTGCCTCCACGGGTCTCCTCTTTTCAGGGACTGTGGATCGGGCGGTGAGAGGTCTGGAGGTCCAGGTCTTGTCAGTCTCTGGGCTCGGGCTCCGGCGGGAGGCGGCGGCAAAGCAGACGTTGATTCGCTGGATGGTGCTTGCGTTAGCAAGGTGGTCACTCCCTGACCACAGGGGAGATTGGCTTCAGTCCTCTGTGCGGCAGAGCGTCAAAGTTCCCGTCTTCTTCTTAGTTTCAAGTTGATTCCAGGATGTGTTTTAAACTTGTAAATAGATCGTTTTTTATAACTTTTACCTGGGGGCTTTAAATTGAATAGCTAGCTGGGGAATTGAGTTAGGCACACTGACACTTCTCCAAAACGCTGATCTTCCTCTCTCTGCCTCGCCCAGCCGTCTTCTGTTATTTGCTGCTGGAGGCGGTGGGCGCCATTTTAGGTAGGGCTGGGGGTGCGCTCTAGTCGCGCCGCCCTCCCGCCCTCCTCACACCCTATATAATGTGCATCCCGGCCAGACGGCGCAGCGGGCGCGCCGGATGCGCGCCAAAGCCAAGCCCGTCTGCGCCCGTCCGCGACCGGACACGGCCTAGGGCCCCTACCCCTGGCCCTAATCGTAAGTGGAGTTGGAGTAGGAGTGACTTAGTAAGTTTTTCCTCGATTGTGTGCCCTCTAGGTCACCACAGTGTAAGGGTAGGGGAGAATGAAGGATGTAGCCACTGTCAATTCCAGTTCAGCTCAGCCCTACCAGACACCAGGGCAAGCAATCCCTCGCTGTCCTGCGGCCTCGTTAATGTGAGGTCGCTTAGCTGCCACAAACATGACATATATGACCTTCTCACTGATAAACACTATGATCTGCTGTTTATTACTGAAACGTGGCTAGACGCCAATTCTGATCCTGATATCATCCAGGCTTTACCTGATGATTATCAGATGGTGCGCTTGGACAGACCGATAGGCAGAGGGGGCGGGATTGCGATCGTCTTTAAACAACGATGGCCTTGCAAACTAGAACTAGCTGACCTGGTGGGATGTGAAGCGGGTGTCTTCTCCATAACAATCGATGGGAGCATGACTGTAAAGGGCCTGCTAATTTATCGCCCACCGGGACCTATGGCCAGTTTTAAAGGAAATCTCCTAGAGTGGGTCACAGAAACAGCGATTAGGAGAGACAAGTTTCTGCTGTTGGGAGATTTAAATATCCACCTGCAAGACGCCCTAGATAAAGGGGCGGTGGAGTTCCGGGAAGAACTTCACACCCTACAGCTAGAGCTAAAAGGTCAGCTGCCTACACACAATCGTGGGCACCTGTTAGACCCAATATTCGCCAACTGGGAGGGTGTTTTAGCCGCTCCCCCGGTGCCCCTGCCCTGGACAGATCATTTCTTCGTTCCGTTTACTATTCACTTGCCTAAGCATAAAGCTAGCGCTCCCACCCCTCTTAACTATCCTCGACGTAAGTGGGCAAGATTCTCCCTGCGAGAGTTTAATAAGGCTCTCACTGTGCAAGGGCCCCCAGGAGGGATTGACGTGACAACGGCAAATAAATTGCTCATTGACCGTATCACGGCTGCTCTGGACCACACAGCCCCACTGGGCCGGTCAACTAAAGCTGTCCAAAGACAAAGAACTGCCCCCTGGTTCAGCGAGGCGTTGCGCTGTGCCAAAAGGGACTGCAAACGAGCAGAAAGACAATGGAGAATGAGCTATGATGATCGGACGAAGGAGGCCTACCTCACTAAGAGACGATTCTATCATAATAAAATTCGGATAGAAAAAGCCACCTACTATGCAGATAAAATCTCTGGGGCAGAAAATTCGGCCAGAGAATTGTTTAGTATATATAAATCTCTATCCACCCCAAAAACCGTTACTGGAGATGAAGATTACTCAGTAACAGCTTGTAATCGTATTGCCAACTACTTTGGAGACAAAGTGCGTAAGATTTACTCCGCTTTTCCCGACACGCCACCCCTAGCGGAAGAACCTGCAGACTTAGCAGGAGCTGAAGTCGATCTAGATCTGCTACTTCACTTCACCACTCCTCCCCCGGAGGATCTTGTCAAAATTTGCAGATCCGTCAGATCTGGCTCCCCACGTGATCCTGCTTCCCCAAAAAGGTTGTATGACAGCCTAGAGACACTAGAACCCTACATCAGGCATTTGCTAGATGTCTCCTTTCATTCCAGTTCTTTACCTGAGGACTGGAAACAGGCTGTGGTCCTTCCTCTCCGGAAGAAGCCCAATATCGGCTTCGACAAGCTGGATAACCTACGCCCCATCTCTCTCCTGCCTTATTTTTCGAAGGTAGCAGAGAAGGTGGTAAATAAGCAGCTAATGAAATATGTGGAGGACAGCAACCTCCTTCATCCGACTCAATTCGGGTTTCGGCCACGCCATTCCACGGAGTCCGCCCTTCTCAGGGCTTCCGAAACCCTCAGGCAGGGCGCTGACGAGGGTCAAACCATGGCTCTCATCCTTTTAGATCTTAGCGCGGCGTTCGACACTGTGGTACATTCCATCTTGCTACAGTGTCTGAGCAAAGGTGGGGTGAGAGGGGCAGCGTTGAAATGGATTTATTCATTTCTTGTTGGCCGTGGCTTCCAAGTAAGGCAGGGGGACTACTACTCTGAGCGAATCGCTCTGGACCAGGGGGTGCCGCAGGGCTCATCCCTGAGCCCAACACTTTTTAACCTTTATGTAGCCCCGATTGCCTCCTTGGTAGAGAGCTACGGCCTCCGAATGGTATCCTATGCCGACGACACGCAGCTGGTCATCTCCCTATCGCGCGCACCCGATCTTTCGGCGGGCACCTTTAGAGCCTGTATGCAAGATCTAGCTGCCTGGATGTCCGCTAATTGCCTGAAGCTTAACGGAAATAAGACCGAGGTGCTTGTCGTAGGGGGAGATCGCTCGGCGTGGACGTCGGCATGGTGGCCTCCTTGCTTAGGTTCAACACCTACTCCGTGCCTGAAAGCAAAGAACTTAGGCATCTGGTTCGACTCCGACTTAACCTTCGGCCCTCAGATCAACCGGGTGGTCGGATCATGCTTTGGGACCCTCAAAAGTCTAAGGAAGGCACTGAAGTTTCTACCGGTAAAGGCCCGTCAAACCCTTGTGCATGCATTAGTCACCTCTAAGATGGATTATGGCAACCTCCTCTATCTAGGGACTCTGAAAAAGAATTTGAGCCGTCTACAGGTCCTACAGAATGCCGCTGCTAGGCTAGTACTTAGACTACCAAGAAGAGCCGCATCTTCGATGGCCCTTCGGTCCTTGCACTGGCTCCCAATCAGAAGTAGGGTTGATTTCAAAGCACTCTGCATGTGCCATCGGATCATCAACGGGAGGTCTCCTCTCCCTTTGAAAGGACTGCTGACGCCTTATGAACCGCCCCGCTCCCTCAGATCTTCTGGCTCAGGACGCCTTGTTGTCCCCAAGGTATCAAGAGCTCGGATGGGCGGAAGATCCTTCAGGTACCTTGCAGCCGTCAGATGGAATACATTACCCTTAATACTGCGTCTTGAACCTTCTGAACTAATCTTTAGAGCTAAGCTCAAAACTGCACTATTTGAACAGTAAGTATGCACATCTGTAGGTTCCAGTTAGCAGCCGCTCCTTAGCGCGGGGACACGCCGCTGTGCGTCACCAAGCGCTTTACAAAACTCCCTAAATAGAAATAGAAATGTCTGAAGTCTTAGGACACAGCTCCTACCTTTAAGCGGATTCTAGGGGCCGGACTACCTGCTAGGTCCCTCCCTAAGGGTGGGACCAGGAAGGGGGGTGGTTACACCCCCAATCCTTTGTCCAGCTCGCCCCAGGCCCGGGACTGGTGTGCCCCAGGACCGAATTGAACTGGCATATGCACCGAGGCTCCTTGTGAGCCACATGCATGTCTGGTTTCTTTCAAGCCCTACCTGACCAATACACAAAATCCTGTCTGGGGTGGTGCACGCACCTCCCCTGGCAGGAAACCCTTTGTCCACACCTCCCAAGCTGGAAGGACTCCCAGCAGCAGGAGGGCAGACTTGTGTCTGTGGTGGCAGCATCCATTTTGTGGAGCTGAGGCTATGTCTGATTTTACCCGGGTTTCAGGTACTGTACATGTCGTGTCCCTCTAGAAGGGTGGAATGCTAACCCCGTCGCCAGAATTGGCGAGGGGTTAGTATTCCAATTCGTATGACACCTTACTCGACATGTTTTGATAAAGCCAAACCAAAGATAGCATTTAACCGCGAGGTTCATAATGCACTTAAGAGTATATGGTATGACGATATCTGGAAACAGTAGAAGGAAGTTGTTCCGACCACTGCAGACAGGCTCAGCTCATGCCAGAGCACCATCTCACATGGAACCAAGCACTCTGCCTTCAGGATTGTTAAGGCCTGCCATAGGAGTGACTTATAGGTTAACATGTGTCCCATTTAAGGTTAGGTATAGGTATACTACACCTAAGTAAGAGGTGGTTACACCAACTTACCCCAGCTGAGTGATCAGCCAGTTGTGTCAAATTTGTTAGGCCAAGCCTGGGGTGGCATAATACATGCTTCAGCCCCTGGCAGGCCTTGGAGACACCAATGCCCTGGGTACCTAGTGTACACTGGTACAGGGGCTCACAGGGTGATCCACTTCCAATTGGTTATGCACCTAGGGTGCATAGTGTAAATTTAGTAGAGAGAACAGCAGGCTGGGGGTCTGATTGGCAGGCCCACAGCCTCAATATGTCAAAAACCAGTGAAGCAAAAAGCAAAAATTTGGGGTGACCATAGGATAGCAGACCCTACTCTCCTACACAACCCCCCCAAACGCAGGGACATTAAACTAGCCTTGACCAGTCTCGTCTTCATGTCCTAAGTGGAAGTACCTGGAGAGACCATCTGCATTCCCATGGTCAGTACCTGGCCGGTGCTCCACTGTAAAGTCCATCCCCTGTAGGGAAATGGACCACCTAAGCAGTTTGGGGTTTTCACCCTTCATCTGATTTAGCCACAAGAGGGGCTTATGGTCGGTCTGAATCTTGAAGTGAGTGCCAAACAAGTATGGCCTCAGCTTCTTCAGGGCCCACACCACAGCAAAGGCCTCCCTCTCAATAGCTGACCAATTCTTCTCTCTGGGGTCAACCTTCTGCTAATAAAAGCAATGGGTTGGTCTTGACCATCTACATTAAGTTGTGACAGCACAGCTCCCACACCCAACTCAGAAGCATCTGTTTGGACAATAAACTCTTTGGAGTAGTCAGGACTTTTCAGGATAGGTGCAGAGCACATGGCCTCCTTCAGGTCATCAAATGCCTTTTGACAGCTTACTGTCCACTGAACCTTTTTGGGCATCTTCTTGGATGTCAGATCATTAAGAGGAGTCACAATGGACCCATAGTTCTTAACAAACTTCCTGTAGTACCCAGTCAAGCCCAAGAAAGCTCGAACTTGAGTCTGGGTGGTTGGAGGAGACCAGTCCTTGATGGATTGTATCTTACTCTCCAGTGGTTGAACTTGGCCTCCACCTACAAGGTGGCCCAAATACACAACCTTACTCTGCCCTATCTGGCACTTAGTAGCCTTGATAGTGAGACCTGCCCTTTGCAGAGCCTCAAGAGCCTTCTTCAGGTGGATCAGGTGATCCTCCCAGGTGGAGCTAAAGACAGCAATGTCATCAAGATATGCTGCACAAAAGTCATCCAACCCAGTAAGGACTTGGTTCACCAGCCTTTGGAAGGTGGCAGGTGCATTCTTCAGACCAAAGGGCATCACCACAAATTGGTAGTGCCCACCTGGGGTTGAGAATGCTGTTTTGGCCTTAGACTCCTCAGCTAATCTGATTTGCCAATAGCCAGCTGTCAAGTCAAATGTGCTCAAAAACTTAGCAGAAGCTAGTTTGTCTATGAGCTCATCTGCCCTTGGAATAGGATGTGCATCTGTCCTGGTGACAGCATTGAGTCCTCTGTAATCCACACAGAACCTCATCTCTCTCTTGCCATCTTTGGTGTGAGGTTTGGGGACCAGAACCACTGGGCTAGCCCAGGGGCTCTCTGAGGGTTCAATGACACCTAATTCCAGCATTTTGTGTACCTCAGCCTTTATACAGTCCCTGACGTGGTCAGGTTGTCTGTAGAGCTTGTTCTTTACAGGCAGACTGTCACCAGTGTCCACCACATGGGTACACCAGTCAGTTTGGCTAGGTATTAGGGAAAGCAGATGTTGAAATGATTGTAGAACTTGTCTACATTCAGTCTGCTGATGGGCAGTGAGGTTGCCTCCAAGGGTCACTCCTTCAACTGAGCCATCTTCAGGGTTCTGAGACAACAGGTCTGGGAGAGGGTCACTCTCTTCCTCCTGTCCCTCATCTGTAGCCATGAGCAAGCCCATGTCTGCCCTGTCAACATATGCTTTTAACCTGTTAACATGGAGTACCCTGTGGGGACTCCTGGGAGTTCCTAGGTCCACCAAGTAGGTGACCTCTCCCTTCTTTTCCAGGATTGTATGGGGTCCAGACCATTTGTCTTGGAGTGCTGCTGGGGCCACTGGCTCCAACACCCATACCTTCTGTCCTGGCTGAAACTCAACCAAGACAGCCTCTTGGTCATGCCAAGCTTTCTGTAAGGCCTGGCTTGCCTCAAGGTTTTTGGATGCCTTCTCCATATACTCAGCCATCCTGGAGCGGAGACCAAGTACATAGTCCACTATGTCTTGCTTAGGCTTTTTGAGAGGTAACTCCCATCCTTCCTTCACTAAACACAGTGGGCCTCTTACAGGGTGCCCAAACAACAATTCAAAGGGGCTGTAGCCAACCCCCTTTTGTGGGACCTCTCTGTAAGCAAACAGAAGGCAGGGTAGAAGGATGTCCCATCTTCGCCTGAGCTTTTCAGGTAATCCTTTGATCATACCCTTTAGGGTCTTGTTGAATCTCTCAACAAGCCCATTGCATTGTGGGTGATAAGGGGTGGGGAACTTGTAGTTGACACCACATTCCTTCCACATAGCTGTCAAGTATCCTGACATGAAGTTGGTACCTCTGTCAGAAACTACCTCCTTAGGAAAACCCACTCTGGAGAATACTCCCAGCAGGGCCCTGGCCACAACAGGTGCTGTAGTGGTCCTAAGGGGAATTGCCTCTGGATACCTGGTGGCATGATCCACTACCACCAGTATAAATCTGTGCCCAGATGCAGTGGGAGGATCCATGGGACCCACTATATCTATTCCCACTCTTTCAAAGGGGACCCCCACCACAGGTAGTGGTATTAGGGGGGCCTTTGTTGTGCCACCTGATTTGCCACTGGCTTGGCAGGTCACACAGGAGCGACAAAACTCCTTGGTATCTTCATTCATGTGAGGCCAGTGAAAGTGAGGGACAAGCCTGTCCCAAGTCTTGTTCTGGCCTAAGTGTCCTGCTAAAGGAATATCATGGGCCAAGGTAAGAAGGAAGCCCCTAAATTGCAGAGGTATAACCAACCTCCTGGTTGCACCAGGCTTGGGGTCTCTAGCCTCTGAATAAAGGAGCCCTTCATCCCAGTACACTTTATGGGTACCTTGAGCATTCCCAGCAGCCTCAGCAGCAGCCAGCTGTCTGAGGGGTTCAAGAGAGGGACAGGATAACTGAGCCTGCCTCAAGTCAGCCCTTGAAGGTCCCCCTGTCCCCAGAAACTCAACCTGATCAGGTTCAAGCTCTTCAGGGACAGTTCCTTCAGGGTTCTCTAGATCAGCTTCCTGGGAAGGTTGATCATCACTCTGAGGCAGGGGGAAAGGCACAGCCTTGACCCTCCTGTTCTTCTTCTTGGTAGGTGCTTGGTCCATTGTTCCAGGATCCAAGACCTGAGGTTCAGTAAGGCACTTTTTGGCCTGTGACCTGGTCACAGCAAGGACATGTGGTGATATACCTAACATCTCTGCATGTGTCCTGTACTCCACTTCAGACCATAGAGAACTCTCTAGGTCATTGCCCAACAAACATTCTACTGGGAGGTCTGCACTAACCACAACCCTTTTGAGGCCAGTTACCCCTCCCCATGAGAAGTTAACAACTGCCACACTATGTGAAGTAGTGGCATTGCTGGCATTGGTCACCAGGTAATTCTCACCTGGTATGTACTGTCCAGGGTCCACAAAGCCTGGTGTCACCATAGTGACACTGGCACATGTGTCACTGTAGGCTTGAGCCACTTTTTCATTAATTAAAGGAGTCTGTCTGTACTTGCCCAGGTTACTGGGGCTCACAGTCAGGGACAAATCAATGTCCCCATCACAGATCAAGACTGCCTGTGTCAGGGTTCTGTCTAAGTCAGAATCTCTTTCAGTTCCCATAGTGATTCCCACTACACCCTTTGTCTGGGGACCAACACTGCTAACAGTAGTACTGGGAGCAGGTGCCTTAGGGGCAACAGTGTTGGGGGCTCCACCCTTTTTACAATCACTAGTCCAGTGAGTTGTATTCTTTCAATGATTGCACCAGGGTTTCTTTTGACCTTCTTTCTTCTTCCCTTTAGGCTGGGACCCACCCTCTTTAGCAGTAGTTTGGGGCCCTGTTGAAGACTTCTGGTCTTTAGATTTCTGATCTCCACCCTTTTGGTCTGTTTTCTTCTGATCACCCCCTTGGCCCTGGTTCTGGTTCTTTTGCTTAACCCTGGTTCTGACCCATTTGTCTGCCTTCTTTCCCAATCCTTGGGGAGAGGTCAGATCAGAGTCAACCAAGTGTTGATGCAGTTGCTGGTTTTGACAGTTATTTAAAATCTGCTCTCTCATCATCAAATTGTACAATCCTGTATAATCAGATACCTTACTTCCCAGCAACCAACCCTCCAAAGCCTTAGTGGCACATTCAATGTATTCAGACCAGTCCTGAGTCTGTGTCTTCTGGGTGTCTCTGAACATTAACCTGTACTGTTCAGTGGTTAAGCCTAACCCATCAACTAGGACACTCTTCAGGACTCTGTAATTTCTGACATCTTCCTCCCTAACAGTGAGGAGTCTGTCTCTGCCTCTTCCTTCAAAGGAGAGCCAGAGGATTGCTGCCCACTGGTCCTCAGGAACCTGCTGCACTTTGCAGGCTCTCTCAAGAGCAGTCATCCATTTGTGGATGTCATCCCCACTTTTGTAGGGGGGCACAACCTTAGACAGGTTCCTATTATCAAAGACCCTATCTTTGTCCTTAGGGACAATGCTGCCACCAGTGGGTATAGACCCACTCTCTTTAGGTCGCCTAGCCTTACTCAGTTTCTCTTCCATCAGAGCTACTTCTAGCTCCTGTTTCCTGATTCTCAGCTGAGCTTCCTGCATTCTGGCCTCATGCTCCCTCCTCTGAGGGGTGGTCATCCTTCTCCTGGAGTGACCTTGAGAGCCTCTAGAGGCATGAGAAGCATTAGATTCACCTGAGTGATTCCTTTGCCTCCCAGACCCCTGGTTAAGTCCACTGGGGAGATCCAATGGGGTGATCCCATTGTCAGTCCCCAATAGCCTTAAGTTAGCTGGGCCACGTATAACACTTGGCACTGGGCTAGTTCTCCCTTCATCCTCACTACTTTCCGTATCCTCACCACTTTCCTCCTCTGTAGTATGATTCTCATCTAAGGGATGGCTATTGGAAAGGGGTACCTCAGTAGCATCTTCAGAAGGGGGGCCTCCTGTTCCTGTCCCTAAGGGGCCTAACTGGGAGGCTTTCCTGAGAGCTTTCTGATCTTCATCAGCCTGTAAAAGCTCTCTTGAGTTCAGCAGAAGTAGGATTCTTGGGCTGTTTAAGGCCCCTGATATTTGCCAACTGCCTGAGCTCATTTTGATTAAGGGTAGCAAAGATGGATGGTGCCCTCTGGGGGTCACTCTCAACAGAGATGGGTACAGTGGACCCCTCTGCCCCAGCCATTGCTCTTAAGTGTGGGTGGATGTGTTGCAATCTACCTACACTTGGGTTTACCTACTAAACCTATCTAGTAGTTGTAGTCAGGGTGTGCTACTCCCTTTGCTCTACAACAACTAAGTTCAGTAGAACTTAAGTATATCTAATCTTGTTTTATATGTACCTACAGGTACCTATGTGATCTTTCAATTGGTAACCAAGAGATTACAATGGTAAAACACAGCAAGCTCAAATCCAACCGCTGCTCACCAATGTGAAAAGTTGGCCTGGTATATGATGTTCACTAGTTAAAGTGACCACCTTGTACCATGCCAAGCAACCCTTATGGTGTGGTTGTAAGTCAACCTTTTCGGACTAGCTGCCCTAGTGGTAGCGTAGGCTAAGCAGTCTTTGAGGCTAAACTCGTGAAGCGTGTTAAGCCAGCTGTTTTACCAAATGCAACCCCCTTTTATACCAATGAAAGGACACCACACAGATATATATTCAAAATATATATGTATTTATTTCTCAAAGTAACCCCTAGTCTCTTTATGAGCACAGGAGCACAAATCGTCAAACAAGATTACAGTAGAATACACAGAAGTTGCACTTTATATGGATAGGCCCTGGTGGCCGCTCAAACCATATACTAAAATAGTGGTATAAGTACCACGAACAGAAAGGGGAAAAGGCCTAGGGCCTCTAGAATCGCTGGGCCTACAAGGAGCTAACTTTAGTTAGTGACCAGGAGGTCCACGGGTGGCGTGTGCAGAGCAAATAGTCACACGCGTGCTCCCATAGGTTTTCAATGGGTGCGTAAAAACTACAAAGTTACTGCAAAAAGGATCTTCCGGATGGACTATGAACTCAAGATTGGAGAACAGACACTAGAGATATTACTCTACACTTGGGCACCGGAGTGCCAGCTTTACCTCACCCACAGGAAGCGGGTGCATAGGTGTCGAAGTGCGTCGGGTTTCTTCTATCTGTTCAATGGAGCCTGTGGACAAAGATGCTGCAGGCAGTCGGTCCGGAAGGGATGCGGTGGATCCAAGGGTGGATCGGAGTTGTAGAAGACCTGTAAGCAGAGGGGACAGTGTTCACAGTCACTAGCCAGTGACCAGCGTGGCACCAGGTGGGTACCAGGCGATGTCGGGTGCAAACAGGAAGAAAGGTGTAGCTTGTCTCTGCAGCCACGTGGTCCCTTAAGGTCGACGACGTCCAGGAGTCGGTTCACGAGCTGTCCCACGCAGGCTCTCGCTGTCGGCGACTTGGTCGAAGCAAACAAGCCTTGGCAAAAGCAATTGTTGTGGAAAACGAAATAAGCTGATGGTTCTGACCATCAAGGTCAGAGGGACTGCTCCTTTGGAGGGGAGCAAGGGCCAGTCTGGAGCAACCAGACCAGCGGTGTATTTCTTGAAGTTCGTCGCCAAGATGGCCACTAGCCAGCGGGCCAGCAACCGGTTAGGCGCGTCGAGTGGCAAAATGCAGAAGGGCCCCACGCAGATCGTGGAGATGCTGGAGGGCTCACCTTTGGTGCAGATGCTGCTCGAGGGTTGGGCTTCTCAGATCCCAAAGCACAACTTGGAGGGAGCCTCGGTTGTTGCACTTGCAGCTTGTCGTGGTCGTTTCAAGATGGCTGGCTCCACGTGTCTCGTTGCCTCCACGGGTCTCCTCTTTTCAGGGAATGTGGATCGGGCGGTGAGAGGTCTGGAGGTCCAGGTCTTGTCAGTCTCTGGGCTCGGGCTCCGGCGGGAGGCGGCGGCAAAGCAGACGTTGATTCGCTGGATGGTGCTTGCGTTAGCAAGGTGGTCACTCCCTGACCACAGGGGAGATTGGCTTCAGTCCTCTGTGCGGCAGAGCGTCGAAGTTCCCGTCTTCTTCTTAGTTTCAAGTTGATTCCAGGATGTCTGAAGTCTTAGGACACAGCTCCTACCTTTAAGCGGATTCTAGGGGCCGGACTACCTGCTAGGTCCCTTCCTAAGGGTGGGACCAGGAAGGGGGGTGGTTACACCCCCAATCCTTTGTCCAGTTCGCCCCAGGCCCGGGACTGGTGTGCCCCAGGACCGGATTGAACTGGGATATGCACCGAGGCTCCTTGTGAGCCACAGGCATGTCTGGTTTCTTTCAAGCCCTACCTGACCAATACACAAAATCCTGTCTGGGGTGGTGCACGCACCTCCCCTGGCAGGAAACCCTTTGTCCACACCTCCCAAGCTGGAAGGACTCCCAGCAGCAGGAGGGCAGACTTGTGTCTGTGGTGGCAGCATCCATTTTGTGGAGCTGAGGCTATGTCTGATTTTACCCGGGTTTCACGTACTGTACATGTCGTGTCCCTCTAGAAGGGTGGAATGCTAACCCCGTCGCCAGAATTGGCGGGGGGTTAGTATTCCAATTCGTATGACACCTTACTCGACATGTTTTGATAAAGCCAAACCAAAGATAGCATTTAACCGCGAGGTTCATAATGCACTTAAGAGTATATGGTATGACGATATCTGGAAACAGTAGAAGGAAGTTGTTCCGACCACTGCAGACAGGCTCGGCTCATGCCAGAGCACCATCTCACATGGAACCAAGCACTCTGCCTTCAGGATTGTTAAGGCCTGCCATAGGAGTGACTTATAGGTTAACATGTGTCCCATTTAAGGTTAGGTATAGGTATACTACACCTAAGTAAGAGGTGGTTACACCAACTTACCCCAGCTGAGTGATCAGCCAGTTGTGTCAAATTTGTTAGGCCAAGCCTGGGGTGGCATAATACATGCTTCAGCCCCTGGCAGGCCTTGGAGACACCAATGCCCTGGGTACCTAGTGTACACTGGTACAGGGGCTCACAGGGTGATCCACTTCCAATTGGTTATGCACCTAGGGTGCATAGTGTAAATTTAGTAGAGAGAACAGCAGGCTAGGGGTCTGATTGGCAGGCCGCCAGCTTCAATATGTCAAAAACCAGTGAAGCAAAAAGCAAAAATTTGGGGTGACCATAGGATAGCAGACCCTACTCTCCTACAGTCTCAGACTGGCTTTAGGCAGCCTGTCACCACCAAACCTGTTTCGGGACCCCTGAGAAGAGAGTTCCTGTTCTCTGAGGCCAGAAACAAAGCCCATCCTGGCCAGTGGTGTCACATCTCCTTCCCCAGGATGAGCACAGTGCTCAAGAGAGAAGCTTCAAAGGCCTTGCCACCTTTGTAAAGCGACCCCAGCTTCTGCTGCTAGCAGCAGATGGCAGCCCCTGGTTCAAACCTCCACTTTTGGTGGAAGAACCAGTGGGAAAACTTAGTGAGAAAAAGGAGGTGTGCCCCCCTTCGCCAATTCCACCCCTCAGGTGCTGGAGGTGAAGTGAAGCACATGTTTCAGTACCCACCATCTTGAAGATGAGGGTGGCATAATAGAGGGTGTAAACACCCCCCAGGTAAGGAGCTCTGGGAGGACTGCCTGCCTTCAATAAAGATCATGAACTCTGGTGGACAGGGGACCTGTCCAGAAGAAACCAACTTTAAAGAACACAGACCTCTGCCCTGAGGAACCACAAAAATGTCTCCAGACTAACCTTTGCAGCCAACGCCCACGGCCCAGTCTAAGTGATCCACTGGTCCTGCAAAGGTTCCCCAACGATTCTGCGCCAGAGTCCACCGTGGGCTGACCCCTGCCGGACTCTACCTCAACACCTGCAGCCTCAATCCGAAAACTTCCACTGAACGCGACCAGCCCAGTAGGCTGTTCCCGATGCCAAAGGACACCCCTGCACCTGAAGCCCCTGGACCTTCGGGAGCTTGACCAACGGTGTCCCTACGCCCCCTAGCATCAGGACTTACCAGGGCAGCTGTGGGTTTTCTTCGTCCAGTCTACTGACCCGAGCCTGCAGCCTTTTTCCAAAATCAATCTCCCCCTTTGATTTGCATTGGGTGCCCAACGCTGTGTTGGCACTCTGCATCCTGTGCCACTTGTGGTAAATAATTTAATTACCGGGACTTAATTTGATGCGGAAAAATCTATAACAATAGCTCAGTAAAATAAGAGGCAGAATCCGTGGTATTAGAGGTTCGGAACGGGCTTTATTCCATAATCAATTTAAATTGATGAGCTCCAGATTCCATCACCACGAAGGTTCAGGAAGTGAAGACCCAACTTTATTGACAGACAATCATTTTTATACAATAGGCATTACAGTGAAACAAATGCAGGAGGCGTAACAGTTGATAGTAAAGATAAGAACATACATACGTCACTAAAGTAGGGGTAACTGGGCGGACTAAAGAACGTCATCAGGTATGATGTCATAATAGGGTGGTTCCATAAAAGAATTTCGCAATGTCAGCAGAAATACTTGGCAGAAATGCGCGCGCAGCAGCATGACGTGTGATTGACGTGCAACTAGGGGGTGAAGGGGACTTGACATTTAGCTCTACATGTGGCGACAGAAGTCTGGAGGGTCAAGTCAACCTAATCCCAAATCATATCTAACATCCTATGTTTAAAGAACTATGTTATCCAAGAGAGAGGTCTCTTAGAGTAGAATCTTATTCTATACTGACTATACTGACTGTTAATGCGTGTACAAGCGTCTAAGTGTCTACACTAGATGCGAGGGCAGGAATCTTCCATAGTAACAGGGCTATGAATTACTTGCATAAAGACAGAGAAGCCGGGCCTTTTGCTCGGTAGCTGAAAGAATGTTTACTTAAACTACTAGACAGGAATGTATTGGATAGGGAGCGGAGCAGATAATCACAAGGTGAAATACAGTTTTTTGGCAGGCAACAGGCTGATGTCAGGCACCGTTAGCTGCGCAGAGAATGAGGACAAAGTTCATGGATACAGATGCGAGCTCAGACTGGAGCTTTCAGAGGCAGAAGGCAGGAAAAGCTTGATGGCAGAATTAGGGCCTACTTGCCTGGACTGTAAAATGGCATAAGTGAACCATATAAAGGCGGTGGCCTTTCATACTTAAGAATAGAATATCCGGCCCATTCATGGCGGATCTGAAAGAGGACATGTTGGCGGTGGACACACATGTGTTTGCGTCTTCATAACTGGAACTGGAGGGAACATACATGTACTTGTGATTTATACATGGAACCGTTGGGGTCCAAGATAGGGGACATAACTGACCAGAAAAATCCATATTTCCACATTCCCTCCTTGTCCCCTACTTGCCCGTCAAGAGATATCAATCTTCATTAATCCATCGATCTGTTCATATAGCATCATTTGTTCTTCTTTCTTCTTCCGTGATGAATGAAATCTTGGTGGTGGAATACACGATGTGGCACACAGACCACAGATCGCTGGTCCACATTGTAGACATAGACAGCAACTGAATAATATGAGGAAGCCAATACCTAGGAAGGATAGGACCTTCCATCCAAAGGTAGATAATATACTCCAAAACCAACCGGACCAAGTCCAGGTGCCTGGATTCTGGTGTATCTGGCTTACAATCTTATGAAGGCGAGTTATGGCTTTATATACAGATGGCGAATTTTCTGGTATGAAAATGCAACAGCTTGATCCGATGACCCTACAAGCTCCGCCCCTATCGGCCAGGATGACGTCAAGGACAAGACGATTTTGAAGCACAACAATCCGCATAGCAGACTGCTCTTCTGTTAAATTGCCTAAGGCGGAAATAGTTTCGTTCACTACTGCTTCAAGGGTTCTTGTTAATCTACGTATCAGCTTACTATTGGTAACTGTACCTATATAGGGAAAAAGACCTTTATTGAAATCTGTGTATTTTTCCCATGCTGTCTCAGTGTAATCGACTATTGGGAGATCTCTCTGCTGTCTATTGTGTACTAAATGAGTATTTCTATGATAATCAGGAGGAGCTAGGAAAACAGGTGGCTAAAGGAATCCGATGTAGCAGGTACCATCCCAATCTAGTGGCAAACGTATGTATGCCGTCTGACCACATATGAAGTAGGAATGGCGAGAAGCTCTAAATGTAGACTTGCCTTGATCACTGAATTCTATTACAGTGGTGCATCTACTATGGCCCATATGTATGGAACCATTCTTTCTTACACATAATTCACCTTTTACTGGAAATACTGACATGGCGGGCAAAATTGGAGTAGCTTCGGATTCGACATTCAAGATCAAGAGATTAAGCGTAAAATTACCTAATCCATATACTTCATTTTCTAGATCAGTTCCTGTTCTTTTGGGAAGTCCCTCCTTGTTGGGGTGGCAGACTTTAAGTAAAACTAAGTTCAGATTTCCCCATACCCCGTTGTCTTGATAAACTGCGGAGTTCGAATCTTGGGAATTAATTAAACTAAACCATGCTCCACAGGAGCCGTTGTGTGTGAACGGGTATGGAAAGAGAGGTAGAATTCCTTTATAGTTCTGATAGGGAGGGAGTCGGCCACATATCCAACAATTTGTAGCATTGCTAACCTGATGGGAATGATGTAACATACTAATAAAAGTGTTATTGCGCAGCGCAAATCTGTATGACAATTCATGCGGAGGTAATTCACTAAAAGAATGTTCAGCAGTAACATTATAAACATGTCTAGAAATAAGATAATATATGTGCAACAATATACTTGCAGTAATTATTAAAAGACTTAGGAAAAACAGAATTAATAACGTCACTGTGCAATGACTACGCAGTGATTTACAGTACGCATGTCGTTTCAGCTTTATCCTTTTGTTTCTTTCTCTGTACAGGTCTAAGGGATACATGTCAGAGACAAATTCGACCGCTTCACCTTGGAGAGGACTTAAACAATCAAATTGCCTGACTGGTTAGACCTGAGTTTTAGTTTATATAGTTCACGACTATTCAATTCAACCAAAGGAAGTTTAGAGTCACTCGGGGAAGACACGCAAGGTGTGTCGTTTACATCTGATGGTAGTCCATGAAATTTCTTGATATGACTTGAATGTATCCAGCCTTTTCGACCCTCGATCTTCACGGCTGTCCTCGTTGTTAACAATACGAGCTGAGGCGACTTCCACCTAGGATCCAGCTGAGACTTCCGATCAAAGTTCCTCACTAATACCAGATCCCCTGGAATTACGTCATGGGGTTTCACCTCGGTGTTGTCGGGAAAGGCTGCAGCTACCTGTGAACGACAAGATTGTAGTGCAGACATCAAGGAAGCCAAGTAATCTGTCAGCATATTACAGTCAATATCAGTTATTTTGCGTGGTATAGGCGTCCCCCACATATTTGGTGGTCTACCAAAGACCACTTCATAAGGGGATAGCCCTGTTCGAGAGTGCGCTACCATTCTCATGTAAAAGAGTGCAACGGGTAAGGCTACTACCCAGTCGACACCTTTCTCTCTACATATTTTGGACAATCTAATTTTCAGAGTTTGATTATGTCGTTCCACGAGACCTGCTGCCTCGGGGTGTCGGACACAGTGGAATCTCCACTGATAGCCTAACAAGAGTGAAAAGTGTTTCATTAGTTCGGAGGAGAACGGCTGGCCGTTATCTGAGTAGACAGCACGTGGTAAACCGTACCGTGGGAAGAATTCTCGAACTAACTGTTTGGCAGTAGTCGGGGCAGTGTAATCTGAAACCGGGTATGCCTCTGTCCAACGGGAAAGAGCACAGACAACTACGAGAACATATTTGAATCCTCGACATCGTTCCATCTGGATATAATCCATCTGGAGGACTTCAAAAGAGTGATCAGGAGGCTGAAATCCACCCTGTTCTACGGGAATGCTTTTACCTGGGTTAAACTGACAACAGATCATACAGGTACGGACTTTTTGTTTAGCTGCTGCTCGTAAATGTTTGTTGAACCAAATGTGTTGAATGCTGTCTAGCATAGCTTTTTCTCCTAGATGTGCTGGACTATGTACAGTGTTAATAATAACTTGGACCATTGAATCAAGAAGGAACCACACAGATTTTTCCTTCGTCATCCATCCTTGATCCGTTTGGGTCCCTCCTAATTCAGTCCATTTCTTTATTTCTTCTGGTGTAGCATGTGTCTGTATGTCAATTACGTCAAGAGCGGGATCCTTAACCGTCATGCAATGTGTTGGTGTCGGAACTATTGTCTTTGTCATGTCAGACGTGTGAGTTTGAGCAGTCTGTTTAGCTGTTCTGTCAGCTAAATCATTGCCTTGGGAAATGATATCAGTAACTTTCGTATGAGCTTTACATTTCATAATTGATATTGCAATGGGTAGATGTATTGCATCTAGTAAGGCATGAATAAGGGGTCCGTGCTGGATGTGGGTACCGTGAGAAGTTAAATAACCTCTCTCTCGCCACAGCACGCCGAAGTCATGTACAACTCCGAATGCATAACGTGAATCAGTATATATGTTGACTTTCTTATTCGTAGCTTGAATACAGGCTTGTGTCAGAGCGATGAGCTCTGCTGCTTGAGCGGACAAAGTATTAATACGATTTGTTTCAATGACTTCAGTATCTGTTGTGACTGCATACGCGGCCACTAACTCTCCTGTACTTGTTCTCATACATGAACCATCTACATACAACGTCAGGTCTGGATCTGACAATGGGACGTCTGTCAAGTCTTGTCTAGGTTTCGTCGTGATAGTGATAACTTCAATACAATCATGTGCAAGTGGGTCTGTTCCGTTTACTGGTAACAGTGTGGCAGGATTCAATGTACTACAACGTCTGATTTCTATATGTGGCTGAAACAATGTTAATTCGTAACCGGTGAGTCGTGCTATAGTCAAGTGTTGTGTCTGTGTGCGGTTCAAGAGAACCTCTACTGCATGTGGTACTTGTACTGTCAATGGATGTCCTAACACTATGGCATCGCTTTGTCTGATTGCTAAAGCTGTTGCTGCCACTGATTTCAGGCACGCAGGCAGAGCCTGAGCTACGGGATCTAATGTACTAGAAAAATAAGCACATGGTTTGTGTGATCCTGCTTGTTCCTGTGAGAGTACCTTCGCGTTCTGTAACAAAGAGTGTAAACTGTTTATTGTAACATGGTGTTGCTAGGACAGGTGCTTGACATAAAGCTTTCTTTAAACTTTCAAAAGCGTGTGTATGTTCCTGAGTCCAAGGGAGGACAGTCGATGTGGCTGCCTCCTGTGTTGTCAATTGAATGAGTGGTTTTGCTAGAAATGCATACTGAGGGATCCACTGCCTACAATATGAAGTGAGGCCTATGAAAGCCCGCACCTCCTTTTGTGTCTTGGGTATCGGCATATTTGCAATTAGCTGGATGCGATCTGGTGTAAGCTGCCTTCCCTCCTTGGACAGCGAGTGACCAAGGTAAACAACTCGCTGGACACAGAATTGCAGCTTAGAAGGGGACACCTTGTGCCCCTTTTCGGCCAAAAAATGTAAAACCGTCAGTGAGGCTTTTTCACATTCAGGTTCGCTTCTGGCGGTGATCAGCAGATCATCGACATATTGAAGCAGGGCAGTGTTGACTGGCATGTGTATACTGTCAAGTTCTCGTTTCAGTGCTTGGCTATAGATGCTGGGGCTTTCTGTGAATCCTTGAGGTGCGCGTGTGAATTTAAAGCTTCGTCCATTTAAACTAAATCCGAACAAGTATTGGCTTTCCGGATCTATTGGGACGCTGAAAAAGGCATTCTTGAGATCAATTACAGTAAAGAATGTTGCTTCGGAATCAATAGCTGTCAGTAATGAAGAAATGTCTGGAACTACGGGGTATTGTGGTACTATGCATTTATTTAATTCGCGCAGATCAATAACCAATCGATATACTGGCGGAGCCTTTGGATCAGTTCGTTTAAGAATCGGAATTATCGGTGAATTACATGCATTGGAGTCTGTTTCCACAACCACTCCTTGGCCAATAAGCTCGTCAATGATTTGTAGTAAAGCCACTACAGCATCTGGGGGTAACTTGTATTGTCGCATTCGTGGTAGTACCACTCCTGCCTTTAGTGTGACTCGATATGGTGTAATGTTCATGCAACCAACATCTGTAGGGCCTTGTGCCCATAAATGTGTGGGTAAAGTCTGCAGTCGGGAATCCATGTCTCGGGACACATAGTGCCCTTTAAAATCTCGTAAAAACAATCTTACTCCTTCCGGAGAACAACATATTATAGCTCCTAGAGCTTTCAAAGTTTTTATACCTAACAAGTTTTCTGGGCATGATTTAGTAAGCAATAAATCTGTAGTTCGTGTCAAAGGACCAATCGTAAGGGGAAGAGGCTGTGATACTTCGTTAACGATAGGTTTTCCTGAAAACCCAAGGGAAATATTCTGTGAGCCTGAGAGGGGTGCCCCTGGAACTTCACTTCGTTTTATTGTTGTTCGGCTTGCCCCTGTATCAAGTAAAAATTTTCTATCTTGGCCTAATAGTTCACTATGTACATAAGGTCCTTCTTGATCTACAGGGACCTCAATAAGGGGTAAGCCAAGTTCCCTCTCTAGGCTGTTTCATGAGTATCGTTGATAATCGGGATAGTCATACTGTGCGGTCTGGTACATCTGTCGTGTCGTTGTTTGTGTGGCAGCAATAGGCTGCTGTGGTGGAGCTGGCATGGACTGTGCATGCTGCGGAGCTCCTTGTTCATTCTGATCCTGTCTAAGTGGCCGCGGTCTTTCTTTAGTATTACCTATGGCGATATTATGTTTTAAAACTGGACAATCGTGTACATAATGACCTGGCTGTTTACAATAGTTGCACGTCCCTTTTACAGGACCTGTTGAAACACTGGACTGTGTCATACCCTTTTTATGACCGTCAGCTGGAACTGTCTGGGAAACTAGCATTTTCATCTTCGTGTCTTTCATGCGTCTATGTTCATGTTCTTGTTCTTCTCTAATTCTATTGTGATGGTACTGTAGCATTTGTAACATTTGTGACGGAGTGTTACCTTGCCAGGTACTCTCGAACTTCAATACTCTATTCTTAACTTGGGGCAAGGCATTTTCAACCAATTTTGTCACAAACAGATGTGGATACGATTCGCTACTTGCTTTTATTCCACTATTTATACCAAAACATTTCTCAAATCGGGAATAGAAATCACTAGTGTCTTCATCTGATTTTTGTTTACAGGCTGAGATTGCACCCCAGTCTTCCTTTTTCGTAGTTAATAGACGTGGCAGTACCTGTACTAGTAGACCTGGTAGTGCTTTGATCTTGTCCCCGAGCCCTGAACCTGGACCTCGAGCTTTTTCTTCGTTTTCCAATGCTGTCCAATCTATCTTCTGGTCTCCCACCTCCCAATCCTTTTCCTTGAGTTTTTCGTAAATGCCCGCAGGCATTAATACCTTCAATATTGTCATAATGTCGGGGTAGGTATATTCTCCCATGAGTAACATATCTTTAATTTCACGGTGGAAACCCGCTGGGTCTTTGTCATGACTGGGTACCACTTTCTTCATTTCTAATAGTTCTATTTTAGATATGGGTGTGTATACAAACACACGTTTAAACTCATTGTCATCACCCTTTATCGGGTGCACTTCGCGTAAGGGATTCTGTCTATCCATGTAATACGTCGTTCTTTCCTTGATGGGTAGTGAGACATGTTCAGGACATACAAAAAGAATGTACTGCTTTCTGGATTCTAGTATTTCTCTAATTAACTCAGTACCTGAACCTCTCCATTTATTCGTGAGTAATTTAGTCAATATATCAGGTAATGGACCAGGATCGGAGTGTTGGCCTTTGTATAATATAAGGAGTTGTTGAATCATATAGATACCAGCTAAACGCTGTTCATCTGGGGCGAGGTTCAAAAACGTGTGTGCTAGTGTATCATCACCATATTTTCCAGGACTATCAACCCAGTGAACGGCTGACCTGGCTAATTCTTGTTCGTCCATAGAATCGAGTATATGATAACCCCTTCGTTCTCGGAGTAATTTGTCAGCGGCTTGGAATGAATGTTCGGGGGGCCTTATATTTATTATGGGAGTTTGGAATTTTCTGTTATTATCTGGACGTATCGGACATATCGGATCAGTAAAACATCTAGTATTATTGCAAGGTCTTCCTCTACCTACATAGGCCATAGTTTCTAACTGTCCTGTGGGCAGTTCTAATTCTTCCTCGTCCTCGGTTTGTTCAGGTTCGTCTACTGCTAATCTTTCCTCGTGTATTCTTTTCTATTTCTTTGCGGATCTTTCGGCTCATAGCTACTATACATGATCGCTTATCATGTCTCCCCTCTGATATATTCTGACTCCATGTAGTAAGAATTTGCATTTCTTTCGGATTTACCCCTGGTTGGTCTTGATTTCTGATCTGAGGAAACGTAACAGTTCCCCCTGTATTTCCACCTTTTGGTACTCCATGGCTCTGTTAATACTCTCAGGGTCTCGCCCTGACTGAACAAAATGATATATATTTTCTAAATGTGCAGTCATTCCTGGTAACTTCCCTAAGTATATTGCAGCTCGTCGGATACGTAATGATGCCAGCACCATTTCATCCCCTTTTCCGGGCACAGGGTCATATCTACAGTCTATTAGAAGTTCCTTGAGCGTGCTGGGAGTTACTAGTTTGGGCGTACGTTGGTGGGCTAATTCTTGAAAGGAAAGTTTATTTGTTCTGGGTGGCGTAGAAAAAATGCTTGATGTACCTCCGGTAGCACCACCTGGGGTGCTGGATGTGAAAGGATTCGTTGAACGGGATATAGCAACCATAGGTGTGGATGCAGATGTAGAAACAGATGTGCTTGCCGGAACTTGTGTCGGAGTTTGCTGTTGCAGAGGTACAGACAGAGGAGGGTCTTGGCGTTGACCCCCCTCGGCAGGCAGTCTATGTGGCGCAGCATTAGCATACTCGGGAGCTGCGTCGTCTAAATAAGAGGAAAGAAAAACATCTTCTGCGGTTCTGGGATGTCCTTTGGGATGTACCTTTATCGGAAACAATGGGGGTGGCAAGTCTCTTGGTATTTCCGGAGTAGCCTTAGGTAGTCCTTCGGCCAGAAGAGGATACATACCATTCACAAGGGCATTTCTTTGTCTGTCTACTTGTTCTGATTTTACTCGAGTACCTTCTTCAATTAATACACTTTCTCGAACTTTATTTGAATTCTCCTTACTCTTCTCTTCCTGTCTACGTGCTTTTTCTGTACGTCTATACGATTCTTTACGCCATAATTCAATGGCATCTTTCTGTGATTGTCTAGCTTTCCTTTTCCATAATTCTTCCTCTACTTTCACGATGCAATCTGCATCCCAGGTCCCAGCTGCGGGCCACCTCTGACTTTCTGGTAATTCCTTAGTGTAGTCTACCCATAGATCAAGAAATAATATGGCGTCTAGGCCCTGTTTATGATACATGAAGTACCCTGGAGTGTCCCTAGGAGGAATGGGAACAGCTTCTTCGAGTACCCCTTTTCTGGTTGTGATCTGTCTTAATTTCGAGAAGAGCGGCATATTGAGAACTGATCTGATACCTAATTTTGAACACGTTTAATACCATAAAACACAATAATAAACAGTCATTCACACCACAATATACAGAACGTAATTAAAACATTTAACATTTAACATTTAATGAACAACAATGATGGCCGTTCACTAAGCATAATACTCGATACTAACGAGATAATTCTGACTTCATATACTAGGCATACTTGATATACTGCTAAACAGTACAGATACACTGCTGAAACAGTGCAGACCGGATTTGTGTACCCAAACCCGTCTTGACCGGCACAACCTATGTGCACGTCAGAACGCCTCCCCGATAATGGTACTCACCGGGTAGCTCGGAACGGAAGGCCTCGGAACTGAACTGAACTTGAACTCGGACCGGACTCGACTCGGAACTTCGGAAACTTCGGAATCTGGTGGGCCTCTGTATACCTCGGATCTTGCTCTCTCAGCTAGGCTCTGGTCGGGATACTTCGCACTTCTCACCGCCTCGTCTGGGTGTTGATCGCAGCCTCAGTTACCCCCGCTCGGCAGGAGGGAGATACAGGAAATCCTGTGGGTACGCGTTATTGTCCGTCCAGCTGTGACAGGAGACCGGGCCTGCAACGCACCGCCGGCGCGTGAGATGAGAAAGTGTCCCTATTCGGGCGCCATTTATGTGGTAAATAATTTAATTACCGGGACTTAATTTGATGCGGAAAAATCTATAACAATAGCTCAGTAAAATAAGAGGCAGAATCCGTGGTATTAGAGGTTCGGAACGGGCTTTATTCCATAATCAATTTAAATTGATGAGCTCCAGATTCCATCACCACGAAGGTTCAGGAAGTGAAGACCCAACTTTATTGACAGACAATCATTTTTATACAATAGGCATTACAGTGAAACAAATGCAGGAGGCGTAACAGTTGATAGTAAAGATAAGAACATACATACGTCACTAAAGTAGGGGTAACTGGGCGGACTAAAGAACGTCATCAGGTATAATGTCATAATAGGGTGGTTCCATAAAAGAATTTCGCAATGTCAGCAGAAATACTTGGCAGAAATGCGCGCGCAGCAGCATGACGTGTGATTGACGTGCAACTAGGGGGTGAAGGGGACTTGACATTTAGCTCTACATGTGGCGACAGAAGTCTGGAGGGTCAAGTCAACCTAATCCCAAATCATATCTAACATCCTATGTTTAAAGAACTATGTTATCCAAGAGAGAGGTCTCTTAGAGTAGAATCTTATTCTATACTGACTATACTGACTGTTAATGCGTGTACAAGCGTCTAAGTGTCTACACTAGATGCGAGGGCAGGAATCTTCCATAGTAACAGGGCTATGAATTACTTGCATAAAGACAGAGAAGCCGGGCCTTTTGCTCGGTAGCTGAAAGAATGTTTACTTAAACTACTAGACAGGAATGTATTGGATAGGGAGCGGAGCAGATAATCACAAGGTGAAATACAGTTTTTTGGCAGGCAACAGGCTGATGTCAGGCACCGTTAGCTGCGCAGAGAATGAGGACAAAGTTCATGGATACAGATGCGAGCTCAGACTGGAGCTTTCAGAGGCAGAAGGCAGGAAAAGCTTGATGGCAGAATTAGGGCCTACTTGCCTGGACTGTAAAATGGCATAAGTGAACCATATAAAGGCGGTGGCCTTTCATACTTAAGAATAGAATATCCGGCCCATTCATGGCGGATCTGAAAGAGGACATGTTGGCGGTGGACACACATGTGTTTGCGTCTTCATAACTGGAACTGGAGGGAACATACATGTACTTGTGATTTATACATGGAACCGTTGGGGTCCAAGATAGGGGACATAACTGACCAGAAAAATCCATATTTCCACACACTGAGGGTGTAAGTTTGGTGCAACAAATGTCTTACACTCCTCCGTGTAAGGCCTAAGGCTGCTCGACCACAATACTTCAAATAGTACACTTTGTGTATACTGATAGTTGGTAATTTGCTACAATCAATGGTGAAAGTTGCTCACTTTGCTGCCGATGCGAGAGGCAGGAGCCAGAGCCTGAGGCATATCATTGACGTCAGCTGGTATCTTTTCCCGCCGTCCTGATTTTCCCTTAGAAGGGGTCTGACATATGAGGAATGCGGTGGGTTCCTCTGCTGGTATTAGGGACGATAATGTTGAGCGGAAGAGGAGTATGAGGCGTAACAATATTGATGGTAGCCCCCTCGTATGAAGGTTGTTCTCTTCCAAGTGAGCCACAAAAAGGCACTTTCTTAAATTGTAAGGCTCACAAAGACTTGGCTGTGTCTGTGTCAGACTTGATAGTCTGGAGGGCCTCATCTACGTGTTTCCCGTAGAAGGCTTCTCAGTCGTAAGGGAGTACTACATTGTTTTATTTTTATTTATTTTAGTTTTTTATTAAACATTTTATTAAGGTTAACAATGATTCACAGTCCGATACAATTAATTAGGCCATATTATAAGTCAGTACAATCGTTTACCAATTCTTGTGTCACAGAAAGTTCATCGCTTATACAACTAGACTTGCCATTTGACCCAGTCCCTTAAACTGTAAATGCGTTGTGTGATGACCACCAATGTTCTTCCTACGCTTTTTAATCACTCAGGTCCGGATCTGAGTCCACTGGCAGGGGGGTACACAAATTCCCATGAAAATCTTTCCATCTGCCCCATACCCTCTTCCATTTTTGAGGACAGCCTCTATTAATAAAGACTGCTTTTTCTGCCACCATGGCCCCGTCTAGGTCAGCACACCATTGTTTATGAGAGGGGGCCACCGGAGGCCCCCACTGCCGAGCAATATTCCGTTTAGCATATGCCATACCCTTGGTCGCCTAATTTTGCTCTATGAGGTTCAAGTCTGTTGGATCTCACACATTGAGAAGGCACTTCCTCGGTTCAAGGGAGATCACATGACCACTAACCCTGGTGAGTGTGTCGAGTATAGCCTTCCAATAGGTAGCGATGTGGGGACAGTCCCATAGTGTGTGGTAAAAGGTACCTTCAGCCCCACAGCCTCTATGGAAAAGCGGGGACTCCGCCCTTCCTATCTTATAGAGTGTGGTCCTGGTGTAGTAAGTTCTATGCAGTATTTTAAGTTGCACCAATTTTAGCCTCGAAGGGCTGGCCACCTCTCAAGGGGATTCGAGGGCTTCCTGCCAGTCTTGTTCGTCCAGTTCACCTATCTTGGCTTGCAATTTTTCCCTAAGGGTCTAGCCGGGGTCTGTTTGGTTATTAATCAATTTACGATATGTTAGGGAGGTCGCTTTTTTGGTGAGGTGGTCTGTCAGTAGTCGGTCCTCCAGCACCTGTGCCAATGGTTCCGTGTATAGCAACCGGATCCAGGCACAAAAGTTGGGCCCGAAGCCGAGGTGTTGCAGCACGGCAAAAAGAAAGGGCCACTCGACCCGGTCGAAGGCCATACAGGCATCCAGAGAGAGGATGACCGCTTCTTCCTGTATGGTGGGTGCCCTAGCCAGCACCCCATGGAGTCTTCGCAGATTCATTGCTGTGTTACTGCCTGGCATGAAGCCAGATTGGTCGGGATGTATTAAGGTCGCGAGAGGAGGTTGTAGCCTAGTGGCTAGCACTTTGGCAAATATTTTCGCCTCTGCGTTGAGGAGTGAGATCGGGCGGTATGATGAACAGTCCTGTGGTAGTTTGCCTGGTTTCGGGATTGCTATAAGAGTGGCCAACCGTTGGTCCCTAGGGAGTATCCCTTCCTCTAGGCTGGTCTTGAACATGTTCAATAAGTGAGGTGCCAGCATGTCGGACTCTTTCTTATAGAGTTCTATTGGGATACCGTTGGGACCCAGGGCTTTCCTGGACTGCAGCTCTTTTATGGCGGCAGTGATCTCCTCCAATGTGAGGCCTGTCTCCAGCGCCTGAGTATCTTGCGATGCCAATTTTGGCATAGGTATGTCTTTGATATATGCTATGCAGTCCTTTTCCGAGGTCGTTGCTATGGGGGAGTATACTGCCTCAAAGTGTTGTGCGAATGCTGTGACTATGTCATTTGGGTCCTTCAACACCCCTCCCGAGGGAAGACTAATCTGCGCCACACAGCGACTGGCCCGTTCTCTCCCGTCCAACCAGGCCAGCAATCTGCCCGCTTTGTCCCCGACTTCATATATGGTGTGTTGCGCTTTTGCGATCTTCCCCTTTGTGTGTTCCCGCATGAAATCACTGTAGGCTTGTTGTGCCATTCGAAGGGAGTGGGTCGTATGGTCAGTGGGATCTGCTGCATGTATGTTCTCGGCTAGGCTAACTGCCCGCTCCAGCTCCTCACCTCCGAGGCCTGCTCAGGTCGTGAGGAGGGCTGCCCTGCCCAACGTCTATGCCAGATATTCCCAGTGCAGGTGGCCGTGATGGTGGGAGCTATGTGGTGTGAGGCATGCAGCGCCGCCACTCCATCCCCAGTGCACTCCTTGACAGAGGCCCTGGGGCTTCAGGATCGCAAGAGGGCCTCCCTGGAGCCTATTTTGCACTGTCCTAACCCTCCGTGGGAAAGAGATGGGGGGGGGCGTCACGGTCCAGGCATCACCTCCACAGGTCGGCGCTAAACTTGGGGCTGCCACTGCAGGCGCGCCGCCAGGCCTCGGGCGTCTCCCTTCCGCTGCTGCCGCATAGCGGTGCGATTTGGCCCCCGGACCTCGCCCACCTGACGTCAGACCTCCTCCACCTTGAGCGCGCTGCAGGGGGAGCCCGCCGCCACCGGCCAGGAGTCACTTTTCTGGGCTTGCCCCGCACTCAAAGCCGCTGCTGCGGAGGCGCGCACAGGCCCCAGACGACGTCCGCCCACCGGCGCCGCACCTCGGCCAGGACGTCGCGGTAAAGTCGCTCACCAGGGGCCGGACACCTTCCGCTCACGGTATCAGCGTGCTGGGGGAATCTTCATGCGGATTAGTGGTCGGATAACTGGGGGAACCTCTCGGTGTTCCCGGAGCTCCTTTAGGCTGCGGCCATATTGCACGGCAGCAAGCCACGCCCCCCGAGGTCTACATTTTTGGTCTGAACTTCCATTCTGAAAAATGTAGCCTTTATCCAAACTTGAAGCCTGAGCACTGCAGCACCTGCTAATTGTTGAAAACCGGTAATAGCAATATTCACATGGCGCAATTTATTACTTCACAGGCTGCACGCTCACATTCTAGCAAAACCTTTTTGGTCTCTGCTTTCAGATCTTCTTGTAACTGGTTGATGTATGGGGCAATGTCCAACCACATTTGTCGGTTGTGCCTTCCCAGAAGTGCTTAAGAGTTGGCTGCCCTGACCGTTAATGCTGACAATGAGGAAAAATGTTTTCCAATATTGTCAAGACGCCTACCCTTTTTATTTGGAGCTGCTGAGATAGGTGCAGAAGGGTTCTTGGAGCAGCGCTGGGCTGTTTAGGTGACAACAGAGTCCGGTTACGGTGCCAAGTAAGACATGAAGGAGCATTTTCAGGAGCCTTCTAGTTTTTGTCAAGGCGTGGTAAGACTGTCACCACCGAAGCTGGTGTCTTCATGACCTTAACGCCTTCCTCCCAAATATAATCGATAATGGGCATAGCCCTGGTAGATTAAAAAAATGGCTCCTTAAAGTCATATGGAAGACAATCTGTTTTCTTTGTGAGCATTGTGAGATCGAACCTTTTTGCAGCTCTCTCCGGCAGGTTGTGAAATCCACCAATATCCTCTGGAGGAGAATCCGCTGGTGGCGGCGTTGGGGATGAGGGAAGTGGTATCATGTAATGAACCCATTCAGTATTAGTGTCCGGTAGCTCACCCTGTTGTCTGTCATCTTGTGGGGATGTGGGGTCCTGGAGGGGAGCTATTTGCGGGGTAAGCAGAATGGGCATAAATATTAGCGGTGCTGAAGGCAATGATGGTGAAGCCTGCCTAGGTGGAGGGAGTTGCTGCATTCTGTCCATCAATTGTTGTTTCTTCATTTGTTACCCCAAGTGGGATGGGTATGCTCAGACGTGGGTCCCGTGTTCTCCATGCCACTGGAGTCAAGCTATACTGGCTGATGGTGGGTGAAACCTCGAAACCGGTCCTAGGATGCTTGTATCCAGTCCAGGGAGGACCTGGCCTGGCAGTTCGGGCTGGACTGTTCCCATTGACACAGGGTCAAGACTGATTTGCATGAGGCTGGGTTCAAACTGGAATGGCATGGTGAGCAAAAAAACAACGGATTTAGGCCCAGATCTCTGTACTGGGGTGAATGTATGACATTGTTCTGCATTCTGTCCATCAATTGTTGTTTCTGCAGGTTAAAAGTCTAGTGGGATGAGCTGATGGAGGGACGCGCCGACGATAATCGCTAAGCTGGAGGTCAGATACCATAGATGAAAGTAGAGAGACCTTCTTCTCGATACTCTTGATGGTTTTGCTCTTCAGAAACACAAGTTTGTTTGTAATCTCATCCTCATCATCCTCTGGTTGACACTTGAAATGTAATTCAGAAGGGCTGCATGCCACAGCAAACGGATCCTCTTCCTACGAGTCGTCTTGATCCAATAGATGAGTGGCTAATAAATGAAATGCTGTACTGGGAGAAGTAAGCGCAAAAATGGGAAGAGGATTTTTTTTCAGTATTTTCTGATATATGTCTCATCAACGAGGTGGTCGTCTCCGAAAGCTTTTCCTTTGTCAATGGTGATGTCTTTGTCGACGGTGGTGTCTTGGTCGATGATGGTGCCTTAATCGACGGGAGTGCAGTCAATGGTGATGCTTTTATGGAGCTATCTATTTTAGGCGTTGAAGATATAGGTGTTTGTCTTGTCGACAGTAAGGTCGTCGTCGAGAGCGATGATGCCATTGAGATGCAGCGAGAGTGATGGTAGAGGACGCCTTCGTAATTGACGGCGTGGATGACGCTCTCCTCGTTAACAGTGAGGCACTCGCCAACGATCTGTCTGTCAACGGAGCTGAAGATGGCTTTTTGAAGGAGTATCTGATCTGTGGTGGAGGTATAGGAGGCTTTGAAGTCACTTTTGAAGATTATTTTTTTAATGACTGGCAATCAGTCTCTTTTGCCTTATGTGAACGTTCTGCGAGAGAACCATGAGGCGACTTTTTAGAGCATTTTTTGGGAGGCTCTAGAGAGGAATAAGGAGGGGAAGAGTCCCTCTCTCTCTTTAGTCACTTTCAGTGTCCGACTGAGGCTCCATTCTTGTTTTACGTTTTTGGAGCCAAAAAAGTAGCCTTCCCTCATGGTCTTTAAGAGTTTTAGCCGAAAGGGTATGGTCATACCTTAAAGTCTGTAGCCTTATGCGATGGGTATAAGCAGTAGATGCAGTCCTGATAAAATTCATCTGTGTAGAGTCTCTTTTTACCACAGCCTCTGAAGAGAGCTTTTTTGCTTTTTCTGACATGTTAAGTCAGATTTTAGCAGGAAGAAATACAGATATACAGGAGTATAAATATATCTGTATAAATATAACGAGTTATATCTTTGAAAATTCACTGAAGAGTTGTACGGAACAGGAAACCTGGGCAGAGATCAGTGGAAAATCCATAACACGACGTGTGGTAAAAAATCTGAGGGACTGGAGCGTCTCACAGGAGAGTTCTAGAGCATGATACAACCTGATTGATAAAACTTAAGTTTGGTCTCTTTTTTTTTTAATGACTATAATAGGTTACTTAACTAAAGGGTCTAGGCATTCTACAAGTCTAGATGATTCAAGCATGTGAATTTATGAAAGTTCCAATACTGGAGTAACAGGGTGCATGCTCTCATTTTATTGGCTTGAACTTGTGTCTTCTACAGTGAGGTGATTGTGCTACTAAAGCGCAGCTGGCTTCAGCTACTTTACTTTTCCCAGCTCCTTGTAGATCAATTATTCATGATTTTTAATCTGTAAAAAATCCAATGTAAGAAAATGTTCTGTTGCTTGCAAATCATAAGGAGATATTTGACTACGATACCTGGCATTTAAAGAGCTTTATACAGCTGGTGCAATAATGTCCAAATTGTTTCTGCATGTTAATATATAACTTGGGTTTTTTACTATGTCAGAGCTTTGAGCTGAAACCGGCTCTTTATCCATTCCCTAATGCTGTAAAGACTCAAAAGCAGCAAAGACAATAATTCAAATCATCAATTAAAGTTTAATTCAGCGAAGTCTCCTCCACAGATTCATTGGCTACTGGATTTGTCAGAGTGCAACACAGCAACTATCATCCAGAACTCTAGATCAAGTTACCAATCATATTCCAGTGGCATAAAAGTGGCAACTATGGGACTGGTGTTAAATAGATTTGTGCTCATTAAGTCTGCAATTCTAAAAATCATGGGCTATGCAAACACAAGTTTCAATTTACTAAAGAAACACTGCGAGTTGAAAATGACTTCTAATGTGTACTTTGCGAGTTAGTGTGATTCGAAAGGAGGAAGAAGTGAAAGAGGCACCCCACTTTCCGAATCTAAGTGAAATATATCTGGTTTGCAACCTCACAAACTGTTGCAAACCAGTGACTGAATACTGACAATCAAATAGGGATGATTTCCATTTGCATGGGGGAAGAGGTCCACGAGAGACAGACAGCTTCCACTGTGTGAATGTGAGCTGTCAGCAAAGAGAGAAGCAAAAAGCAGTCCACGGAATAACTGCATGCTCCCCCTAATGCCATTCACAGAATGAATTATTTATTTATAAATAATTTTATTACGTTTTGTTGCAGAAAACAAGTAATAAAATGCAAAGTTGAACAAGTGCCATGCATCTACCATTCGAGCCGGCGAATGTGGTCAGCAAATAACTAGCCTATAATCATGCATTACTAGATTATAATCATGTTTTAATAGCTGTTTTAGGCAAAAAGTGTATGCTGTACGACAGCAAGTCAAAAAAAGTTAGGTGAAGAGAATTATTCAACAACAGAAAACAAACTGGGCAGCTGATCATAAGAAGCAGACCCGCATGGATAGCCCATTCCTTTGATGTTTCTTGACACCATACACCATGTAGCATGATCTCCTGTGTGTGCTAAAAATCAAAGCGTGGACAGGAGTATTTGACAAAATAAGCGAGTTTTCCTGAAGCCTTCTAGTCACGTTATATACTATAGACATTATTTTTAACCATGAACTTGCAGAACCCATCATCAATCCATGAACTTGCAGAACCGAGCTTCGATGGGCGCAGGCACGAGCTCAGTCACCGAGTGTTTTTAGAACGAAAACAGCCATGCGAAGTGGATATTATTAAATGCATTAATGTATGTTCTTATTGTTAGTGCTTTCTTTTTTGTAGGAGATGACTTCTGAGTAAAAGACATCTCCTTAAATCTGTCGTTTCGAAACAGCAACAACAAAAAACAATCAGACTCCCTGAGATGAAGGAGAACTGTGAAAGGACAAAGTTAAAACAGTTCAATTTTTTAAATGTTATGTTCCAGGGATGTTTCTTAACAACTCATTTCCTGTTTGCATCAATCGTTTTGTCTGCTTTGAAGTTGGTTCCAAATCTCTATCCCCGCGTGTATTTCTACAGATTGTATAAGAACATCGGAGGAAGTTATTTTAGTTTTATGGAGATGCAAGATTATTTGAATAGCAATAACACGACGGGCAAGCAAGCTTCAGCCAATAAACAAAGGGCGTCTCCACGGACAGTTTGGCATGTTGCCGACTGGTGCTATGCAAGCAACATTTTCTGTCGAAACTACTTCAGTACAAAAATATCAGATTTTGTATGATAGAAAATGTCTGCTGGCGAGGCCTTCCTATGCAATCAACCGTTAGTACCTCAGCACCAAGGACCTCACGTGGTCTCTAACTCCCCTCCCACTTACCAACTACGAGGGACCCCAATGTGCCACTCTCACGTTTTAAGCTGTCATTTTTAAACCCTCAATGTTAAACATCTCTATCAAGCCACTTCTACCATGCAGGCCCCACAGAGGCTGTGAATAACACGAATAACTGATGCATGACACAGTGCAGATTACAGCCTGGATTGTCTCAACAACTCATTGAAACTCGTGTGTGTCAGAAACTTGAAACACGGAATTCTGCCAGGATTGAAATCTTTCCCCATCCCAAAATCTCATACCCAAAGAAATTGCAACCTCTGACAGCAAAGCAAATAAAACAATTGGTCGAAAATGGAAAAGCCCCGCTGGCACAGGTGGTCGTGAACGGTAGAGTATCGGCTCCGTTCGAGCTGGGCAGAGGCACGCGGCAGGGCTGCCCGTTATCGCCGCTCCTTTTCTCGCTCGCCTTGGAGAACCTTCTATTCGTGGTCTCCGCTGGACCCCCGAGTATGAGGACCGCGTATCTCTATACGCTGACGATATTCTCCTGTACCTGGCTTCCCCACGTAAATCACTGATAGTACTGGTTGATGTATTGCATTCATTTGGTCTTAACTCCGGCCTTGTCATCAACTGGGCTAAATCGTGCGTCTATGTTTTCTCTGGGGAGGATCCTATCCTTCCGTGGGGCTGTCCTATCCAGATCGCCCCGCGGGGATTTCGGTACCTGGGTGTCTTCATTACCCTGGATGCGGAGGCCCGATATAGTCAGAACTTGCTTCCCCCCCTCCAGCGCCTGAAGGAGGATGTCGCACGTTGGAGGCGCTTGCCGCTCTCGCCGCTCGGCCGGGCGGCATTGTTTAAGATGATGTCGCTGCCGCGTTTCCTGTATGCTCTGCAGAACACAATGGACGTCGTCCCGGCGCGCTACTTCCGCGAAGTGGAGAGTTTGCAGCGCCGCCTGTTCTGGGAGGGGAGACCGCGTATCGCCCTGGCGAAGCTGACGCTCCCGTGGTATGACGGGGGGATTGCCCTCCCGGATATCAAACGGTATTATTGGGCCTCCCAGCTGGCTGCGATTAATCACGGCATGTACGGGCCCGCTCTAAACCCGGCCTTTGAAATGGATAAGATGTTACTGCCGGGTGGTGATTATAACCGAGCGCTTTACTCCAGCTCGCTCGACGCACGTCTGACGGGCCCCACGCGTGTCATGGTACGAGTGTGGCACGCGGCTAATGTAGCGATGGGGTGGAAAGATCGTTTGACCCGGGCGTCGCCACTATACGCATCTGAGCAGTTGGGCACCCTGTGGACTTCGAAGGGCTTCGAGAGGTGGGACATGATAGGCATCAGCAGGGTGGGTGATCTCTGGACTAGGGGGGGATTCAAAACGTTCGAGATGCTGCAGACGGAATTCCAGTTGCAGGACAGGGAGTACTTTCGGTATATGCAGATCCGTCATGCGCTAGGCTCCGTCTTCCCGGATGTTGCCTCCATCCCGGAGTATTCCCCTCTGGAGGACAGAGTGCTAGATGGACATGTACCGGAAAGCACGATTTCACTAATCTATAAAAAACTTATTAATGACCGCGCGGGATTGCTAACTAGCCTTCGTGAGGCATGGGTTGCCGATGGATTGGAGCTGGACGACGAGGACTGGGTCTCTGCGGTGGCCTCCCCGAAAGAGGTGGCCATACCGGCCCGCCTTCGCTTCGTCCAGCTCAAGATACTCCATAGGGTCTACGTCACGGGGCCAAGGCTATTGCGTATGGGCTATGCTGTGGACGGGCTGTGTAAGCGTGGGTGTGGTTCTTTGGGGACCTTTCTTCATATTTTGTGGGACTGCCCGGAGGTGGAGCGATTCTGGCGTGGTGTGCATGAGGTCCTGCGGGTGGTTACGCGTGTGTCGCTGCTGCCTGAAGCGAGGAGATACCTTCTGAATGTGTGGGAACCAACCGACTACTCGGCGCCACAGACGTGGTGGGTGACTCTGGGATATATGGTGGCCAAACGCGACATTGCCCAACTGTGGGGTTCCCAGAGGTCGCCGACCGTCTCGGCCTGGAAGGACAACATGGACTGGTGCATGTTTCGGGAAAAGGTGGTGTATGTTGCGAGAGGTAAGCCTGGGACATGGGTGAAAGTATGGGGCCCCTGGAACGCCTACCGCGGTGGAATCTGTACCCCGCCGTTATTGCCCGATCCGTCTCCGGCCCCGTCCCCATAGCCGGTTTATCGCCCCGGTACCGGGCACTGAGTCCACCTAGTCCCTGTCCTGACCTTTTCCCCCCTTGATACTCCTATGGATTGGTAGGGTCCCCCTTCTAGGGGAGCACATGTTGCTGTTTCCGATTGTGGGTTGCCTTGTGGATTTGTTTCCTGTTGTTATTTATATCAAAAAGAAACCGTTATATGGGGTCCGGATGGTGTGGCTATCAACGCTGCTAACTCCTGTGCATTTCCCTTTGCCGCAGCATGCGCGCTATTGTTTGTACCATATGCTCCTTCTGTTTGCTAGCGGCCGGCCTGAAGGTTGTAGGCCCATCTTTGTATATTTTTTGAATTTTGTAATAAACGGTTTCAAAAAAAAAAAAAAAAAAGAAAATGGAAAAGCCTAAATCCAGACAAACTAGTCAGTCTTCTGCAAGGCTTACGCACTCAACCCCAATTCACCCTCTAACTTCATCTATATCGCACAATAACATGTCAAACTGTTCACACCCTCACTCTCTAATCTCAAAAGAATCTACTGCTCATCAGAGCCCAGATGGTGCTTCATGTGATTCTTACATTAAATAATATTCTTTCAGCAACATCTCATACACAGTAAGAAGGCACATTCTACAAACAGAACTGGGAGTTAGCTTTAGATTTACGATCTAGGCGTCTGCTCTATAGTCTACTTGAAATAATTTGAAGCCAATAAGACAAACCAAATCTGATTCTTCTCCACTTTTAATCAGCCTTCAAGACACAATCAACGTCACCTGCTGTCCAGGCTAAAAGTCTTTGGTATCGAAGAGTCAACACTCACTGACCTCAATGACAGTTTTCCTATACAACAGATCACTTACTTTTTTTTTTTTTTTTTGCAGAGTTTTATATAGCGCGAACTTGAACCGAATCCAATCGGGTATCAGAGCGCTTTACATAGCACCAGTTACGTTACATGAGGACACACATTAGATTTTAGGTCTCGCTGAGCCAGCACATGCGCTGCTCTGTGAGACATTTAGTAGGTGGGTTTTTAAAGTGCTACCCATGCTTTGGCTGGCCTAGCGCTTGCGTTCACGCGAGCGTGCACGCGCGCAGCCACCATCTGTCTTTCACGGGTCATTAAGCGTGTGGACGCTGCAGCTACTTTCACTTTTGCAGCCGCGCGCCCACCCGCTCCGCTCTGTCCGTGTCCATGTTGAAGACCGCTTGTTGATCTCGTCTCTCAGTCATAAAGAGGCTTCCCTGATTGCAGTTTATTTGCTAATAGGACATGCTTTGTATAAAGTATTTTAATTAAGTTTTGCAGTGCATTTTTCGACCGTATCTAGTTTTATTGTCTGGTGCAGCATCTTTTACGAAAGGATTTTGTGCCATAACTTTTGGAATTGGCTTTGTGCTTTTCTTTAGCTTCTCACAACTAATTTTGGAATGGCGTTTCTCTCATCTCCACGGGTGGAAGCAGCTGGTATGAAATGGGGTTTATTAATGGCTTTCTAATGGATGCTTTCACCCACACATTCCTTGAATGAATCTTCGTCCCTGTATGAGGTGCAAATTATTTCAGCAATAGCTAGTGAGCGGCGTCCTGCTGGCACTGAACGATGATGTATTTGAAGTTACAAGGAGAAGTTACATCAGTGATGCACATACGGGGCACAGGAAATAATAAATAAATAAAGGAGTAATATCCGTTTCATTTTTACCATGCCCCGTATGTGTGGGATTCTTCGGAGCTGACATTTCTCAACTATTTTCCAACGTCTTTGTCGGGTTTTCTTGAGATTTTAGGAGCAGCTCTTTACTCAAATCTTCCAGCTTCAGGCCCAGCAGCTCGCGCAATTAGCAGATGCCAGCTAGCGGTGCTTACCTAGAGTCTTGAAAGATTCTGAAGCCTCATATTTTCATCTGTTTGCCCACATCCACCTCAAGATAGTCGGTGGGAGTAAAGCTAAGCCGCCGATGGCCTGTCGCAGAGAGAAATCTCAATCTCTTTCTAGAACCAGAGTCAATTATAAAGCCCTTCTACTCATTGCCACCACACTACTATTTCACCAGGCCGGGAATCAAAAAGAATTGGTGCTTTGAGGAAGAAAGTACCTTCATCAGCCAACCTCGTTCGTTTTTCGAGGATTTACAGGTGGCACTGTCAGTGCCCTGTGTGCGCTCGGCACACTGTGTACTGCTGGGCGACTTAAATCTGCACATGGACTCGACAACTGACGCCGATGCATCTAAATTACGGGACATTACCGAGATGCTCGGACTGACCTCTTTCATCGATAGTCCAACGCACGTGAAAGGGCATACGTTGGATTTAATCTTTTCCACTGTGCCAATTAAGGTGTCCTCCCCTTTGCCGGTTCTATGGTCCGACCATTATTTAATTAATTTCGTGTTGTTAGCTGAGCACCAGACGAGTCAAAGAGCTCATAAGGACGGGTCTCGTCAAGCTAGAGCCTTTCACCTGGTGTCAGCTGATATGCTCGCTGACGCACTCCATGCACATCCTTGCATTACGACTGGGAACTTAGAAGTCGACCTGCCGCTAGTCCAGGACTGGCTTCGGACAAGATTCGAGGAGCTTGCCCCTCGGAAACCGGTCAGGACAGCCCCCTGCCAGGATTCTGCTCCTTGGTTCACTGCTACTCTGCGAAAAGCGCGCCAGGACTGCAAAAGATCTGAAAGGCTCTGGCGGCGCAGATATGCGCCTGAGGAGAAACTGAAGTACAGGGGTGCGATAAAATCCTATCACAGACAGATTGCCGAAGCTAAAAAGATCTACTTCGAGCATAGAATAGACCAGGCTGATAACACGAGCCGGGAACTATTCCGAATAGTGAAGGAATTCGTAGAGCCGGTGGCGGCTGCTAGGGTTCACTCCCATACTGAGGAGTGGATCAAGCAGCTTGCTGACTTCTTTGTGGACAAGATCCGTAGGATTCAGGACTCTTTCGATCGGGTGGGGTCCCTGGAAGTGGCTGCAGCTGTGGAAAGTGATCTGAAGGTCCTTCCATCCGCTGCAGCCGAGCTGGCGCCCACTCTTTCGACGTTCCCCCCGCTATCCTGCGAGTCATCTCTGGAACTGCTTTCCCAGCTGAAATCTGGATCCCCCTTGGATGCGTGTCCGGCTAAATGCCTGAGCTCGGTGGCACCAGCTATTAACAACTTGCTGAACCCCTTGCTCAACATGTCTCTGAGTTCTGGAGTGGTCCCTAAAGAATGGAAGCATGCTCTTATTCTCCCGCTCATTAAGAAACCTCTGCTCGAACCTTTACAGTGGGCCAACTATAGACCAATCTCCCTCCTCCCTGCTCTGGCGAAGGTGGCGGAGAAACATGTTCAGCATACTCTTACCACCTTTATAGAGAATAACAAACTGCTGCATGACTCCCAATCTGGTTTCCGTGCCAATTACAGTACGGAGACAGCTCTTGTGGAGGTGACCGACGCCATCAGGGAAACGCTTGATCTTGGGGGAAAGGCTATGTTGGTCTTGCTGGACCTGTCGGCGGCATTCGACACCGTCCCACACGCCGGCCTCCTCCTAAGACTCAGGGAGGTAGGTCTGCGGGGGACGGTGTTGGACTGGTTTCAATCCTTCTTAACCGACCGTCGGCAGGTGATCTGGGCTCCTCCGTTCTCCGCGGAAATGCCTTCGCTAGAGGTGGGGGTGCCTCAAGGATCCATCCTGAGCCCCACCATATTTAACATTTATGTGGCCCCTTTGGCGAAGGTCGCTGAGGCATTTGGAGCCCGGGTCATCTCATACGCTGATGACACCCAGCTCCTGTTTACCTGCAGGAAGGGAGAGGTTTTTAATGGCGACAGAATCAGAGACTGCCTGAGTGCTGTTTTTGCATGGTTTCAGCACCAGAACCTGAAATGTAACTCGGATAAGTCCGAGTTGCTCTTTTTTGGCTGCGCTGAGGACCCTGGCTGGAAATCGTGGTGGCCTTCCGACATGTTCCCCCCTGAGAAACCATCTGCCCAAGTAAAAAATCTGGGTGTGGTATTTGACGACAGTCTTTCTTTTCGTCCCCACATCACGGGCCTGGCGGGGAAATGTTTCGGTATCTTGAAGATGGTGAGGAAATTTCTCCCACTGCTTTCCCTTCAATATCGCAAGAACATCGTGCAAGCACTTGTGGGCTCGCGTTTAGACTACGCTAACGCACTTTTCTCTGGTCTGCCTAAATATCTGGTATCCAGATTGCAAGTTGTCCAAAACTCGGCGGCCAGAGCCATCTTTGGCCTTCCACGGAGAGCCAGTGCCTCTCTACTGCGCGGTAGGCTGCATTGGCTGTCTATCCCTAGCAGAATTAGTTTCAAGGTCCTCACGTTGGCGTTTAAAGCCCTCCACTGCATTGGCCCAGCTTACCTCAGGAAGCGGATTGCTCTCTACGTTCCCCGGAGGAGTTTGAGATCTGCTGACCTGGCTAAAGTAGAGGTACCAGTGATCAAACGCGTGCGGATGGGAGGCCGGTCTTTCCAGTTTATGGCGGCCAGTTTGTGGAATGAGCTCCCTCTGTCACTCCGCAAGGCTAACAATCTTCTGGCCTTTAGAAAGGAGCTCAAGACGCTCCTCTTCTCCGCCTAACCAGTGGGCCTACAGTGTTTCTGCCGCTGGGTTTTTCTTGGTTGTGTTCAGGACTCTCTGCCAAAGCGACGGGACACCCGTTCTGGGTAGCCGTGCGCTCAAGAAATATAGTTCTAACATAACATAACCCCCATCCAAAAGCTTCTAACACCACTTGGCAAGACACTCCCATGGTTTATGTGAGAAAGCCGCCTCAGCTATTCTAAACCTAACAAACAAGTTACTCACCTTTGGTAATGCTTTTTGTGGTAGAGACTATATCTAACAGTTGATTCCTCACCTTGGAGTACTCCCAAAGGCATCAGACTGGAACCAGATAATATTGAGCAGTACCTCTGTAACCCAATAGGTGGTGTTAATTGGCTCCACATCATCAGGATCATTTAGGCTAAGAGCAGAGTTGGCAGACTGGATAGGATCAGTGAGCAATCTGCGGTTAGAATCGCTACCAGAAAAAGTGTTACTGAAGGTAAGTAACTTGTTCTTCTGATGGAGACTCCTAACCGCAGATTCCTCACCTTAAAATAGATGCCAAAGCAATTCTTCCCCAAACGAGGGTCTGTGAACTGGCTTAAACCAAAAAAGTCCTTGAGGACTGATCAGGCGCAATGCCCATCTCGACAGACCTGACTATTCAAGCAGTAGTGCTTCTTGAAAGTGTGGATTGATGCCCAAGTAGTGGCCTAGCAGATGTCCAGGATAGGTAATCTGCATGCCAACACAGTACGAGCAAAAGATACACAGCTGATGGACGGAATGTGGAACAAATCAAACATTCACCCCCAGTGAAGAGATCTGGGTTAAATTCATTGTTCTTTTGCTCATTATACCACTCCAGTTTAGACCTAGAGATATGCAAATAACCTTGACCCTGTTCCTCATGGGAACAGTCCTGCCCGAACTGCCAAGCCAGATCTTCCCTGCACCAGAAACAAGCATCCTGGGACGGGCTTTGGGGTTTCACCCCTCATTAGCCAGTCTAGCTTCAATCCCGTGGCACAATGAGCCTCTGACCTACGTCTGGGCATACCCAGCGCAGCGCACTTAGGTTAGGGCAAGAAAGCACATTACATGCAAATGATGGATGGAATGCAAAACAAATGAAACATCCACCCGTAGTCAAGAGATCTGGGTTGAATCCATTGTTCTTTTGCTCACCATGCCACTCCAGTTTAGACCCAGCCATATGCTAATCAGCCTTGACCCTGTGCCTCATGGGAACAGTTAGTCTGTACTGACAAACCAGGTCCGCACTAGACCAGAAACAAGTATCTTGAGACCGGTTTCAGGGTGTCTCAACTCATCAGCCAGGCTAGCTTGAATCCAGTGCACAGTGAGCCCAGGACCCCGTTCTGGGGGTACCCGATGCTCTTAGGGCGAGAAAGCAAAAGACACACAAATGGCCTTTCTCAGAGAGGAATCTCAATTTCTTTCCAGAACAAGACCCATTCATAAAGCCATTTCACTCATTGTTGAACTACTATTTCACCAGGCAGGGAATCAAAAAGAATGGTGCCTTGAGAAAGAAAGTACTTGCATCAGCCAACCCCCGCCCTAAATGTTTTGTGCATCTTGGCAAGACACTACCTATGGTTTATGTGAGAAAGCCGCCTCTGCTATTCTAAATTTGGTAACGCATTTTCTGGTAGAGACTCTATCTAACAGCTGATTCTTCACCTTAGAATAATCCCAAAGGCATCAGACTGGATCCAGATAATTTTGAGGAGTACCTCTGCAAGCCGCAATGTTGCAATTGGCTCCTCATCAATGTCATCCATGACAGAAGTGACGTTGGAATGCCCATATATGCGCCACCCCAGTGCACTGACATCAGTTTCTTTTGTGGCTATTCCTTTGACAAAAAGGCAGAGCCATGTAAAAACAATGTTTAACCACTGTGCAGTGTCTAATAGGATCTTTTAGGTGACTAGCACAGTTGGCAGAGTGGTAGGATGGGAGGATCGGTTAGCAATCTGCGGTTAGAGTCTCTACCAGAACAAGCATTGGCATAGCCAATAGGTCTCGCCTTTGGGACCTTATAAGTGTTTAGTTATCCAGCACAATATCCTTGGTGCAACAACATCAACTGTTGCATGGCTAAACACTTATAAGGTCCCAAAGGCGAGACCTATTGGCTATGCTAATGCTTGTTTGTTTAGGCACGGGGAGATTAAGTGATTTGCCCAGAATCACAGGATGTTCAGCGTCATTACCGAGACTTGAACCCAGTTCCCCAGGTCCGCGGTCGAGCGACCTAGCCGTTAGGCCAACTCCTCTCCCCTTACTGTACTCCTCAAACACCTATTAGAACAAGCATTGACAATGCCAATAGGTCTTGCCCATGCAAGAGCAATTGGCTTTGCCAATGTGTTTTAGCCATGTTGTACATCCGACAGCTCCGTCTCAGGCCCCATAAATTATGGTAACTACTGGGTACTATTCGCCCTGCTGAGCACAGCCAAGGCTCTGTGAGAGTGGAGGGAGGTTCCGGCATGCTGCAGGGGCCCTCTGATACTTGAAATCTGCCTTCTCTTGAGCGGTGAGAGCAGCGGTCCCGTCTCGCCGTGGTGCCTCGCAAAATGGTGGTGAGACGCTGAAGGAGGCAACGGCTGAAGAGGAGCCGCTGAAGAACCGCAGTAGCGCAGATCCGTGGCCCAGGAGTCCGCGCTAGGGGTATGTATCAGGGGTATCCCCCTCCCCAGGTGAGGCAATTCTCCTCAGCGCCGCAAGACGACTCCGAGTGCAGAGCGCCACGCCTGTACTGCTCGGGTGAGAGAGAGTGAGGACCAAGGCAGGGACATGACTGAAGATATGAGATCGGGCTTCCCCGGGATCTTGACAAGCGGCACATGGCACCAGGCCGGAGGCCCGACCCCCGGTGGAGGGTTGCCTGGATTTAACATGGCACAGTCTCCCTGCAGCGTGCTGCCATTCAGATTCGTGGTGCCTCCTGTTCACGACTCGCGCCTTATGTGAACTCCAGAAACAGCACGCCAGGTCGCTTCACCAGGGGCCCCAACGAGAGTGACACAGCTAGCAAGTAGTGAGACTGTACAGGGCCCCACGGTCCAGCAGTGATTCTCAAGGGACGGAGGGGTCACGGGTCCTGGCGAACACGTGGGCCCGGGAGAGCCGTTACACAGGAGGACAGTCCTGCTTCATCGGAGAGCCCACTGACGGGGAGGGTCCGGGTGGATGATCCCTCAGCCCCCATATGCCACCCCAAAAAGTTGCGGCCAATAAAGTTTCTAACTATTTTGCCCAGCCGGGAACTGGTTCAGCCAAGGAAGGCGACACGCAGCGGGGGGTAGCATGGCTCTCACCCACGAAGATTTGTTGGCATCCCTTAGATACTTCAAAAAGGAGTTAAGAGAGGACATCAAGGCAGACATGAACACCTCCTTTGAATCTTTTAGGGCAGAGATGAAGGAGAAGATGGTGGCCCTGCAAGCTGACGTGGACTCGGTGGGATCGCGCACACTGGATGTGGAGGCGAAATGTCGAGAACTGGAAGAATGACTGGGTCTGCTGGAGGAAGGCACGGCGGAACTTCGCGAGCAGTTAAGGGCCTTCGACCTTAAATGTGAAGATCTGGAGAATCGCTCTTGGCGAGACAACATAAGGGTCAGAGGCCTGGAAGAAGGCTTCATGGGCCCTGACCTGGAGGCGTTTCTGGTAGGCCTCTTCTCCACAGTCATCGGGGAGAAATGCCCAGAGGTGAGGCTCGAGCGGGCTCACAGAGTGGGGCCAAAGCTGTCCGGATCTAACAAGAGGCCACAAGATGTCCTAGCGAAGTTTAGCTCCTTCAAGACAAAGGAACTGGTGCTTCAAAAAGCGAGAGGTTCAGAAAAAGTCTCCTTCCAAAATGCCACTTGTGCGCAGTTCCAAGATATGGCTCAGGCCACCTTGGCAAGACGGCAGCAGTTCCGCCCGATTATGGAAGCCCTAAGTATCGTTGGACCTACCCCTTAGGTATTGTCTTCCACATGGACAACAATCAGTTCCACTGCACAGAGTTGGAAGAAGCCGCAGAACTCTTGGGAATCAGACCTCCCCCTTCTTCAAGAGAGTCCACCTCAAAGGGCGTTGAAGGGGCCCAGACGAAGGACCGGTGAGGCGCAGGCTCGTGGAGGGCGACTGGATGGGGGAGCAAGAAACTCCAGACTGAGGCAGAGAGCTTCTGGCATTCCGGGCGCAATCACGGGCTGTCAGTTCACCCAAAGTTAGCTCGGCTCTGAAAGTTAGGTAACGGGGGTCAAGGGCATAAGTACAAAGGGTTAGTGTTTCCCTAAAGTCATTCCACAAACTGTGACTTTTGGACTGCCATTCTCTATGCAACCTGGGCTACTGAGAAGAAGTAAGGGAGGTGGTATATGATAAATGTACAGAAGCCATGGCGTTAGTACCCTGGCAACAAGTTAGTAGGGGTTTCTGGGAGCGGAAATGGGCTCGCTCCTGGAGTTGATCGACAGGAGGCCCTCCTCTGGGATGGAGGACCCCACAACTCACTGTTTTAGTTATTTGTTGTTATATTTGTTTTGTATCATGGTGCTTTCTAACTTTGCTTGGGCGAGCGGTGTTGGGTGGGGGGTGGCGGGTAGACGAGAGACCACAGGCAAGATTCCTATGGGGAGGGAAGGTCATACCCTGGAATATGGCATTTAATTGCCTTTCCTGGAATGTAAGGGGGCTTAACTCCCTCAACAAAAGACAGTCCCTATGGAAATATCTAACGGACCACCAGATTCTCTTGGCCGCATTACAGGAAACACACCTGAAGAAAAGTGAAGAGGGTAGGCTGAAACACAGGAGTTACCCCCAGATCTTCCGGTCCTCGGCCGCCACTAAGCAAAATGGAGTAGCTCTCCTCTTTCATTCTTTGATCCCCTTTAATCACCAAGCTACTAAAACCGACACGTCAGGGTGCTTTTTAATGGTTCGGGGGGAGATCAGAGGGAGGGCTTGCACCATTGCTACAGTTTATGCACCTAACACTGGGCAACTAGACTTCATAGAATCATTTCTAACCACTTTGGAGTGGTTTGCCGTGGGAGATATTCTGCTATTGGGGGACTTTAACCTCATATGGGATCCCACACTAGACACGACCAGCGGGCTGCAGGAGGGACATTCAGTAAAGTTCTCAAATCGGCTCTTCAGCGTTTGGGATTAGTGGATGCTTGGAGGGAAACTCACCCCACCGCTAAGGATTTTTCCTTTTTTTCCCATTCCCATAGAACCCACTCCAGAATAGACCTCGCTTTCTTCAGTCAATCCCTTCTCTCCGCGATGTCGAATGCACGGTTTCATCCGATCTGCCTTTCAGATCATGCCCCACTGGAGATTTTTCTAAATTGGCCGGCGCTGCGGCCAAAACATAGGAGATGGTTCTTCCCCAACATTCTCAGCAGGGATAGACTCCTTAGCGAGGACCTACATGCGACAATCACGGAATATTTTAAGAATAACAACCCAGCCCTTACCTCGTTCGCCAACAACTGGGACGCCTTTAAGGTGGTTATTAGGGGCAAATGTATAGAGTTAGTGACTAATCTTCGAAACCAACAGAGGGGGGAGAGGCTCCTACTGGAAAAAGAGTTACAATTAGCGGAAAAAAGCCACCAAGAGTCCTCATCAAACCAAACGCTCCGTAAAGTCACCTCCCTGAAGGGTAAATTAAAAGCCATAAATACTAATGGAGCAGAGCACACAATATTGAGGCTACAAGCGAGAAGGTATGATAGCGGCAATAAGATAGGCACACTATTAGCGTGACAATTAAGGGCAAAACAAGAAAAAGAATATGTTAAAGAGATAGTGGATGGCGCGGGCGTCTACCACTGCGAGGAAGAGGGTAAAGTGAATGCCTTTGGTCAGTTCTACAGAGACCTCTACTCCGCAGACCCAGTCAATACCCAAGCGCAATATCACTACTTGCAGTCCCTATCTCTACCCCAAATTTCAGTCCATCCCATCAACAAATTGAGCGGCCTTTCACTAGGGAGGAGGTTCAAAAGGCGATAGATGCCCTGAAGCTGCAGAAGGCACAGGGCCCTGATGGGCTTAATGCCCACTTCTATTGTACATTCACTCCCAAACTGACACCCCACCTGGTGCTCCTGTTTAATGAAATAGCAAAGGCCCGCAGGGTAACAGATACTATGGGGAAAGCCCTGGTTACAGTCATACCCCAACCGGAAAAAGATCCAAAAGCATGCGCCTCTTATAGACCTATCGCTCTCTTGAACTTGGACGCCAAATTGTACTCTAAAATCCTGGCCACTCGCCTAGGAAACCTCCTCCCGGCGCTGATTGACTCTGATCAGTCGGGGTTTATTAAGGGTCGCCAGACCCATGATAATCTCCGCAGAATAGTGCACATAATTGAAAAAGTACAGAAGAAAGGCATCCCCGCGGCCCTCCTCTCGCTGGACACGGAGATGGCCTTCGATCGGGTAGACTGGGCCTTCCTAGCTCGCACTCTGAAACGTTTTCGTTTTAACGACACGTTCATTGGCATGGTGCAGGTCAACTACCACTTTCCCACTTTGAGAGTCCTTGCAATGGGACGGCATCTGACACCTTCACACTTACGAGGGGGACAAGGCAGGGATGCCCTCTGTCCCCCATGCTGTTTGCTCTTAGTATTGAGCCCCTAGCAGAGAGAATAAGGGCAAACCATGATATTAAGGGGGTGATCTTTGGCACTGACGCCCACAGGATCTCCTTATTTGCGGATGATTTGCTCCTTCCTATCACCGACCCGCAGACCTCGTTACCGGCAATTCTACAGGAGCTCGAGCATTTTGAACGAGTGTCGGGTTTTAAGGTGAATAGCACCAAGTCATTCCTGTTCAACCTCACCCTACCGGTAGAGAAGTGGGACCGAATAAATGAGACCTCGCCTTTTTGTTGCACTAGCAAAGACATTACTTATCTAGGGGTCAAGCGCACTCCAAAAATCTCAGGGCTCAATAAGGCCAATTTTCCGCCATTACTGAGACAGATTAAGGCAGACCAGAATCGGTGGAAATTGGCCTACACCTCCTGAATAGGGAGAATAAATGCGGTGAAAATGAATATCCTCCCTGTACTCCTCTACCTATTTCAAGGCCTCCCGATCTCAGTGGACAGGGAATTCTTCACTAATCTAAAAAAAAGGCGGTCATCAAATTTATTTGGCACGGTCAGAGAACCAGACTCTCGCATCGGGTCCTGATCAGGCCTCGAACAGAGGGGGCCTAGCTCTTCCAGACTTCAGAAGCTATTATCGAGCGGCTCAGCTCTGGGTCACAACTGAGTGGTCTCTAAGGGAGTCTGAAAAGCACTGGCTCCATATGGATCACCAGATAATGGGCAGGACCATTTGGGACCTCTTATGGTTAAAAAAACAATATAGGCTGCCAAACGCGTACATCAGTACGCCCACGGCCACTACCCTGCGAGTGTGGGACCTGCTTACTAAAACACTCTCCCCGTCGACCTTCCCCTCGCCCTACACCCCTATCTATTTTAACCCCGATTTTCCCCCGGCAATGAGAGATGGGCCAATTACACAGTGGAAACAGGGGGGTTGTCTAGTGATCTCCCACCCTATATAAGAAGGGGGAAATCATGACTTTTGCGGAATGCATTAAAGCATTCCATTTAGTGCCTTCCGAGGGCTTCAATTACACGCAACTCAAACACTGGGTGCAGAAACCACAGGAGCGGCTGGCCGCTACTAGGAACCTGCTCCTAATAGGGAAATTTGCAGTCGGTGGCATCCACTATGGGAACTATTTCCTTTCTTTACTCCCTCATCAGGTCGCTGAGTCCACAGGAGCAATCAAGACACAGGGCTTTCTGGGACTCTACTCTTTCTAACTCAGTGGAGGAGAAGCAATGGAGTCGTTTATACAACAACATAAACAAACATAACCGATCTATATATCTTCGTGAGGCGCATTACAAAAGAATGTACGATTGGTACTTGCACCCTCAGAAACTACATAAAATGTTCCCTAACACCTCAGATAGATGCTGGCGAGGTTGCGGTTTGTTGGGAGACTTTAGACCCATCTGGTGGGATTGTCCCTCTATCAAGCCATTCTGAAAAGAAATCCTGACACACATAAAATTGATTTTAGGTTACCCCATACTGGAGACCATTGAACATGCCCTCCTGGGGCTTAGAGAACCGATACTGAAAAGGCAAACAAATAGTGACTGCGCCATCATGTGGTTATGTCTTGGTGCGGCCAAGATGGCGATCGCAGCAGCCTGGAAATAGGCATAGGCCCCGTCCTTAAAACAGTGGCACACAAGACTTTGGCAAGCATTAGTGCTCGAGCGTCTGACGGACATCACGGAGGAAATAAGGAAAGGTTTTGATTATATCTGGTCTCCGTTGGTGGCATACTTGTCAGAGGGTCTACCTTTATTTGCATGCAGCCCTAGATTGAGGGCCCTCCACCTCTTCTACATCTAACCAAGTAGGGAGTCCCTCAGGGTTTTCTAGTGTGAGAGATTCCTGGCTCCCGCTCGCCAGGCCGCCCCACAGTGCTCACCACTCTGGAATACACTCAGCATGATACACCGGTTAATCTGTTTTTATGTTTTTGTTTTCTCTCTTTCTTTCTATAGTTTTGCAACACTTTCATTTTTTTTAATTATTTTTTTTATTCCTGGTCTTCACACCAGGCCTCCGTTGGGGCGCACAGTTCAGACAGAACACATCCGTATACTAGCTCCGTGTCCCTACAACAGGGTTGTTAAAAAGTGGGAATGTTTTGAGGAGCGGAAGGTTTACGATGGGACGTAGAAGCACAGGTACTTATGGGGTGGAGTCCTCGTTAACAAGCTGTGTTCAACTGGAAGCAATCTGTAACACTTGGCCTGTATAATGCAATAGATGTAACTGTAAAAAAAAATTTACTCTGGTGTTGCAATAAAATTCAATAAAAAGATTTTGAACTAAAAGTTAGTGGCGCCGAAGAGAGTGGCGTGGAGTGGTGTAGCCTGTTGTGGAGTGGCAGAGAGTGGAGTGGAGGATTGTAGAGTGGCGTAGAGTGGAGTGTCTGGGAGTAGAGAGGAGTGGAGTAGAATGGTGTGGTGTAGACTGGAGTGGTGTACAGTGGAGTGGCGTAGAGTGGAGGAGCGCAAAGGGGAGTGGAAAGGCATACAGTGGAAGGGAGTGTCGTACAGTGGAGTGGCACTGAGTGTCGTAGAGTGGGGTGGCACAGAGTGGTGTAAAGTGGAGTAAACTAGAGTAGTGTGCCTTACAGTGGAGTGGAGTAGAGTGGAGTGACATAGAGTGGAGGAAAGTGATGTGGAATAGCATAGAGGGAGGTGCACAGAGTGAAGTAGAGTGTTGTGGTACAGAGTGGAGTAGAGTGTTGAAGAGTTAAGGGGCGTAGAGTGGAGGCAAGTAGAGTAAAGAGGTGTAGAGTGTCATAGAGTGGAGTGGCACAGAGTGGAGTGCCGTAGAAGGAGGAGGTGTGGTGTGGAGTATTTGTAGATTGGTGTGCTGTAAAATGGCATAGAGTGGTTTAGAGTGAAGTAGAGTGTCGTAGAGTGAAGTGGCATAGAGTGGAGTATAGAAGAGTAGAGTAGTGTGCCATAGAATGGAGTGGCGTAGATTGGAGTGGCATAGAATGGAGTGGAAGGGCGTCGAGTTGAGTAGAATGTTGTAGAGTGGAGTGTCGTAGAGTGAAGAATGGATGGGGTGGTAATGAACTGCCATTACAGACAACACATTTTCAAATTAAGTGACTGTTACATTTGCATAGACATACAGTGTTACTGATAAAACTATACAGTACACAAATAATAATGTGTGGGAATGTCATCACCTAGTGTATTGATTTGTTTTGATCGTATTAAAATATTTGTTTCCAGCACACTTCAGAATTACAAACAAATGTGCTTCATTTGTGCTTTCCTAATTCTGATATGTTCTAAAATATTTGCACAGTTTAGACATCTACATTTTGTGTTGTGCTAGAAAAAGCCTTTCTTTAACACCCAGATTGTCAGATAAATCCCCTCATTTTGAAGTCAGAGAAAGAAAAGTAAACACCAAGCTCCCTGGAAGACAGAGTCTGACATTTGACCTCTGTCTTTAAAAGCAGAGCAAATATGACAAGATTAGAACAAAATGCATAGGCCTGTTTCCGGAAAGCAAGCACAAGTGAAAGAACACATTAAACAGTTGATGCTCCACAGGAGAGACAAAGACATGCTGGACAGCCTAAAACAAACAAAGCCATCAAACAGAAAGCAAGCAACTGAGTTACAACACACAAAGTCAATGGGCAGAATACATTCCCAAGGAAGCTTTCAGAAAGTCTTAAGCAAACCAGACAGCGCAGCTTTGACCTAAGAAGTGGGGTCCCCCAAATCTCAACACCCCTTTGAAGGTCTAAGTCACTCCACTAATTGTTCAAATATGCTCTTTCAGGGTTAAATGTTGTAGCTGTGCAGATGAAAAACGGAGCCCCTTCTCTTAACTTCCCAAATCTTTCTTAATAGTCATAATGAGATCAACTTCTGGAAGGGCAGAAACTATCTCAACCCAACCTGATCCTGAGTAAGGAAGAATTCGTCATATGTGGGAACCAAGTTTCCACCCTACATCCAACTCCTCTGGCCACTAAGGTTGGGCCTCTGTCACACTACAGGAAAGAAAAGTGAAAACAACTTGGATTAATCATGGTCTCCAACCTATCAACTAGTCTATACAACTAATCAAAACTTGCTTCTTCCGTTCTATCGCCCTAGACAGTACACAATTGTTCTAGTCATATCCACAAAGAGTTCGGACTGTCATTTATCTGGTCCTTTATTGTGCCAATCTACTCCTGCTCCATTTCGAGATATACCAAAAGACCACAATCCGTTAACCCCAGCAGTCACGTGACACCAACACATGCATTCAAGAGAACACATATCCCCAGCACTCTGCATCACACAGGGAGCAAAACTAGAAAAGTGACCTCAATTTCAAAGGAATGTCCTCACATATCTCCTAACTAGGCCACTAAGAGTCAGTTCTACACATCGGGTAACTCCTCTTTTAGGAAAGAACATGAAATGGAACACACTTTGCATTCCTCACATCAGATATATTAAACAACTATAAGAAATATGATCAAAACTCGGTTCTTTCACCCTCCACTTACTAAATATACCTCTCATCAACAGCTGCTATAGACACCCAAACAAGCAATCAATACTTGCTGAAAGCAGACCATTCTACTGAGAAAACCAACCGCAATGTGGCACAACCTGAGACTACCGCACCTTACAACCCAGAAGAAACAAATGCCTAGCTACATACCCATTTCCAGCAAACAAATAGCATGATGGTTTCCATCACAACCCATGACCACATAGCATACCAAACAAAACACCTCACAAAACCACACATACAAGTCAACTGCACACTAGTTTTTTTTTTCAACAAACTACTAAAATATCTATACAAGTTGTAACATTGACCTGTCATCCTAAAACATACTACAATATTCTACACACCCTTCAAATGGTCAGCAGGCATCACCACAGTAAAGTCACCGTACTACAGCAAATCTCACTAGTGTCAGTCCCTTTCACATTATAACATTGGAGCACACCACATCACAGCATTTCACACACCTTCTCTTCACATCTAATATACGTCTTTTATATTGCTTCACCCCATTTCAGCCCACATTACACTTACCCTTCACATCACATTACACAACCTCATACCCCACCTCATCCGACAACACTACACAAGCTAACGATATTATTTGGAAGCATATCAAACAACAAAAAACAAAACTGTTATTAAGTGCCATTGCTTTAATGAGCCAGTCAGGTAACTATTGGTACGTGTGAATGCATTACTTCTATAAGTGGACTGGGAGTACCTACTGGGCCACCAGTTGGCATTGGGAACTACAGTTTGAGGTATGGAGTCATGTATGATTTTATACACGAACACCACCAAGACCTTAGGGTCTGAATCCAACTGTTCCCGACCAGTATAAATTAAATGAGCCATGCATTCATTAAGTGCGTTGAAGTCTGTTACTTATCAATCTTAACTTAATTGATACTGTGTACTACCTAGACCTAAGACCCACCAACAGGCTGGACTATCCAACTCACTTGTACACCTGACTGAAGGTTTCCCTTCCACTGAGCTTAAGATAAGTGTACAATTTTGCAACCGGTAAGTCATTTCTTTTCGGAAATGGATGAAGGAATTACCCTTCTCTCCTGGGTCAAATCAGCGTCCCCATTCTTTCGTAGCCATATGCAACACATTTCAGCTATTTTATAGTAACATGCTAACCTTCGAAGACTCTAAGAAAACACTTGGGAAGACTAGTTTAGCCATTAACATTAGAGAGACACAGCTGCATTCTTAGGGCCAAAAGCATACATAGAGAGGCTTTGGGTCAGTCCTCTTCATCTGTTGGTCTGCTCTACTGTCATTCGTATTTTGCTTCTGCCTACCATAGCATACAGCATGTTCAAATGAGTCACTTACTTCAACCATTGGCATCTTGCACTCTGACAGCATTTTTCCAGATCACAGGAGCACGTCTGCCTCAAAAAGTAGTCACTTCCGTGCCCGGGGTAGTGGACCAATACTTTTCTTTGCTAATGTTTTTTTTCCTTCCATTCTCTATTCTTTAAAAACAAGAAATTGACATTCTCGTGTGTTTAAATTATGTCTTAAGGTCACAATTCAAACCAATGGTATATTTTCTTTGTCCTAAAAAGCACCATATTTCCCAGTGTTAAGAATATTAAAAATGGTTTCCATACCTGTGTTGGGTACTGCTGCCAGCTAAGACGCATACCTTGCAGTTCGAATAACATTGTATATGATGGTTAGTTTTTTTCTCTAATAGAATCGTTTTCCTTTTCTCTTCATTTTCGGCCCATATGCTTCAAATAAAGATATATCCATCGTACCAGCTTAAAAGGCCAAACCTATTGGCTTTGCCAGTGCTTGTTTTACCGCTGACATCACCACTTTCCATAAACAGAATTCCATACAGGTGTTGCTGCTGGCTTACCAGTTGTTTTAGCAACAGTACGCACTATGTGTTGTGGTCAAGACCAAGGTTTTAATCCCACACTAGCATCAACACAGCGAAATAATAAAAACGCCAGAGGTGAAAGTATTGTGAATTAAGTTCCTCTGGGGTAATATTAATAGACAGCTGTCCTCTCCGGGTGACACTGAAGGGCAGCAAGAACCATGGCGAGAACGTGATGTTATTGGGAGGAACAGTGTCCCTAAACACAGAGGCCAAAAGCCAAGGCTTGTTACTGCATGTGGATTTGTTTGTTTCAATGGAGCACGGTTTTCTTTTTTCTTCTCAGTTGTGTTTTCACTATTTATCTTTTCAACCCAGCAATCCGCCGGGGACTTGTCAGAACCACCAGTCCTGACCTTGTGTTCCCCAAGGCCGCCTAACTTCCCAGCTGCAAGTAATCAAAAGAAGCCTTCCGTCAGAGAATGCTTTAGAGTGGTTGGATCTGGAGGACGTCAGGATGGGGGAGAGGAGAGAGGAGAGTATCAAGTCAAGACACCTTTGTGACGGCGCATAAGAGAACTTATACCCACTGATCATATATAATCAGTAAATAACAACAGTGCTGAATTATAGTTGTTGCTTAGGTTTATATTGGATTTTCGTATTTCCGTTACAACCTTATGAAATGGCATCTACATTAAAAAGCCGAATATACACAGTTTGATGTAGATAGCAATATGCATTCCAAGTACCTGAAGAAACCCCTTTCCAAAATAAAGGGTTTTAGGTGACAAAGGGGAAAATAGATATAGGGTTCAATTCACAAAGATAAATATACAGCTATGTATTTACTCAGGGGGGTAACCCTTCACTAGGGGTAACTCTCCACTTTTTGCCATTCACTCTTTCCAAGTGAAGAGCTAAACCTAGGTGTGGATTGACATGACTCCACCCCATCCAGATGGGGGTAGCCCAAAATTGAATTTACAAGTGTAAAATTACTTCGAGTAAATCTTCATCTGTTGGTGAATATCTTCACCACTGGGGTGGAGATGTGCCTCTGGGAAAGTATAGGGAAATGTAATAAAGTGTATTTAAAATAAATATATATACTATTAACTTGGAAATAATAAGTAAGACCTCTGACCCTCGGTCACTGGCCTGCTCTTCACCCGCAGCTCCGTGCCATCTACTTCGCTGATGAGCCCCAACTTCCTCCCAGGAGGGGTTCGAGGCCGCTATCTGTTCCGTGGGTGCCCGCTGTGTGACCGGTATTTTATCGTGCCCCCTTGTAATTGTTTTGTGTGTTTTATCGTGCCCCCTTGTAATTGTTTTTTGTGCCCGCCGTGTCCTTTTTGTAATTTGTCATTCTGTGCCCCTTATCCTGCTTTCCTCTTCCTGCCGCTGCTCCCCCCCAGACCACACACGTTCCCGCCTCCCAACTGACTGTCCCTATCTCCTCTCCTACTTAATGGTGGCCGTTGGGCGGTCGCACGGCTGGCGCGCCAAAGGCAAGCCCATCCACGACCCGACCGCAACCAGCACCAGAAACCCTCATCTACGACCTTCCATCACTACGACTCCGCCGCCCTCTTTTCACTCAACCACGGAAGACTCAGAGACTGCCGAGAGGTGTCGCTTAACACAACCCACGGCCAGTTCTCCTGCCTCTACTGCCGCCAGTCCCTCACTACCACCCCGGCCTCTAAAACTACCGACGCCAGCACCGGCGACACCCTAAGATATATCCTCCTCAACGTGTGCTCCAGACACAAACACGCCATGGAAATCTGGAACCTACTCGACTCTCTCTCGCCCGACATCACCTTCTTCACGGAGACCTGAACCAACGCCTCCCCTGCCCCTGACATCACCACCACCATCCCGGACAGATACAAGATCCAGAGGAAGGACCGCCACAACCACCAGAGAGGAGGCCTCGCCATCGCCCAGAAGAGCACCCTCCGCCTCACCACCTCCAGAGAAACCTTCCCCTCCGCCGAACACCTGCACTTCCAGATCCAGACCAGCCCCAATGCCACACTCCGAGGAACCCTCGTCTATAGACGCCCGGACACCTTTCGCCACCACCATCACTGAATTCATCGCACCCCACGCCATCGCATCAATGAACTAGATACTCATAGGAGACCTGAACTTCCACCTAGACAACCCCAACGACCCCAACTCCACCATCCTTCGTGTCAACCTTGCCAACATCGGTCTTAAACAACTCGTCACCACACCAACCCACAGAGCAGGACACATCCTCAACCCCATCTTCGCTGCAGAAAGCAGCGTTCACTTCAGCCACACAACGCAACCGCCATGGTCCGACCACCACTGCGTACACTTCGCCGTCAACAAACCACAGGCACCCAAACCAGCCCCACGCCCACCACGAAGAAACTGGAGCGAGGTTACCGACGAGCAACTTAACTCCACCCTCACCCGAGACAACCACACCTGGGCATCCGCCGCAAGCATCGCAGCCAGAGAATTCAACACTTGGATCTCCAACTGTGCAGACGAGCTTGCACCACCACGCAACCCCGACAAACAAAGCCCCAGGAAAGCCGCCTGGTTCACCGCCGATCTCCAAAAAGCCAGACGCACCTGCAGACGCCTGGAGAAGAACTGGAGAAACACCAAGACAACCAACAACTACTCCACCTACAAAGATGCCATGACGGACTACCACAACAAAATCAGAACCACTAAGAGGAACTTCTTCTACAACAAAATCCTCGCCAACTCCACCAACTCCAAAGAACTCTTCAGTGTCATTCAGCAATTCAACAAACCATGCAGCGAAGCCACAGACATCTCACCGTCCCAAGACCTCTGTGACAAGCTTGGAACCTACTTCCACCTCAAGATCAAAACCCTCTACGACAACTTCGTCGACCATCCACCAGACGCCACAGCCAGCACCCCGCTCCCCAAAGACACCAGCCAGCCCACCATCTCCAACTGGACACCGATCACGACCGAAGACACCGCCTCGACCATGAAAGGCATCCACACGGGGGTCCCCACCGACCCCTGCCCTCCTCACATCTACCACAGAACCATGGCCGCTATCGCACCCGAACTGCAATGCACCATCAACACCACCTTCAAAACAGGCACTGGAAGCGCGCAGAAGTCAGGCCCCTGCTCAAGAAGCCCACAGCTGACCCCGCGGACCTCAAGAATTACCGGCGCAGTCAAAGTTGTAGAGAAAACAGTCAACAGGGAACTGACTCGATTAATTGAAGAGAACGCCATACTCGACCCGTCCCAATCCGGATTCCGAAGCAACCACAGCACCGAGACCGCCATACTCGCGGCCACTGACGATATCCGCATCCTCCTGGACCAAGGCCACTCAGCAGTCCTCATCCTACTCGACCTGTTAGCGGCCTTCGACACCGTCTCTCACCGCACATTAGTTGCCAGACTGCACAACGCCGGCATAAAAAGAACAGCCCTGGACTGGATCCGATCATTCCAGCGGAAGAAGCCAAAGAATCAGACTGCCACCCTTCCTCTCCTAGCCCATGAAAATCACCTGCGGAGTCCCACAGGGGTCATCACTGAGCCTGACCCTCTTCAACATCTCCTCCCTCGCATCCATCGTCCGACAACACGGTCTCAACATCGTATCCTACGTCGACGACACCCAGCTCATCCTCTCCCTCACCAGAGACCCCACCACCGCCAAACTCAACTTCCAGAAAGGAATGCAAGACGTCGCAGTCTGGATGACCAACAGCTGCCTCAACGCCGAGAAGACAGAAGTCCTCATCCTAGGAACCACCTCTTCAGCATGGGACAACACCTGGTGGCCGGCCGCCCTCGGAAACCCACCTACCTCCTCAGACCACGGCAAAAACCTCAGCATCGTACTGGACTCATCACTCACCATGAACCGACAGATCAATGCCGTCACCTCCAGCTGCTTCAACACCCTCCGCATCCTTCACAAGACCTTCAAATGGATCCCCCCGGAGTCAAGGAAGACAGTCACCCACGCATTTATCACCAGCAGTTTTGGACTACGGAAACTCACACTACGTTGGCATCAACAAGTCCCTACTCCGCAAACTCCAGACAATACAGAACACCGCCTCCAGACTCGTCCTCGGCATCCCGCGGCACAAACACATTAGCCAACACC